>NC_060120.1:847330252-848618039 GCF_021461395.2 Schistocerca americana | reverse complement strand
CTTGCGCCCCCTCTCTCCCTTGCGCCCCCTCTCTCCCTTGCGCCCCCTCTCTCCCTTGCGCCCCCTCTCTCCCTTGCGCCCCCTCTCTCCCTTGCGCCCCCTCTCTCCCTTGCGCCCCCTCTCTCCCTTGCGCCCCCTCTCTCCCTTGCGCCCCCTCTCTCCCTTGCGCCCCCTCTCTCCCTTGCGCCCCCTCTCTCCCTTGCGCCCCCTCTCTCCCTTGCGCCCCTCTCTCCCTTGCGCCCCCTCTCTCCCTTGCGCCCCCTCTCTCCCTTGCGCCCCTCTCTCCCTTGCGCCCCCTCTCTCCCTTGCGCCCCCTCTCTCCCTTGCGCCCCCTCTCTCCCTGCGCCCCCTCTCCCCCCTTGCGCCCCCTCTCTCCCCCCTTGCGCCCCTCTCCCCCCCCTTGCGCCCCCCTCTCCCCCCCCTTGCGCCCCCTCTCCCCCCCCCTTGCGCCCCCTCTCCCCCCCCCTTGCGCCCCCTCTCCCCCCCCCTCTGCGCCCCCTCTCCCCCCCTCGCGCCCCCTCTCCCCCCCCCTCGCGCCCCCTCTCCCCCCCTCGCGCCCCCTCTCCCCCCCTCGCGCCCCCTCTCCCCCCCCTCGCGCCCCCTCTCCCCCCCCTCGCGCCCCCCTCTCCCCCCCCTCGCGCCCCCTCCTCCCCCCCCCTCGCGCCCCCTCTCCCCCCCCCTCGCGCCCCCTCTCCCCCCCCTCGCGCCCCCCTCCCCCCCCTCGCGCCCCCTCTCCCCCCCTCGCGCCCCTCTCCCCCCCCCCCTCGCGCCCCCTCTCCCCCCCCCCCCCCTCGCGGCCCCTCTCCCCCCCCTCGCGCCCCCTCTCCCCCCCTCGCGCCCCCTCTCCCCCCCCTCGCGCCCCCTCTCCCCCCCCCTCGCGGCCCCCTCTCCCCCCCCTCGCGGCCCCTCTCCCCCCCCTCGCGGCCCCTCTCCCCCCTCGCGGCCCCTCTCCCCCCCTCGCGGCCCCTCTCCCCCCCCCTCGCGGCCCCTCTCACCCCCTCGCGGCCCCTCTCACCCCCCTCGCGCCCCCTCTCACCCCCCTCGCGGCCCCTCTCACCCCCCTCGCGGCCCCTCTCACCCCCCTCGCGCCCCCTCTCCCCCCCTCGAGCCCCTCTCCCCCCCCTCGAGCCCCCTCTCCCCCCCCTCGAGCCCCCTCTCCCCCCCTCGAGCCCCCTCTCCCCCCCTCGCGCCCCCCTCTCCCCCCCCTCGCGCCCCCTCCCCCCCCCCTCGCGCCCCCTCTCCCCCCCTCGCGCCCCCTCTCCCCCCCCCCTCGCGCCCCCTCTCCCCCCCCCCCTCGCGCCCCCTCTCCCCCCCCCCCCCCTCGCGCCCCCTCTCCCCCCCCCCCTCGCGCCCCCTCTCCCCCCCCTCGCGCCCCCTCTCCCCCCCTCGCGCCCCCCCTCTCCCCCCCCCCCTCGCGCCCCCTCTCCCCCCCCCTCGCGCCCCCCTCTCCCCCCCCCCTCGCGCCCCCTGTCCCCCCCTCGCGCCCCCTCTTCCCCCCCCTCGCGCCCCCTCTCCCCCCCCCCTCGCGCCCCCCTCTCCCCCCCCCTCGCGCCCCCTCTCCCCCCCCCTCGCGCCCCCTCTCCCCCCCCCTCGCGCCCCCTCTCCCCCCCCCTCTCCCCCCCCTCGCGCCCCCTCTCCCCACCTCTCCCCCCTCTCCCCCCCCCCCTCGCGCCCCCCTCTCCCCCCCCCTCGCGCCCCCCCCCCTCGCGCCTCCTCTCCCGCCCCTCGCGCCCCCTCGCGCCACCCTCTCCCCTTGCGCCCCCCCCTCTCCCTTGTGCCCCCCTTGCCCCCCCCCCCTCTCTCTCTCTCTCTTTCTTCCCCCCCCCCTTGCCCCATCCTCTCTCCCTACCTTGCTGCCTCCCCACTCCATATGTATACTATCCTGTTTATTGAGCAATGAGAAACACGCCAAACATAACATCACTACCAGAAACATTGTCCTAAACACTTTGTTGTAGATTTTGTAAATAGCATAAAAATTTGCAATGTAAAAATATTATAATAATTTTTATAAAGAAAGTAATGTAATAAATATATGTTTTATTACGAATCAACGAAAAATGAGCAAAGAAAATCTCTGCCTCCACAAAACTCTTTGGAGACAACAGCAGCCACACTCTTTAGTTAGTTAATATTTTGTAAAGTGTGTGGGAGTTCCCATTGGTGGAAAAGTACCTGTTTCACTTGATATTTAATGGTACTCGGTAAGCACACATTATTATGTTTCCCATAGCAGTGCCTGTCACAAGAATAAAAACAGTGAGTAGTACCAGCACATTAATCTTACAATCGTAATATTCTTTCCACATACAGTGCTCACTTTTTGTCTCTGCATTTGCCACAGACAGATACATGACCCCCACAATACTCCAACTAAATTGTATCGTCTGATGATAAATTGCCATGCGATTCGAAACCGGTCATGAATAAATAAAAATTGAAGGAAAAAAATGTCGATTGGTTGCAGTAATTCCTCAAACTTCTGTTATATCTCTGTCATACTCATGCTGTATTTCTGTGATTTCTATCATTTCTATACCCATACTTTTGAAATATATAAATATTTATATGATAGATTTAATATACATTGCCTGGCAAAAGGTGAAACGCACAGGAGAAATGGTCAGATATATATGGTCACTTCCTACACACCCACACACACACACCCACACACACACACACACACACACACACACACGCAAGCAGTTGTATAAAATAATTAGAGTGGGAGTTCTGAGAATGAGCATCGTCAGACATTGAGAGGTGACTGGGAAGGTCAAAGAGATGCTGCATACTTATGTGAGACACTATTATCAGCACCTGACATGGTTTGAAAAGAGCCTCATTGTCGTTCCGTATTTGGCAGGCCTGGTTGAATTTCAAAATATCCAGATTTGTGAGGGATTCTGGTGTGACACTGGCCCAGTGCTGTACTGCATGAGAATGTGAGGGACAGGCTTTCTCTTGTCAAAGTTCTGGTCAGTCATGCCTGACCACCACTAGGGTAGATCATACTATTATAGGAACCCCTCCACATCAGCACCTGCCATCCGAGAACAGGTAATGGAATCTGTGCAACTTTTTGTGTCGCTCTACATCATTGATCAGAGACTAGCAGCAGCTGGACTAGGGAATTTCTTCCCCATGCCTAGGCAGCTGTTAACGGCATAACACACAGTTACATTTGAAGTGGTGCCAAGACCTGGCAGCATGGACTTCTGGTTGAATGAGGTTATACTGTGTTGAGTGGTGAACCGTGATTCTGCACTAGCCCAGATGGCCATCATTGGTGAGTACAGCGGCAACCTGGAAGAGACCCCTTTCTTTCTGTGTTTAGATGAGGAACAGTAGGGTTAATCAGGGCTTTATGGTTTGGGGAACTGTTTGGTATGACTCCAGGTCAAGGCTGCTAGTAAATGAGGGAACGCTGATGGAATAGTGATACGTCAAGGATGTCCCACATCCTCAAATGTTACCTATCATGCAAAAAAATCATTGTGCAATTTTTCAGTGGGTTATGCTCGCTCACACACCAGCATATCTATGAACTAACTGTGTTATGTTGAAGTATTCCCACAGTCGGCAAAACGACTGCCAAATAAAAATTTGTGTGATTGCTGTGTTGGCTTCTCCAATGACCAAGTGCCATGGAGAATTCGCTGTGAAGCAGCTGTGGATGAGGTGGGTGCCGCAATAGCTCCCAGTTGATGAAAAGTGCGCATGGCACATCATTTCAGCACAATGTCTGGCGATGTTTTAATTGCAATCCTCAAGAGTTTTTGCACAGATTTGTGGCTGTTGATGAAATCTGCATCCATCATTACACACCAGAATCAAAGTGGCAATCAAAAGCAATGGACAAAGGCTGGTGAAAGTTACCAAAGAAGCTGAAGATATTTTGTCAGCTAGTAAGATGATGGCCTCTGTTTTTTTTCCAAGGAATAATCATCATAGATTACTTAGAAAAAGGCAGAACCATAATTGGACCTTGTTATGCTGCATTGTTGGCTCATTTGAAACTTGAGGTTGGCTGAAAAGAAGACCAAGGTTGATAAACAAAAATGTCCTCTTTTATAAGGATAATGCACCGTCCCACACATCAGCAATTTCAGTGCAAAACATTATTGATACTGTATCTTTTTTTTGCTTTGTCTGTCCTGTTTATAACTACAAAGGGGAAAAAGAGTCACAAAATGTGTACTAATCACAAAAATCAGTACTGTAAACACACACCCTAAAATGAACATCACAGAGGTGTGTGGCAAAGTGGTGCTGTTACCAGGTGACGGTGGCACTCTATCTTGCTGCTTTACTACTGTTCTTCATCCCACCACTCACCATCTTATGTGCACATAATGAAGGGTCAAACTCTAAGGTATTTATCCAGAATTGAGGCTTGTTTTCATGACACTATCCTTATTATCCTTTTTTTACCAATGTTGTTTAAATGATTGTATGCCATTGTGTATCTTTCTGTCCCCAACTTCTTCTCTCCTTGAACCCCCATGTTCTTCCATTGCCTCCTCTTCTCTGATGCACAAATAATGAGATTTGCAAGGTTGCAGATTAGATACAATAAAGCTTGTTTGTAAGGTTATGACATTCATGCGAAATCCAATTCATTCATTTTCCTTTATGCCATAATGATCTTGATCACATCATATGGTTACTGTAATGGACAGTGAAAACATTAATTCATTAATTTGGTATACAGCTACATAATCATTTTGCTTCTGTGTTTGTTTTAGTATTTCAGATGCCGGACACGCTGAACTCTTGGTTCCTAATAACAGAACTTCATGTTTGGATGCTTATGGTTAGATCAATGGCAGCTGATAAGGAGGGAAGATATCTTCGTAACATCATTGTGGAAGCCATGTGGAATGATGTGTCTGCTAGAGCCAAGAAATTAGGTGTAAGTTGCCATATTTGGAATTGCTTGCTTTTTCTTGAAAATGTCTCAGTAATGAACACAACATAGTAAAGCTCAATCTGTGTATATCAGTTCTTAATACAAAAACTTGGAAACAAATGAGGTGGTAATTTCAAAGGTAAAATCATTAACATTACTTTCTGTAAAAGTAACCTTGTTTATGGTAACAGGATCAATATGCTGGCAAGTTAAAATATTTCAATAATTCCACTTTGTCATCATCTTTTTCTTTTCTTATCCAGCAAGGGTGACATTGGTAAGACATTGGATTTATATTCAGGAGGACAGTGGCTCAAATTCCCATCTGGTCATATGTCTTTCCTTTTCTTTGGTTTCCTTACCATTAAGGTAAAGGCCAGGATGATTCACATTGAAAATGACATTCCTTCCTACACATTCCCAATTCGTGCTGGTGCAGCATCCTTGTTCATCATTGATTGGACATTAAACTCTAATCTTCATTCCTTCCTTCTTTCCTTTTTCTTTTCTTTTGATGTTAAGACGTATATGTTCCTCTGCTGTTATGTGAAAAAAAACTGCAGCAGGCAAGCACAAAAACAGTCAACTTTGTGAGACTTCAAAAGAGTATACAATTATTGAAAAATTCTCAAATAAAAGTGTGTGGTAGCCTGTCAAAAGAAGAATTGTTTTTTACAAGAAGACAATTTACTTATTTCTTGCATAAAACTAGCAGCAAATATTGTATTGATAAAGTAAGAATGAGGTGATGGCACATACAAAACATCTCTCTGTTACTTAATTTAAGGAGGAGTAAAGATACTGACATTCCATTGATGCCTCAGGATGTATCTTCTCAACCAGACCCTTCTTTTAGTCAACTTATGGCATAAATTTCTTTTGTCTCCAGTTCAGTACTTCCTCATTAGTTATTTGATGTTCCCACATAATTTTAAACATTCTTCTACAGCACCACATTTCAAAAACTTCTATTCTCTTTTTGTCTGAACTGCTTATTGTCCAAGTTTCACTTCTCTTCAAGGCTACACTCCAAATACATACCTTCAGGAGGGAATTCCTAACATTTAACTTTATATTAGATGTTACCAAATTTCTCTTTTTCACAAATGCTTTTCTTGCTGTTGCCAGTCTGTATTTTATAATCTCCGTACTTCAGGCATCATCAGTTATTTTGCTGTCCAAGTAAATAAACTCAACTATTACTTTTAGTGTCTCATTTCCTAATCTAATTCCTTCAGCATTACCTGATTTCATTCAGCAACATTCCATACACTTCTCTTACTGTTGTTGTTGATTGTCGTGTAACTCCTTTTGAAGACACAGTCCATTGTGTTCATTTGCTCTTCTAACTCCATTCCAGTATTCAACAGAATTACAGTGCCATTGGCAGAGTTTCATTTCTCCTCTCTGCTCTCTTCCCTTTCATGTCATTTGGCTCTTAAAACTCCAGTATGGTTTCTGTATAAGTTGTGAATAAGCTTTGGCACCTTATTTAATACTATTTATTGTGAACTGGCTTTCGGCTTTCAGATCATCCTCAGACAACTTGAGACTAAACATATTATCCACACAACACCAGTGAGAGTTTATAGCTGTACAAAGATTGCTTTTCCAAACATACATGACCTGTTGCAACTAAATATGTACATTAAAAGCACAAATTGAGCAAAGTGACACAGTGATTAGCACACTGGGCTCGTATTCAGGATGGTGATGGTTCAAATTCCTGTTCAGTCATCCAGATTTATGTTTACTGTTGAGTTTGTGAGTATTGAAATATGCAACATAAATTGGCGTATCTTTTGGCTGCATTGGCTAGAAGCTTGAATTTTTTACACTGCCAAGGGACTATAGACCTTAGTATGTGACATGAAATTTCAACTTATCACCTCTACCCATTCGTGAAAAAAAAAGCGTCTTAGGCAGACACACACAACAGATGCGACAGACAGTCAGGCTGGTACGTGGGCAGCAAAGTGATCATGTAAGGGTTCCATTTTTACCAATGCGGGTACAGAACCCAAAAAAGTATGAGATAAACTTCTGCTTGTGAAAATGAAATGTAATGGTTTTGAGAGCGAATTTTGAGGCTTGGTATTTAACGCTGGACTCTCCCTTTGATTAAAGTGACAATTGTTTTGTTGTTCAGGTGTAATATCTGAACTTTCTGAGGCTGGGAACAAATAATGGCTCCTTAGAAATGCAGAAGCAGTGAAAAGCTGATTCTCAGGCTGCACGGGTAACTCCTGAGTCACATCTTACCTTACAGCAGATTGAAAATGTAATAACTGTTCAGTTTCTAACATGTTCCAAATCTTCATGTGTGTCCAGCTGGTTAATCCCATTTCTAAACTACCTAGAATTTGGAGAATAAAAAAAAGGAAATTTATTACTTAACATCCCATCAGCAATGAGCTACATTTACTGGTAGTGAGTGTTGCTGACTCTCGCACAGAGGTTTGTCTGGTTATTAGCTAGCATTCTGATTATTGAGTTTACATGCCAGAAATGGTTCACACCATTCATGAATATATCCAGTGCAGTTATCATAGAAAGCTGTTGCGGTAATGTTGAATTAATCCAACATAACTAGCCCCACACTTTCCAACGTTTCTAATTACTGTTTTATAGGAGGTGTCAAAAACCTTTTGGATTTTTCTGGTACTTGGTTTGTTAAGCATCTTGTTTATTTTGTCTGCAACTTCAATTATAGTTAATCTTTTTCAATGTGCAGAACACTGCAGAATAAAATGTATAAACATCGCAAGTGACACAGAAATAAGACCTTTAAGCTCTGAGAACATTAGCAACTTTTTCAGCAGCTGTTAGTAAAAATAATCGTCAGGTTTTACTGAGACCTAAATATTTCTTGTATTCTATTTTAATGAACTTCAGATTGATTTTAGCTATTCATCACATGCAATATAAATATGAAAAGAGTAGGTTTTACCAATTATGGGCTGTACACTATGTGATCAAAAGTATGCAGACACCTGGCTGAAAATGGCTTAAAAGTCCGTGGCGTGCTCTATCATTAATGCTGGAATTCAATATGGTGTTGGCCCACCCTTTGCCTTGATGACAGCTTCCACTCTTGCAGGCATACATTCAATCAGGTGCTGGAAGGTTTCTTGGAGAATGGCGGCCCATTCTTCACAGAGTGCTGCACTGAGGAGAGGTAGCGATGGCGGTAGGTGAGGCCTAGCATGAAGGCGGCATTTCAAAACATTCCAAAAGTGTTCTATAGGGTTCAGGTCAGGACTTTGTGCAAGCCAGTCCATTACGGGGATGTTATTGCCGTGCAACCACTCCGCCACAGGCCGTGCATTATGAACAGGTGCTAGATCGTGTTGAAAGATGCAATAGCCATCCCCAAATTGCTCTTCGACAGTGGGAAGCAAGAGGGTGCGTAAAACATCAATGTACATCTATGCTGTGATAGTGCCACACACAACAACAAGGGGTGCAAGCCCCCTCCATGAAAAACATTACCACACTGTAACACCACCACCACCTCCGAATTTGACTGTTGGCACTACACACGCTGGCAGATAACGTTCACCAGGCATTCACCATACCCACATTGTGTTCTGTGATTCGTCACTCCACATGACGTTTTTCCACTGTTCAATCATCCAATGTTTTTGCTCCTTACACCAAGCGAGGTGTCATTTACCATTTATCGGCGTGATGTATGGCTTATGAGCAGCTGTTTGACCATGAAACCCAAGTTTTCTCACCTGCCACCTAACTGTCATAGTACTTGCTGTGGATCCTGATGCAGTTTGGAATTTCTGTGTGATGGTCTAGATGCCTATTACACATTATGACCCTCTTCCACTGTTAGTAGTCTGTCAGTCAACAGACAAGGTCGGCCTGTGTGCTTTTGTGCTGATGTGTCCCTTCATGTTTCCACTTTCCTATCACATTTGGAAACAGTGGAGCCAGGGATGTTTATGAGTGTGGAAATTTTGCGTACAGATATGACACAAGTGACATCCAATCACCAGACCATGTGAGTTCGGCGGAGTGCCCCATTTTCCTCACTCTAGATGTCTAATGACTATTGAGGTCGCTGGTATGGAGTACCTGGCAGTAGGTGGCAGCACAATGCACCTAATATGAAAAATGTATGTTTTTGGCGGTGTCCAGATACTTTTGATACAGATAGTGTATATCAAGGGAGAGCAGTCTCCATCAGTATTTGACAGCGTTATACATTATATGAGGAAGACATGCTACACCTATTAAGTTAACTGCACTCTCACAATGATGCCTGGGTGGTAAAACCTAACCAATAAAAGAGCTTGAAACATGTGTGACTGGAAGAATCTGTCACTTAAATAAATTGCATTCCTTTTAGTTGAGTCGCAGATAGGCTCAACGAAGACTTTCATAGGCCTTCATCAAACACACACACACACACACACACACACACACACACACACACACACACACACACAACTGCAGCCTCGGGCAGCTGAAACCACACTGCGAGCAACATCACCATTGTATGATGCGAGTGGTGACTGAGTGGGGGTAAAGAGGAGGCCGGGGTGGAGAGGAGGAGGGAGTCACTGTCGTTAGTCACTGTCCTCACCCATCCAGCTCCTTTCCTGTTCCCATTCCAGTGCTACACAGCAGTCATTCCCCCAATACAACCAGTCTTTTATTTCCTGTCTTTTCCGCTTCCTCCCCCCCCCCCCCCACCCCCCTTCACTACCTCTCCCTTGCCATCCACTACCCTGCAGCACTTCACTATCTGTCACCACTCCCACCATACATCCCTCCCCCTCCCTGCCTCAGCCCCCTCTTTACCCCCACCCAGTCACCACTCCCATCATAAATCAGTGCTGCTGCTCACACTGTGGTTTCAGTTGCCTGACTGCAGTCGTGTGTGTGAGTTGCTACAGTGTCCTCTGAAATATACATTGAAATTAAATGCTCCTTCCCCCTCTCCCATGACTGACTAAGATGTTTTGCCTAGCAGAAAAACACACATCTGAGATTAGGTTGGATTCAGTTTTTGTTCCATAGGCCCAAAAATGAGATGATTCTCATGGGCAAGGGCAAGGTACAAGTCAAAAAGTATAACATAAAACATTTGAATATAATAGTCACTACACTGATCATTTGTCAGAAGATTGTCAAAATATGTGAATACAGTAAACTGGAACTGGCAATATTTACAGAATGAGTACACTGTCAGAATGAAACGTAATTATGGATGTTTAATAAATTTATCTCACACAAAATACCTAATCTCGACTGTTGTGACAAAGTGCTGCTGGCCGGAGTGGCCGAGCAGTTCTAGGCATTACAGTCTGGAACCACGCCGACCGCTATGGTCGCAGGTTCGAATCCTGCCTCGGGCATGGATGTGTGAGATGTCCTTAGGTTAGTTAGGTTTAACTAGTTCTAAGTACTAGGGGACTGATGACTTCAGAAGTTAAGTTCCATAGTGCTCAGAGCCATTTTCGACAAAGTGCTGTCAAAACTGAAATATTAAGACTGGTCTAACAGTTCCTGTTAAGATATTCATCTACAGATTAGAAGGAGTTGCCTATCAAAATGTCTTTTATACTTTGTTTAAATTGTCCTTCGTCTGAAACCAAGTTTTTAATGGTTGTTGGCAATTTGAGTGCGTCTAATAGGACCAAAACTAGTAAAATATGTTCTGACATTTTCACTAAGACTGTATTTTAATTTTCAAAGTTTTTCTTTAATTAGTTCTGAAAGTTACTTATTTGAGAATTTAGTGTAAAGAGTTACGTGATCACACCTGTACTGCACCTCTCCTCTATAAACACCAAGAAACATAGTGTTTTTTGGAAAAAGACACACCATTTCATGAAAAAGGAGATTTATACTACTTCACAAACTTAACCATGACTCTAAGCAACAAATCTCATCTGTGAGTATGAACTATACCAAAATCTGACAAATGGGGACTTCAAGGGGACAATATTTAAGTGAGAAGTAATTGAGTTAGCAAAGGGGTAAAAAACTGATGTTTTAGTTTTTTTGGTATTGTACCACTCACTTATTCTGTTGTGACTAAGAGCCATATTCCAGGTCAAACCACTGAACAGAACTGTTGGTGGGGAATAATGTGATATATAATCACACAGTGTTGACTCCTATTTTGTTGTCTGTAATTTGAATTGTGATTCAGATGTTTCTACACATGTATCTCTACAGATATCATTTCTAAGCAGTGTGATTAAGTTGCATGTGATAAATTGAATATACTAAAATAATGAGAAAACGGTTGAAATTTTCAACGCATGTTTCATTTCAGGCAGCGAATCCAGGTCTTGTACGGGAGCAGTTATCAGAAATGTCTGAGCAATTTCAAGCTGCCATTATGGGATATGACGAAGGACTGCTGTCAGATGATAAAGTGCTAGCTGGAGCTGTTTGGAGAAGATTCTTTGAAAGAAATTGTAACAACCCAGAGGCAGTTGAATGCTTAGTAAGATACATAAGAAAACAGGTATTAATCTTAATGTCTTCATTATTTATGCAAAATATACATTCCCATTATGGGGAGACAGTTAATAAAATATTTAAAGGGGTATGACATTTACTCATTCTCTCAAAGATGTAGATATCACAGCGAACCATACAATTTGTGAATTAAAATAAATAAATAAAAACAGAATTTGAAATAGTATTAGAAGTTTGTAATTGTCCATTATTTCTCTGGAATTTGAATGAAATTAGTCTGTGTGGTAATCAATGAGATTATCTGTTCGGTAAACATGAAAGAGGTAATAAACTGGAAGAGAGTTTGCTTACCATGTGTATTGCTATTTTACAGTGATAAGCAATAAATATAGATAAACCTCTTACACTGATATGTAAGAGTACTTGAAATGTTGGTAAATAGTTCATTGAACTTTATACTTGAAATCGCCAGCACTTGCACTGGCCTTATATTATCAGTTGCTCAAAGCATATTTTATCAGAGTTGATGGTCCTTTTCCCCCCTCCCAGACACATGGAATTAGTCCATTTTTGTCAGTATTCCTATCTGCTTGAATGCTTTCTCCTCGTTACTCCATTTCAGGCAGTTTGGATTTTCAAAACTTTGTAATTTGTTTAATGCTGTGGATGGTTCAGTGTTAGAACAGATGCAGAAATTTTTTAATTGCATATTTCTGCCTCGAGTCATCTTAGGCAATATGCATAGCCTATTATCCCTCTAACTGCAGGTGATTTTCATATTTTTCCCCGCATCATTGTGGGGCATTTTTATTTGATAATTAGAATAGTTTAAGGCTAGAACTATGGTAATGTAACAATGAAATCAAAAACTTACTTTAGAGTTGATTTTTAATGGACATTTAGTGTGAATAATGTGGGAAATGCAAATATTGAGTGTTGTGTAGCTTAAAGCAAGGTTTATACAAGCTTGGGAATATGGACACAAAATTGCTGCCACAAAAAGGTGAATGTGGAAGTATGTGAGTGAGACTTCAGAAAGTGTAGAATGCGACTTCCAATGTTTGACGGGAGTATAGTGATATCCAGTGTTCCAGGGCAACAGAAAAAGATTTTAGGGGAAAATAGTGGCCTATGATGTCCCAGAACAACAGAAAAGTATTCAATGGGAAAATTCATGACGTCTGGCTTGCAAGCAAATCAGAAATTACATCCAACACTTACCACGGGCCCTGCAAAATTATCTGGGAAGAGCTGAACACACGTTTTCATTGCCCGCACCTGGAGGTTTAAGATAAGAACAGGTTTGATCCTGAAGTTTCCTGTCTCGTTGAAACTGTATGCTGGATTGGGACTTGAACTTGAGACGTTTGTCATTTGTGTGCAGGGCTCTACCGACTGAGGTATCCGAGCTTGATGCATGACCCACATCTGTCTTACTTCTGTCAGTATCTCATCTCCTCCTTTCCAAAGTCACAGAAGTTTTTGTGTGTACATTGCAGGACTAGCACCTCCAGAAGTACTTGACCCTTAAAGTACGCAGAACTTCTGTGAAGTTTGGAAGGTTAAAGATTGAGGTATTGGTGGAAGTGAAATTGTGAGAGCTGGTGTCTTGAGTTGAGCTTGGATAGTTAACTGAGTAGTATACTTACCTGCACAAGGCAAGGGTATCAGGTTCAAATTCCAGTCTGGCACACAGGCTAAGTTTCAGATTGGTGCACACTCCTCTGTGAGATGAAGATTCATTCTGGAAATTTGATCTTATCCTCTGTAGCTGTATTTTATTTTTATGTTTAACTCATTTCTTCCATTTAGTCTGATTATCATCATTGTAACCATTGTGTAAAAGCATCGTCATTGCCACACATACCATATGCTAACAGTTCAGTAATGTTTAATTAAGAAACCAATTGTATGCCACAATAAAAGGTTGCATGTAACACTAAGTTGCGGGATTTCATCCTTACCGTGTCATTCACATAAGATAAATCACTTGTTGTCTTACGACTCTTTCTGACAAGGGTATTCACAATGCATGAATACAGGTATCACTCTTTTCATATAGGGAAGCTTGTGGCACTAGTGGCTAACAGGCTGCATAGCATAAGTGTGTCACAGAATTATAGTTGGTAAGTAATACTCAAGAAACTGCACTTCAGTGCACAAGTTTGTACTCAGGCTCCCTGAATGAAATCATTAGCCATTCTGCTGTTGCCCTGTTGTGTTCCAACATCTATTACTAATTGATGTCATTCCTTTTCCCAGATGTCCCTGTTTCATTAATATCTCAAATTTTCATTTTTTGGATGCTTGTTATTCATTTAAGTACCCATTGATTCGGGTGTTTTAAATACTTAAATCACCAGTTCCAGATCTGATTGATATTAGAGTTTTCTCTTCCCACCATGCTTAGTTGTTAGGTTCATTGTTTTTATTTCCAGTCACTAATGTAATGTTTTCAAGGTGTTGTAAATTCATTCTGCTTGACTTGCTTTCTATCCTCTGAAGTACATTTGAAGTACTGTGCTCCACAACTCGGGTAGTTCAGGTCTACCATCTTGACATCTATTTTTTGTGGTTGCGGAGGTAGAAACAAGCTTTCTTTCATGCATTTCGCTCTCTTGATCCATCTGGTCTTCCTTTGAAATGCTCCATTATGTGCCACTACCCCCTTTTTCTCATCATTTCTGTTTTCAGTTGGCATTATCATTCTCGTAGCTTATCGGGATCTGTCTCACTATTAAATATTTTCTATTCCCCCCCCCCCCCCCCCCCCCCAATTGTGACCCTGTTTTCCTGCTGTTAATCTTTTTCCTCCATTTAAACTCGGTGTTAGGTTCATAATTTTCTTTTTGATCTATTGATTGCGCACTACAACAGAATTTCAATCTTGGCGTCAACTTCATACATCCTGTCTCTCTTTTTCGTACGAAGGGCATTCAGTAAGTTATGCAACACATTTTTTTCTGAAAGCAGTTTGGTTTCATTCAGGATTTCAAAACATCATATTATTCCTCACTCTTTTGGCTACAGAACCCTATTTTTCAACGTAATTTCTGTTCAATGCACTGGTCTTATGCCACCTTACTGAAGGGCCTGTGTGCCTGCATGGTATACGTTGGGGCCAACATCTTGCTGCATCAGTAACCTCATCGTCACCCATGTACTGCTTCCCATTGGTCCAAACTCATGGAAGTTGGAAGATACGAGTTCTGGGCTGTAGTTTAGGAGCTCATAGAACTTCTTTGGACTGTTCTTCCTATTGTATGCACAGACTTGTGTGAGGCTTTGTGTTGTCATGGAGAATGAGAAGTTTGTTTGCTTTTTCTGGTGCCAAACACATTGGGAAGTTGTTCCTTAAATTTCCTGAGGGCAGCACAATACACTTGAGAGGTGGTCATTGCACCACGAGTGAGGACATTAAACAGAATAACTCCGTCAGGCTGCCCGAAGACCATCACGATGAGTTTATTGACTAAGGAGGTATGGCTTTAAACCTTTTTTTTTGGAGAAGAGATGGTGTGGCACTACTCGATGGATTGCTGTTTCATTGCCTGTGATAACGCTTGATGAGAAGTTGTCACAATAAGCCTTGTTATGCACAAGCAATTCTGCACAGATGGTCTGTTAGGTGGCAAGGAACCCAGCAGGCACACACTTCTGAGTACCCCAGTTGATGGATGTGGTGTCAGCACTACAAACAGAGACATCCAATTGAGCAGTGAGGTGTTTGATTGTGATCTTTTGATCACCTCACACGAGTGTGTCCATCATTGCTGGAATTACAACTGTGTGTGGCTGGCCAGCACGTGGGAGATCTGACAGGTTTGCACGACCTTGGTGTGATGATGACAGACACTTGGCCCAACAGTTCACTGTGCTTTCGTTCACTACCAGGTCTCCATAGATATTCTGAAAGTGCTGATGAATGTGTGTGATGCTCTGGTTTCCTGCCCAAAGAAACCTGATGACACCCCTCTGCTTCGAATGCACCTTTGTTATGGGTGCCATTTTGAAGGCTATGTATAGGGCCGCCACCTGTTGGAACTTCATGAAACTACAGGAGCTGAAGTGAGAATATTCCACGAAGTCCTACAACAAATTCTGCATTTTTCAGCCAAAATTGTTGCAGAAGAAAAAACGTGTTGTATTACTTATTGAAAACCCCTCGTATATCAAACAAGTTCTGTGCCAGTGTTTGGTGGATGGATCATTAGCTCTCTTCATTACCTGTACATCTTACATTTCCCAATTATCAGTGCAGGCACACTTCCTTTATTGACTTCATGCACACTTCATGAGTTAGTAATGTGAATGGCTGGTCCCACGTCTCTACACCACTACAATCCCTGACTAGAGAGGGGGAGACAGTCCTACTCTCTCTCTTTAACAGTATGTCATCGTCATATGCCAGTGAAGAGTAGTCTAGTATTTATCTAAAGATCACAACAGAGCAACAACAATTGTCAACAGTTGTCAATAGTTATTGGTTTTTGTCTTTGTGCATCTTGTCTTTAGTACTGAACATAAATCATTTTTGTAGAAGGATATTTCTGGACTTGTGCATTTCACTCACCA
Organism: Schistocerca americana; assembly: GCF_021461395.2. Lineage (NCBI taxonomy): Eukaryota > Metazoa > Arthropoda > Insecta > Orthoptera > Acrididae > Schistocerca > Schistocerca americana. Next base: position 848,602,102 of record NC_060120.1, on the reverse strand, counting down.
ATCAGAATTTTCATTGTTTGTATCTATAGCTTAATGTCAAGACCAGGCTCAGTATTTGACATTGCTGTTGAAAATTTTGCATTCTGGCAGCCTTAAAAAAACTAGGTATCCTGTCATAAAATAATGCATTTTACACTGTATTTTTACTATACCATCCGTGTGTAAAATTAATCGAAGCTTGCTCACATTTTATTTGTGTTTGTGCTTAATGATATGACAGTTCAGTTTTGTTCTTCTTTCTAGATAAAACTTCTGGATGAAATTGGAATAAATGATTTAATATCGAACCCAGACATTACGTGGCTGCCTGCTCCAATACCATCCGATGTCAGAGATCAAGAATTAGTATAAATATGAAAATACTGTAAAGTAGCTGTTACAAAAGCAGAAAATGTGAAGATAAAAGGCTGTGAGGCTATTTCCTCATTTTGTGCATGTGTACGTGTGTGTGTGTGTGTGTGTGTGTGTGTGTGTGTGTGTGTGTGTGTGTGAGAGAGAGAGAGAGAGAGAGAGAGAGAGAGAGAGAGAGAGAGAGAGAGAGAGAGAGCATCTGATATTTGGGTGTTACATATTGCACTGCATTTACAGCTGTGCCTGTTTTTTTTCCCTCAAAATATTTATTTTGTGACAGTCATGTGCTCAAATCTCGTTTGACTGTAACAGGTCCCAAAATGAAATAAAAATATTGAAATTTGATTACCTCATTTCCTTTCATATTTTAGAATTAGCTGATGTTTGATAAATTTCAGAAAATTGTCTGATTGTTTAATATCGTTAGATGCAGCAGAGTGGGTCATATAACAAGTTGGCATAGGTCAGTATATACTGAAATTGGCACTTCTTCAAATTAATTATGTAAATATAGGCTGTAAATCACTCTTCAAACTGGTTCTCTCTTCTCTGTCAAAAGTGTGGAGTTGATTGTATTCGGAAAGTATTGGACACCTCAGCATGGCTATGTTAAAAGAAACAAAAACTTCCTCATTTGTTTAAAGCACTCCTTGATTGAGATGGATATTAACTGCTGGATATTAGCTGAAGCAATGGGTCATTGACACTTTCCTACACAAAAAAAGAAAACTTGATCAGCTGTTGGAATAAATCCTTCACTGAGAGGGAGAAAGAGGCAGGAAGAGGGATTAGGGGTTGGTAATTAGTTGCTCTTAGGGAGGCAGCAGGTTTTCTAGCTAGGAACACAGGACAGAGACATCAGGTACGTGGGTGGGTGAATGGACAGAGGAAGGAGAAACTGTTGGGTAGTGTGGTGCAATGGGGAGTTAGCAGAGATTGAGGCCAGGAGGGTTCCAGGAAAGAAAGATGTATTACAAGGATAGCTCCCATCTGTGTAGTTCAAGAAAGCTGGTGCTGGTGTGAATGATCCAGATGGCATGGTCTGTGTAGCAGCCATTGAACTCCAGCATGTTGTACTCGGCTGCATGTTGTGTCACTGGATGGTAAACTTCGTCCTTGGCTACAATTTGGCTGTGGTAATTCATTCTGGTGGACATAAGGTTGCTTGTCATAGCAAGATAAAAATCTGTGCAGTGATTGTAGCAGAGTTGGTTTATAACTTGGCTTCCTTCACAGGTGGTTCTGCCTCTGATGGGATAGGATAATTCTGTTGACAGGACGTGAGTAGGAAGGTGCTAGTGGGTAGATTCACAGTTCTTGCACCTGGGTCTCCCACAGGGACATGGCTGCATGGGCTGGGAGTGGCAGTGGGGTCAACCAAGATGTTGTGTATATATAAGATATTGCAAAGCCTTAGTTCAGAATTACAATGCAATGTTCCTGTGGACATGCATGCATGTCTGAAGGAATATTGTGTCATAATTCTGAACACCACAGGTGCTGCAAGATCATATTTATTCATTGACACTGGGCAAGCAACTTTCAATTAAAGTGCCCCTCCTGTACAGGAATATACATAATGAATGAGTACAGGTTGTAGACACATGGTTGACAACATATGGAAGTTTGGGTCTGGCCAAGCAGTGTGCTTGGATATCCTGTTGGGAAGGTGACTACTCACGACAAATGGGAAATCTGGGTTCGAGTCCCAGTCCAGCACAAATTTTCTTCATTGTCATTCCATTATACAGCTGATGGTTGTCCATATTGACAACCGTGAATACGTTTCATGTAAGATAGTTTGTAGGTTGGGTGGGCTATGGAATACCACTTCAGGAGTAGTAGGAAGTATCTAAAACAGGATGTCCCTCATTTCTGGACATGGTGACAGATAATCAAAGCCATGATGAAGGATATGGTTCAATTGCTGTAGTGCAGGATTATACTGTGTTGAGGGGACAGGCTCTTCTTTATAGCTGATTGACAGGGCGGTGGGAGGATTAGGGACTGTGTAAGGATATGAAGGATATGACAGCAAATCTGTTGGCGAACTAGGTTGTAGTAGGTAGGTAGTGGGTAGATAGTGCTTGTCTGTGAAGGCCATCGTGTGACATTCACCATACTGAGCAAGGGAATTGTGCCCACTGCAGATAAACTCTTCACGGGGGCCATGCAGTATGGGATCAATTTTTCAATTTGCAAGGGGTGACAGCTGTCGAAATCCAAGTACTGGTGGTGGTTTGAGAGTGTAACATGGACAGAGGTGTGGATGGAGCCATCAGAGAGGTGGTCACATCCAGGAAGGCTCATGAGGACCAGGTGAAGCCGATGAGAGAGAAGGTGTTGAGGTTGTGAAGGAATGAGGATCTCGTCCCTGGCTCAAGGTCATAATGATATCAGTGAACCTGGCCCAGACTAGCAGCTAGAAGTTTTGGAAGGCTAGGAAGGTTTTCTTTAGATGGTCTGTAAACGAGTTGGCATAGCAGGATGTCATGCATGTTCCAATGGATGTCGCGGATTTGTTCATATACCTTCCCCTTAAAGAAGTATTCGGTGTAAGAATATAGTTGGTAAAGTTTGAGGAATGAGGTAGTGGGTTTCGCATCTGAAGGACATTGGTAGAGCTAAAATTAGGTAGCGGCAAAGCCGTGGGCATGAGAGATGTTGTATTGGGAGGTGACATCAACAGTGACGTGTAGGACTGCAGGTGGGGGTTGGTAGAGTAGGCAGGTTTAGGATTGGCCTAAGGATTATTATTATTATTTTTTTTTCTGCCTGCCATCTGTTTCTCCCTCACCCACACCATCTGACACAATCCCCATGTCACCCCAATATACTTGTTGAAATGCAATCCCAGCATTGTGTGCACAGCCGAAACAATCTAGGGGCACAGTTGTACGTGTCTTTGTATTTCACTGTAGCTCAACAGAAGATTTGTTTGAAAAGCTGCATGTTTTCTTTCTTACTTGTTTGTACCTGTCAATGATGCATTACTCCTGTTATTTACTCCTAAATTATTTGTGTGTGGTATAATATTTTCTAGATCTCAAAAATTGTCTAGTTACCAGTGTTTTGTAGCTTGTTTAGCACCACTCAGAGGACACATGCAGGCTAATTCACTAAGAATGAGTTTGCAGTCTGCTTTGAAGGAGGGCTACTCAGATGTAACAGAAACCTGAAATATCTAGAGATCGCAACTGATAAGAACACTCAGTTACAAACAACATTTGTTAAGAACTGCTGCCAAAATCAATACTCAAAATAACTTTATCCAGAAACCCTGTCGCACATCATGGGGATCCTACGCATCAACGTTCTATACCTCACTTCTGGTGTAGTATTCGCTGGTGGTGTTTGATGTAACTGTAGATATTTTACAAAGATATTTTACATGCCTTTGTATTACAATTTAAGAACAACAAAATTAATGCATTTCAAAGACACACACACACACACACACACACACACACACACACAGGCAGACATACAGACAGGTCTAGAATGCTGAGGCTAGGACAGATAGTTGGCTGCGACCTTATAATAGGAAACATCCTGACATTTGCGTGAAATAATTTAGGGAGACCATGGACAACTTAAATCAGAATGGCTGGATGAAGAATGGAGTTTCCACCCTCCCAAATATAAGACCACTCTCCACACAGTACTATATCATTCAGTTTCCACCTAGTGTACACTACTGTTTCACAAATAAGTAATTTAATAATGATAAGACTAGTGCTGTACTGTTCAACCATTTCTCACCCACAGTCACAGTACACACTACACACACATTGTTTCATAATACTACACGTCAGCACCTGATGTCGGGATCATTTTTTGCACTGTAACTTCCTGTTTCTTAGCCTGAAAAACTGAGTTAGCATCCAAATATAACAAGTGATATATTGAGTGCAGAAAGAGGAAAAGGCATTAGTATTAAGCCACATACACACTGAGTTTTAAACATACTTTCAAACCATGATTCTGACTACTTGCTGTGGTCACCATTTCGAAACATAAACATGGCAACATGTATCCAAAGCAGTGTCGGCACAAATCGGAGCAATGTTTCAGGCAGCTACCACATGTCACCACTGCACGGCACTAACGTTTGTTTATATGTTGCATTGTGTGCATCAATTGTTTAGAGTTGTATAGTGTCATGTTGTGTACTTTCTGGGGAAAAAATGGATGAGACGACAGTCTTTCGAACTGCTAGTGCTACCTGACTAAGGACTGCTTATAGAAAAAATAAATAAATAAATAAATAAAATAAAAAAAGCAGTATATGAACATTAACAAAAATCCTGATGCTCTGCAGCAAATTGCTGATTCATTTGCCTGAGACAAAGCATTGAGAAAAAAAATATGGTCCCTTTTTGTCGCGTATCAACATGAAAAGAAGAAGATCGTGTCAAGCAAATCATCGGACATTGATGCAGATGCTTTATATAAACCATCTCTTGGAAGTTTCTCAATGATGTCCATGAGCCACAAAAAACTGCACACACTATGGACAAAGAGGTATGAAAATTATCATTGCGTGCCTGTATTTATATTTTATACTGTACAGTAACATTCATCCATAGTTGTTTTGCCATAGTACACTACATTGTGAAATTTAAAACTAATTTGCAAATTCATCTGAAATTTGTTAGTTTGTGTTCAAAGCTTCTATTGTATATTCTAGGGTGCAGTAAAAATTGATGCAGTGATGTATCATCTCCATTTGTCTGGAATCATTTCACCTTTCTGTATATCATAGGAATTCAGGCTTCCTTGTGGAATATATTGCTTCCTTGCTTCAGCATTTCATGTAAAAAGTTGCGGAGGTACACAGCTGTAAGGGTGACAGCTTGCGTCTTCCCTGGTCGCAGCAACATTCGTTTTTGGAAGAGAGAAAAAAACCAAAGCCGTAATGCCGAATGTGTTCTCCACAACCATTATAACCTGAGGCAGTCATCAATTTAAAAAAATGTTTTAGAACCATGAACGGCCGGCCGGAGTGGCCGAGTGGTTCTAGGCGCTTCAGTCTGGAACCATGCGACCACTACGATCGCAGGTTTGAATCATGCCTCGGGCATGGATGTGTGTGATGTACTTAGGTTAGTTAGGTTTAAGTAGTTCTGAGTTCTAGGGGACTGATGACCTCAGATATTAAGTCCCATAGTGCTCAGAGCCATTTCAACCATGAATGTCCTTCCACATACTTTCATTATGTGTTCCTGTAAATCATCTGCCATGAATTTGTCCCTCCAGGTAGAGATTAAGCTTGTGGCAAGTTCATTTTATTTTGATGAATTAGTTCACTTATGGTCACTTTCTTGAATACACTGCCATCTGAAATTCTTGCTTGGCAGCCAATATCTGCATACAAAAAGATGTAGCTGGCATAAATGATAGTAAGCGGCACAATGCTTAATGACCCTTTGTAATTACAAAATTTTATGCCAATAGCAACACGGGACAGTGAATGACTATATAGTTCCCATCAGCTGCTCCCACACAATAGGATAAGTGAAGTATTTGTGAGAACACACGTGGTATTTCAGGCTGGTCATTTTCAGTCACGAAAGAAATAAATTTGATTTCAGGTTATGTAAAATTTGACAGACTGAGGGAATGATGGGAAAGAGAATGTTGCTGGTTCTTCTGCGTAGTTGATGTAGAAGGACCAGCAACGTCCTCCACTGAGTAAATTAGTAATACAAGTGAATAGGAAGCAAGGTGGTGAGCTATAAAATGTTGCTTCAGCATTAGTGAATAAACTTCAGAAAAGACAGGAAGAGCAGTTTACTGTTGAATGCAGCATCTACAGCCAGTATGTGGCATCTAAGCTGTGAAAACTGAAAACTGCCACAGGTGCATAGAACTAAAATTATATCAAAGTTTCAGTGATGTTCTAATGAAAGAACAAATAGACTATTTTGAAAGTCTGAAGTCATCAGTTGATGTGGATGTGTCCAGGGCATCAAGCAGTAATTTTGATTCCCCTGTCACATTACTTATTATTGACACTTGACACTGAAGAATTTTTTTTTTTGTAATATCATGGAGAACAAATAAAAATTTAACAATGTTTTTCATTTACTTACCTTTACATAATCTTTCAATACTTTCACCATTGCTCTACACATTTCAGGTAATATTCGGGATATAGTTGGCTTCGAAATGTGAAATAAATATGCAAGGCTTTAAAATGAATCTTCCGTTGCCAAAAAACAAAGAGTAATACTGAGTCTTTGATTGGTTGTAATTGCTCTGCTGTAATTTGTGTCTTTTATTGAAACAATCGGTGCCATCACATTTGCCAGAAATTCCAAATCAGTAGATGACATCTGATTTGAAGTGACGGAAACCAGAGCTGTCTTCGATTCAGCTCCAGTAGCAACTTGTACCTACCAGTTCGTATATTCTATGGTTTTGCCCACCAATGATAATGACACCTCTCATTTTGTTTTGAGTGTTTTCTAGTACTGATAGTACGGCACCACACATCATTACAACTTCCTCTGCTCTGTGGTTTTTAAGTAATCCTTCAATATATTGAATGTTTAGTTTAACAAGTGATTAACTGCCTTTTTAAATAAGTTTGTTTTAGCAATTTCTTTAATTTCCTTTGGTAATTTATTGTGAAGTTTTATTCCTTGGTAGAAAATGCTGTTCTGAGGTTTATGTTAATTTGTTTGGTGAATGTAAGTTCAGTCAAGATCTTGTTGCGTTGTAGATGGAGCTGTTTGTGCAGTAATTACAAATATTATTTTTCATGTGCACAAGTGATGGGTAAATTATTCAAATGGTACAGTTAAAATTCCCAGTATTTTGAACTTATCTTTACAATGAGCTGGACTACTGTTTTTGGTTGTTATTCTTATGACTTTTTTTACCATTTCTAAATTTCATTGAGGATTTCATTTGCTTTCTCTTGAAGGAGTTCTGTTGGTCTCTCAGTGACTATAATATTATCATCAGCAAATAATTTTTTTTCTCCATGATGTGTTTCAGTGAAACTTTTTGACTACTTTGAGGTGCATGTTACCTTTGATCTCCGTACTATCTGTGCTACGTATGGTCAGAACCGGTCATTAGCTATCCCTCTTATTCCTAAAGTTTCTAGCTTTTTTAGCAAAATCATTTGGTTACCAGTATCAAAAGTTTTTGAAAGATCTAAAAATATGCCTGTGAGACACTCACCTTTGTCAAAAACATCAAATACAACTTTTGTGAATTCCATTGTGGCTGATTCTGTGCTTCTACCACATTGTAAACCAATTCACTTAAAATATTGTATATATTCAAATAACTCATTGCAAAGGTTGTATGTATTACAGTAACTCATTAGTCTGTCCTTTAATTTGATTCTATTATTTTTGAGAATGGTGACAACGGGGAAGTGGGCCAGCGATTTTCTGTTTCCTGCATTAAATTTTTAGCATATACTACTCTTGCCTGTTTTAAATACTCTGGAAATTTCTGTGGTGTGAAGGATTCATTGCGTATGTTTAAGTGAGCTTGTATACTATCTTGAACTGTTTCAGTGTGTTGCAAATTATTAAGTCCGAACAAAAAAGTTTCATTTAAAATGGTATATTTTTTTAGGACACAGATTTGGCACTTAAATGAAAAAAACGAACTTTGAGAAGATCCTATGTACACAAAACATACTTAATGAAAATACCAAGGAATACTACATTGAATGTTAAAAACATTTTTCCTTTTTTACAACACTTCCTCCAAAAGGATAAATAAAACGGTCATATGAAAACAAATAGTTACTATTTTGACTTCCTTCACACCAATCTCTGCACGCAGCAAATTAAATCGAACTCACTCAAGTGGCTTTGTCAACAGATCAGCTAACTGGTTTTTTCCGTTTATATGTTTTACCAAAATTTCACCATTCAGAAATCTTTTATGAACATAGAAGTGTCGGACCACTATGTGTTTTGACAGACAATGATATTCAGGTTTTTTTGCCAATTTTAATGTACTGGCATTGTCAATATAAAGTGGTGGAGGTTGTTCCGGCATTTCAACCAAGTCACTTAGTAAACAATGTAACCAAATTAATTCTTTGGCTCCTTCACTTGCTGAAATGATTTCTGCTTCAGTTGTAGATGTAGCCACTACCTTCTGCAACTGACTTGTCCATAATATTGCCCCTCCATGGTACTTTGCCACAATACCAGTTGTTGAACGTCTTGTCTGTCTGTCTCCAGCAAAATCAGCATCACTGTAAATTCTCAGATTTTCTTCTCTATCATAGATAATGCAATCATTTAATGTACCTTTCAGATACCGAAATATGCGTTTAACACGGTTCCAGTCTGAAGCAGTTGGTTTTTTCATAGCTCGAGCAACTCTATTGACTGCAAAACTTATGTCTGGATGAGTTGCTATTGAGAGATACAGAAGCCATCCAATTGCCTCGCTATAGGGAACGGAGGACGAAATTGCTTCTATTTCATTCTGATCATTTTCTTCATATCCAATGGGAGTTGAATTCATTTTAGATTTTGCCATTAGAAATCTTTCCAGTATTTCTTTCATGTACTTTACTTGACTTATCATAATTGCTCCATTTTCATTTTGTTTTATTTTTATGCCAAGAAAACTGTCAAGAGTCCTCAGTGTTATATCAAATTCACATTGTAAAGTATTCAGAAATGCTATTATTTCTTCTTTGTCACTGCCAACAATTAGGCCATCATCAACGCAAATAGCTACATAAAGTCTTTTTTCATTGCATTTGCGATAAAACAAACAAAGATCTGCAGCACTGTTCTGAAAACCTGCTTTCTCCATAACTCCCATAAACAGTTTGTTCCAGCAGCTTGGTGCTTGTTGTAGTCCATAGAGACTCCGTTTCAGGAGAGACACTCGATGCGTACTATCTTCAAAGCCTTCTGGTTGTTCCATGTATACTTCATCTTGAAGTATTCCATTCAAAAATGCTGTCTTCACATCAAATTGTTTCAACACCAGTTTTTTTGAAGCAGCTACCGCTAGCAAAACTCTGGTGTCATAACATGCAACAGGACAAAAAGTATCTTCATCATCTATTCCTGCTTGCTGAATATATCCTTTAGCAACTAATCGGGCTTTGAAGCGAGTGTTTCCATCAGCTGAAACTTTTTGACGTAGAACCCAACAATTTTGTATTACTTTGGCATTCGTAGGATGTTCAACTAACACCCAAGTATTGTTTCTCTTTTTCTAGTTCTTCATTGATAGCTTGCATCCAATTTTCTCTCTCATTTGACTGTAGTACTTCAGAAAAACAGTTTGGGTCTTTTTGTTCACCTGCAGTAAGATTTAAAAACATCAAGAACTCACCACTTTCTATCCAGGCTGGTTTTCTTCGTAGTCTTCTGTTCTCCAGTCCATCTACGTTAGAAGATTCTGATGCTTTGGCTTTCAGGAATTCTGCTGATTCTATTTTATTTTATTTTTTTTTCATTTTTTTTTTATTTTTATTTTTTTTTTTATCTGATTCCTCACTTCCTCCAGATTCAAGTCCTTTTAAGTTTTCTTCAATTTGACTTCCTCCAGAAGCAGACTGCCGAAGAATGTGTAAGGTAATGTGATCACTGTGGGAGCTACATACTATCTCTGGTTTAGATTTTATATCATGACTCAAGACAACTTTCCTTTTGGATGGAACCCAGACCCTAAATCCATCTTTGTCATTGACATACCCAACGAGTTGTCCAGAAACAGCCTTGTCATCAAATTTTGAACGGAATTGTTTGCTTATATGAACATAGCAACCTGTGCCAAATATTCTGAGGTGATCAAGTTTTCCCTCATATGGAATTTGTCTGGAACCGAAGACCTTCCAGAACAATTTAAAATATAGACTGCTGTACTGCACGCTTCTGACCACAGTCCTCTTGGCAGCTTACTTGTGTTTAGCATCGAACGTGCGGCTTCAACAATTGTTCTGTTTTCACGTTCGGCCACACCATTTTGTTCAGGAGTATACGGTGGAGAAATCAGTAATTCTATTCCTTTATCCATGAGTAATTTCTTAATCATGTTGTTGAATTCCTTGCCTCCATCACATCAAAATTGTTTAACAACATGTCCTCTGGTTTGTGCTCCATTTAAAAACTGCTTAAGCATATCGTACTCTTTATGTTTGTGCTTAAGAAAGAACATTCGACGAAATTTACTGAAATCTTCTTTAAAACTCATAATATTGAGCACCTCCGAACGACTCTGTACTCATTGGTCCATTGACATCTGCGTGAATTAATTCACCAGTAATTGTGGAGCGGTTTGTTCGTTGTTTGAATGGTACTCTGTGCATCTTTCCTAAGGCGCAACTGTAACAAAATTCATCATTACAACCTTCTACACTGATGTTAAGTTCCTTCTAAATGTTCTTGATGTTTTGCTTATTTTGATGACCAAATCTTTCATGGTACATTTGCAGTGTTTCAGATGTCGCTATATTTACTTGATCACTGTTTCCTGGTCTGACAACACGCATATTCAACACATACAGGCCATTTTCCACATAGCATGTCATGACGATGTCGCCACTGATTTTAATCATAACACTTTTATACCTGCAGCTGCAGGGGCACATACAAAACAATTTCCAACCTGGCCCTATAACATTCATTGTTTCGTCTTATTTCAATGTAAACTGAGCCTTTACCAAGTGCATGCATGTTAGTACCTTGTCTTCCTAATGAAACCACTTCAGGAACATCAAATTCGCTGTACAAGACGAAGTATTGTTTATTCGGGGTGATATGCTTCGTAGCACCACTATCACAATACCATTTATTTACGTCAATATAATTTACAGTAGAAGCACCCATGTCACATGAAGTAAACACAGCATTTCCACTCACCTTCTCTTTTGGCCGCTCGTTATTGCAGTCAAGAGGTTTCGGTGGCCACTCCGCTGCCCAGTGTCCTAGTTGTTTGCATTTGTTACATGGACATTTTTGTTTTGCTCGCTCTTTTGACATCATCTTTTTTCATGCGTTATATGCAGCCAATGCAGTTACATCTGTTGTACTTTGTTCATGCAGTTCAATAGCACAAAGTTTTTCGATAAGTAAGTTCAAATTCTGGTATTGTGTCCTAGAGATCTTTAAAATTATCATATTCCTTTCTCAGCGTAGATAAAATTCGAACATTTAATATTCTTTTGGATGATGTATTCTCTTCATGTTTCGTTAATTCATCATTTAAATCTACAAATAACTTTTGTAGCTTAACAACATGTGAGCTAATATCTTCTGCTTCATCACGTTTGACATGGAAGAATGTTTCAATTAACATGTTCAAGCATTGCGTGCTACTACGTTCAAATCTCGCATGTAGTTTGTCCCATATTTCTTTAGCATTTCAATACAAGTTCAGCTACTGGTTTGCTTAGCGCACTTGCTATCAAGCTTGCCGCTTTCGCGTCATTCTTTTGCCATTCTGTTTACGCTGCCATCTGTTCACTTGTTGGTTCCCGAGGCAGCACCGCGGGTTCACGCGTGCCGAAAACGTCTTCCAGCATATGAATGGAATTCCATAGAGATACGCCATTTCCATTTTGCTCAATCTTCAGGCCTTTCCGAGTTTATATTCTCAATTTGTAGCCATATTCTTACCGTACAGCTCGATTCAACAACAGATAGCTTCTACCAGCGCACACTGAATTGAATCAAACTTGAAAAAACTGTATTTTGTTCAGTTTGCAAATTATTAAGTCTGAACAAAAGTTTCATTTAAAACAGTATATTTCTTTAGGATACAGATTTGGCACTTAACTGGAAAAAAAAACGAACTTCAAGGAGACCCTATATACACAAAACATGAAAAATGAAAATACCAAGGAATACTACATTGAACGTTAAAAACATTTTTCCTTTTTTACAAGACAGTGCACACATTGGTACTTCACTTAGTCCTACTGACTTCTTATTTTTTAGTTTTTGTACAGTTCTACTGATCTTATGCCCTGTGGTTGGTGGCAACATCATTGTACTTAATGCATAGGTATTTACAGGTGTTGGTTTCGGGGGTTTTTGGTGTAACTTCTCTGCAATACTTGAAAAATGCTCATTCCTGGGAAAAACCCTGGATTTCTTTCATCCTGGAGAAAACTGGGGAAAAACCAGTGAACTTTTTAGAATTCAGGGAATTTTTCATTGTTTTAGTTTTCAGTTTTTGTAATTTTGACTGGTAAGAACTGTTACTCTAATAAAGAATTTTACTGTATTCCACTACAGCAATAAAACATAAATGAGAGGAAAAAAACAAAAAGTAAAACTTAAGTTGCAAAGGAAATGTGCCATTTACAACAAGCAGCTGCCAACATAGAAAATATGTCAAAGGCTTTAGAATGAAGACATGCAATACTTCTTAGCAACAAAACTGCTTTGGATGAGTGTGATGTCACAACTGTTTACATGAGGTCCATTCGAGCAGTTGCCTGCTAGATTCTATACACAGGGGGAGAGTGCCCATAGGTGAAACTGCATGTGGTTGGTTGAGCCGCTGTGATGCCATGTTTATGCCACAGGTCTCTCTCAATTACTATGCTCGCAGCATGTTTCGGAGTTACATTACTGTTTTGAAGACCTTTGGAAACAATTACAAGGTAATTTGAGTTATTTACAGATTCATCGTGCATTCTGTATGTGTTTCACTTTACTTGGCAGCATTTTGCACAAAATTTACATGAGTGAACTTAAATAAGAGCTCAAATAAGAAAGTATTTTTGTTATGAAATCAACACTGTTTTGAAGTAAGCACGATAGCAGTGGTACCATATGTATGTATCTTTAACTCATTCTGCAGACATTCAGAAAAGATGCCAGGTTGTGCGGCTTTCGGGTGTACCAACAGAGGCGAAGGTGGATTTCGTATGCTAGTATCTCTGCGGAATGAGGAAAGAAACTTCTGTTTGGGCTGGAAGCTTCACAGGCTTATTCAGAGTTTGTATCTCCTTTTTCTCTCTAGTACATTTGTGTAAAGATGTTCAGATATCAATTTACCACAGTTCCTTTCTTTTTCTTCTTTATTATGGACGCATTTCACTGATGACCAGTGGGAGAAAGTGAGGGTCGATGCCAAGAGGAAGCTCAAGTCCAACGCCATACCAACAGTTTTTTTCTCACATACTATGAAAGGTTAAAAGAATGTGTATTGTGCAAGACAGTGATTTAAGTAAACCAGTAGAATGCGAACTCTCAGATTACATTCATGTTCAACAGACAGATTTCAGCTCTCAAGGAGGAGGTCAATTGTCTTACATTGAAGAATACACAACTAAAAAAGAAACTCCACAGTATGTGTTACTCAGTTCCACATAAACTAAAAACATTGTTCAGTGACAATCAGCTGGAGAGTTTAAATAAGAAGAGAGTGAAATGGACAGTGAGTAGTGTGACAAAAGCTCTTCAGTTGAAATTTGTATGTGGTAGCTAACGATTTGATTTTTTAATTAGTTCAGGTTTTCCATTGACATGTCAACAAACACTAAGGATGAGACTTCAAGATTTAAACTTCAGTTCTGGTATTCTAGACCAAGGCATCGTGCTTCTCAGAGAAAAAGTTGAGTGTATGAGCAAAAAAAAAAAAAAAAAAAAAAAAAAAAAAAAAAAAAAAAAAAAAAGTGACTGTGTTCTACTGCTTGATAAAATGTCAATTTCTTCAAGCAGGGAAATTGATGTGGGAATAGGTGAGTTTACTGGCCATGTTATGCTTCCAAGCCATGAAGGTGTTGCCACACATGCTTGTTTTCCTCTTGCGTGGTATCTCTTCCACATGGAAACAAGTAGAGGCATATCATTTTACTGGAAACAGTGTAAGTGGTAAAGTTTTGTGTGACGTTATTTTACGAACAAATGCAGTGAACATATAGGACTGTGTACAGTGTGTGACAACAGACAAGTGTGCTGCAAATTAACAGTATATGGGGACATTTTGGAATTGTTTTTGTCATTTAGACTTACATTTTAAATCCTGAAGACCCAGCTAGAAAAATATACTTGTTTATAAAATAAAACTGACTTTTCTTGCAGCAACTTAAATATACTTCATTGCAGATGTGCCACAGCTTTTAATAAATATTGTCTAATGTTTACAGTCCAACACTGTTATAAACATTCCTGATAGGATAAGGGACAAGTATACATTGCTGAGTATAGAACAACAGCATGTTTTGTTGAGATAGTTGACAAGTGATTTTCAACAATGACTTCTAGACATTCAATTACTGTCCTCAGCACCTTCAGTGAGAAAAGGTACAAAGAGACTATCACGTTGCTGAATGGAATTATGATGATATTTGAGCACATTGAAATTGGAAAATTTGGTCATTGGAAACCAGTTCAAAGTAGTGCGAGACTGTACACACAAAGTGTACTTGATCTTCAGGAAGTCTTTTTGCTGACAGGTAGATCAACAGAAGACTGCCTAGAAAATTTGTTCTCCTGTGTTGGAAGCATTCAGAATGTTCCTACAGCACTGCAGTTAAAAAACAATTTGAAAAATGTTTTTGTTGCTCAGTATTTCATGCCTGTGGGAAAAGGATCCTACAACAAGAGTGATTTTGTCGACCTTTCAAGTTTCCTTGACCAACATTCCATTACACATCCCACATCATCTGTAACTTAGCCTGTATTTAAGCTTCCAAAAGGTGGAAAGATCATGAAGTCAGTTGTGAGAATGAATTAAGTAACACTGAAAGAAATTCGTTACATCATTTACCTTGTATGTTATAGGGACGGCAATGAAATTTGGTAAGCTGTGTGAGAAGTGCCTGAATGCAGTAGCTTCCTATGCCAGACAACCAAAGATTGTTGTACATCTGTGAATTTGAAACAGTTCGGACTGGAAAAAGACAGCCTCTATGCCCTATGCCTCAGAGGAATGTGTGTGTGTGTGTGTGTGTGTGTGTGTGTGTGTTTTTTTTTTTTTTTTTAAGGAAGTGATTTTTAGAAATATTGCTCCTAAACTTGAAAACACACAGAATTTGAGCTGTTTCCAGTTTGTCATTGATAAATTTTGTAGTAATGATCAGACCCAAGGAGTTAAGTTTCCTGATTGCCACAAAATTAAGTTAATTAAGTTGAAACTGGTGAAACAATGACAGATTTTGCCTGAAGGTATTCTGTATGAAAATTAAGCATAATATGTGCTTGAAATTTTGAAATGTTATGGTCAGCAAAACCTCTGCTATGCATGCACTGGCTCAAAATGTTAGGTAGTTGTAGTGAATCTGATCTGCATTATGTGACAGTTATAACAAATTACTTCTTGTGCTTCAGCTCTGAAATTTTTCTGGAGTGAAGGACTGTTTCAGTTGTATATAAACACCAGTGCAGTTTCATGCCCCATCAGATCTCAGAATGACAACACCATCTCCACCAAACAAGTAAAATGTGTTTAACCATGAGCAGTTACATAGATGGTCCAGTGTTTGTAGTGTATACATTGTATTTTGAAGGCATTTGATGTGCTTGTCCTGTATCTGTTGCTCATCAACATACACTGCAAAGAATTTAATGTTCGGGACTAAAATAATCTATTTATTAACACTCCAGTTGTATCTTGAGCAATCTTCGGAAAGCTCCACCACGCCAACCTTACAAATTTTATGGATTATGAGTGGAAAAGAAAACAAAGTACCCCAGGGAGTAAAATATCTCGACTCAGATAACAAGCAGGCATTTCGGATTCTGGGGAGGCTGCACTTCCTGCTCGTTTTATCGAAAGAACCTGAAAAACTCAAATTCAAGAAGAAATACAAAATAGGAACACTAAACATTAACTCACGGATCAAAAACAGGAAAACATCCAGAACTGACACAAGCACTTGAACACCATAATATCCAAATTCTGGCACTTAAAGAAACTCACCATACTGATGAAAATTCTTTTGAAACAGGCAATTACAGAATTTATAAGGGAAAACCAGCAGAGTATATCTTTGGAAAATGCCCTCTATTAGGTACAGCCTTTATTGTTAGAAAAAATATAACAGAGTTCGTAACAAACTTTAACTCTTATGTCCAACAGTCTCTCAACATTGACGTTCAAATGTTAAAACAAAATGTATACGTTTGTGAATGCTCTTAAAGCACTCAGTCTTCAGGCCACGAGTGGCCTACCAGGACCATCCAAGTGCCGTGTCATCCTCAGAGGAGGATGCGGATAGGAGGGGCGTGGGGTCAGCACACCGCTCTCCCGGTCGATATGATGGTATTCTTGACCGAAGCTGCTACTATTTGATTGAGTAGCTCCTCAATTGGCATCACGAGGCTGAGTGCACCCCGAAAAATGACAACAGTGCATGGCAGCTGGATGGTCACCCATCCAAGTGCCGGCCACGCCCAACAGCGCTTAACTTGGGGATCTCACGGGAACCGTTGTATCCACTGCGGCAAGGCCGTTGCTAGTGAATGCTCATGCTCCAAGAAATATTGACAATAAAAAAAATGCAAACAAAGTACTGATTTTCTGGGAAGAACTAGGACACGATTAAGAAGATTCCAAAGGAAAATGTCATCATTCTGCTCTTTGATTTTAATGCACAGCTCAGCAAGGAGAAAAACAAAAACATCATTGGAGAATACCCAGCACATAGGAGGACTTACAACAATGGAATAAGACTTGTGGCACTCTGTCAAATGTTCAACCTAAAAATTGTGACTACCTACTTCAAGAAACGTCCCAAGAAGATGCAGACTTGGAAAGCACCAAATCAACTCCTTGGAGAATTCCAGATTGACCACATAGCCCTTTCTAGAAGAGAATTTAAGACAATTCAAAATATTAAGGAACAGAAACGAGCCAAAATATATACGGATCACTGTCTTGTTAAGTCTAAAATTAAATTCATCCCAAATTCAGGAAGAAATAATAATAAACCAATGAGGAAGCATTTTGAAACCATGAATATTGAGGCAGATACTCAAAATTATTTCAAATCAAAATTGCAAGGTGATACATGGGATGAAATGAAGTCTCAAATAATGAAAGCTGCAGAAAATCTATTCCAACCAAAACTAAACAGAAGAATATCTGGTGGAATGAAAAGTGCAATGAAGCTTTGGAAAACAGACAAAAGCTTTGCAAAAATTTAAATTGAATCTGACAAAATAATGTGGAAAGGTTCAGAGAAGGTAGAAAAATAGCCTCCTACACAATCGGAAACGAAGAGAGACTGTGTGAAAGACTATCCCTTCAACAAATACAGGTGTACTTCACTCAAAACAAATCCACAGACTATTACCAATCTTTCAAAAGACACCTGAAAGGTTATGAACCATTCAGTTTAAATCTTCGTGACAAATCACGTAAATTAAGCACAAATGACCAAGAAAACTACATTTCAGCAAACTATTTCAAAGACCTTTTCAACTTTAAAGCGCCTCCGGAGAAACAGAATCAAAACTCCAGGAGAAATCGCTGCAGAATCACATCCACCAGCTCTACTTGAAGTCCGGCAAGTTATAAAATCTCTCAAGAACGACAAATCTTCTGGTGAAGATGGAATCATAGCTGAACTTTTGAAACTAGATGAGGAAAAAGTAGCACTACACCTCAGTACAATTACTAAAGAAATTTGGAGAACCGAGAAGATTGGAGGACGGCACTTATACATCCACTTCACAAAAAGGGTGACATATCAGATGTGAACAATTAAGGAGGATTTCCCTTCTGTCTGTTCCAAACAAGGTCCTTTCCGACATATTACTAAATAGGATTGAACCAGTTCTCGACACACAGATAGGAGAATACCAAGATGGATTTAGAAAAGGGTAGAGCTGTTTGGAGCAAATTATTAACCTTAAAAACATAATTAGTACACGTGGTGGTCAACCACATGTTATGATGTTTATTGATTTTAGAAAAGTATGAGACTCCATAGACAAAGAAAGCCTCATTAGAACTCTGGAGGAATTTGGAATTGACAGAAAAACTAGAGAGATAGTAAAGCAAACACTGTCAGATACCAAGTCCAAAGTCAAATTTAGAGGCAAAATTTCTGAACCTTTTAAAAATACAAACGTATTTGAGACAAGAGGATGGACTCTCCCCAATTCTTTTCAACATCACTTTCGAAAAGATAATCAGGGAGACATTGGAGGAATACACACAACAAAAAGTAAAGGGAATTTCTTTTGGAGAATCAGTTAAAGGCCTTAAGATTCATGCACTAGCTTTTGCAGATGATCTTGCTCTCCTATCCACAAATATAGCAGATGCAATTAAACAAATAGAAATCTCAGCAAAGCATGCAGCTGAATTTGGTTTACAGATACACAAGAAAAAACTAAATTCATGTCTAACAAATATAAGGAAATCAAAGAATTGCACACAATTATTGGATATATGGAAAGGGTCAAACACCTTAAATATTTGGGAGAAACAATAACGGATATTGGCATATAGAAAGAATCTGTCAAACTTTGAATAGATAAACTTAGGAGGGCACATATTTTAACACAGAAGCTGTACAACAAAAATACCTATCTTGAAATGCGAAGTTATAACACTACAATACAGTGACTAGAACAGAAGTTCAATATGCAGCAGAAACACACTCCCTCAAGAGCAAAGGACTAATAGATGAGCTCGAGAAGAAGGAAAGAGTAATTCTGTGTAAGATTCTGGGTGGACATAAAAAAATTGGTGAAAAATGGGTAAAGACGAGCAGTGATAAGATATACCAATTTATTAAACCAGTCACAACAGAAATGAGAAAGAGAAGGCTAATGTTCTTCGGTCATCTGATGAGAATGGATGATGGCATATTAACAAAGAAAATATTCAATATAATTCAACAGAGGAAAACACACGTGTCTTGGTTGCAAGGAATAAAGAAAGACCTCGGTGAACTTGGACTTACAGAAATGTCCGCAATGAATAGGGACAAGTACAGAAAGGCAATAACTGAATTCAAGGTTTTTCAGGAGGCTCCAAAACTGAAGACTAACAGGGAGCTAACAGCTGAACATCTGGCAAAAAAGGCAGGGGGTAGAAGAGCAACCTGAGAGAAGAGAAATAGAAAAGTGAACATGAAATGGAATTTGTAACGTGGCCCTTAGTTGGTCAATTCGTTTAAATAATTTATGTTCAGATTTACAAGTTCAGATTTCTTTGTTATGCTGAAGTTCATTGTTTTCAGTTTATCTGTGTAGCTCTGTTATGTATTGCTATGTTTGAGCTACCTTAAGTACAATTATTACTTTAGTATTTCTGGTGACTCACCTGTAATTAAAAAGTTGCTATCATCTGTGAACAGTATTGTTTCTGCCAGTGTGGTACATTACATATAATCGTTAATGTGAACTTGGAACCTCTGTATTTACATACTATTGATCTGAGAGATATTTACCAATCCAGTGAAATGAAATGTTTCAGTAATCCATTCCATTGTTTTCCAGGTGGGGTAGAAACAATTTCCTCACTATCCCCAATATTTTCAACATGTCAAGTTTCTTTAACAAAATTTCTTGGTCTAAGAGTCAAAGGTTTTTGTTGTGTCTAGCAAGATACCCATTACGTGCTTTCTTCATCTAACATTTTACAGTACTACTACTGTGAATGGTGCCACCACATGAAATCAAATAGTTCTTTACCGATATGTCTGCCTTAGGCAGTTCATAAGCATGTTTTTTCAGTAGTTTTTATTTTCTTTGTGGAAGATGACAGTGTTGGGAATTATTATAATTTCCTACATTGTCACTGCCACCTAATCTGTGTGCAGAGGAAGAAACTTAAGTGTGTTTGAAATATTGTGGGTTTGTAATTGGGTATCAGTCATATATCAATATTGTCAAATAAAGCCCTTCCATCCTGTTAATGCATTCTCTTGGCAAGTACACTGTTGTTTAAAGCTCTAGAAGATTTTTTTTTTTTTATACTGAACACTGTATTACTGGCTGTCTGCTCCTAGGCAATGGCACAAACACTAGTGGTAGCATAGAGTTAGATGATGTACAGTGACTTGTGTTAATAAATTCTCTTGTCGGTGAGCTTCACCACTGCTAAAACATTTGTTTATAAAATATACAAAGTTCTTGGGATTATGTAGCACATTAACCTTTTGTAGCTACTTTTTAGTTTCTTGTTATGAGTGTCCTGCTGGACATTATTCCATATGTTATGAGTGTCCTGCTGGACATTATTCCAGAGTGTTAAGTGACGTGTGTATAATAAAAATGAGTTTCAGTTATTGTACCCCAACAAATCTGTATATGTTTATTGCTTATGCACTATATGATGACCTGTTTGATTTTGTTTCTGATGTTTACTTTGAGCCTTAATGAGGGCCATGATGTCTGTTGTTAATTACTGACAAACAGGAATATTGCATTCTACTTTACCTACTAGATTTAATTGCCTACATTATTACTGATGTAAACTTTGTTGTATATCTGTTTGTTGTGCTGAAAGTAAAGTAGCAGGTTTGGATCATTCTGCATGTTCTTAATAGGTCTGAAGATACTTGGAATTTCCAGAGGATTTCCTGTTGCCAATAGTCACCCTACTCCTGGACAATCCAATTAAATATTTTAGCAAATGCTTCATCAAATAATTGCTTGAAGAATGTGGTGTACTTCCACATTTATACATTCATATCTCATTATGTTGTACACTTCCTCTTCTTTCTGCCTTTAACTAAAAAATTCTTTAAGGTGGGTGGAGGCAATGTTTTCTTTTGCATGCCATATGAGACTCCATTATATGGATAAAATAAAACAACCAGTGGTAAATGATGCTGAACCTGCCTCACCTTATGCAAATGAGGAAAGGTTGTTACAAGTGTCCTGCTGGACATTATTCCATAGAGTTAATTGATATGTGTGTAATGAAAATTAATTTCCTAGGGAACACACTCTCTCTCTCTCTCTCTCTCTCTCTCTCTCTCTCTCTCTCTCTCTCTCTCTCTCTCTCTCCCCCCCCCCCCCCCCCCCCCCCTCCTTTCTGTGTGCCAGGACACAGCCGATCTGAGGTAAGTTTGGGCAGAGGCGTTGTATATTATAGGTTTGTACACAGTCTGACAGTTTAGACGCCTGAAGAGCCAGAAAATGCTTTACTACTGTCATATTTGTGATCACAAATGGTTGGAAATGTGTTCTGCGTACTATATTTCTTTAAAATTTCGTGCCTCTCATCGTCAGTTTTTATGAAGCCCGTATCCGCCATTCGTCACTGGTAATGGAAAGTTTCATCAAATGCTTTGCAATGGTCATCCGAATTTGTGACAATTATAGATTTATTTGCGAACCAGAACACAAGGAATTGTTTGTGTTTCAGAATTATTATCGCCTGAGTCTTGACACGGATAAATTATTAACACAGTCATATCTTTCGCTATTATAGTTTGATGCGTCCACAGTAGTCATTTGAAAAATTTTTGTTGAACAAATCGTCTTTGAAAACTTTTCCGTTCTGTGGCGTACCACGTCTTTTTTGTCGGTTTGCCAAGGAAATTTGGCTTTCATTAATCTTCACTGCAGAGGCAGTCAATTTAGTTGAAACGAAGTATTTCATTCCACTCTATCCGCTAGTTTCTACTGTTCACTGAATTTCAAGTGCACGATTTTATCTTCCGGCACACATGCATTATACCATAAAGAACCAGAATGAAAATTTGCGCCCCGAAAACAGCACTGAAAAGCTTAATGTCAGGTTGAGGCCTGCTACATTGCATATCTGGACATAGGAATGTGCACTTCAAGCTGAATTATGCATGGTAGTGTAGTTTACGAAATTCCGATGCTCTTGGAGTACGGTATCTTCTGATGTCCTGTTTCTTTAATGAATAAATGTAAGATCTCTTAATGCTATATACTTACGAAACATCGTCCTTCCTACAGCATCGTAGTTGCGCAAGCACAGTAAGGCCTGTTTTCCGGCGCTCTCTGGCAACTGCTGAAACGCAACTACGAGAGTTGGAACTTAAATAGTGGCAACTATTTATTCACTACCGATACAAGCGAGATGCATGGTTGCACCTGTTACTATCCTTCAAAGTAGTTACCAGCGTTGTGTAGAACCTGTTGCCAGCGATGTGGAAGCGGTAGTATACCATTAGCAGAGCCAGTTCTGTTGATGGTGCGAATGGAGCGGTCTACTGCCTGTCGAATATCTGGAACAGTCCTGAAGCGAATGCCATGAATTGGTTCCTTCATCTTCGAAACCAAATGCGCAGTATTACTGTTCGTTTTTGGAACATCACCTCCGACCAGCTTTGCGAAAGAAGCGGCGAGACTTTCTGCGCAACCCACCCATCATTTTGCACGACAATCTGCGGACACATCCAGTGCCCGCTGTGGCAGCTCTGTTCGATCGCTGGTACTGGGCAGTACTGTACCGTTCACCATACTCCCCGGACTTGGTCCTTGTGACTTTGATTTGATTCCGAAGATGAAAGAGCCACTCCGTGGCATTCGCTTCAAAACTGTTCCAGAGATTCGACAGGCAGTAGACCGCTCCATTCGCACAATCAACAGAACAGGCTCTGCTACGGTATACTACGCCTTCCACATATCTGGCAACGAGTTATACACAACGCTGGTGACTACTTTGAAGGACAGTAACAGATGCAAATATGTAACTCTTTTGTATCGGTTGTGAATAAATAGTAGTACTTTTGAGGACCAGCCACTTAGAAGAATTTCGAACCCAGAAGACCAGACATTTATGTCATTATGTAAAATGTTATTGGCAAATTTGTGTGATGTCCTTAAAGCATAACACATGCAAAAAAAGACCATTATTAAATGTGAACGCTTAGCTTTACTTTTACTAATGTTCGCACTACTTTAACTGATGTTGCTATCGGCTGACTACATCACGTGTTCTACGCTCCGAATATCTGCTCTCATTGGCTGGCTAGATCATGTGACATGAACTATGATTGGCTTACAAAAGCACATCGCAATCTCAGTTTCAGTGCTTCTGAAATTAATGTGCAGTGTTTGGTGTAATTCGAATTTATACTTTCATAATATTAAAATGTGCAGCTTAACGTAATACGAAAAAATGCAGCGTATATGTTGCTGTGCATCAAAGATCTTTCCAAAATGCGCTGCTTTTCTTTCCGGGAAGTTCTACGCCGGCTTATTTAAACCTCTACAATTCAAAGGATTGTTAAGTTTTACGGTTCTGAGGGAAAGTATACTGCCACTTAAATCGGAAAAAGTTTATTTTCACCCAGGGAAGAGTGTATTTTTAACCTGGAAATTCGGGAATTTTGTTTTCTTATCCGTTTATACACCTGTTTGTACTGTTTTCTGTCCAGTACAGGCTTGTAGCAAATACAAGGCATCAATATGTCTGTCTCACTTTAGATTATCTTGTAACCACAGACCCAGAAATTTGAATTCTGTGTTAGTTTCTGTTCCAGGTAGATGAAAGGGGTTTGTTTTTATGTCACGTGGAAGTTCATGGAAGCAGTCTTGTTAGTGTTGATGGATAGTTTGTTGTTTATACTCCAGATGCTAACTTGTTCACTAACACAGTTTACAGCTTTCTGTCCTACACCTGTGTTGCCCCTTTGAGAGCACAGTTGTGTTATCTGCAAATATAATTGCAGTGCACACAAAGGTTTTTAAGCCCCATTCATGAATGGAATACGGTAAAGCATTAAAACGTGGTACTATGGGAAGTACCGTCTGCCAAACACTTCACAACGGTTTGCGGAGTGTAGATGTTAGTGATGGGGAGCTCGTGAATGAGTCGTTCAAATGAACGCTTCACTCTAGTGACGTGTGAACTAACTACTCAATTTCAGTGAACTGCTACTTCAAACTCTTCACAGATAGCACACTCCACACTTTTTTCTAGTTCATTCACTCACTCTCTTCCCCTCTCCCGCTACATCGGCGCTACGTCACTCAATTCTCCCTTCGCTTCAGTCCTCCCTCTATTGCCTATCAACGAATCGCGCGGTGTTTGTGGGGAACGATCGGTTTACGAGGGGTAGTGCGGGTGAGGGGCGAGGGGAAAGCAGCGTCAGGAATGGAGGGGGTATGGCTAGACCCCGGGTCAAGTCAGGAGTTGCACTATTGGTGCACTTAAACTTCACGTCTACAGATAGCCTACCGTTGGCAGCGCTTGCAGACAAATGAATATTAAAGATACAAACGAAGAAGCTGGCTGTGTGAGCACGCACAGCCAACATGAAAATAAAAGGTTTGTTAATGACACTGAAAGAGGGATTTTACTCGAAATCTTACCAATGACTACAGGTGACAGTTTACGTTTTGAATCTGGAGGATTATTATTCTCAACAAAAATAAAATCTACAGGAAAACGTCCCGAATAATTACTTAACGTAGGTATATAGACTTTGTAACAGTGGTAAACATACTCATTCTATTTTGCATTAAATTTTAAAAGGAACAAAAAATTGGACTGCATTTCGTTGGTAGCCCTAGTTTTCAGTCCATGAATACAACAAATAATGTTTAATTTGGCAGATAAAGACTTTTTTGGGCGCTTCATGAGAAAATGTCAAGCAAGATTAAATGTAATACCTTCTTCATATATGACAGGCTTCTCTGTTTATCGTTTCTTTGTCCTCTTCGACCACGTTCTATTTAACTCAGACGCTGTAAGAGCGTAAAACGTTGCGTGCACGTTACTGCATAGTTCGGCCACCTGTTGGTAAAATTATGAAGTATTACGAAGCTTTATTGTACGAGTGGGGCGAAGCTAGTGTAGCCGAGGCTGAGCGGCGAACTGGGCAACTTCGCCAGGCTTCCGTACTTCATGAATGAACTACTTCATTTGAACGCTTCACGGCAAAGAGTGAAATGATGTAGTTCACGAGAATGAACGAGTTCGACCCATCTCTAGTAGATGTATACGTAGAATAGACAAAGGAAATGGGCTGTGACCATATCACATTTTACGAGGTACGATCAAATGGTGACAGGAATTTTTTAATTTTGCAGGCTTTATAACATCCGATTTTCAATATATTTTTTTTTTTAAATTGTTGGACACATGTTCCTGATGTATGTTTCCATTTTCATCTGTTTTAAATATTTAGTTTATAGTTGACAGCGAAAAAGGTTTGTGTGTTTCCGAGTGCACAGCGAATTTTTACATAAAAAATTGATCAAAGAATTTGCATTAATTTTGATGGAAACATGGAATAAAGTGCACCAATGCATCCGAAGTATTGACTGTAGTTTATGATAATGCTCGGTTTACACTAGCAAGTTACTGCAGCAATTTACTTGCGCGAAGGAACTTGCCACGCAATTTGCGAGTGTAAACATATCGCCAAGTCGACTTGCGACTGTAGCAGTTTATTGCGGAAGTGACTTGCTGCACGTTTTCCGCTTCCAGTGTGAACACCACGCAAGAAGTATCTGCAAGTAACTTGCAGCTTTTAGGATTTATTTCTATTTCCTGCAAGTAGGAAGCGCAAGTTATAGTAAGTATGTCGTCTGCATAACACTGATATTTAACACTTTACTTAATGTGGTGACTTAATTTTATGCAACCATCTTACGTATTATATGCAAACAAATTTCAGAAATGGAGGAGAAACGGGAATGGATGAAGCAGGATACAGAATATTTCATTCAAGCCGTGGAGAGCTACCCCGAAATACGAAACGTGCATAACCGAGACTTTAAGGACAGAGTGAAGAAGATGAGCGCATTAAATGACATCTCGTCGATATTCAACTCATCTATAAAAGAAGTACATAGAAAGTAGCATAACTGGGTGACACAACCCCTTTGCCACCTGCATCCACTCGCTTGTTGTTTTAGGAGTCTAGAAAAAGACGATGTGTAATTATTACATGTTCTATTTACTTAGTTTGTCACTTTCCATTTTATGAGCATTAGAAAAAAAAAACAGTTTTATAAGCATATCATTCTGTAAAATGCAGTTTATTTCAATAAAAAATTTAATTTCATTTTTGTGTTTTCACATACCTTCAAATAATTTTCCCTTTCCTAGACGTTAAAAAAGGCTCTACATACATCAGGCACGATCAGAGAAATCGTGCTGACGGGAATATGAAGCAACTACATTAAGGACTTGTATGATTCTCCTACAAAGAAAAGATTTCACAATTCAAACTTTTTGGTTGTATGTTTCACATAAATATATAAAATGCCTATTTTATTCGTAGCTCACCGGTAGCTATAAA
Source organism: Schistocerca americana (assembly GCF_021461395.2). Taxonomy (NCBI): domain Eukaryota; kingdom Metazoa; phylum Arthropoda; class Insecta; order Orthoptera; family Acrididae; genus Schistocerca; species Schistocerca americana. Next base: position 848,575,599 of record NC_060120.1, on the reverse strand, counting down.
TCATAGTGACTAGCAAACGTTCCTTTGCTAAAATAGCAGTATCGAAGTTTGTGTCTCGTTTTCATATGATGGGCGCCATTAACATCAGCAAATACTCAGAATCATTTGAGGACATTCTGCAAAGGTTTGCAAAAGTATCCATGCTCTCGATACTAAGTTCTTGCAAAAGGTTATTACAGGTACAATTTTGCGATCTTCTCATTATCTACTCCGTAACCCAAATACTTCTCTTTTTCTTTTTCAAGTTTTGCATTCCAATTACAAGAGTTGCAGCGTATCTCACCCGCCTACTTGTCATTTTACACTTTGGCTGACACTCGTAGTGGTACTGAAGGCATATGTAAACAGTATCAGCAAGTTGTTGACGCAAGTTTCTTGCCAAAGAAATTGCGGAAGAATCTTGCTTAATTCTTGCGCTGCTGTGTAAACACAGCTGCAAGCGGCTAGCAATAACTTCTGCAAGCGACTTGCTAGTGTAAACCCAGACAAGAGTTTGAGTGGTATGTTTCGAAGGGGTTCGAAAATACATTGAAGAGAATGACTGTTCTGGAACCTTAGGACAATTACTGTCTACAATGAGGCAGAAGTAATGCAAATGGTTCTTCAAAGTCGTAGAATCATCATCAGAGGGGTCGCTGATAATGCTGGAATATTCTTTACCTCATGCCAGCCATTTTCAGATGTTTTGGGCATGAAAAGTTTGTTTAGAATTTGTTGAATTTTGACAAAAAATGATGTTGCGTGAATATTGCTCAGGAATTGCTGAATGAAGTTGACAACGATCCAGAACAGGAAACAACGTGGGTTTAGTAGTATCGCGTCAAGACCAAGACGCAAGTGTCTCAATGGAAACTACCTGAAGAACCAAGAAGGGAAAAAAATTCGACGAGTTCGATCACCTGTGAAGGTTCTTCTCGCTGATTTCTTCGATCATACTGGGGTAGTGCATCATGAGTTCTTGTTTTACATTTGCACCATCAAAAAGGAATACTGGTTGGGAGTTATGTACTGTTTGCTTGATGCAATGCGAAGAAAACAACCATAATTGTGGCAAAACCACTCATGGAAATTGCATCATAATAATGTTTCCCCTCACGTCTCAGTGGTTGTTCATGATTTATTATGCAAAAAAATGTTATGTTGCCTCACCCACCATATTTGCTGGACATGGTCCCATGCGACTTCATTCTATTCTCGAGGCTGAAGAGAACCATGGAAGGATTTAGTTTTGCCACCATTGACGAGATAAACACACAGTCGCTGAAGGAGTTAAACACCGAAACGAAAAGTGAGTTCCAGAAGTGCTTCAGAGACTGGAAAAAGCACTGGCACAAATGTATTATATCTGTGGGGGATTACGTTGAAGGGGACAAAGTTGATGTTTATAGCTAGATAAAGATTGTGAAAGAAAACAAAAATTCCCTTAATGATTTGGTCACGTCTACTAAGTGGAATAACCACAGACCAGTACTTAACCTAACTTGGTGTAGATTTGAAGTGGTATTCTTAGACGAATTTAGCCAAATGCGATGGAATTTCTCTCATTCCGCTCAGATAATATTACAAAAAGAATGTATGTTGGGCAAATGGACAGGGAAACATGTACACATTCAAAGCTGCTTATCAATATGAAGCAATCCTTTTAGCCCTTGGAGTGTAAGGTGTGTAGTGTTTGCTAGGGTGACCAAATGTGTTCCTGTATGAAAACAAGGAAGATATGTCACATTCGTACAATGCTTACTAGTCAGAACACATACAAGCCAGCTGGTGTTAAATTTGTAAGTAGTTTTCCACCCTCAAAGAACTACTGTGGTAGATTTTTGTTTTGGCCTCAGATATACTTTGTCATCTTGGGTATTGATAAACCGCTTCTGCTGTATTTAGTCCTTTATTGCTGGATCACTACTTGCTTCGTGGTTTGAATCCTATCTGTGTGGTAGAAAGCAGAAAGTTATCGTGGAAGGACTGCATGGTGGCCAGGTATTTCAGAATGGGGCTCCATTACTGCAGGAGTACCTCAAGGCTCAGTGTAGGGCCCACTGCTCTTTCTAATATTTATAAATGACTTAGCACTCTGTACGGAATAGGGGAAAATACTCATGTTTGCTGATGACACCACTTTATCAGTTAATAATCTCTCAGGGAATGTGTCAAATGAGGCTGCAAATAACGCTTTTGCAGATTTGACAAACTGGTTTGAAACCAATGGCCTTACAGTCAACCTAAAAAAAGATAAATTACATTCACTTCTCTTCTAACACAAATGTTACTAATGAAATGAACCTAAAAATGGGCGAGCACAAGATTTTGAAGGTTGAGTCCTCCAGATTCTTGGGTCTGCATATAGATAGCAAAATGAGGTGGCACTACCATATTCAAGATCTGTGCAAAAAGGCTAAGCTCAGCAACGTTTGCCTTAAGAATAATTTCAGACACTAAGGAAATGAGCACAATAAAAACTACACGTTTTGGCTATTTTCACCAACTTATGGCCTATGATATAATATTTTGGGGAAATCAACCAATAGCAAAAACGTGTTCCATGCACAGAAGCGAGCAATAAGAATTATGTGTGGAGTACATCCTGGGCACTCATGCAGGGATCTGTTTAGAGCTCTACAAATCCTTACAACACCTGCCCAATATATTTTTTCCCTGATGCGCTTTGTTTAAAAAAAATAGCAACTTATTCAAAATCAATAGCTCATACCACAGTTATACCTCCCGAACGAAACTGCATATCCATTATGAGCTAAAAAGGAAAAGCATGGTCCAGAAGGGGGTTTTACACAGTGACACTGGTTGGAAACATGCCAAAGTTTAAAGAAAATCTGAAGCAGTTCCTTTTAGATGAATCTTGTTACAGTATTGATGAATTTCTTAGCAAAAATGCATAGAATCTCTTGTTTGTGTGACCTCTACAATTGATTAATCATACTCTGTAAGTACAGTGTAACTTAATACAATACCCAAATTTATGTATGTCTGTATATGATGCCTGTATAACTTAAGAACAATACCCAAATTTATGTATGACTGTATATTCTTTCAGATGTCCTGTATCTTAACTAATATGTAAGGGTATATGCTAAACTTCACAGTTTCTTTAATCTAATGATAAGATCAATGTATCTGTGCACAAAACAATAATCTGTAAAAACCTTGACGTGTTCTATATCCAGGGATATGTTCCCATATGGATCTATGGAACACGAAATAAATAAATAAAACTTAAAGCGACATCTTCAGTAGAACATCTGTATATAAGCATATGATGTAAATCTTTTACATCATCACACGCTCAAGCTTTAGCATAACTTACTGTATGATGTATGGAAGCTATAACTTGGCATGCAGTCCCCCCTAGTTCCGAATCGGAAACAATCAGCAGCAGTCAGGAGATTTCGTGGCGTGGCGATTTGTACATGTTGCCGACTGCATTTATCGTCTGCTTTGTTGCCTGCTACGTTGGTCGCTAAGGATACACGGTACTTTTCTGGCTCAATATTAGTAAAAATCAACACCTATTTCTTTCCAGCACTGTTTATAATGTATATGTTTTACAGATTTTTTGTTGATATCAGGCAATGCAGCACACTTCCTAAACAAATTTTGAATATTTTTGAACCTGCTTAGGGTCATTAAAAAAAATACAAAGAAACTGATGCAATATTTGTCCCAAAATGTTTGCTCAAATGGACGTACCATTTAATCCAATGTTATGCATTTGAAGGAGACCAAGTTTTTACCAGATATGCATGAAATAATGGTTGAGGTACTAGACCTATTTAATTCCACCTATTATGTACATAACAAGGATAAAAAATATCACATCTTACATTTTAATTTTTATAACTTTTCCTATTAAAATGCTATTTTTTCTATAATTTAGTTGATTCTGCAATAAAGCTTAGGTCTACTGCATAAGTATGGACTATTGCAAGTTACAGAAAAAAATTAGAGCAATGCTTTATAAACATTAGGAAATATTTGTACCTGAATTCTGAAAAAAACAACTTGCAGGAAATTGCGAATGAAGATATGAGTTCAATTAAACTGTGCCTCAAAACATTCCTGAACCATAGTCTTCATCCTATAGCATTTCTTCATCTTCAAGCTTGCTCTTGGCATTCCTTTTAGCACTTCTTGCTTCTTTGGTAACTTGAAGAGTGAATCTTTCAGCTTCATGCACCTGTCTTCTGTCACATGCAAAAATTGGTCTTCCATATTAGAGCCACATTTTATGCCCAAATTTCTCAGGACTTCCAAACTTCCTATCACTTCATCATTGAAACATATCACTTCATCTAGTACACCAACTTTTAATGTATTTAGTCCTACAAAAACATTCTTGGGCAATCTTTCCCATATGCAATGGTTGAACCTTTCATGTGTTTTCTGAGTGCCCCCATGAAGACATTTACTAAGCAAAACAGGGTCACTCAGGTCTCTAAAAATTGGTTTTATTTCATTCATAATAGGCTCAGGAAGCGGATGCTTATGGTAGTATATTTGACCACTTTCTTTTGCTTTTTGGTAACCACACCAAGTATCTCCTCCTCTAGGGTAAAGTTCGTGAACAGGGTGGTTATCTGTGGACGACTTATGAATGTAGGTGGCCCGCACAGCTTTTCTCATTGCTGTAACATCATTCAGAGGTGCAGTTCGTCTAATGGCCAGTCCATAATAACTCTGAAGGAGGTCTATTTCAGTTTCTGTCAATCTGCCTTGGCCAGACAGAAATCAGATAGCAACTTTCCTTTCACTTCTCTTCATAGAGAATCAATCTAGCACCCGTCCTCTTTTGCACATGCCCACAACACTCCAGTTTTGTTACCAAGGTATCACCATAAGCATTGAACTCATTACTTTTATTGAAAGCTTTAGAGTCCCCATCGCCTAGGTACTTCATACATCTAACATTATAAATGGGCATCGACCTCTGAAATATTTTTAGAGCTCCCTCACACTCCATACCACCACTGTAACCATCATAATTCTTGGAACACTGATGTTCAATATTTCCTTCAGTGTTACCATGGCACGTGTGGCAGTACTTAGATAAGCACTCAACATCAACAACTTTTCCATTCTCCAGAGAAGTAGCACTTACAACACCATTCAAGGAACGATGTCCTCGATGTTGCCATGTCCCATCAAGTGCAACAGCAACGCCCCTGGTTCCACTAATATTTACAGTTTCTTCTATTGCACATTTCATAGATGCTTTAGACACAACCACAAGGCATCTAAAGGTTATTTTTATGTACTTGCTGAACCTACTGGGAGGAGGAGGAAGGTCCATCAAACCACAAAATGTTTCAACAGCCTTTTTTCCTTTTCCTATTGCACGCATTGCATACACTAACTTCAAATTCACATCATATGAAATATGCACAATGTTCAAGGCAGATTTATTGCAGTATCTACACAGAACAACTAATTTTGATGCTAAAACCTTACTGCTACTTTGTTGTTCAGTTATTTCCAGACAGCCTACACCATCACACTGTTTACATTTCACCACTTCCTTTATCAAAGAAGATAAGATGCCCACGTCAACAACAACAAATCCACTACAAACTGCATCATTGTTAACACAAAAATTTGAATCAGCTGGAGGCGTGCCATGTGGGAATCTCTTTCCTGAAGAACTGATATATAGGTTACTTTCAACAGTGTGGCTTGCTTTGTTTGTGAACTGGTTACCACAGAATTTCGCTTTATTGAATTTATTGATGCATGGCATAGTTCATATTTATTGCACACAAATATATGTAGCACTTGGGCAACAAACATTCAATAACACTTGAACAAACTGCCTCAGCAAAACAAAAGTAAATAATAGCAAAGATAATCATTTACAGACACTAGAAACCTGCACTGTTACCAACATATACAATATATTATATGTATAATCGCTGGAAACAGGATGTTCACAGATCTTTTCGAAATAATACTGGTTTCTATAATGGAAAAAAGAGGGTGTGGCGTCATACATGATTGTAACTTTAAAACTTGGCATATATAGGTCATTTGTCATTTGAAACTCTAAATGTATATATCATTGTAATCAGGAAAGATAACAGAATTTAATAAAGTAATAAAAAATTTTCAGTTTTTCCAGTATTTATAAGCACCCTGTATCCTGTGGGTATTACACAACAATCCGCCGCGAATGGTACTGGTCTAGCGTGACAGCCATGTAGCGGTAGAACAGGTTAAACTAGGAAAATTAGCAGACATGTTATCCACACACGAGAATGGAGAGCAGTTCTAAACTGCTGTCAATCCGCACATGTGCAGTAGGCAGCGATAACTTGTGCATGTGCAGAACTGTGTACCACAGCGCTTTCTGCTTGTTTGGTTATTGTTAGGTGGCTAGTGGCTAATTTCAAATTTTTGTGTTGGGAATCTTCTGCATTTTTTTTGTAAGCAGGTTTCATAAATGAAGAAAAGAGACCCCTTTTTTCATATTAGCTGTTTGTGAATGGATTTTTTGCTGTTGGTAGCTTCATATTCTAGAAATGAAATGGAGCAAAGAGGCATTAAGCATCTTAAATCAGGCATACAGCGGGGAAAGGTGTATGTATGACCAACTGTATCATAATAAGGTAGTTGGAAATTGTTTCTTTCAGAGTAATATGCATATAACATTATACCATGATTTTCACTTTGTATCGTAATGTCTTAATTTACGAAAGTTCATGTTTGATTAGATTACAATCCTTGCCTGATTTCGGCATGCCAGAAAAGAGAAACTAGCGGTGAAAGGGAGAAAGTCCTTCCAGTTTGGCCCAGTGTGACAGACAAGGACTGCAAAACTCTGAGTAGCACATATACAGGGTTAGTCACCTAACAGTACCACTGGAAACAACTCCCAAACCACAACAAACACAGAGTAACCAATTCCGCAGACCAAAAGTGAGGAGATGGGCTGGTGTAATTGCTTAATACAAATCATCGAGAAATGCGTCGAAGTATGAGTTTCAACAAATACTTATGTTTTTCTAAATAGAAACCAGTTATTATTTTTAGCTCAACTGAAAATAGAATAAAAACTTAATCAATGTTGTTTATTACATTGTAAAATGTTAATTACATCCAGAGTAATTAGTAAAGTAAAGTTGACGCTTGAGTAACTCCTCAGCAGTTCAGTCGTGTGTATCGGAAAGAACCGAATTAATTAGGGATACAGAAAGCACAGTGCCGTAACGTAGGTGCAGAAGAGACATGAACAGCACATTACGTCCACATACTAACATTTTTAATAGCCTTTTCTTGTGAAGAATACTGTGCAGCACTGATTTGTTGGAAGAAAATGTACATTAACATGAGAATGTAGTTAAACTTACAAATTTGTTTTTGTTTTCAATTACAGAATGTAAAAGAGTGTGTCCTGACATTTCATGCCAATGCACACGTTTGCAATCTATTGCATAATGAATGTCTTACACGGCACAGTACATATGGTGTAATGTTGCCACAGGCTACCTCAATACGATGTTTCATATCTTCTGGGGTTGTAGGCACATTGCGGTACACACACTCCTTTAACATACTCCACAGAAAGAAGTGTAAATGTATAAGATCAGGAGAAAGGGCTGGCCACATCCTATGAAACGCCTGTTGAACATTCTGTCAATGGTCAGCCTAGTGTTCATTGCAGAATGTGCAGGAGCACCATCATATTGATACCACATATGTTTATATGTTTCCAGCGGGACATTTTCTAGCAGTGGCGGCAGATCAGTTTGTAGAAACTAGATGTATTTTGCAGCTGTTTGGGTGCCTCTAATGAAGTGGGTCGCCAATTACTCCACACCATACATTTACATTCCACAGTCACTGTCGCTCAACCTGTCAAAGCCAGCAAGGATTGTCTATGGACCAGTAATGCATGTTTTGTAAGTTCACTGCACCGTGGTTTGTGAAACCTACTTCATTGGTAACCAGGTAGAACTACAACACATTCTCTGTTAATGCCCATTGACAGAAATTCACTTGATTATTGAAGTGATTTCCATGTAATTGCTGATGCAACAACACATGATACGGGTGAAATTTGTGACGATGAAGTATGCACATTACATTACTTTGACTTATTGCGCTGCCTCTAATGATGTCACGTGAACTCGTGTAGGTTCACAGCAACAGCAGCTAACACAACTGCACCTGATTCTCCTGTTAAGGGTTTGTTACTGGCCCGTTTGTGTGTTATGACCATACCTGCTACATACAACTGTTTGTAGATGTTTTCAAATGAGCAGTGTGGTGGATGATGTCTGTCTGGGTACCTTTCCGCATGCAATCTTCAGGCTGCAGCTGCATTTTGTCTACACTTGCCTTAGATGAGCATCATCTCTGCCATTACAGAGTTAGAATAAACCATTTTCACAGTTCTTACAACACTGTACACACTATTCTACTTCTACATCCATACTCCACAAGCCACCTGACAGTGTGTGGCGGAGGGTACTTTGAGTACCTCTATCGGTTCTCCCTTCTATTCCAGTCTCGTATTGTTCGTGGAAAGAAAGATTGTCGGTATGCCTCTGTGTGGGCTCTAACCTCTCTGATTTTATTCTCATGGTCTCTTCGCAAGATATACGTAGGAGGGAGCAATACACTGCTTGACTCCTCGGTGAAGGTATGTTCTCGAAACTTCAACAAAAGCCCGTACTGAACTACTGAGCATCTCTCCTGCAGAATCTTCCACTGGAGTTTATCAATCATCTCCGTAACACTTTCACGATTACTAAATGATCCTTTACTGAAGCGCACTGCTCTCCATTGGATCTTCTCTATCTCTTCTATCAACCCTATCTGGTACGGATCCCACACTGGTGAGCAATATTCAAGCAGTGGGCGAACAAGTGTACTGTAACCTACTTCCTTTGTTTTTGGATTGCATTTCCTTAGGATTCTTCCAATGAATCTCAGTCTGGCAACTTTATATGACCATTCCATTTTAAATCATTCCTAATAAGTTATGGAATTAATGGCTTCCAGTTGCTGACCTGCTATATTGTAGCTAAATGATATGGGATCTTTCTTTCTATGGATTCGCAGCACATTACACTTGTCTACATTGAGATTCAATTGCCATTCCCTGCACCATGCGTCAATTCGTTGCAGATCCTCCTGCATTTCAGTACAATTTTCCATTGTTACAACCTTATGATACACCACAACATCATCTGCAAAAAGCCTCAGTGAACTTCCGATGTCATCCACCAGGTCATTTATATATATTGTGAATAGCAACGGTCCTATGACACTCCCCTGCGGCGCACCTGAAATCACTCTTACTTCGGAAGACTTCTCTCCATTGAGAATAACATGCTTCGTTCTGTTATCTAGGAACTCTTCAATCCAATCACACAATTGGTCTGATAGTCCATATGCTCTTACTTTGTTCATTAAACGACTGTGGGGAACTGTATCAAATGCCTTGCAGAAGTCAAGAAACACAGCATCTACCTGGGAACCCGTGTCTATGGCTCTCTGAGTCTTGTGGCCGAATAGCACGAGCTGAGTTTCCCACGATCGTCTTTTTCTAAACCCATGCTGATTCCTACAAAGTAGATTTCTAGTCTCCAGAAAAGTCATTATACTCGAACATAATATGTGTTCCAAAATTCTGCAACTGATCGATGTTAGAGATGTAGGTCTATAGTTCTACACATCTGTTCGACGTCCCTTCTTGAAAACGGGGATGGCCTGTGCCCTTTTCCAATCCTTTGGAAGGCTATGCTCTTCTAGAGACCTACGGTACACCGCTGCAAGAAGGGGGGCAAGTTCCTTTGCGTACTCTGTGTAAAATTGAACTGGTATCCCATCAGGTCCAGCGGCCTTTCCTCTCCTGAGCGATTTTAATTGTTTCTCTATCCCTCTGTCATCTATTTCAATGTCTACCATTTTGTCATCTGTGCAACAATCTGGAGAAGGAACTACAGTGCAGTCTTTCTCTGTGAAACAGCTTTGGAGAAAGACATTTAATATTTCGGTCTTTAGTCTGTCATCCTCTGTTTCAGTACCATTTTGGTCACAGAGTGTCTGGACATTTTCTTTTGGTCCACCTACTGCTTTGACATAATACCAAAATTTCTTAGGATTTGCTACCAAGTCAGTACATAGAACTTTACTTTCAAATTCATTGAATGCCTTTCGCATAGCCCTCCTCACACTACATTTCGCTTAGCGTAATTTTTTTGTCTCCAAGGCTTTGGCTATGTTTATGTTTGCTGTGAAGTTCCCTTTGCTTCTGCAGCAGTTTTCTAACTCTGTTGTTGTACCACAGTGGCTATTTTCCATCTCTTACAATCTTGCTTGGCACATCCTCATGTAATGCATATTGTACGATGGTTTTGAACTTTATCCACTGATCCTCAACACTGTCTGTACTTGAGACAAAAATTTTGTGTTGAGCCGTCAAGTACTCTGAAATCTGCTTTTGCTTTTTGTCACTTTTGCTAAACAGAAAAATCTTCCTACCTTTTTTAATATTTCTATTTATGGCTGAAATCATCGTTGCAGTAACCGCTTTATGATCGCTGATTCCCTGTTCTGCATTAACTGTTTCAAGTAGTTCGGGTCTGTTTGTCACCAGAAGGTCTAATATGTTATCGGCACGAGTCAGTTCTCTGTTTAACTGCTCAAGGTAGTTTTAAGATAATGCTCTTAAAAAAAATTTCACTGGATTCTTTGTCCCTCCCACCTGTTATAAACGTTTGAGTCTCCCAGTCTGTATATGGTAAATTAAAATCTCCACCCAGAACTATAACATGGTCGAGAAATCTACTCAAAATATTTTCCAAATTTTCCTTCAGGTGTTCTGCCACAACAGCTGCTGAGCCAGGGGGCCTATAGAGACATCCAATTAACATGTTTGAGCCTGCTTTAACCGTGACCTTCACACAAATTATTTCACATTTCGGATCACTGTCAATTTCCTTTGATACTATTGCACTTTTTATCCCTATAAACACGCCTCCACCTTCACTGTCCAGCCTATCTCTGTGGTATACATTCCAATCTGAGTTTAAAATTTCATTACTGTTTACATCTGGTTTCACCCAACTTTCTGTCCGTAATACTATGTGGGCATTGTGACCGTGTATTAATGAGAGCAGTTCTGGGAGCTTTCTATAGACACTCCTGCAGTTTAATATTACCACATTAATATTGTTGATGGCTATGGCAAAGAGGGCAACACTTAAAACACTGCCCTGGGGGACACCGTTCTCTTGCTCAAAGCGATCAGACTGTGCGTTACCAATGCGGGTCCGAAAAAAACGCTGAGACGGGAAAGACCAAGTGAAAATGGGGAGGTGGCTACAAAAGCCCCATTGATGCAGTCACGCAAGAATACAGTGTCTCCAAGTAGTATCATATGCCTTACTGATATCAAAGAAGATACTGATACAGTGATGCTGACGGAGGAAAGCCTGCTGAATAGACGCCTCTAGGAGGGTCAGGTTGTCGACCGTGGACCGAAATTTTCGGAATCCACACTGAGAGCGGCTAAGGAGCTGTCTGGTCTCTAACAGCCAGACCAGATGACAGTTAACCATCCGTCCCAGGGTCTTTCCGACACAGCTTGTCAAGGCAATACTACGATAACTACTGGGACGTGCGGTCCTTTCCTGGTTTGAGGAGAGAGATGAGGATTGCGTCCCTCCATGAGGTTGGAAACACTCCTGTCTGCCATATGAGATAGCCAACCGACTGAACAGTGGCCAGTTAGCCCTGCCAATCATCCACGATGGCGGCCTCTGCTCTAGCAATACACCATCCAGGAGATGAATGCAGATGGGGAAGTGATCGCTGGAATGAAGGTCGTCAATGACCTCCCAGTGAACAGAATCGGTGAGGGTTGGAGAGCAGAAAGGTAGGTCAATGTCTGAGAATGACCCAGAGGCAGCAGAGAAATGAGTCAGAGTACCAATGTTGAGGATGCACAACACTTGTGATGCCAGGAGGCTCTCCAAAACTCGACCCTGAGCGCAAAGAGAAGTGGAGCCCCACAGGACATGATGGGCATTGAAGTCGCCCAGGAGGAGAAATGGGCAGGGGAGTTGAGTGATAAGATCTGTGAAAGCCTTTAAGTACACTGCATCCAGAGGAGGTAGATAAAGGGAGCAAACAGTAAGCCTCCGACGTGAATGAATTTCAACTGCAACTGCTTGCAGGTCAGTATCCAGGGGGAGAGCATAGGAGTGGTGATCATTATTGACAAACATGGCGACTCCACCTTTGGCCCTTTCCCCAGTCAGGTCATCCTTGCGATATAACGTATAGCCCCTTAGTACAGGAGCATCAGATGGTTTGAAATGCATTTCCTATAAACACAAGTACATGAGGCGTTGCTGTACTAGGGGGTTCAGTTCCTCCACATGTGCCCGGAATCCATTCATGTTCCACTGTATAATGGGGGCCATCTATCAGGGTGGGAGTACCTTAATCCTCACTTTCTGTCAGGGAGGAGAGCCCACAACAGATGGAGGCTCAGTTTTGGGGCTAGATGATTGCCCCAGTCTGACATCAACCTCCATCACCTCTGAAGAGGAGTCGAGAGAGATGTCAGTGAGAATGACAGCAACATCAGCAGACAGTATAACGTCTACAGTGAGGAGTTCAGTACAGTGCGCCTTATTTGTGGACGACTTTGCTGTTTTCTGTTCCTCCTCCACTGTTGCAACCGTGAGCTGTCAGTTGCAGCTAACAGTGTGGCAGTTAGAGGAGTGGGCTGCAAAGACGGGTTTCCAGTTTTCTGCCGATAAGTGTGTTTGTGTTCATTTTAATCATTCTCGTCGTCTTTTTACTTTGCCAGCCTTGCATATGGGGCATACTGTCCTACATTTTCGAGACACAGCGCGGTTTCTGGGCCTAATTTTTGACTACAGGTTGTCATGGCTGCCACACCTACGAGACTTGAAAGCCAGAACCCTGAAGTCACTGAACATCCTCAAGTGCCTCAGCCACAGGTCTTGGGGAGCAGCCAGGGTGTGTCTCCTTCAGTTTTATTGTGCTTTTGTGTGTTCATGGCTGGACTATGGGTGCACAGTGTATGGGTCAGTGAGGCTGTCTTATTTGCAGATCCTTGACGCTGTCCACCATGCAAGGATTCGACTGGCCATGGATGCTTATCAGACCAGTCTCATACCCAGCCTCTGTGCTGAGGCTGGGGAACTGCCACTTACCATCCGGTGGCAGCTCCTGCTGGTGTGCCAGGCTTGTAAGTTTCTTGCAACTCTGACCTCGCCTGCTGACCATATTGTTGCTCATCCACCTCTGGACCGCCTTTTTTCCCACCGTCGCCGTTTGGGGTCCATGTGCAATGTGTGCTAGAGTCCCTCGGTGTGGAGTCTGTACAACCCCAAATCCTGGGTTTTAACTGCCTGCCACCCTGGTTACTGAAGCGGCCTGGAGTGATTTTAGATTTATTGCAGTACAAGAGAGATTGCACCCCTGCCACCGTTTTTAATGCAGCATTTTCTGCCATTTTATCTGAGCACCACGGCTATGTAGCTGTTTTTACGGATTGGTCAAAACAGGGGGATTCCATTGGTTGCTCTATTGTTTTTCCGGATCGTGCCTCAGCCTTTTACTGTCTTTGATGCAGAATTGTCTGTGATCTTGCGGGCACTGGAGCAGATGAGACATTCTTCCTGTCCTAAATTTCTTGTCTGTTCTGATTCACTCAGTGCCCTTCACTCATTGCAACGTTTGTATCCAGCAGATAAAATAGTCCAGACCATCCAGGATGCCCTCCTCCAACTACAGCAACTGGGGAAGGTTGTGGCTTTCTGCTGGGTTCCGAGGCATGTCGGCATTGCTGAGAATGAAAGGGCAGATCTCACAGCCAAGGAGGCGTGTCTCGATCCACAAGTATCTCAGTGTGCTATCCCCCTGCACGCACTCACCTCGCTGTTGAGTTCATGAGTCATGCGTCGGTGGGAGGATGAGTGGCTGGAAGTGACTGACAATAAGCTCCGTATAGTCAAGCCCACAACCCGTGTGTGGTGCACTTCCTTTCAGCCCCATTGACGAGACAAGGTTCTCCTTACTCAGCTTCGGATAGGCCATAGCCCTATGACACATGGCTTCCTGCTCTGGCGAGAGGACCCTCCAATGTGTGGTGCTTGTGGCACCCAGGTCACTGTGCGCCACGTTTTATTGGATTGTGTTTTATTTTCTGAACAGCGGGCCATGGATGACTTGCCAGCAGACCTGCCATCTCTTTTAGGCAACACTCGGATGAATATGGTTAAAAGTTTTAAAGTTCTGTGCCATGTCAAATGTTTTTACAAAGATTTCAGGGAGAGGATCTTAATTTGCTCACTGTGTGATGAGCTCCCCATATTTTATGTAAGTGGCCAGCCAATGACAATTTCCTGTGGCATTCTTGTTGCTACGTTTTCCCTTTCCTTATGTTTTACTTTCTTATGTAGCTTTTTCCTTCCTTTCCTGCCTTCTTTGCATGTGTGCTTCAGTTTTATTAGGTCTGTCCATATTCGTTCCTTTCCATGTGTGTCAGGGCGCTGATGACCTCCATGTTGAGCGCCCATAAGCCCCAACACACACACACACACACACACACACACACACACACACACACACACACACTTAATATTGTTATTCCCTGTGTCTCAGGAGGCGTCTTGTCGGGAGGGGATTCTCTAACCTAAAAAACCCACATGTGCACTCCACACATACTCCGCTACCCTTGCAGCTGCTTCCTGCGTGTAGTGGACACCTGACCTATTCAGCAGGACCCTACATTTCTCCACCCAATAGCGGAGGTCGAGAAATTTGCACCTCATATCTCTGCAGAATCATCTAAGCCTCTGATTTAAGCCTTCCACATGCCTCAAAACCAGAGGATACTACAAATAGTTAGCTCAGATTCCACCCCGCGAGCAAGGCTTTCCGCCTTCACTGACTCTGCCAACTGTCTGTATGAATTGAGGATGACCTCTGAACCCAGACAGCAGAAGTCATTGGTGCCAACATGAGCAACAATTTGGAGTCGGGTGCACCCAGTGCTCTCTATCGCCACTGGCACGGCCTCCTCCACATCTCGGATGAGACCCCCCGGCAAGCAGACAGAGTGAACACTGGCCTTCTTCCCCGACCTTTCCACTATTTTCCTAAGGGGCTCCATCATCCGCCTAACGTTGGAGCTCCCAATCACTAATAAACCCCTCCCCCCGTGTGCCTGCTCGGACCATGCTGAAAGAGCGGCCACATGTCCACTCACAGGCAGAGCAGGTGATGCCACACGACCAGCCTCCATATTGACCCTCCAACTCATGCACTGCGAACGCCGCTGAACCCGCCACTCCACCTGGGGAGACGGTGGCCCAAGCGCGCCTGGTACCCACGAAGATGTCTCGACAGCAGGGACCGTGGGTGAAGCATGTAACACCTGTGGTGTACCATGCAATGCACCAGACTCCCCACTGCCGCTACATTCCGAGGCAGCAGCATGAAGATGACTGACCGCGGCCATCAACATGTTCAGCTGTTCACAAACAGTGGCCAGCTCCTCCTGCATCCATACACAGCAGTCACACATCCTATCCATCCTAAGAAATCAATTTACTGTAGAGAGTTAATCAACTTTTAACTAGACTGCTAAGTCACTAAAGGCAGCTGATAGCTGACCAAACTGAGGGTTACTAGACACTTCTTGTTGAAAACAATGAAAATAAGCACTACCTGTCTCTGGACTGTATTGAAAACAAACACTAGCACTACTGGCACTACAGCTGACTAAAGGGACCCTCTCTGACTGTATTCAAAACAAACACGAAATCTATGGAACACTATTACTAGTACTCGAAAATTAAAGCTTCCTAAAGCAAAAACACACGGTAGAAGAAGTGACAAGTAAGGAAAATACAGTTAATACTTAAATTAATGTAGCTCACGTTCCTACTGTGCATACTTTTGTTTTTACTTGTGTACAGCACACTACCACAGATGTCTGGTAACACAGTGTACTACAGTTATTTTGAGTACAAGGACTAATTCAGGAAGTGTTACACGCAGACACAGAGCCTACCAAACTCATAAACATCATAGTCTTTGTAAACATACCCTTACAGATCTTGTTTATTACAGCACAAGACTGAACATCTGAGGTTTCAAGCATCAACTTTGCATTACAAATTGCTCCAGATGTACTTAACATTTTACAATGTAAGAAATGGCACTGATTAAGTATTTGTTTGTATTTTCCATTGTGCTAAAAATAATAACAGGTTTCCATTTAAAAAAACATAAGTATGTGTTGAAACTCGTACTTCTGTGCATTTCTCAATGGTTTGTATTAACCAGTTCCACCAGCCCCTTTCCTCACTTTTGGTCTGCAGAATTGGTTATTCAGTTTTTGTTGTGGTTTAGGAGTTGTTCCCAATATTAATGTTAGGTGACTCACCCTGTATATAGTCCAAACTTGGAAAAATACACAAGTACACCTTTAAGTATTGGTCCTTTAAAGTGTTGCAGATTGCAGTGCATATATCCACAACAACTTTTGAAATGGTGGACGGTGCTATTCTGTGGCTAAAAGCCAGACTCTTAAAAGATTCCCCAGTCGCCAGGAAATGTAATGTTACATCCAGCCTGCAATGTAACAGGGTGTTTACCGGTATTTTATTCATGGTCTAGGCTGGTATAATCACAGAATGTATCAACACATGATTTAATTCTTACATTCGAGAAAGGGAGATGGCCTCCCTCATGACTGTGTCTCACTTGCTAATTCAATCTTCTGTCATAGAGAGCAGTTTCTCGAAACAGGCCATGTCCATCCT
Source organism: Schistocerca americana (assembly GCF_021461395.2). Lineage (NCBI taxonomy): Eukaryota > Metazoa > Arthropoda > Insecta > Orthoptera > Acrididae > Schistocerca > Schistocerca americana. Next base: position 848,558,773 of record NC_060120.1, on the reverse strand, counting down.
CATGAAGCTCCAAAATTAATGCAGATCTTCAAGCCCCTGTTCTTTCATGAGCAGTAAATATAATCACCTACCTTAGTCCCTTCTTTTCAGCCAGGATCAAACTCTATAACACCTGGCTTTTTGATTTTGTCATCGTTATGCCCTAATCTGAAGATTTACTGTCACTACCAGGGCAATAGCTCCAAAAACAAGTAGGTCCTCCATGTGCAAAATGCTGTATAAATACATATACCTGTGTAATAAAGTGTTGTAATATAAAACTAACTGTTCAGTCTGTAATTCAGAACAGAAGTAATCTACATAAGAGAATAACAATTACTTAATAAACAATGAAATAATACAATTTTTTATGAAATAGGAACCTTGAGTCATATAAATAATTCGATCGGATGACATTCCAATGTCACACGGTCCCCCTTGTGTTTCGTGCTGCAGAACGAATGACTTTACAAGAGGTCGGACAGATCTGTTTGCATTTTGCACGTTGTCATTGTCTACTGCGCATGCATGCCAGGTATATCCCATGTGGATGGTGTAATAGGTCTATGTGAACCAGCCTGTTGTTACAGATATTCATGCTTGGGGCACTGGTGCATAGGTCTATGGTTTAGGCATACTGTGTAATACGGGCTTTACACCTGATTTGACAGTCTTCCCTCACAGCTGTGGCGTGCGCTGGGAAGAGCCTGCATAGTATTGCAAGAGTTAGAGAATTAGCCAGGAATCACACAGCCGTATCCCCAGGAACTCTTGGAAAAAAGAGGTTAGTTTCAATTATAATCCTATTAGAGAATATTTATAAATAGCTCCAGATTTGGTTGTAATTAATTTAAAATGTGTTCTCTCTTACTGATAGCCAGTAGAAAGATGTGCTTATAGTATTGACTAATTGTACACTTTAGCCCATTTCTGAAAGTATTCAAATGCAATTTCAGTTCGTGAAAAAAGCGTTTTAGTCTCTTCAGCTTAGGAGAAAATGCAGGGCAGTTGAAGTAGTTGTTTATGACTTCAACAAATTTGTTATTGGCGGGCTAGTAGAGCAGAGCTGAAAAAATTGAGCAAGACTAAATGTGCAAAGAGAGGACGGAATGCAAAACGGCCAAACTAGATGATAACATATTGAAATGGATTCAAAGACACTGTCAAAATGGCACTGGAATTAATACAAAAATGATTAATATAGTATATGTTCATAAGCTAGTGTTACAGTGGAACTTAACAAACTTTAAGGGTGGAGGTGCTTGCTGCTACAGGCTTATGAAGGATCATGGATTTAGCACGTGAACCAAAACCATAATATCTAGAAAATGCCACAAGAGTATGAAGAGAAAATATAGTGAAACCCCTATTTTACATTTTAGTGCAAGCCAGACTTAAAAAACCCAAAATTGATGAAAATGCAGAGTTGAGGGAAATGTTAAAACCCCCACAAAATATGATCAAAAACACATGTAATTGACATACATAATTAAAAGTCGTAATCATCTCCATTACTTTGTCTAAAATCTGTCTAAATGAAAGAAATTAAATGTACAATACAGTGTTTTTACAATAATTTGTGGTAATGAATTTCATCAGTTCTTAAAAATTCACAGATTGGTAACAGCAAGTAAAAACTCATCAAAAAATTGAAATTGGCATCTGTGTACTAGGTAATCTAGCTATTTTCTGACATGCTATCACCTCAAATTATACATTCAAAACACACCTTTTTGAGAGATCATCCATTATGCTCACCCAGGAAAAAGCAAAAATTGATGAACATGTTGAATTAAACCAGAAACATAACAGCAGCCAAGTGGTTAAACCATAAGTATACATTCGGACAGCTGCTTAATACAATCTTTGTCACCATTGCTTTATTGTTTAATGTTTTGCTTATGAGCTGCACTTCAGGCGCTCACCATCATTAAAGTGTTATTTCATGCTTGTTTAGAGAAACAGAGATGTGAAAAAATGGGTATTACTTCCCCAGTTGATGTTACAAGCTTATTAAAAGTCAGCTCAGTGAATTTCTGTACACTGTGTAAAATGTAAATTTGAAAGAAAGCTCAGCTGCTACAGGTTCGCTTCATGCCCTCTATCATGGGTGCCAATCTTTACTATCTACAGTGTGTGGTGCAAAGTATATACATGAGTAGTGTAAGTAGTTGTTGCAACTGTATTGTGTCAGATTTGAACACAAAAGTTTTTAAAATGTGCCAGTGCAAAACTCTTGTTCTATTTCCCTGTAATATCTCTGTCATAGCTCATCACCTTCATGAAATGTCCAAGGTCCCGAGTTTGAGTCTCAGTCCGGCACACAGTTTTAATCTGCCAGGAAGTTTCATATAAGTGCGCAATGCACTGCAGAGTGAAAATCTCATTCTAGAAACATCCCCCAGGCTATGGTTAGGCCATGTCTCGGCAATATCCTTTCTTCCAGGAGTGCTAGTCCTGCAAGGTTTGCAGAACAGCTTCTGTGAAGTTTGGAAGGTAGGAGACAAGGTACTGGCAGAATTGAAGCTGTGAAGACGGGTTGTGAGTCGTGCTTGGGTAGCTCAAATGGTAGAGCACTTGCCCAGGAAAGGCAACGGTCCCGAGTTCGGGAGTCGGTCTGGCAAACAGTTTTAATCTGCCAGGAAGTTTCAAGAGTTCTCTTCTTGTGCTAGATCAGTTTAGTAGTCATTTGAAAAATTCTGTGAAAGAGAAGCTGAGACAGGGGAATGCAGAGCTTGCTGTTATTCCTGGGGGACTTACTTCGTGATTGCAACTTCTTCATGACTCAGTAAATAAATGATAAAAAATGTATACAAGATAAGAATGGAACAAGTGGATGATTGATAAAACCCAACATGAATTCAAGTCAAATGGTGCTTTGAAACAACCTACAATCAAACATGTCAGTGGATAAAACAGTCATGGTCTAGGATGGGAGAAGATATTATTGTTAAATCCTTCAAGAAGTGCAGCATAAGTAATAATTAATGCTCCTGATGACAGTGAAAACTGTTTTGTATATGAAGAGGACAACAATGACGATGAAGAGGAAGAAGAAGTTAGTTCAGATGGTGATTTTCTGGAATGTTAAAGATCGGTTTGATTTTATAAACTAAGAGTTCTTATTTAATCTGGCTTTGCAGTCTAATAATATAAATGCTAAAATGTTATTTAAAAAAAATACTTAAAAATTAAGATGCTGTAGGGAAGCAGCCTACTCACGCTGTAGTAAATTCACATCAGTTTCCATTGTGTGCCAGCCAGTCTGCTGTAACTAGCTCTGACGTCATAAATGTTGCGCAATACCTTAAAAATCAAGCAAATGAACTAAAACTTTTCTAGCACGTCAGAAATAATACTACATTAATGTGTGTTAAATATCAGTTCGATAACTTCAGCCATTTTCGAAATTTGGACATTTTTGTGAAAAAATCATTGGCGCAACAGAAAAGAGCTAGAGACTTCAAAATTTATATTTAGATTCATCTTTCATAATGATTTAATAAAAATAGTACTTTGGATTTCACAAATTAAGACTTTAGTGGAAATTCATGATTTTGTGGTTTTAGTCTCAAAACTGAAGGAAGCAAGATAGATTAAGTAGGCTAGTAAATAAGGCTAGGATGTTTAGATTTAAATAGGTTGGAGGTCCGCTATGATTATGAAGATGTGTAAAGTTTCTTTTGAATACCTATAAAATTATAGCGATAGCGGATCTCAAAAGGGCCAGTTCAGAGCTCATCTGCTGCGTGCAGTGTAATTTAATTAATTCTCTCGCCCAAAATATTTAACTTAGCCACGTCAAAATTTTATTATCAATACTTACCTGCGTGCTGAATGCACGTTTAAATTAAGAGCTTCTTCGGCCATCAGCTATAGAAGCTATAAATTATTATGTAACTTGAAGTGGTGCGTTACTAGCCCAGCGGCTAGTCAGAAGAGCCGACTTGATCAGGCGTTCCCTTAGCCGTCCGCACCGCGGCTTTATATATAAGAACGCTGCGCGAGGAAGAAAGGCCCCAGTTCTCTCCAGATGCTGAATGACACGCCATCTGTGTCGGGAGCCGCGTCGCATCAGTGTCACTGCTACAAACAGCCTCGGGTACCGTATTAAGTTACTAGAGATACGCGGAACCATAAAAACATTTCATGTGAAGTGTTAATTCTGGGATGATTTTCATTATCTAGTTTCAGTTTGCGTATTGTCGTATTTTCACGTGCCGGCGCGGGACAGACATTCTACCAAATATTTAGCGTGGCGTTTGATGAAGTATTTTCATCAAATTATGGCGAGCATTCTCTTTAACATTTGATTTGGACATTTATAGTTGCATCAGCGCATTAGACTCTGAACTGCTCTGTTAGTTAGGTTGTAGGGATACTTGTGTTTTTTATCAGTGAATTTCAGAATATACTCAACTATTTTGGAAAACCGTTTTTGATTAGAAATCCCGGACAATCTCCTAATTCTTCAGAGCTATAAGCTGCAGCTATAATAACATTCTCAGATAAAGTGGGCACTAGGATCTCTAATTACTGGTTCCATGTTTTATTAAATCACTTTCTGGGTGCCAAAAAGTAAATAGAGAGCCAGTGTTGAGAACGGCGAAAGACAGCATTAACAACATTCTAAAAGCCAGAAACTGATTCAACATGCAAGTGTTTATACAGCAATGCAATTTAATTATTTTTACAAACTCATCCACCGCCCCACATATGGTGCATCGGCCGGGAAATGTTACAACATTCAAACAAGGATACAGCAAGTAGATTCATTTTTACAAACTCATCCGCCGCCCCACATATGGTCCATCGGCCGGGAATTCAACTAAGTGAAAGTGATTTTTAACTATTCGGATTCGCGAGTGAAATGCGACACGCAACTGAGTATAGAACAGTGAATGTGTTACGTGTGCATGTGGACGACGCAATTGGATTAACAACACATCTGGATTGACGGAGCTGGAACTGAGTCTAGCGGTGCTGCCGGCATCGTGAGAAGCCAGTCTCGCCGCACCGCAGTCGTCCGCTGGAGCAGCCGGCGCAGAGCCTGTAATTGCGGGCCACGCAAACACACAACAGCCGACGGAGAGCCGTCTGCAGTTCAACGTGCCACGTCGCATCAGGAATCCTGGTACGCCGCGCCGGCAACGCCATACGTCGTGCAGAAGGAACTAAGTTAAGTGAAAAGCTGTTAAAAATTTTACTAACCTGCACTAAAAGACTGTCGGCGATGGAACCGGCAAAAGAAACTGAGATTAAACTTATATCAGAACCCATGTCTGTTGAAGGAACTGTAAATCCAGACAACGGTTCAAGTGTGAATATGCATGAAAGTAGTAATGTTAAAGTGACAAATTAAGTATTGTCTCCTGACAGTAGTGTGGGAAGGGGCAATGATTCAATAATAGAGACCCCTGTAGTAAAGTGGAAAGTAGAAATTGTAAATTTATGGGATGATCGTTTCTCTGATGAATTAAAAATGAAACAGTCATCAGAAATGGTAGAGTTTAAGAAGGAGCAGTTGGATATGACTAATCAATCAGAAGTTTCATGTAGTTTTGATGATTCTGGTATTGGAGCTAGTTTTTCGTCACCTGGGTGTGATAAAAAGCCAGCTCGTGAGCAACCCAAAGATGCTGGGGCTGTTGATTTAAATGTTATATTACAAGCAATAGCTGCCAGCGATGCTGAATTAAAGTCTGAAATTGTGGCCAGCCAAACAAATTTTAATAAACGATTGGAGGTAATGGACGATACCTTCAAGGCTGGTTGCAATAAGTTGAAAGAGGATCTAGACAGTTTGAATTATAAAATTGATTACAATCATGAAGATATTAAGAAAAAGGTTGCTCAACAGTTTTCTGAAATGTATAAAACAGTTAAATCCGAAGTTGCTGAGGTTCGCAAAGACTTCCAAATGGAAGATGCGAAGCTGGAGCACAAGTTAACAGAAAAGATCAAGGCGGAATCTGAACTGTGCTCAGATAGATTTAAAGATGTTAATATAAAAGTAAATATATGTCAAGCAGAAGTAGAAGCAATCAAAACTGATACTACTCATATTGTACAAAGAGTAGATAATGTTGAAATGAAAGTAGAAAATATCAGTACTAACATTGCTAACATTGAAAGTAAAGTAGCTTCAGTAACTTCTGGTAATGGTAGTATACAACAAGTTGTAGCTGCAAACGCCGCTTTTATCGGGTGTCGGCAGTTCTTGCGGTTTGATCCAGATAAAAATATCCACCCGCTAGATTTCTGGAACGATATAGAAGATGTAATTCCACCGACTTGGTCTGAACGAAAGAAAATCTCATTTATTAAAAGCCATTTAGCAGGTGACGCCATGCGTTGGTCAGCTGATGTTATGTTGAAGTATAAAACATTAGCGGAGTTTAAAACAGCTTTCATTAATGAGTATTGGTCTAGCAATAAGCAAAATGAAGTATTGAGAGAATTTTGGAGTGGAAAACGCTTCAATGCAGGCAAAGAATCAATTAAAGAGTTTGCTAGGTCATGGATCTCATGTTTGTCACATTTGGCGGAAAAGCTAAAACCAGAAATGATTATACTAGGTCTTGAAGCCAAACTGCCATGGTATTGGCAAACGAGAATTATATCTGCCCCTAGAGACAATCTGGATCGTTTCATTGAGTATTTGGAACGTGTAGAACGTGTTGCGGCCATCACTCACAGTATTTGATAGATACCGTGTTAGAGACGCTTTCTAAGTGGGAAGAGAAAGAGAAGGCGCAGCAGTGTAACGATAGGGACGAGCTACAAAATACTGAATTGACAGGTGAAGAAGCAGAAGAAATTCATGCTTATATTTACGATGAGGATGATGTGCTCTTATCTAAAGTGCCTGTGCAGGATGTTGATAATGTACTAATAGATTTAGGACAGGAGATAAGTGGGAATGTAGAGGGTAGGCTGTTTGGGGTCGATGAACCCAGTAGCTGTGACCAGTTGTCACTTGAGAAGGAAACTGACGATAATGGTGAAAGTGGTTTAGCTGTAACTAATGTTATGCCCGGTCTGGAGGCGCAGAATCGCTCAGACTACAGTAATTTGGGTTATGTTCAGCAAACTAAATGTAATGAAGTCATGCGGTGTTTCGATTTAAAATTAATAGACCGACTGGAAAAAGCAGCTGAGAATGTAATTCAGGAAACCCCTACACACTGTGACCTAAATGTAATGAAGACAGATGTCGATCACTTTAGTTGGAGACAAATCCAAAAGGAACTACTAGATGAATTTGAGGAACCACCTGTACAACCTAGAATAAGCCACCCTATAATAATAGTGAATATGTTGGGAATCAATGTACGTTGTCTCTTAGACAGTGGAAGTGAGGTGAGTGCAATATCTGTCCTTCTTTGATGCATTACCTGGTAAAGACAAGCTTACAGTAATGAGGGTATCAGGACTAAGAATAATTGGTGCTACTGGCAAGGTTTTAAAAATGGTAAAGCAAGAAGCTTTACTACCCTTTAACATTAATGATAATTTAATTGATCATCCATGTTTAATTGTAAACAATCTCAGTATTGAGGTTTTAATTGGCATAGATTTCTTGTCAAAATATCAGAGTGTTGTTGACTTTGAAAGAAGCCAGTTAAAAATGGTCTTGCCAATAACCGGAGTAATTATAGTACCTTTTAGTGATAAACATGTAGTAACTGATCATGAAACTTGGGAGCTGCCTATACGAGTTCTGAAAAACAGGAGATATTGGGACGAAGGTGTTAATCTTAATAACAATAAGCTGAACACAGAAGAAGAAGAAGAAGAAGAAGAAGAAGCAATTATTTTAGACAAAATAAAAGCTAAATTGCAGGAAATCTATAAGATTTCAGACAGTCAAAAGGAAGAACTGAGACAGGTTCTAAAAAGGCATCATAAAGTATTTTCAGATCGACGTGGCGTGGTCAAAGGTTATGAATGAATCCTGTAGGGAGGAGGTTGTTCTGGAACCTCTACACAGTGTGGCAGCTGTGCAGTCCCAGCTGTGTGAGATCTTCTTTCCTTTTCAGGTCTCACTCATTCTTCATCTTTCCTATCCTCAAAAATTTCGACCTCTTCTTTCATACATGAAAATTTTCTGTCATGGCTATCAAGCCATGAGGTATGTAACCATTCTATCTACCGATTAGTGAAGAAAAATACCTAATGTGACAAACCCAATAGTGACAAACAATAGAGAAGTATGAGGTAATTAAGATACAAATGTATTTGAGTAACAATTATGTATAGTACCCTGGTAATATAATAAGTACAAAGTGTTGTTTTATTGGAAATGGTCCACCAACAGTAATTTAAAAAGATATATGAATTAGTGTTCAAGCAGGGTCTGAAGTGGCAGTGAAACCTGTTGTATGCTGTAGAGCTAACTAATTAATAATAAAAGAGAGTGCTTAGTGTTATGAAAAATATGTAGATAAGTTGTAAGGATGAACTCACCTTGTGTAGCAAGGAAAGGCAGTGTAATAGAATTGAGCAGTGTTTGTGGTTGAGACGTGAAGGACACGTCCCTGAAGTATTTATAAGGTTGGAGCTGGCCGTTAATTTGGTGTAGTTTGTGACAGGACACACCTACACGTATTGAGGTTATGAGTTGGAGGCATGAATGCGACCATAGGTATCCTTATGTTAGATGAGACAGAGCAGCTCATGGTGTCCTATAGGTTTAAGGAAATTAGCATTACGCTCGCCCATAATTACTTGATGCAGTTTAGTGGTAGGTCTGAGAGAGACTACCTGAGGTTTCAGCGTCCGATAAAGTGGAAATGGATTGCCACGTGAGCAAACTAATCAGCTGCAATACACTATGAATATGAAAGAAATGTGCTATCCTATGCTTTAAATATTAATAGAGTGAGTTTTAAATAAGTTCATACACTGGCAAAGTAAATAAATAACATACTGACAGACGTGAAATATTAGTTTAGCTCAGCATAAATACACTTCAAAGTAAGTAAGTACCTATTGCAGATGTGGAACTGACAACAGCAGAGGACCAATAAGTGGATTTAGTAGTTAACTAAACGTAGTGTGTTTTGAACACTCACAACTGTACTATTACCAAAAGTTACTCACATGTTCAAAGAAGCTGAGAAAAAAAAAAACAACCACTAATCATACTCATACTATCTCTAAGAATAAGGTAATCAAAGATGAGTCAGTTAAGTGCTTAAAATACAAATGTATCAGGAATGTACCGAGCATTGGTTCAGTGTTCCGGCCCAGAAATAAGAAATTCAGATTAAATATGATTTATGATTGTATGCCTTAGGGGCATAGATTTTCTCTAGTACGTGACTAAAGGCATTTTGAGCCATTTGTTTAACGATTTTATGACAGTTAAGTAATCGCGAGAGTAATACTGAAAAAGCTCTGTTAACTTTGTTCCAGCAAAATATTGATGGATAAAATGTATATATCCCCATTTCATTGTGACCCACCCATAGAGATTAAGTGAACGGAGTCTGAGGCACTCTTTTTGTTTGTTCTACAGGACAAACCAGATAATGGCAGCCTGGTAGCTGCGTGAAAGCATGGAGTGACTTGGACACAACTCACAGTGACCCCTCCCCTTTCCCCCATGTAATTTAGAGAGAACGTGAAGGACGCACACCATAGCAACTTCCCCTCCTCTACCCTTGTGAATGGAAGTGTAGGACGCCAGCGAAAGCGGCTACAACCACGTGTGTAAAAATTATTTGTGAACTTTTCTTTCAGGTTTAGAAAAGACTGCTAAGAGATAATCATCTGTTTATGTATCATGTTATTTTCTTTGAATTTGTGTATGTAAAAATGTATTTAATGTATTTAATGGATCTAAGATTTTCATAATTTTTCAATTTGTATGTGTTTGTTTGTCTAAGGCAATATGTATGCCAAAATATTTCATTGACTTTGCTTAAAATTTTGAGTAATGACATTGTTTGAAAGGCAGTGAACATGCCTACAATTTAAATAATTAATGTAGGTAATCAGTTTTCTTTCATGTTTCTACAGGTTTATATTTCAATTTTGATTTTTCATAGGGAGTTAAACTGTACTCTTGCTTCCCTTTTTGTAATTAAATTTTTTTTTCATTCATTAACATTCATAAAAAAAAATTTAAGTAGAGGGTGATGTAGGGAAGCAGCCTACTCACGCTGTAGTAAATTCACATCAGTTTCCATTGTGTGCCAGCCAGTCTGCTGTAACTAGCTCTGACGTCATAAATGTTGCGTAATACCTTAAAAATCAAGCAAATGAACTAAAACTTTTCTAGCATGTCAGAAATAATACTACATTAATGTGTGTTAAATATCAGTTCGATAACTTCAGCCATTTTCGAAATTTGGACGTTTTTGTGAAAAAATCATTGGCGCAACAGAAAAGAGCTAGAGACTTCAAAATTTGTATTTAGATTCATCTTTCATAATGATTTAATAAAAATAGTACTTTGGATTTCACAAATTAAGACTTTAGTGGAAATTCATGATTTTGTGGTTTTAGTCTCAAAACTGAAGGAAGCAAGATAGATTAAGTAGGCTAGTAAATAAGGCTAGGATGTTTAGATTTAAATAGGTTGGAAGTCCGCTATGATTATGAAGATGTGTAAAGTTTCTTTTGAATACCTATAAAATTATAGCGATAGCGGATCTCAAAAGGGCCAGTTCAGAGCTCATCTACTGCGTGCAGTGTAATTTAATTAATTCTCTCGCCCAAAATATTTAACTTAGCCACGTCAAAATTTTATTATCAATACTTACCTGCGTGCTGAATGCACGTTTAAATTAAGAGCTTCTTCGGCCATCAGCTATAGAAGCTATAAATTATTATGTAACTTGAAGTGGTGCGTTACTAGCCCAGCGGCTAGTCGGAAGAGCCGACTTGATCAGGCGTTCCCTTAGCCGTCCGCACGCGGCTTTATATACAAGAACGCTGCGCGAGGAAGAAAGGCCCCAGTTCTCTCCAGACGCTGAATGACACGCCATCTGTGTCGGGAGCCGGGTCGCATCAGTGTCACTGCTACAAACAGCCTCGGGTGCCGTATTAAGTTACTAGAGATACGCGGAACCGTAAAAACATTTCATGTGAAGTGTTAATTCTGGGATGATTTTCATTATCTAGTTTCAGTTTGCGTATTGTCATATTTTCACGTGCCGTCGCGGGACAGACATTCTACCAAATATTTAGCGTGGCGTTTGATGAAGTATTTTCATCAAATTATGGTGAGCATTCTTTTTAACATTTAATTCGGACATTTATAGTTGCATCAGCGCATTAGACTCTGAACTGCTCTGTTAGTTAAGTTGTAGGGATACTTGTGTTTTTTATCAGTGAATTTCAGAATATACTCAACTATTTTGGAAAACCGTTTTTGATTAGAAATCCCAGACAATCTCCTAATTCTTCAGAGCTATAAGCTGCAGCTATAATAACATTCTCAGATAAAGTGGGCACTAGGATCTCTAATTACTGGTTCCATGTTTTATTAAATCACTTTCTGGGTGCCAAAAAGTAAATAGAGAGCCAGTGTTGAGAACGGCGAAAGACAGCATTAACAATATTCTAAAAGCCAGAAACTGATTCTACATGCAAGCATTTATGCAGCAAATTATTTTTACAAAAATATCCGCCGCCCCACAATGCGTCTTAAAGTCCATTGTATTTTATAGTCCGTAAAATATGCACTTAACAGTGCAATCCCTTTCAACTCATTACAAACCCACATGGAACTGCTGCTACTTGTCATTGACCACAACTCTGAATACTGTACTTATGAAATAGATGAGACTGGAAAACAACAGAGGACCTTAAAACTGCCATTACAATCAAGACCTTAATCAGAAGCATATAGGTAAGGTAGAATATTCCAAATTTTTAGGTATGTCCATTGATGAGAGATTAAATTGGAAGAAACACATTGATGATCTGCTGAAACGTTTGAGTTCAGCTACTTATGCAATAAGGGTCATTGCAAATTTTGGTGATAAACATCTTAGTAAATTAGCTTACTACGCCTATTTTCACTCATTGCTTTCATATGGCATCATATTTTGGGGTAATTCATCACTGAGGAATAAAGTATTTATTGCACAAAAGCGTGTAATCAGAATAATAGCTGGAGTCCACCCAAGATCATCCTGCAGACATTTATTTAAGGATCTAGGGATATTCACAGTAGCTTCTCAGTATATATACTCTCTTATGAAATTTGTTATTAACAACCAAACCCAATTCAAAAGTAATAGCAGTGTGCATAACTACAATACTAGGAGAAAGGACGATCTTCACTATTCAAGATTAAATCTAACTTTGGCACAGAAAGGGGTGAATTATACTGGCACTAAAGTCTTTGGTCACTTACCAAATAGTATCAAAAGTCTGACAGATAACCAACAAGTATTTAAGAAGAAATTAAAAGAATTTCTGAATGACAACTCCTTCTACTCCATAGAGGAATTTTTAGATATAAATTAAGAAAAAAAAGAAAAAAAACAAAAATATTAAAAAAATAAAAAAAAAAAATAAAAAAATAAAAAATAAAGAAAAACAAAAAACACAAAAAAATAAAGTTGTTATATTAACTTAAGTATGTTGCTAAATTAATCTAATTATGTCATGTATTGGAAAATTCGACTCGTTCCACATCATTACGAAATATCGTATTCATGATCCATGGAACTAGTATTAATCTAATCTAATCTAATCACTGAGCTAATATGGGCACAGGTGAAACTTTACATTGCTTAGAAACACAGTTTGTTTAAAATTTCACATGTCTTGAGTCATGCACACAGCAATTGGCAACACTGTGATTTCCGCTGAAGTAGCACATGCTAGATGTACAGAAAACTTAAGAAACTTAAGCCTACCATACTAATTTAGAACTTGTGTGCGATAATGTGGGTTGAATAATGTGCCAAGAAATACCTATATGTCATTACTGCATTACTGTTTGAAAGATATTTCATCTTGTCCTTCTTAATATTACTTATATATGTGGAAATGCAAGTTAAAATTTGAAGTAAGTTAATTGGAGATAACGACTTTGAGTGTGCCTTTGTCAGATTTTTCTGAAGCCAGAGAAATATCATTTAGTGTCAACAATAGCATCTTGCATGACAAGAGTTTCAGATTTCACTTATGATATTGTCATAGCATAACCAGAACCAAGTCCAAACCTGAAAGCAGGGCAGTCAGTGAAATACAACACACAGCACTGAAAGCACATCATCGTGAAGACCAATGTACAGCTAGAACTGAAAAGAGCTGAACTCCTGGACAGTGTGTGGTGTTATTTGTACTAACATCAAATATTCTAGAATAGCAAACATAAGATATTTTGAGTACCTTCAAGAAGTGGCATATGCTAAGTAACAAGTAACTGCTGGTGGTCAGGTTTGAGCTTGAGACTTGCAGCACACAGTCCAGTGAGGCTAACCACTATGCCACACTGCATGCACCACAACATATGGCATTGTTGAGTTGGTCTTCGGTATGCTTAAAACTCCCATTGCCAATTTGAACTTCAGGACACTAATAGGTCTTCCTATGGAGGACATGGAAAATGTCGCTACACTTTTGTCTCCTTGGTGAAGGGTCATAATGCTTGACTTCATATGTGACATCTGACAAGCAACAAGGATACAATATGGCTAGTAATTTTCCCGGTAGTCCCATTTTATGTAGAGCCACACCAAGTCTCCCAGGCTCTATTTTGCTATACAGTGTTTGGCATTATAATGCTTTGTCTTTCTTTTGGGTGTCCTGGGTCTGCATGTGAGCACTTGTCTTGCTGCTTCTGTCCTGGTGGTGAGGTGTTTCACAAAGTCATCCTTCTGGTTGAAACATGTACAGTACATCTGTTCTCATTTTGGATTTGTGACTATGGAGCAGCAAGAACAATGCAATGCCTGTAGTGTCGTGCTTCACTCTTTTGTTTGTGAATGTGATGGCAGGCAGTATTGTATCCCAGTGTCTCAATTATCTCTGATACTAGTCAAACTGAGAACTTTTCTACAATCAGAGCTAATCTCAAGCAGTGCTACATGCTTCACTATGGTGTATTCTACAAGGAACTCGGAAATTTCTGGGTCTTCAGCACTTGGCACAACTTTGGTGACAGGATAACAAGTGAAATAGTCAGTGCATACTATTATATTATCCATCAGTTCCTACTTGCCGACTTTGGGAACCTCCCCAGGAGGTAGATTCCTGTATGGTGGAATGGTGCTGCTATAGATGGATTTGGTACCAGCTGTCCTGAAGGTAATTGCTGCATGTGCTTCCATAGCTGGCATTCCTTACTGTTTCCCACATATTATCTAATGGGCCAGTGGAAATCTGCATCTGTTTCTATCTAGAGTTTTCATGAATCCCACGTGACCATATGTTGGTGTGTCACAGAAATACTTCATGCTAGTTGGATGTAGATGAGCTGGGATGAAGGACAATCATTTACACTCCACTGGATCTTAATTCCCCTTATGCAACACTCCATTCATTAAATGGATTTCTCCTTTGATCAGTTCTTTCTCCTCCAATGATATTATGGTTTACAACTGTGCTGGATCTTTCCTCTGTAAAGCAGCAGCATCATTTAATGTAGTGATGACCAACATTTCATCCATTGTGCTGTGTTCCATGAAAGATTCCTTGAAATACACTTGGCATCCCAGTATAAACATCCACTATAATGTACCACTACAACAGCCTACTCCTGAAGCCTCAGTGCTTTCTCGCCATTTGATCCAATGAGTCTTTCAGCCTAGTCAACCAGCATAGAGAACGGTTGTGCATCACAATGGTGAATGGTTTGTCAAATCAATATGGTCAAAACTTGTTGGTGGCCAAAACAACTGCTAGGCATTCTTTCTTGGTTTTAGAGTAGTTCATTTCAGACTTGGACAGTACTCTGGAAGCATAAGCTATCCATCCATTTAAAGAGTTGAAGCAGGTATTTCGTCATATGTTCAGAGGTGGCTGGAGCATTATACAGTCCAAATAATATAATTTTAAACTCATAGAGGCCATCAGGAGTTTCACAGTCAACCTCAGTTCTCCAGTAGCCTGTCTGCAAGTTTGTAATGCAGAAATAATTTTTTCCTTTCAAGCAGTCTATGGTGTCATTAATGCGTCACTGCAGGCAGACATGTTGCTTTGTGATTTTGTTCAATCATTGACAGTTGACGCAGACATTCCATATGCCATCCTTTCTCTTCATAAGGACAACAGGTGAGGACCAAGGACCCTATGAAGGTTCAATGATGTCATCTTGTAGCTGGCAGCACTCTAGATGAGTGCTGTTTTATTGATGGATGATCCCCAGTGATCATATGGTGTTTTATCATGAGCCGCTTGATCTATCTTTTCTACACTTTGGATCTGAAAGCATCTGAAAATTGATGCATAACAGCTATCACTAACCGGTGCTATTCCTCAATCAGGCCACATCATATCGGTGATTTGACAGTAGCTTCCTCCCCAATGTTGTCTGTAGTTCTTTTGGAGCATGATGTTTTGTTGATGACAGTAACCTGCCCTTCCAGAACTGATTTAGCTGTCCATATACATAAACATTAGGTGTGAGTTGTGGCTGCTCATGTCAGTGACCAAAGTTCGTCTTTACCACCTACAGTGCTTATTATTGTCGCTGGCATGCAGATTTATTTTGTGAGACTGGGTAGATTTTTGCAACTGACAAAAATTTTACTGTTTAACAGAGCATCTCAATCAGTGACTAGAACATGTTGTGAGGTGTTTTAGCTGGGAAGCTGACTCACTAAGAGTCTTCCCACTCCAGCACAGCACAGTTCAATGCCCTTTCGTAATAAATAATTACCAGTATTAATATGTGTAATGTATGAATATAATAGAGGGAAACATTCCACGTGGGAAACAAACATCTAAAAACAAAGATGATGTGACTTACCAAACAAAAGCGCTGGCACGTCGATAGACACACAAACAAACACAAACATACATACAAAATTCTAGCTTTCACAACCAACGGTTGCTTCGTCAGGAAAGAGGGAAGGAGAGGGAAAGACGAAAGGATGTGGGTTTTAAAGGAGAGGGTAAGGAGTCATTCCAACCCCAGGAGCGGAAAGACTTACCTTAGGGGGGAAAAAAGGACGGGTATACACTCGCACACACACACATATCCATCCACACATATACAGACACAAGCAGACTATCCCCCTAAGGTAAGTCTTTCCACTCCCGGGATTGGAATGACTCCTTACCCTCTCCCTTAAAACCCACATCCTTTCGTCTTTCCCTCTCCTTCCCTCTTTCCTGACGAAGCAACCATTGGTTGCGAAAGCTAGAATTTTGTGTGTATGTTTGTGTTTGTTTGTGCGTCTATCGACGTGCCAGCACTTTCGTTTGGTAAGTCACATCATCTTTGTTTTTAGATATATGTGTAATGTATTGTAGATATACTACAAACTGTGTGATTATTTTCTTCGTTTCATGGTCTACACAGTGACTTGACAGATGTGGAGAGATCTTCTGGTGTAGTATTGCCAAAGAGAGGGATGACAAACAAGTTTGCAGCCATGTTGACAGCCAGACTACACAAGATGATTTCTTCAACCCAGTCAGGATCCCATTGAAAATCATTATTGTCACAAGAATAATGAAGAATATGTTATAAAACTCTGCATGTTCTAAATTAGCCATGGTTGCTTATGCATGTACACTGCTTTGTTGAAAATGTATGTTGTGTTATACAATAAAAATTTTTGAAATGTTGAAGAGAATATAAAGTGTTTGTGTGACAAATTATTTTCCAAATGCTTGATTGAAAATACTTGGAAATACTGTTTTATCAAAATACTAAAAAGAAGGAGTTTGTTTTTCTTTGGTGTTGGAAATACGAAACTTGTCAGTTTTAACTGTAAAAACTTGTATATACTGAAATGATAGCAAAAAGATAGTGACTTCCTTGAAAAATGATTGAATTTCTTTTTGAGAGAGTGCTTAGAGTGATACCAAATTTGAAAATAATAGCATTTAACTGAAAATAATTAGTTGGTAAGTCACTGAAGCCGTAGTTATTTCTTATCTTTGGTAATTACAGCAACCAGAATCAACAGTTCTATACCAAACAACAATCTGAATTGATGCACTTCTGCAATATGAAAAGAAATTATTTGATGCCCAGTGTCAGGCTGCATGAGTGGCACAAATCTGTTTATATAATTTTTAATTGCTTTGGATGACTGGTGCGTACGATCTTCAGTAGATTAGTGAGTCATGTTGAGATGCCACTGTACGTAAAAGATACATACATAATATGTATCAGTAACACTACTTTGTCCACATAAAAGGAGGTCATGGCACTACAGTATCGATAATGGCAGGACAATGGCAAATGACTGCCCTGAGCAATCTTTGCTGCGTGTGCTTGTTGGAATAGTTTTGTCAATATGGAACTCTGATCTTCAACAGTCAATGGCCGCTTGTGATGCCTGCAAGGAGGAACATCTGAAAATAACATTAAGGCTACATGATGATAAAACAACAAATTCAAAGTGCTGTTTTCTGTCATTGATAGTTATTCTTGCAATTTGTTTACGTGTCAGCTGGGTGTATTTCCCATTTGCAACCTTCTGAACTGTCAGATTCACATCACAGTATATAGTCTTTTTTAGATGGCAATGATAAGCATATGACATTATAGAAAAGGAGACTCTTGAGTCAACTAGCACCCAGACAGTTTAACTTTTGTGATGATGTCGGTGAGATTTCCCAACATCTTGGTAGATATACATCTTTGTGGTGGCCTCACTTCCGTGGGTGATTGCCTCACTTAGTTTCCCTGAGGCCGGCAGCTAGGTGAGTGGCTGGTACCTCTGAATGATGACAAGGAATAGCTATGGCCTGTTGGAAAGTGACCTTGTCCAGGGTGAGATGATAGGATTTATCCCACAGTTGACTGTAATAATTTGAAATCGACTGGTGGGAATAAAACTGTTGTGATGATCAACATTCTCTACCGCCTCCTGATGTATCTGTATGACATCTATGGCTGCTGTCTCTTTCTTGCTCAGTCAGACAGTTCAGGCTTTTATAAAATGTTGTATTTTCAAGTTTGCCTTCAGCAATTTTCTGAGTAGTCAGAGAAATTATTAATTCAAGGCTGGACTACCATCATGGGATAGTAAAATATTTGGACCCCATATTCATGTGCTGTCACCCTAGGCTGATAACTGATACTCAGTGTGCCTAGACTGGCCAACTGGTTGACAAAATAGATCACACCAAGCATAGTAAGTGCCAGAAGAATATAAAAAACCACTACAAGTATATAAAAGTCCATGTCCTGGGAGCACATTAGGAACATCTCTAGAAATGTTTGAGTGGTAAAGTCCATGCCTAACATTCAACATGATAGATCAATGTGTTCACACACTCTCACAATCTGTTAACATACATTAAAAATCTGTGTACTATTATCATCTACCTAATGTTCCAATGAAAGTGCGCTCTCAATTATAATCACAAGAACAGGTTCATGGTCTTGGCATTAAAGAAAATCTGTAGCTCACTGCATACATTAATGTTTATTTCAGACTGCTTACGAATATTGTTTTGTTAACTTTTATATTGTGAATAACAGGACAGGTGGTAATGATATGTTATTTTGATGGACTGTGACTTCAAAGACAATTAAGCCCACTACCACTAAGTATTGAACTTCTGTTAATCAACTGTTGTGATTACTGTGCTGGGAGTGCATTAAGTGGACAGTAAACTAGTGTTAGGTACAAGGGAACTGTGTAATAATGACATGAATGGACTGTGTAGACTTGCTACTGATGAATGCTGCTTATAGCATAGAAAGGTAAGGTCGCTTTACTTGGTTGTTTAATCACATTACTTGGAAGAAAATTAGGACAGTTTCTGCTAAATTAATCAGTGGAATAACACTCAAAGAGTTTTTAATTGGCGGAGACTGCTCATCACTTCGTAAGACTATATGGAATTGTAAAAAATTTAACCTAAGCATTTTGTGTTTGTCATTAAACTGTGTGACTATCAACAAAAAGCAATTTCTGATTATGAGACTTCAGTTCTGCAGATGCCTCTAAGAAACTTCAAACTGTTTAAGAAAAATACACATTTTTACACAATTTATGTAGCTGAACACTGACACACTTGTAATTATTCTTGGTTGAAGTTGAGCAAACACAACAGTCTTCTTTGTGAGATAGGGGTCTTTTCAAAATCAATGATTTTCCTTGGACAATAAAAATTCCAAATGATTTCTTTGGTTTACAAGAACACATTTTTCAAAAAATTCACTGTTTTAGAGTGACTGACTCATTGCTTGCTAGAATTGAATGACCACAAAAATTATAGCACATTAAACTAAATGAATACTCTGTAGAGGCATCAAAAGCTTAGTGATTTTTCACTCTTTACATTACTGCTTCACTAGTTTCATGTTGTAATGTGTTGGTTAGAAGGTAGTTTCATCTTTGTGGCTTTCTTTTAAATTACTTATTCAAAATTTTTGCTCTTCCAGGCATACTGGCTGTTATTTCGTCACATTTAGTAGTGCCTCTGAAATAGGATGTAACAATAGTGCACAGTTGACTTCTCTGGCAATTTGCATCACAGCCTGATGCCAAACTTGGATCTCCCTCTTTGACAGAGTATCTGAAACAAATTTGATTAATGCAGAATTATTTTTAAAAACATGTAATTTAGGGACAAGGTATGAAGGTAACATCAGAATTCATTGGTTAAATAGCATACTGACTGATGAAAATGTACTTTATATACCAATTTAGGAACATGGTTTTTGCAACATGATAACAGTATTGTTGTTGACAACTTTAAAACCAAAGTAAAGATGATTATGGATCAATAACTTATATAGTGAAATACACTACATCTACATCTACATCTACATGACTACTCTGCAATTCACATTTAAGCGCTTGGCAGAGGGTTCATCGAACCACAATCATACTATCTCTCTACCATTCCACTCCCGAACAGCACGCGGGAAAAACAAACACATAAACCTTTCTGTACGAGCTCTGATTTTTCTTATTTTATTTTGATGATCATTCCTACCTATGTAGGTTGGTCTCAATTAAATAATTTCGCACTCAGAAGAGAAAGTTGGTGACTGAAATTTCGTAAATAGATCTCGGCGTGACAAAAAATGTCTTTGCTTTAATGACTTCCATCCCAACTCGCGTATCATATCTGCCACACTCTCTCCCCTACTATGTGATAATACAAAATGAGCTGCCCTTTTTGCACCCTTTCGATGTCCTCCGTCAATCCCGCCTGGTAAGGATCCCACACCGCACAGCAATATTCTAACAGAGGACGAATGAGTGTAGTGTAAGCTGTCTCTTTAGTGGACTTGTTGCATCTTCTAAGTGTCCTGCCAATGAAACGCAACCTTTGGCTCGCCTTCCCCACAATATTATCTATGTGGTCTTTCCAACTGAAGTTGTTCGTAATTTTAATACCCAGGTACTTTGTTGAATTGACAGCCTTGAGAATTGTACTATTTATCGAGTAATCGAATTCCAACGGATTTCTTTTGGAACTCATGTGGATCACCTCACACTTTTCGTTATTTAGCTTCAACTGCCACCTGCCACACCATACAGCAATCTTTTCTAAATCGCTTTGCAACTGATACTGGTCTTCGGATGACCTTATTAGACGGTAAATTACAGCATCATCTGCGAACAACCTAAGAGAACTGCTCAGATTGTCACCCAGGTCATTTATATAGATCAGGAACAGCAGAGGTCCCAGGACGCTTCCCTGGGGAACACCTGATATCACTTCAGTTTTACTCGATGATTTGCTGTCTATTACTACGAACTGCGACCTTCCTGACATGAAATCACGAATCCAGTCACACAACTGAGACAATACCCCATAGGCCCGCAGCTTGATTAGAAGTCGCTTGTGAGGAACAGTGTCAAAAGCTTTCTGGAAATCTAGAAATATGGAATCAACTTGAGATCCCCTGTCGATAGCGGCCATTACTTCATGCGAATAAAGAGCTAGCTGCATTGCACAAGAACGATGTTTTCTGAAACCATGCTGATTATGTATCAATAGATCATTCCCTTCAAGGTGATTCATAATGTTTGAATACAGTATATGCTCCAAAACTCTACTGCAAACTGACGTCAATGATATAGGTCTGTAGTTTGATGGATTGATCCTACTTGACCAATAACTAGGTTACTTCATGCGAATAAAGAGCTAGCTGCATTGCACAAGAATGATGTTTTCTGAAACCATGCTGATTATGTATCAATAGATCATTCCCTTCAAGGTGATTCATAATGTTTGAATACAGTATATGCTCCAAAACTCTACTGCAAACCGACGTCAATGATATAGGTCTGTAGTTTGATGGATTGATCCTACTTGACCAATAACTAGGTTACCTTCTGTTTCAAAGAAAACGTAGAAGGACAAAGACAACACATTTACAATACTTTTCTTTGATATGCTTGTTGTTGAACTGAACTAGTAATACCATTAAAAAGATTACCTTATTCTCTCAGAAACAAGTAATATTTCTCAGAGGGAAAAAATCTAAAATGGTAACCAGTACCTTTATGCAAATGATGGGATGATGAGCTTCTGGGCTGTTATGTTAAAGATTACAATTATTGAGACAATTCATTGGAAGTCAAATTAGCATTTTGACTGCTTGTATCTCAGATCAAACATTTTCAGTTATCGTCTTTTTTCACACTTCCTCATTTCTTTTCCTAATTGTAAAAATATGTGTTTAACACATTAGCTGTACATCAATAATAAAATTACAAGAAGAGGAAAGTGTGTTTTATAATCAGTAACGAGCTGCTATTAAATTAGTATGAGGTCCATACAGATGTAAGAAAAACAAAACATTAAAAGGTTAACACTTGAGAAGGAGTGAGTACAGTCTAATGCTACTTTGATATGACAAGGTTTACTTTAAGATGACATGGATGGCAGAATAAAATAGCAGTGCTATAAACATAAGAATCATGCTTATTACAGAGAACATTTTCTATGTGTTGCAGGAAATACCTCTCCATAATTGTCGCAAACTGGGTGAGTTTCTAGAAGCTTATGCTGACCAACAACCAAAAACTGTTTGTCTCAATGAGTTAATAAAATTAGGCCTCGAGTTGGGAGTGGTACAACACTGACTCAAGACAGGTAGCAACCAAACAATGAAGTGAGCAGTATGAGGGATTCAAAAGACAGCATATCATTAACTATATTATATCAAAATGTCTAGGGTCTAATTAGTGTGATTGTGAACTAGATGTGCTTTTGATGGATCAATTAAAGGTTCAAATGGCTCTGAGCACTATGGGACTTAACATCTCAGGTCAGCAGTCCCATAGAACTTAGATCTACTTAAACCTAACTAACCTAAGGGCATCACACACATCCACGCCCGAGGCAGGATTCGAACCTGCGACCGTAGCGGTCATGCAGTTCCAAACTGAGGCACCTAGAACCGCTCGGCCACCAGCAGCCGGCTGATCAATTAAAGGATATTTCGGTTTTATGTATAAGTGAGCACTGGCTAAAAGAAAACCAAACATGTACAGCCAGAATAACAGGATTTGAAATTTCCAGAATGAGATTTTCAATCTGCACAGAGAGTGCACTGATATGAAACTTCCTGGCAGATTAAAACTGTGTGCCCGACCGAGACTCAAACTCGGGACCTTTGCCTTTCGTGGGCAAGTGCTCTACCATCTGAGCTACCGAAGCACAACTCACGCCCGGTACTCACAGCTTTTACTTCTGCCAGTATCTCGTCTCCTACCTTCCAAACTTTACAGAAGCTCTCCTGCGAGTCTGGAAGGTAGGAGACGAGATACTGGCAGAAGTAAAAGCTGTGAGTACCGGGCGTGAGTTGTGCTTCAGTAGCTCAGATGGTAGAGCACTTGCCCGCGAAAGGCAAAAGTCCCGAGTTTGAGTCTCGGTCGGGCACACAGTTTTAATCTGCCAGGAAGTTTCAGGATTTGAAATGATCAGTAGCTCTTGTATTGAGAATTTTAAAGGGGGAGGAACATGTGGATATGTGAAGCAAGGAATTGAATGTAAAGAAATTAAACTCAGTAAGATAAAACACATTGAAAAAGAGTTCAAATACAGTATGTGGAAACTTATAGAACCCAAAATAATAATTATGTGCATATAGCATTACCCATCAGGGAACTTAATGACATTTTTAGACAGTGTTGAAAGACTTATTAGTGTATTAAGACATTTTACAGAGAGCATTATTGTACTTGGTGATTTCAATGTCAACTTTAAAATTAACTGTCAAAAAGTATCAAAACTAAACAGTTTGTTATATTCACAAAATTTAGCACCATCTGTCCATGAATGCACTCGATATGGAAAACATTCTGAAATGATAATAGATCAAATATTTTTTGACTTGCAAAAGCTAGATCATGTTATTGAAGTAATTGACACAGGGTTCTCGGACCACAAAGCAATAAAACTCTATACAAATAAAGTACTGGGCACAAATTCTAGAATACGTGAGAAATATGTCTACAGAAGATGTATCAATGAGGACAATATCAGGGTTTTTAATAATTTATTAAGAAACTCAGACTGGGATTTAGACAATCTCAACACCGTGGATATGAAATTCGAGTCATTTTTAACTTGTTATAAACATAACTATGAAATTACATTCCCTCTTAAGAAAATTAAAATAAAAAGCAAGCCTAATACTTGGGTAACACAGGGGATACAGAAATCTGGAGAGCAACTTAGAAAGCTAAGTAAATCAGCCAGGCTAAATCCAGCTCTGAAACAGTATGTCACCTGTTACAGAAAATTGTACAGGAAAGTCATTAATGCAGCAAAAAAGTTACATAATGACTCATACATTGGTAGAAGCAAGGGTAACAAGAAAATGATATCAGTTTGGAATGTGATAAATACAACTGTAGGCAGAAGTAAAGTAAGAGACAGCAGCTTTGTTATTAAAAGTGAAGACAAAACAATAAGTGATCCTTTGCATATTGCCAATATATTCAACCTTCATTATGCAAGTATTGTACAAAGCCTCATAAAAACCCAAAGACAAACAAAGATTAAACATAACATCTCCACAAATCCTAAAACTATGTTCCTATACCCTGTAAGTGTACAAGAACTACAGAATGCAATCAACAAACTAAAAAATAAATTGTCTTGTGGCACTGATGGCATTCCATATAAAGTACTTAAACACAGCATAAATATTGCTCGTCCCCTTGTAGACATAATTAATGCCTCTCTCAGCACTGGCACTTTCCCTAAAGAACTAAAGCTGTCAATAATAAAACCATTATATAAAAATGGTGATTCTCATGATGTAAAAAACTTCAGACCCATATCCTTGATATCCTGCTTCTCAAAAGTTATTGAAAGTATAATGCATGAAAGACTCTCCGCTTTCCTGAACACAAGTAGAATATTAATCAGTGAGCAAAATGGCTTCAGAAAAAATAGGTCAACTGGAACAGCTGTATATAATTCCCTAAAACTTCTCCTGATCTCTATAGATCATAACGAAGTAAACTGTGGGGTGTTTTTAGATTTATCAAAGGTATTTGATGTTATTGATCATGAATTATTGCTTGAGAAACTACATTGCTACGGTGTACATGGTACTGTTCACAGCTGGTTTAAATCATACCGGTGAGAAAGATACCAGAAAGTAGAAATAGTTCACGAAGGAACCTCTTACTTTTTAGAATATAAGAAAGTTAGTAATGGAGTGCCACAAGGTTCTGTGCTGGGATGCCTCTTGTTCTTGATTTTCATAAATGACCTACCAAACTGTTTAATACTAGCTAATGCTGTATTGTATGTGGACGATACAAGTCATTTTATTAAAGCTCAAAATGAGACTGACTTGCAACACAAAGTAGAAATAACAAAATAAGAAGCAGGAAAATGGTTTAGAGATAACTGTTTATTTGTAAATGAGAAAAAAACAGTATGGATGAATTTCAGCCATGTATCGAATAAAGTAAAGCCCAATATAGTTTTGAAACTTGGTGAACAGAAGATTTTACAAACTTCTAACACAAAATTTTTTGGTATCTGGTTAGATGAGCATCTAAAGTGGGATAAACATATTGAAATGCTCAATAAAAAGCTAAGTAAATGCTGCTATATACTCAGAATGCTGAAAAACTGCTGCAGTGAAAAAACAGTAATATGTGCTTATTATGCTCTTATGCATAGGCTATTGCAGTATGGTGTCTTATTTTGGGGTAATTCAAATCTGGCAAACCGGTCATTCATTATTAAAAAACGAGCATTAAGAATAATGAAAGGGGCTGCAGCAAGAGAGGCCTGCAGGGAAAATTTCAAAGAATTTCAAATAATGTCGCTTCCATCTTTATATATCTATGAAAGTATCTGCTCCCATGTGGAATGTTTCCTTCTATTATATTCAAAGTATCTGCTTTTTCAGATCTCACCCCCAATTTTCTCCTTTAAATAGTGAGTGCCATGACTACCCAACAAGACACAGGAATGATTTCCACAGAGAAACACACAAAACAGCCCAATATCACAAAAGTGCAATACATCACCCCAAAATCCTTTTTAGTGCTCTTCCCTTAAGCATCCAAAAGTTAGAAAAGTTTTCCATTTTTAAAAATGAGCTTAAAAAATGTTATTAAGAGAATGTTTTTACAGTTTTACAGAGTACATGGATTTTCAGAACATAGTGACATAGAGGTCAATGATAATGATAATTCATATTTGAACAAATGTATGAAATAGTCTGCCTGTACACACTATAGTTAATTAATTATTGTTTGTTCTGTTATTCTCTACTACAGTGGTCAATGATATTGATAAGTCATATCTGAAAAGCAAATGTATGAAATAGTATGCACTATAAATAATTAATTATTGTTTGTTTTGTTATTATCTACTATATGCTGCATGAGATATATATTTATATATGTTTTACCACTGTAGGCCTATGTTATTAATTTATTGTATAATTACAAACTCATATAATGTAACATGACTACTCCTATATCATTGTATATGAAAAAATGGATGCTCAATAAATGAATGAATGAATGAGTATGATGAAGATCAGTGTATCCTAATCTGCTAACAGCATTTGGAACATGAGTCTCAATTCCATGCATGATTCATGAATCCAGAGAAGACTTTCTTGCAGGATTAGGAAGGACAACATTTCTGCATTCATTAACTCAGTTAAGTTCATATTAGTGATTTTGAAATTTGCATCTAAATTATGTTCGCAGTATCTCACAAATGAGCATGTTTTCTTCATGTGAGGATTGAAAAGTTTTATATATGTTAACCCCTGAATGATTTTTTTTTTCAAATTATGTTGCAAAAAATAATTTTTTTGAAGCATACTGTAATGAATGAAATTATATATAGACAGTTAAAGACTGCTTTTAATGCGTTAAAAATTTTTGAAGATCGCCAATAACAAAATCCTGTGTATGCTTGTGCACTGGACTTTTGGAACTTGGAGTAATTTTTTGGTTTATGTGTAGCTATGGAGACTAGTCATGTATTTCACATTGGTTTCCTGTGAACATAAATCTTGGAGGAGCTGGGAAGGAGCACAGTGAATGTATTTTATCTTGTACCACTGGTGAGCACTTGTCACTCAGCTGATGAACTGTCATCACTTTCAGTCTCTAATGAAGTAACATCACATTCTTCTTCACTTTCTGAGCTGCTAAATTCAGTGTCAAACTAAGGAACTATAGTGATACTTTTTTGAAAGCATTCTCTAAACAACAATATAGGAGAGAGTCTGAAAGCATGCGTTTCGCTGTCAAGTATCCAAAGCTGCACACAGTGAAGACGATATCTAGTGGCAACAAAAACACGACAGCCAGGTTATAAATGTAGTACCAGATGCTATTTAGTGGCCAAAATCACCCATCTCTTAGAAGATAGCCTTGTAAGAATCCAAGAAGGTTCCTAAATTAAAAACCAAAGAATGCCACTTACGCTCTTTTAATATTATTATGTTCAATGTCTCGAATGAATTATTGTCAGTTAAATAAGTGCTTACTAATATTAAATTTGCACTCCGAAAATATCTGACCTTGCCTGGTAAAGATGATGTTCATTTGGGAATTACTGAGGTGTGGCTTGTTTCCGTGCTAGAGAAGGGTATGAAATTCATCTATTATGCCTACCCTAGACCTCGGGTTATTCTATACATCAGTCTGTCATTGCAACCATGATTTCAGGAGGGGAGATGGGGGAATATCACAATGTAGCCAAAGGTTTACATATGATTTTTTTTTTCTGTTTCATATTCAGCTACTAAATATCACTAAAAGCTAAGTCCAAGATAAGATTTATAGGTAGTATATTTATTTAGTACATATTTTGCACATAAAGATATACATAAACAAACATGGGCTTCAAGAGATGGCATCACAAAAAATCAAATTGATCATGTATTAATCGAAAAACAACATCATAAATGCATACATGATATCAGAAGTCAAAGGGGAGCAGACTGTGATTCGGATCACTTTCTTGTAAAAGCCAAGTTCAAGATCTCACTCTCAAGACATAAATGGTCTAAATTAAATGGTGTTCCTAGGTTTAATACAATGAAACTGAAAAACCCAAACATTCTCAACCAGTACATTAGAGAATTAGAAACACACAAACCTGAAGTGGAAAGTAAAATTAACAATGATGATACTAATCAAGCCTGGAACGCTCTGAAAGAAAATATCACACGAGCAACTACCTCAGTTTTGGGACATTTTACTACAACTAAGAACCCCTGGTTTGATGCCGAGTGCTCGAACGCTATCGAAGATAGAAAATTAGCAAGGGAAAAATTCCTACAAAAACCAATAACACAAAACAAACTTATTTTTGAAGAGAAACAGAAACTTGCCAGGAAACTCATTAGGAAAAAGAAAAGGGATTTTATGAATTACAAATTAAAAAGAGCTGAGAATGACCGTACCACAGACTCCAGAGGATTTTTCAAGAGCATAAATATGTTTAAAAGTGGGAATATAAAAAATTATGGACAGTTCATAACAGACCCAGATGGCTCCTTGCTAACAGAAAGAAGTGACATTGCTAACAGATGGAAGGAATATTTTAATGAGTTACTAAATGCTCCAACTATAAGCATCTCTCAGGAAGATGACAATGAATATCTTACTGCTGACCCATCGGACGAAGAGCCCAGCTTAGCAGAAATTAAAGAAAGCATCAAGAAGCTGAAGAGACATAAAGCTCCTGGAAGTGATGGTATAGACACAGATATATGGAAGCTCAGTAAATTTCCTTTTGTAAACTGCTTACACAAAATCATCACCAACATCTGGAAGCAGGAACAGGTCCCACATGATTGGAAAGAAGTAGTTGTGTGCCCTATATACAAGAAGGGGGACCCAACAAATTGTTCAAACTACAGAGGAATTGCGTTACTAAACACAACATATAAAATTCTGACAAATATACTGTTAGCAAGGATAAGCCCTTACGTTGAAGACTCCCTAGATGATGCCCAATGTGGATTTAGACCTAACAGATCGACTATTGACAATATATATGTCCTAAGGATGTTGGGTGAAAAGAAATATGAATTCAATCAAAATGTACATATGCTTTTCATTGATTTTAAAAAAGCTTTTGACAGTATCAACAGGGAATATTTATGGAAGTGCATGAGGCAGATTGGCATCCCTAACAAATTGATAAATTTAATAAAATCTTGCACTTTAAACTCAAAATACAAAATAAAAGTAGCTAGCAAACTTTCTGAAGACTTTGAGGTTAAAACTGGAGTCAAACAAGGGGATTCACTCTCACCAGTTCTTTTTAACATAGTAATCAATAGAGTAATCCAAAAAGTAAAGCTACTACAAATTGGAGCACAACTGGAAAGCAAAATTAACATTGTAGCATACGCTGATGACATTGCATTATTATCTGACAGTGAGAATGATTTGAAGCTTCTTACAGCACAATTAATTAAAGCCACAAATGGCACAGGCCTCCAGCTGAATACAGACAAAACAATGTACTTTATCTTATCCCGCTATCCATCAAATAATAATGTACTGCAAATCAATAACACAGCTTTCACAAAGACAAATGAATTTAATTACCTTGGTACAATAGTAACCTCTGACAACTCCATAAAAATTGAAATAGAATCACGAATTCAGAAGGCTAACAAATGCTACTATAGTCTCTTGACAGTTTTCAAAAGCAAGTTAATTTCTAGGAACACCAAACTACAAGTATACAAATCATTGATTATACCAGTACTCACCTATGGATCTGAAACCTGGACTCTCACAAAAAAAGAGGAAAACAGATTAAGAGTATTTGAACGAAAAATTTTGAGAAAAATATTTGGACCCATAAGAGATAGGATCAGTGATGAATGGAGATTGCTAAATAACAATGAAATTTACAAATTATATAAAGACTCCGATATAGTGGCCAAAATTAAAGCCAAAAGACTGAAATGGATAGGGCATGTCATCAGAGCACCACCAAACAGGACCATCAAGAAAGTGACTGAAGAGATTCCCACCGGAAGACGACCTCTTGGACGCCCACGCATGAGATACTTGGACAATATTCAAGACGATCTCAGAAAACTAGGACATGACAGACAGTGGCAAATTACTTGTAAAGACAGAGCAAAGTGGTTCAACATTGTCCATTCTGCAGCAAAAAGCCTTCATGGATTGTAATGCTTAATAATAATAATAATAATAATAATAATATTTATTTACTGAAGTCACATTTCCTGAAACTTTATGACAGCAAATTGTACTGAAAGATGTGTTTTGGAGAAATCCTTAATGCTGCATGTGTTAGCTTTGCTGCAGGCTCAAATTTTTTGTGTTTTCAATTCTATACTTGAGACATTTAATGCTTCGTGTGTGACCGGTCTGCAGGATTTGTGGGTTAACACAAGGAGACAGTGATTTTTCTATGATGTCACAGATCTTGTGCTGTGATTGTGATTTTTGGATGAATAAATAAATATTGAATTGTGATCAGATAAGGCACTGACAAAATAAACAATCTTAATTCATTGATTCTCTACCATGTTCACACAATATAACAAACACATTCCTGAGAGAGAGCTCTTGGTGGCTGTATGTGCATAATATCTAATATTACAGAACATACTTCTCTTAAATTAATAAAATAGTCCCAAAATATTTTAGAAAATGCAATGGTGGGGAGAAAATTGTAGAAAGAAGAACACAAACTCATGAACTTTGATACACCTCTATGTACTGGATGTCCCATTTATCTGATGACCGCCTGTGTGGTGCAGTTGATGCTGAGCAGTGAACACTCCATTGCCCAGCGATCAGATGCTGTGTTGCCCATCTACTGATGCATTACAACATGACTACATTTAAAATATAAGCAAATAAATTTTGTGCTCAGCCATGTCATGCAAGGAGATACTGTAACTGCCTGCCATTATTTTCCATGCATTTCTAACATCTACTCAAGAAATTATTAATCACATGGTGTAATTCTCTCTGAGATATAGAATTAATTGGTTCACGGGCATTATCCTTTAGTTCCTCTATTGTGTGAGGATTTGTTGTGTACACTTTGTCCTTCAGTGCACCCCGTAAATAAAAACCACACAGAGTTAAATCAGGACTTCTAGTGGGCCAAATATTGTTACTAAACACTCTTTCATTGAACGCATCATGAATTGCGTGCAAACAAACATTTGCTGTATGAGCCCTTCCCGAATCCTGTTGAAAAGTGCGAAGCTTCATTCTCTTTTACTCAGTTCATTAAGAAACGCTCACAAAATATTTTGCATACATATTTCACTTGTAACTGTGTCATTAAAAAAAAAAGTTTGGGCTGTTATTCTGTCACCACTAACTGCACACCACACCCCAATTATCTGATCATGAAGGGCTTTCCTCATGAAGCACAACAGGTCTATATGCACTCTATTGTCGACAGTTTTGGGAATTAACGTACCCTTATAAATGGAACCAAGCCTCATCTGTAAACAGAAGGAGGTAAGGATTGATTTCACTGCCATGCACTTGTTTTAAAACCCATTCGCAAAACTTAACCCTGTGCTCAAGATCATCAGGTTGAAGTTCTTGTACTACTTATATTTTATAGGTCCTTAGCCCAAGCAGCTTAGCACCTCTTTGTACATAGGTGCACAATATTTGAGTGTGCTGTGAAAGACATCTAAGAGACTTTTTAGGGGAATTTTCCAGGCGGGATGCAATGTAATCAAGATGAGCTTCTGTGAACACTGTGTGTCGTCATTTACACTTCTTGTCTTGAGCGCTTCCTGTTTCATGAAATTTATTCACTAATTTGCAGACTGAATCATGAGTGGGAACTTCCGTTTAAAAAATGTCTGTATGGACATACAAATTGTAAATACTGAATAATTTGCTCTTGCCATTGTTGTATTTGCAAACTTCACTGTTCCATTTGTGATGCCTGTTCACTGCTCAAATGACACTAGCTGACAAGGCATGTATGTCTTTATGGCCTTCAGGCTAAAACTCACAAAAAGGGGGGGGGGGGGGGGGGGGGGGAGCATAGTGTAGTTCCACGGGACTCATTCGATTGGCAGGTGCAGCTTCCTTGGCCGGCCTGCAATACCCCGGGCAGCCGGTCATCATATAAATGGAGCACCCTGTATTACACTGCCTTAACTCCTGCACTTATGTTTCATATATGATTCTCTAATTGCTGACATGTCATAACTGACACTTAATTATAACAAATCGTAGCAAGAATGATGCTTCAATGCACCATTACCTTAAAATGGCATACTTTCATAACACACAAGCTATAATATGAATACGACAAAATACAAAAATTCTTTAACCAGCAATACAATGGTTCTCTTCATTTTTTTATGACAAATTGTACCAGTAATTACACATTTTCAATGTGCTAGTGTTTTGAAACAGCATGAATTCATAGTATGTAAGTTATAAAATATAACCCACAAAACATGGGCTTCAACTGATGAGGCCAAAATCCAATATGGCTTGTTCAAAGTTCTGCATGTGATGTAGATGTGATGTAGGATAGCTGGACTGAAGAGACCAGTGTACAGGGAGAGCTGCAGTCTGTGGAAGCCATGCCCCCAAGCCTCTGCTACACTGAGCTTAACCACCACTGAGATTACACCCCATATACAAGAGAATGGGATCCCACAATGTTCAGTCCTGAGTGTCCCTCTCTTTTTTAGGTGTGGTCAATGGTCTTGCATTAGCAGTTGGATGATCAGTATCTCCCCCCCCCCCCCCTCCCCTATATGATGATGATTTTTGTATTTCCTTCTGCTCCTCTTCTATTGTTGTGGCTGAATGCTGGCTGCAGGGAGCTATACGGAAGGTGCCCTCACTCACAGCTTTCAGTTTTCGGCTGCCAAGACTTGCGTCAGGCAGTTCTGTCATTGTCATAATGCCCATCCCCATTCAGAGCTTTACCTCAATGACCAACTACTAGATGTAGTGGAGACTTACTGCTTTTTGGGACTGGTATTTGATGCCTGCTTAACTTGGTTTCCCCGCCTCCGTCAGCTTACGGGTAAGTGTTGGCAGCACCTTTAATATTATTTGATGCCTGAGCCCCACTGACTGGGGTGTTGTTTGTCCTACACTGCTGCAGCTGTACAAAGCTCTCATACAATCCTGTATTGACTATGGGAGCCTGATGTATGGTTCAGTATTGCCCTCCGCATTGCATCTGCTGGACCCTATTCACCACTGTGGAATTCGGTTCGCGACAGGAGCCTTCTGAACTAGCCCTGTGAACAGCCTCTATGTGGACGCTGGCATTCCTCCATTGTGGCTCCAATCCTGCTGGCTTCACTTATGCTCATGTTGGATGTACTGAACAGCACTCCTTACTGGCTGGCTGCAGTGTTTTCACTGCAGAGTTGGTAGCCATCAATTGTGCTCCTGAGCACATCCACTCCTGTGCCGGTGAGTCCTTTGTCATCTGTAGTGACTCCTTAAGCAGCCTACAAGCTCTCAACAAGTGCTTCCCTTGACATCCTTTGGTAATAACTGTCCAGGAGCTCTTTATGCCCTCGGGAACAGTGGATGTTTAGTGATCTTCATTTGGACCCCAGGACATGTCTGGATACCAGGCAATGAACTTGCTGACAGACTGGCCAAACAGGCTACTGGTAAACCAACTCTAGAGATCAGCCTGCTGGGGACTGATCTCTGATTGGTCTTCTTCTACAAAGTTTTTGTGATTTGGGATATTGAATGGTGCAGCCTCTGTACCCCAAACAAACACCATGTTATAAAGGAGACAATGAATGTGTGGCGGTCATCCATGCGAGCCACTTGCAGGGACTCTGTTGTCCGTTGCCAGCTCCGCATTGGCCGTACTTCACTAAAACATGGTCACCTCCTCCATTGCGAGGACCCACCTCAGTGTCGCTGTGGCTCCTGTATAACTGTCATCCACCCCTTGTTAGATTGCCCAATTTCAGCCACTCTGCAGGGGACTTTTTACCTACCCAGCAGTCTACCTACGGTGTTTGGCAACATTGCCTCAATGGCTAATTTAGTTTTACGTTTTATTTGTGAGGGTTCTTTTTTTTATTATTGTACCATCTAAGATTGGACACCTGGCTTTCTCTTCCAGGCCTCCACTCTTACTTTGCATTTTGTTTGTCTTGTTGTTTGTCTTTTCCCTATGTGTGTTCTTCTCACCGTGTCTTTTAGGCTGGTGATTTTAGTATGTTGTGGAGTGGCTAGCGCATCCTTTTTTGTCCTGGTAATCAGTCAGCCCAAGCCATCTGCTATGTGATTTTACTGCCTTTCCTACCTTTCCTTTTAGTGTACGTCTCCCCCTTTGGTTCGCTTCTTTCGTTTTCTCTTTCAGTGTGGTTTCCCCTTACTTTTACTCCCTTTTACTTGCCCCAAGTCCTTTGTTTTTAATTGTTTTACCTTGACACTTGTTCGCTTCCGGAGAAATGAACTGATGACCCTGTAGTTTGGTCCCTTTACACACCAAACCAACCAACCAACTACCTATTAAAAAACCATCAGTCAGTATCATCAGTTCCAAAACATTGACTGTCATTATGTAAATTCATGTGGGGAAATATTTGAAATATGTCCTGCTCCATCTCAGAGAATACAACTACAAGCCACATCTGATTTGACCCCTAAAATGATGCTTAGAAAGATAAAAGCTGATTGGTTTACAACCCTGTATAACAGTCTTACAACATACTGAAGGAGAAAATAAAAAGTTAATGTGAAGACTTGGGCCCTCACAGTCTCATCATCTCAACAGCAGGAAACCAATAATTTCTTGTTATCATAGTTATTCATGCAACATCTAAATAAAAGGTTTGTGGCTGATTAAATCCAAAGTGGCCTACTATACTATAAATTATTTGAATTTGTACCATATTTACCTGAGTATAAGCGGCTTTTACCTCTTTTCTTTCTTTTTTATAAAAAAAAGAAAAAGAGGGTCCTTGAGAAAAATTTATTTTTAACAAATTCTGATTGATGAAAATTACAAACTGTTTTTCTAACATAAAGCATCTGCCTAAAACATTAGCATTATATCATTTTAAACTTAGACTATTCACTGATTTCCTACATATTGATAATGCAAGGAGTAATAAAATAAATAAAGAGAAGCTGTTTACACTAATTTTTATCTTCACTAGCTTCTTTGCCTACTAAACCTTACACCTGGGGTATCACTATTCTTAAGCACCTCTATCATCCTAATTACACTGTGTAATTTATATCTTCATTGTCACAAATACTTGCCTGTTCCCTCTGAATATATTATGATTTCTGAAGCAGTGGTTGCAGTGGGGCCTGAGAACACAGCTGTTTCTTTTACCAAATGATTTTGCCTTCATCCCTACCATCTATACTGCCCACAAAGCTTTCACTATTAAAAATTAGAATAGCTCTTTACAAATCCTCAAACAGTTCATGAAGGATGAAGACTGAAAGGTTGCAGCCACAGCCATATCAGGACTGGATGTAGGTAAAGAATATGCATCAAATGTGGAGCTGATGGTTTCCTATAACAGGACCATTATTGTCCACACTGCAGAACTTATCTCAGTCTCTTTGCCTTTTGCAAGTACCATTCTATCTATGAATCATCTGAGCAGATCAAACTGCACAACTAGAGCTTCAGTCTCTTCAAGTTTTTCTCCTGCAGTTGCCAACTCAGTACGTTATCCCACAATTCTGTATTGTAGCACCTCTGGAAGAAGCGTTTGACTGAGAACTGTCTTGTCAAGTTAGCAAAGTTGTGCTAAGGTTGGTCTACCTACTAACTGAAATTGCATGCTAATTACAGCATTACAAATATATGAGAATTAGCAAGAGAAAAGAACTAGCAGACTGTAGCTGGAAGACTGCTGGTGGGGCAACTTTACCTTACCTGGTAAGAACATTGCCAATAAATGACAAAAAAATCTTGAATGACTCTAAGTACAGGACACACTTTTAACATGTTAGATGGTTCAATATTGATAAGTATTTCATTACAAAGATGAAGTTTCAATATCGTATATATACCTTCATAATGGTTGAAACTCATTTTCCAAAATCTATATTTTCCAAAGTATTACATGTACAAATATGACTGATGCATGACTAGGACTGTAAACTCATAAATTTGGCATATGGCACTTGAAAAATGTCCTACAAGTGCCTCTCTGCCCACATGATAGATGCCCAGGCAGTAATCAAGTTCATCCATGCCTTATGTAGCAATATTCTGTCAATGGTCATCACCACAGTATTGATGTGTTCTCTGTACTTTCCCAGTATGCAGGAAGTGGGAGGCGTGGGGGTGGGGGGGGGGGGGTGTTTGGCGTGCATAAACACAATCCTTAATATACTCTCAAAGGAAAATGCGACAAGGCATTAGCTAAGGTGACCTACAAGGCCAAGGGAACAAACAACGTGGAAGTTTGTCATTTAGGTAGCGATTAACACTGATGCTCCAATGAGGGGCTATCTCATCTTGTTCTTTTCCATAATTCCTTCAGAATGTACTCTGTGCCATTGTAACAGATAAACATCTTACATTTCCAACACACAAAAACTCCTTTCTTACTTTATTGCCTCTTTGTCCAGGCACTGCACTTGCAACTGGGTGAGTTCACAGTTCTACTCATGCACTTATCATATTTATTCATTTAATACTTCAGAAAATGTAAAACTTTGAAAATGAAAGACTCATTTGTAGTAGTACAGTATATGAAAAGATATAAAAAAATGAATACATTTTTATTAATAGGAAATATAGTTTGAAAATCATAGAAATGAAACACACACATCAACATCAACAGTTTAGGCTAAGAAAGATATGGAAAAAAGGGAAACAAAAGTAACAAAATTTAATAAAACTAAAAACTGTGAAAAATGTGCCTCATTAGGTGCATTTATAACATTGCATACTGTAGTTACACATCTAATTTCTTTTAGATTGTCAATTATCTCCCCATACTTGGCCAACAGGAGGCATGTGTTTTTCAAATACATCAGATTTTGGCTCACTGTGTTATGTTCTCTATCACTAATCTAGAAAATGGCATATTCAGCTTACCCATAGTATTGCTGTATGATCTCGGGAGTCTCAGCCATTCGATGGACTAATTTGTCCAATTCAGTCAAATTCATAGACTCCACACCATAAGCTTCTCGGAAAGAGTAAAGTTTGTACCAGTTAGGCTCAGTATTTGGGTCAAGGTTGGCTTCAGTAAGATTAAACATCCAAGAAGTGTAATCCACAACAGCCTGTATTTGAGATAAAACATTGTACTACAATCTGGATTCTTAAAATTTTTAGTTCTTTTTTAAATATCTTAAATGCTTTTGAGATTGACTCTGTCCTTTTTTAATTAATTAGAGCAAAATACAAACATGTAAAGGTAATACAAAAATTACAGACTACAAAAATAATAGGTTTTTCTTGTTACTGTTTATAATGGGAAAAAGCTTCAGACATTTTTAATAGCTAAGCAGGTAACATGGATGAAAAAATAGCAGATAAGCAGTTTACTGAAACTCAAAGTAACAGTAACAACTGTTTGAATTGCTCAGCAAAACAATAAATTTTGGAAAAACGTGTTAAATGCTTATTGTCATATCTTTACTGTAGTTTTATGTGCATAGTTTGGGAGAATGAATCAAGTGAGTTAGTGAGGAATGTGAGGTGAATGTTGATGATATGTCCATTAGCCTGCAGCAGGCATGCGATGAGAGGATCTCTTCCTCATTGTTAACAGTTATTAACAGGCCAAGCATGTAAATTGTGTCACTAGTTGTCATTGTTTCTTCAAATTGTCAGTGCAAAAATAATTGAGAGAATGCATGAAGATTTTTTTTTACCAAAAGGAGCCTTTCAATTATTTGAATCAAGCTATTGTAGGGAAGAATACTTTATTGCTAACAGGGAAGCAAGCTATCAGTCTGAATTGAGTATGAATGTGTCAGAAAAGATAAAGACATGTAAAATAATTAAAAATGTGTGCCAACATTTTCTGCAATGGAATTACTGTCAGAAAGCTACAGAGAGTCACCAATTTTTGGTCTATATAAACCCTTGAAAAGTTTAGATGTGCAGCTATGAGTTTTTCATGACAATCAAGATCAGCCACATTATGGAAAATAGAAAGTGAAAGTTAGGGAAGATTGTCATTATCCTGTTTCATTACACACTATTTTATTTTCTATATAGCAAAAGCTAATACTTTTATGCGCTTCAGCATCTGTGTGCAAATACCTTAATTTAGTTAGCTTTGTATGGATCATAAAGCATATTATTCACAGTACTAATTACAAGGGATTTTCAATAAGTAATGCAACAGACTTTTTTTCTGAAGGCAGATAGGTTTTATTCAGGATTCCAATCACCATGGGATTCCCAAATCTGTTGGCTACAAAATCCTATTTCTCAACATTATCTCCATTCAATGTGCTGGTCTAATTCCACCTTACTGGGAGGGCCTGTATGCTTGCATGGTACTACTCTACTGATCGATGCTGGAGCCAACATCCTGCTGCATCAATAACCTCTCCATCATCCATGTACCGCTTCCTGTGGAATGCATCCTTTATTGGACCAAACAGATGGATGTTGGAAGATGTGAGATCTGGTCTGTAGGGTAGATGAGGAAGAACATTCCAATGAAGTTTTGTGAGCTCCATTTGGTGCACAGACTTGCTGTGATGCCTTGCATCATTACAGACAAGGAGAAGTCCATTTGCACTTTTGTGGTGATGAATGCATCGAAGTCATTTCTTCAATTTTCCGAGATTAAGACAATACACTTCAGAGTCAATGGTTGCACCATGAGGGAAAGAAATCAAGCAGAATACCCACTTTGAAGCTCCAGAAGACTGTTGCCATGACCTTACTGGCTGAGGGTGTGGCTTTGAACTTTTCCTTTGGAGGAGAGGTGATGTGGCACCATTCCATGGATTGCTATTTTGTTTCCGGTTCGAAGTGATGGCCTATGTCTCATTGCCTGTGATAATGGTTGACAAAAAATTGCCACAATCAGCTTCCTAACATGCAAGGAATTCTGCAAAGTGATCCTTCATTGCCCTTTATGTCTTTTGTTAGGTGGCAAGGAACCAAGTGGGCACACATCTTTGAGTACACAAACTCATTGAACGAGTGTGGCAGCTCAACTGACAGAGAAGTCCAATTGATTAGTGAGTTGTTTGATTGTGATCCATGAATCACTTCAAATGAGAGTGTCTGCACATTCCAACATTGCAGGAGTCACAGCAATGTGTAGCCGGCTGGCACGCAGGAGATCGGACAGGTTTTCATGACCTTGTTTCAATGATGACAGATGCCCACCCAATGACTCACTATGCTTTTCTTCACTGTCAGGCCCCCGTAGAAATTCTGCAAGTGCCTATGAATATCTGTGGTGCTCTGGTTTTTTACTAATTGAAGCTCAATGACAGCTCTCTGCTTGGAATGCACCTCTGTTACAGGCACCATTTTGAAGGCTATGTATAGTGCTGTGACCCATCAGTACCTCATGGAACTATACAGGCTGGAGTGGAAATATTCCATGATGTCCCAGAACAAATTCTGCATTTTTTCAACGGAAACTAGTTAAGAAAAAATGTGTTATATTAGTTACTGAATGTCCCTCATGTTGAACAATTTATCGTTTATTCAACTATTACAAATCTTCATTGTGAGCCCTGTGTTCAATTTTTGTAGCCATTTAAAAGATTACTAAATTTTAATCCATTGGGTGCCTGTGTGCACAGTGACCATTGAATACTTATATCTAAAGGACACCAGTCAGTTGCAGTCACAAAAATCCATAATCTGTTGCAGATTTAGATTTCGAGAATAACATAGTCATCACTGGTGCATTACCAGAAGAGTCATACGAGTACAAACTAGTCAGAACATAAATTTGTGACAAATGACACTACCTTTTATGTGGCAGAAACAAAAAACTTAATTATTCAGAGAATATCATGATTCACACAGTAAAATGCCTTAGATAGGTTGCAGAAAATGCCAGTTTGCACTATTTTATTATTTAATGGTTGTAGAATTTGGTGAGTGAACATATAAATGGCATTCTCAGTAGAACAACTCTTCTAACTGTAATTTGCCAATGATATTATAGTTGATCAGCTGAGATACTATTGTAGAATATGTCACCTTCTTGAAAATTTTCGAAAATGATGTCAGGTGTGACAGATATGTAGGCGGCTTTAGGCCTCAGGGATTGTGAGAATGGAAGCTAAGCTGGTGTTACCATTCCCTCCTACATAGTTCAGGGGAATTTCTGCTGTGTGGAAGAGGAAACAATAAACTTTGGGTAGTGAAGCTTTAAGATTTTTCAATTGCTTTTCTTACTTAATGTTGCAAAACAAGAATAAATGTGACTGAGTCTTTTGTGCAACACATGTGGAAATAGTGAGGCATATTGCACTCAATCCAACAGGATACATGCCATTAGTGGAAGCTTAAGGGGGCAGTTTCAAACTACAATACTTTCTTTATAATATTAAACACTTACACTATCGGTAATTATAAACATATAAGACTGTAATGATCAACACTGCTTTACAAAAAGAGTGAAGCCCCTAGAAGGGACGAGGAAATGAAAAGAAACTTCACAAGTTGAAAGGGTGTGTCATGTTATTTCAGCAATTACAAAACTGAGACAAATTTACCAAGACATTGTCAGTATGATTCAGTATGATAAGTGATTTCCACTATGTTGTTGTACACTATAGACCCTGGGTGCATGCACTGATTCAGTTGGGAAGAGTGTCATAAGTCTGAGCTGATCCCACAAGTTTTGCCAGGGGCAGATTTGAGGATCTTGCCAGCTACATAAGTTTCTCAACATCACATAGATATTTCATAAAGAAATGTACCATGTGTTGTCGACCATTGTCCTGGTGTAAAATGTCACTATAACAACACTCCATGAGAGGTAAAATATGTGGGTGCAGGTTGTCTATGACATACCCTTGTGCCCTCAGAGCCCCCTCATTCACTACTACCCATGACCTGAAGTCATACCCAATGGTTCCCCACACCACAACACCAGGAGTAACACCACTGTGTCCCTCCAAAACATTGGAAGAATGGGACCTCTTCCCATGTTGCTACCATAATCACCATAGATAGTCATCAATGGTAGTATGGTAGTGAAGAACTGCATTTCACCACTGAACACAATGTGATGACATTCATCAGCACTCTCTGCTTTCCAGTAGCGGCAGAACCCAAAACACAGGATGCAGCATGTTATCATAAGGCTCTAGTCTGCCTTCTGCTAGTCTCTGACCAATGGTGTGCAATGACACAGAATGTTGTTGGGAGACCACACTTGTTCTCATGCTGGCACAAGTTTTAAGGGGATGTGATGTGCTTGGTGAACATTGCGGAGATCTTTACTTGTGGTGGTCTGACATGGTTGACTGAACATTGACGATGAGTAAGCTGACCCTCAGATTCTCATGCAATCCAACATCAGGCCATTGTCACATCTGAAAGTCTCATAAATCTGGATATCGCATAATTCAACCAGATGGCCAAATGGAGATCCCACAATGAAGACTCTTTCATTTTATGTCAAGTGCTGCTGATGCTGTCCCACACAAGTAAGTGGCATCTGCACGTCCTTCACAGTGATCACATCACTCTACATCTGATGCTGTCAACACCCTTTATATACCCTCAAGTTCTACTAACAACACTAAACATGAAAAACACAAATGCTCTCTGGTGCCCATTTTACTCGTCACAGAGAATTAACCATTTATGTACACATCAATTGTGTGTATTTGATGTACTTACAGTGTTTACAAAAGAAAGTGAACCATACAAGTGATTAATGTAATTAAAGGAAAGAGCAGTGTAGAAAATGACCACTCTCAGTGAGGCAGGGTACTGGAACTGACACTGCAGAAATTGTCTATGTCAGAAGATGGAAGACTGCCATTAACAATGCACTAACCAGATGGGGCAGCCAGTGAGTGCCACCCATACTGCTACATCTGATAGGGGCTCCACACAACAGTTGCAGATATCAACTCACCAGCATTGTACATAACTGTAACTGCTCATAGTTTTGTAGTGATTGCTCATAGTTCCAGTTCACTGTTTTATGTTGTTTGCAGACAATAACTGACTGTGTACAGAATGCATTGATCTTTAATTTAAGGAGTTTTTTCTCAGTGCCATTGCTAATATAATAGATTCTTCATTTATGAAATTTCTTTGAAAAACCTTAGAAGGGAGCAATTACCAAGTAGATTGGGAGTCTGTTAAAAGACAAATTGTCAAACAAAACACTAAACATACATAAAAAATTTGGTGAACAATAAAACTTTACTGAACGGTGATGACCAAAACATATTTATTTGCAACCTTTTTTGAAGTATACTAGTTAATAATTTAAGCAGTTAATATTCACTGTCTCATGTTTCTGATGTTAATTCAGTACATCTTCTTCCAAGATGTTGTGAAGCAGCTGTCAACAGTGCTATCAAAAGTGATCTGATCATAGCTGGCTTTAATATAGAGTAAAAGGTAAATGTAGCCACTTTTACTTTTCAATGAGTTGGTGTTATATGCTAGAGCCAAATATGAGGGCTGGGATAATCGTGCGTCACATCGAAAGTGAAAGCAAGGTTTGGCTGTGGCCTGTCTACCACCAGCCATAGAGAGTTTAATATGAGCTAGCAGAGATGGAAGACAAAAGTACTAGGTGATTATAAGTGAAGAGGCACACAACAATGAAGTCTAGTTGCTGAATGATTGTTCTGGCAGTAACAAGAAGTCAGTCATGCAACATTTTATCACTTGGTAAAGGCAGAAATATCAAAGGAGGACTAATTTGACCAGAACCCATTTGATCAATAGAATGATCACAATCAAACAACTGAGCAGAAGTGTTACAGATTGTCCAGAGGGCAACAATCTTTGTGGTGTAATATTGGGGGTATAGGTGGCAAAGGGATGAATTTGGATATTGTGTGAGTTGGGCAGGTGACAGAACACTATTATGAGTGATGGTGATCAAATTTTTGTACCAATATATGTCAAAAACAATTGTTTTCTGAGTAGCTTGTCATCTAATCCTCCTAATAAGTCCATAGTAACAGCACATTATTGTAATGAAAGCAAATTACTCACTCCTGTATTTCCATCCACTTTGTAGACTTTGTAATTTGGATTTACATCACTGTATGTCACAAGACTTCCTCCATTGTAAGCAACAATGCTGGCCCTAGATGTATCATCAGAAGCATAGTGCAGCTGAAACCTGTCTTTGTGTGTGTGTCCATTGAATACAGCTGCTATGGTGTACTCAAATCTAAAAATTAAAATAAAGATGAATAATAAAAATATTAATAATAAAGATTAACAATATAACACAGAAAAAGGTTATAATAGTGCAAATTGGTAACAGAATAAATCAACACTGAACAACAAGATAAAGCAAAAAGGAAATTGTTACAAAATCAGTAAACATGTGGCAGCACACATGCATAATACGTTCTAAAATCCCATGTATTAATATGGGGTTTTCCAGTGCTCACACCTCAGGTTCTATTAGTGATAAAAAGTTAGGTGGAGGGTTTGGATAGCTTTTGTGCAAGGGACCATTTGTACACCCAACAGAAAGGTTGCCTTTGTGTCACTATCCTACAGCATAGGGACAAAATATGAATATTACACATCCTTTTGCGTAAGCAAATGGGTTGGTTCTTTTTGTGTCCCGTGTGGTCTATGGTGGGTTTGGTGGGACTTATAGAGGCACTATTAGTTCATGTGCAATTTCCGCAAAAATGACTTTTTTTACTATACTTTGGCCATCACAACTGGACCAAAATGCAGCCAAGGATTCCAACATGGCTAGGCAAAGAAAATGGCTGAAATATTTATGATGTATTCCCAAGATCATGATTTAAAATAACCGTGAAAATTTTCTTGATGTCTTTAACTGTTTCTAGGATACAGAGGTTCAAAGTTACCCTACTTGTACACATAAAATACACATATAAAATCCAATGTGTGACAAAAACATAGTTTATAAAGTTAGTTAGCATGGAGAAGTATGCTGTAAAGTGTCTGTTATCACTAGCGAACCCCGCATTGTGGTAGTGTAGAATGTACAAAATTTTTTGTACGTAAAATTTGGTCTGAGCTGTAAAATTACTTTTGCATTATTTCAATTTCACATAAAAAATCTGCCTAAATTTTACTGACCAATACATTTTTTTCATTTAACTTATATGCCCTGCTGCAACAGGGAATAGAAGGGAACCAGTGGGAAAAGTATCCTATCAGAGCACAAAAACGTGAATATGCTCCTATTTTTTTAAAAGCCTCTGACTGAAGAGTGGGGTACTAGCTGTCTCAGTCTACATTCCTCAGCACCTTTAAAAATTTTCCCAAATGAAGACTTATGTGCACTATTTTATGCTTATACAGAAGAAGACAGTGGCAGTGGCAAAAAGAGAGAAAAGTAATAAATACTGGAGGAAAGCAGACAGTGGTTGTGTTACAGGAAGAGCAAAGGACACACTGGCATTGTGAGAGGAAGAGGAGGACACAGTGGCAGTGAAACATAGATGACCGTGACAGAACAGCACTAGTAAAAGAATGAAGACTGTGCTGGAGTGGCATGGGGGGAGGGAAGAGGAGGAGGAGGAATAAAAAGAAAGTGGAAGTGGGTGAGAGCCAGTGATAATGAGAGACAGAGTATATGACAACAAGAAAGAGAGAGAGATAGTGATAGTGAGAAGAGACTGCAGCAGTAGGAAGGAAGGAATGAGATATTAGGAATAAGTGATAGCAAGGAAGCAGTGACAGTGAGAGGAGACTGTAGTTGAAGGGCAGAACAAGGGGGACTGTGGCTTTGAAAAGGACAAAATGACAGACAGATACAGAGAGATAATGACAATGAAGGAATGAGAAAAGGCAACTGGGAGTTGATGGGTATGACCAACTATCAACAGTGGACTAGTGGATATGAGTGAGTAACAGTTCAAAAATGGCTCTGAGCACTATGGGACTCAACTGCTGAGGTCATTAGTCCCCTAGAACTTAGAACTAGTTAAACCTAACTAACCTAAC
This sequence comes from Schistocerca americana, assembly GCF_021461395.2. NCBI lineage: Eukaryota > Metazoa > Arthropoda > Insecta > Orthoptera > Acrididae > Schistocerca > Schistocerca americana. The sequence continues at coordinate 848,514,091 of NC_060120.1, read as the reverse complement.
GACATCACAAACATCCATGCCCGAGGCAGGATTCGAACCTGCGACCGTAGCGGTCTTGCGGTTCCAGACTGCAGCGCCTTTAACCGCACGGCCACTTCGGCCGGCAGAGGAGTAACAGTAAAGGGAGTTTGAGGTGAGTTGTATGTTAAAAAAAGCATGAATATGTTTGCATGCCAAAGTTTTGGAAAAAAATTTAAAGGTGCTGAGGAAGGGAGAATTAGGCAGCTTGTATCCTACTCTTCAGTCAGAGTCTTTTAAATAACCAGGAACATATTCACATTTTTGTGTTCAGATAGTAGCATTTTTCCACTGGTGAAATACTGATCTTAGAGGGTACTAAGGCACAAAACTAAGTAATCAAACAGCTTCTAATGTATTAAAATACAAATAATATGAATATAAGGTGAAGGAGCATTGGAAAATATAAATTAACACAATTAATTATAGAATGAAAATTTATTACAAAAGAAAATCATTTACTTGAAATATGAAAAGTCTAAATGGGTATAAAATATAGAGCAAAGAATAAATAAAATAAACCACAATTAAAAACACACACCCCTCTTTTTTGTTAAAAAAAAGTTTGGATCATCTACTCTCTCTGAAATAACCAATCTGTGTACCGAAGAAGTATACTGATGCCACAAAAGTTAACTTTCAAGAGGCAAGCCTTATATTTCTCACTTAAGAAATGTAATGCTAAAGGTAAATTAAATTGTGGTTATGATTCTTTGCTCTAACCATTCTCAAAAATATTACAAACAGTGAAGAGGCAGATTAATATTCTAAATAAATTTAATCTTTTCAGCACAGCATAGTTTAGTTTCAGAAGACAGAAGTATGAGATCTGCCATAACAGAGCACCTAACAGAAGACCATTTAAGGTCTTGGATACTGTTGACTACAAAGTTACAGAAAATAGATGGAGTCACACTGCATAAAAAATTAGAAAATTATCAGATAAGTACATTCTATGAAGAAAAACTGCCACACTTGGTGGTCAGCATGCAATTCCTCATCTCAGTTCAAGACGAAAGTGTATCATGTCCAAGTAATGTTAACGCCAAACTTGTTATTTTCATTTACTTATTTTTATTCCCCCCCCCCCCCCCCCCCCCCCCCCCCCCCCCCAGTTAAAGCATCAAATTGTATCCAGTTTACAGCTCCGCAATGCAGTATCTTGTGTATTTCTTTCTCTTTCTGTTACCTTCATGTAAGCATTAAGACATAACATGAACTTCTTATAAATGTAAATGACCACTTTGTTTCTTCCATGATGCAAGTAAAGTGAATAGAAAATAATATAGGATACAGTACCCATCTGTATATAATAACACACAAAAAACACTATTGTGGGATACACTAAATTGCAAGTTATGCTACACACAGGAATTCCATTCTGTGCATTTGACATTCAGGCATATTTTCACAGAGCTGGTATGTACATGTACAAGGAGCATTCATTTTAGAGTAGATGTTCGAAGTGACCACCTTGCAATTGCAAACACTTTGCCACTAATTGGCTCATACTTTGCTGGATCCTACACAACACATCTGCATCCACCACTGCCAAAGCGCCATGCATACAAACTATTAGGTCATGTATATCCAAGGTTGGAGTACTATAAATTTGTTCCTTTATGTATCCCCACAAATAAAAATAGTTAAGCACATTCATTCCAAAGTGTGGTGGTGCACAGTCAGGCTGAAACCACAGCTGTTGCTGAACACCAAATGGAATGTTTTCTAATTTGTCAAGCGAAGTATTGCAAAAAAAAATGTAATACAGGAGTGCATTCAACTTGTCCAGCAATAGGTATGGGGCTCAAAAGCAGTCCTTACCTTATTCCAGCCCGCAGGTTTCTGCTAAAGTATGCCTGAAAGCCACATTCACAGGTGACATGTGGACTGTGTTCCAACCGATAGCAGCTATTGTGGAGGTTGAAAATACCTTCATAAGTGAAGCTAGATTCATCAGTCCATATCACGTTATTTATAAAATGTTGGTTATCTTCCACTTGGCGCAAAAGCCATTTGTGAAACTTATCTCATCAAATGCAGTCTTCTGGTTGCTTGTGTTCAGTTAATATGTAACAATATGGTTGCAGTTCATGAAACACTTCAACAACCAGTCTCTGAAATCCAGAATGAGATTTTCACTCTGCAGCGGAGTGTGCGCTGATATGAAACTTCCTGGCAGATTAAAACTGTGTGCCCGACCGAGACTCGAACTCGGGACCTTTGCCTTTCGCGGGCAAGTGCTCTACCAACTGAGCTACCGAAGCACGACTCACGCCCGCTACTCACAGCTTTACTTCTGCCAGTACCTCGTCTCCTACCTTCCAAACTTTACAGAAGCTCTCCTGCGAACCTTGCAGAACTAGCACTCCTGAAAGAAAGGATATTGCGGAGACATGGCTTAGCCACAGCCTGGGGGATGTTTCCAGAATGAGATTTTCACTCTGCAGCGGAGTGTGCGCTGATATGAAACTTCCTGGCAGATTAAAACTGTGTGCCCGACCGAGACTCGAACTCGGGACCTTTGCCTTTCGCGGGCAAGTGCTCTACCAACTGAGCTACCGAAGCACGACTCACGCCCGGTACTCACAGCTTTACTTCTGCCAGTACCTCGTCTCCTACCTTCCAAACTTTACAGAAGCTCTCCTGCGAACCTTGCAGAACTAGCACTCCTGAAAGAAAGGATATTGCGGAGACATGGCTTAGCCACAGCCTGGGGGATGTTTCCAGAATGAGATTTTCACTCTGCAGCGGAGTGTGCGCTGATATGAAACTTCCTGGCAGATTAAAACTGTGTGCCCGACCGAGACTCGAACTCGGGACCTTTGCCTTTCGCGGGCAAGTGCTCTACCAACTGAGCTACCGAAGCACGACTCACGCCCGGTACTCACAGCTTTACTTCTGCCAGTACCTCGTCTCCTACCTTCCAAACTTTACAGAAGCTCTCCTGCGAACCTTGCAGAACTAGCACTCCTGAAAGAAAGGATATTGCGGAGACATGGCTTAGCCACAGCCTGGGGGATGTTTCCAGAATGAGATTTTCACTCTGCAGCGGAGTGTGCGCTGATATGAAACTTCCTGGCAGATTAAAACTGTGTGCCCGACCGAGACTCGAACTCGGGACCTTTGCCTTTCGCGGGCAAGTGCTCTACCAACTGAGCTACCGAAGCACGACTCACGCCCGCTACTCACAGCTTTACTTCTGCCAGTACCTCGTCTCCTACCTTCCAAACTTTACAGAAGCTCTCCTGCGAACCTTGCAGAACTAGCACTCCTGAAAGAAAGGATATTGCGGAGACATGGCTTAGCCACAGCCTGGGGGATGTTTCCAGAATGAGATTTTCACTCTGCAGCGGAGTGTGCGCTGATATGAAACTTCCTGGCAGATTAAAACTGTGTGCCCGACCGAGACTCGAACTCGGGACCTTTGCCTTTCGCGGGCAAGTGCTCTACCAACTGAGCTACCGAAGCACGAGCACTTGCCCGCGAAAGGCAAAGGTCCCGAGTTCGAGTCTCGGTCGGGCACACAGTTTTAATCTGCCAGGAAGTTTCATATCAGCGCACACTCCGCTGCAGAGTGAAAATCTCATTCTGGAAACATCCCCCAGGCTGTGGCTAAGCCATGTCTCCGCAATATCCTTTCTTTCAGGAGTGCTAGTTCTGCAAGGTTCGCAGGAGAGCTTCTGTAAAGTTTGGAAGGTAGGAGACGAGGTACTGGCAGAAGTAAAGCTGTGAGTAGCGGGCGTGAGTCGTGCTTCGGTAGCTCAGTTGGTAGAGCACTTGCCCGCGAAAGGCAAAGGTCCCGAGTTCGAGTCTCGGTCGGGCACACAGTTTTAATCTGCCAGGAAGTTTCATATCAGCGCACACTCCGCTGCAGAGTGAAAATCTCATTCTGGAAACATCCCCCAGGCTGTGGCTAAGCCATGTCTCCGCAATATCCTTTCTTTCAGGAGTGCTAGTTCTGCAAGGTTTGCAGGAGAGCTTCTGTAAAGTTTGGAAGGTAGGAGACGAGGTACTGGCAGAAGTAAAGCTGTGAGTAGCGGGCGTGAGTCGTGCTTCGGTAGCTCAGTTGGTAGAGCACTTGCCCGCGAAAGGCAAAGGTCCCGAGTTCGAGTCTCGGTCGGGCACACAGTTTTAATCTGCCAGGAAGTTTCATATCAGCGCACACTCCGCTGCAGAGTGAAAATCTCATTCTGGAAACATCCCCCAGGCTGTGGCTAAGCCATGTCTCCGCAATATCCTTTCTTTCAGGAGTGCTAGTTCTGCAAGGTTCGCAGGAGAGCTTCTGTAAAGTTTGGAAGGTAGGAGACGAGGTACTGGCAGAAGTAAAGCTGTGAGTACCGGGCGTGAGTCGTGCTTCGGTAGCTCAGTTGGTAGAGCACTTGCCCGCGAAAGGCAAAGGTCCCGAGTTCGAGTCTCGGTCGGGCACACAGTTTTAATCTGCCAGGAAGTTTCAGTCTCTGAAATATCTGGAACTGCCTTCCACTATCAATGATACTTCATTGAGGTGACTGATGAACAGTTTCAAGAAACACTTCCTCTGTCTATAGAGTGCACTAGTCCTTGAATGACCTCTGTCCATTATTAGTGGGTGAAAATTACTGGATTCATGAAGGTATTACTCGAGGTGATTAAAAACATTCTTATTGGGGATGGAGCAGCAGCACCAAAAGCATATTGACATATTCATCATTTATGTATTCCATTGGGAAGCTGCCCTACACAAACTTGACAGGACCAGTATGGTTAGTAGACACAAGCATGCTCCTTAATGGATCTCACTGTCATATGATAGGCTATTGTCATGTGACAAAATGATGTCCAGCTTATAAATGATGAGAACTGGGGAACAAATGTCTAAAAAATAAAAAAAAAGTACCTTATGAGGTATTGGACCATGGTTCCATGGTGGATGTGGGTTTGATGTACCAGCAGTCTACTCAATGAGCTACTACAGCTAGTACAATAGTGTAGGGTGATACACATTTCCCTGTATATTCTAATGTGCAGCAATATGTGACAGTGTTGGCAGCTCCTCATTTTCATACATGTGTTTTCAAAATGGATCCAAACTGATTCTGCTAGATAAACTTTCGTCTTGAACCTGGAAGAGGAATTGCATTTCGATTCTAAATGTGCAATTTATTCTTCAACCTGTATACTTTAATGATGTTTACTTATGAGCCAATACAACAGTTTCATCTGCATTCATAGCCTGCAAACCAGTGTGAAAGCGCATAGCAAAGGTACTTAGCATTGTGCGAAATTTAATGGATTTTTTCCACTCCAGTCACGCATGAAGCATGGGAAGAATGACTGCTTCACTGCCTCTGCACATGCTGTAATTAGCATAATTTTGTTTTCATTGTCCTTACAGGAGCGGTATGTAGGAGGCTGAAGTATATCTTCAGATTCTTCACCTAGTACTGGTTCTTGAAAGTTTGTAAGTAGGCTTTTTCAGGATAATTTGTGTCTATCTTTAGCAGGCTTTCCAACATTTTTCACATTTCCATGACAGATGGCAAATTTTGAAACACATCACGATAGTTCCAGTTAGTGATTTGTAAAACTTAAATGTCTACCCTTGTATATGTGCAACAGGACAAGTCACAACATCTTGTGCCCATGTCAGCTGAGGTCAACGCTGCAGCCTAAACTACACACATTAGCTCACTTACCATACTCACAATGAGATGGCTGATGTTTGCCACTAGGACTTTTCTGTTTGTGTTTCACATGTACAGAATACACTTTCCTCCTACCAGTTTCCTTGCCTCTATGATAATGGACAACATGTGATACGATCATATTAACAAATGAGCTTTCTATTGGAGGAATCAATACCTGTAAATCTGTGGAAGATATTCACTGTTGAGATGACAAACTGTATTGCATAGTTATCTCCTTTCATGCTTTCTGCACATATCTTCATAGACTAGTTCCCAGAAATGTTTCTTCCCCCTTTTCCCTCATCTAACAGTTCATCATATCTCTAACTTGACATCAATTTCAACACAATTTAACTTCAAAATTACTCAGTTGCCACCATTTGGGAAAACTGAAGGATCAGCCCTCCAGGCACCTACAGTCAAATTGCAATGAAAAATCAAGGCTTTTCATTTCTCTCTCATGCAGAAATGTTCTTTATCCAGTGATCAACTAGGTCAACCAATACAGTCTACAGTGAGTTACCACACATGTGTCCTAATGACAAAGTTATCAAAATGACATAATTCTGTCATTATCTGTCATGTCCATATAAGATGAGAAGATTATATTGCAGACCAATGTGAACAATAATCTGTTATATATTTTGTAATCTTCTACAATTACATACCGATCAACTATTTTGTTGTATTCTCTTGACCATGTTGAATAGCAGTCACTAGATCCTGATGGAACATGGCCAAGAATGTGTACTTTTTCTCCTGCTGCTTCAGCTGCAAGTAATGTTTCTGCTAACCACTTGAGCTGTTCACATGGATCTGCAGGCTTGTAATGAATCCACCTATGAAACAGTAAGTTATTGTTGTACTGAATTTCAGAACCATGAACATAAATCTGTTTTTATGTCATTCCTTTTTCACAAACACACACACACACACACACACACACACACACACACACACACACACACACACACACACACACACTTGTGTGCACTGTAATTAGTCTAATATTTTTCCACAGTCACTACTGGTGTGACATGTAGAGGAATCTGGGACATTACTAGATTCCTCACTTAACACACATTCATGAAACATTGTAAGTAGAGTTCCAGGGGGTAGTTGGCACCCATTTTCAAGAATCTTCCCATTCAGGTTTTTCAGCACTTCTGTAACACTGTTCTGTGAATCGGACACTAGACATTAAACCTCAGCTTTCTGAGGTCACAGCTTGTGGTCAAGGGCTAGCTAGTACCTAAAGCTATCAGTAGCTAAATGTAAGTATGTATGTATGTATGTATGTAGATGTCACACTCAGAGAGTCGTTCTCTTCAAGACTTGCAGAAATGACTGCAATGAATTTGAGTTAGTGTCAGATTTTTTATGCACTCTATAAGTGTTTACACTCTGGTCAGACTGCAGGTTGTATAGAGTTTATGACAGAGAGTGTAAATATGAGGTTTTCTCCAACAAGGAGACCTTATGGAACAACTCCATTCAATTTTCTTTACATTTTTAGTATTTGGAAGTCTATGGCCGAACATCAATTTTTTAAAACACAATTTTAGAAAAGAAAAGCTTGAAAAAGTTGCCTCTAAAAATCATTTCTGAGCACTGTTAAGTGCAGAACACTTGGTGTGTGTTACATAGGTGCTTGCTGGTGAATGTATAGCATTGAAGTCTGGTAACAGGAAAATCTCTCGTCTGTGTCTCCTTTATTGCAATTTTTTTTTACTTTTATTTAAATTGTACATTTTCTGTCCAGTTGAAATTATAATAATCAAATTGGAATCATAATTTTCTAATGAAACCAACATATTTTGTTCTCAGTTATGGGTCATATGAAACAAATTTAAATCTGATGCAGACATGTGAAATAACTTATACACATCAATAGTACCCCAGAAAAAATGTACTCTCTGCAGTGAATATGTGCTGAAATGAAAAATTCCTTGCAGTTAGTCCCAGTAGAACTGTTTACTGTAAATAATTGTCCAATTGAAGATAGTGTACTGAAACTATCACATTGACAATACTTTATACTACAGGGTTTGTAGTCTCATGACACAGCACCTATGCAGATTGTCTAAATTAAGGCATTTATATTTGTTGTTGAGTTTTGTCTTATCTAGTGAGGTGCAAGTTTCGTGTTTAACTTCTTGCACTTGACTCAACACCTAAATTTGTGGTAGGTTCTTGTTATTTTAGTGATTTGGCTCCTGAACAAGCTTCAAAGCAGAAATATGAAGTTGTATAAATAGCTTTTACATTCACTGTACTGAACTCCATATACTGTTAGTGTGAACATAACTAAAAAGCTGTATTGGTCCAGTAAACAGACAATAGTTCAAAATTTGTTTATGCAATTTTATCTCTTTTTTTGCCTCAGTATCAGAGGTGTAACAACAAAATCTCTACTTGTTACAGTCCTGTTTGTATCTGCTGCTATAGTTTGGAAGAAACATGGCTGCTTTAGTGGTGTTGGCCACTCTTTCACTGTATATAGATTTGTGGCAGCCACACCAGTCAAACGCGCGAAGGGCTGAACTACAGCACAGCCAACACAAGTAAGCGATGCCCGGCATTCACGAGTGCAGCTATACCATTATGCCGAATTTTGGCAATGGTGCGTTGCGCACTGGACCGCCCGGGACAAAGCAGGCAGACAGGGCGAGCTGGTCAACGTGACGTGACACACATCTCCGACTTCTCCCACTACTGACCACATGTGTCAAGTTAATGCGACTCCTCCATAAATGCATATTCGCAGTCTTAAACGCAGTTGCCCATTGTGTGGTGTCCACCCTTCCATTTGGCAGTGCCTTTCTCCCTTTCGCGGACATCATGGCGCCTCCGGTCATGCTGTGGCTCATCACTGGAGTGTATACCCTGTGGGATCAGTGATCAAACTGTACTGCCAGTGTTACGCGCCTGTACAGACAGGCATTAGTGATGAATTGTATTTGTAACTTCGTGTAAGACTTGTGAAGTATAAATGTGTCACGACCTCAACTGCTCTAGTTGTTTCTGTCACCAAGCCTACCCCTTGAACATAGTGCGTGGGCACAGCAATAAAGCTGGTCTGCTGCACGTTAATGACTGTAAGCAGTGATACCACACATCTCTGCTTCACTGATGACTCCAACGTGATCTGAGGGTAACAACAGTTGGTGATGAATGTTCGTTGGTACGAGTGACGTGGAACCACGAGTAGTCTGGCGCGTACATGCGCACACCCGAACAGTGCTCTGTAGTGATAAGCAATTTTTTTTTGAGCGAACTCCTTTTTTGTATTGCTTTTTATGTGTATGTTTTGTTCGTGAACTGACTAGTGTTATTCTTTTTTGTGTGTTTTCCTTTGTTGTGTTATTTTCATTGTGTCCTTTCCCCTTGTGCAAGAACTCAAGAACTCGACTATAAGCTAAGATGGCAACTTTAGAAGTGTTGCAAAAGACTGTTGAAGACCTGCTCGCATGCAACAAGGGGCTGGAGAGTGAGCTACAAGCACGGACTACATGCGCGAACGCTGCGCAGCCATGGACAGCCCAGGACAATTTTGGTGTGCAAATCCCCACCACACTGACGCTTACTACAATCACCAGTGCGCCCACAGGCACTGGATGGGTGTTGATCAGGCTGCCTCCCTTTTGGCCCCATGACCATCTAATGTGGTTTAGCCAAGTAGAAGTGGTCTTTATGAGTAACCATGTAACCTACGACCTGGCAAAATTTGGACACGTAGTGAGCCAGCTCGACCAGAACTATGGAGTCAAAGTGCAGGATACAATCACCATCCCACTGATGCAGTCGTCCTACAAACAGCTCAAGGAAGAATTGATCTCATTGTCTGAAGAACAATGAGTGTACCAACTGCTGCGGCAAGAGGAATGCGATAACCAGAGGCCTTCACAGGTCCTGTGCCAGTTGCGGAGCGTCACGCAGTCTGACATGGTGCCAGATTCACTGTTACGCACCATCTGGATGCGTAGCTTCCCAGCTCAGGTGCAGGCAGTGATAGCAGCATAGACAGAGATGCAACTGGACGCTATCGCTAACTTGGCCGACTGGGTGCACAATGCGCTGACATCGGCACCTAGCACCGTGGCAACTGCAGCTTATGACACCATCCCCCCACTCACAGCAAGAGGGCAGCACACATTGCAGTGGCAGCAGACCAGGCTACAGGCAGCATGACTCACGCAGCCAGCAACACTGCAACAGCCACTCCATCGGTATGCCACTGACGTCAGAGCACGCACAAAGCAGCTACTGCTGATACAACGCCTGTTTTGGCAACGAAGCAACCAGGTGCAGCATTGCTTGCTCCCACCCAAATTCCAGCTGCTACTCGACCTAGGCATACCAGGCTGCAGTACGATATGAAAGCGTCTGTTTGTCATGGAATGGGTTGTGGGCGTGAGGTACCTCGTCGACACGGGTTCGGACCTTTTGATATTCCCCTGTTCTATGTTACGAGACCGCAGGTGGGTCGAGGCACTCTGCCTCGCAGCGGCAAACAATTCAGCCATTAAAACGTATGGCACACACAGCCACAATTTAGATCTAGCTCTACGCTGCACATTCTTGTGGACTTTTACTGTGGCCAACGTCAATGAGCCGATCCTGGGCGCAGTCTTTTTCGACCACTACGGGCTGCTAGCTGACATCGCAAACGGCCAGCTCAGCAACGCGAAAACAAATTTAAAGACAGTGGGACAGCACCAGCAGGCCACATTCTATAGTATTAAATCTGTGAAGTGCCTCGGACCTTACGCTGACATCCTTGGAAAATTCCCCGACCTCACCCATCCAGCCGACGCACCGTGAGACATTAAACATTCGACGGTGCACCGTATAATAACCACACCCGGAGATGTTGCCCACGTTGACTCACACCTAATAGACCTGCAGCAGCAAGGCAGAGTTCAAGGCCATGTTGTGACAAGGCATCGTTTGACCATCGAGCAGCCCGTGGCCATTGGGTTACATTTAGTACCAAAAAAAGACAATTTGTGGTGCCTGTGTGGGGACTATCGTGCCCTTAATTCGCAAACAGTGTCAGACCATTACCCAGTCCACACCTTCAAGACTTCAGTTATGCTTTGGCAGGCTGCGCGGTGTTCAGCAAGATAGATTGCACAAAGGTGTACACCCAAATTCCAGTGGCGCCGGAAGACATTTAAAAAACACCTATCGTAATGCCCTTTGGGCTTTTCGAAAGCATGTTTGTGACTTGGCAGCGGTTCCCAGGTGGCGTCTTGCGAGGCTTGCCATTTTGTTTCGCGTACCTCAACGATGTCCTGGTGTATTCCAAGTCGCCCAAGCTTCACTGACGCCACCTGACAACCATCTTTCAGCCCCTGAGTGAAGCTGACGTTATTAATCCAGCAAAATGGGAATTCGGTGTGACAGAAATCGAGTTCCTTGGCCATTTAATTACCCCCACCGGATTGACTCCAGTACCAGAGGAAGTGCAAGCGATACTGAACATGCCGCGTCTGCAGACCCACAGAGAATTACGCTGTTACTTCGGCATGTAGAACTTTTATCGCCGACACCTGCCCAACATTGCCGCCATGCAAAAACCATTAAATAAGGCTTTACACAGTCCTACTTCAAAGGAAAAAACCCTCGTGAATTGGACGGATGCAATGGAGCAGAGCTTCACGGACTCAAAATGGAATCTCTCAGAAACGATTCTGCTCGCGCACCCAGTACATGATGCAGACTTAGCTGTAGCCGTGGACACCAGCCAGGCCAGCATCAGTGCGATGTTACAACAGCACATTGGCAGGAGCTGGCAGCCTCTTGGTTTTTTCTCTAAGAAGGTATCTGAATCACAACATGCTTGGAGTGCTTATGACCGAGAGTTGCTTATGGTTTATGTGGCAGTGAAATACTTCCGACCATCTGTAGAAGCCCAACAATTCATCATTTTCACTGACCACAAACCGATTACTCACACGTTCCAGAATAATCACAATAATTTTTCACCGCGCCAACTCCAGGAATTAGAGTATGTGTCGCAATTCACGACAGACATCTGACACATTTTGGGGATAGACAATATTATACCTGATTGTTTGTCCCAAGTGTGTGCTGTTATCTCACCCCCTGTGAACTTTGAGGACAGGAGAGTGATGAAGAACTGCACCACTTCCGTGATGACACTTCCAGTGGCCTGCAACTAGAGCTGGTGCCTGTCTCCGGCTCTGCCCAGAACATTTGGTATGACATCTCAACCGGCACGCACTGACCATACCTTCCGGAGAAATTCCGGCACAGTGCCTTCGACAGTGCCCACAGTCTGTCACACTCCGGCACCAACACCACTGCGATGCTCCTGGCTGTGCGTTTTGTCTGGCCTGGGCTTTGGAAGGACTGCCGTGAATGGGCGCACACTTGCACAGCATGTCGGCGCACCAAAGTCGGGAGGCACACCCACGCACCCGTGGGTGCCTTCCCTGACATGACATGCTGATTTGTGCACGTTCACATGGACCTCATCAGCTCGCTTCCTCTCTCTCAAGGCAAGTGGTATCTCTTAACTATGGTGGACTGCTTCACTTATTGGCACGAAGCAACACCCATCGTGGAACTCACTGCCAAGACTGTTGCCACCGCATTTGTCGACACCTGGGTGGCACGCTTCAGATGTCCCAGTCACGTGACAACTGATTGCAGCCACCAGTTTGACTGTGCATTGTTCACACACATCACCAGACTGTGTTGCATCTGGTTACACAGGACAACAGGCTACTAGCTGGCATCGAATAGCACGGTCGAACGGCTCCACAGGACTCTGAAAGCCACCCTAACTTGCCATGACACTTCATGGCCAGAAGCACACCTACTAGCGCTGCTCAGCCTGTGGGTAATGCTGAAGGAGGACATCAGCGCATCACCTGCCGACCTCATTTATGGACCACGTCCGACAATCTCGGGCGATTTTGTCGAAGAAGTATTACTCCCACACTACGCTGCGGCACCCACTCTGGCAGAACATCTGCTCACTCACATGGCCAGCCTCCAAGCACACGCACCGATGTGGTGTGGCACTGGGAAGGTATTTGTGCACACCGACCTGCAGTGCTGCATGCACATCATGTTGCATGCCGACGCAGTACAGCCACCTCTCCAGCCACCCTACTATGGACCGCACCGCATGATCGCGCGAGGAGACAAAACACTGGTCATCAAATGCAACAGGAAGCTGTCTACAGTGTCAATCAACTGTGTCAAGCCAGCTTATGTCTTGCACGCTCCAGCAGCCATGCAGTTCTTCGACCCGGCAGTAGATCTGATTACAGATGACACTCCCTCTGGCAGCGGTTGGATTGAGCCCACACCTGTAGCCACTGGTGATGCACAGCTGCTTAGCCTGCTGTTATTGCACTGGCATGTGCGCTTCCCACCACCCTGCCCAGGCAGCTGGCATGGCCACCCGGACTGCACCCACCACAGGCACACCCGTCGCCCCCACTACAGCCGCCAGCAGACTACATCACACGCGCCAGCCTCCTCATCCAATTCAAATGCCAATGCTGCGTCGCCAATGTGCCATGCCACCAAAAACAGCAAACATGCACCTGAGCTGCTGAATTCTGTCAGAATCCAGTATCCAGGAGCTGCCGTCTGCTGCAGACACCCACCCTTCAGCTGCCCATGCCTTCAGCCGGTAACTCCAGTCGAGTCCCGGACAACTCCTCCCGTGTCCGTCGCAGCTCTTGAACCTGTGTTTGTGTCCCTGTGTCTCTGCCACATAGGGCGTTGAGGCTGGACCAGCATCCGTACCAGATTACCTTATTTGCATTGCCGTTGAGCTCCAGACATCGTGCTCCACACTTCCCGGCTTGTCCATAGCAGCTCCCGGACTCACGTTTGAGTCACGACAGTACCACACTCGTGTATATTCTCCGGACCTCTGTTGACTTGAGCGTAGAGATCAGTTCAAGTGCTGTGATGTGCTCCTGTGACTGAGTCAATCGGCAAACTTGTGGAACTGTGCAACGTATGAACACTTGGACTTGCCACTCTCGACACCATTCTGAACAATCTAAATAGTGAACTTTTTCTGTAGCTCTTGTGAATCCTCGGAGCTGTTATTAAGATTTCAGTGCCTTTGAGACGTCATACTAAATGACCTCCAGTGCACGCCTTCACTGTGCATTGGTACGGACAGTTGTAGCCAGTGGCTGCTGCCATTCTCACTAACCGACCGTGCGAGGACATGCCCACTCCACACTCGCCGGTCCAGCGTGCTGAAGTCATGGGCAGCCGCCCTTCCAACACTGACCGACCCCTGCCAATGCTGCTGCACTGTCATTATGCAGCACGCAAATTTTAAACACACGCATGCCACAGAACAATCACTGCATTTTCGCAGCTACAGAGCTCTGCTCTGCAAGGGGGGATCTGTGTGGCACCCACACCATTCAAACAGCTACACCACTACGCCGAATTTTGGCAATGGTGCTTCTTGCACAGGACCGCACGGGACAAAGCAGGTGGACAGTGCGTGCTGGTCAGCATGACGTGACACATGTCTCCGGCTTCTCCTGCTGCTGACCGCATGTGTTGAGTTAACATGACTCCCCCGCAAATGTGTACACGCAGTCTTAAATGCAGTTGCTTGTTGTGCAGTGTCCACCCTTCCATTTGGCAGCGACTTTCTCCCTTTCGCGGTCATCGTGGCACCTCTGGTTGTGCCACGGCTCGTCACTGGAGTGTATACCCTCTGGGATCAGTGATCAAGCCGTACCGCCAGTGCAATGTGCCTGTACGGATGGGCATTACTGATGAACTGCATTTGTAACTTACTGTAAGACTTGTGAAGAATAAATGTGTCATGACCAAAACTGCTCTAGTTGATTCCGTCACCAAGCCTCCCACTTGAACATAGTGTGTGGGCATGGCAATAAAGCTGGTTCGCTGCACGTTAATGACTGTAAGCGGTGATACCACACGTCTCCACTTCAGATTCTCTGAGAATGACTCTCTAAGAGTGACATCTACTGGCAGCACTAGGTATTTGGCAGCCTGACATCATGAGCTGTGACCCCCAGAAAGCTTGGGATTTTCTGTCGAGTAGTCAAACAAACCTGTTATCATTTGTGTTGTTATTCTTTGTATCGAGTCAATATTTTTTTTTAAAGTAAGATCCATTTAGTCACATACCAGCATGCCTTGGGAACAACTATGTTCAGTTTCAGCTCTGTAGCTAATCTGTGTGGTTCTGTTCTGTGGTTTCAAAATGTTTAAGACCATCAACTCGCCTGCTGCATGTGAGGTTCGCTCAGTGATACAGTTTTTGTAAGCAAGGAACCTGTCTGTTGCAGAAATTCATCGACAGATTTGTAAAGTGTACGGTGATACTGTTATGAGTGAGAGCATAGTGTTTAAGTGGGTACGAGAATTCAAAGGTAGTCATGACAACGTCCATGATGAGGACTGCTCCAGTCGCCCTTCTTTGATTACACACGATTTGTTGGCTTCAGTTGAAGTGAGGATTCATGAGAACAGGTGCTTCACAAAAACAGGTCTCTCAAATAAATTTCCTGATGTGTTGAGATCAGTGCTTTACAACACTGTTTCTGAACACCTAAATTTTAGGAAACTGTGCACCCATTCGGTTCCAAACTCCTAACAGTGGACTACAAAAACCAAAGATTTGAGTGTGTGATGAAGTTCTTGACTCATTATGGCTTCTTGAGTCAGATTGTAACTGGAGACAAAACATGGGTTTCGCGTATCATGCCCAAATCGAAGCAACAGAGCATGGAATGGAGACACACACACTCGCCTGTACAGGTGAAGGTCAGACAGACACTGTCCAGAGCAAAATCATGGTGTTGGTGTTTTGGGATAGGCATGGTGTTTTGCTGGTCGACTTTGTGCAGTGAGGAACCACTATCAATGCAAAAGCATACTGTCAAACCCTGAGAAAGGTATGCAGAGCGATTCAAAACAAAAGACGCGGCATGCTGACAAAGGGAATTGTCCTTCTCCATGACAATGCAAGACCTCACACTGCAGGTCAGACCCTCAATTTATTGGACAGTTTTGGTTTTGAAGTTTTAGACCACCCACCCTACAGTCCTGATCTTGTGCCGAGCAATTACCATCTGTTACTCCACCTCAAACAACCCCTCAGTGGCAACCATTACAATGATGAAGACGACCTGAAAAATGGCAGTGAGCTCTTGGTTATCGGAGCAGGTGGCAAGTTTTTATGAGGAGGGTATTTTAAAATTGGTTGAGAGGTGTGATACGTGTTTCAACAAACTTGGCAACTATGTCAAAAAATAGAGTGAAGCATGTACTTCCTGAAAATAAATTTACTTTTTCGAAATAACCTTTCATTGTGTGCTTATGTTCAAATGGACATTACTTGAAAAACACACCTCGTACAATAACAGGTCATCAAGATTTAAATGAGTTGAATGAGGTGTTATAGTCAGTTCATGAGTGATGGGACACAGCACCTTCAAGGTAGTGATGACATAGGGGATTTTCCCATATGACTATTTCATGAGTATACTGTGAATATCAGAAATCCAATAACACATCAAGTCTCTGATATCACTAAGGCCGGAAAAAGATCCTGCAAGAATGGGACAATGACACCTGAAGAGAATCATTATATATGACAGAAGTCCAACCCTTCCACAAAATTGCTGCAGATTTCAATGGTGGGCCATCAACAAGTGTCATCATCAATTTAGGCTTTTGGAGCCAAAGGCCTACTCGTGTATCCTTGGTGACTGCATAAAACAAAGTTTTACCCATCACCTGGGTCGATCAACACTGACATTGGACTGTTTATGACTGGAAACATGTTGCCTGGTCGGACGAGTCTCATTTCAAATTGTATCAAATGAATGGATGTGTATGGGTATGGGGACATCCTCATAAATCCATGGACTCTGCATATCAGCAGGGGACTGCTCAACCTGGTGGAGGCTCTGTAATGGTGTGGGGTGTGTGCAGTTGGAGTGATATGGAACCCCTGATACATCTGGATATGACTCTGACAGATGATGTGCTCATAAGCTTCCTATCTGCTCACCTGCATCCATTCATGTCCATTGTGTTTTCTTACGGACTTCGGCAATTCCAGCAGGACAATGCAGTATTTCACACATCCAGAATTGCTACAGAGTGGCTCTAGGAACAGTTTTCTGAGTTTGAACACTTCCACTGGCCACCAAACTCCCTAGCTTGGACATTATTGAGAATATCTGGGATGCTTTGCAACTTGTTGCTCGGATGAGATCTCCTCGCCCTTGTACTCTTACAGGTTCATGGTGTCACTTGCCTCCAGCACTACTTCAGACATTAGTCGATTCCATGCCATGTCATGTTGTGTCACTTCTGCCTGCTCTTGGGGGTCCTACATGATATAAGGCAGGTGTGCCACTTTCTTTGGCTCTTCAGTGTACAAGTGTTTTGTAAACAATCTCCTTTGTACTCTGACTACATTTTCCCAATATTCAAAGTCTGTCACTTGCTTTGCCTCTGATTAAGTGTATGTGATCATTCCATTTCATATCTCCACAAACTGCTACAGCCAACTATTTGTATGAGTTGACTGATTCCAATTGTGACTCATAAGCTACTAGGTTTTTGCACTTTGTGACATGTGAACATTTAAAGCAAGTTGCCAGTGTTTGCACCACCTGGAAATCTTATTAATATCCAACTGAATATTTGTGCACCTTTTTTCAGATAGTGCCTCACTATCTGTGAAAAATCTGAGGTTACTATTAATATTTTCTGTCAGATTATTACTATATAACATGAGCTGTAAGGGTGCCAACAAGATACGCTGTGGCATGCCTGAAGTTACTTCTACATCAATTAATGGCTCTCCATCAAAATAAAAAGCTGTGTCCTCCCCACCAATAAATTCTGCATAATTGTATAGTTTAGAGTGAATTTGTATTAAACATAATTTGTAGAGTTTTATTTTGCAATCCACAAAAACAATATTGATAGTGATGGGATAAGAAAACTGTTCATAATAATGGTTTTTTGGTTCCAAATATCAGATCTGCTTAGGCTACTGAAAATCAATTGAATTGCATTCTAAAAGAACACAGTGGTCATTAGAACTTTAAAATGTGATTTTGGTATTTTTTTTTATACCAGAATAGCAAATATATACGAGAAATATTGACTGATATAAATATTTTGAAGATCTGATATTGGGTTGCTGAGTGAATTATATCTCATATGGACATTTTTGTGCTGTTCTTGCATATATTTAAATGCTGAGCTGCCTAGAAGTTAGCTTCACTTTCCTTAGAGTGTAGCATAAAGATAATATATTGCCTGCCTCAATAGCACTATCATCTGTCATTTAACATTTCCATTAATGACTTGAGAATGACATTATTTTTTGAATTACTGTTTTGAGCAACTACATTAGCTAAGTATATTAAATAAATGATGTGACACATAACACTATCTGATCAGAAGCATCAGGACACTCCTATGTAATGTACAATTGACTACTAGATGTCACAAGAGGTGTATCCACTAGCATAAAAGTATTGTGTTGTCAGTATAAACACAGTTACAATAGGTTGGGTCAATCAGGAGAGCTCAGTGACTTTGAATGTGACTAGTCACTGGTGTCATCTGAAGATAAATTTATTAGGGAAATTTCAACTTTTATAAAGCTGTCCCAGTCAACTGTTGGTGACGTGATTGCAAAGTGGAAATGTGAAGGAACAACTGCAGGTAAGCCAAGACCAGGCAGACTCCATGTATTGACTGAAACTGAACACCGGGCATTGTGGAATGTAGTGGTAAACATTACATGAAATCAGTGAAGGGATAATGTGTGAGTTACAAAGTGCTACCATCAGTCTAGCTAGCAAAATGACTGTGTGTGTGGAGTTAAAAAGAATGGGATACCACTGTTGACCGGCTCCCATAAATGACACATTTCTATAGTCGATGGTAAGCAATGCTTGAGGTAATGTGAACAGTCAAGATGTCAGACAGTGGATGATTGGAAATAAATTAGCAACCATGATAATTTGTTAACTATGAGTCGTGGCGGTTTCTGTGAGGGCGCACACGTGATCCTACTGGTGACACTTGTGTGCATGTTCCATTGATTCTGGCTCTTGTCACATAATCTTGGCTTGGTTGTGTGTTCCCTCTGGTACTGTGTGGTAGTGAGTGGTGTGTGGGACATGAAGCTGAATGTGTGTGCCTGAGTACTCAGCATTCTGGTGATTGCAGTGCGTTGAGACCATTCACTATTGGCCTATGAGGGACCTTGTTTTCCTGCAGCATTGACCATTGCTAATGACAAGTTTAGTGGGCAAGTAGTAGCCATCATCACATGCAACTTAGTTATGAAGTTCATCAGTCAATTGTGGTGTTATAAACATATTGAGATGTATTGAACAACTTGTTAGCAGCTACAAGCAGAGGGCATTACTATCTGGTGTCTACCTGGAGCCCTTAAGCCTCCTTGGCATTTATTTGAAATTATGTATGAGGACTGTTCAGTAAGTACTGTACCAACAGATTGCCAATTCTGCCCCAGTTTGAACTTGCCATTAATCCAATTCCTTATGCCTTTCAGTGACTCCATTTGGGGCTGTGTGTGTCAATCTGGAGGTTTCTGTAAGCACCAAGATAGTGTTTTGCAATGTTAATCTGACACTTAAAATCATTGTTTGTTATGCTTGAGTATTGGATACTACTGATTGTGATTTCTGTTTGGTAAAGACCTGATGGCCCTTCCTGGGGCAAGTTATTGGTTTTGGGCTGTAACTGAAATTTTGTGCACTACACCTAGAGGTACACACATGTAGGTCAAGTGTGTGTGTAAGCTCATATTTGCACACTGTAAAGGGACACCCCCCTCTAGCATTACTTTTCTTCAACAGAAGTTATCGACACCAAAAATACTTTCTCCTTTTAATCAGGTTAATATTATCTCAGGTGTTTAACTAAAGGAATTTCATGTGATTGTGTACATGATGTGGTACTTTTCAGACTATAATCCATAAAAAGACATTACTTTATTTTTGTTGTTACAATCAGTATGTACTACCTCTGTATGTACAGTTAAAATTCTTCTTCTTCTGGAAACATTATGAAATATCTGGCACACTTAAAATTTCTGTTATTAATTGTGCAGTCAGATGATATTTATGATGTTTATTCTGAATTCATTAATAAAATAATGGTACAGATTAACAGAAAGTCATTTGTCAAGAAATTTTGTAAACTCTTTGGAATATTGTTAGTACCGCAGAATGGAACAGCAGTGGGCATGCCTCAGATGTGATCGGACGTGTTTTTATGTTTGGGAATAACAATGTAATTTTCGATTTTGAAGTGGAAATTGTAAAGAGAGTTTGAGAGTTTGATATAGAAAAATATGAAAGAGTAAAAATTACAGAAACTGAAATTTCTGCTCAGGCAATATTTCAACATTATTTGTGTCGATTGGAACTATGAGAACCTATAATATCAAAAAATTTCAGCTTCAAATTCAATATCTAGACATGAAGAACTGGAGCCACCTATGAGAAGAGAAGATAAATAAAAAAGTTTATTGTATATCTAACTCCTCTCAAAGCTTACTAAAAGAGTTTATTTTGAAGTCAGTGACAATCAACAAATGATGTGAGGGAGGGGTAAATTATAACACTCTCTTACTCGATGTTGAGGAGCCATTCGGGTTATAGGTGTACATTTTAACCAGCTATCTGCCATTTGGTGTGTATCCAAATTACAGTGTCTATTAGTCCCTAAGAGGCCCCAGTAAAGATGTATGTTGACTTATTTAAGCTTACTTGAATTATTATGTAATTATTCTTTTAAATGACTTTGTGCAGTGTTTCTTGTTATTGCTAGGAAGGTTAAACTGCAACTTTTATGAGTGGATCACTCCTGTACTGAAGTTTTAATAGTTGGTTTCCTTGAAAATAATCTTTAATTGCCCGTTTAAGTATTGCTGTGTAAGTAAATTTCTATTGAACTCATTTTCTGTTTGTTGTTTGGTATATGTTGACAGCCTTGCATCAGCAGTGGTTGATGCATTGCTGTTCTGTTGGTCTGGTGCAGGGACACATTTTCCTTCTATTTCGGGGGCTTTCCCATCATCACAATATGCCTAGATGTTGGCAGGTCATGCATGCTTCTGCAGATCTCCCATTTCACCCTCAAGTTGAGTAATTAATTGCCATTCTTTTGGTATCAATCTGCAGTGGGGGGGTGTCACCAGATTAGGACTTGGCTTTAGCGATTTTGGGGAAGCAGTTTACTCAGTGTTTTGATTGTTGTAAGATCCTTGTGGGCATGTGATGAAACCCTTTGGGGAAACTGAACACTGAATTTCTTGATTTCTTTAAAAAAATAATGGTTTATTTGTCATTATCATTTTAATAGTGTTTTAAGGGCCCAGTAATTTATTTAAATAGTTAACTTGATTTTAAAAGCCTTTTGGCCATCAGTGAAGTATTACTGTTTGCTTTGGTTTTTACATTTGGGTAGCATTTGACCTGCTTGGCCATATCTTGTCTACATGGGAGCAGAATAACATTGTCTTATAAAGCCAAAGTGTCATCATTTGCCTTATGCTCCCTAGTATTATTAGCAAAAGGAAAATTTAATGTGACTGTGTACCTCCTAATGACGAAGCAGCTAATAGACTTTGTATACCAACATTATATGTACTTGTAACTAATTTCTCATCTTGGAGTAGACCTGCAGCTTACTGTTGCAGTGGAGATGCATGTATTTTCATGTTTTTCATTTAATATTTGTTCAACTTTTATTCAAGTCCTGTTGTGGAATCAGCCCACAGTTGTAATGCTAGTCACGTAGACAGCATGCCACCACAAGTTTATTTAGTCAATTAGCTGTTTGTAATCAGACCACCATTGTATTGTACACCTCACATGTTCTTCAAGTACCATTTATAATTTTATGTATAATGCAAATGCCCTTATGCATTATGATATTAATTTAAAAACCTTAACTATTTGTATGAATTTGGCAAGAATCTAAGTAACTGTTTGTTGGCTTGTGATTGAATTGTTACTAAATAAAAATATTTGTTTGGGAATGATAAAAGATGCATCTAGTTGGCTACCGTTCCATATATATGTCTGCTTGTGTCTGTATATGTGTGGATGAATATGTGTGTGTGTGTGTGCGAGTGTATACCTGTCCTTTTTTCCCCCAAAGGTAAGTCTTTCCGCTCCCGGGATTGGAATGACTCCTTACCCTCTCCCTTAAAACCCATATCCTTTCGTCTTTCCCTCTCCTTCCCTTTTTCCTGATGACGCAACCGTGGGTTGTGAAAGCTTGAAATTTTGTGTGTGTGTCTGTGTGTTTTTTTATTGTGTCTATCTACCAGCGCTTTCCCATTTATATATACTGTGAAATGCAATGCACAGGTTATGTTCCATTTTACCAGGTTTTGTGTGCACCACAATTAATCTAAACTAGTCATCAAGAGCTCTGTGTGAGCAATAAGCATGTGGTTATAGTGTGTCCCTAGAATCATGATTTAAAGCCTCTTCTAGAAATTTTGTAAGTAGTCCTTCACAGGATAGTTCACCTCTATCTTTTAATGTGTGCCAGTACAGTTTCTTCAGCTTCTCTGTGACACTCTCCCATGGATCAAACAAATCCGTGACCATTTATACTGCTCTGTGTATATGTTCAATTCCACTGTAGTCCTATTTGGTATGGGTCCCATACACTTGAGCAGTATTCCAGAATGGACCACACAAATTATTTATAAACAACCTCCTTTGTAGTCTGATTGCATTTCCCAGGTACTTTGCCAATAAACTGACGTCTGCTTCTTGACTTACCCATGACTGAGCCTGTGTGAACATTGCATTTCATATCCCTACAAAGTGTTATGCCCATGTGTTTGTAGGAATTGAGTGATTCTGACTGTGATTCATTGATATTATAGTCATAGGATACTACATATTTTCATTTTGTGAAGGGCACTATTTTACATTTTCATTTCAAGCAAGTGGCCAACCTTTTCACAAATTTAAAATCTTATCAAGATCAAACTAAATATATACTCAGCTTATTACAGTTTCTTACAGACAGTATTTTCCTATAGACAACCGCATCATCTGCAAAAAGCCTGAGATTACTAGCAGTTTTATCAACACGGTCATTAATATACATGAACATCAAGTGTCTAGATACATTTCCCTGGGGCACACCTGAAGTTACTCCTATATCTGATGATGACTCTTCATTCAAGATAATGCTGCATCCTCCCTACCAAAAAATCCTTAGTCCATTTACAAATTTCACATGATGCCCCATGTCAATGTACTTTTGACAATACACATAGATGTGATATTGAGTCAAACACTTTTTGGAAATCAAGAAATACTACATCCTGACTACTTTTATCCAAAACTTTCAGTATGCTGTGAGAAAAGAGCATGGTTGATGTTTTTGGAATCCAGCATGGAGGAGATCAATCTGTTTGAGATACCTCATTATGCTGGAGCTCAGAATACATTCTAAGATTCCACACAAAATTGATGTCAGTTGATGTCAAAGATGTTAGATGGCAGTTTTATGGATCACTTCTACTTCCCTTCTTGTAAATGGGTGTGACCTGTGCTTTCTTCCAACTACTGGATACAGTTTTTAGCTCAAAGGATCTGTACTAGATTATATTTAGAAGAGGGCCGAACTCAGCCACAAATTCAGCATAGAATCTGATAGGGATTCCTTTTACCCTGTAACATTGTTCAGTTTTAGGTCTTTCAGCTGATTCTCAACACCACTGATACTAACACTTGTTTCACTCATTTCTTCAGTAGTGCAAGGCTTAAATTGGGACTGTTCTCCTGAGTTTTCATTTGTATATGAAAAGTTAAAAATGGCAGCATTGCAGATTTTGCATTTCCACCCTCAATTTCAGTTCATGTCTCATTTGCAACTGACTGGACACTAACTTGGGTGTCACTAACAGCCTATACATACAACCAGAATTTCTTAGGGTTTTGTGAAAGATCATTTAACAATATTCTGCCATGGTAGTCACTGAAGACATCATGCATTTCTCTCTAGACAGCTAAACAGCTTTCACTCAGAATCTCTCTATCTCTACCCTATACTTTGTTTTATATCTATTGTACAGTAGTCTCTCTTTTCTTAGAAGTATCTTTCCAGTGACTGTATACCATGGAGGGTCCCTCCCACTATGAATAGTTCTACTTGGTACATATCTATCCATTACATTCTTTTAAACCTGAGACATAGTTCCTCTACATGCTCCTGTTCTGTGCTAAATATTTCAAGTTCCTCATTAAGATATGACATTACTGCTTTTATTATCTAGTTTGCTGAACATATATATCATTCTTCTTCTTTTAGGTGTCCTTTGTGCTTTGATAATCATCATTGCCACAACCACATTATTATGTGGACATCCTAAATAGGTCAGGTCTATTTGTTGCAATTATATCTAATATATTTCCATCATGAGTTGCGTGTCGAACCACCTGTTCTAGGTAGTATTCAGAGAAGACAATTAGTAGTGTCTCATAGGATGTCTTGTCATGACCAACACTAAAAAAACTGTGGTTTCCTCAGTTGATTGTTGGATGATTAAAGTCTCCACAAATGATTACAGTGCAGTTGGGAAACTTACATACAAGCAAACTGAGGTTTTCCCTAAAGTTTTTGGTTATATCAGGAGGTGAGTTGGGTGGGGGATAGAAAGATCCAATTACCATTTTATGCCTACCTCCAATACTGAGTCTTGCCCCAACAATCTCATATGCAGTTTCAATTTCTATTTCAATGGATTTGAGGTTCTTGTCTGCTTCAACAAATACACCACCTCCATTACCCATTAGCTATCCTTTTGATAAATGCTTAAAATTTTCCCCAAAAATCCCACTGCTATCAATTTCAGGTTTCAACAACCTTTCTGTACCTTGTATTGTATGAGCTTCACTGCTCCTAGTATTTTAAAACTCTCACCTGTGGTGGTGGGGTAGAGGGGGGGGGGCATTCTTTTGGACCTTACACTTACACTTATGGGTCTCCTTGTGTGCATCCCACAGAGAGTCAGCTGCCTGGGTAGTGCACAACTGACATATTTATTTATATGAATCACCTCTGTACAGAATATTTTTGTGTTCTGTATTGAAGGTAATGTGTTTAATTTTAACAAATTCAGAAGATAATGCAGTGAAAATTGGATCTTGCATTTATACCTGCATTTCCTTCATTTTTCGTCTTGGTGTCTAAAAGAATAGACTCCTCCAGTATAACGAAAATTGTACAAATGGTGCTAATTTCAGCAGTGTTTGTGGTGGAAAGCATAATTTATTCTTTGCCAATCTATCAACAGACTGAATATTATATGAAAGATGTTTCTATATTGATTCATTACAAGAAAGAAACAGTCATGAACTGTAATATTAACTCAGACAAAAAACAGTTGCCATTTGGTGGAGAACTGGGGAAAACTGAGGCAATTATAATGAACTGTGAAATCAAAACTATTAACAGTGTGTTTTTGTTACAGTGGTAAATGTTTCAAATTAATTCATCATTAGTATTTTGCATCAGTTTTATATTCATGTGTATTTTATATTTGTATTACTGGTAATCAAGTGAAAATGATGATTTAATAGTTAGATGTTTTCTAATGTAACAGTAACTACAGCAGTATATTAAACTTCACTTAAGCAATTTCTCACAAACCAAAACAATTGATATGGTAACAGTTTATGAAAATGATAGTTGCTACTCACCATATAGTGGAGATACTGAGTAGCAGATAGGCACAACAAAAAGACTGTCAGAAAATTATCTTTCAGCCAACAAGGCCTTCGTCAGAGATGGAACACACACACACACACACACACACACACACACACACACACACACACACACACACACACACGACTGCAGTCTCTGGTTGCTGAGGCCACATTGCGGGAGCATATAGAAGAAGGTGAAGAGAGGGTAGAGCAGCTAGGCGCAGTCAGGCGGTTAGACAGGGGTCAAGGCGGAGGGGGGTCAGTGGAAAAGAAAAGAGATAAAAAGACTGAGTGGCTGTGTTGCTGGAATAGAGGACTGTGTAGCACTAGAATGGGAACATGGAAGGGGATAGAGGGTAAGGACAAAGACCAATGAAGGTTGAGGCCAGGAGGATTATGGGGACATAGGATATACTGCAGTTCCCATCTATGCAATTCAGAATTTGCACCAACACCACCTTTTCTGAATTGTGCAGGTGGGAACTCTCTCTACAATATATCCTGTTCCCGTAACCCTCCTGGCCTTAACCTTTGTCAGTCGTCATCCTCTAGTCCCTTCCCTGTTCCCATTCCAGCACTACACAGCACTGGACTCGCATTCGGGAGGACAACGGTTCAATCCCGCGTCCGGCCATCCTGATTTAGGTTTTCCGTGATTTCCCTAAATCACTCCAGGCAAATGCCGGGATGGTTCCTCTGAAAGGGCACGGCTGACTTCCTTCCCCATCCTTCCCTAATTCGATGAGACTGCTGACCACGCTGTCTGGTCTCCTTCCCCAAACAACCAACCAACCAACCACTACACAGCCCTCTACTCCACCATGGACCAACAGTCTTTTTCCACTCTACTTTTCCTCTAACACTCCCCCCTCTGTCTAGCCTCCCGACTGCACCTAGCTGCCATACCCTCTCTCCACTGTGACCCTGTATGCTATCACAAGCAGCACTTTACTATCCCCCACCCCTACCCTACTATCCCCCCACCTCCCTGCCCAGGTCTCCTCCTTACCCCCTCCACCCAGTTGTGTCTCCCATCATGCACAGATGCTCACAGTGTGGCCTCAGCAGCTAGAGGCTGTGGTCATGTGTGTGTGAGTTTCATGTATGTGTGCGTTTTCTATTCTGACGAAGACCTTGTTGCCCGAAAGCTCATTTTCTGACAGTCAGCATCTCTGCTATATGATGAATGGCAGTTATCCTTTTCATAATATTGCTACATTCCATCATGGATTTTCCACAGTACAGTTGATATTGAGTAGGCACCAGTACCATATGAGGAATTTTACTGAAAAAAAAATGTATTGACAGTAATAATGTAAAATCAAATTGGCTCACCAGTTATACTTATAGCACACATTGTTGTTGAGAGATATGATCCGAAGTCCTGGTCTCACAAGGGTTGTATAATATCCCCCCTTCGTAACAGTTGGTACTATATCAGCTGGTAGCCATGTCTGCCACAGATTTGCCATTGTTTCGTAAAGCCATTTGGAGGATACAGTATCATCTGTTACATCATCAGGTGCGTACCTGTTTTAAAAATTACAGACAAAAAGAATATCTGCAAATTACAAATAATCAGTTTTAGGAATTTACTCATTATTAATCAATAATTTAGACATAATGTCTGTTCAGGCAAACACAATTTCTTGAGTGTAAAAAACAGTTTTGATCACATTTATTTAACTTTAATGTTGTAGAAACAGTTCTCAGCTGAAATGTCGGATGTTGCTGTGAAATACTCACAATACTCCATTGGCACAATTGACCAATATCTTGAGGTGTCACAAACCTGCAATTTATATGCATACATTTTACACTTCTTGCAAGGAGACAATGCCCTCTCCTGCAAGTTAAGTTACCTTATGTGTATCCCATCTTCCTAATTCCTATTACCCAAGTGTTTGTTCCCATATTTTTTCATTTCTCCAGGTGTAATGCTACATATATAAATGTCTAACAGCGATTATATAAAGAACAGTCATAGTAACTGACATCTTCAGGTGTCACAAACCTGGAGATCTCATTCAGTTGCGCTGATGAGATATTGTGAGGATTTTATGATGACCTCTGCTGTCTCCCCTGAGAACCATTTCTACAACTAGCCTGTCACAAAAGCCTCAAAAAATATAATGTTAATTGTATTAGCTCTTTTGGTTGGTAGACCATTGTCAGACAGATTTAAGGTGACAGCAACATATGCTACAAGGTAAAACTGAATGATACACCTCTCCTCAGCTTGGGACTGATACCATGCTTCAAATAGTGTCCGATGATGGGCTATTGACCAAAAGCACTAACAACATAGCACTTTGACTGTTTTTTATATAATCACTGTTAGACATTCATATTCATGGTGTCTCACCTTACTTTGCCACCTCAAATGCCTCTGGAACAACAATAGATATTCAAAAATGGTTTTCACCAGCATGAACGTACCGCAGGGGCTTAGGAAACCAAATACTATGCAAAATTTTAAAACGTAAACAAATAATATTTTCAATACAAACTTGTGTATTTTTAAGTTGACACTGCCTATTATATTGTATGCAATCAGTAACATGAAAAATAACAAAAATAATGGTGTTGGTTGCATCGCAATACGTCAATTACATACCGAGAAATTGCAAAGCGAAGTTGATGCTTGAAATAAATGAAACGCACAGCTAGCACATGTCCTGAGACTCAAGCGTGCACCTCACACCACCAGTAATCATGATGTGGTTAACGTACTACGTCAGTGGAGTGTTAATGTATGGTGTTATATTGTATGACAACACATCATTGGCCCATATTTTGTTAATGGCACTTCTGAATGGGAATAGTTAGCTCCTTCTTGAGCTGTACCTTTCTTGAACTGATCCACCTCTTATAATGTGTCAAATAATGCTGTATCAGAATGATGGATGTCCTGCACATAATGTTTATTGTTGTGAAATGACAACCAGATGTACAATCACTGGTAAAACACTTGGTTTCACGTTTCTAAATGTCATAAGTTCTAAAATATGTGGCTTGTAAAGAATAGCAATGGTGTCACAGTTTCTGACCTAATGCATCGCATGTAGTACTGTGCTTAGAGCAGGGGTTGCCTGCACTGGTGCCTGTATCCTGCCATGAACATACCAATATCACCATGGCACATTCTACCTTCAGTGTACAAGCGTCTCTTAATCTGGTCTGCTGAAGTGCTCTCATACTGTCATGTAATTCACATACTTTGCCATATAAAACTTGTTATTGTGGCTTGTTACATTTGCCATCATCTAGTCGATATGCCGGCCTTCAGTAATGAAGAAAAACTAGATATTATTTTAATTTATGGTGAATGTCCCAGAAATGCAACTGCAGCTGTGACACTGTATGCTGAAGGCTACCCAGTTCGGCGGTGTCTGTTATGTTGAACCATTGGCAAAATCTGCAAGACACTCACGGAAACAGGAAGCTGGGCACCCACAAAACGTCGATGTATAATGCCAGTGACTGTCAATGGAAATGATATTGCTGTTCTGGCTGATGTAGTGTACAATCCTCTGGTGGGTGTATGAGAAATTGCATGAGGTGTAGGAATAAGCCACAGTAGTGTGTGCAGAATCTTGCATCAGCACCAGTTTCACCTGTTACGTATCTCACTGCACCAAGAGCTGTATGGGAATGACTTTGAATCCTGCATTGCATTACGTCATTTTGCACTTCAGCAGTTGCAAGGTAATCCAATATTCCTAAGCAATATGTTGCTCATTTACAAATCATGGTAATGTGAATCTGCGGAACATGCACTACTGGTCCATGCAAAATACCCACTGGATTTTCCAAGTTGCTCATCAATGACAGTGGAGTGTCAATGTTTGGTGTGGTATAATTGCTAACTGTATTGTAGGTCCCTATTTTTACTGTGGAACATTGAATGGACAGCGATATGCATCATTTCTTCAACACACTCTAGCGCTTCTCATGAAGGATCTAGGATTGGAAACTCATCTACCAATGTGGTTCCAACATGATGGATGTCCTGTACACATTGCAAAAGTTGCCAGAGACATTCTACATGTGACATTTTCAAATAGGTGGATGGGGCGGGGAGGTACTGCCGGCCGAAGTGGCCATGCGGTTAAAGGCGCTGCAGTCTGGAACCGCAGGACCGCTACGGTCGCAGGTTCGAATCCTGCCTCGGGCATGGATGTTTGTGATGTCCTTAGGTTAGTTAGGTTTAACTAGTTCTAAGTTCTAGGGGACTAATGACCTCAGCAGTTGAGTCCCATAGTGCTCAGAGCCATTTGAACCATTTTTTTGGGGAGGTACTGTACGATGGCCAGCATGGTCCCCCGACTTTACGCCATCAGACTTCTTTCTCTGGGGCGTAGTGAGAGACAGAGTGTATCAAGAACCCCCAATAACAGTAGATTATATGCAACATTGTATTACTTCAGTGTGTGTGGCAATATCTGTAGAAACTCTACAATCTTTGCAACACTCTCTCGTTACCCATCTGCAAACATGTATTGATGCAAATGGAGGGTTCTTCAAACATATGTTGATGTGACACAGTTTCATTGGTCAAGATGTGGGTGTATTTTCTATGCTGGATGTAATGCACAACAATACAGTTTCTGTAGGTGACAGGACACTAGTAAATGTGTTTAGCAAAGTGAATTCAAGTGTGTTATCTCTAATGGTAGCTCTAGTTGTCATTTTGATAGAATAAACATACATTTACAATTTGAAAAACCTAAATTTGCATTGGATGTGTTACTTGTTTATTTTTGTGGATTGTGCATACCTTCCCATTGTGTGAGCCCCTGAAACAGGCAGCATGAGGTGCACACTTGAGTCTCAGGATGTGCGCTAGCTATGCGCTTCATTTATTTCAAGCATCAACTTCGCTTCACAATTTCTTGGGATGTACGTAATTGACATATTGTGATGCAACCAATACCATTATTG
Organism: Schistocerca americana; assembly: GCF_021461395.2. Classification (NCBI taxonomy): domain Eukaryota; kingdom Metazoa; phylum Arthropoda; class Insecta; order Orthoptera; family Acrididae; genus Schistocerca; species Schistocerca americana. The sequence goes on along the minus strand of NC_060120.1, from coordinate 848,483,664 downwards.
TTGTGATTGTTCATGCTATTGAATGCATATAAAATAACAGTGGGTGTTTATTTAAAAATACACAAGTTTGTGTTGAAAATAGCATTTATTTATATTTTAAAATTTTGCATAGTATTTAGTTTCCTAAGCCTCTGCCATACATTCACAGTGGTGAAAACCATTTTTGAATATCTGTTGTTCCAGAGATATCTGAGGTAGCATAGTTAGGTGAGACACCCTGTATATAGTATTACACCTCGAGAAATGAAAAAATATGGGAACAGCCATTTGGGTAATAGGAGTTTGGAACACAGGATACACATAAGGTAACTTAACTTGCAGGAGAAGGCATTGTCACCTTCCAAGAGGAGTAAGATGTATGCATATAAACTGCAATATAATACCTGCAGTATAGTCATTGAGTGAAAATCTATCATCCAGTACTACGTCCCCATGTTAGAAATAAAGCTTATTGCAGCTCAGTGCTCATGTAAAATACATCTACATCTACATCTAAATACATACTCCGCAATCCACCTTGTACCACAACTAGCATCTTCTCTCCCTGTTCCACTCTAAAACAGAACGAGGGAAAAATGACTGCCTGTATGCCTCTGTACGAGCCCTAATCTCTCTTATGTTATCTTTGTGGTCTTTCCATTAAATATAAGTTGGTGGCAGTAAAATTGCACTGCAGTCAGCCTCAAATGCTGATTCTCTAAATTTCCTCAGTAGTGATTCACAAAAAGAAGGCCTCCTTTCCTCCAGAGACTCCCACCCGAGTTCCTGAAGCATTTCTGTAACACTCGCGTGATGATCAAACCTACCAGTAAAAAATCTAGCAGCCCGCCTCTGAATTGCTTCTATGTCCTCCCTCAATCCAACCTGATAGGGATCCCAAACGCTCGAGCAGTACTCAAGAATAGGTCGTATTAGTGTTTTATAAGCGGTCTCCTTTACAGATGAACCAAATCTTCCCAAAATTCTATGAATGAAACGAAGATGACTATCTGCCTTCCCCACAGCTGACATTACATACTTGTCCCACTTCATATCGCTCTGCAATATTATGCCCAAATATTTAATTGATGTGATTGTGTCAAGTGCTACACTACTAATGGAGTATTCAAACATTACGGGATTCTTTTTCCTATTCATTTGCATTAATTTACATTAATCTATATTTAGAGTTAGCTGCCATTCTTTACACCAATCACAAACCCTGTCCAAGTCATCTTGTATCCTCCTACAGTCACTCAACGTGACACCTTCCCGTACACCACAGCATCATCAGCAAACAGCCGCACATTGCTATCCACCCTATCCAAAAGATCATTTATGTAGATAGAAAACAAAAACAGACCTACCACACTTCCCTGGGGCATTCCAGATGATACCCTCACCTCTGATGAACACTCACCATCAAGGACAACGTACTGGGATCTATTACTTAAGAAGTAAAACTGGGTTTGCATGAAAAGTCACTTTCTGTAGCTCATAGATATACAGGGTGATTATAATCACAGTTAAACTTTCAGAATGCTGTAGAAATAACACCACTGGTCAGAATGGTGTCAAAGGAGGAAACATATGGCAGAAGAAAAAAAATAGTGTGAAAATTGACCAATAGATGGCAGTATATGCGTCAGAATATGTAAATGAAAACACCTGTTATGTGTATGATCCTTTGAAGTTGGTATAAACACACTGGGACACGGCTTTTCCTCCTTTTTCATCTGCAGCATTTGCCATGACTGTCTCAATGCAGGATCATGCTCTGCTTGTAAAGCTGTATTGCAAGAATGATGACTGTGCACACATCGCTCTGCAGAAGTTCCAGAAACTGAAGGGTTAAAAAAAAAAGGCATAGGTCCAATGACTGGTGTGGGTCTGGAGAAAATGATTCAGAAATTCGAAAAGACGAGTTCTTTTGGTGTACGACCTGATAGAGTGAGGAAATGAATTAATTTGACATCAGTGGAAGCAGTGGCCATGGCAATGCAGGTGGAGACACGTGATATTGTGGAACCATGTAGTGCACGGAGAATTGCCTGAACATTGGACATACCCAAGAGCATGGTAAAATCCTACAAAACATCCTTCTTTGCTATCCATTCAAAATAACCCATATGCATGAGTTGCTTCCTGTTGACCTGCTGGCAAGAGAGACCTTTGGCTTAGAATTTCTTGCTTACATGGAAGTGGACAGTGATTGGCTATGGAAGATTTTGTGGACTGATGAAGCCCACTTCCATCTGACAGGATATGTCAATACACAGAATTGTTGGATATGGGCAATGGAAAATCCACATGCAAATCAACCAGTACCACTTCATCCTGAAAAGGTCACTGTATGGTGTGGGTTTACAGCATCATTTATCATAGGGCCATATTGTTTTGAAGAGACAGGCACTTCCAGTCCTGTTACGTACCGTCACTAGTAAGTGCTATGAGTGTCTTTTGTGCAACCACATCATTCCAGCTCTCCAACAGTGTGGATGGGATCATTTTTTATGCAAGATGGCGCACCTCTGTGCACTGCAAATCCAGTTAAGCAGCTGCTGAAGCGCCATTTCAGAAATGCTAGAATCATCAGCCGCCAGTTCCCTACAGCCTGGCCAACCCCAACACTTGATCTTAATCCGCGTGACTTCTGGTTGTGGGGCTTGTCTGAAAGATGTTGTGTTCAGTGTTCCAATTGCAAACTTTTCTGCATTGAAGACAAGCATTGTACAACACATTCTGAACATGATGCTGGAAACACTTCAGTCAGTTGTTGAACATGCTGTTTCTCGATTTCAACTTGTTGCAGAAAACGGTGAACAACATATTCAATATTTTTTTGCAGTCACAAGGAAATTAATAATCTTATCTGATTTTGATTGATGCTTTTTATGCAGTTTTTGGCCTCAGGACAATTAAAAACTGATGTGGTTGATGCTTTTTGTGCGGTTTTTGGCCTCAGGACAATTAAAACTGATTTTTCTTGTCTGACGTGTTATGACCTTGCTGTGGTGGATGGGCTTATGTAACTAACAGTATTACACCTGTACACCCATACATACTGAGTAATACAGTTTGTCTAATGTCAAAAGTACACCTTAGGCATTGTTGTATGGTTCATTTGTCATTTTTAGTCAACCACTAGTACATTATGATGCTTACAGCACCATCTATTGCTACATTTTGTAACTATTTATTTTACTTCTGCCATTCATTTTCCCCCTTCTCTGATAATATTCTGTTGCAATTTGATGTCATTCTGACCAGTGGTGTTATTTCTACAGCATTTTGAAAATTTAATTTTAATTATAATTACCCTGTCTTTTGGTTGGTGGATGCATCACAACATGAGAGGAGTCACCATTTCTGTAAGACTTGAAATATTATTGTTAAAGGTAACGTGCATGTTGCTGCTCCCTGTCAATAATGTGGTAAATACCTAGTGAAGGAATTAGAAGAAGTCTTCTAGCAGGAAGCTCACATGTTCTGACACTACCATCAGCCAAGAGGTATCTATAAGCGACTGAAAATGACTTATCCGTTGAAACCACCTCAGCCATTAAAGAATTTATGAGAACATTTGACTGAAATAAAATTAATTGTTATAAGTGATGTGCTCACTGCTGCTCTCTGCTGATAAAATGACAAATACGAATATCCTTATGTTGTCTCCCAAACATTCAGGGTGCTCTCAGAGGGTATTAATCTGCTTCCAATTTTTTTTTTTTTTTAATATTTAGAATGATATAGCTTTTAAGTTTCTATTGAATACATTATAAATTTAGTTCAAATGAACATTATTTTCTTGCCTCAGTGCATTAGAGAAAGTGGTTATACTTTTGAAAACATATTTACAACAGCTAAATTTAGCGATCCATTTGATACACTGGAAAGCAGACTTACTGGTTGAAAGGATGTGCTTCATGGTTGCCAAATGCTGGGAAAACAGTGGCTTCACCAAATGCCTGTTTCAGTGTTGGATAAAAAAGCTGGAATGACTCGTTATTCCTTTGTATGCTTGTCTGCCACACTCCATGGTCAATGATGTCACCAGTAAAGTAAACATGATTGATGTCCTGTGGAACAAAGAATGTCAGAACTTCCACTGCAAAAACTGTCATATGTAAATTAATTTCACAAGATATCCTGTTGTTCATTATCACATAAGATTCTTTTATTTTTACAGCAGTGGGACAATGGTAGGTTTTATCAGAGCATATAATTTTTAAAAACTTACCATCATCGAGTGTGTTCTTTGTCACTGTTTGCCATTTTGATACCAGAATAAATGTTACTGTTTAACAAAGGGAGAAAATCTGGCATTAAAATATTACAGCAACTGCAAGATGAATTCAGAGAAGGATAACAACGTAGTCCCTCACTGTGACATTAGCAGAAACTACTGAGTCACATTCTTGTGAATTAGTAAACCAAACATTAGTTGACCTTTCTGGATTTTCTATACAACTGAACTAATCAAAATCTCCACTAATGGCACTGAAAATAAATTGCATCCATAAAATTACAAAGAGATTTTTTACTGTGTCCTGTCATTACTTTAGGAAATTTAAAGTGATTTCTGCATGATTTTCTGGATGGTGTTCCTATATATCTAGGTGCCTTCTGCCACCTGAAAATAAACATAGCTTTTTAGGAATTTTCCCACAGCAGTATGCCATACTGTAGACAGGAGTGGAAGAAAGTGAAATAACAGTTACACAATAACTAGCTCTACACCCTCTGTCTTAATTTTGTACACAAAAATAGATGGACAAGTCTGCTGCACAAATAATTAATTTGTGAAAGTGCATTATGACTACACCATTGCTTGTATTCCATAACAAATTCTCACTTTCATAATGAAGTTATATAACTGCTAGTGGTCTGAACTGGAGATTGCTTTAATACTGGTACATAAAACAAAGAAATGTGACTCATTAACATTGAAATTAAGAGCTTCAGGTTCTTCTATCTTTTACATGCTATGATGTGTAATTGTATGCTTGCCGAGTCATTTGCTATTCATTATGTGGGTGACAGTAATAAAAATAACAGACAGGACACTTCACCATCTACATTTACAATGTCTAGTATTGATTTTGAGCGAACTTAATTTTCTAAATTCTGCCAACAGATCTCTGTCCAAACAGAGAAGCCTAGCATATGATCTCTCTCTCTCTCTCTCTCTCTCTCTCTCTCTCTCTCTCTCTCTATCATGCACACACATGAGCATGCAGGCACTCATGCACGTGCATGCACACACACACACACACACACACACACACACACACACACACACACGCACACACATGTTAGACATAGATCTATGGGTTAATGGCACCAAAATTCTTCATAATTTAATGGACATCATCTTTATTCGATACTGGTTGAATTACCTTTTCCCAAACACCTTTTTTCCCCTCTTATCTTTCTATTAATTCCCCACAAAGGGGCCACTAGTTCCAAAGTGTTGATATTGATTGGCCTTTATATTTCACATTGTTCTTGATTCTCTCCCAATCACTTAATTTTTGTTCTGGTAGACAAATTTGTTTCCTTGGAACCTGGAGTTTCAATTGTTTAAATTTGCTACACGTATTTTATTAGTTTTACTAGGTTTTACTGTGACTGAGCTATAGAATGTATACAATCTGAACTGGGGTACAGAAGCATGTTGACTAGTGTTCTTGGAAGTAATTCGTTGTCAATACTTCATTGAGGCTTCTACTCTCATACAGTCTCATTAAGATTTGCTTCACTTCATGCCCTGCCTAATATTTCAATTTAATTCCTGAATAATACTTCTTGTTACAATGGCAACCTCTATTTAATTGACTAAATTGATTTCTGGTTCCAAAAGCTTATTGATGTATGCTGCTACCTGATATTTAGGAACATTATTTATTTTAGTTTGCTGGTGGTTGTTCTCTCTTGTAAAAGCTGCACAGTTACAGATGCAATATAGCAATATGTAAGCCAATCAGAATTCTTTCATTTTCTTAGAGCTCATTTGTTGTCTTTTGGCAATGGCCTATGAACATCAGTGGAAGCAATGTTATCCTCACACACTTTCCTGTACAAATCAAACATTGGAAGCATGTCTTAGTGTTCATTTCTAAAGGAATGTCTGAGTGCAGAGAATAAAATTTCAGTTCCTTCATTAATGTTGTCAGTTTTTTTCTGATGTGGTCATTGATGATTGAGAAGTCATGTACACCTGTCTGAGAATTTAAATATGTCTGGGTTGATTTGAGGGATCTCATGATAACAACAATATGAATTGCCTAGTTTGATTCAACCTCATCTGCAATGGCTATCACTATGGACTTAATACATGAAGTGAGCTTACAGCTGGGTGCACTTTGAATATCTTTTATGTATCACTTCTTTTGATTTATATTGCAATGTGTAATCATAACTTAACAGGAAACATCACACATATTGCAAGTGGAATCAGAAACCAGCAACAAATAATCTGTAGGAAAATAAACATGCGTGTAACAGAAAATATACCAATAATGAAGGCTTTCGTTTACGACTGAATGGAAAATGCTACAGTAGAGTTCATTTCCTTTTCTACTTGTGTATACACCTCAGTGAAATATTGGTGTTTTGATACTTATTAAACTTAATAATTATTAACATTTATAAGTAAAAGAAGGGAAAGACAACCACTCACATATGGCTGATTGATGTGTAGTGCACAGAAATAGGCAACATAAAACAGTATTGACACTAGATTTGAGCTCTTGTTCTTCCTCTAGGATACACACGCGCACGCACACACACACACACACACACACACACACACACACACACACACACATGCACACACGCATGCACGCATGCGTGCGTTTGGGTATCTGTGTGATTGTGTGTAAGAATGTGAGCACTTTTGCTAGAGGAAGAGCAAGAGCTCGAAAGATTATGTGAATCCTGTTTCCTGTTGCATGTTCCTATGTACCACACATCAGTCAGCTATAGGTGAATGGTTAAATTTCCTTTATTTTAGATATTATTCTGCCCAAGATTTCCATTGTTGTTATTAATATTTATTTACCTATTGCTCGGTGTTGTCTTTTTCTATTCAGTATGTGGAAATTTTGTTTCTATCCCTGCACATTTTTATTCTCAAATTATGAAAAAAAGGGAACATGTACTTACAGGATTCTGTGTGACAGCATTTGTAAGCATGGACACCACACTGTGCCAGGGCATATCACAGTCCCTGTAGTCACCCCAGTAACCAGCAGCAGATGCTGCGTCTGGTGGCTGACCCTGATCACTGCGGCAACATGTCGGCTCGTCACATGCTGCCATGCCACCCGGTGAGTACATTGGATCATAGTGAGCATCTGTTATATGGAGCACTGTGAGCACCTCACCCTCCTGCAAAATGCACATTGTCTGGATATGACTGAGAAGTTGCATCACAGTAAATTAGGCGATGTTCGTAAATTTAAAATATTATATCATCATTTTAAGAAATTATGATGAATGCAAATGAGAAACATGTGCATTTAAAGGTAAAACACTATTCTAAGTCTAGGACAGAATAAAATATGTGTATGAGAATAAATCACCACTCACCAACTGGGAGACAATGTGCATAGGATAGGTACTTAAAAAAGATGAAAAATTACATAGCTTTTCAATAAAATCCTTTATCTTACACACACACACACACACACACACACACACACACACAAGGGAAATAGATAGATGGATAGATAGAGAAACAGACAGATAGATAGATAGAAAGGTAGATAAATAGATAGATGTAGAGAGAGGGAGATAGAGAGAGATAGAGAGAAAGAATAGCACAAGAGATGTGTGTTTATTGGCCCCAACAAAGGACTTTGAAAGATAAACAATGTTCTCTGGGCTCATTTGCTATTAAGCCCTTTCTATATTTGGTATGAAATGATATGTCCTCATGTAAATACTGTATTCTAATACAACTGATTTTATGAGTCTTTCATTAAAGGATTGTGATATTTTTTAAGTACATAAATCTTATTCTATTTTGTTGAAAATGGGCTTTGTGAGATCACCTCTTTGTAAAGATACAAGGTTAATTCTTCAAAAACTAAAAACAGCTATTATACAGACATTGTATCAGGGCAGCTTTGGTTGGGGAGTGTTTTGTACTGCTGTAGCCACTACAAAATGCTTTGTGTACTCCAATTTGCTTTGCATTGTGGATTGCTCATTTTTTTTCTTTTTGAAGTTAGGGAAGAGAATCATTCTGATGCATAATGGGGTTCAAATGAGACTCTCACCATGAGAAAAGGAATCAGTGATCCCTATGATCGTTATGTCAGTTCTGCTATCATGGGAGCACAGAACATGGACATAGGGTGGCAGCCCTTCAAGAGGGAGGTGGAGCTTATTGCTCCACACCACTCTTCTACCCTTGACCAGTGCAAGTTCTTGTTTGTTTACAGTTGTGGCTGACTGCCATGTTATACTGTCCCCATAATACCAGCCAGTGTTGATAATGCTACATGTCAAAAATAAATATCCCATTACTGGTTTCAAACCAACAGCTAAACCACCACTGATGGCTGTTCATGTTTAGAATTACATGTAGCTTATGCTGAACATATTGTGTGTGATATTTTTGTGGTGGCAAAAGTTCCTTCATTGTCTTTGAAGAGGTTCATGTCTCACAAAATAATAAACAAGATTCCATATGTTTAGAACTTTGGAGTTACAGACAGTCTAGAGAAACTCCCCTCCTCCTCCCACTGCCCCCCCCCAACCTCGTACACACAAACACACACACGCATACAAATACCTAAGTATTTCAGCCTTTTTATATATAAGTTAAGAAGCAATGTGAAGAACTACTTATCACTTGGCCCTTACTTCACTTTCTTCCAGTCCCACTTACAGTGTGGGATACTGGGTACTGCTATCCCTGCAACAAGTCAAAGCTACTTGGTTGTGGTCTTGTGGGTGGGGCATCTGTATATCACCAGTAGGCATCACAAGTTGTCAACACCTATCTCCTGTAAGGTTATTGCTAAGAACTGGTGTGGCTAAGTGTCCTGTGGTAGAGACACCTGTACTGGACTTGGCTATAAAAGAAAACTTCAGAGAAAAGAAAGCTGAAGGAACCTCACTAAAGTTTAATGGGTATGTATTTTCTGTCCTTCAACAACTAGACATGGAGCATGTACGACATGCAATGGAACCGCACAAAAGATGCAGGTCCTATGATAGATAGAGCTACTATCAGTGCTAATTGCAAAGAGGCAAGAGACAAAAAATGTAAACTCCTTCATTAGTTTTCGACTATCACAACTTCAGAATCCACATGACTAACACTAAGAGCCCCTTCATTCAAAAAAAAAAACATGGGGTGGTATGGGCTAGGATCTGTGTTCTGCACCTTCCGTTCTGGTGGGGACTATTGGCCAATCCTGTGTGACAGAGTTCCCAAAGTATTGCAGAACTAGTCTAAGTGTGCTCCTCTCTCTTTGTTTGTGGATGCAAATTGGTGTTCCTTGCCTTGTTTGGTATAAAAAATAACGATAACTGTTGCTTGTACAGCATTTGGTGGGGCCGGGCTGTGCATTGCTGCTTTACATTGCTTGAATGGGGACCCCTTCTGCCCAAAGCCCTTCCTTCAGTGTTCTCATGCATAGTAAACATTCTGAATTACGAATTTGCATGAGGACAAGTTAACAACCATGTGCTTACAGCAGGCCTGATACAAATGTGTTAACATAAACCTCAGTGTGACCAACAGAGGTTCCTCAGGTAGAATAACCACTGTCTTCAGTGGGACTAGACTGGAAAACCAACACAGTCAATTCTAAAGTGGAAATTGTACCTGGTGGTACCCAGAGGAGTTACATCTGTGATTAGACTATGTACACTGCCTCAGATAGTACCTCTGATTTTGTCTCTTGGATTCTCCTACATTTACATTGGTAGCTGTCGTCACAGATCGTGACAATTGAATTAGTCTGTACACAGTTTACAGATTACTAACTATAAAATTTATAAACAAAGAATTAATAAAATAAGAAAAGTGAAAAAAATGAGAGAGACAGAGAATATATGAATAAGTAACACATTACAGGGAAAATTTATCAGTTGTTGTGAGGAACTCTTGTAAAGAATAGAAAGAGTGTCACAAAATAATCTTTTAATAAGAAAATGAATATTTTGGATTTATTGCCATTTTTTTTTAAGTTCTGCTAGATGTCTTTTGAAAATTAAACTTGCTGAATAGTGTGCATCTTTCTATGATTGACAAAGTTTTATCCACATGCATATCATTTTTCTATTTAGTGTTTACTGAATCAATGTTGCAATTTACATTGAATGAATCAATATTGTCAACAACAAAGAGGGGACAGAAACAGTTTCCACCCCTTCTGTCCCATCACCTCCTCCCAATTCACAGCCCCTCACCCTCATCATGTGTTGCTCTCTGCCAATGCACCCACCAGTCTTTTCCCCTCTCTGCTCCTCTCCTTTTAATAGCCCCCTCCACCTCATAGCCTTCTGATGCTGCACACGGCAGCCTTTTTCTGCCACCTTCTAGTCCTGCATGCTTTTCCAGACAGTGCTCTTCTTTCCCCTTACCCATACCCTGCTACCCTTCCTCTTTCCCTGCCCCTCTTCAGATTGATGCTTTCATTCAACACAACAGTACAGTGTGGTCAGAGTGGCCGAATGTAACAGTCATGCGTGCATGAGGTGTGGCTGCTTGTGTGAATGTGCAGTGCTGTTTTTCTGGGGGAATGCTGGGGGATGTGTATCCCTAAACTTTTTCTCCAACAAAGTAATTTTTTTATGATGTTGAGAACTTGGAAGAGTGTCAAAGATTTATTTCACGGATGCAAATTTTTTATTCCATTTTGTCATGTTGGTAATTGCAATATGAACGATACCTGTGCAGTTTCTGGTGGGAAAAGCGATGTGATTGACTGTTTCAAACATTTTGAAGCTGTGGCAATCACTCTCGACAACTGAATTGCTGGCAGCCAGTTCGACAAGCATGTAATGCCCTCGCCTGCTAATAGTGGGCTATGGTAGTGCTAAATGGATATGCGTATGCTCAAATGCCGAGCTACTGATAGATGTCTCTATGGTCCTGCTACCACTATCCTTTGTGATTCATTGCCACCTTTGTTTTGTTTTTCTTTATTCTTTTGTGTTTGCTGTTCCGTTCTTGTCAGTTGTGCAAAGTTTTACAGTGTGTCCTGTCTTTTATTGCAACTTGTAAGTTACGTTGGTGGTGAGAGATGAGCAGAAAACTAACAAACTATTTTACTTGTTCTCCCGTATCTAAAAAACCAAAAACTGTCAATAATTCATGTGTGAGTGAAAAGCCAGGAAGTTCAGCATCAGTGGATGACAAAAGTAAGACTGTAAATCTACATTTGAGCGTAGTAAAGTCAACTGAAGAGTCCTTTTTTTTTTTTTTTTAGTTAGACATGTTGATGACGTCATGGCTAAAAGCAGATGGGTGGTATCCCATGCTTCAGTTATAAGTAATTTTCGCTGCGGTTTATCCAATGCCGGAGTACCCTCAAACTTTTTTTTTAGAAAAAAGCACTGTGAATGTGTATGTGTTTTCCTTTCTTGTCTGAAAAAAACTTTGGATAAAAGCTGAGAGCGTAACATTCTTTTCATTGTGCCTGCCTGCAACTCAATGTGTCATCTGTATTGTGAGTAGCAATCTATCGTTTTCGTAATTGCTGATATTTTTATTTGAAATTTCAACATAAACATGGGAGTCTTTAGTGTTTAATGATGTAATAACTGACTCAGTTTTGTATTTGCTTGTTTCTTGTAGCTCCATGTGATGTAGCTGTCTAAGAACACCAGTTTTCGTGAATTCGATGTATATACCTGTATTCCCAAACTTCGTAATTGTACTGAATCTTGTTTATTACTCTGCAAAATATGAACTCTTCAAAAGCAGTCAACATTTCCATTTTTGATGACACCACCAAACCAAGACTTTCAGCCCAGTCTTGAAGAGAACACGTTTCATGTTCAACATATCAGTTAAATGGAAGTATAAAAACGAACAGCCATCAGACAATGAATATCAGTTTCAAACAAATAATAGTGCAATTTATTCCTAATAAGTAACACTATTAACAGTGACCGCTTGCTGCTTTTACCTTTTGTAAGATTTAATCTACGTGTAAAACTTTTACCAACATTTTGGACTTGTGTGAAGTGTTTTAACTCTCAACAGTCACACAAACAAGACTAAAAGTTTAGCTAAACTTGATTTAACTTAAGAAAAGTTGCAAGGAATGACATTGTCTGAAAGCTTTGAAACAGTTTCTGTCTTGTTTATGTGTCTGCCAGCCATTCAATGTCTCGTTTATATGCTGAGTGGTTACCTTACCCTTTTCAGTATTTATTTTTCACTAAGGTCATTCCATTTACTTAAGTAATACACAACAAACTTCTGAGTGACTAAATCTAATCATTTCTGTAAATAGGAGGTGCTGAGTAACAGATAAGCCACATAAGTAGTAGAACGCACCATACAGCTACAAAACCATGATCTGATTTCCAACTGTTTTGTAGGCTGTCAACACCATCATGTTTCTTATAAGATAAATTGTACATCAAAAAGTCAAGGTATGAGCAATGATTTCAATAACTGAGCTATTTTCGTTCCACATCCTAGCATCTCACAGGCATTAAAGGATCTAAGGAATACGAATATAAATAAAATAAAATAAATGATTGCAAATATTATTGTGTACATATGTAACGATTATAACACAGTCATCTTCATTATGATTCTTTTTCAGCTACTTTATATCATGAATGACAACAGTACATCGTGCACTTAACTGCTTTACTGATATTTATTACCCAGTCCTGGCATACTTTCTCCTACTATTGCTTCACAGAAAAAAATCAACATATTCATAATAACTTAATTTCTACATTTCTCTTACATTTGCCAAACATGTTGCTAAATATAATACTATTTAGTTTGTTTGTCTGTATGCTTTTATGGTAAATGTGTGCAAAGCTGTGAAGCAACAAGCAATGTTATTACACCTGCTGTGTTTCTTAATTCTGTTACCTACTTCTGCAGGTAGGGTCTAATGTAAATCTATTTCCTGTATTAATAAACTTGACCTTAATCAAGACATATGTTATTTGGCATATGCTTTTTGAAGTAAAAAGTTACAAAATCTTTTCAAAACTACCACGGGGTTCTGGAGCTGGGAAAATGAACCACCAAAGCCAAGAATCAGTTATCTGTTTTGTAGGCTGTCCATACCATCATGTTTCTTATGAGATATGTTGTGTACCAAAAGTCAAGATATGAGCAATGATTTCAGTAAGTGGATTACTTTTGTTGACAGTATTATATCATGATAAAGGACCTCAGGACATAATTGTGATTCCTTAAAAACTGAAGTGAATAAATATATGTGATTGTAACTTTTTGGAATATTTGTTATATATTTCTCTCCCAAGTCCTATTAAGAATAGTATATCTTATAATGCAGTACAGAGTACTGAAACATACCACTGGATCTGATGGTGGAACATACTGTGGTTTCTCTCCAAGATCAATATCAACTGTCCATTCATATGGAGGCTCAGTCTCTGCACAGTCTAAGTCCTGCAGAAGAACACTACATATCTGATTTCCTGTCAGAGTTGGGGTGTTATCAATTATGTACACCACGGTATCCTGTAAAATAAAGTAAATATTATAAGCTGTCATGCTACATCATAGAAGATGGTTTATCACTATACAAGCCATGCTGAAAGCAATGCCTCCAAATTTTTTTAATGTGAAATCACTTAAAGCTTTTTAAATAAAACAAATATTATTAACATTCTACATCTATGTTCTTCATGTCTACATATTTATTTCACAAGATAGTCACTCTGGCAACAAACACATTTCTCCCAAGAATAGACTAGTTTGTTGGCAATGGCATTGTAGAATGTTTCACTTTGTTGATGGAGCCACAACCTCACCTCTGCCTGCATAACATCAGTATCAATGTGAAGTCTTCAAATGTGTTCTTTAAGTTTTGATAACAGATGAAAATAGAATGAGGCCAAGATGGGACTGTATGTAGAATGATTGATGACAGTGAACACTAAGTGCCAGATTGTTGCAGATGTTACAGCACTCATGTGTGGTCTAGCATTGTCATGCTGAAGGAGAGGGTGCTCCATGCACGGAGAAACTCTTCAAATTCGAAACTCTATTACAGCACAATGTTTCTCACATGCTGATCCAGTTACTTTACACACCACCATGTTATACACTACAATTCAGAGACCTCTAGTGGCAGATGGCTGCAAATGCTAGCACATGAAGAATAAAATGTAGAATGATAATAATGTTTGTTTGATTTAAGAAGCTTAAGATTTGTGGTATAAAAAGTTCAGAGGTATTACTTCTCAGCATGCCCTTGTAGATAATAATAATAGCAACAAAAACAGATCATTTTAGTAATAATGGAAAGAAACACATTTAAAAGTAGAATGCTGTTTACCTACTAATAAACAGCCTTCTACACAATTACTGGTTTATGTTCCCCACAATGATCTCTAAACTATAAAGTTTTGTAATGAGCCACAAGCACAAATTCCACAAAATATGAGAAAAATTCAGTTCATTCCTGTAGCTGTATCTACCTTGTAATGCACTCTAGAGTGCATAGTGGAGGGAGATGATAGTTGTATAAACGCTATTAAATGCTGTTCACACCCTGTCCGTAGTTGTGGGACACAAAATGATCAATACGTATGTCTTTACCCTGTACAGAATGAAATTAATCTTTTCAGTTGCATCTTTCATCTGGATACCCCCTTCACACCACCTGATATTTTTAATGAACTTGGTGTTGATGTTCCTCTTTCTACCTTCCTGGTTCCCATAATGATGGTGGGTGCAGATGCTCCTAGACAGTGACAATTGTTATCCCACAACTGAGCTGGTGTGGTCTTTATTGAAGTTGTGTCTGTATGCATTATTGCTGACTGTTATTAATTTTATGTGTCACTAAGATTGCCTTTCCTGGGACATCCTTAATTTATGATACAGTAATGGCTGTTTTCCCACTTGCACTCATATTTTCTTAATATATTTTCTCAGACAGAACTGATCCAACCCTCTTCTGTGTTGCATATAATGTTTCTTATTTATCTCCATCACGGTGACACTTAGTCGTACACATCTACATACAATCTAAATTTATATTTTGCAAACCACTGTGAAGAGTATGGCAAAAGGTACTGTCCATTGTACCAGTTATTAGAGCTCCTTTCTATTCTAGAAACGTACAAAGTGTAGGAAGTACAGTAGAGTACTGTTCCTCTTGTGACATATTATTGTTGGCTTAAAGAGTAAGCTTTTGTCTATGCGTCCTGAAATAGGAACCACTACTGTCCTCCCAGCACCTAGAATGTGTAATGTTATCATCATCTCAAACATTGAAATGAACCTCAATTTTTTGATATATTCTTCACTGTAAAAGATGTTCTATGACTACTTGTGTTACTAGTTTTGGTCCTGGTAAGCTTCACTTGATCAATGGCAATCCAACAGTGAGGCAACCTGTCTTACTTATCACTTGATGTACAGCCAATGTTCAGATTTCTGTTGCAGTGTAATGACAGCTAAATTGTCATTAACAATGAATTGAGAAGTAGTAACAATAAGCACAATGCATTTTGAACCTTGAGGACCCATCTTCAGGTGCTTGACATAGTATACCCTCTAGCCACACTGTCTATGGCACCACTGTGTCCATCTAGACACTAAAAACTTTTATTATACATTTTAACCTCAGCTCACACAAATGTCTACCTTGCAGAAACTCAGCTTGAGCATGCTTTACAGCATGATTCAAAGGACCAGAGTACTTGCTTCACCACACAAGCTATTTGAGTACTCCCGTCTGATACTAGTTTTCTGCAATGAACTTCAGAGATGGGAACTCGCCCTCCAACACATCATTGTATCCCAATGCCCCATGTCCTTAATCTCATAAAAAGTTTCTTTTTTTTTCTCTCTCATAATTCTTCATTGCACCATTCATTTCTGTTCCCACTAATCTATCTTTGCATCTCGCTCTGTCCTCATCATTTATGTACCGAAGCTGGCACTGTGCTTACCAATGTGTGATGTTGACCTCTCTGACATCCTTCTTCATTTTTGTGTACCATTGTACGTACTAAAAGTGGGTCTCTCTCATTCTAGTATCCAAGAGATCAGCCCTTCCTTTTAACCTTTCCAAATATATCCATCTCTCCTCCTCAAGAAAGGAACTGTTAGTTCTGAAAGTTAAGAAGTGTATACTTACTTTTATATATCTACTGGAAGTATGAGTACTACACATTTCACCTCCTGAAGGTAAGGATGGGCCAGGAACCCTGTGTACAATTTATTAAATGGTATGATTTATCAGTTTTGACTTCTGCATACACTATTTCGATTGAACTGCCCACTGTGGTGGCTGCAGTCATGGCTGGCAGGTGTCTACTGTTGTCTAGGCTAAGCAATGGACCAATTGTTGCTGGAACTTGGCATCCAACTATCTTGATATCATCAACTGTCTCTTGCAACTGCTGAGCTTTGACTCCTGAAGTAGCAGTGATGTTCCTTTCTCAGTTGTAATCATTAGTTTGTAGGTTCACAGAAATATTTCTGAAATGTATCTTTTACTTGAAACCCTTCAGTACTGGAGAACCCTCCTGTTTAAGGCATAGGGCAATGTTCTGGGATAAAATGATTTCTGAATAAAGTTAATAAAAAGGCAAGTAATAAACAAAGTTATGTTGCTGCAGTTGTGAGCAGTTTTGAAAACACATACAGACAGTAACTGATGGCATTAACAGCTGGTGGTCACTTGCAGCTGCCGTGGCAGGAAGCTGCAGCAAAATACTACCTTTAGCAAGCTCTCATCAGATGGTGTGGGTTGAATGACACATAACTTTTGTGCTAAGACAGAGATTCCAAAATTAAATGTATTTTCGGTGTACCCATGAGCAGATATACACTCAGATCATAATTTAGTAATGATGAAGCATAGACTGAAGTCTAAGAGAATCACATGAAATAATCAATGTGGAAAGAAGATGGATACAGAAGTACTGAGTAACAGTGAGGTGCATTTGGAGTTCTAAAAGGCTGTAAATAGTGCAGTAATGAATAACACAGTAGATAGTTCAGCTGAAGGGGAACAGACATATTTGAAAAGGGCAGTCACAGAAGTTGGACAGGCAAACATAGCTGTTAGGAAGGTAACTGTGAAAAAAATCTGGGGTAACAGAAGAAATAGTGAACTTGATAGATTAAAGAAGGAAGCACAAAAATGTTTAGGGAAAGACAGAAATAAAGTAATACAAGCTGCTTAGGAATGAAATAAATATGATGCGCAGGAAATCCAAGGTGAAATGGCTACAGGAAAAACTTGATGACACTGGAAAAGGAATGGTCATTGTAAGAGCTGATTCATCTTACATAAAGTCAAAACATCATTTGGTGAAATTAAAAGTAAGGTTGTTAACATTCAGAATGTAACGGGAATTCCACAGTTAAACAAAGAGCAGAGAGCAGACATGTGGAAGGAGTCTGTATGAGGGGAAGGAATGGTCTGATGACATGATTGAAGAAGGACTGGAAGTTGATGTGGAAGATCCAGTATTAGAGTCAGATTTCAACAGAGATTTGGAAGACTTGAAATCTGTTACATCCTCTGGTGGTTGTCAGATGACATCCCTTGGTATGGTAGGATTTCTCCAGTTGTATAATCAATAGGACAGGACATTTAATGAGGCTGATAGTGACTGATGCCTCAAGAGGGCACTGCAGCCAATGGAACTACATTGCCACACCTTGCAAGGCACCAATCAACTGCCTGATGACATCAGGTTATGCAGAGAGCCAAAGAGCATACAATCATCACAGCTGCTGGCAGCCATTCAACCAGATGGAGTGTTCTCATCCGCATGATAATATAACCAGTGCCACTGGGCCTCTGCTGTCAATCTATGCTCAGTCAGTCTATGCTCAGCCCACAGTGAGTCCATGGGAGTTTATGGTTGTAGTCTACACCAAGAAGTCCACAATGCCTCTTTTGCCACAGGCATGGTCATAAAGCTGAGCTGTGTTTACAAAAGCAGTGCCACACAAATACTTTCAGTGGTACAGATGATCCAGTGTTTTTGAGTGATTTTCCTCCTCAGGTTTAGGAAACTGATTATTATAATGCTGATTTTGAAAATAAGATGTATCCTACTCAGTATGACATTATAATGGTGATACTGCTCAAGATGTTTGTTCCACTGTAAATTCTGTTTTGATTGTTCTTTTTCTTATCTTATTTCATCACATTGTACAGGGATGTAACTTGTATGTGAGGACAACTTGTATTATTAGATTGTGAGTAACTATTTTTTGGCTTAGGTTTCCTGTAACTTTTGCATGTTAATTTGATTTGTATTTCTGGGGGTAAAAGTATTTGTGTTCAGGGATTTGCTTTTGTAACTTTGTGCTGGTTTGGTTATCGAATGTGGATACACATAACCATTCCAAGAGTAGCACTTGATGCAACAAGTTAGAAAGCAACATCAAACAATGAAAGGTCCTAGTTTCTGTGGTCGATCAGCTGAAGACTGTAGAGAACATGACCCCGAGTTCATCCTGGGTCACATAAGAAAGTGAGCATTTTGCCAAGCCAGATTTTAGCAATGATGCCACAATTCTAAATTTGGAAAGTGTGCAACTGGCTTTCCCGACCAAGCCTGAGGATCAAAATGTAGGACAGAGTTCCCAGTGTAAGAGTGAGGTTACTCTTGAGCCTGCAATTAGTCTTGTTGCCAGTAATTAGTTAAGTATGGCAGAGCTAATGCAAGTTTTGATGAAGGAATATGAAGAATACAATGAAATATTATCTCCAGACATCGTAAAATCCAGACAATAATGCAAAAATATCACAAGATTTAGGGGACAAAATTAATGAAAAGCTAAATTATCTTGCTCTGAAAATGTGAACCAATGTTGTAATTGAACTTGAGGGTAAATTTGAGCTAGTGGAGCAGCACCCCAGCATCCTAGAAGTGGAGCAGCTGCACGTTAGTGAAGAGATTAAGACATGAGAGGCATGGCTTGTTGGGAATTTCCATGCATTAGAAGGGCAGTACTAGTGCAAGCAAGTGAGTTATTCACTGTCAAAAAGCTGGGGCACAGTGCCCTGAGTCCATTAAGGGCCATATAGCAGACAGTATCCAGGTGATTCACATACTTGAATAGGAGGTTGAGAGTATAAAGCTCACTAGTGCTGATGAGACTCAGCAACAGAAGGATGAGGTTGCTAAGCTAGCAGAAAAAGTAGGGAGCCTTTCTGTCAGCGAAAGTAGTGAGAAGACAAAACTGGTCACTGTCAGTGATACCAAAGAGGTGCGCTCTCTGTTGAAATTTCAGCAGGGACATATGAGATAAATCTGAGGCACAGAGATATTGCGTACATACTACAAAAATGTGTGGCTCACGTGGAGGAACCCCTCAGGTGTGACACTGAAGTGCAAGTGCCAGAAAAAATAGGCAGGACCTAGAGTCTGGCCATGATGAGGAATGTGATAACAAAGAAGAAAGTGTTATTGGGGGCAGGTGGGAGCAAAACAGGAATCTTTGCAAACAGTCTCATGGGGAGGAAATGCAAGGATTCAGTTTCAAGCACTTCCTCTTTGTGAGGAAGTTTGAAGTATTCAGAAACTCTTGCAGCATGATCTAGCTCAGGGCCTAGCTGGAACAGTTTTAGTTTTCTCTCCCAGCTGCCTGGCCAAGGCACACAAAATTGAGTACTTGAGCAGTTATCTTGAAAGTGAACCCACCGTACGAATGAAGTCAGCAGTGCAACACTGTAATTAAGTAAGAGATTTTCAACAATCTTGTCTATCAGTCTATTAGTTCAAGGTGTCACAGGAACATGTGAAGCACAGCACTACCCTGTTGCCAAACTTGAATCAGTCCAGCTTCTCACGTCTCACGTGATTATTCAGACACATGTTTTATTGCAACCAGTTCCTGTATAAAGTGTACAGGCCAGTGGAGTTGATCCACGTCTGTACTACACAGCTGCCTATGCATTTGTGCCACATCATACTCACAGAGATATGCAAGGATTATGTGGAAACATTTAAGGTGTTGTTGCTAGAACTTGGATATGACACAAGTGAGTGTGCGCCAAACAGTGCACAAGGCTGTTACAGGCCACAGCCTCAAGTGGGCCAGAAAATACAGAGGGTTGCTACAAGTTCCCCCCTCCTGCCCCCCCCCCCCCCCCCCCCCATCCCTTCGCTGGTGGACAGTCCATTGGTTCAGCTGGACAAGGCTCCTTGCCGTGGCAATGACCTTGAGTGGAGAGTCACCATCTTTTGGTGCACTAGGGTTGATGAAACTGAGTTTTGGTGAGACAGCTGGGGTGTGCATGTAAGTGGTTGTGACAGGTCACTGGCGCAACTGTCAAGTATTCCAGGTAGTGTAGGAGCACGGACTGGTCACTTGTGCTTTCAGCAAGACAAAGATGCAAGACTCACTATCACTTGATCTGTGTGAAATCAATCCAAATTAGTAGTGACATCCAACATGACTGGTGCTCCAAGGAGGCATACCATTACATGACACGTCATCTCATGCACCAATTCTGTGAGAGATATGCAGGATGTGTCATCACACTTGGCCAGCTGATAGCTGTCATATGATAGCGCACCATGGTCAGTGTTGTCTCTTGCTACGGAGACATACAGAAGAGACATAACAAGCCATCCTTGCACAGGAATAACAAAATGAACACCAGCGCTCCACAATGGGATGCTGATAATGCATGGAGACACTCAGTCATGACTACCACCATGTCCTTGAGATTCATGGGATGATACAGGCCAATTTAAGAGGGTTTTCTGGGACAGAGGCAGTGAGTTTATGCATCACAGATGGGCAGTATGACCCCCACTGATACCTGTGAGAATGAGGCCCCACCTCTGTCTCCTGCTTTCATGCCATATTATGCTGGAACTACTGTGCATGTGAAAATACAGTGTTTGAGCATTCATTTAGAGTGTGACACTTTCAGGTATTTCTGAAAAGAGGGAAGGGAGAGAGCGAGAGAGAGAGAGAGAGAGAGAGAGAGAGAGAGAGAGAGAGAGAGATACAAGGTGCACATTAATAAAACCAGCAAACTGCAGGGTTGGATTCTTGAGTGGAAATGGAGGGAGGAAGGTCCTGTGTACCAGTGTCTGGAAATGCATTGTTGCCACAGAAGATGGCACTGACAAATGGCAGTGCTCCTGACTATGTGCCGTATGTTCCTTATATGTTGTAGGGTGTGTGATTGATGCGGCATATTGTAAGCACCAGAATGGTCTGATGTTCATTTTGGGAACAAGATGGAAACGGTTGAGAGGCAGCATGGCTATACTGAAACAAGTACCCTCACAAACACCAACCACATCAAACAACATTTCAAACCGTTTTTGGACATTTGTGTGATCATGGACCCTTTCAGATAGACGAACATGCAGGGAGCTAGCAGACTGTACATATGCCTGACTGGCTAAAATATGCAGATGTTAAGCCTCTATTCAAGAAAGGGGATAAAGAGATACCATCAAACTACAGATCAGTTTCACTTTTGCCAGCATTCTCAAAAATTTTAGAAAAAAATGATGTACAGGCAGCTGCTCAACCATCTGACCACAAATAACATATAATCAAGAACACAGTTTGGATTTCTGAAGGGTTCTGATATCGAGAAGGCTATTTACACCTACAGTGAAAATGTACTTAATTCATTAAATAACAAATTACAAGCAGCAGGTATTTTCTGTGATTTGTCAAAGGCATTTGACTGTGTGAACCAGTGATTTGTCAAAGGCATTTGATTGTGTGAACCACAACATCCTTTTAAATAAATTAGAATTCTATGGTGCTACGGGCAGTGCTGCAAAATGGTTCAAGTCTTAACTTGCTAACAGGAAACAAAGTGCGTCAGTGCAAGGGACTAGTGAATTAAGTCATCAGTCATCATCAGAATGGGAAGAAATTACATGTGGTGTCCCACAAGGATCCATCTTAGGGCCATTGCTTTTTCTTGTGTACATTAATGATCTCTCATCAGTTACACTGCCAGAAGCAGAGTTCGTTTTGTTTGCAGATGACACAAGTATTGCAATAAATAGTATGTCGAGTGTAGTTCTAGATAGATCTGCTAATGATATTTTCATGGATATTAATAAATGGTTTAAAGCCAACTCACTGACATTAAACTTCGAAAAGACTCACTATATGCACTTCAGAACCTGTAAGAGGTTTCCACCCAGCATATGCATAAAGTACGAAGAAGAGCAGATAGAAGAGGTTGACAGTCTTAAATTCCTGGGATTACAACTTGATAATAAAGTCAGTTGGGAGGAGCACACCACAGAACTGCAGAAATGCTTTAACAAATCTGTATTTGAAATTCGAGTATTAGCAGACATAGGTGACATAAAAATGAAAAAGCTTGCATACTTTCATTCCATAATGTCATATGGTGGCCGGCCGGTGTGGCCGTGCGGTTCTGGGCGCTTCAGTCTAGAACCGCGTGACCGCTACGGTCGCAGGTTCGAATCCTGCCTCGGGCATGGATGTGTGTGATGTCCTTAGGTTAGTTAGGTTTAAGTAATTCTAAGTTCTAGGGGACTGATGACCACAGATGTTAAGTCCCATAGTGCTCAGAGCCATTTGAACCATTTTTTTGTCATATGGTATAATATTTTGGGGTAACTCTTCAAGTCAAACAAAAGTTTTCAGAGTCCAAAAGCGTGTAATATGTATTATTTGTGGAGTAAATTCACGGAAATCCTGTAGAAACCTCTTCAAAGAACTGGGTATACTAACTACTGCCTCTCATTATATTTACTCCTTAATGAAATTTGTCCTAAATAATGTATCTCTTTTTCCAACAAACAGCTCAGTTCATACATACAATACCAAGAACAAAACTGATCTGCACAAGGACTTAAAGCACTTACTTTAGTTCAAAACGGGGTCCACTACTCAGGAACACTCACCTTCAATAATTTGCCAGCAAACATAAAAAATTTAGTTACAAATAAAGATCAGTTTAAAAGGAGCCTGAAAGACTTACTAGTGGCCAACTCCTTCTACTCCATTGACGAATTTTTTAATAGAAACAAATGATGTATTGTATATATATTCATACTATTCTACTCCATTGACAAATTTTTTAATAG
Source organism: Schistocerca americana (assembly GCF_021461395.2). Lineage (NCBI taxonomy): Eukaryota > Metazoa > Arthropoda > Insecta > Orthoptera > Acrididae > Schistocerca > Schistocerca americana. The sequence goes on along the minus strand of NC_060120.1, from coordinate 848,460,414 downwards.
AAACAAATGATGTATTGTACATATATTCATACTATTCATATTGTTATTTCAGCTTTTTATTAAAAAAAAAAAAAAAAAAAAAAAAAAAAAAAAAAAAAAAAAAAAAAGAGAGACATGTTCCACATCCACGAGGATCTCCTCAGCACGGATCTATGGAACGAAAAACTAATCTAATCTAGCCTAATCTCTAATCTAATCTAATCAAAAGCTTCACTCAGAACCGCAGAAGGCTCTTCTGTTACATCCCCTTTTTACTTAATACTAGTGTCGATCGTCAATTAAACTTCCTGGTATTCACATTTGCTACTTGAAGTTAAAATCTGAAATGCGATGATGCCTACATAGAATACAGCACAGAGGTTGCAGCTTAGTTTGTAAATCATATGACTGGTTTCACAGGTAGCCCTGCCTTTGATGGGATAGGTGATGCTTGTGACCAGACTGGAGTAGGTGGTGGTAGGATGTGTAGAACAGGTCTTGCATCTAGGGGTATGAGGCATGTGGTAAGGAGTTGGGAGCAGGGGTTGTGTAGGGATGGACAAGTATATTGTGTAGGTTCGGTGGATGGTGGAATACTACTGTGGGAGGGGTGGGAAGGATAGTGGGCAGGACGTTTCTCATTTCAGGGCATGATGAGAGATAATTGAAACCCTGGTGGAAAATGTAATTCAGTTGCTCAGCCCTGGGTGGTACTGAGTGACAATGCTCCTCTGTGGCCAGATGATGGGACTTTGTGAGGTGGTGGAGACTGGAAGATAAGGCATGGGAGATTTGTTTTTGTACAAGGTTGGGAGGTTAATTACAGCTTGTGAAGGCTTCAGTGAGACCCTCAGTATATTTTGAGATGGACTGCACGTCACTGCAGATGTGGTGCCCATGGGTGGCTAGGCTGAATGGAAGGGACTTCTTGGTATGGAAGGGTGGCTGCTGTCAAAGTGGAAATATTGTTTGTGGTTAGTAGGTTTGATATGGACAGAGGTAGTCATTTAGCCATCTTTGAGGTGAAGGTCAACACCTAGGAAGGTGGCTTTTTGGGTTGAGCAGGACCAAGAGAAGCAGATGGAGGAGAAGTTGAGGTTCTGGAGGAATGTGAGTAGGGCGTCCTCACCTTTGATCCAAATCACAAAGATGTCATCAATGAATCTGAACCAGGTGAGGGGTTTAGGATTCTGTGTGTTTAGGAAGGATTACTCTAGATGGCCCATGAATAGGTTGGCATATGATGGTGCCATGTGGGTGCCCATAGCCATACCATGGATTTGTTTGTAGGTAATGCCTTCAATGGAGAAGTATTTTTGGGTGAGGATATAGTTGGTCATGGTGACTAGGAAGGAGGTAGTCAAAGGCGAAGTATTTTTGGGTAAGGAAATAGTTGGTCATGGTGACTAGGAAGGAGGTAGTTAGTACGGAATCTGTCGGGTGTTGGGAAAGGTAGTGTTCAAAAGCAATAAAACCATGGGCATTCGGGATGTTAGTGTAAAGGGAGATGACATCAATAGTGATGAGTAGGGCACCATGTGGTAAAGGAACTGTGGAGAGTTGGTGGAGGAAATGGTTGGTATCTTTTATGTAGGAAGGTAGGTCCCAGGTAATAGAGATTCTCTCACTGGGGCCACAGTAACCAGCCACAATGGGGTGTCCTGGGTGATTGGGTTTATGGATTTTAGGAAGCATGTAGAAGGTAGGAGTGAGGGAGTGGTAGGGGTGAGTAGAGAGATGGACTCCAGGGAGAGATTCTGGGAAGGACCTAAGGATTAGAGGAGTGACTGGAGATCCTGTTGGATTTCTGGAATTGGGTCACTGTGGCAAGGTTGTAGGTGGATGTATCTGACAGCTGATGGAGCCTTCTGCCAGATAATCCTTGCGGTTCAAAACAACAGTTGTGGAGTCTTTATCCACGTTAGGATTATAAGATCAGGATCAGTTTTAAGATGGTGGACTGCGGTTCTTTCTGCATATGTAAGGTTAGTTTGCACGTTGAGGGATTTGGGGAATGATGGTGAGGCAAGGTTCAAGGTTGAGAAATTCTGGAAAGTTAACAGGGGGTGATTTGGGGGCAGTGGGGGTGGATTACAGTTGGATGGAGGAGTGAACTGAGTTAGGCAGGGTTCAACATTGGTATTTGGTTGAGTCTGATTGGTTGTGGTGGTGGCAAAAAAGTATTTCCACTGTAGGGACTGGGAGAAGGAGGGAAGGTCTTTAACAAGTCCCGCATGACTGAATTTGGGAGTGGGGCAGAAAGTGAGGCTTTTGAAAAGGACTGACATCTCTGTGGGGCTAAGGATTCTGGAAGAAAGGCTCATGACTGTGTTTTGGGTCTGTTTAGGTTCTGGATTCTGTGTGGTGATGGGAGGGAGTTTTGGAGCATGGGGTAAATGTAGTAACTCTGCGAGACAGGGTTTGTCGGCTATGAGGGGATATGGAGCAGGTTTGGAGGTTGTTGTAGAGGGGGTGGCCATTGGTACTCCAAGGTGGGAGAAGATAGTGAGCATGGTGGAGAGCTATTTGAGGTGGTGCTGTCATGTTGCTCTAGTTCCTGGAGGACAACAGTTTCGATGTGTGTTATGGGTTCCAGGAATTTGGGATTGCATAGCAGGAGAACTTTCCATTTGGAGAGAAGGTACTGTAAGGAGGTTTGGGCCTGGTTGATATGATTTTGCAGGACTATGTTGGTGAGGACTAAGGATTGGCAGAACCTGAACAGTTGGAGGTCATTGTAGAAGGAGGGATGGCAGCCGGAGATGGATAATTTGATGGTAAGGCCGTTTGGGGGAATTCCATGACCCAAGCAACAACGCAGGTACAGTATGTGGGACTGGGTTCTAGTGAGGTATAAGGAAACTTTTCTGTATTGACACAGACGGAAGGAGCAGGGATCCATGGTGGTGGAAAAAATGCAAAAAATTACATGAACAGCATAGAATTACATCCGAAAAAATTTGCAAAAAACACCCAATTACGTGTGAAAAATCATGAAGAGGATGAAATGGAGGCAAAAGGAGGAAACAAGATGAAATCTGTGGGAGTCGATGATAGCGAAAGGTGGAAACTCAGTAAAATTGGTGAGAAGTCACAATGAGATCAAAGAAAAGATATAAATAATATACACATGTACGTGTATAATACAACTTCGCGCACGCACATCGAAAAATCTAGTAATTACATTCATAGACTTCAAAAAAGCATATGATTCTATTGATAGACCAACTCTGATTAACACATTAGAAGAATTTGGGATTGATGATAAAAGCAGAAGTCTAATCCAGGAAACCCTTACGGGAACAAAATCGCAAGTGAAGTTTTTGGGTAGATTGTCACAACCGTTTGTAATTGGAACAGGTGTTAGACAAGGGGATGGGCTCTCCCCGCTGTTGTTTAACATTGTCCTTGAAAAAGTGGTCAGGGAATGGAGAAAGAAGATGGCAGAAGCCGGAGTGAAAAATGGGATAACGTTAGGAAGAAATAAAACAAAAATTGAATGTCTGGCATTTGCTGATGACATGGCAATATTGGCAGATAACATCGAAACAGCAAAGATTCAGATAGAAATGCTGCATGAGATCGCTGAGAAGACAGGTCTACAAATATCGTATGAAAAGACAGAACTGATGATACAGGACAAAACAGACCCAACACAGACATTGCAAACTAAATATGGAATAATTAAGAGAGTTCATAAATTTAAGTATCTAGGGGAATGGATTACACCGACAGGGTTACCAAATGTTTCACTACAGGAAAGAGCAATAAAGATGGAAACGGCATACCAGCTATGCCGAAATGTATACAATAAAAAGTCGATCTCCATCAATGCCAAGCTCAGGCACTACAATGCGGTAATAAAACCAGAAAGTTTGTATGCGATTGAATGCATCCCACTGAACAGAAAACGTCTGTTGGAGAAATTGGAAATAAAAGAGAGAAAAATACTGAGAAAGATCTTAGGACCTAAAAAGGATGGACAGGATTATAAATTGCGATCCAATAAAGAGTTATACGAGAAAATTGAAAAACTGACAACATCCTTTAAAAAGAGAAGACTGAGTTTCTATGGGCATGTCAAAAGAATGGCACCAGAAAGAATGGCAAAGAAAATCCTGGAATACATGGAAAGCAGAAAGACACAAATTAACTGGCTGAAAGAAGTAAAAGAAGACATTGCAGAAATGAACATTATACCAGAGACAGTTTACAACAGAATGGAATATAGGAATGCCATCAACAAAATACAGGGATTCAAAGACCGAACGCAATCAAAGAAGACGGGAACAACCTGGTCGCAAGAACGTAAAGAAGCCCACTCAGAAAAAATGAAGAAGTACTGGGAAGAACGCAAGAAAAAGCACAAGAAATGACTGATGCTTAGCGTAGTCCAAAGTTGACTGTAACGAATAATAATAATAATAATAACACATGTATGTTATGTGGGCAGCAGAACGAATAAGTCTGAAGAAGAGGGATGGTAGATGTGAATGCATGAGGTGGAATTAGGGGGTACGAACTAGAATAGAATGGAGAAAGAGAGAGGGGGTGGGGAGGGGTTTGTAAGATGAGATAAAGATTGTGTGGCACTGGAAAGGTGCGGCAAATAACATGTAAAAATATGGGATAGTGATGCAGGGAGAGTGATAAATTACACAGCATGGATAAATGATATCAGCGGGACTGATGTGGGACATAAGATGGTGCACCAACAATCGATGTGGCCTCGTAGCCATCTGTTGTGTGTGAACACAGTATGGCTATGGGCACCTGCATGGCACCATTCTATGCCAACCTATTGAGGGGCCATCAACAGGAATCCTTTCTAAACACCCAGAATCCTAAACCCCTCACCTGGTTCAGATTCATTGATGACATCTGTGTGATTTGGATTGAGGGTGAAAACACCCTATCAACATTCCTCCTGAACCACAACAACTTCTCCTCCATTTGCTACACTTGGTCCAACTCAAGCCAACAAGCCTCCTTCCTAGATGTTGACCTCCACCTCAAAGACGGCTAAATCAGTACCTCCGTCCATATCAAACCTACTAACCACCAACAATAACTCCACTTTGTCAGCTGACACCTAGTCCATACCAAGAAGTCCCTTCCATTACAGGCTAGCCACCCATGGTCACCACATCTGCAGTGACAAGTGATCCCTCTCAAAATGTACTGAGGGTCTCACTGGAGCCTTCACAAACTGTAATTATCCTCCCAACCTTGTACAAAAACAAATCTCCCACGCCTTATCTTTCCAGTCTCCCACTACTTCACAAAGTCATATCATCTGGCCACAGAGGAGCATTCCCCTTCTAACTCAGTAACACCCAGGACTGGAGCAGCTGAATTACATTCTCTGCCAGGTTTTCAGCTACCTCTGGTCATGCCCTGAAATGAGAAATCTCCTGCCCACTATCCTTCCCACCCTTCCACAGTGGTGTTGCACCAGCCACCGAACCTACACAATATACCTGTCCATCCCTACACAGTGCCTGCTCCCAAACCCTTACCTCAAGGCTCATACCCCTAGATCAAGACGTGTCCTATACATCCTACCACCACCACCCACTCCAGTCTGGTCACAAACATCAGCTGTCCCATCAAAGGCAGTGCTACCTGTGAAACCATCATGTGATCTATAAGCTAAGCTGCAACCATTGTGCTGCATTCTATGTCGACATGACAACAATCAAGCTCTCAGTCCGCATGAATGGCCACCGACAAACTGTGGCCAAGAAACAAGTGGACACCCTGTTGCTGAGCATGCTTCCAAACATGACATCCTTCATTTTAGTGATGCTTCACAGCATGTGCCATATGGCTCCTTCCCACCAACACCGGCTTTTCTGAACTGCGCAGGTGGGAACCTTCCCTGCAATATATCCTATGTTCCCGTAACCCTCCTGGCCACAACCTCTGTTAGTCATTGTCCTCTCCCATCCAGCCCCTTCTCTGTTCCCATTCCAGCACTGCACAGCCCTCAATACTCCATTGTACCCAGTCTTTTTACGTCTCTTCTTTTCTGCTATCCCCCCACCCCCCTCACTGCTTCCTCTGTCTAACCTCCCAACTGCACATAGATGCCCTACCCTCTTTCCACCTCATCCCTCCGCACTCCCTAACAGCATGTCACTGTCCGCCATGCCTAGCCTACTATCCCTCCCTCTCCCCACCCCAGCCCCCTCCTTATCCCCATACAGTCACCACTCCCATCATGTACCGATGATGTTGCTCGCAGTGTGGCCTCAGTTGCCTGAGACTGCAGTCGTGTGTGTGAGTTGCATTTGCATGAGTGTGTATGTGTGTGTTTGAGATCTAATTCTGATGCGGGTCCTACTGGCCAAAAGCTATTATTTGTGACAGTATGGAATATGGACTGAGCATAAATCAAAAAAAGACAAAAGTAACGAGAAGGAGCAGAAAAGAGAACAATGAGAAACTTATCAAGATTGATGATCACTAAGTAGATGAAGTTTTAACGAATTCTGCTACCTATGTGCCAAAATAACCCATGACACATGGACAAGGGTGACATAAAAAGCAGACTAGCACTAGCTAAAAGGGCCTTCCTTGCCAAAAGCAGTCTACTAGTATCAAACATAGGCCTTAATTTGAGGAATAAATTTCTGGGAATGTATGTTTGGAACTCAGCATTGTATGGACTGTGGAAAAACTAGAATATAGGAGAATTGCTCGTAGATAGCAAGTATTACTCTAAGATGAAGAGGTTGACACAGGATAAGAATCTGTGGCAGGCTGCATCAAACCAGTCAGAAGTCTAATGATCCAAAAAACTATTATCCACTGTTCCCCATGTAATCCACACCTCTGTTTTGTATTGCTTGTGTCTTACATTCCTGCATTCTATTCTTCCCCTCCTCTCTCACATGGAAGAGTGAGTGAATGTCCTTGTCTTCTTGCAATTTCCCAGGTGTTAGGTATTGTTTTCTGTCCGCAGGGTGACAGTATGACCAACATTGAGGCAAAGAGGTTTGTCCTCTCTGCATAACTCATGTGACTGTTGTTTGGTTGGTGTCGCAAGGGCCACCTTGGATCACTTCTGTTTATCTGGGTGATTTGTTGGTCAGTAAGCATGCGTGGGCACTCTGCTGCTGGGATTTGGTGAGTGAACTTCATCAGTTAAGCATGAGATAGGAACTTAGAATCATGATGAGATGTGTAAGTCTTCAGCCTAACTGAATCATTTTCTTTTGCAGTTTTATTTTCAGATTCACGTTTCATGATTTATTTAGAGTATGACTGGTAGGATTTTCATGATTTTTTGAGGGACTTGGTTTGTTCCACTGAAACTTTCATATGTGGAAGTGTGACCTACCTTGAGATGCTTCATTTATGTTTGAAAACGAATGAAGAAAGTAAAATGCCAAAATTCCCATATATAAACCACACAACTGGATTCATCTGAACAACCAATACATACATTTCAAACCTAATAAAGAAACTAAAAGTCAAGTAGTCATCTGGCTTAAGTGGTGTTACATCACATCTCATAAAGGAATGTAGGGATTGCCATATCCTGCTACTAGTACATATAAGTGTGAGTGCACCAAATGTAGTGTCACCATGTACTTAAATCAACCGCCAACTGTATCAGCACAGGCCAGCCACTAGAGGCCACCTGTAGGAAGTGTGCCCATGGCATGGTCTCTGCCACTCTGTCTATGGTGACTCACACCTACACACACACGGAGCAGGGCTGACTCACACTCACTATGTTATTTTAGCTAGTACCACTAACATCAGTTTTACTCTGAATTGCTTATGTTGCACCATCTATATGATTCTTTTGTCTTTTTATGTGTGAAGTCATGAGAGGCTTATATCCGTTAGTGTTCAGAGGTTTACCAATAAAGGCATATACTTTGTCAGCTTCCATCAACAGACAGGGTACCATTCCACCGGTCTATCCACCCACTTTTCCTCAATATGATGATTCAACTGAGAATTGGGAAGCTTATGAAAAAGACTCTGATAGCAATTTTTTGGCTTTCAGCATGACAGACTTGAATTTGAAAAAAGCCTTATTCCTCTCATGGATTCCACCCAAGGTGTATCAATTATTGTGTCAACTTGATACTTTACAAGAAATGGCAATTTTTACTTTTGGTCACATGTGCAATTTATCGTCCAAGTACCATAACAAACGAATGTCTGTCATAGCAGCATGAATTGAATTCTACTGATGCCACAAGAAACCAAACCAGTCATACAGGGCCTGAGCAGCTGAACTTCACGGGCCTAGCTGTAAGTGTCAATTCATTACTTATGTCCTTAATGACTCTTATGCAGGTTTTATGGTGTGCAGCACAATTATCTGTTTAGCGCTAGACAAAGAAGTGCACCAGAAGGCTTTACTCTGTGAAAAACCCCCATTGGTAGAAGTTTTGCAAATAGCATAATCTTTTGAAATTTCTCAAGCAGCAAGTGGCCAGATTGGAGTGTGGGGCAATGTGGCAGCAGTGTCACAAGATGTGCCCACTAGGATGACAGATAGCTTGCACAGGGAAGTAGCAGTAGTGGTGGTAAACATGTGGGCCCAGCACTGAGCCGACCAAGGCTGGCCCAAGCAGCTGTGACTGCCACAGCACCAGTGTCTGTGTTCTCTGTTTCCACCTTGTCCTTCCAGTTTTGTTCAGCACAAACATTTAGCATGCCCTAAATGCAAACATTTAGCATGCCCTAAGTGCTGGGCTACTTGTAATGCTTGCTAGAAGAAATACCATATTGCATCCATGTATTTTTTGCAGAAGGACCTGGACGTAAACTTTGTGACTCCAATGGTTGTGATTCTCCCAAGTTGTTTATTGAGTTAAGTGTTTTTCACCAGGTGCTCCAGCTACAGGTGCTGCAGTGACTTTATGCATTCTCAAACCTACATCAGTTTAGGATTGCCACCATTGACACCAGTCATGTGCAAGTTTGTCAGTTATAACAAACAGAACATTGCACTGTGGGGAAAATTTACAGCATCTGCCTCTTACAAGGCAGTGGTTCATTCCATTACGTATTTGAGGCTTTTGATGCCAATATTGAGAACTTGTTCAGGATGGACATATTTCAAGCATTTGCATTTTCTGTCACCAATGCAGTTCGCCTTGTGCCCATTCAGGTACCATATTCTCAATTGGAAACACTGTGTGAGGAGTTTTTGGATTTGTTTTTTTGGATGGTATAGGGCATGCTAGGAATTTTTCTGCTCATATTTCCTTGAAATTCACAGCATGGCATCATTTTTGTTGTGTTCATCCTACTCTTGTCACCTTGCTAGATCAAGTGAAAACTTAATTGGACAGAATTTAATCTGCAGGGGTGGTGCAACCTGTTATGACTAGTGAATCGTCATCTCCACTGGTTGTAGTTTGGAGGCCATCAGGGAAACATTGCCTCTGTGGTGACTTCAGTATTACTGTCAATCATGGATATGTATCCTCTCCCGAGTCTATAGCAAGTTCTGGTTGAATACTCATTTTGGTCTCTAACAATACCTGCACCTTCCTTTTGGTGTGGCTAAAGCCCCTGCTATTTTCCAAAGATTTTTAGAGCAACTGACTATGCCTGTCCTGGGTTGCATTAATTATCTGGATAATATTTTTGGCATGGGCTCCTCTACAGCCAATCACTTGTAAACTTTGGGCACTTTGTTTTCTGTCTTACAGTCTGCAGGCTTACAGTTTAACTTCACAAAACCTCAGTTTTTTTAACCTTCTATGGTTTACTTGGAGTTCAAGATCAGGCTTTGGACCCGGGGCACAATTATTTTTCCTTATGGTATCACCTCTCTGTTTTTGACAGTGTTTTGCTGTTGTCTATAGAAGACCTGTCTCCCAGAGAAGCCTCTCCACCAAGGCCATTTCAGAATTTCACACACTAAACTGTTAGCTAGGAGATTTGTTTTTTGGCCAGAGATTGATGATGAAATAGTCCATTTTGTTGCAGTTTGTGAGCAGTGTGTCTGACGACAGGCAGCTCCCAGAGCACTTCTGGCCCCCTGGTCCACTCCATGCCAGCCATGGGAATACATTCATGTGGACTTTGAAACTCCCTTCTTGAATTTCTATTGGCTCTTGGTTGCGGATGCATTTTCTTTGTTTCCTCACATTCTAAAGTGTGCATTGACACTAGTTGAACTCACAGTTTCTACTGGTGACTCACATCCATGTACGCACGGAGCACTGCTGACTCACTCTCACTATGTTCTTCTAGTTTGTACTGCTCACATCAGTTGCTCTGTGTATCACTTATGTTGCACCTTCTGTACGATTCTTTCATCTTGTTATGCCTGGAGTCTTGAGAGGCTTATTTCCTTGTTGTTCAGAGGTTTATGCACAAAGCCACATTTGTGTTATTTGTTTCAGTTTTATGTATTACTTGTTCACTGCAGGGAAAGTATACTGAAACCATTAACACATGCTGAATGCTGCAGTAGAGGGAGATACATTTCCAAATTCATTAAAAGCAAGTAAAGTAAAGCCAGTATTTAAGAAGAGAAACAGAGGTGAATTACAGAACTATAGGCCAATATCACTCATCTCAATTTTGCTAAAATATGTGAAATGATAATACAGAATAGAAGTTTATTAACAAATTTAAAATAATAAATTTATTGCAACATGGTTTCAAAGAAGGAAAATCACTTGACAGGCAACAGAACTCTTGCAGGATCTTCAAGGACCCATCCAAAGTATTTGACTACATAAACCATTCCAGGATAATGGAAGAACTCTATCAGTTTGGAATTTCAAGGACATGCTATGATATAGTCAAATTTTACATTATGAATTGGAAACAGTGCACAGAAATCGGACATACTAGTGGGGGAAACACAATTAATTATAGACCTTAATTAAAAACTGTCAGATATGGTGTACCACAAGGCAGTATGCTTGGGCCAGTACTCTTTATTCTCCATGTAGGTGATTTCCCAGAATACATAAAGAAGAAACTTACAAAATACTTAGTACAAGGCACACTTTTTATAAATCAATCTAAAACACTTTATCTCATGCTCCAAACCAAAGTGAAATGTATAATATAATTATTAAATTAAATAGTGAGGTGGTTAGAAAAGTAAGGAGCACAAAATTTTTGGGAACTATAATAGATAAGCATCTGACATGGAGGGGGGGGGGGCACATAGAGATGCTGTGATAAAAGATAAAGACAGATTTTCCTCATGCACAAAACAGCAAAAACTGTGCATGATAAAGTACTCAGGACAATATACTATGGATCTGGTTACCACATCTGTCCTAAAAATTTCACATATGGTCAAGTGCACAATATTGTTACTTATAAAGAATATTTAAAATTCATAAAAGAGCATTAAGATTTATAGCCATAATACTACCCAGACAAATTTGTAGATAAGCTTTTGCACTCCATAAAATTATGGCAGTGTATTCACTGTACATATATCAGAATATTATGGCAGTGAGAATAAGACAAACACCTCCTAAATAAAGATGTAGATGACCATTTGATACGAGGAAAGGAAAATAATTACACAAGACAGCAAAATCTAAAACTGACAATGAGTGCATGAAGCATTCAATAGATTTTTTAACAAGTTACCAAAGCAATTGAGGAAGTAAAGGAAATAAATTTATTTAAAAGTTGTTTAAAAGTGTGTCTTCAGAGAAATGTATATACAGTATGAGTGAATATTAAATATCAAATTGAATATTAGCTGTTATATTGTAACAGAAGATATGTAATAATAACATATATGCCTGTTGTTGTTGTTGTGGTCTTCAGTCCTGACACTGGTTTGATGCAGTTCTCCATGCTACTCTATCCTGTGCTAGCTTCTTCATCTCCCAGTACCTACTGCAACCTACATCCTTCTGAATCTGCTTAGTGTATTCATCTCTTGGTCTCCCTCTACGATTTTTACCCTCCACGCTGCCCTCCAATGCTAAATTTGTGATCCCTTGATGCCTCAAAACATGTCCTACCAACCGATCCCTTCTTCTAGTCAAGTTGTGCCACAAACTTCTCTTCTCCCCAATCCTATTCAATACCTCCTCATTAGTTACGTGATCTACCCACCTTATCTTCAGCATTCTTCTGTAGCACCACATTTTGATAGCTTCTATTCTCTTCTTGTCCAAACTGGTTATCGTCCATGTTTCACTTCCATACATGGCTACACTCCATACAAATACTTTCAGAAACGACTTCCTGACACTTAAATCTATACCCGATGTTAACAAATTTCTCTTCTTCAGAAACGCTTTCCTTGCCATTGCCAGTCTACATTTTATTTCCTCTCTACTTCGACCATCATCAGTTATTTTACTCCCTAAATAGCAAAACTCCTTTACTACTTTAAGTGTCTCATTTCCTAATCTAATGCCCTCAGCATCACCCGATTTAATTTGACTACATTCCATTATCCTCGTTTTGCTTTTGTTGATGTTCATCTTATATCCTCCTTTCAAGACAGTGTCCATTCCATTCAACTGCTCTTCCAAGTCATTTGCTGTCTCTGACAGAATTACAATGTCATCGGTGAACCTCAAAGTTCTTATTTCTTCTCCATGGATTTTAATACCTACTCCGAATTTTTCTTTTGTTTCCTTTACTGCTTGCTCAATATACAGATTGAATAACATCGGGGAGAGGTTACAACCCTGTCTCACTCCTTTCCCAACCACTGCTTCCCTTTCATGCCCCTCGACTCTTATAACTGCCATCTGGTTTCTGTACAAATTGTAAATAGCCTTTCGCTCCCTGTATTTTACCCCTGCCACCTTCAGAATTTGAAAGAGAGTATTCCAGTTAACGTTGTCAAAAGCCTTCTCTAAGTCTACAAATGCTAGAAACGTAGGTTTGCCTTTTCTTAATCTTTCTTCTAAGATAAGTCGTAAGGTTAGTATTGCCTCACGTGTTCCAACATTTCTACGGAATCCAAACTGATCTTCCCCGAGGTCCGCCTCTACCAGTTTTTCCATTTGTCTGTAAAGAATTCGTGTTAGTATTTTGCAGCTGTGACTTATTAAACTGATAGTTCGGTAATTTTCACATCTGTCAACACCTGCTTTCTTTGGGATTGGAATTATTATATTCTTCTTGAAGTCTGTGGGTATTTCGCCTGTCTCATACATCTTGCTCACCAGATGGTAGAGTTTTGTCATGACTGGCTCTCCCAAGGCCATCAGTAGTTCTAATGGAATGTTGTCTACTCCCGGGGCCTTGTTTCGACTCAGGTCTTTCAGTGCTCTGTCAAACTCTTCACGCAGTATCTTATCTTCCATTTCATCTTCATCTACATCCTCTTCCATTTCCATAATATTGTCCTCAAGTACATCGACCTTGTATAAACCCTCTATATACTCCTTCCACCTTTCTGCTTTCCCTTCTTTGCTTAGAACTGGGTTGCCATCTGAGCTCTTGATATTCATACAAGTGGTTCTCTTCTCTCCAAAGGTCTCTTTAATTTTCCTGTAGGCAGTATCTATCTTACCCCTAGTGAGACAAGCCTCTACATCCTTACATTTGTCCTCTAGCCATCCCTGCTTAGCCATTTTGCACTTCCTGTCGATCTCATTTTTGAGATGTTTGTATTCCTTTTTGCCTGCTTCATTTATTGCATTTTTATATTTTCTCCTTTCATCAATTAAATTCAATATTTCTTCTGTTACCCAAGGATTTCTATTAGCCCTCATCTTTTTACCTACTTGATCCTCTGCTGCCTTCACTACTTCATCCCTCAGAGCTACCCATTCTTCTTCTACTGTATTTCTTTCCCCCATTCCTGTCAATTGTTCCCTTATGCTCTCCCTGAAACTCTCTACTACCTCTGGTTCTTTCAGCTTATCCAGGTCCCATCTCCTTAAATTCCCGCCTTTTTGCAGTTTCTTCAGTTTCAATCTGCAGTTCATAACCAATAGATTGTGGTCAGAATCCACATCTGCCCCTGGAAATGTCTTACAATTTAAAACCTGGTTCCTAAATCTCTGTCTTACCATTATGTAATCTATCTGATACCTTTTAGTACCTCCAGGATTCTTCCAGGTATACAACCTTCTTTCATGATTCTTGAACCAAGTGTTAGCTATGATTAAGTTATGCTCTGTGCAAAATTCTACCAGACGGCTTCCTCTTTCATTTCTTTCCCCAATCCATATTCACCTACTATGTTTCCTTCTCTCCCTTTTCCTACTGACGAATTCCAGTCACCCATGACTATTAAATTTTCATCTCCCTTCACTACCTGAATAACTTCTTTTATCTCCTCACACATTTCATCAATTTCTTCATCATCTGCAGAGCTAGTTGGCATATAAACTTGTACTACTGTAGTAGGCGTGGGCTTTGTGTCTATCTTGGCCACAATAATGCGTTCACTATGCTGTTTGTAGTAGCTAACCTGCACTCCTATTTTTTTATTCAATATTAAACCTACTCCTACATTACCCCTATTTGATTTTGTATTTATAACCCTGTAATCACCTGACCAAAAGTCTTGCTCCTCCTGCCACCAAACTTCACTAATTCCCACTATATCTAACTTTAACCTATCCATTTCCCTTTTTAAATTTTCTAACCTACCTGCCCGATTAAGGGATCTGACATTCCACGCTCCGATCCGTAGAATGCCAGTTTTCTTTCTCCTGATAACGACGTCCTCTTGAGTAGTCCCTACCCGGAGATCCGAATGGGGGACTATTTTACCTCCGGAATATTTTACCCAAGAGGATGCCATCATCATTTAATCATACAGTAAAGCTGCATGTCATCGGGAAAAATTACGGCTGTAGTTTCCCCTTGCTTTCAGCTGTTCGCAGTACCAGCACAGCAAGGCCATTTTGGTTAATGTTACAAGGCCAGATCAGTCAATCGTCCAGACTGTTGCCCCTGCAACTACTGAAAAGGCTGCTGCCCCTCTTCAGGAACCACATGTTTGTCTGGCCTCTCAACAGATACCCCTCCGTTGTGGTTGCACCTACGGTACGGCCATCTGTATCGCTGAGGCACACAAGCCTCCCCACCAACGGCAAGGTCCATGGTTCATGGGGGGGCATGAAAATGCATTACAGAATCACGAAGCAGCCATAAAAGAACTGCAAACTATTGTTCATGAAAATCATGAGACCTTGCAAGCTAAATTTGACTCAGTTGCATCTACCGATTCGGTTACGGAACTTGCAAAAACTCAGGAAAACTTAAAGGACACAGTAGATACATACACTCCTGGGAATTGAAATAAGAACACCATGAATTCATTGTCCCAGGAAGGGGAATCTTTATTGACACATTCCTGGGGTTAGATACATCACATGATCACACTGACAGAACCACAGGCACATAGACACAGGCAACAGAGCATGCACAATGTCGGCACCAGTACAGTGTATATCCACCTTTCGCAGCAATGCAGGCTGCTATTCTCCCATGGAGACGATCGTAGAGATGCTGGATGTAGTCCTGTGGAACGGCTTGCCATGCCGTTTCCACCTGGCGCCTCAGTTGGACCAGCGTTCGTGCTGGACGTGCAGACCACGTGAGACGACGCTTCATCCAGTCCCAAACATGCTCAATGGGGGACAGATCCGGAGATCTTGCTGGCCAGGGTAGTTGACTTACACCTTCTAGAGCACGTTGGGTGGCACGGGATACATGCGGACGTGCATTGTCCTGTTGGAACAGCAAGTTCCCTTGCCGGTCTAGGAATGGTAGAACGATGGGTTCGATGACGGTTTGGATGTACCGTGCACTATTCAGTGTCCCCTCGACGATCACCAGTGGTGTACGGCCAGTGTAGGAGATCGCTCCCCACACCATGATGCCGGGTGTTGGCCCTGTGTGCCTTGGTCGTATGCAGTCCTGATTGTGGCGCTCATCTGCACGGTGCCAAACACGCATACGACCATCATTGGCACCAAGGCAGAAGCGACTCTATTCACGCCCGTCGCGACACCACTGGAGGCGGGCTGCATGATGTTGGGGCGTGAGCGGAAGATGGCCTAACGGTGTGCGGGACCGTAGCCCAGCTTCATGGAGACGGTTGCGAATGGTCCTCGCCGATACCCCAGGAGCAACAGTGTCCCTAATTTGCTGGGAAGTGGCGGTGCGGTCCCCTACGGCACTGCGTAGGATCCTACGGTCTTGGCGTGCATCCGTGCGTCGCTGCGGTCCGGTCCCAGGTCGACGGGCACGTGCACCTTCCGCCGACCACTGGTGACAACATCGATGTACTGTGGAGACCTCACGCCCCACGTGTTGAGCAATTCGGCGGTACGTCCACCCGGCCTCCCGCATGCCCACTATACGCTCTCGCTCAAAGTCCGTCAAGTGCACATACGGTTCACGTCCACGCTGTCGCGGCATGCTACCAGTGTTAAAGACTGCGATGGAGCTCCGTATGCCACGGCAAACTGGCTGACACTGACGGCGGTGGTGCACAAATGCTGCGCAGCTAGCGCCATTCGACGGCCAACACCACGGTTCCTGGTGTGTCCGCTGTGCCGTGCGTGTGATCATTGCTTGTACAGCCCTCTCGCAGTGTCCGGAGCAAGTATGGTGGGTCTGACACACCGGTGTCAATGTGTTCTTTTTTCCATTTCCAGGAGTGTATATGCCTATAAAATGTAATCTTGTTTTTCCCTACATTTTATGCATGTATAAAATTGTATAATGCACCCAACTAGAGTCAAAGAAAAAAATAAATAAATAAATGTTTCTTTCTCTTGCATGAATTTGTATGTAACTGTGTCCTTGCATGCATGTATTATTTTTCTTGCAATAGCTCAATATTTATTCAAGTTTTCCCTATATACTTTATCTGTGTGCTTTATCTTTTGATCTCATGTGTTTGTAATTCATTCATTGAGCCTCCAGCTCCATCTTTCCTGGTTTCCATTCACAATCTTTCATAGCAATGAATAGTCTGTGCTTAAACTGCTTGTCCGATTGAAATTAATCTTGAATTTTCTGTGTTTCTGAAACTTGCTTTGTTCAGAGGTGAACCACGTGTCACTGTGAACAAGTTGAGTGCTCAGCTTTTCCTATTCATTACTTCACCTGCACCACTGAATTTCTCTTAATCTTTTTGAAACGTATGTTGGTTACTTAGTCAATTTTCAACTCTTTATGATAATTAGCATGCTTGCTACCTTTTATAAATTACTCAACCACATGGACTTTGTCTTTTGTTTTTACATTTGAATATTTTTGTATCATTTAGTACGTCCAATATTACCACTGGCTTTATTTATTGTTAACATCACATTAGCTGGTACAGATTTCTTTGTCACAAATGTGTGTGTACAATGATGGTCTAATTTCTTTGTATCTTTAATTTTTTCTATGTGAATCCATTTGTGAGTGTGCTAACCCATCCTTTCCCTTCCTTGAATTTCATGTGTGATTTGACCAAGAGAAGCCTTTTGCCATCTATCAGGTTTCAATTAAATGTTATTTTATGAGTAAATCAGGCACTAGCAAATGTTAATGTTAGGATGTTATTTCTGTATTTTGATGCCAGTTTTCATGGAAACATATGTTTCAATCTAAAATTTTACATCTTGTCTCACCATGTAGTTTTACCAGTTTTCTTGCCTGCCATCCCAAGCATTACTAAAGTGCAAGTCATGATTCAGCAAATGTCTTACGTTTTTTGCTGAAGATTTAAGTGATCTATTTTAAATGCTGCTGAAGGAAGCAATAGTTTCACTGACAATAATGAACATCTTAAAGACATAAGTAAACTAAGACTATACTTCCCCCAAAAGAAGTAGTAATATGCTGTCAGATGTGGGTTTTTATAATGACGCCTAGCTTCTTATTTTAACTTTTCAATGAGATAGTTGGGTAGCTGCACTGATACTTTCTTTCAGTCATTTAATTTATGCCAGCTGATACTAAATTCATATAACATAGTCTGCTGTAAATTGGCTTCACCATTCTGCAAATAGTAATATTTCATTTAGGTTTTGTCACAGCCAGCCACAGACATCACACTCCATCACTTTTAATAGTTGACATGTAAAGTTACAGAAATGTTTTTTTCAAAGAATTAGATCTAACAGTAGCTGAATAGTATAAGAGGAGAAATAGTGGCATTTTCCAAATATACATAAACACATGTTTGCCTCAAATATACATAAACACATGTAAAGTAAATTAGATATAATTTTTATAATTCTCCATGTGGGTAGATTATCACAAGCCATAATGTGTGGTTAGTATACTTTACAGAAGCAACAGGGGCTGCTTCTGACAGTTAATGTGTAACTTGACTTGTCCCACATCCCTAAAGATTCCCATTCATGATGTGATCTATGGAGCACAGTGTGTGAGTGACTGTTAGACTGAGTAGTGACTTGTCTGATAACAGTTGACCTCTGTATTTTGTTTTTGATCTTGTCTTTCTCAATCTTCTGATTTATGGTTCTCATTAATTTTATTTCTAAAGCTTTTCTTAATGGATTCAAAGATTTGGCCCATAACTATAATAAATACTAGTGATGACAAGGCACTTCCTTGTTGAATTCCTTTCTCTATTTTAGAGCACCTAGGTCTTTCGTCTGATATGTGAACAAAGCTTTAACACTGTTAGTATAATATTTTATGGCATTAAAGTCCATAAATTTCATCAAAATAGTGGATCCTCAGTGAAATGAAATGACTCAAAATATTTATTATCCTGTGGGTATGTATATCTGTGGTCAAATGATTCTCTGGATGATGCTAACAACTGCAATTGCCGAGATTCGGCTAACTCATCTGTTTACACTGAAACTACATTTTGACATTTACAGTAAATATATGCCACTTAGCACCGCTTGTATATACTCTACCACTATATCCTGCACTACTTCAACATTATTTACTTCCTTGCCAATTCCTTCTTTGCCTTGTTTGTTAGGACAGTTTCATGAAATACTAACTTGCAATTAATGTCATTCTGTTTGCCACAAACTTACTAACAATAATTTGTAGGATAAATTGTATATGTTTCTGATGGTTTGTCCATGGATGTGTGATTTTCACAAGAGATAATATATCTGCAATATTTCTAAAATGTTTGTATACTTACAATATTGCCCTCAATGAGGCCACTGCAGACCTCCTCAGTCTGTATGTTGAGTGTGACACAAGCATCCAAGACTAAAGCTTGTAATTCATCTTTAGATTTCCCATTCTTGTAATACGCCAATACTGCATTCAAAACCACATCGCAGAGGACACAAGTGGTCAACTGGTCCTGTAAATCAGAGTATAGCAAGAATAACAAGCAGTGTTTTATTTATTACAGCAATTACTGAGCTTGCCTCTACTATTACACTTCTATCCATGGAAAACAACAACATACATTAATTTTTTGAAATTTATTACTGGATATCTTCTGCAACTCAAATATTTTCAAGTGTATGTGAGAGCTCATACTGTAAATGCACTTTTCTGTTTTTTATATTGAGTAAAATTATGTCCACTGTATTTATGTTTTGTGGTAATTCATAATGTTGCAAGTGCTCTCAGCCAAGCCATATGATTTCAGCTCACACCATATTGAAAACTGTGCCACTATTTGGTATTTGTGGCATCCTGTGTGAATGGTAACTCACAGTACCATTATGGTATGCCCTGAACTGTTGCCACCTTAGATGCACGTGTGATTGTGGCTTAACTGCATAACAAAACAACAGCACCCCAAATGAAATGAACAAATATTTCACAGGCCTATTTAATAAATGCAATTCTGATTAATAATAGTTTGAATAGTAACAAGAAACAGAATTTAATTAACTGCACTTTTTTTTATAATTTTGCGTAATTTTGTTTGGCGGTGTGCTATTTTTGAATTTAAATTGCTGCGTAAATCTCTACTGTTATGGCACAAGTTTGTATATGTAAAAGCAAACTATCTTTTATATTCTATTGCTTGACTATCTTCTTGGTGTGCTTCTAAGCACTGAATATTGCACTTGTAGGATATAACCGAGCATTAATCATGATATAGATTCAATGTTGATGCAGATGGATGATGTTAAAGGTAGACATCAGTGGTGAAATGTTAGCAGTTTCTAGGATTGGGAATGTAGTCTGTTAGTAAAAGTAAGAAGTATGAGTACAGATTTGCTCCCAAAACTATATATGCCCAGGCAATAGAGAGGTTGGCCGAACCCATACTCGTTTTCCATGGTCATGCAGTTGGTAGAAAATGGTAAGCAACTGAAGGCAGATCTTCTGGAAAAATTTGAGAAAAGTAACAAGCAAAGAAAGGGAGACTGTAGTTGCTTATAGGAAAATAGTAAGCAATTAAGTGAAGATCTTACTCGAGAACGTGGTGGAAACAGAAGGAAAACATAACAGAAAGCTTTACCGCAAAAGCTGACCAAAACAATGAATTGGTGGCAGCAAATGACTGGCATCTGAGCAGAGAATGTAAACAAAGAACAGATGTGATCAGTGCCCAGCTAGGGGAGCAAATTGAAAGATGGACACAACAATGTAAAGAGATCAAAATTGACATTAGTGACATAGAAGAAGTGTTGTTGTTGTGGTCTTCAGTCCTGAGACTGGTTTGATGCAGCTCTCCATGCTACCCTATCCTGTGGAAGCTTCTTCATCTCCCAGTACTTACTGCAACTTGCATCCTTCTGAATCTGCTTGGTGTATTCATCTCTTGGTCTCCCTCTATGATTTTTACCCTCCATGCTGCCGTCCAACGCTAAATTTGTGATCCCTTGATGCCTCAGAACATGTCCTACCAACCGGTCCCTTCTTCTAGTCAAGTTGTGCCACAAACTCCTCTTCTCCCCAATTCTGTTCAATACCTCCTCATTAGTTATGTGATCTAGCCATCTAATCTTCAGTATTCTTCTGTAGCACCACATTTCAAAAGCTTCTATTCTCTTCTTGTCCAAACTATTTATCGTCCATGTTTCACTTCCATACATGGCTACACTCCATACAAATACTTTCAGAAATGACCTCCTGACACTTAAATCTATACTCGATGTTAACAAATTTCTCTTCTTCAGAAACGTTTTCCTTGCCATTGCCAGTCTACATTTTATATCCTCTCTACTTCGACCATCATCAGTTATTTTGCTCCCCAAATAGCAAAACTCGTTTACTACTTTAAGTATGTCATTTCCTAATCTAATTCCCTCAGCATCACCCGTCTTAATTCGACTACATTCCATTATCCTCGTTTTGCTTTTGTTGATGTTCATCTTATTTCCTCCTTTCGAGACACTGTCGATTCCGTTCAACTGCTCTTCCAAGTCCTTTGCTGTCTCTGACAGAATTACAATATCATCGGTGAACCTCAAAGTTTTTATTTCTTCTCCATGGATTTTAATACCTACTCCGAATTTTTCTTTTGTTTCCTTTACTGCTTGCTCAATATACAGACTGAATAACATCGGGGAGAGGCTACAACCCTGTCTCACTCCCTTCCCAACCACAGCTTCGCTTTCATGCCCCTCGACTCCTAGAACTGCCATCTGGTTTCTGTACAAATTGTAAATAACCTTTCGCTCCCTGTATTTTTCCCTGCCACCTTTAGAATTTGAAAGAGAGTATTCCAGTCAACATTGTCAAAAGTTTTCTCTAAGTCTACAAATGCTAGAAACGTAGGTTTGCCTTTTCTTAATCTTTCTTCTAAGATAAGTCATAAGGTCAATATTGCCTCATGTATTCCAATATTTCTACTGAATCCAAACTGATCTTCTCCGAGGTTGGCTTCTACCACTTTTTCCATTCATCTGTAAACAAGTCGTGCTGGTATTTTGCAGCTGTGACTTATTAAACTGATAGTTTGGTCATTTTCACATCTGTCAACACCTGCTTTCTTTGGGATTGGAATTATTATATTCTTCTTGAAGTCTGAGGGTATTTCGCCTGTCTCATACATCTTGCTCACCATATGGTAGAGTTTTGTCAGGACTGGCTCTCCCAAGGCCGTCAGTAGTTCTAATGGAATGTTGTCTACTCCCGGGGCCTTGTTTCAACTCAGGTCTGTCAGTGCTCTGTCAAAGTCTTCACGTAGTATCGTATCTCCCCTTTCATCTTCATCTACATCCTCTTCCATTTCCATAATATTGCCCTCAAGTACATCATCCTTGTATAGACCCTCTATATACTCCTTCCACCTTTCTGCTTTCCCTTCTTTGCTTAGAACTGAGTTTCCATCTGAGCTCTTGATATTCATACAAGTGGTTCTCTTCTGTCTCAGATAAGAACTGATTTTATCAGATAAACCTGTTTTATGCTTTCAACAATACTGTATTATAAAAGGATAGCCTGCTACTTACCACATAGAGGAGGCTGTGAGTTGCAGACAGCTACAACCAAATGACTATAAAATATTTAAGCTTTTGGCCAAAAAGCCTTTTTCACATCCAGACAAGCACAACTCACGTGTACATGGCCATTTTCTCTGGCCTGTGAAGAGGCTGCAGGGTGCAACTTGGTCTGACGTGAGCAGCAGTCTGAGGTTGGTGGTGGGGTTGAGGAGGTGGCGTGGGGTGGAGATGGGAAGGGATTGCAGGGAAGGGATGGGGTAAGGTGATGTGCTGCCTGTGAGAGCATGCAGGGATGTGGTGGGGACTGGATAGTGCTGCTAGCAGCTGTGGCTGCTGTGTAAGAGCACATGAGTAAGTGAACACCCATAATTTTGACACCTTGTGGATTTACTGGTTATTTTTTTGTGAATGCTGTTAAATGTAATATAGATGCAGTAATCTGAAATACACTGCACTTAAATTTACTGTGCTGTTCCACTTTGCTACCCCTCTAGACTCCATGAAACGGGGTATCATGGACCCGAACACACTGTCAGTTGTGCACGTTTTAAGGAGCTTCTGCTCATGCATGGCTGGGGTGATGTAATTGCCTTATGGGTCAAATACATGCAGATCAGATAAGCAATGTGCATGAGTTGTGGCGTGCACAGCTAGGTGTTACCACTCAACTACAAGTCTACACAGTGCCACTACATGGCAGCACACTCCACTCATTTGGCAGCTGGGGTGAATCCCGTTAGATGGTAGCACACTCATCAGATATGCCAATTCACTTGACATATAGTAAAATTAAATTGGACGTCAAAATATGTTATAGTTATACTGACAGAAAAATCTATTTTGTGGGCTTCTGAGCGAGTTATAGTATATTAAGTTTGGGATTTTATCAGACAGGAATCCTTTTTTATTCCTAACAGGAGAGTGCTCCAGTATAGTTGTTTTCATTTACCTGTAGCCAGGTGACTGTGTTGGTAGGCATTAAGGCATTACTATCTGAGTTTAATCATTTCCATAAACAGCAGTTTGTGTTGTAGTTGACCGGGTACTGTGTGGTCTACAGAACGGACAGAAAACAGTGAATTGGCTTTCGTGTGTAGTTTCAAGATGAGCTCTGCTGAATCGGTTTTAGGAGATAACAGAAAACTAAATTACCAGGAAAACTTAGCTTCAAAGGAACTAGGGAGCCCTCCGACAATATTTGTTGATTGAGAATGTTACCAAATATAAGTGAAAATTTAAAAAAGAAGTGTACAATAAGCATAAGTGGTCCTGTGGGTGCAACATAAGACAGGCACTGTATTGTTTCCCATATCGATTTTCAGTCTGGAAATTGATTCGTGGACTAATACAGTCATAGGGATCTTGTACATTTGTCCAAACAAATAAAAAAACACAAAAATGCAAACACAGGACTCTCAGTGCTTGGTAAAGTGAACATCAGTACTCAGCTCGACAGTGTATACAGAGAACCAGTCAGGAAACATAACAAGCAAGTGGACAGGAATAGACAAATCCTCTCCACTTTAATAGACTGCATAAAATTTTGTGGGTTGTTTGAGTTAGCTTTACCTGGTGACAATGAGTGGGAAGATTCAGAAAACCCAGGAGTATTTCATGGGCTTATAAATTTACTAAGTGCTATTGACAGCTCAGTGGAGGAACACTTAGAAATTGCAACTGTGTTTAAAGGTACATCTAAAACTACTCAAAATGAACTTCTGGATTGTATGCTCTTTACCATGCAACAATTGATGACTGTGTATAGATTTGAACTTCATGGCACTGTCGTGGAGAGATTATGGGGCTTCATTAGCCCTTATACACAGGATTCTGAGACATTATTTAAGGCAATTAATTCTCAATCCCAAAAACATGCAAATGGAAAGAAGGAAAAAGTGATCACACAATACTATGATGGTCTTACTGTTATGAGTGGAGGCATTAATGGTGTTCAGGCAAGGATTAAGCACATGTATCGTAGGGCTTATTATGTTCACTGCTATGCTCATCAATTCTATAAACAATCTATAAACAAATCTGTTAGAATATTTTCTCTAATGTCTCCGGCTTTCCAGTTTTTTTCTTCTAGTCATCACACAGAACAAGTGTGCTAGACAGAGTTGTGCAGACTAGACTACCATGGTTAGCAGCTATAAGATAGGTGTTTAACTGTCATACAATCAACCCACAGATAAAGAGGACAAGGAAAGTCTCATCAAGTGTTTAAAAGAAATCATCCTCTCTGATTATGCAGATGAAAAAACCACATGAGAAATTTATGGTCTCCTCTCCAGTATGAATGACCTTGAGTTCTTATTTTGGCTAGAAATTTTCCATTGGATCATGCCAAATGCAGACATACTCTCCAGAAGCTACAACATTGGCATCTTGAAGCAAAAACCGTTAGACAATATTTATTGGCATTTGAAGATACAATTACAGAAATAAGAAATACTGCCATTTCATTATCTTGTGAAGAACAAATTCAAAAGAAAATAAAATAAGAAAATAAAGTAGCAGGTGCAAAGAAAGTTTGTGATGCCATAATAAGCCATATGAATGAAAGATTTTCATTCACAAATCACCCTGTGGCATCAAAATTGTTAGATGTGAGTTCATTTTCTCTACTTTCAACAGGTTCTCCTGAGAGAGAACTTGACATTACTGTTGAAAAGTACCCATGGTTATTGAAGTTGCAACTGAGAACAGAGATACAGGAACTCTACAGCAGAAAAGACTTTCAATGTGCAAGTGTTGCCGTTGCAATGCTGCAGCTTCTACTAGACAACAACTTGGATCTAGACACATTTCCCCAGTTATGTGAACTAATGAGGTTAATTACAAGAAGTACTCTTACAATAGTTGAACCTAGCATTATTTCTCAACAATGAAAGGATAAAAACCTTTCTTAAAAACATAATGACAGAGAACAGGTTTTTGGCATCAGCAATGCTTGCAATTGGAAAAAGAATCCAGAACCTAAGCAGACTGAAACATAGTCATGAACCTTTCCTCCAAAAGCCTCAGTACCACAGAAATACAGCCCTTTCCAAAAGCCTTATCTTCTCCCCTGCTCCCAAATTCAACCACCCTGGAATTGTCGATGACCCAGTACTTGCAGTGGAAATACTTTTTCACCACCAACCCTACCAATCAGTCTAAACCAAATCTAATATTAAATTGTGTGTGACTCAGTTTGCTCCTACATCCAACTGTGATTGATCCTCACTGCTCCCAAATCATCCCCTATTAATTTTCCAGAATTTCATAACATCAAACCTTGCCTCACCATCATTCTCCAAATCCCTCAACATAGAAACAACCTTACATCCACAGAATGAACTGCAGTCTACCATCTAAAAACTAATCCTGACCTTATAATCCCATCTCCATACAAGAGCTCTACCACTGCAGTTTTGAAATGCAGGGAATGCCTGGTGGAAGAACTCCACCAGCTGGAAGTTTAATCCACCTACAAATCCTGAAACATTGATCCCATCCCAGAAATACAACAGAATCTCCAGTCTCCTCAGGTTCTTAGGCCCTTTCAAGAACCTCGCCCCTGAATCTATCTCTCTCCTTATCCCTACCATTCCCCATACCTCTACCTTGTAGATGCTTCCTGAAGTCCATAAACCCAACCACTCAGGATGCCCCATTGTGGGCAGTTACTGTACGCCCACTGAGAGAATCTCTGCTTCTGAAGATCTACACCATTTGCCTGTTACATGTAACCAACCATTATATATAACAGACACTAACCATTTCCTACACTGACGCTCTGCAGTTCCTGTTCCTTTATCATCCGGTAGCCAGTTCAGCATTGTCGATGCCACATCCCTCAATACCCATACCTTGCTACTGTTGAATACTACCTTTCCCAATGCCTGAGTGATTCCAAATCTACAAAATCCTTCAGGGTCACCATGGCCAGCCGTATCCGCACCCAGAATTATTTCTCCTAGAAACAAGTCCATGGTACAACAATGGACACCACATGGCATCAACATACACCAATCCATTTTTGAGCCATCTTGAGGAATCCTTCCTAATCACCCAGAATCCCAAGCCCCTCACCTGTGCCGCACAGGTTAGCTGCGCGGTCTAGGCACCTTGCCATGGTTCATGTGGCTCCCCCTGTTGGAGGTTCGAGTCCTCCCTCGGCTATGGGGGTGTGTGTTGCCTTTAACGTAAGTTAGTTTAAGTTAAATTAAGTAGTGTCTAAGCCTAGGGACTGATGACTTCAGCAGTTTGATCCCATAGGATCATAACACAAATTTCCAATTTTTTCCCCTCACCCAGTTCAGATTCCGTCATCTGGACCACGGGTGAGGACATATTAACCACATTTCTCCAGAATCTCAACACCATGTCACCCATTCACTTCAACTGGTCCTCCTCAACTTAACAAGTGACGTTCCTTGATGCCAACCCCTGCCTCAAGGATGACTAACTCTGTATCTCCATTCACATCAAACCTACCACCTCCACTTCAAAAGCTTCCACCCATTCCAGTTCCTTCTATACAGCTTAGCAAACTGTGTTCATCTCACCTGTAGAGATGAGCAGCCCCTCTACAAATATATTAAGGGTCTCGCTGAGGCCTTCATAAATTGAAACTGTCCTCCCAACCTTGTTCAAAAACTGTTGTCCCATGCCTTGTCTCTCCAACAACCTACTACATTATACATACCTTCAGTTCAGTCACAAGGGAACACTTCTCTCATGACCCACTGCTACCTAGGGCTGGAACAACTGAATCACATTCCTTGCCAGTAGTTTGACTACCTCTCTTCATGCACTGAGATAAGGAATATCCTACCTCTCCCAGGTACTGTGTGGTCTACAGTACGGTATTCTGCTGCCCAGTTAACCTATACAATATACACAGACAGAAAAAAAAGATCGCAACACTGAGAAGGAATTGTGTGACATAAAGGAAAGCTGGTATATGTGTTCCTGCATCTGAAAGATGATGTCTACTCAAATTTTGCATCAGTCTCATAAGAGTGGTACTAGAAGTGCCACTATGAGGATGTAGTTCAGGTTTGGTTTAAATACACACTGTAATGGTCTTGAGTGTTAGTTACCTTTGAGATTGGATATGGTGAGGTGATATGAGTCAAGAATGCCTTCAAGTCGACAAAGGCACCATTATCAGCACATCACTGTGTTTGAATGAGGTCATGTAATATGACAGCAAGAAGCTTGATGTTCCTTCCGTGATACTGCAGAAATATGTGGCAAGCATGAAGCCATTGTACATGACTGCTGGCAGTGGTGGTCGCAAGAATGTACAGTCACATGAAGAATGGGCTCCAGATGGCCGTGTGGCACTATGAAGAGGGAAGATCATTGTTTTTGGCTTATGGCTCTGGCTCATCATAATGCATCTGCAGCAGCAATTTCAGCAGCAGTTTGTGCCACGGTGACACAACAAACGGTTACACATGGGTTACCGTATTTACTCGAATCTAAGCCGCACTTTTTTTCCCGTTTTTGTAATCCAAAAAACCGCCTGCGGCTTAGAATCGAGTGCAAAGTAAGCGGAAGTTCTGAAAAATGCTGGTAGGTGCTGGTAGGCGCCGTCGAATATATGTAGCGCTACACAGGCAAAAAAAGGTGTAAGACGAGCTTTTTTCTCCGCCCCGAGTTTTGACCACTGCATTTTCATACATTATCCAATGAAGTAAATACAAATTCCGTGTTGTTCATCTTCGAATGTAGCAGCATTTCAATGTATTACGAAAATCCGACTGGCATGACTATTTGGGATGTTTGTCAATATGGCCAACTCTACATTCTGAATTTTTTCCTACCTGTGAGAAGAGATGGTAGCTAATAGGATCTTTTATGAATTGCGAATCACATGCAGCATTCTCTTCAACGTAAGAATAATACGAATATAAACATTTTGTCATGTATTCTTTCGTGTTTGCTGGTATCTCATTTAAATCCTGTCTGCGTAATAACCTAAGAAACTAGTGTGAGACAGCAGCAAATGCGGAAGAATATACAATCATGTCATGTTTATATTCGTATTATTCTTATGCCTAATAGTGATACAATCAGAAATGAAGCACGGCAATTGACTACATTTTTAAATCTAAGATGACTCTAATTTCCATGCAGAATGTAATGTACAAAAGAGGTGTCTGCAAAGATTTTCAAACGGAGAAAATTTTTAGCTAAGCTCTCGTTCAGAACATCTATCATACGCAGTCTATCATTTGGTTCTTATTGATCATTATCAAAGAAAGCAGCAGTGTAAGTAACAACAAATAGCAGTCTCTTGTCATTGTTTCACTAATGAGACAATTCCTCTCTTTTTATTTTATTGTAAGCGGCGGTAGCGCGCACAAAAGCAAGCCATGCCGCGAGCGGTGACAGGTCGTAAGCACTTATCAGAATGCGGCAAACAATGCATGACACAGTACAATAATGCATTTTCAGCCTAGAGTGACGTAAACGCCTATAACAAAGAGAACAGCACTTATCAGATCAAAGAAAAATAAGCAACCGATTCAAACCAGACGAAGCACGCCTGACGCATAGCAATGGCTACCTGGTAAAGCTTAGCTGCTAAGCTTCCGACCCAAACCAAACTACTGTAGCTGTATCGTCATTTATTCTACCTAAATTGTGTCTCATATTACAATAGACCAACTGTGTTTCAATCTGGAGGTGCGGCCTAAAACTTTTCTCTCCCCTTGAATTTAGAGTCTCAAATTTCAGGTGCGGCTTAGATTCGGGAAAATTTTTTTTCCTTGATTTCGAGTCTCATTTTTCAGGTGTGGCTTAGATTCGAGTGTGGCTTAGATTTGAGTAAATACGGTACTTCAAGGGCAGCTCCAAGCCAGACAACCTGTAGTACACATTCCACTGACCCCAAACCACCACCATTTGTGACTTCAGTGGTGTCAAATGAGAGCTCATTAGAGGACAGGCTGGCAGTGTGTTGTGTTTTCTGATGAAAGCTGATTCTGCCTCAGTGCCAGTGATGGCCATATGTTAGTTAGGAGGAGGCCAGTTGAGGGCTTGCAACCAGCCTGCCTATTTGCTAGACACACTGGACCTACACCTGGAGTTATGGTCTGTGGCTTGATTTTATATGACAGCAGGAGCAATCTCGTGGTACCCCATACACCCTGACTGCAAATTTGTACATCAGTCTGGTGATTTGACCTGTTGTGCAGTCATTCATGAACAGCATTCCGGGGGGTGTTTTCCAACAGGATGATGCTCACCCTCATACTGCTGTTGTAACCCAATATGATCTACAGAGTGAAAACGTGTTACTTTGGCCTGCTCAATCACCAGGTCTGTCTTCAATCAAGCAGCACATGTGGAACATCATCAGGTGACAACTCTAGCATCATCCATTAATTGCAGCCATTGTACTGACTGACCAAGTGCAAAAGGCTTGGAACTCCATCCCACAAACTGTCATCTGGCACCTTTACAACACAATGTATGCATGTTTGCATGCTTGCATTCAACTTTCTGGTGGCTACTCCAATCACTAGTGTACCAGCATTTCACAATTGCTGTGTTTTATCTTGTGCTTGGATTAACCTGTAACCCTGCCATGTTAAATACGTTACCTAAACAAATGTAGTCCCAAAATTTCATTACTCTACATTAATTATTTTTTGGTGGCACATATGTTTTCCGTCAGTGTGCATGTCCATCCTTAGTCCACCTTTGCTCCCAACCCTTTGCCTCATGGCTCATATCCCTGCAATATACTTACAAGGGGAGGCCACGGCATTGGGATCACAGATTTACTTCAATATTTGTCACCTTTAGTAGACCATTAAAACAACATAAAATGCAAATAGTAAGGTGTATCACTCTGGCAATTCCGAGAAAATCACAAGAGAAGTTTTACGGGCCTATTGTGTAACTGGTTATCAGGGCATAGATTCTGAGTGCTGCAGTTCATGGTAGTCAAGTGGTTATTGTTTAAGCTTTGTAAGACAAATGCGGCTGGAGTGACAGTTTGACTCTCATTCAAACTTAACACGTAATCTATAATTTTCATCACTGGTCATATTATTTAATTTACATCACATTTGAGAGGTAATAAAATGAAAAAGTCACATGTATTTCCAGGAAGTATTTGCACAAAGTTTCAGTTTACGTTTTCCATGTCTGCAGCATGTGATGTTGGGAGCACATCCAATGAGTAATTGTGCATTACTCTTGTGGTCTGTTTCATCAAGACTTACTGTATTACTGATTGTGAATAATGTCATTCACTTCATTGTTTATTGAGGTTTGACTTGGGCTTCCCAAGCCTGACCCTCATCCTTGAAAATTTAATTACAAACGGTAAACAGTCAAATAACATATGAAATCCACCACAACTTCATGAAAATGAAGATGTTTTTTTTTTCATTATATTACCTCTTGAATGTCATATAAATTAAATAATGTGACCATTGAGAAAAAAAAAATAGATTAAAAAATAAGTGTTTGTGGAATTCAAATCCTCACCTCATCCACAACCCTCTTCCACTGTGCTTGCACTAATCTCTTGACCACAATGACTTCTTATCACTAGCATGTTTGTACAGATACATCAGTTACATAATACACTCCTGGAAATGGAAAAAAGAACACATTGACACCGGTGTGTCAGACCCACCATACTTGCTCCGGACACTGCGAGAGGGCTGTACAAGCAATGATCACACGCACGGCACAGCGGACACACCAGGAACCGCGGTGTTGGCCGTCGAATGGCGCTAGCTGCGCAGCATTTGTGCACCGCCGCCATCAGTGTCAGCCAGTTTGCCGTGGCATATGGAGCTCCATCGCAGTCTTTAACACTGGTAGCATGCCGCGACAGCGTGGACGTGAACCGTATGTGCAGTTGACGGACTTTGAGCGAGGGCGTATAGTGGGCATGCGGGAGGCCGGGTGGACGTACCGCCGAATTGCTCAACACGTGGGGCGTGAGGGCTCCACAGTACATCGATGTTGTCGCCAGTGGTCGGCGGACGGTGCATGTGCCCGTCGACCTGGGACCGGACCGCAGCGACGCACGGATGCACGCCAAGACCGTAGGATCCTACGCAGTGCCGTAGGGGACCGCACCGCCACTTCCCAGCAAATTAGGGACACTGTTGCTCCTGGGGTATCGGCGAGGACCATTCGCAACCGTCTCCATGAAGCTGGGCTACGGTCCCGCACACCGTTAGGCCGTCTTCCGCTCACGCCCCAACATCGTGCAGCCCGCCTCCAGTGGTGTCGCGACAGGCGTGAATGGAAGGACGAATGGAGACGTGTCGTCTTCAGCGATGAGAGTCGCTTCTGCCTTGGTGCCAATGATGGTCGTATGCGTGTTTGGCGCCGTGCAGGTGAGCGCCACAATCAGGACTGCATACGACCGAGGCACACAGGGCCAACACGCGGCATCATGGTGTGGGGAGCGATCTCCTACACTGGCCGTACACCACTGGTGATCGTCGAGGGGACACTGAATAGTGCACGGTACATCCAAACCATCATCGAACCCATCGTTCTACCATTCCTAGACTGGCAAGGGAACTTGCTGTTCCAACAGGACAAATCACGTCCGCATGTATCCCGTGCCACCCAACGTGCTCTAGAAGGTGTAAGTCAACTACCCTGGCCAGCAAGATCTCCAGATCTGTCCCCCATTGAGCATGTTTGGGACTGGATGAAGCGTCGTCTCACGCGGTCTGCACGTCCAGCACGAACGCTGGTCCAACTGAGGCGCCAGGTGGAAATGGCATGGCAAGCCGTTCCACAGGACTACATCCAGCATCTCTACGATCGTCTGCATGGGAGAATAGCAGCCTGCATTGCTGCGAAAGGTGGATATACACTGTACTAGTGCCGACATTGTGCATGCTCTGTTGCCTGTGTCTATGTGCCTGTGGTTCTGTCAGTGTGATCATGTGATGTATCTGACCCCAGGAATGTGTCAATAAAGTTTCCCCTTCCTGGGACAATGAATTCACGGTGTTCTTATTTCAATTTCCAGGAGTGTAGATGTGTAAAACTACTCTTGCAATTTTCTCAGAACTGCCAGAATAGTGCACCTTACTACCCGCAGATTATGTTGTTTTAATGGCTTACTAAATATTTACAAAATTCGAAGTAAATCCCTGATCCCAAATCCCAATGTTGTGGCCTCCCCTTGTTAGATGCAAAACCTGTTCCACACATATCCCTACCATCAACTACTGCTGTCCTTTCAGAGGCATCTCCTCCCCCATCAGAGGGGGGGGGGGGTACCTGTAAAAGCAGTAATGTAAGCTACAAACAAAGCTGGAACCACTGTGCTGCTGTGCTGCTTTCTACATCTGCACATCAACTAAAAAGCTGTCTGTCCTCATAAATGACCACTCCCAAGCTGTGGCTAAGAGACTGCTGGACTACTGAGTTACTGAACATGCTGCTGAACACAATGTGCTTGACTTCAATGACTGCTTCACTGCCTGCACCACAAGCATCCTCCCTACTAACAACAGCTAATATGAAATGTGGAGATGAGAAGTCTCCCTATAACATAGCTTCCCTTCCATGACCCTTCTGGTCTCAACCTTTGCTAGTCCCAGTCACCATGACACTGCATGGCCTCAAAGGCAGTGCAACACTTACAGCTGCCCTTACCCTTCTATCCCCCTCTCCCCCCCCCCCTTTCCCCCTCCATCTGCTATGCTTCCTCCTTACCCCTCACCACTCATCTCAGATCTAGGATTGCTGCTCACATCAGGCCCAGTTGCAGCTCGAATTCCGTCCACAATGGTCAGAGGAAGGCCATGCATGTATGAACTGTGCCTGTGGTAATGTGTATGAACTTTCTATTTCTGAAGAAGGCCTTTTGGCCCAAAGCTTAGATGTTAAGTAGTCTTTGGATTGTGCCTATCTGCAAGTCAATGCCTTCTCTTTGTGGTGAGCAGCATTCTATCCTTTTTGTAATATTGTTTTTATTCCATTCTGGACATTCCATTGTTTGTTTTCTGCTAGGTATGAAACTCACAACTGCTAGTTATCATTAAGTTCAATCTCATTATTTGTCAATCCATGTGTTACTTCAGTGTATGGCTGCAAATGGACGTAGCACTGGTGCAAGTTTCGTGTCACCTCTGTATCAGTTGTTCCATATGTTAACATTGGTGTTACTTGAAACAGTGACATATCCATGCCACATATCTGTGCCTCACCACTTCTGTGTGCATGTGACCTTAAGCTGTAGATACTTTGGCAATTTACAATGAATGTAAAGTGTGTCAGTGTTGATGCCATATCAATAAACTTTTTTATGTAACACTATCAGGATACTGTTCTTGTTATAACCTATGTCTTGTTACCCAGGTGCAATGAGTTTGATTACCTCTCGCCATGCCCTGAAATGAGAAATGTCCTGCCCACTATCCTTCCCACCTCTCCTACCATGGTATTCTGCTGTCCACCGTACCTACACAATATACTCGTCCATCCTTACACAACCCCTGCTCCCAATCCCTTACCTAATGGCTCATACCCCCGTAATAGACCTAGGCGCAAAACCTGTCCCATACATCCTCTTACCACCACCTACTCCAGTCCGGTCACTAACATCACATATCCCATCAAAGGCAGGGCTACCTGTGAAACCAGTCATATGATTTACAAGCTAAGCTGCAATCTCTGTGCTGTATTCTACGTAGGCCTGACAACCAACAAGCTGTCTGTCCGCATGAACAGCCGCCGACAAACTGTGGCCAAAAAATAAGTGGACCACCCTGTTGCTGAACACACTGCCAAACATGATATCACTCATCTCAATGACTCCTCCTCAGTCTGTGCCATATGGATCCTTCCCACCAACACCAGCTTTTCTGAATTGCGCAGGTGGGAACTTTCCCTGCAATACATCCTATGTTCCTGTAATCCTCCTGGCCTCAACCTTTGTTAGTCACTGTCCTCACCCATCCAGCCTCCCTCTGTTCCCATTCCAGCACTACACAGCCACCATTTCACCTCCACACCCAGTATTTTTTTATTTATTTTTATTTCTTTCATTTCTGTCCTTTCCGCTACTTACCCCCTCCCCCCTCCGCACCTTCTTTGCTGCCCTCCGTCTAAACTGCAACACTTCACTGTCTGCCACTTCCACCATACTATCCCTCTCCCTCCCCACCACAGCCTCCTCATTACCCCCAGCAAGTCGCTATTCCCATCATGCACTGGTGCTGCTGTTTACAGTGTAGTTTCGGCTCTCTGGGACTGCAGATGTGTGTGCAAGTTGTGTTTACGTGTGTGTGTGTGTGTGTGTGTGTGTGTGTGTGTGTGTGTGTGTGCGTGTGTGTGTGTGTGCATGTGTGTATGTGTGTCTACTGCTGACGAAGGCCTTAATGGCCGAAAGCTTTAATTGTGTGAATCTTTTTGTTGTGCCTACTGCGACTCAGCATCTCTGCTATATGGTGAGTAGCAACTTTCCTTCTCTGGTACTGTTACATTCCATCCTGGATTTTCCATTGTTTGATATTTGTCTATAGTGTATTTGTTTATCAAGGGAATCATATTATAAAATGCCACTATACCCAAATTCACCATTTTTTTGTCAGAATTTATGCACAGTATCAAATAGTGGCTTAACAGTCCGGTTCAAACTGAAATAACATCAGTTACAATGCAAATTTTAGCACTCAGTGGCTCAAATCTTTCTTTTGGGGACTAAAGTAATTTGACACCTAAGATGAGAAATGCAAGTTGGTGCCAGATAAGGATTCAAAATAAGATTTACTCCTTATTGCTAGCAGTCAGTTTAATCAGTTACGCCAACTGAATGCACCTCCAGTAGTGACTCAAACTTTCAGTGTCACTGCTGCTTCCTTTAACACTGTAGCTATTTGTTATCTCATAGAGTAAGCACCTTTGGGAGGAATGGATTTGTTGGAGAGGCAAAGCAGTACCACTAATGTAGGGATGCATATATCCATGAAAACACTGAAATCAAAGACTCAGTCTTTTTATCAGACAAAGTAAATGTTGTCTGTTAATAAGAAAAGTGAAATATCATGATCAAATTTTATTCATAAACTTTCTTTATGTACTTGTGTCACACTTAATAGTTAATATGTCCTTATGTAACCTTCTTTATATCAAATCTATATTAAGCTAGAATTTCTAAATTAACTAGCACCAGTACATTTGCCAACTGGCAGTCAAAATGCAAATATAATTGCGCACACAGTGCTGACTGGTTTAAGTTTTTGCACTGCATAAATGCTTCAGTCATATTTGGGAATAAAAGTCTTAATTCCAGGAAGAGCTATGTTAGTTACATTATGATGTATGTGTTGATACTAAGTCATTTCATGTAGATCTTTGTATAGACCCTTAAACATGAGCAGGGCAAAACACATTCTTGTCCTTTTTCAACGAAGTCAACACCCAGTGTCCAATGATATAACTGTTGATGTGTCATTAAAATAAAAGAACAAAAGACATAAAAGAAAATTTTGTATCAACACTGAATTATTACTAACTATATAAAAATTCCTAGTCTCTTTTGTTACAGTGATATTAAAAATATAATGTTATACTTGCTGCAGAAAACTTTTTTGTCCAGAAAATGCAGGTGAGCCAAATTAATACTGCATATATCACATGATTTGAAAGACAATTTATGTTTTGTATGTATACTTCTGAGGACATACCTTTGGGCTCATATCTGTGAGATATTCTGACTCAATCTTATTTGTCAGGGTAAGATGATGCAATGCCTCTTGAAAATGAGGTGGCTTCACTCTTGTTGAATGAAATGTATCCAGTCCACTCATAAACATCTCTGTTAAAGCCTTGTGCTTCCATGCTTCTGCAAAAAAGAGTTTGACAGTGTTAAAAAGGTAATCAAGGGCAAAATGGGAGGGTTTGTATAGAGTATTTTTTTGATGTAGCAACAGATATTGATGTCCTTGTAGTATGAAAAATTACTTTATGTGAAGTATCACTCTCATACTGATGCTCATTTTGATGTGATTATTTGGATTATGCTGATCACAATAAAATCAAATTTTCTGATAGCACCATAATGCTATCAAAACATTTACAAATACCAATAAATAAATCTGCATACATGGTATGTACTATGAAAAATTACTTTATGTGAAGTATCACTCTCATACTGATGCTCATTTTGATGTGATTATTTAGATTATGCTGATCATAATAAATTCAAATTTTCTGATAGTACCAAAATGTTATCAAAACATTTACAAATACCAATAAATAATTCTGCAAACATGGTATTATACAGGGCTGTAATTACGGTATTTCATTTTAGTTTTGAAATAAGCAAATCTTTTGTGTTTGATAGGTACAAGCATGTATGTGTTACCAACAAATAGTGTTATAAGTTTCATTTTTATAATTGTTACTGTTCAGGATGAAACTGTGACTTAACTGATGAGACTGTATAAGTATTTTGTCCAAAAACATTACATTTCACGAATTATTCACAAGTTACATTTAAGAAAAACCACTCGAATTTGAAATATCAACTTTGGAAATAAGTGTTTAGGATTTACACACCTCATTTGAAAGCCCTGACTCTCTACTATTTAAAGAATATCCTGCATTTTTTCTAAATTTTGAAATTTAGGAACTATCACTGCTGCAAAATGTTGATATGTGATTATTCAAATTTTTGGAACACAGTTTTGCTATCTTACAGCCCTAACAATTTTAAATTCAAAAATGTAGATTTTTACTAGAAAAATATGGCAGATAATGAAATATCATTAATACAAAGGTTTGGCTTTTAGGGAAACGTTGTTGAACTTGGCTAGAAAAGTGCACACTTAAAAATCAAGTAGAGGCATTACAAGAATGTAGAATTAATCGTTATGTGAAGAACTGCATTGGCAGATATGTATAAGTATTATCTATTAACCTGCCTGATAAGTTGTTATTGAATATGTAACTGCTCTGTATTTTGATATTTTGTAGAATACTTCCTACACTAGTCCTTGAGTAGTTGCTGTGTCCTGTGCCACAGCCAGTGACCAACAATCTGTGGTAGAATTCAGTCAGTAATTCAGTCACCATTTAGCTTTCAATGAGGCACCTTCAGTAAATTCAGACTCTTCTAAAATGTTGTCTAGCTAGTTTTGGTTTGGTACACTTGACAAGGATGTGAATTATTTTGAGGAGGTTTATGCAAAGTTTATAATTGTAATATTTGTATGTTGTTGTTGTTGTGGTCTTCAGTCCTGAGACTGGTTTGATGCAGCTCTCCATGCTACTCTATCCTGCGCAAGCTTCTTCATCTCCCAGTACCTACCGCAACCTACATCCTTCTGAATCTGCTTAGTGTATTCATCTCTTGGTCTCCCTCTACGATTTTTACCCTCCACGCTGCCCTCCAATGCTAAATTTGTGATCCCTTGATGCCTCAAAACATGTCCTATCAACCGATCCCTTCTTCTAGTCAAGTTGTGCCACAAACTTCTCTTCTCCCCAATCCTATTCAATAGCTCCTCATTAGTTATGTGATCTACCCACCTTATCTTCAGCATTCTTCTGTAGCACCACATTTCGAAAGCTTCTATTCTCTTCTTCTCCAAACTGGTTATCGTCCATGTTTCACTTCCATACATGGCTACACTCCATACAAATACTTTGAGAAACGACTTCCTGACACTTAAATCTATACTCGATGTTAACAAATTTCTCTTCTTCAGAAACGATTTCCTTGCCATTGCCAGTCTACATTTTATTTCCTCTCTACTTCGACCATCATCAGTTATTTTACTCCCTAAATAGCAAAACTCCTTTACTACTTTAAGTGTCTCATTTCCTAATCTAATCCGCTCAGCATCACCCGATTTAATTTGACTACATTCCATTATCCTCGTTTTGCTTTTGTTGATGTTCATCTTATATCCTTCTTTCAAGACACTGTCCATTCCATTCAACTGCTCTTCCAAGTCATTTGCTGTCTCTGACAGAATTACAATGTCATCGGCGAACCTCAAAGTTTTTACTTCTTCTCCATGAATTTTAATACCTACTCCGAATTTTTCTTTTGTTTCCTTTACTGCTTGCTCAATATACAGATTGAATAACATTGGGGAGAGGCTACAACCCTGTCTCACTCCTTTCCCAACCACTGCTTCCCTTTCATGGCCCTCGACTCTTATAACTGCCATCTGGTTTCTGTACAAATTGTAAATAGCCTTTCGCTCCTTGTATTTTACCCCTGCCACCTTCAGAATTTGAAAGAGAGTATTCCAGTTAACGTTGTCAAAAGCCTTCTCTAAGTCTACAAATGCTAGAAACGTAGGTTTGCTTTTTCTTAATCTTTCTTCTAAGATAAGTCATAAGGTTAGTATTGCCTCACGTGTTCCAACATTTCTACGGAATCCAAACTGATCTTCCCCGAGGTCCGCTTCTACCAGTTTTTCCATTCGCCTGTAAAGAATTCGCGTTAGTATTTTGCAGCTGTGACTTATTAAACTGATAGTTCGGTAATTTTCACATCTGTCAACACCTGCTTTCTTTGGGATTGGAATTATTATATTCTTCTTGAAGTCTGTGGGTATTTCGCCTGTCTCATACATGTTGCTCACCAGATGGTAGAGTTTTGTCAGGACTGGCTCTCCCAAGGCCATCAGTAGTTCTAATGGAATGTTGTCTACTCCCGGGGCCTTGTTTCGACTCAGGTCTTTCAGTGCTCTGTCAAACTCTTCACGCAGTATCTTATCTTCCATTTCATCTTTATCTACATCCTCTTCCATTTCCATAATATTGTCCTCAAGTACATCGCCCTTGTATAAACCCTCTATATACTCCTTCCACCTTTCTGCTTTCCCTTCTTTGCTTAGAACTGGCTTGCCATCTGAGCTCTTGATATTCATACAAGTGGTTCTCTTCTCTCCAAAGGTCTCTTTAATTTTCCTGTAGGCAGTATCTATCTTACCCCTAGTGAGACAAGCCTCTACATCCTTACATTTGTCCTCTAGCCATCCCTGCTTAGCCATTTTGCACTTCCTGTCGATCTCATTTTTGAGACGTTTGTATTCCTTTTTGCCTGCTTCATTTACTGCATTTCTATATTTTCTCCTTTCATCAATTAAATTCAATATTTCTTCTGTTACCCAAGGGTTTCTATTAGCCCTCGTCTTTTTACCTACTTGATCCTCTGCTGCCTTCACTACTTCATCCCTCAGAGCTAACCATTCTTCTTCTACTGTATTTCTTTCCCCCATTCCTGTCAATTGTTCCCTTATGCTCTCCCTGAAACTCTCTACAACCTCTGGTTCTTTCAGTTTATCCAGGTCCCATCTCCTTAAATTCCCACCTTTTTGCAGTTTCTTCAGTTTCAATCTGCAGTTCATAACCAATAGATTGTGGTCAGAATCCTCATCTGCCCCTGGAAATGTCTTACAATTTAAAACCTGGTTCCTAAATCTCTGTCTTACCATTATATAATCTATCTGATACCTTTTAGTATCTCCAGGATTCTTCCAGGTATACAACCTTCTTTTATGATTCTTGAACCAAGTGTTAGCTATGATTAAATTATGCTCTGTGCAAAATTTAACAAGGCGGCTTCCTCTTTCATTTCTTCCCCTCAGTCCATATTCACCTACTATGTTTCCTTCTCTCCCTTTTCCTACTGACGAATTCCAGTCACCCATGACTATTAAATTTTCATCTCCCTTCACTACCTGAATAACTTGTTTTATCTCCTCACACACTTCATCAATTTCTTCATCATCTGCAGAGCTAGTTGGCATATAAACTTGTACTACTGTAGTAGGCGTGGGCTTTGTGTCTATCTTGGCCACAATAATGCGTTCACTATGCTGTTTGTAGTAGCTAACCCGCACTCCTATTTTTTTATTCAATATTAAACCTACTCCTACATTACCCCTATTTGATTTTGTATTTATAACCCTGTAATCACCTGACCAAAAGTCTTGCTCCTCCTGCCACCGAACTTCACTAATTCCCACTATATCTAACTTTAACCTATCCATTTCCCTTTTTAAATTTTCTAACCTACCTGCCCGATTAAGGGATCTGGCATTCCACGCTCCGATCTGTAGAATGCCAGTTTTCTTTCTCCTGATAACGACGTCCTCTTGAGTAGTCCCCGCCTGGAGATCCGAATGGGGGACTATTTTACCTCCGGAATATTTTACCCAAGAGGATGCCATCATCATTTCATCATACAGTAAAGCTGCATGTCCTCGGGAAAAATTACGGCTGTAGTTTCCCCTTGCTTTCAGCCATTCGCAGTACCAGCACAGCAAGGCCGTTTTGGTTAA
This sequence comes from Schistocerca americana, assembly GCF_021461395.2. Lineage (NCBI taxonomy): Eukaryota > Metazoa > Arthropoda > Insecta > Orthoptera > Acrididae > Schistocerca > Schistocerca americana. Next base: position 848,419,847 of record NC_060120.1, on the reverse strand, counting down.
TGTTACAAGGCCAGATCAGTCAATCATCCAGACTGTTGCCCCTGCAACTACTGAAAAGGCTGCTGTCCCTCTTCAGGAACCACATGTTTGTCTGGCCTCTCAACAGATACCCCTCCGTTGCGGTTGCACCTACGGTACGGCCATCTGTATCGCTGAGGCACGCAAGCCTCCCCACCAACGGCAATGTCCATGGTTCATGGGGGAAGAATATTTGTATGTAACACTGAAAAAAACTGGATTAAACAAAAAATATGAAGATATGCTTATTATTCATATTACATTCTGAACATCTGTATTTGTTCATAAATATACAAGGTCCAGGATCTCAAGAGAACCATCAGAATGCTTAATTGACACTAACAAAAGTTTTTTTTTTTAAATATAAGTTACCTTTCTTCTATAAGTATGTACTTCTTACTCTCTCCAAAAAGAAACAAAAAGTACAATTTCATTATCACTTAAACTGTGCACTTGATGTAAGGGAGAGCAAGGCAGTTAAATCGTAATCCAGCCTTGACAGTTGTACATTCATATGTGAATTAAGTCTTTTCCTGACCTTTGCTATCTGAGAGATTCTCAAATAAACACCCATTCAGATATTGTTACTGAATTTCCTCTGTTATATCAGTAAGTTACCACTGTGCCATCACCAGAAATGTCTCATCTAGGAGTCCATGTATAGGTCATGGAATTGAAAATTCTGAAGATGAGGCACGCCCAAGAGGTATCTTTTATAGAATGAAATTTTCACTCTACAGTGGAGTGTGCGCTGATATGAAACTTTCTGGCAGATTAAAACTGTGTGTCGGACTGAGACTCGAACTCAGGACCTTTGCCTTTCGTGGGCAAGTGCTCTACCAACTGAGCTACACAAGCACGACTCATGCCCCATCCTCACAGCCTTACATCTGCCAGCTCCTCATCTCCTAACTTCCAAACTTTACAGAAGCTCTCCTGCGAACCTTGCAGAACTAGCACTCCTGAAAGAAAGGATATTGCGGAGACATGGCTTAGCCACAGCCTGGGGGATGTTTCTAGAATGAAATTTTCACTCTACAGTGGAGTGTGTGCTGATATTGTCCATAATATAGTAACTCCTCACTTAGAAACTAGGAAACAACCCCTGTTGTCTCAGACCCATCAACAGTTAGTAGAAGAACCAGGGAGGCAGTTAATGGCAAAGAGAAAGGGAGCCCCCAGTGAGAGGCAGAATTCACTGCGTCATTGTCATCTGATATGAGAATGCCACTTATTGTCTGAAATATAAATACAACAACAGAGAATGGTAGGTAGTACGTAAACACAGATATGAGTAAGGAAACCAGAATTTTTTTTTAGCAGGGCCACAGCAACCAGTCACAATGAGGCATTTGGGATTGTTGGGTTTGTTTGTATGCTGCTCATGCTCCCAATCACTACTCGCATGGATCATATGGGTGTAAAAGACTTAGGTGTAAGATGAGTCATATGCAACCATGAAACAAACCCTGCTTCTGTCCTAATACCAATACATGCTATCCAGTCAGAGACTCGATCACCTGTGAAAGTAGGCATACTGCATGTAAACTTCACATAGTTAACTTCAGTGGAATGGCTGCTTTGCTACAAACTGGCCTCCCCCCCCCCCCCCCCCCCCCCACATTCTGCAGTTGAGGACTATGGCTATCTTCCCTATTCTCACATTAGCTAACATGCATTTTACTGTATTTTATGATTTTTAAGACTTAACAGTCATTTGTGAGTGCCACCTATATGAACAGGGCCATGTACACAAGTTGCTCTCTGATTTTACATATTTTATTTCTGCCAAACCTTTGTATGATGTGCTACATTTTATCGACTAATATGACAACTTGGCATGAGGTTTCAACTCACAATGAGCCTGTTTCACAACAAAAATTCCGGAAGACCAAAGGTGACAGCAAAGTCTGTCAAAACTGCTTGTCTAAAATAAAGAAGTATTTTTGCGATGTTGGCTATAGAATCACTCCTTCTCATTTCTCAACATGAGAGAATTTGATTAGACTTTTTTGCTTCAACTAATCATGGCCACTGGAGACTATGTGGTCTATCTACAGTTGCTGAGTCAGCCATAGTGCCGCTTTGATCATCACTGCAGTTTTTATTTACAGGCTTTTGCCTGCTGTATTTTCACACTTACAATAAAGATAGGACATAGGTCTCCGAAGCTAGTCACCATCAAGAAATAGACAAGATACTTCCTAATGCAACTTATGATGGAACTACAACCATTTATTTCAATTACAAAACAAGTTTTGGAGCTATGTTTCAGCTGCAGTATGCTGCAAGTTCATAAATTTAAAGCAATATGCTACTGAATGATTTATTCCTTTCTTAACTATGGGATGAATTATGGGGCTGTGCAGCTGATGTCCATTTGAAAAAGAAAAGAACAATATGATGCTGTAAAGGGACACCTTCCTCTAGCATTACTTTTCCTCAACAGAAGTTATCAAAACCAAAAATACTTTCTATCTTTTAAACACGATCATATTATCTCAGCTGTTTTTCTAAAAGAATTTCATATGATTTTGTACATGATGTTACGTATTTCAGGCTATAATCCATAAAAAAAATTATGTTAGCTTCATTGTTACAATCAATATGTACTTGCTTTGGATGTGCAGTTAAAATTACTTTTCTTTTAGAAACATTTGGAAATTATGAAATATTTGGCACACTTAAAATTTCTATTATTAATTACACAATTTAGTGCAATTTATTAAATTTTTTTCTGGATTCATTTATAAAATAATGTTATAGGTTAATAGAAAGTCATTTGTCTATAAAGTTCGTAAACTCTTTGGAATATTGGTAGTACTGAACAATTAGTTAGTGGTGGGCGTCCCTCTCATGCGATCGGATGTGTTTTTCATTTTTGGCAATAACAACGTAATTTTTGGTTTTAAAGTGGAAATTGTAAAGACAGCATGATATAGAAAAATGTGAAAGAATAAAAATCAATATAAAAACAGACAATTTTTCAGTAGTTATCTAATCAATTGGAATCATGATAACCTATGATATCAAAAAATTTCAGGTTCAAATTCAACCTCTAGACATGAAGAACTGGAGCCAACTATGAGAAAAGAAGATAAGTAAAAAAGTTTATTGTAAATCTTACTCCTCTCAAAATTCATTGACAGAGTTTATTTTGAAGTCAGTGACAATCACCAAGTGATATGAGGGAGGAGTATATTACAATGTGTACATGGGATAGGCCACAGAGAATCACCTCGTGATGTGTTTGTACAGCAAAATACTTAATGCTATATTCTGAATACATATTTAAATTAGTTACTGTACATACTTTATGAGTCAGCAACTGAAGCTGCCAAGTGCAGTGCTGGTACACAATCACAATATCAGAACAAAACGTGTCTACTTACAGAAAAGAATGAAATTAAAAATGACAGTTCGAAGCCCATACACCAATGGTTTCGTTTGGCTTAGCAAACTATAGAACAAGAACCAATTATGAATATGTAACTGGATTGATTTTAATTCAAAATTGAAGTCTTTTCTTATAGAAAAATATTTATAGTCATTCAGTGAATTTTCAAATGTAGCTTGTGATACGAACCAGTAGAATATTAGTCATAAAGTAATAAATGTATGAGGTAGATGTAGGATGCAATAACTGTAGTAAGTAACATAGTTTGAAAGTGTCATGGTATTTTTTTGACATTTGTAAAAGACATTGTTGTCTTGAGTCCATGCAAAGAAAATGCAAGTAAATATATAAACAACCTTAAGGTTAATAAACACAGGGAGTATATGTGGACAAGGAAAAAAAATTCCCGGATTTTCCTGGATTTCCCAGTTAAAAATACTCTTTCTCCCGGTTGAAAACACACGTTTTCCATGTTAAGTGACAGTATATTTTCCCTTATCAATCCTTTGAATGGTTATGATTTTATACATGTGCGTAGAATTTCCCGGCCCTTTAGAAAACGAAACTCAGGAAAAGAGACATGTTTTGGAAATATCTTTGATGTGTAGCAACATGTACACTGCGCATTTTCATATTACACTGCATGTTACTTTCTGAATGATTGAAATCAAGATAGCAATGTGCGTTTATAACCCAGTCATAGCTCATGTCATGTGATGTTGCCAGCCGATGGAAACGGATATTCAGAGCATAGGACACATGATGTAGACCAACACCAACATCACTGTTAAGTATCATGAACACACAAACATGGAAAGTTAATAGTTTAAATTAATATGCATAGTGTTGCTGCAATAAAAGCAAAACTTTCACATATAATATTGGACTCTATGGTTAATAAGCTGCAAGAGAAGCTAAGCTTTTGCATATAATATTGATCTTTTTGGGTGTGTTACAATTAAGATATATCACACAAATCTGCCAGCAATATTTTTAATAATGACATAAATGTCTGGTCTTCAGGGTTCGAAATTCTTCTAAATGGCTCGTCATCAAAGAGTTGATTTTTAAATGAGAGTCAAACGCCCTGTGATTTAATAAATTCATGGTCCATTCTCGCACATAGTTCAACTTATGTAAAAGGACATTTACTTTGAAAGTAATGCTTTTCAAACCACCATTCGCAATATTTTCCCGCGACCTGTTAGAAATAGGTTCATTTCCGCAGTTGCCAGAGAGCGCAGATAACAGGCGACACCGCGCTTGCGCAGCTATCATGACGTAGGAAGCCCGTATGTACGTACATGTACAATATTAAAAGATCATACATTATGTCATAAAAGAAACAAGACATCAGAGGATACTCCAAGAGCATCGGAATTTCATGAACCATACTAAAATGTGCGCATTTAAAGTCCATACTTAAGTGCACATTTGTATGTCCAGATTCCCAATGAAGTAGACGTTGACCTGATGTTAAGCTTTTCAGTGTGGTTTTTGGGGATGTAAGATTTCTTGGAGCACCAGTATTGTATTATGTCATGTTTGGTTCTGTATTATGGCAAAATTTCATATGTGCTAGAAGATGAAAATGTGCACTTGAAATGCAGCAAACAGTTGAAACTAGCCAGTACTGTGGATTAAACATTTCGATTCAAATACATTGACTGCCTCTGCGAAAAAAGTTTATAAAAGTCAAATTTCTTTAGCAAACAGACAAAAATAACTTCATTGTTCCGCAAGGTGATTAATGCTTGACTGTCAGGAAAGTGGAAATAAAATACAGTTTGAAACTAATGACATTCATTTTTAATTCACTTGATAGCTCCCGGCCACAGATATCTGCTTTGTTTTTATTTGACGTGAGAGTAAACGAGGGGAAACAGCAAAATCACTAAATGTAAACATGGGTCACGTGGAGACTACCCACTATAACTCAGACTGCTCTGCACATCAGCCCTAGATCTACGATATTTGCGAACCGGGTCAATAATAAAAAAATTGAACTTTCAAAAATATGTTCTTCTTGTAGCACATGTCTTTCTGAAAAGTCTGAAACAGAAAACACATGTGTTCCAGGAAATGTTAAGACATATTATTTGGACTTAAGTGTGCCAAAGTGCAGTGCCACGCCTCTTCATAAAGCATTCTTCTACCGCATGTCACTGTATTTCGCTCTGTGGAATTGAAACATGTATATTTTGTAATGTATGCCATCAAACTACATTCACGACAGTGGAAATTGAAATGCCCCATGGTGCCTCTCCTGCTCCCAGTCGGGTTGTTTGACAGTGTTTGACAGTGTGCCTCTCATTTTTTTTTTTTAAAAAAAAAAAAAAAAAAAAAAAAAAACACACTCACAATTAATAGCGGATCAGGTTATTTGTAATCGGGAGAACAAGAACTCTTCAGAAAATTTGCACTCTTTATTGCCTATTAGCTAATAACTTGCTGTTTTGTGTGATATAAAATTAAATATAGCCTACATAAAACCAATAAAGACAAGAGATAAGCAAGAAATTACACATTTCTTCAATCCTTAGCTCCTAGCATTTTTTTTCCTCTATGATCTTGCTACAGCTTTACATCACATGCTTTCCTTTCTGCGAAAGCATCTATTACCTCATCGAAGTTCGTCAGTCGTTTTGCTACATGAAAAATCAAAATGTCATTATCTAATACTAAAAAAGCTGTTAACACAAATAATACCCAAGACTGGTGTGTTTTCTCGATCTGATTACATCTATTTTGTCACTGTCTGCTAGGTAAAACAAAATAGGCCTTTGTAATATAGCAGCAGTTTTGTAACACACACCAAATAAACAAAACTGTTTTGGCACAAATGGCCATTTTTATAACAAGACAGAATATAATTCACAAAGTACCAATATCAAATGCCCATTAGACCTACTACAAGCAAAAAGCTTTATGCTAGAAAATAGTTTCACATTTCATTCATACGCATCAGTTTCTCAAGCATGAGATCGAAAAGTAGTATTACGAAATTTTTATATAAATTTGGAATCGTCTTATTCTTCCATAATTTGTGTGATGTTCCCGTTTCTTCTCCTTCCTCATTCTAACAAACAATCTTGTCATCACCAATTCTGTAGCTATTCATGCCATTGTTAAAATTTGTTCGCCGATTAACTTCACTAACCCTGCCAGAATCACAGGTTTAGTTATCCCGCAATTATTTTCCGGTTAGGCGCTATTACGTGTTCGTACAATATGTTTTCTGCGTTACTTCCAAAATAGAATTTTGGCTGCTAGCTGGGGACTGTATAACTGGTCCTTACTAGTATAGCAATCTTGCCAAAAATTTTCTGTCAAAATTTCAGTTTCTTTGATACACAGAGAAGATAATACGTAATTTTTCTCACCTGTTATTCCTGTCAGTTGTTTATTTCCATTCTGGTAGTCTGAGTCTATGGATTTTGCTAGTAATTATAACAATGCTGATCATTAGCAAACCCAATCAACCACATAATCAGACAGCGATTGGCATTCATCCCTTCGGCTTTACTCCACTCAGCTCGTAAAGCCCCGACCACTTTTGACTGTGGAAAGTTTATTTATAGATGTGACAAGGATTCTCCTGACAGAGACATCATGCATTCAAAAATCAACTTATGATTCATTCAGAAACCAACTTAAAATGTGTTCAAAAATGTTCAAAAACCAACAGGGAAGCGTTTCAAAACCATATGAATAATCGATAGACAAACTTGCCCTGGATGCTAGGCACTTTGTGAAACAAGTTCTTTTCCTCAACAATATGAATTTGGCGCCCCCTTTTCCCGGTAGCATCCAGCTGCTTGCTGCGACTGCTTGCACAGGCAACAGCCACATTCCTGTAGCCAGAAGCAGGAGAATCTACAACTGAAACGCGACTCAACTGCGCATGTGCACGAGCCCGATCGTAAATCTAAAACGAATTTAATGTAAACAGTTGTGACTTCACGCTCATCAGAGGCAGTTTGTTGTTATGAAGCAATGCATAGTCTTCCTAATGCCTTTGACACATTTTGATGTTGGCAGACGCTTGCATGAGCACTGTGCGTCATTATTGTATATGCCGCATTTCCTTTGCAATTTACGTTATTTTCATTTCTTTCTCTCGTTTATCTTTTATTTTTGAAGTATTATTCTGCAATAGTGGGATACAGTAATGTCCTTTGTTAGAGTATCGGTTCTTACCAGTCAACATTACAAAAATTTAACTGAAAACTAAAACAATGAAAAATTCCCGAAATTCTAAAAAATTCCCGGGTTTTTCCCGGATGAAAAAATTCCTGGGTTTTTCCCAGATCTCCCGGTTGTCCTGGGGTGTATACACCCTGTAAACAGCAAGATGAATTGTACTGATGAGAAATGATCATGATTTAATGTCCAGTTGTGGGAGACAGGAGGTCGTTTGGTTGTTTATGATTGATTGTGTTAGTCAGGGTATTTTTTATAACGGAAACTAACATCTTTGTGAATGAATGTAACTACTACATCTGGACACAATTGGTAACACATCTGTTATACATCATTTTTATGATCTGTGTGTATCTACTTTAGTTACCTATGCAGATAGCATAGTTTGACATGTCACATGACTGGGGTGGATGTTTTATCAGCCATAGACATGGCCACGAATGCAAGATGAGCAAAACATGCTGCATCAACGCAGCTGTCTGCAGCACAGCTGTGGGTTTGTGAAGTATGGGACACTCCATTTCTGACAAAGCAAATTATAACAAATAATGCATAAGATTTCAATGCTCAACAATACTCTGTGAGCAGATCCACAACAACCCGCTCACAATTTCATACAGAAGCCACCGTTCTACACAAGCATCTCTGCTCACTAGACATAGGCTACAGAGATTAGTCTGGGGCAGGAACACTGCTGATTCATCCTTGAAGGGAAAATGTCATCAGGACTGGTTAGTTGATACTCCTATTGGTACATTCCAATGGCATCACATGACTGTGTCAAATACAATGATAGTCAATGCTGTCTACTTGTTAAAAGGACATCATTCAGCCAATTGGTGCAGGTTTTCCTGGGTGGGAAATATTTACATTGGATGAAATGGTGTCTCTGATATGTCTATCATCATCTTTCGCTAAAAAACAATGCACAAAATAACTGTACTTTTACATGCACATGTCTGTTAGCCTGCAGCAATGTAACAGTGATTTGTATCTTCAGCATGACAATGCACAACCCCTCACTTCTGATTGTGCCAGAATTGTCTGAGGAAGACCACATGGACATAAAGGTGCTTTTGTAGTCTCCAAGAACATTTGACCTTAACCCTACTGAAAGTATCTTGAGTGACACTGAATGAGATATGGAAATATTAGTTCCAGCTCTGTCCAGTCTCAGTAGTGCAGTGACAGATCACCATGACCGCCAAGTAATTCATTTTATCAACAAGCTTTTGTCATAATGTTTCACTACTGATGTTAGAAAGATGTAGGAGCTACACAGCAGTCCTACTAAGTTTCTCTTTTATTTATTTATTGTATCAGCCTTTCCACTGGTATGATGTTGTCTTCTATCCATGACATATTTAACATTGTGTGCAGTCCACAGCGCTAGTGAAGCGTAGCACCACCTTTCAGTAATATGTACACCTTTTCAACGTATTATTTTTACTTCCATATGCTATGTGAATGTGATGTCTAATAAAATATTATTTCAATATTTCAACCGCTAATACATGCTATGCGTCTTGAATTTTAGAAGCATTGTCTGAATACCATAATCATCATTAGGCAAGACACAAATTGATCCATCTCCCGTTGATTCTCATTTCACAATCTAATTCTGTCCGCACAGTCTGATTTAATTTGACTAATTTCCATTACCCTTGATTTACTTTAGTTGATATTCATCTTGTAACATCTTTTCATGTCACCATCCATTCCATTCAGCCGCTCTCTGAAGTCCTTTGTTGTCTCTGACAGAAATATAATGTAGACGGCAAACCTCAAAGTTCCTTTCTCCTTCTCCCTGAAGTGTAATCCTCTTCCCAAATGTCTCCTTTGTTTCCTTAACTGCTTGCTCAATGTACAGACTGAATAACACTAGGGATAGGCTAGAACACTGTCTCACTATCTTCTCAATTATTACTTCCCTTTCATGTCTTTCATCTGATATAACTAAACTCTGTTTTCTTTACAAGTTGTAAATAACCCTTCACTCCCTGTATTTTAAACCTGCTACCTTAATAATTTCTAAGAATGTATTCCAGTCAACAATGTCAAAAGTTTTCTTTAAATTTACAAAAGCTATAACTGAAGATTTGCCTTTCTTTAACCTTTATCCTAACATAACTCATAGGGTCAATATTGCTCTTGTGTTACTCCTCACAATCTGATATTCCCCAGGGTTGGCTTATAGCAGTTTTTTCAGTTTTCCATAATAACAGCTGTCAGCATTTTGCTGCCATGGCTTTTAAAACTGGTAGGTAGGTAATATTTACACCTGTTAGCACCTGCCTTGTTTGGAATTAGTACATTGTTCATGAAGTCAAAGGAACTTAGCCTGTCCCTAATATTTTGCACACAAGGTGGAATATTTTTGTCATAATTGTTTTTCCCAAAGGTACATGAAATGTATTCACAGTTACAAATAGGGTCTAAAATCAGCTGTATAATGGAATAATGACAATGAAAATTTGTGCGCACTGGGACTCAAACCCGGTTTTTCCGCTTATCACGAGCAGTTGCCTTACCACTTGGCTATCTGATCATGAATCATGGCCACACCCAAACTTCATCAAACATGTTTTTTACAACCTGTACTTGTGCATCCATTGTGTGTATTCCAATACAGGGAAGACATTTTGCTTGAAAGTTGCTTGCCTAGTGTTGATGTATAAATACAATACTGCTGTGCTGTAGACACATGGTTGACGAAATATGGAAGTTTGCGTCTGGCCGTGAGCCATGCCCACATAGCCAAATGGTGTGACCGCTCATGATAAATGGGAAATCCGGGCTCAAGCCCCTGTCTGGCTCAAATTTTCATTGTTGTCATTCCATTATACAGGTGATGGTAGTTCATACTGACAACTGCAAATACATTTCATGTATTTCTTAACAGTTGGAGTTCCCGCAGTGCCTGGTCCTTCGGACATGTATGCATGTCTGAAGGAATGTTGTATTGTAATTGAGGTGCTGCAACTTCATATTTATCGTCTGAGGCCAGGCAAGTGACTTTCATGTAAATTGTCTCACCTGTGCAGGAATATACATAATGGATGTACAAATACTGGTTGTAGAGTCATTTTTGGTGACATTTGGAAGTTTGGGTCTGTCTGTGAGTCATGCTCAGATAGCCTGATGGTAAGGCGACTGCTCATGATAAATGGGAAATCTGGGTTTGAGTCCCATTTCAGCACAAATTTTCATTGTCATCATTCCATTATACAGCTGATAGTAGTCCATATTTGCAATTGTAAATACATTTCACATATTTCTTAATGGCTGTAGTCGATGCTGAGTGTATTGCTTTGGATATGCATGCATGTCAGTAGCAGTTTTCTATCATGATATAGAATAACACAGGCATTGCAGTATCACATTTCCTGAAGATCTCAATGATTCTGAGTGAATGTTGTCCACTGCAGGAGACCACATTTTAACTTACGTCTTTCAGTACTTTGTCAAATTCTACTCGTATCCATCACAAAACTGAAATAAAAGATTTGGTCCACTACCTCCTAAGACCATGTATAACACTGAAACTGACAAAGTGACTAGGGTACATTTAAGCTTGGTTTCACTGAGTCAGATGAGTAAAGCAACCTCTGTTCCAGATATTTACAATTGCTCTAATTACGAGCGAACAGGGCTGGCAGTTGTTGTCTGTTGCTGATGCTGTCTTGAAACCAATTTCAAAATATTATACCTTATGTTAAAGGGTAAATGCACGATATTATCCACATTAGTATTGTAAATGCAAAAGTAATCCTGTCTGCTTTGTTTTAATGAGAAACCACTGCAAATGTTTTTGATGAAATATGGTATGGGGATCGCCTGAACCATTAGGAAGACATAGACAACTTTAGAAATAATAATAATAATAATAGGCTCCTAGGATGAAGCAGAGAATGTTTTAATATGAGTGAATGTAAACAATGTTAAAAAGTTATTAAATTTGTTGTATAATGGATTGGATTGTTTGGGGGAAGAGACCAAACTGCGAGGTCATCGGTCTCATCGGTTTTAGGAAAGGACGGGGCGGGATGTCGGCCGTGCCCTTTCAAAGGAACCATCCCGGCATTTGCCTGGAACGATTTAGGGAAATCACGGAAAACCTAAATCAGGATGGCCGGACGCGGGATTGAACCGTCGTCCTCCCGAATGCGAGTCCAGTGTGCTAACCACTGCGCCACCTCGCTTGGTGTTGTATAATGAATGCACTGTATAATGTATATAGCTACAGTAGAACTCCAACTATCCAGATCACTTTGAGAAAAAAAGGAATTTGTACTGTATGACTAAAAATTTTGGTTTTGTTCAATATTTATTACAATACGCAGGACACTGTATGTTTCTTTATCGCTTTATCATCAATTCACAGTGAATATATTAAAAGACAAAATATTCAAGTGAACAATGAATAGTACACTTTTGTGCTTGTGGTCCCTGTCATTTAATGCCGCCTATGTTGGTGTTGCAGCCTTAATGTGTACACTGATTTGTCTTTTGATTTGTTTTGTACATGTGTTTTAATTTACTGTGTGGCATTTGTCTTCTAAAAGGAAATGCTGAATAATTAGGCAAATGCATGAGTGGTAAGCAGTTAGCTGAGAAGTTTAGAGTGGGAACATCAGCAATTTCAGACATACAAACACAAGTCACCATTTTAAACTTTGTTTCTATCCGTGAGACTGAAGATAAGAATTCATCGAGAAAAGTAGTGAAAAAGTAGTAAACAAAGAGCTGGAAGAGTCTGTTTTCAAGTGGTTGAAGCAACAAGCACTGGGAAACCATCTTTCAGGGCCAATTGTTTCTGAAAAAGCAAAACTTTTAGCCAAGAAAATCAACAGTTTGTTTTAAAGTGAGCAATTGCTAGCTGCAGAATTTCTAGGCAAGGCATGGTATTCATGACTTGGATTTAAATAGTGAAAAGCTACCAGCAGTCCCAAAAAGCAGCAGAAAATTTTATTGAAAAATTCAAAATTGAAGCAGAATCTTATGATCCTGAATTTTCATACAACATGGATGAGACGCATGTTATTTGGTAGGATCTGCCTAAAATAACTTTAGCTTCTAAAAGGGAAACTAGTGATCCTGACCATAAGATTAGTAAAGACTGTGTCACGGTACTGCACTGTGCTAACTCTACAGGAAACCCACAGAATACCTTCTGTTGACAGGGAAATGAAAACCCCATCGGGCTTTCAAAAATTTTAAAAAACATCTGCTCTTTTACAAGAATCAATCAAAAACCTTTCCATACCCTAAATAAAACAATATCAAAAGGCCATTGGGAAAGAAGGCAATAAGGTGATGTTAAATCTCGGCAATGTGTCTGCCCACCCCGCAGAAAGCATTCTTGCTAACAAATGTAATGAGTCTGCTACAGCAAATGGGCTAGTTGGTTATCAAAAACAAAAAGTGACATTACAACAGACAATTTTTAAGGAGGTTTCTGATAGAAGAGGGAAATGAAGAAGTCATTGTGGCTCATCACCAAAAATTTAATTTGAAAGACTGCTCTTACATGGTCGTGGAAGCATGGAGTTTTGGTGAAGAAAATCACATTAAAAAGAGGTTGGAATAAACTGATAGACATTTCAACCAAAGATGAGGTAAAGCGATGTGAAAAGGAAAAGGAAGAAAGAGAAGCTGCAGAGGATGAAATATCACTTGCGGACATAAGAAAGATCCTTTCAAAAATTCCTGGGCATTCTGATTGCAGTGCAGTGTAGTGATTGCAGTGCAGAGAATAGAGGCAAGTGGCTTGCTTGTGATTCTTTGGAGCCTGTGTTCCAAATCCTCAGGATGATGAAATTATTCAAAATATGAGAGAAAAAACTGATGACCAGGAGGATGACATTGCCACTGAACCAGGTGTGGGACCACCAGCTGGTGAGGTGTTTGTGTGTCTAGACACTGTGCTAACATGGGTGGAGTGGCAGCCTGAATGTGACCACTGTCAAGTGGATGTGAGACTTGGCTGCCGACAACGATTGAGGACAGCAAAACAAATGACTACGACCGATGTATTCAAGAAATGACACTGTACTGTACAAAATCCAAACAATCTTGTTTTGCAGTTATTAAATTAATATTACAGTAGTATGTATAGGCCCTACACAGATTTAGCTTTTTTAAAAAAGAAATAACCTATTTACATGATTTATTCAATTATCCAGATACTTTATTATCAAGATCTGCTCTGGTCCCTACTCATGTGGATAATTGAAGTTCTACTGCACTTCAATAGCATGATGCATAGTTGTGCATCCCTTCTGATGCCCCTTTGCATGCACTATGCTCAGCAGTGATGCTATGTTTGCCACACCATCAAGCAGTGTGGGGCAACTGGGCGGCGAGGGTGGTGGTGGGGGGGGGGGGGGGGGGGGGGAAGCACATCATGAGCTATACTTACAAAAAAGATAGACACATGAGACCAGCTGACATTATTGGACATGTAAATATTATAAAATTTGCGCTGCACCATTACTTATTTTCTTTCTTCATCAGTTTAACACTATTTAAAAAAGAGCTCACATTTTATTTTAGTGCCCAACTTGATCCCATGAAACACACATCCCATGAAACACACATAATAGATATTTTGTAATTTTTAATTTGTATTTATTTTCTTTTCTATAATACAAAGCAGCTGTTTAGCAATTTATTGTGTTTTTTCATGATAATTTTCACTATGAATATATTTCACTGACATTTTTTTATAGGCTATCGTTAATAAGCTACTCGATAGTGATCAAATGGTACATTGAGTACTTCAGCTGCCATTGACCTTTCTCATGAAGAGACACCTATTGGTAACATCAGTAAAAATAGTGACTGTGGTCGGACTTTGCTGAAATGAAAGCTGTGGGTCTGAGATGAATGTATGAGGTGTGATCAAAGAGTAACACAAATTTTGGTTTTCTTAATGAACCTTTATTTGCTTGGAGCTCAGATGGAATGGAGGGGGTATGGTTAGACCCTGGGCCAAGTCAGAAGTTGCTTCAAAGTAATCCCCCTCAGATATAATAAAATTGTACCGGCAATTTTTACCATCTTGGAAACGCTTCTGGAACTCATTTTTCGTTATGATGTTCAGCTCCGTTAGCAATTATGTTTTTATTTCATCAATGTTGTCATAACAAAATCCTTTCATGGCAGTATCCTTATGGCACTGTGTTGAAAAATTTAGTTTAAAAAGAAGTATGTGCGTACAACTTCACAATGACACATAATCAGCACAATATGTTGATTGGTCACAAGTAGTAAGAGATATTGTAGAATGTTTTTTGATAATATTATGCATGCTGAACAAGTGATACACTATAGAACAGTGGTCATCAAACATGTTTTGTTCAAGAGCTAGTACAGACATTTTGGGGAGTCACCTCGGACCACGTAGGTACCGATCTTATTATTAATTGTTAACCTATATAAATTTATATATTATGAGCCACCAACAGAAGTAAGAACATGGTATGTTTGTCACCAACCCCCAAGCACTGATCTTTAAAAGTCGGCACTATACAAAACACTTCATGTCTGCTGTTCTCTGTTTCAGATTCCTGGCACTCCAGATAATGAGTGCCCTGTAAGTGCAGTATGGTATTCCCTGATGATGTTTTTTTATGTTGTCAGTGTGAAGTGTCTCATATTAAGTAGGGTATTTAAATATAAGTGGAGTTACTGATTAATAACATTACCGGTAACTCCACTTATATTTAAATACCCTACTTAATATGAGACACAATCACAAATATGCACTAAGTGTGTTTTTCTACTCATTGTTTTCTATCACAGCACCTTTCATTAATTTCATATTCCTTGCTAGAAATACGTATCACATTTGAACATGTCCATCTCTATAACCTGCACTGACGAATCCATGTTACTGTAATTCCGTGTCAAAATTTAAAGCATTGGATCACTACAAGTCACGCATGCTCTTTAGTTGTCAGTACTGGAAGACAAACAAACCCTACAGTGGCCATGCAATTTACCACTCTGCCCCTGAGGTAAGCGGCCAACTTCACTAAACTCTGTGCAAATTCATAAATGTCAATTAAAATTAGGCTCGTCTTAAACTATTACTGTCTGTGTTAGTGCCGGTACTTTTGTTTGTTGGTGAGTAGGAATACTGCTGTCTTAAGAAGCTCGTAACATCAGTTCAAGTTTTTGGATTTGGTTGCGATTTGCTAGAAGCATGTTATCAGAAAACACAGCTGAGAATGGCAGGCCACACTAATGCTTGATCTGGACTGCAGTTTGATGACCACTGGTGTAGACTTGCTAACTCTTTGTAATAGTCAGGCGCGCCTTCTCATGAATGGACGTTAAAGGTACCATAGACTACATGTTCCAGTCCTCTTAATGTGAAATCTTGATGCAACAAGATTGTGTAACGGTACATGCTTATAATTTACGCATCTGGGCCGAAATATTGCTAGGGCTATTATAATTATTGGCACAGTTAAAGGAGACTGTTTTGATCCCATGAATCCAAAGGATACCGACGAAATTGCCTTTTCAATTGAAAAGATTGCAATTCCTACTAAAAATTTCATTTGGAATTACCACAAATAAAGTTCAAAGGCAAGCAATCAAAAGTTGCTGTTGTGCATTTAGAAAAAACTGTGTTTTCTCAAGGCGTGTGTGCTCACATGTATCCAGCCCACAAAATGTTTATGTCTTTGCTTTAAAGAAGGCAAGACAAAAAAATTTTTAAAGAACTGTGTTAAGATCATGCAGCAATAATAAGAAAGAAACATTTTTGTAGCTTGTAGTATTTTTATCTGATTCGACATACTGCGAAATAAAAAAAATGTTCATTATATACTGTATCTATATACCAGTACTAATACATTTAAACATACGCACATAAATATTCACTGCACTATATATGGTACCCCCATATTTATAAATTACCAATTTAATTATGAACACTCATCATGACTAAGCTACTGGTATGCCAGTGCAGCTGCAGTTAAAAGCTAGTAGGCTTATAAGGCTTAGACCTTTAGATATAACACACTTTTGCGACAAACACAATGGTTCTATGTCGCACAGTGAAATGTAGCGACACACATGTTACGAATACATATTCTACTGCATATGTTGTGCATAGTCATGGAAGCTGGGAAGAACACAGCAACTTTGGGCATGAGAGAATAAAAGCAATGGCGTTTCTGAATAGGTTAAACGTTAAAAAAACACTTGGAAACTTTACACAAATGCCTAGAAACATAGAAGATGAACAGCAAAGGCACACTGTGCCCACATGACCACATAACCAGCATGAAGTGGGCTAGAAAAATTATAGATTATTGCTCTAATTAAGTGTTAGAGTCTATTCTGGTCGTTCAAGTGTGTCGCTGTGCAGCCTACATCCTTAGGTGCAAAGGTGTGTCAAGAAATGATTTTTAGCCGACTTTCGTTTACAATGTGAAGTAAATAGTTTCTGTCGGCAATACTGTGCCTGCAGTTCACAATAATGCGCAGCACAGGATAACGTAAACAGAACTTGTTTAAGAGGGTGATAGGAAATGGCAGTTACAAATTTCTAGTTCTGGGACTTACAAAGGAGACCAAGCACACAATATTTCAAATAGGAATTCATGTAGAGAAATATACTGCTTCCATTCTACAATCAGATGTGTAACTCATCCGCTTCTGCTGAGGGAGACAGCAATGTCTCGGTCTGGCCTGTTATCACATACAACAGTTTAGACGAGGTGTGTCCCTACTTTTTGCCCTCAAAATTGGCTTTTGGAAATTCTGTAAATTGCTTTTCATGAGATATTTCATAGGCATACTTCTTCGAATGCCATACAGATTGTTCAGTATGTTTTTCACACTTTTCAGCTAACAAAACGGGTCTTACGAGCTGGGCCTGTTCACGAACAGTTCTCCTTACAAGGAGCAACATATTATTTGGTGCTGCTTGGCACTACTGCCCCTCACACAGACATTAGTTGTCCTGCCTTGGGTTCTTGAAAAGACTTTTAAAAATAAATCTGCATCTAGCGATCTAGGATAAGGGGTTGTTTTTTCTTCTAAAATAAGTACATAGGGTAATCTGTAGATGGAGTAAGCTGTGAAGGAAATGAATGATAAATTTGTAGAGGGAATCAAAGATCTGGGAGAAAAATTTAAAACTTTTACACTGGCCTCTGTCAGTGGTGTAAAGCACTTGGGAGAGCAGTTGTAGAGAATGGATAGTATTTTAAGAAGAAGTTACAATATGATCTTCAGTGAAAGTAAAACAACGTTAATGGGATGTAGTCAAATTAAATCAGGGGATGTTGACAGAATTAGATTAGGAAACGAGACACTAAAAGTAGGAGTAGAATTTTGTTTCTATTTCAGCAGAAAAATTAATGGAATATTTGAAATAAAGATGATATAAGGATGCAGATTGGCACTAGCGTTGAAAGCATTACTGAAAAAGAGAAATCTGTTGAAATTGAATATAAATTTAAATGTAAGGATGTCTACTGTGGAAGTATGAATGTTGCCTTGTACAGAAGTGGAATGTGGTCGATAAATAGTTCGGACAAGAAGAGAATAGAAGCTTTTGAATTGTGATGTTACAGGGTAGTGCTGAAGATTAGATGTACAGATCAAATAAGTAATGAAGAGGTACTGAATCAAATTAGGGAAAAAAAGACGTTTATGGAACAACTGAGTAAAAGAAGAGTTTATGTGATAGGATATGTCATGAGGCATCAATGAATCATCACTTTGGTAATGGAGGGAAGTGTGGAGGCTAAAACTTTTAGAGGGAGACCAAGACTTGAATACAGTAAGCAAGTTCCAAAGAATGTAGGTCACGTTAGTTATGCACAATAGACGATGTTGAGAGCTGCCACAAACCAGCTTTTGGACTGAAGACTAAAACAACAATACCTGTAGACATTGCCCTGTAACAGGAATAAATTTCTGTGTCTAATTCCAGGCTACATATTAGAAGAAGAAACAATTCATTTCCATTTAAGGTAATTCACAAGATCTTTAAATTATTTAGTGAAAGCAGAAGGAACTGGAATTGTTATATTGTTTAGATTCAATAAAATGTCTACCTATTAAACTGAGTGGAAAGCATGAAAACACAAAATTTATGTTATTTTTTAATTTACCAATGGAACTTGTTAATCCTATTATTCACAGATTATTTTGCTTTCCATTGAAAACAAGTTGGACAGAAACACAAAAAATATCATACAATTTTATATTGATGTGTTAAACAGAAGACATTGTTTAGTTGTGTAAGTTGTATGTTACATCTGGAGGAAACTGACCACTATGTTGTTAACTTTTAAAAAGATAGCCATGAAAGTCATAAAAACGTTACAAAAATGGTAAAAGTTTTTTGTATGCAGCTGAAAAGTAAAACAAATTTGTGTGATTTGAAAGAGAAACATTTTATTACTGAAGTCATGAATATTTGCTGCAGATATTCACAACACTTTCATTTGGATTAAAACATAGAACTGACATTTTTCTAGCCTTTAACTTTGCAAAATGGATATGAATCTGTTGACTTCAAGGCACAGCTTTCAGTAGCCAAAGTTGACAATCCAAACAATTGTTGTTGTTGTTGTGGTCTTCAGTCCTGGGACTGGTTTGATGCAGCTCTCCATACTACTCTATCCTGTGCAAGATATCCCAGTACCTACTGCAACCTACATCCTTCTGGATCTGTTTAGTGTATTCATCTCTTGGTCTCCCTCTACGATTTTTACCCTCCACGCTGCCCTCCAATACTAAATTGGTGATCCCTCGATGTCTCAGAACATGTCCTACCAACCGATCCCTTCTTCAAGTCAAGTTGTGCCACAAGCTCCTCTTCTCCCCAATTCTATTCAATACCTCCTAATTAGTTATGTGATCAACCCATCTAATCTTCAGCATTCTTCTGTAGCACCAGATTTCGAAAGCTTCTATTCTCTTCTTGTCTAAGCTATTTGTCGCCCACGTTTCACTTCCATACATGGCTACACTCCATACAAATACTTTGAGAAACGACTTCCTGACACTTAAATCAATACTCGATGTTAACAAATTTCTCTTCTTAAGAAACGCTTTCCTTGCCATTGCCAGTCTACATTTTATATCCTCTCTACTTCGACCATCATCAGTTATTTTGCTCCCCAAATAGCAAAACTCCTTTACTACTTTAAGTGTGTCATTTCCTAATCTAATTCCCTCAGCATCACCCAACTTAATTCGACTACATTCCATTATCCTCGTTTTGCTTTTGTTGATGTTCATCTTATTTCTTCCTTTCAAGACACTCTCCATTCCGTTAAAATGCTCTTCCAAGTCCTTTGTCGTCTCTGACAGAATTACAATACCATCGGTGAACCTCAAAGTTTTTATTTTTTCTCCATGGATTTTAATACCTACTCCGAATTTTTCTTTTGTTTCCTCTATTGATTGCTCAATATACAGATTGAATAACATCGGGGATAGGCTACAACCCTGTCTCACTCCCTTCCCAACCACTGGTTCCCTTTCATGTCCCTCGACTCTTATAACTGCAATCTGCTTTCTGTACAAATTGTAAATAGCCTTTCGCTCCCTGTATTTTACCCCTGCGACCCTCAGAATTTGAAAGAGAGTATTCCAATCAACATTGTCAAAAGCTTTCTCTAAGTCTACAAATGCTAGAAACGTAGGTTTGCCTTTTCTTAATCTTTCTTCTAAGATAAGTCGTAGGGTCAGTATTGCCTCACGTGTTCCAACATTTCTACAGAATCCAAACTGATCTTCCCCAAGGTCGGTTTTTAATCAGTTTTTCCATTCGTCTGTAAAGAATTCGCGTTAGTATTTTGCAGCTTTGACTTATTAAACTGATAGTTTGGTAATTTTCACATCTGTCAACACCTGCTTTCTTTGGGATTGGGATTCTTGAGAAAGTATTGTCTTGAAGTATGTCTCCATCAGCTTGAGTATTAGGAACTCCTTCTTCTTAGCACCAGTGGCATATGTAGGTTAATATGGGAGGCTTTGTAAGCCTATAAAAGAATTGAGAAATTGCTTTTTGTAACATAAGATAATGAGCTTTGTGTAAAACTATGCTGGTCTAAGTGGCCGAGTGGTTCTAGGTGCTACAGTCTGGAACCGCGCGACCGCTACAGTCGCAGGTTCGAATCCTACCTCGGCCATGGATCCGTGTGATGTCCTTAGATTAGTTAGGTTTAAGTAATTCTAAGTCCTAGGGGACTGATGACCTCAGCAGTTAAGTCCCATAGCACTCAGAGCCATTTGAACCATTTTTGTAAAACTACAGGAAGAATGGGTGCTAAGATCAGAACTACATCATTTGGTTCCTAATCATCGATGTCACATTTGTTACTATCACTTAAGACAGTCTCAAGAGCCATGTCAACAGATCATCAATATCACATATAAAACTCACGTTCTTGCTATGGTTGTCCATAGCTTCATTGGCAACTAGCATTTTTCCTGTGGATTTGCCTGCATCTGTGTTTGACACATATATTGCATGCACCTCCTCCACCCCCTCTCTTGATCCATATTCTTCTCTTCCCCTCTCTCTGCCCATCTCCTCTCCCATCTCTCTGTTCATCTCTTCCTCCCCCTCACTCTGCCCATCTACTCCTCTCATCGTCTCTGCTCATCATATTCTGCCCCCTCTCACTGTCCATCTCTTCTCTGCCTTTTCCCTCTCTCTCCATCTTGTCTCCCCCCCCCCCCTTCCTCTCTCATCTACTCCTTTTCCCCAGACTGTCTCTATCCATCTCCTCATCCGCCTTCTCTCTTTACCCATCTCATCCTTCCCCCTCAGCCCTCTCTCTAGAGAACCAATACTGAGAATGACATGATATTTGGACAGCATATTATTGACACAGGAGTAAACGCCACAGCAAAAAAAGAAAAGAAAAAAATACCAATGGATGGCGCTTAATGCGTCATAAGGTAAACAGGATCTGCTAAAAATGACAGATGACTCACAATACGACGACTCTGGTGTGAGTTGCCCATTATGCCATCTGTACAGTTCAATGCGCATGACTACACAAATTCGATAGTCAACAGCTAGGTAAGACCATCCAACAATGCAAGGGCGTACCACATCAGTTGGGAAAAATTGACTTTTAATTGTTCTGAGGCCAAAATCAGCATAAAAAGCAAAATGTCCTGGAACCGAAAAACACATAAAAGCAAAATGACATTGGTCTTTAATGGTCCTGTGGACAAAAACCACATAAAAAGCAAAATTACATCAGTTTATAATTGTTATGTCCATTTTATAATTGTTGTGAGACTGGCTCCAGACATGTTCAGTTCACTGTCCACCATTTTCTGTCACAAGATGAAATCGAGAAACAGCTTGTTCCATAACAGATTGGAGTGTCTCGGGAGTCACATTCAGAATGCATCGCACATACATGCCTTCACTTCTGCTATGTTCGTAACTGGAGTACTGAATGCAACATCTTTCAGATAACCACCCAACAAGAGGTCACATGGATTAAGATCAGTGATCCAGACGGCCAGACAGTGGGAAAATGACGGCTGATAATTCTAACAGTCCCGAAATGTGTCTGCAGCAACCGCTTCACTGGCTGTGTGGTGTGCACAGGAGCGCCATCTTGCATAAGAATGGTCCTACCCACACATCCACGCTGTTGAAGGACTGGAATGACGTTGGTGCGCAAAAGACTCTCATAGCATTTACCAATGATGACACGGGTAACAGCACCGGCAGGTCTCATCTCCTCGAAAAATTATGACCATACAATAAATGATGCCATCAACCCGCACCACCCAGTCACTTCTGCAGAATGAAGTGGTGCCAGTTGATGTGCATGCGGATTTTCTGTTGCCCATATTCTGCACGTTGGCACATCCTTGGAGATGGAAATGGGATGTGTCTGTCCACAGAATGATTCACAGTCATGCTCACTTCTCTGAGAGCAAGTAACTCCAGAGCAAACGTTTGTCTTTCTGGTGCGTCAGCAGGAAGCAACTCCTGCACTAGAATGATTTTGTATGGATAATAGTGCAGGATGTTTTGTGGGATTTTATGCACTGTGCTCATACGTATGGTCAACGTTCAGGCAATTCCTCGTGTGCTGCATCTTTCCACTGCTCGACCCCTCCTGCAATGCTGTGCCACATCTTTGACAGATGTCGGTCAGGCCAACTGCTTTCCTCCCTCTGACACACTGCACTTCGAAAGAACCCGTCTTTTCGAATTTTCTAATCTTTTTCTCCAGACACTTAGTAGACATTGGACCAGTGGCTTTTTTTATAACCTTGATTGTCCAGAACTTTTACGGGGCTATAGCGCTATGAGCACTGATGAGCCAAAACACTGTGACCAACTGCTTAATAGCTTATTTGTCCATCTGTGTAACGAAATATATCATTGCTTCTGTGTATCAGGAATCCGACAGATTGTTGGTAGGCTTGTGGAGGCACGTGGCATTAGGTGTCTAACACAGGTCATGTAATTCGCGTCAGTAACGGGCTGCTGATTTGCATTCGTGGTGATGGCGTCCAATAGCGACTCAGTTGGGTTCCATAGGATTTACATCAGGCGAAGTTGGTCTCCGAGACATAAGCATGAGTTTATTATAATGCTCCTCAAATGACTGTAGCATGGTTCTGGCTCCGAGACACAGACAATTATACTGCTCAAAGATGACATCACCTTTGGGGAAGACACCCAGCATGAAGGGATGCAGGTGGTTCGCAGCTGTCAGGGTGTCTCTGATGAGGATGACTCCCATAGCAGAAAACTGCCCTCACCGCGCCCTGCACGTTTCGAGCCGCCGTTCACCTCGATGTCAGCGTTTGTGGAGACGACTATCGACCTCGTGTAACAAAAATGTGATTCACTCGAAGAGCCGACACGTTTGCGTTGGTCGACGGTCGGATCACTATGGTTCCATGCTTATTGCAGTTGAGATTGACATCGTTGGGTTAACATCTGAACATGTATAGGTGGTCTGCTGCAGAGCTCCGTGTTCAACAATGTACGATGAATAGTATCCCCTGAAACACTCGTGCATCCACCAGCATTGTGATCTTACGACAGAGATGCCACAGATCACCATCTATCCCGATTTACAGAGCAGACAAGCCTCTGAACTCTTACGTTCTGCGAAGAATCTTGGACAACAAGCACCTAGTGGTAATTTCACGGTCCTTCTACCTCTTCCTATAGATGCTCACGGCAGTAGCACGTGAACATTCGACCAGCTTCGCTGTTTTCGAGATGCTCATTCACAGGCTCTGCGTAATAATAATCTGCCCTTTGTCAAAGTCACTTATCTCAATGGATTTCCCCAACTTCGCTAGTGTGATCCCCCGTCCGTGTCTGCTCCGCTACATACTTTTGTTACCACGTCATGTGTGCATAACGCCACCAGGCGATGTCCAACATTGCCATGGGCTGTGGCCATGATGTTTTGGCTTGTCAGTGTAGAGAAGATATATGATGATATTCAGTATGTAAAGCAGATGAAAATCTAATATTCACATGGATTGGAATGCAGTTGTAGGGGATGGAGTACAAGAAAGAGTTATGGGAGAATATAAGCTTGGGAGAAAGAAAGAGAAGGGAGAAAGACTATTTCATTTTTGGAATAAATTTCAGCTAGTGATAGTGACTACCAGTTCAAGAATCTTTAGCTGCAGTGTAAATGAATTAGGCCCTGCAAGTCTGCCATGCTGTTAGTAAAACAACTACCCCGGGTATAAAGTGAGCACATCTAGCGGGCATTTTGGTGTGCAGTGTAGCGTTTCACTAATAGCATGGCAGAGTCCAGGACCTAATTCATTTACACCACGGCTAAAAGTCACAAGAGGAAGAGGTGTACTTGGAAAAGGCCTGGAGACATTGGGAGATCCCAGCTGAATGACATCACTGTTAGACAGAGATCCTGAAATCAGATATTGGATCACCCAGGGGCAGATATAGACTCAGATTACAAGACGGAGAGTAAGCTGAAGTCTAAGACAATTGTCAAGAAAAACTAGTGTGAAAGGAAATGGAATACTGAAGTGCTGAGTAATGATGTGTACTACGATCAGGAAAACCACAGTAAACAGTTCAGTTGAAGAGTAGCAGACATCACTGAAAAGAGCAATCACAGATGTTCGAAAGACAAGTGTAGGTACTAGACATGTAGCTGCGAAGAAACCTTAGATAACCGATAAAATACTTCAAATGATCAAAGAAAGAAGGAAGTACAAAAACGTTTCGGGAAAGACAGGAATACAGCAATATGAAACACTCCGTGAAGAAATAAATGAGAAGTGCAGGAAAAAACTGAGAAAACCGAAAACAAATAAATCTCGGAAAGACTGATTGAGCATATAGAAAAGTGAAAACAGACTTCAGTGCAACTAAAAAGCAAGGACGGCAACATTAAGGGTGCAACTGGAATTCCAATGTTAAGCACATAGGAGTGCGCGGATAGGTGGTAGGCCTACGTGGGGATAGAAAATGTTTCACAATGTCATAGAAGAAGATATTGGAGTTGATAGGTAAGATATAGGGGATCCAGTATTAGAGACAGACTCTAAATGTACTTTGGAAGACTTGAAATTAAATAAGCAGAACTGATAGACAATACTCGTTTGGAATTTCTAAAATCATTGGAAGAAGTGGTGAACCTACGAGTATTCAAGCTGGTGTGTAGAATCTAAGACTGGCGATATACTATCAGACTTTCGGAAAAATGTTATCCATTCGATTGTGAAGATAGCAAGAGCAGATAAGTGCGCGAACTATTGTACAGTCATCTTAACAGCTAATGCGTCCAAGTTGCTGACAAGAATATTATACTGAAAAATGGAAAAGAAATTTGAGGCATTATTAGATGACGATCACTCTGACTTTAGAAAAGGTAAGACCTCCAGAGAGGCAGTCCTGACATTGACCTTGGTAATGGAAGTAACACTGAAGAAAAAGCAAGAAACGTTTATAGTATTTGTCAACCTGGAAAAAGCTCTCAACAGTGTAAAATGATGCAAGGTGTTTGGAAATCTGAGAAAAATAGAGTCAGCTATACGGAAAGACGAGTAACATAAAATGTGCACAAGTACGATTAGGGAACATAACGATTGGAAGACCAAGAACAAAGTGTTCAGATTAGAAAGTGTGTAAGGCGGGATGCAGTATTTCGCCCCTACTGTTCAATCTGTACATCGAAGGAGCAATGAGGGAAATAAAAGAAAGATTCGAGAGTGAGATAAAAATTCTGGTTGAAAGGATAGCAATAATAACATTTACTGATCACATTCCTGCCTTCAGTGAAGGTGAAGAAGAATTACAAGACGTGTTGAATGGAATGAACAGTCTCGTGGGTATAGAATATGGACTGAGAATAAACTAAAGAAAGACAAGAGTAATCAGAAGTGGCAAAAATGAGAATAGCGAGAAACTTAACGTAAAAAATGGTGACCAGAAACTGGAGGAAATTACAGAATTCTGGTGCCTTGGAAGCTAAACGACCCACGACGAACAGAGCAAGGAGAACATAAAAAGCAGACAATTACAGGTAAAGAGGGCAAGTCTACTAGCCTTAATTTGAGGAAGGAATTTCAGATAATATGCATATGGAGCACAGCGTTGTATAATAGTCAAACATGGAGTGTAGGATAACTGGAACAGAAGAGAATCAAATCCCGCGAGTCAGGCTTGTGACGAAGGAAGGAAGATAGGGTTTAAAGTCCCGTCGACATCGAGGTCATTAGAGACGGAGCACAGGCTCGGGTTGTGTCAACGATGGAAAAGGAAATCGGCCCTGCCCTACAAAGGAACTATCCCGGCATTTGCTTGGGGTGGTTTAGTGAAAGCACGAAAAACCCAAATCTGAATGACCGGACGCGGGTTCCAACCGTCGGCGTCCCGAATGCGAATCCAGTAGGACTTGTGACGACTTGTGCCGATCTTTGTATATGAGGTGTGTTAAAAAATAAAGGGGAATTTTTGTTTTTCTTATATTCTCGTATTTATTCAGCAACATCAACTATGTTCCCTTCAAAGTTATCCCCCTAGACATAGCACATTTGTGCCAGTGCCTATTCCATTCTTGCAAGCACTTGTGGAATTCACTTTTCGTTATGGTGTTCAATTCCTTGAGCGATACTGTTTTATCACATCAGTGGTGACAAAATGACTTCCTTTCATGGTTATCTTCATCCTCGGGAGTAAAAAGAAGTCGCAGAGGGCCATTGCCGGCGAATACAGTTGGTGAGGTCGAAAAGTCACGAACAAGCATTGAGGTGTGAACGGGAGCGCCATCGTGATGCAATTTCCACACGTGGCTTTGCCACATTTCTAGTCGCTTTCTTCGTATTGCTTCAAGCAAACGGCTTATTACTTGCAGGTAGTATTCCTTATTGACCGTACAACCATAAGGCAGGAACTCATGATGTACTATCCTATTCTAATCGAAGAAAACAGAGAGAAGAAACTTCACATGTGATCGAAGTTGTCGAATTTTTTTCGGTTTCTTCAGGCAGTTTCCATAGGGACGATTGGCTCTTGATTTCGACGTCATACCCGTATACCCATGTTTTGTCACCTGTTCTCTAGAAGTTATCTAAGCGACGTCGTTTTTGCTCTAAATTCAACAATTTCGCAACAGATTTTGCTGGTACACGTTTCGTGCCAGAAACGTCGAAAAAATTGCTTGGCGTGAGCCAAAGGATACACCGAAATTATCAGCAACCTCTCTGACCATTTTCTTTAATTCTTCCACATTGCCGTCAGTAATCGACGTGCTCTGGCGTCCAGGACAATCGCAGTCCTAAATTTCTCGACCCTCTTTGAAACGCTTATAACACTCATAAACCCTTGTCTTACTCATAGTAGATTCGCCAAAGGCCATTGCCAGCGTTTAGAATACGGCGCTAAATTGTATTCCACTTTTCAAGCAAAATTTAATGCAAAATCTTTGATCCATCTTTTTCGAAAGCAAAAATTCGCAGAGCACTCGAAAACACATATAGCGTTTTCGACTGTCAACAATAAACGGAATATTCAAAACATCTGAAAATGCAAACACACTTCAGGAACTCGTGTATCAACAAGATAAAAAATTGAAAATTGGATGTATAAAGCCCGCGAAATTAAAAAATTTCCGTTAATTTTTGATCGCATCTCATACGTCCAATATTCCATTTTAGTCCAATCTGGTATGGGTCCCACACACTCGACAGATATTTCAAGAACGGTCGCGAGAGTGATTTGTAAGCAGTGTTCATCATAGAGTGACTGTACCTATCCAGTTGCCTGCCAATGAAGCGAAGCCCGGCACCTATGTCATCTGCCACTGAGCCTATGTGGTCATTCCATTTCATATCCCTACAAGCTGTTACACCCATGTACACCTATCGACAAAAGTTTTGCATCACCTCCACTGTCGTGCAGATCTGTTGCCATTGTAATTGTTCCCGTACCGACTGGAAGGTCGCCCCTGACGTTGTTTGTAAACATACACACAGTTACCATGGGCGCAACCTATGTGTAGAGCGCCGCACTCGAATGGACTGCAGCATTTTAATTGGAAGTAAAGCATCAGGAAGACACATTAGAGACGTCAGTTGAAGAGTAGGGTAAACATCCACCATGCTACGAAGGACAATCCTGACTAATGATCGGGTATGCTTCACCAAGTTACTCGCAGAAGGTGTGTTTACCAGGGAAATTGCTCGACATGTGCACCAGAGTCAAAGTGACATCGATTCCAATTGACATGTGTTGAGGACTTATACCACAAAGGCCATCCATGTTGGACAGGTGCACAGGATGATCGATATCTATGACTTTCGAATCAAAGGAATCGTGGGCTGAGTGCTCCAGAAATATAACTGAACTCGAGATTTGAAGAGTCCACAGGATACCATGTATAGCATCAAACTGTTAGAAGATGACTGCATGTTGCGAATCTGCTTCCCCGACGACCATGGTGACCACCAAGTCGTACACCACAACACCATGGACTCTTTTACAGATGGGCGTAAATTATGCAGAATGGACGCCCCAGAATTTGCGTCAGGTGCTGTTTATGGACAAACCTCGGATCTGTTTGTGCCCTTACAATCTCAGACAATGTGTTTGAAGACAACACTATAATATCGAACGACGCCAACACTGTGCCCCACGCGTGCCTCAAGGTGGTGGATTTATTTTCTGGGATGGCATTACAACCGTACACCTCTCATGGTTGTTGAGGGCAGTCTCACTGTTCTACGGTACAGGAATGTGATGCTGCAAGCAATAGTGGGGCCGTACTGCCAACCTTTCGGTGACAATTTCATCTTGATGGATGAGAACTAGCGCGCTCATCGTTCTGTGCAGTATGCTAGGATCACCAGATTGGAGTGATCTGCCTGTTCCTCGAACATGAACCCAGTATAACACGTGTGGGTTCCACTTAACCTTGCTGTTTTGGACGTCGACAAGGACCACCTACTCTGAGCGACTTATGCAGAATCGCCACTGAAAGGTGGGATGATTTGGACCAATTTGGATGTGACTATGTCATCGATGGTGTGCCGAGAAGGATTCAAGCGTGCATCCGAGCAAGGAGACGTTCCACCACATATTTATGTTTCTCGGAAGTGCTGCGAAGAGCCCCCATAGGAAACTGCCGAGTTTGTTGTTACATATATGTCTGTTCCTTTGATCTGGCTATCTGATCATATTGCAAATGAATATATTTGCATGCCTCAGAGCTTATTTTTGTTTTCTGTGGTATGAATTTCAAGATAAATGAGTGATCCAAATTTTGGTGATATGTTTGTATCAGTTGACTGATTCTAAAAGTAAGTTTTTTCGTTTTGTGAAGAGCATCATTTCACATTTTTGTACATGTAAAGGAATGCCAAGGAGAAAGTTGTCAATCTTTGCGCATCTATGAAAGTTCATGAAGATCACGTCGAATATTTCTGCTGCATTTGTTAGACATAATTTGATTATAGATAACTGCATCTTGTGTAAAAAGTCTGAAGCTACTAATATAGTCTGCCACGTGATTAATATATACAGGGTGAGTCACCTAACATTACCGCTGGATATATTTCGTAAACCACAGCAAATACTGACGAACCGATTCCACAGACCGAGAGGAGCTAGTGTAATTGTTTAATACAAACCATAAAAAAATGCACGGAAGTATGTTTTTTGACACAAACCTACGATTTTTATAAATGGAACCCCGTCAGTTTTGTTAGCACATCCGAACATATAAACAAATACGTAATCAGTGCCGTTTGTTGCATTGTAAAATGTTAATTACATCCGGAGATATTGTAACCTAAAGTTGACGCTTGAGTACCACTCCTACGCTGTTCGATGGTGCGTATCGGAGAGCACCGAATTACGTAGGGATCCAAAGGGAACGGTGATGGACCTTAGGTACAGAAGAGACTGGAACAGCACATTACGTCCACATGCTAACACCTTTTTATTGGTCTTTTTCACTGACGCACATGTACATTACCATGAGGGGTGAGGTACACGTACACACGTGGTTTCCGTTTTCAATTACGGAGTGGAATAGAGTGTGTCCCGACATGTCAGGCCAATAGATGTTCAATGTGGTGGCCATCATTTGCTGCTCACAATTGCAATCTCTGGTGTAATGAATGTCGTACACGCCGCAGTACATCTGGTGTAATGTCGCCGAAGGCTGCCACAATACGTTGTTTCATATCCACTAGGGTTGTAGGCACATCACGGTACACATTCTCCTTTAACGTACCCCACAGAAAGAAGTCCAGAGGTGTAAGATCAGGAGAACGGGCTGGCCAATTTATGCGCTCTTCACGTCCTATGAAACGCCCGTCGAACGTGTACCTCACCCCTCATGGTAATGTACATGTGCGTCAGTGAAAAAGACCAATAAAAAGGTGTTAGCATGTGGACGTAATGTGCTGTTCCAGTCTCTTCTGTACCTAAGGTCCATCACCGTTCCCTTTGGATCCCTACGTAATTCGGTGCTCTCCGATACACACCATCGAACAGCGGAGGAGTGGTACTCAAGCGTCAACTTTAGGTTACAATATCTCCGGATGTAATCAACATTTTACAATGTAACAAACGGCACTGATTACGTATTTGTTTATATGTTCAGATGTGCTAACAAAACTAACGGGGTTCCATTTAAAAAACGTAGGTTTGTGTTAAAAAACATACTTCCGTGCATTTTTTTATGGTTTGTATTAACCAGTTACACTAGCCCCTCTCCTCACGTTCGGTCTGTGGAATCGATTCGTCAGTATTTGATGTGGTTTACGAAATATATCCAGCGGTAATGTTAGGTGACTCACCCTGTATAACAACGAGGGTTCCAGTACACTACAGCGCGGCTGGCCTGAAGTTCCTTCTACATCTGCCAATAAGTCTCCATCCAAAATAAGATGCTGCATTCTCCCTAGCAAGAAATCCTCAACCTAGCCACAAATTTTGTTTGATACTGCAGATAATAGCACTTCTGTTAATAAACGATGGTGTGGTTCCGAGGCGAATCTACATCTACATCTAGTTACTCTGGTTACTCTGCAATCCACACTTAAGTGCCTGGCAGAGGGTTCATCGAACCATTTTCATACTACTTCTCTACCATTCCACTCTCGAATGGCACAAGGGAAAAAGGAACTCCTAAATCTTTCCGTTCGAGCTCTGATTTCTCTTATTTTATTATGATGATTATTTCTCCCTACGTAGGTAGGTGTCAACAAAATATTTTCGCATTCGGAAGAGAAAGTTGGTGATTGAAATTTCGTAAATAGATCTCGCCGCAAAGAAAACCGCCTTTGTTTCAGTGACTGCCACCTCAACTCGCGTATCATATCAGTGACACTCTCACCCCTATTGCGCGATTACACGAAACGAGCTGCCCTTCTTTGCACTTTTTCGATGTCCTCTGTCAATCCTATCTGGTAAGGATCCCATACCGCGCAGCAATATTCCAGCAGAGGACGGACAAGTGTAATGTAGGTTGTCTCTTTAGTGGGTTTGTCGCATCTTGTAAGTGTTCTGTCAACAAAGCGCAGTCTTTGATTCATCTTTCCCACAATATTATCTATGTGGTCTTTCCAAATTAAGTTGCTCGTAATTGTAATTCCTAGGTATTTAGTCGAATCGACAGCCCTTTGATTTGTGCGATTTATCGTATACCTAAAGTTTATCCGATTTCTTTTAGTACCCATGTGGATGACCTCGCACTTTTCTTTGTTTAGTGCTAATTGCCACTTTTCGCACCGTACAGAAATTCTCAGTAGATCATTTTGTAATTGGAATTGATCGTCTGATGATTTTACTGGACGGTAAATTACAGCGTCATCTGCAAACAATCTAAGGGGGCTGCTCAGATTATCTCCTAGATCATTTATGTAAACCAGGAATAGCAGAGGGCCTATGACACTACCTTGCGGAACGCCAGATATCACTTCTGTTTTTTGAAAGTCAAGGAACACTGCATCTACCTGATTTCCTTGATCCATAATTCTCAAGTTGGGTTTGCATGATCGATGTTTTCTGAATCCATGAAGTGTGACATGGAGGAGGCCATTCTGTCCTATATACATCATTGTTTGAGTTCAAAATATGTTCTAGGATTTCACAACGGATGAACATCAATGAGATTGGACGATAGTTTTGTCGATCACTTCTGTTGCCGTCCTTGTTGACAGGTGTGACCAATGTTTTCTTTGCTACGACTGTGCTCGGTTTCTAATTCAGTGCATCTACCATTTATTGGCATTAACATGAGAGTAAACTTAGTTGCAAATTCTGTATAGGGATCCTTTTGGACCCTGGACCTTGTTTAAATTTAGCAATTTTAGCTATTTTCAATGCCACCAGCACTAACATCACTCATCTTTTAAGTGTGCGGAGAGTAAATTGGGAAAGTACATCTGTAGCTTCCTTAATAAAGGAACATTTGAAGATAGAATTCAGATTTTCTGCGTTTGCTTTGATACCCTCAATATCAGTCCCCTTATTACCTGGGCACAACTTTCTCTGCGTACATTCCATATCCCCTGTTGTACCTATTTAGTCCCACAGACTAGAGCAGTATTCTTGAATGTGTCGCACGATTCTTTTGTAAGTAACATCCTTTGTAGACAGACTGATTTCCCAGTCTTCTACCAGTGGACTCATGTTTCCCCCCTGCCTGTTACACTTATGTGTTTGTGTAAGTTGACTGACTGCAGATGTGCTTCATTGATAATGAAGTAGTGCGATACTATGTTTTTGCGTTTCGTGGTTAAAATGAGAGCTAACTCTTTTGCAAATTCGGTATAGAATACGACAGGTGTTCAGTCTGGTCTTAAAACTTTACTCAAATTATGACGATTTGAGCCTTTTCTCATTTCTGCAGTGGTACGAGAATTAAACCGGGGTAGCACTACAGGATATTGTATTGCGTATTATCAAGATATTATTCCGCGACTCGTAAGTCTGGCTAGAGGCCCCATTTGCATGTACGAGTATTTTCGGCAAGCTACTGACTAGAAGGCAAGAAACACAAAATTTACCTGATCGCTACAATTCGTATTACATTTTTTGCGGAAAGAGAAGACTGATAACATAGTGATCCATTAGTGGGTGCTGTGAACCGCCTAATCAGTAATCGGTATTAATTTATCGTCAGTGCGATTACTTCCAGAGATACGAGCAAATCTTGATTCTCTATCTAGCGCGAGAATTTATCGTGAGAACAATTAAAATGATTAAATACATATCACATAATTCAAAGATACGGCATTGAGAGTGCGATTAGATTACGTGTTTTCCTGAAGAGCTTAACGTAGTTAATTATGACATGTGATGTTAGTTTTTCTGGGTACTGATATCGTAAGCTGCACATGTTTTCTGTCAGATATTGTACTTGGGGACATTAAATTAACCATGTGCGCCTCTAAAAGTTGTAATTCACTATAGATGGGTAGCAGCTCCAGGCTTGTAAATTGATACAACAAAACTTCCACCATCGAGTTTTTAATTTACTGTAGTATGTGGTATAATCTTCATTGCAACAGGGTCCGCAGCTACAATTAATTTTTAAAACTATTTTGTGATTCCCTTTGCTGACATTTCTTTACTGGATGTGCGATGTGGCCTTAGGCCATTTTCAGGTATTTAAAACGGGAGCATTATACTCTGAATGCAATATATGTATTACCTATGAACTGAACATAAGAACAAGTAATCCCAAGATTTACTATTGAAAGGTTTATTCATTAAAAGAAATAGTAGTAAATCACGAAGGAAGTAAGAAAAAGAAAGGAGATGGCGCTATAGCATGGGCGTACCCGGGGAGGTGAAGGGGGGGGGGGGGGGGGGGGGAGGGGCAGCTGCCCCCCCCCCCAGAAGATATTCGCAGTTTTCCACTATTTTACTGTTTTATTTAATAAGAAATGCTGCATTTTTTCTCGGATTATACAAGTGCATTCATGTATTTAAAATGTTTATTAAAAGCAGTTTTTCACTGGTTTACTGTTCTATTTAATAAGAAGTGCTGTATGTTGTCTCGAGTCCTTGTTTCCTGAGACTAGTATGACCTGACCCCCCCCCCCCCCCCCCCCCTCTAGTTCAGATCGTGGGTACGCCCTTGCGCTATAGACTTCCGTCGTACGTTGTTTTGAAGCCAGAGTGGGCGGGGGCCTGCCGCCATCTTAAATAGCCCAAAACATTAGCAGACTACTGTTTACGTTTCCTTCTTGTTCGTCATGTCTGTCCTCTGCGCGCAACATCTGTTTTAAATACTAAAAATTACTGTACTTATATGAATAACATAGGGCAAGGAAGGCTACATCGAACGCTTTTCTGTTCTTGAATGCGTATTTGCTCTAATAATATGAAACATTTAATTCCACTCTTACTGTACTCCTATCGATAGTAAATAAAGCTGGAACTGGGAAACCAATGCTTGTTTGCTTATTGGTACTGCTTCTTGTTCGTTACAATGTATGCAATGAGGAAAGAAGCGTGGCATGCTGTCGTATCTTGTGCATATGAACAAAGTGATTGATTATTCAAAAGTCAAAGAAACAGAACCGCACAGAGATGTACCTCCATTCAGAATAGCGTCCTTGTTTTATCAGATTGTCAGTGACATTAGGATCACTGTACTTTTCACATTTTCTCACTTTGAAATCTTACCTATGTTGCGTCGTTCAGTGAGTCGCCAACAATAGCAATTTACAGGACAAAAAAAAAATAAATAAATAAATAAATAAATAAAATTTAAACATGTTCCTGTATTGTGCAATACTATAAAAATGATTAACGGAATGGTCTCCAATGCTTAAGACCCCGTAAAATGGATATTTTGTTTTAACTAGTGCGTAAGTCACTTGTTAGTTACTTTAGTAGACCTGTGTAAGATGTAGGCCTACCTTTCCAACTGTAGCCTATTTGCTTTTTTCCCCGTATATTTCTCGCCATAACTCTCAGTTTGTCAGGAATAACCAAGCACATCACAACTGGAATGTACGTCTACTTTGACCATCTGCGTGATTTCACTGAAGTTTTCAAAGTACCGGGTTATTACAAATGATTGAAGCGATTTCACAGCTCTACAATAACTTTATTATTTGAGATATTTTCACAATGCCGATATGTGCCCCTTCAGTGATTCGGCAGACATCAAGCCGATAATCAAGTTCCTCCCACACTAGGTGCAGCATGTCCCCATCAATGAGTTCGAAAGCATCGTTGATGCGAGCTCGCAGTTCTGGCACGTTTCTTGGTAGAAGAGGTTTAAACATTGAATCTTTCACATAACCCCACAGAAAGAAATCGCATGGGGTTGAGTCGGGAGAGCGTGGAGGCCATGACATGAATTGCTGATCATGATCTCCACCACGACCGATCCATCGGTTTTCCAATCTCCTTTTTAAGAAATGCCGACATCATGATGGAAGTGCGGTGGAGGACCATCCTGTTGAAAGATGAAGTCGGCGCTGTTTGTCTCCAGTTGTGGCATGAGCCAATTTTCCAGCATGTCCAGATACACGTGTCCTGTAACGTTTTTTTCGCAGAAGAAAAAGGGGCCATAAACTTTAAACTGTGAGATTGCACAAAACGCGTTAACTTTTGGTGAATTGCGAATTTGCTGCATGAATGCGTGAGGATTCTCTACCGCCCAGATTCGCACATTGTGTCTGTTCACTTTACCATTAAGAAAAAATGTTGCTTCATCACTGAAAACAAGTTTCGCATTGAACGCATCCTCTTCCATGAGCTGATGCAACCGCGCCGAAAATTCAAAGCGTTTGACTTTGTCATCGGGTGTCAGGGCTTGTAGCAATTGTAAACGGTAAGGCTTCTGCTTTAGCCTTTTCTGTAAGATTTTCCAAACCGTCGGCTGTGGTACGTTTAGCTCCCTGCTTGCTTTATTCGTCGACTTCCGCGGGCTACGCGTGAAACTTGCCCGCACGCGTTCAACCGTTTCTTCGCTCACTGCAGGCCGACCCGTTGATTTCCCCTTACAGAGGCATCCAGAAGCTTTAAAATGCGCATACCGTCGCCGAATGGAGTTAGCAGTTGGTGGATCTTTGTTGAACTTCGTCCTGAAGTGTCGTTGCACTGTTATGACTGACTGATGTGAGTGCATTTCAAGCACGACATACGCTTACGACATACGCTTTCTCGGCTCCTGTCGCCATTTTGTCTCACTGCGCTCTCGAGCGCTCTGGCGGCAGAAACCTGAAGTGCGGCTTCAGCCGAACAAAACTTTATGAGCTTTTCTACGTATCTGTATTGTGTCGTGACCATATGTCAATGAATGGAGCTACAGCGAATTTATGAAATCACTTCAATCATTTGTAATAGCCCTGTATATACCAATAGTTAGTTAGTCAGTTCGTTTCATGTCCCAAGTATCATTTGCACAACAAATCATAATGAGGGATGAGTTATTTTATATTAATATCAATTTTTTTGTAAATATTTCTTCGTGATGATCGTTTCTTGTTTTTTTTCGTTTTTTAATTAAATACAGGCATGTTAGTTAGTATTGCCTACCCATCACCATTTACACATTACAATAACTGATTGTCTTTTGGAGAATAAGAGAAATTGTCAAATAAAAACGTGCTCAATTATGTCTCAAATTTTACTTTGCTGTCTTTCAGACATTTTACATCAATGGATAAGTGATCCAAACTTTTGGTTGCAGTACTGTGAACCCCTGTCTGTGCCACAGACAACCTTAATGGTGCCTAATGATAGTCATTTTTCCGCTTGTAGTATTGTAATTATATACATCATTGTTCCTGATGAAGTGCAGTGGATTATTTGCAACAAAATTCATGAGGGAATAATTATACCGTCAAGCAGATAGATTGCTAATCACACGACGAGCAGCATGCTGGAACGACGGAAAGAGTCTTTACATAAAGATTTCAGCCAGAGAATTCTTCAGAAAGGTAGCAAAGCATACACACACATTCATACACGCAAAACTCACACACACATGAACGCTGTCTCTACATCTACATCTGCATCTACATAGATACTGTACGGTGGGTGGCGGAGGGCACCTAGTACCACCACTAGTCATTTCCTTTCCTGTTCCACTCGCAGAGCGAGAGAAAAACGACTATCTATATGCCTCCGTCTGAGACCTAATTTCCCGAATCATATGGAGTGGTCCTTATGAGCTATGTATGTTGGCGGCAGTACAATCGTTCGGCAGTCAGCTTCAAATGCTAGTTTTCTAAATTTTCTCAATAGCGTTTCTCGAATAGAACGTTGCCTTCCCTCCAGGGATTCCCATTTGAGTTCCCGAAGCATCTTCGTAACACTTACGTGTTGTTCGAACATGCTCGATAAGAAATCTAGCAGCCTGCCTCTGAATTGCTTCTATGTCTTCCTTCAATCCCACTTGGTATGGGTCCCAAATACTCGAACAATACTTAAGAATAGGTCGCACCAGCGTCACATATGCTGTCTCCTTTACAGGTGAATCACTCTGTCCTAAGATTCTCCCAATAAACTGAAGTCGACCATTCGTCTTGCCTATCACAATTCTCACATTCTCGTTCCACTTCATATCGCTTTACAATATTACGCCCAGATACAGGGTGACACAGAAAAACGTCAACATTTTCACATTCTAATAACGCTAGAAGTGATGAAGGAAAGAAATTGCATTGATAGTAATTGAAACCGTACAACTTTGCCATTTACGAAACATTGATGGCATTTATAATTTTTTTAAAATTACGTCCTTTAGATGGCGTCCTTCCGTACGAATACATTCGTTAAATCTGCTGTTGAGATTACTCATTGACCGCTGCAACATCTCAGCTGGGATACTGTAGTTTGCATCCCGAATTCTCTGTTTTAACTCATCCAGAGTTCTTGGCCGTGTCGTGTAGACTTTTCTCTTGAGATAGCTCCACAAGAAAAAATTACAAACGGATAAATCTGACGATCTAGGGGGCCAGGGAATGTTACCTAATGGTGAGATCACACGGTTGCCAAACAATTCTCGCATACATGCCATTGATTGCCCTGCACTGTGTGATGTCGCTCCGTCCTGCTGATAACAGGCTTCTTGAACGTTTGTGAAGTTGTTCAATGCAGGTAACATCTCCACGTAACGATCAGCATTGACAGTTAATGTGTTTCCCTGTTCATTTGCGAAAAAATACGATCCGATAATCCCGTGTGATGAAACACCACACCATACCTTTTACTGGCGCTGTAAAGGGCGCTCATGAACGTGATTAGGATTTGTGTTTCCCAGTAACGGTAGTTCTGTTTATTCACATAACCTGTGAGATGAAAATGTGCCTCATCTGACATCCATAGCTTGTTTAGAAGTTCACTGTCATTGTTTATTTTTGTTATCATTTGTTGACAGAATCCTAATAGTAACTGGTAATCTTTGTCCTTCAATTGTTGCATCATCTGGCGTTTGGACAGGTGAAAATTTAAATCAACATGAAGAATTCTGTGAACACTCTCCTGGGACATTCCAACCACTGGTGCTTGCTTACGAATTGAACGCCGTGGGCTCCATAAGACAGACTCGCGTACAACATTAATGATCATTGGAGAACGCACACTTCTTGGTCGTCCTGTTCGTTTCTTCTTGAGGACAGATCCAATCACTTAAAACTTGTTAATCCAACATATTATGGCTTGTCATAAAAACGTCGAAACTCCCTCTGCGCCGCTATCAAACTATCATAGTTTTTATAAAACATTTTTATGGCTAACGCATGCTGTTGTCCTTTCCACTGATCCATGATTACTGGAATGGCGGACTCTGCACTCGCTAACTGTCACGGACCCGCAGTGCTGCCACCTGCCCATGGCTGCCACTACACATTTCCAACATTCCCATTATTCTATGTCACTCTGTATTGAAATAACTTGACTGTGTCGATCAGAACACTAGTTATACTGTAATCGAACATTACATGTTTGTTCTTCCAACCCACCCACATTAATTTAAATTTTTCCACGAATAGAGCTAGCTGCCATTCACCACCCCAACTGGAATGTTTGTCTAAGTAGTCTTGTGTCTTGCTAAAGTCACTCGACTTCAACACCTTACCATACACCATAACATCATCAGGAAACAACTATAGATTGCTGCCACTCTGTCCCCCAAATCAGTTATGTATAAAGAGAACAACAGCTGTTCTATCACACTTCCCTGAGGTATTCCTGACGATACTCTTGTCCCTGACGAACATTCGCCGTCAGAACAACATAATGTGTTCTATTATTTAATAAGTCTTTGAGCCACTCACATGTCTATGTTCTTATTCCACATGGTCGTACATTCTTTAACAGCCTACAGTGGGACACCAGTCAAATGATTTTGTACATCTAGAAATATGGAATCTGCTTGGTGCCTTTATCCATAGTTCACAGTACATCATGTGAGAAAAGGGCAATCAGGGTTTTGCTGTTCAAGCGAGAATCTTGTTTAAAGAGGGAGGAAATGTGAAAGATGAATAATTTATCTGCAGGAGGAATGTAGAGCATGAGATGCTGGAACTAAAATCAGCGCAGTTACATAGTTGTGTTTTGGGTTGGGACGAGACCATTGTTACAGCGTGGCTCCGATGACGAGGCGTTTGCGATTTGGAAGGCAATAAAAAACACAGGAAACAAAAGAAAGAACGGATACAGTAAAGGAATTCCAAAGACAAATGTCAGAAATGGAACCACTACAATAAAAGTAAATAGTGCAACCATAATTCATGTGTGTAGGAGAAAATATTGCTTGAACGGCTCCACTTCCGAATGAAATTTGGTTCCTTTAAACTTTAGATTAAGATTAGATGGATTAGTACAACCGTAAACGATGCAAACTGGAATTTCTGGTGAAACAACATCTCTACACGAGCAAAGCCCGCAACAGGGACAAACTGGGCACGGACACGTCCATGGAGGTAAGAATAGAGGGAGACGCCGTGACGTCACAGCTGCGAAGCTATGTGAAGACGAGGGTAGCCATCTCAGTCCGACCATAACATTGCTGCTGTAAACTTGTGTGCATAGGCTTGTCGCTCGCTTTTGGAAGGATTTTGCACTATTATGGTGACTTGTGTGGTGTTCGGATGTACGAATCGTTTTGATTGTGATGCAAAATCGAAGGGAATAACATTTCATGTGTAAGTTGTCTCGTTAAGTGTGATTTTACAACTTCATTGTGAATGAACGTGTGCTACATCGGTACTTGTACTATAGCGTGTTTTTCTCCTGTATGATTTTAGATTTCCTAAAAATGAAAGTCGGAAATCTCTGTGGGAGAATGCCATGAGGAGGAAGAATTGGCGTGCGTCTAAATGGAGCACTATATGTTCTCAGCATTTCCAAGAAGAGGACATAAACCGAACTTCCCTTTCAACAGAAAGGCTCCGAGAAAATGCTGTACCATAAGTTTTCCCTAGACACCCAAAACATTTGCAAAAGGTATGTTAATTCAAAGAATTAAATTCTTAGTTTTCAAGTTTACGTTTCAGTGTAATACGTACATATCGTCGATAATCGAAGTGTTGAGTAACTCACTTTGTCTTCATCATGTACCAAATTAAAAGCTAACACTACATTAACTGGCGTAAAGTATAGGCCTAAACAGGACGCTGTGTAGATTTGCCATTCTATGTACCGTATTTCAGTAAATATTGGTGGTAATGAACAGGGTTTCCCAGTAGTGTAACGTAACTGAAATGTCCCAGTACGTATTACAAACAAGATGTATTTATTGGGCTTTCGAGGGAGGGTATAGCTAACCTAGTTTTCAGTTTCTATTATTTAGCTCTAACTCCGAAAGTAATGGAATAAACGTGTGAAGTAAATTATATCAGTTATGTGAATATTTAAGGCAGTAGTTTGTGAACATCTCACTTTGTCTGGTCTACTGTGTTGTACAACATTTTTATTGCACTGTCTTTGCTAGTTAATGGCAGTTATGTTTTAGGAGTAATAGATACAGCTCTAGTTTTACTTATATATGTTGATTTTGGGAGGATTCCTTCAGGTCATTTGAATACATTAATTTCACTTTCCACCTGATTAGGTCATTACACATAGCTTTTGCCTAGGAATGATTCCATGCTGTATATAGAATTTAAGAGGGGAGGTGCTGGAACACTGAAGTGTTTCTGCAGCTACACAGTATGTTATAAAGAGATAATCTGGTTCTCCACATTGTCATGTAGAAACAAATTTATGAAACTCCTTTTTGATGAGCATCAGCCTCTGCACACAAGAGAATATTTGAGAAGAAAATTCAGGTTCGCTGTTTAGATTATGAGACTACTGAAGCTAACAAGTTTGTGTGGTATAATTATTTAGTGAAGTCACAGAAATTAACACTTGGGCTGTGTTAAATATAACTCTGTATTTGGGTTAAGCACAGCAAATGAACATTTCTTTTGTTTGATGCACTATTCATTGACATTCTCCATTGAAAGATATCATTGATTAAAATGCTTTGGCAGTACCTTCTTGTTAACATTATCCACTACTGTGGAACATTGAATATGCACCAACGACAAATGCAAAATTAGATATAACACACAATTTTATATCATTAACTGTTGGACCAGTTGTATTGAGAACTTGTTAACTGACAGCACCCATAGCGATACAGTGTGATAGTTAAACAAGACACCCCAGCAGAAATATTTTACATGTTCAAAGTTTATATTTTTTCAATAAGTGTGTATTAATTGTAGCTGCGCACATGGGAGGCATTTCAAGTTGTCTGCTGAACACAACAACGGTTTTTGTTAGAGTAATGAGTATTTTATGAACAAGATAAATAGTTGCTGGAAAAATAGAATTTATATTTCTCGAAAGGACTAAGAATAGGAGTAATTAGTGGGCTGCAACATGCTGTTGATGAAAAAGACTGTAACACCTTCAACCATCTGTTAAAAACAGTTCTTAATGTTTTCCATCCGTTTATTTCATTTAGGGAGACAAGAAGAGAAAGCCACCATTGCGGAAGGAGAGCTCTTCCTTTCCATCTTCAGTTTTGGCTGCCGTCAGCAGAGTGCAGGATGAAGTAGTTCCTGCTCTTGTTCCTGAGTACACTGCAGGACCACCAGAACATAGTCAAACATCCTCTGAAAGTGAGGTACTGAAGACAAAGTGTGAACACCTCATTAGAAAAACTGATCAGTACAAAAAAACAAATTAAAACTCTTCAGCAGTCTAAGCGACGACTTAAGAAGAAAGTGGCTTCTTTGAGTGCTATCATTAAGGTACTGAAAGACAAGCATCTTGTGGATGAAAGTTCACTAAATATACTAGAAAGCATACCTGGAATGCAGAGAGACTTGCTGCAGCGACAAACTGCGAAAGCTGGGGCACAGACCCTAGGTCATACAGCCTAGAACTGCACTCCTTTGCCTTAACACTGCATTTTTATTCCCACAGGGCGTATAATTGTTAGGCGCTGTTTTAATACATGTTTGTCACACCCCAGAACATTAACAAAGTGGTACCAGTGTGTGGGTGGAGCACCTGGCTTCACATCCGAGGCGTTTAAGGTAATTATGGCAGAAGCTTGTCACCGTGAAACAAACTTTCCAACTCTATGTAGCTTGGTAGTTGATGAAATTGCCATCAGGCAACATGTAGAATTTGATGGTACATGCTATTACGGTTATGTTGACATGGGGTCATCTGTAGACACAGATAATTTGCCCATTGCCAAAGAAGCATTTGTGCTCATGCTTGTGGCTATTAATGCTTCTTGGAAGCTCCCAGTTGGGTATTTCCTGACTGCTGGTATAACGGGTGAGCAAAAATGCCGAGATAGTTAAATAGTGCATTGATCTTGCCAATTCAAGTGGTGTGAAAATTGTTTCGCTCACATGTGATGGTTCAGCTAGCAATTTGTCAATGGCTAGATGTTTAGGCTGCAATCTCAATTGTGAAACTTTGAAAAGTTCTTTTTCAGTTGAAGGGAATGATCATGAAATGTCATTTTTCCTAGACCCTCCACATATGTTGAAACTTGTGCGCAAAGCTTTAGGAGATAAAAAATTTCTTTGGGATGAGCAAGGTGGTGTCATTTCTTGGCACTTTTGGGACTGTTACATAAATTACAGGTCAAGGAAGGGCTCCACATGGGCAACAAGATCACTGCCAGTCACCTTAATTTTTTTTTAAATGAAATGAAGGTGAAACTGGCTACTCAGCTGCTTAGCAATTCTGTGGCAGATGCCATACAGTACTGTTGTGATATGAAACGCCCAGGTTTTGAACAGGCATCTGCAACAGTAAAATTTATACGCATTTTCAACTGTCTCTTTGATGTCTGCAATTCCAGAACACTTTTACAAAGTGGTTTCAAGCAGGCATTAAATACAGCAAATTTTTGTGCTGTAGAGGGATTTCTTTTAAAGGCACAGAGGTACCTCAAGGAACTCACTGTTGGTCCAAATCCTCAAGCAATGAGAGTTGTTGACTCAAATAGAAAGACAGGGTTTATTGGTTTCGTAGTGTGTATATCCAGTGTTTTACACATGTATAGCAAAGTAGTGGGGAAACAAACTCATGCTCCTCTATTGAAGTTTCTGCCTCTTTACAAATGTTCTCAGGATCACTTGGAAATGTTTTTAGTGCCATCCAAAGTCGTGGTGGTTGGAATAACAACCCCACTGCTCGCCAGTTTGCTGCAGCATACAAGAGGCTACTAATTCATAGTGAGATCCGTGGATCAGAAAGAGGGAATTGTATAACTTTGGAAGATATTCCCATTCTTACTTTCAGCAGTTCCAATGCTGAAGATCACATAAATAACACTTCGGAACGGTGGCAGTTACTAAGCACGGAAAATAGTGCAGCGACAACTGACAACGA
This sequence comes from Schistocerca americana, assembly GCF_021461395.2. NCBI lineage: Eukaryota > Metazoa > Arthropoda > Insecta > Orthoptera > Acrididae > Schistocerca > Schistocerca americana. The sequence goes on along the minus strand of NC_060120.1, from coordinate 848,375,877 downwards.
CCACAATTACTTTGCTACTGGAATTTATCTCTCTGAAGTGGCAGTCCATATTGTAGTATATATATAGCTGGATTTGTGGTGCGTCACTTAGAGAAAACCTTAAAATGTGAACCATGTTTATCCGTGTTGAGAGGGATGGTAGCCATGTTGTTTATTCTCTCATTCATAGAAAGAGTAGGGGATGGTTGGTTTTACCATTGAATGATATTGTTGACATCTGTGTGTGTGCAGAAAAAGTGTTCAGGTGCTATACTACAGGTAATTCTAAAGTTCCTTTGAAAAATCAGTTTTCCAAATGTGTGTCCGAGGTGCTTAGTGAATTCATATTCAAGCCAGTGTATAAGGAGTTAGCAGACCACATGAAAAATCAGCATCCCTTAGACAATCATATGATACTGCAGATTAAAGCAATTGCCACACGATACCTCCTGACACGGCAAAAACATGCAGCCAAGAGAATAAGTGATGCATTGCATGAAAATAAAATCAGGACAACCTATACAAAACTGGTACTCTTTAAAGGTTAGTAACTGATATTTGTACACAGAGATCTAGTGTGTGAGGCATCTTGTATAAAGCACTCATTATATTGAGGCAAACTGGGAATGTAACCTTGTTGTAATTAATAAATGATGCACATTCTTCCTTTTCCGTTATGTCTATGTTGCTATAACCAGCTACAAAATGTTTGTGATGTCTGTATCTTAAAACTATTACTATTAGCATATTCAGTGTATCTATGAAAATTTGTTCCTGGTGTGTGATGGAGTCAGACAATTATAATTTTGTGTGTGTGTGTAATACCTTTCAAATATATCTTCCTCAAACCAACATTTGTAACTACATTATATGTAGAGTGTTTCCAAGTGTTTGATACTCTACCATACTAGTATGCAGTACAGGTTCTGCAATAGCTTGTGATCTGTGTGCTTACAAATGGGACATACATTTCTTTTTGAAATATTTAGCCATAGTTTGGCAGAGTATGCTGTAGTATGTTCTAGCCAGTGTTGTTAATTAAGTTTCCACGAGTGACAACATATTAATGAGAAATAGAATTGCCTCATTTTTGGCACATTGAAATACATTCCCATCATTGTGTGGTATGTTATGGTTTTTGCTTGGGTGTCATTACAAATTATATTTTTTTGTGATCTAGTCCAACAGTGGTTTATCCTCAAAAATTGAGAGATAGTAGTGTTCGCAGGTGAGCGTTATTGGTTTTTCACTACTTCATTGGGCACTAAATTTTCTAGCAGTCTCTCCCCTAATCCATTGATATGTAACCCATGTGTTGTACAGAAACTACAGCCCACAACATTTATATCTGTAGTAAGACATATTTTATAAATGATTGCATATTTTCTCATGTTTGTTTGCTTGACTACTTTTCTGGTTTATGCAAGACCACTGTGATAAATCATATGTATGTGGAATGGTAAATAGTATTACATTTGTATCAGTCAGGTGACTGGGACATTTCTTTCATTCTCAACAAGCATTGATGTGGACTTTGTTACAATTTCATATAGTATTTTTTTTTACATAGAACTGTGTTATTTTTAAATTCCACAATCTTGTGAAAAAGGCAGTTAATTGAAAAGTCACATTGTAATAATTTTTCTGTATACCTGTAACAAGCAGTTCAACAAAGTGGATAACAACAGATCAAGAAAAGCTTTTTTGCTGGAATAAAATTCTGAATATAGTACCTAATATTTATGCTTTATTTCATTCCCAGTTCCCATACGTTTTATGAATGAATAAGGAATATATAGCCTATATTTTTATTAGGACAATGATTTCAAAAGCAAATCCTAGTTTCAATGTTAGTAAAACTTTGTCATTGGCAAGCAATGAAGCTTCTGCTTATTGATTGAGGCATTCCACACTTCTCAAACTATGATGTAAAGTTTTGCTCCATGATCTGTCTCAATCCTTTCATCATTTCATTTTGTACCACTGTAAATACCTGCCAGCTTGACAAGAAAGGCTTGCATTTAAAAGAATGAAAATTATAAAATAGGGAATGACCTAAACAAAGCTCAATGTAGAATGGTTTATGCCTAAGCTACCTAAAAACACTGGGACATAGTTGTCCTGTTAAGAAATCTCTTCCATACCAAAATAAGAGCCTAAGGTAAGTAAGCAATAAGTAGAACTCCTTACTAATATTAAAATGAGTCCCAAAGCAGATGAAAATTGGAACACTGTTATACTGCCTTGGCTAACAGACATGTCATTAAAGTGCTGCTGCTGCTGCAGTTGATTTGTTAGTTACTAAAAAAAGTGCCCTAGTCTCATATTAGAGCTGCTGCATATCACTTAAGAGAAGAAATGTGGGTATGTATTGAAGTGTGTATGAAGTGTATGGCAAAGAGTTTTGTTTTCTTCCTCAGGGTCAATGTTATCCAAACTGAAAGTACCTGTTTTGTGTATAACAAACACGTAATTTGTATTTCTTGGGATTCTCCGCAGTTATATTCCACTTGACAACAGAATGAAGTTGTGCACAATGTGACAGGTTGTTGGCTAAAAGTTAACTCACATTGAGTTATTTTATGAGACATATTTATCTGCTGCTTCATTGTTTAAATAATTAACAACAAAGACAGATCATTTGGTTACCTCTTCAGATATAGGTGGTGGTCAGAACCGCAATCAGTCTGTTACACATTAGTAAATAGCTGCTACAATACATCATTCTGAACTCAAACAACTGAAAAGTTTTGGTTTGTATGTCACGAAAATCGGAAGAGACGTCACTTTTCGTAAATCTGGCATTGCTTCGTCCAATCAGATGATCGTAAGAATAAGTAAAGAAAGAACCCTAGTTTGTGATACACGCTGATTACTGAATTTGTATCGTTTTCAATGAAGACTAGCTATTCGTAATATTACATTAAAAACTATTTTTGATCAGAAGAAACGCGGAATTTCGCCTTTACGAGATTTTATTTTAAACAAAAACTTTGAAACAACCAATCTGATGATGTTACATGCGTATATGGTGCAATTAGCGACTTTAATACACGCAGCGCTATAGCACACTGGCAATGTTTTGGTCAGAGTGTCATGGCAGCGAGCCACGCCCCCATGGCTTCAAAACGTAGTACGGCTGGGATACGTAGCGCCATCTCCCCTTATTCTTACCTCCATGGGCACGTTAGAGTGACGTCACAGGAAAAGCGTCATCACAATGAAGCATGGAGGTATGAATGCAGTGACCTAATGTTTGGGCTATATAAGATGGCGGACGTTGACTTTCTTTTTTTTTTTTTTTTTTTTTTTTTTTTTTTTTTTTTTTTTTTTTTTTTTTTTTTTTTTTTTTACGCGTAGTGCTCGTTTCACAACAGTTCCTGCAAACGTGACGTCACTTTGAAACCATGTGCAATATTGACAACCGCAAAATATACTATCGACTTTGTGACAGGGAAAAATATGAACGTTATTGCTTCTCGATTATCTCGCGGCAATTTTACGCTGTCCTTTTAGGTTCCCATCTAACCACCCACTCAGAAATCGCGCCTTATTCGTAAATAAGCAGCGAAATATTGGTGACAAGGAAGTATATGAATCTTATTGTTGCTTGTTTCAGTCGCGGTAGTTTAAGCTTTCCTCTTACGTTCCTGCCTACCCACACACTCAGAAATCGCTAAATATTTATTTCATCCTTCATTCTCCAATTAGATGGAATGTAAATAACATTGAATATTGCAGAACACACGTGTATTCCATTCATAAGAAAGTCTCAGAACGTGTTGGCAACGCTAACACGAAAAATAATATTTGCATGTAGTGGGATGCGAACCTACACTAGCACTTGATCATGTGATGTTTGTCTCCTGTCTTCGTTATCATATTCTCTCCAGAAGATTTATATCGTTGATGCATTATTAAGTAACATTTAATGATAATGGTGAAGTGTTTGCGACAGATTTTCAAAGCTGGCGTACTGCCAACTGTAAAACAAGTGCGTTTCATGCCTAATTTGTAAATTATTGACGATAATAAGTCATTCGCTACAGGGCATTATTATATGAAGTCATTAACAGTCGATAAATCATTGTGCAATATTTTATTATAACAGTAATTATGATAAATCATTCCAAGACTAACGTGTTTATTGTAAATCTACGGTACGCGAATTAAGCCTTGTGAGAATCCCGTATTGAACGCTAACAAAATCGATGGCCAATCATGCGTTTGTCGATATTGTGGGTAATGTCAAAATGATGTTCCCATTTGCGGAAATTGTTGTGAAACTGGCGTAACCCATTATTGTACCTCTGGAAATCACAGTTAGTTTGGTATATAACACTCATCTCTATACTACGTGAATGTTGAACTTCATATGTCTGATCGTGCCAGTCATAGATGTTCATATTTCGTTTCTTACCAAATTACAACATGGCTGCTAGGAAATGTCAATAGAACATTAAAAGAAAATGCTTTTAGGTTCCGCTCCCACACCAGCCTATTACATCACATGTTGACAAAAACTTCAAAACAAGAAGTCTGTCTGCAGCTCTTTGTCACGTACAGACCAATTGAAAATTGTTTGCCAAACTACAACGTGGCGGACGATGGAAAGCACATGAATCTGAAGTTATGCACTCAGAGATCAGTCTTTTACATCTAGGATGTATCGAGATCTGTGGTATATTACCACACGGTGTATGAATACAAATTCAATGAAAATTATCTGTTTATTCGGAATATTGTCACTTTAAGTTTCTTTGCATGCTGGACATACGAGCGATACACAACCTCTGGTTTCCATGTCGCGTTATTGAGGAAATCGTGGGCAAGCTGGTAGGTAACAGTCGAGTCGCAGCTAGCGATGGGCCAACTCGGATTTACGCCAATCCTAGTTAATCGAGTTAAAAGTTAGTATAAACCGAGTTCAAACCGGGTTAGACCGATTTGGGACGAAAAAACTGTGATGACTTTCAATTCCGTTCCTTCTTTCGCGTCTGGGCAGATTACAATTCAGTTCAGTTAACCAGCCTGAGATGTGCAGTTTCCCAATCTAAGACTATATATATATATATATATATATATATATATATATATATATATATATATATATATATATATTCACGATCGTGATGTATAACGCATAGGACGCAATTTTTGCCTTTCAGCTTGAAATTTTGATGATAGAATTGTGAAAAACCTGAAACGCTGTATAATTAATTCTTGATGGATATTGGGCATTCGTAAGATTGCCAAATGCTGTTCGTTAATACTGTACTACAGAGAGCAATATTTGGGCTTTGCGTTTGAAACCTCGAATATAGATTACGAAACATCTGAAATCCGCAGTATAAATTTTGACAGCTATTGGTCGATTATAATATAGCCAAAAGCCTGTTCACGGGCATGACTGCACACAGGGCTGCAGAGCGCAAGTTCGGGTCTCGAAATTTTGAATATCACGATATATCCAGGATGTGCTGTAAAGGTTTGTCGGCGATCTGACGATCTTAAGGTAGCCAAACGTCTCGCCACGAGCGTTAATGGATGCCGCATTGAAGACTGATTTTAAAAATACACTCATGAGATACTTTGAATTTGATGTAACGCTGGACGCTGATAGGACGATCTTAAGGTAGCCAAATACGTCGTCGTGTTCATGAATGGTAGCCGTGCTTTAGGCCGCAATTCGAACGCTCATAACACATCTGGAATATGCTGTAAGAATTTTGAGGACGATCGGACGATCTTAAGGTAGCCAAATTCCACGGCATAAGCATGAATGGTGTAAAGTTACCGCTTTGTCATTGTTTCCCTCTGTGACTGTGTATTCAAAATTTTAATCTATATATACAGGGTGTCCGAAAAGACTTTCCCTGATTACATAAATTGATAACTCAGGCTAGAAGTAAGATACAAATATGAAATTTGTGTCGAATTGTTTACAACTATCAAAGTTTTTTTCCGTTTTAGGTTCGCAGTACATAAGTAGTGGATGAGGTGCAGTGCCCAAGAAGCCATGTTAACCAATCAGGAGAAGGCACAGTGTGTCCTGTGGTACCGTGAGACACGATCACCAACCACAGTGCAGAGACACTTCCAGACAATATTTGGAAGGAATCCACCTGATGTCAAGAGCATTAAAGCCTGGTGTGACAAGTTGAAGAACACAGGATCGGTTGCTGACCTTCCGAGGTCTGGTCGACCAAGAACCTCAGCAGACAGGGTCGAAGCTGTAAGGCAGTCTTTTCTGCGAAGTCCGAAGACATCGGTGCGCAGGGCCTCACGTGAATTACAGATGCCAAAAAGCTCTCTCCATGACATTTTACACAAACGTCTATTGTTTCGTGCATACAAAGTGCAAATCGTTCAGGCCTTGTTGCCCAATGACAGTACACGTCAATGTGACTTTGCGGCCGAAATGCTATCACACATTGAGGACGATGATGGTTATCTCAGACGAATTGCCTTTTCCGACGAAGCGACCTTTTTTGTCAGTGGAGTAGTGAATCACCATAATGTGCGCATTTGGGGTTCACAACCCCCTGGCGAAGTCATGGAGTGCACCAAAGGCAGTCCAAAGGTGAATGTTTGGTGCGCGCTATTGCACAATCGAATTATCAGGCCATTCTTCTTCGCTGAGGCTACCATCATATTTGCAGTGTATCTGGACATGTTGCAACTGTATGCTGTTCCTCAGCTGCTTCAGTATCACCTTGATGTCTTGTTTCAGCAAGACGGTGCACCGCCTCATTGGGGTTTGGACGTCCGTGCATATCTCGATATGACCTTTCCTGGGCGATGGATTGGTCGTGATGGGCCAACAGTTTGGCCTCCACGCTCTCCTGACATAACCCCATTAGACTTCTTTTTATGGGGCTATGTCAAGGACGAGATCTACCGAACACGTGTACTAGATCTTGAAACCCTGCGGCAACGGATAACCACAGTCGTTGAATCGATCCCTCCAGTGATGTTGGCTAATGTGTGGACGGAAACTAGATGTGCTACGTGCTACCAAGGGTGCTCATGTGAAAGTTTACTGATGTGTGAAAAAAACTTTGATAGTTTGTAAACAGTTAGATACAAGTTTCGTATTTGTATCTTACTTCTATCCTGAGTTATCAATCTATGTAATCAGGGAAAGACTTTTCAGACACCCTATATATATATATATATATATATATATATATATATATATATATATATATATATATATATATATATATATATATATATATATCATCGATAGCGGCGAACACCGCGCACCGCGTGAACACAACTCGAGTTAGCAACAACCACACTCGGGTTGATTCGAAATCCTTGGTAACTCGAGGTGACCCATCTCTAGTCGTAACCTTGGTTCCAAGAGTTCCGCAACTTGTACAGAAAATTAGAATAGAGATCAACATAAACATCATTTCCGTCCTTTTTATTGCTCATGAAAACCACACATTGCGTGTTGTACCATCATACAGCGAGACCTTCAGATGGTGGTCCAGACTGCTGTACACACCAGTACCTCCAATATCCAGCAGCACCTCCTCTTGCATTGGGGCATGTCTGTATTCGTCATGGCATACAATCCACAAGTTCATCAAGGCACTGTTAGTCCAGATTGTCCCACACCTCAATGGCGAATCGGCGTAGATCCCTCAGAGTGGTTGGTAGGTCAAGTCGTCCGTAAACTGCCCTTTTCAACCTATCCCACGCATGTTCGATAGGGTTTTGGTCTGGAGAACATGCTTACCACTCTAGTCGACCGATGTCGTTATCCTGAAGGAAGTGATTCACAAGATGTGCACGGTAAGGGCGCGAATTGTCGTCCATGAAGACGAATGCCTTTCCAATATGCAGCCGATATTGTTGCACTATCGGTCGGAGGATGGCATTCACGTATCGTACAGCCATTACGGCGCCTTCCATGACCACGAGCGGCGTACGTCGGCCCCACATAATGCCACCCCAAAGCAGCAGGGAACCTCCACCTTGCTGCACTCGCTGGACAGTGTGTCTAAGGCGTTCAGCCTGACCGGGTTGCCTCCAAACACGTCTCCGACGATTGTCTGGTTGAAGGCATATGCGACACTCATCGGTGAAGAGAACGTGATGCCAGTCCTGAGCGATCCATTCGGCAGGTTGTTGGGCCAATCTGTACAGCGCTGCATGGTGTCGTGGTTGCAAAGATAGACCTCGCCATGGATGTTGGGAGTGAAGTTGCGCATCAAATGGCTCTGAGCACTATGGGACTCAACTGCTGAGGTCATTAGTCCCCTAGAACTTAGAACTAGTTAAACCTAACTAACCTAAGGACATCACAAACATCCATGCCCGAGGCAGGATTCGAACCTGCGACCGTAGCGGTCTTGCGGTTCCAGACTGCAGCGCCTTTAACCGCACGGCCACTTCGGCCGGCTGAAGTTGCGCATCATGCAGCCTATTGCGCACAGTTTGAGTTGTAACACGAAGTCCTGTGACTGCACTAAAAGCATTATTCAACATGGTGGCGTTGCTGTCAGGGTTCCTCCAGGCCAGAATCCGTAGGTAGCGGTCATCCATTGCAGTAGTAGTCCTTAGGCGGCCTGAGCGAGGCATGTTATCGACAGTTCCAGCCGTGTACCGCCTTCCTGGTGGAATGACTGGAACTGAGCGACTGTCGGAGCCCCTCCGTCTATTAGGCGCTGCTCACGCATGGTTGTTTACATCTTTGGACGGGTTTAGCGACATCTCTGAACAGTCAAAGGGACTGTGTCTGTGATACAATATCCATAATCATCGTCTATCTTCAGAAGTTCTGGGAACTGGGGTGATGCAAAATTTTTTTTGATGTGTGTAGATCAGTTAATACCAACGACTCGCTCAGTCTTCTCCACACAGTGACACATATGCCATTCTCCACTATCTCTGAGAGTTTATAGTGAATGAGTTGACGCTGTGGTAAAACGCTGGACTCGTATTCAAGAAAATGTCGATTAAAATCCCCGCCTAGCCGTCTTGATCGAAGTTCACTGTGGTATTTCTCAGTCTTCCTCTCTTTACTTTGTTCTTCATGCCAGAAATCTACATTACGGCCTATACACCGCCAAATAATTTAAAAAAATTTCAATAACTCACATGTTAAGCTAGAAACTGAATCATTATTTTAGGGTGAGTAGTGTGTTACGATTTCCTAATCGTTGAGCTAAAGATATACAATAATTCCCTCATACCAGTGATCTCTACACTTCGATCAAAACAGCTTTGTGATTGACGTTTGTGCGAGTCGAATGGTAAGGGCTAGCCACCAACCATTCGTAGTTCTTATTCGAACGTCACATGGTCGGAGCGTTGCCCATTTTCAAGTTCAGGCAGCGCCTTCTCAAGCGTAGCTTGCTGCACGCTAGCAGTACAGGTCCCCGCCACTGCAGTGTGTCAATCGCAAAGTTATCTTATTCGATGTATATGCCACCTGGGTGTCAAAATACAACTGTCTGGGAGGGCCAGCCAAAGGCCTTCGCTCTTCGTTTCATGCACACAACACGTTTTTTTTTACATAGAGAACACTACTGGCCATTAAAATTGCTACACCAAGAAGAAATGCAGATGATAAACGGGTGTTCATTGGACAACTATATTATATTAGAACTGACATGTGATTACATTTTCACGCAATTTGGGTGCATAGATCCGGAGAAATCAGTACCCAGAACAACCACCTCTGGCCGTAATAACAATCTTGATGTGGTGTCACCGCCAGACACCACACTTGCTAGGTGGTAGCCTTTAAATCGGCCGCGGTCCGTTAGTATATGTCGGACCCGCGTGTCGCCACTATCAGTGATTGCAAACCGAGCGCCGCCACACGGCAGGTCTAGAGAGACTTCCTAGCACTCGCCCCAGTTGTACAACCGACTTTGCTAGCGATGGTTCACTGACAAAATACGCTCTCATTTGCCGAGACGATAGTTAGCAAAGCCTTCAGCTACGTCATTTGCTACGACCTAGCAAGGCGGCATCACCAGTTACTAGTGATATTATGAATAATGTACCGTCAAGAGCGACGTTCACCATTTATGGATTAAAGTTAAGTATTCCACCAGCTATGTCCGTTTTTTTCTAAATTCTAATTTCCTTGTCCTGTTCCAGACCTCACGCCAGCCTGCGTGAGCTAAAATGCGTGCCTTTCGGCTTCCTCTTGTAACCCGGTGTTGGCTCTCCTGCCAACCCACAACACTTGATACACCTGGGCATTAAGTCAAACAGAGCTTGAATGGCGTGTACAGGTACAGCTGCCCATGCAGCTTCAACACGATACCACAGTTCATCAAGAGTAGTGGTTGGCGTATTGTGACGAGCCAGTTGCTCGGCCACCATTGACCAGACATTTTCAATTGGTGAGAGATTTGGAGAATGTGCTGGCCAGGGCGACAGTCGAACACTATCTGTATCAGAAAGGCCCGTACAGGACCTGCAACATGCGGTCGTGCATTATCCTTCTGAAATGTAGGGTTTCGTAGTGATCGAATGAAGGGTAGAGCCACGGGCCGTAACACATCTGAAATGTAACGTCCACTGTTCAAAGTGCCGTCAGTGCGAACAAGAGGTGACCGTGACGTGTAACCAATGGCACCCCATACCATCATGCCGGGTGATACGCCAGTATGGCGATGACGAAAACACGCTTCCAATGTGCGTTCACCGCAATGTCGCCAAACACGGATGCAACCATCATGATACTGTAAACAGAACCTGGATTCATTCGAAAAAATGACGTTTTGCCATTCGGGCACCCGGGTTCGTCGTTGAGTACACCATCGCATGCGCTCCTGTCTGTGATGCAGCGTCAAGGCTAACCACAGCCATGGTCTCCGAGCTGATAGTCCATTCTGCTGCAAAAGTCGTCGAACTATTCGTGCAGATGGTTGTTGTCTTGCAAACATCCCCATCTGTTGACTCAGAGATCGAGACGGGGCTGCACGATCCGTTACAGCCATGCGGATAAGATGCCTGTCATCTCGACTGCCAGTGATACGAGGCCGTTGGGATCCAGTACGGCGTTTCGTATTACCCTCCTGAACTCACCGATTCCATATTCTTCTAACAGTCATTGGATCTCGACAACGCGAGGAGCAATGTCGCGATACGATAAACCGCAATCGCGATAGGCTACAATCCGACCTTTATGAAAGTCGGAAACGTGATGGTACGCATTTCTCCGCCTTACATGAGGCATCACAACAATGTTTCACCAGGCAACGCTGGTCAACTGCTGTTTGTGTATGAGAAATCGGTTGGAAACTTTCCTCATGTCAGCACGTTGTAGGTGTCGCCATCGGCGCCAACTTTGTGTGAATGCCCTGTAAAGCTAATCATTTGCATATAACAGCATCTTCTTCCTGTCGATTAAATTTGCGTCTGTAGCACGTCATCTTCGTGGTGTAGCAATTTTAATGGCCAGTAGTGTAACTAGAAATCAAAAAGAAAGCATTTTCCGAGTCTGCAGCCACATGAATCTATTAGGTCGTTTGGTTCAAGTTCCCGGAGATTAGCAGAATGAATTGTTCCAAAACTGGTGCGAAAATTGGTAACAGTTATGCTGCACGACTTAAAATCCGAAATTTGAAAGGCTCATCAGCAAACTGATTCTTCTATATTTCATGGGTACACTTTACTAAAAGTTTCCACTGTCGTGCAAAACAACACCTTCAGATTCCCTAGAAATAAATGAATTCGGTACTATATTAGTCAGACCTTTAAGTGCGTGTAATTCGTAAAACCAAATGCCGTAAACAAAGCAGACACCTCACCAACAAAATCGGCGTCGTTTGGTTATACGTGTACACTGCTGAAGATAAAAATTTTAAAAACTCGTAAGCCAAAACTTACATTGACATTTGCGAGGACATCTATTTATCAGGTTAAAGCAAAAACACATTATTACTCTCCTGGTATCTGGAGTCACTAGTATCTGAAGTGATCGGTGTCTGGATTGACGCATTGCTTATCAGCATTTATGTTCCACTCACTGTCACGGTGACACGTGTTGCACGTGTGATAAATGTATTTATCGCAACAAAATATTAAGTCTCGAATTTTAACGAAGATAACCTACACGTTTGGGACCAAATGTGATCTATTTGGACGACGGAAATATGTGCACAAGGTGAGAGATAATCGATTTCGGGAAGAGTTTTACAGAGGCTTGTTAATTACCTGCATGATATGCACTGTAAAGCAGAAGCAAACGAAATATTTCTGGACCGCAGTTACAATCTGCTGAAAGAAAACCACAAGAGAGGTCGTAAAATTCGTAGCTTATGTGAAGGGAAGAATTATTCTGTTTCGCTGTTATCTTGTAATGAAGTATTGCAGTCTTGCTCTGAACTGATAGTTCCCTACTTCAGTCACTTTTATAGCTAATAAAGTAAGGTTCATCTCTTGGAATAATAATCTTCAATCACGTACTGACTAATGGGAACTTTTTGTACAATTGCAACGTGGAAGACGTTGGAGACAAGAGAACTGTGCAAGTCGTCTGCTCCAAGGCCAGAGTTCTCGATTCAAGTAGTATAGAGATAACTGAGTTGCAACACTCCACATACTATCGTTCTTCTTACCCTCTTAACGTAGGGTTGTGTTCTGCTTTGAGATATAGTTGCAGACTGGCACTTTGTGGAATGAAGATTAGGCGTTAACGTCTGGTCGACATCGGGGTCATTAGAGTCAGAGCACAAACTCGAGTTGTTTCAAATCGGTCGCGCCCTTTCAAAGGAAACATCCCGGCATTCGTCTAGAGCGATTTAGCGATATCAATAAAAACCCAAACCAGGATGGCCAGACACGAAGTTGAACTGTTGTCTCTCCGGAAGCGAGTTCTAACTCGGTGGCACTTGGTGGAGGAAAGTGGGAGTTTTGTTCATCCATGAATTCATGATAATATGGAGTATCAAAAGAAATTTATGACTAGAATGAAGAATCTTGGTAGACAGAACATGATATGTTATCGTGAATGGAGAAATCCACAGACACATGTAAAAGTATGCTGAGCTAAAAACACCGCTGCAGCCGTATGGACACTTTATTTAAAAAGCACGACTGGTTTGGTACCGTTAGTTACAAGATCAGGTGAAGTCCTGAATAAAAATGGACCGTGAAACACCAGAAGGTGAGCACTTTAGGTAAAAAGGACGTCGGATCTTTGCCAAAAGTGGCTGAATGCAAGTAATATAAAATTTTGTAATGACCAATACTTATATTTACATCTTGATGCTGGAGTGCATTTGATATTACACTTTCCCCCGATTCCTACACTGTACTTCCTTCTAAAAAACTATGTGCCACCCAAAATTATGTAGTAAGGGGGGGGGGGCAATTGCTGGAACCCAAAAAGGAATGTAAATACAATGCTAAATTACGGTGCAGTGGGGGGAACGGAAGGAAACAGACAAAAGATCAAACCGGAGAAAATTACACCTTATAGTGGATCCGACGAGCAGAGTAAGGGCAGCGCCGCGACTGACGGCACTCTAACGCGGAAATAAAAGGACCACTAGATAGCCACAGACACATGTAAAAGTATGCCAGTATCCCCCCCCATGAACCATGGACCTTGCCGTTGGTGGGGAGGCTTGCGTGCCTCAACGATACAGATAGCCGTACCGTAGGTGCAACCACAACGGAGGGGTATCTGTTGAGAGGCCAGACAAACGTGTGGTTCCTGAAGAGGGGCAGCAGCCTTTTCAGTAGTTGCAGGGGCAACAGTCTGGATGGTTGACTGATCTGGCATTGTAACATTAACTAAAACGGCCTTGCTGATAGCTCCTGGAGATACTAAAAGGTATCAGATAGATTATATAATGGCAAGACAGAGATTTAGGAACTAGGTTTTAAATTGTAGGATATTTCCAGGGGCAGATGTGGACTCTGACCACAATCTATTGGTTATGAACTGTAGATTAAAACTGAAGAAACTGCAAAAAGGTGGGAATTTAAGGAGATGGGACCTGGATAAACTGAAAGAACCAGAGGTTGTACAGAGTTTCAAGGAGAGCGTAAGGGAACAATTGACAGGAATGGGGGAAAGAAATACAGTAGGAGACGAATGGGTAGCTCTGAGGGATGAAGTAGTGAAGGCAGCAGAGGATCAAGTAGGTAAAAAGACGACGGCTAGTAGAAATCCTTGGGTAACAGAAGAAATATTGAACTTAATTGATGAAAGGAGAAAATATAAAAATGCGGTAAATGAAGCAGGCAAAAAGGAATACAAACTTATCAAAAATGAGATCGACAGGAAGTACAAAATGGCTAAGCAGGCATGGCTAGAGCACAAATGTAAGGATGTAGAGGCTTATCTCACTAGGGGTAAGATAGATACTGCCTACAGTAAAATTAAGGAGACCTTTGGAGAAAAGAGAGCCACTTGTATGAATATGAAGAGCTCAGATGGAAACCCAGTTCTAAGCAAAGAGGGGAAAGCAGAAATGTGGAAAGAGTATATAGAGGGTCTATACAAGGGCAATGTACTTGAGGACAATATTATGGGAATGGAAGAGGATGTAGATGAAGAAGAAATGAGAGATACGATACTGCGTGAAGAGTTTGACAGAGCACTGGAAGACCTGAGTCGAAACAAGGCCCCGGGAGTAGACAACATTCCATTAGAACTGCTGATGGCCTTGGGAGAGCCAGTCCATCTGGTGAGCAAGATGTATGAGACAGGCGAAATACCCTCAGACTTAAAGAAAAATATAATAATTCCAATCCCAAAGAAAGCAGGTGTTGACAGATGTGAAAATTACCGAACTATCAGTTTAATAAGTCACAGCTGCAAAATACTAAAGCGAATTATTTACAGACGAATGTAAAAACTGGTAGAAGCCGACCTCGGCGAAGTTCAGTTTGGATTCAGTAGAAATGTTGGAACACGTGAGGCAATACTGACCTTACAACTTATCTTAGAAGGAAGATTAAGGAAAGGCAAACCAACGTTTATAGCATTTGTAGACTTAGAGAAAGGTTTTGACAATGTTGACCGGGATACTCTCTTTCAAATTCTAAAGGTGGCAGGGGTAAAATACAGGGAGCGAAAGGCTATTTACAATTTGTACAGAAACCAGATGGCAGTTATAAGAGTCGAGGGGCATGAAAGGGAAGCAGTGGTTGGGAAGGGAGTGAGACAGGGTTGTAGCCTCTCCCCGATGTTATTCAATCTGTATATTGAGCAAGCAGTAAATGAAACAAAAGAAAAATTTGGAGTAGGTATTAAAATCCACGGAGAAGAAATAAAAACTTTGAGGTTTGCCGATGACATTGTAATTCTGTCAGAGACAGCAAAGGACTTGGAAGAGCATTTGAACGGAATGGACAGTGTCTTGAAAGGAGGAAATAAGATGAACATCAACAAAAGCAAAACGAGGATAATGGAACGTAGTCGAATTAAGTCGGGTGATGCTGAGGGAATTAGATTAGGAAATGAGACACTTTAAGTAGTGAAGGAGTTTTGCTATTTGGGGAGCAAAATAACTGATGATGGTCGAAGTAGAGAGGATATAAAATGCAGACTGGCAATGGCAAGGAAAGCGTTTCTGAAGAAGAGAAATTTGTTAACATCGAGTATAGATTTAAGTGTCAGGAAGTCGTTTCTGGAAGTATTTGTATGAAGTGTAGCCATGTAGGGAAGTGAAACATGGACAATAAATAGTTTGTACAAGAAGAGAATAGAAGCTTTCGAAATGTGGTGCTACAGAAGAATGATGAAGATTAGGTGGGTAGATCACGTAACTAATGAGGAGGTATTGAATAGGACTGGGGAGAAGTTTGTGGCACAACTTGACTAGAAGAAGGGATCGGTTGGTAGGACATGTCCTGAGGCATCAAGGGATCACAAATTTAGCATTGGAGGGCAGTGTGGAGGGTAAAAATCGTAGAGGGAGACCAAGAGATGAATACACTAAGCAGATTCAGAAGGATGTAGGTTGCAGTAGGTACTGGGAGATGAAGGAGCTTGCACAGGATTGATTAGCATGGAGAGCTGCATCAAACCAGTCTCAGGACTGAAGACCACCACAACAACTAGATAGGTGGTGCTAGCACGGAAGCGCTAGGCTGACTTTGAGAGTGAGGAAATTACCAGAAATCGTGTGCACACTAGAGTACAATGTCGAATATTACAACAGAAAATATTAATTAATACTGTAGGAGTGCGTAAATGATGTACTATGGGAAACTCCTTGAAAACTAAAAGTAGTGGGAGATACAACGTACTTTAAAAAGGTCCAGTGATAAGTGTGTGTGTGTGGGGGGTGGGGAGGGGGGGGGGGGTGGGGCGGGGGGGGGGGGGGGGGGGGGGAGTGAGAAGGAGGAAATGTACAAACAGGTAAACGGACCGGGTTATCCACTGAAATAATCAAATTTGGTTTATGTTTCAATTCAAATTCGGTGTTGAACGACTAGGAGATTACTTTAAGACACGGTAAATCTCTAGTTCTTGTAGAATATTAAGACATTTCCTTTACATTCCCTGATACCAAAGCGACCCGTCTTAGAAAAATGGGTATCCAAAGCTGAGTTAGAACCCGAGCCAGATAAATGTTTCCTAAATCTGACCTCAAATGTTCTAGCTGTCTGGTCGATATATTTGTACAGGCAGTCATTAAGCATAATTCTGCAAACACACGGAGACTTCAGGGGAAGCCTTAATTTTTTGCCTATTTCCGCAATTCATCCTGTTATTCCAGAGAATATCAAATATACTTAAGCATCACGCTGTAATTGTAAGTTTTGGTCATTGCCGCGTTTTATAGTACTTCCATTCAGCCACTGTTGGAAAATTCCCGATGTTTTTTTTATCTAAAGTTATCAATTCCTGGTATTATTTTACAGCCTCATCACTCCACGTGATGATGGAGCTAGCGCTACGAAACCAAATGGCTCTGAGCACTATGGGACTTAACATCTAAGGTCATCAGACCCCTAACTAACTAACCTAACTAGCCTAAGGACATCACACACATCCATACCCGAGGCAGGATTCGAACCTGCGACCGTAGTGGTCGCGCGGTTCCAGTCTGAAGCGCCTAGAACCGCTCGGTCACACCCGCCGGCGCTACGAAACCAGTCATGCTTTTTAAATAAAGTAACCATATTAGCTGCACCAGTGTCTTTACTCAAAATGAAGTTTTTTAGCTGCTGAGGTTCGTATAATAAATTTTTATTTATGTGTGCCCCAGGGAAGTGTGTTGGGACATTTGCTAGTACTCTCAGGTGCATATCATACCGTTATCTATAAGAAAGAATTGTCTAAAAACTCTTGCTTTAATTGGTCAGAAATGTAAAAATTTGCATTTCGTAAAACTCAAAAACGCAGTATATTCCCAATACAATATCAACAACTGGAACTGGTCAACTTTTGAGGGTATGAAGTGTTATGATCACATAGGCTCAGTCTTGTGTAAGACAACTTTTAGGCTTCGGTTCACTGGTGGGATACTGCGAGCATGCAGTGTATCTAAACAGGAGAATGCTTACGAAAGACTCGTTTGACTCATTCTAGAATATTACTAAAGTTAGTGGGAGCTACATCAAATAGGACTAAGAGTGGATGTTAAACGTACATAAAGAAAGATAAAACAAATAGTCATGGGTTTTTTGCAGCCACAGGAGAGTTTTTTTATACCACCACAGGACTGTATCCTTTAATATGTGACATGTATTTCAACGTGATCCTTCCCCCCGATTCTGAGAAAAAGGGGTCTTGACAGATACACACAGACAGTCGAATATGACAATTTTCTTTTTCGTATGGTAGAGTTACAAATTAACACTTTTCGGATTATTTCCCTTACTCGTATTGTTAAATCTTACTTCTTGCCTAATTTCATGGTTATATGTCAAGTGAGTTTGCGAATAACTCATATGTGACATAAATGGCCGAATCTTTTGATTGCGTTGACGTGGAAGCTTAAATTTTTTTCATCGGCGAGGGGCTATAGATCTTACTATGCGACATAAAGTTCAGTTTGATACGTCTGCACCTTCCTGCGAAAAAGGACTGTTAATAGTTTGAGAGACGGACAGGCAGGCAGACAGAATGGCAGAGACACGGAAAATAAAATGATTCTATAAAAAGTTCATTTTTACATACAGTCAGCGTCATGAGCTGATGACTGTCCATGTATTCTCATTAGATTAAGGTTTTCTTTCATTTCCAGCTTCTGGTTGTATCTGCAGAATATGAAGAAGGCAGCTCTGCACTCCGCACAACCGATGGCAATAGCCGAGAGTGCGGCGCATAGGTATCAACCACGTCGCGGACAATCTCAAGATTTTCTCGAGAATGGAAAGCGTTGAAATTAGATTAGATTAGATTAGTTTTTCGTTCCATAGATCCGTGCTGAAGAGATCCTCGTGGATGTGGAACATGTCAATTTTTTTAAAGCTGAAATAACAATACTAATAGTATGAATATATACATCATTTGTTTCTATTAAAAAATTCGTCAGTGGAGTAGGAGTTCGCCACTAGTAAGTCTTTCAGGCTCCTTTTAAACTGATCTTTATTTGTAACTAAATTTTTTGTTTGCTGGCAAATTATTGAAGATGAGTGTTCCTGAGTAGTGGACCCCTTTTTGAACTAAAGTAAGCGGTTTCATGTCCTTGTGCAGATCAATTTTGTTCCTGGTATTGTATGTATGAACTGAGCTGTTTGTTAAAAAAAGAAATATATTGTTTAGGACAAATTTCATTAAGGGGTAAATATACCGAGAGGCAGTAGTTAATACACCCAGTTCTTTGAAGAGGTTTCTACAGGACGTCCGTGAATTTACTGCACATATAATACGTTTTACACGCTTTTGGACTCTGAAAACTTTTATTTGACTTGAAGAGTTACCCCAAAATATTATACCATATGACATTTTGGAATGAAAGTGGAGAAAGTATGAAAGCTTTTTCATTTTTATGTCGCCTATGTCTGCTAACACTCGAATTGCAAATACAGATTTGTTAAGGCGTTTCTGCAGTTCTGTGGTGTGCTCCTCCCAACTGAATTTATTATCAAGTTGTAATCCACCGTTAAAAACAATTTCAATGTGGTAGCTGTACTTCGTATTCAGCAATGTATGGCATAAAACGCACTAAACCTAAGTCGGTCGTTGACTACATGTTTCACCGCAAACTTTTTGAAATATACGGGTTGTTAAACTTTACTTTTAAGTATTACCAAGACTATGGACAATAACGAAAACAAAACCAGTTCATTATCAAGCTGTGATGTGTGGTTATAAGATTCGGAAAAGTAGTTCTTGTTTACTGAATAGTTTCCTCAGACTCAAAGGAGAAACAACGCATAGCGGAGAACACGCGCGAATCCGAAAACAGTGGTTTTTATTTTTTTACGCGAAAAGTAAAAGTTTTGCTGAGAAACTATCTGCAGAGACGGATGTACCTTTGCTTCGTCTGCACGAAACTTGTGTTTTGAGACAAAGCGGGTACTGTAGCAGATGGTGCGGCCAGTTAGTTACCTGAGGCAAGGACCCCGGTCACAGCGGCTAGCATCAGCGCCAGCAGCGGCAGAAGGCAGCTCCTCACCGCAGCCATGGCGAGCAGACTGAATCGCGCCGGACTCTGCGCTCCCTTATCTGCGAAAGCGCGACTCCGCAAGGAAGAGTTTAGCGCGCTGCTGTAGTTGTACCCACCGCTCTTGTTGCCAACCGTGGCCAGCCTCGTACATACTGTGTAAACACGGTGGACCAAAAAGTAGCCATCGCCAGGCGACATAGGTGGGGATGATGACAGCTAAGTTTCAATTGCTATTCCAAACAGTCTTAGATTTTCTATAGTATGAAGACCTGGTGGTTTAGCGGAACAGTCGAGGGGCAATAGGATGCCTGAGCGTTTGTCAGACTAGCAACGTATGAACGCAGCCTTGTCAACAGTACTGCTTTCTTGGAAGACAACAGCGTCCACTTGTCATGAAGATGTAGAAGAAAGGGCAAGACTTGCCGGCAGGAATGTACTGTATACCAGAGTATGTTTTCATACAATAACTGATCAAAAGTACCTGGACGCCTATTAGTGGGCATTAATATGCAGTGTTCCCAGAATGAGATTTTCACTCTCCAGAGGAGTGTGCACTGATATGAAACTTCCTGGCAGATTAAAACTGTGTGCCGGACCGAGACTCGAACTCGTGACCTTTGCCTTTTGCGGGCAAGTGCTCAACCAGCTGAGCTACCCAAGCACGACTCACGCCCCGTCCTCACAGCTTTACTTCTGCCAGTACCTCGTCTCCTACCTTCCAAACTTTACAGAAGCTATCCTGCGAACCTTGCATAACTAGCACTCCTGAAAGAAAGGATATTGTTGCCCACGAAAGGCAAAGGTCCCGAGTTCGAGTCTCGGTCCGGCACAAAGTATTAATCTGCCAGGAAGTTTCATATCAGCGCACACTCCGCTGCAGAGTGAAAATCTGATTCTGGAAACATCCCCCAGGCTGTGGCTAAGCCATGTCTCCGCAATATCCTTTCTTTCGGGAGTGCTAGTTCTGCAAGGTTCGCAGAAGAGCTTCTGTAAAGTGTAAAGTTTGGAAGGTAGGAGATGAGGTATTGGCAGAAGTAAAGCTGTGAGCACGGGGCGTGAGACGTGCTTGGGTAGCTCAGCTGATAGAGCACTTGCCCGCGAAAGGCAAAGGTCCCGAGTTCGAGTCTCGGTCCGGCACACACTTTTAATCTACCAGGAAGTTTAATATGCAGTGTGTTCACGTTTCGCCTTTATGACAGCTTTAACTCCGCTGGGAACACCTTCAATGTGACGGCTGAATGTTTTGGGGAAATGGCAGCCCACTCTTCCTCAAGGGGCAAAACCAGAGAAGGTAGTGCACGAAAGCTGCATCAAACCATTCCTCGGAATGAAGACGATAGCAGCAACAACAGATACAACAGTACTGCCTGTCAGTCCCTGTGATCACACAAAAGCTCTCTGTAGCCGTACACTGATTTGCATATCTAGCTTATAATCTCCCAAAAAAATTATTGATGTTTATGTGAGTTGTGTTTTCTTTTCTGAGGATAAGCGTGAGACTAAAGAGGGGTTAGCATTTCAAATTGCTTAGTCGCTTGCTGGTCGCCATGCCGTTCAAAGGATGAAATGGAACAACTTAAATCACCTTCTTATGTTGAGTCACACGAACAAGTTGTTAATGTCTGACGCCCGGCCTGTGGAGGATACTGCGGAAGATTGCATTATGGAAGTACATCCTCATGCCACGGTTTTATAGGGAAAGAGGGGGAGGGGCTTGTAGATATTAGCACCAGTGGTGTCTGCCGACATCTTTCGTCCCACTATTTTGCCACGTTTTATACAGGTTTTTCGAAAGGATTCATCCTATTTCAGATGACTGTATGAAAAAAAAAATGGAAATGAGCGTTTGGCGTCGTTGGCCGGGAGGCCCCTTGCAGGGCAGGACCAGGCGCCTTGGTGCAGGTGTTATTACATTCGACGCCACATTGGGCGACCTGCGCGCCGGATGGGGATGAAATGGGGATGAAGACAGGACAACACCCAGTCCCTCAGCGGAGAAAATCCCCGACCCAGCCGGGAATCGAACCCGGACCCGTAGGACGGCAATCTGTCTCGCTGACCACTCAACTATCAGGGCGGACAGATGACTGTATCATCTACGTGAATGAATATGCATTGGCTGACAAAAAAGTGAAGCATTCAGAATATATGACCGGATGCGAATGTAACTTCATACATGTATAAACCATTGGCAGGTATGTAAATGATCAGAGTTGCAACTCTTTCTGAAAAATGGAATGCCCACCAGAGTGCATTACTGTTCTACATGTTTAGTGTTAGCAGGACTGGTAGGGAAAATAAGGGACATTTTGGTAGTTATCACTGTGCAGGACATGGAGATGTTGTGTGCTCCTGCGAGCCAGCATTATCAGCACGAGATAGAGGCTGAAAAGGACTGCATAATGGGTCTCGATTTGGCTGGCTGGTCGAATCGTGCAGATTTGTGGGGGCATTCAGATGTGACAATAGCTCACATAGGAAAGTGAGGCGAGGCATACTTGTCGTCAAGTTTCCCGTTGATCACGTGTGATCACCACAAGGGACGATAGCTTATATTGTGTAGCAAGTGCATCACAACGTCTTCACATCTGCTCTCACTGCCCGAGAACAAGGAATGTACTCATTACTACATTATGTGACGTCCTCAATTGTTGGTCAGAGACCACCAGCATCCGGACTAGGGATGCTAGTTGTAACTTGGTGGTTGATGTGGTTACCAGTAGGTGTCTTCCTGATGTAGCAACCTCACTCGCTCCTTCATTACCCAACGTGTGTAAAATCCAGATGGCGATAAAAAAATAAAAAATAAAAAAAAACAGCAAATGGGGTTTTCATTCCATGTTTCAACAGAACAGTTCAGTTACAAACGTGTGGCATCATTTTTGTCTACACTACGCTACTGGATCTTCTGGTAAGGGACGTGCCACACAGATCCCGCATGTCAACATTGGCCTCCAGCGTCGCCTAATCTCACTTTTTGTGATTTTGTGAGGTGGATTCACAAAGACTCTGTGTGTTGTGGGTTGGTTGGCAGTGACACCTCGTAAAACAACAACAGTGAATGACATAACTCAAAATATCCAGGCGAAAGTGTGGATGAGTGTGACTGTCATCCGCTCAGTAGTCTTGTGTCTGGTGGAGGGCACACTGTAAATTTATGCAAAGTAAATTGAAAATCTGATCTTAAATTTGATTGTAAAATGTACCCTAAGCCTGTATTAGCGTGCATGTAAAATACTGTATGTAAGAAGTAGGGTAGGGGGATGCTCAGTGCGGAATGCATTGTTGTCAGATGTATCCAAGATGGCGGCGGTGACGTCATCCAAGATGGCGGCCTGTAGACTAGGCAACAGCACATAACGTGATCCAAGATGGCGGCCATGACGCTAGCTGATGACACGAGTACTGTTATCCAAGAAGACGGCTTTTGGCGGGAAAGTGCCACACCCCCTGCCATGCCCCTCTGGTGGGAAGTTTGGATTTTGGCGGTAAATTGAATTATGTGATTTTACAGGTTCAAAATGGTTCAAATGGCACCGAGCACTAAGGGACTTAACATCTGAGGTCATCATTCCCCTAGAACTTAGAACTGCTTTAACCTAACTAACCTAAGTCCTTAGGTTAGTCACACAACCATACCCGAGGCAGGATTCGAACCTGTGACCGTAGTGGTAGTGCGGTTTCAGACTGAAGCACCATAACCGCTCGGCCACACCGGCTGGCTTTCTGCGGGTCACCTCACCTGGCAGTCCCCCCCCCCCCTCCCCGACTTTTTGTATGATGGTACGTTATTCTCTTGGAAATGGGCGGGAATTTCGAATTTTGGTGGGTATTTTGGTCAAAGAGCTTACTCCAGCCGCTGAGGGGAGTTCGTATGGTGTTGCCCCCACTAGATACTGCTCATGATGTCATTCAATTCGAATACATTAGGTCTACAACTTTGCTTCTGCCGTTTTGCAATAGACAGAAGTAGTGGAAAGTAGTGGTTCAAGTCATTCTCGTAAGTGTAATACAGTAAGCTTAGGCATTTGAAGATAACACCATCAAAATATCAATCGATATTTGATAGCATCGTAAAGTTATTCTCGACTGAATATGTCAACTTATGAGTCCAATTCTCGTCATCTGTGGGAGGTTTTAATTTTCTGCTTTAATATGAAGAAATCTGTGGCTGAGGCTCATAAAAAGGTGGGTAAGACCTATAATGAGACGCCAGTTAGTGACAGAACTTCGTAGAAAATGGTTCCCATGCTTCAAGAATGGTGATTTTGACGTTGAAGACTGGCAAGGTTGTGAAAGAGAGAAAGCTTTCAATGCTACTGCAGCCGACGCGAACAATCACAGGAGATTGTTATCGAAAGCAATTGATATGTTTGAGCAGAGCACTGAAAGACAAACGGCCACACTACAGCGATAGACATAAAAAAATGATTTTGCAGCATGATAGTATTCAACCCCAAGTCGAAAATCCCGTCAAAACATACTTGGAAACGTTGAAATGGGAAGTTCTGCCACACTCACTGTATTCTCCAGATATTCTTCCCTCTGACTGCCTCCATTCTTGATTTATGACACATAACCAAGCTGACTAGCACTTGCGGTCATATGAACAAGTTAAAAATTGGATCGATGCCCATTTTATACACTGCGGGACTCGTATGCTGCTCTAAAGCTAGGAGAAAGCAGTGGCCAACGATGACCAATACTTTGAATCGTAAATTTTTTGGAGGTTTTTCACAATAAAGTCACGAACTTCGAGAAAAAACGGTGGAAG
This sequence comes from Schistocerca americana, assembly GCF_021461395.2. Lineage (NCBI taxonomy): Eukaryota > Metazoa > Arthropoda > Insecta > Orthoptera > Acrididae > Schistocerca > Schistocerca americana. Next base: position 848,351,568 of record NC_060120.1, on the reverse strand, counting down.
CAAAGTGGTAGACCTAGTAATTTGTATAGATTTGTTGAAATTTGTTTGAATTTATTATCGACCTACAGCAGCAGCAGCTTAGAGTGGTGTTGCCCCCACAAGAGGCTGACATATCAGTGCTTGTTGAGCTGTTTGTGTGGAAGGAGCATGTGTTCAGTTAGCGAGATGTTGGTGCCGACATGGGGAGTCTTAACAGCTGTATTACATGCACTAATTCAGCTGAGGTGTGCATCCACAGCTCACTGCATGAAGAATGAAAGCGAGCATTAATGCTTGAGCATATGGAGAGGAAGAATACGGCCCTGCAAATAAAAGCTTTGCATCGAGATGCATTAAACATGCATTACACAAGCCATAGAAAAATCTGTCTCTCCTGGAACTGTCTGACATTTCTAAAACCTTCTTAATAAGCTTCCACCCCCACAAGAGACAACTGCCTTCGATCCAGCAGACCAAAAAACTGAGCTAGTTCGTGAGTTCACCGCTAGAGGGCGTCATGAAAGGTCATGTGGTCGTGCAGTTCAGCCAATAGGAGCACACCATCATAATGACGTCATGCGTTTTTCTCAGCTGCACGTGTGCCCCAGCCTCCTCATCCCCCCTAGCTGTCTGGAGGGGAAAAATGGTGGTTCTAATGGTTCAAATGGCTCTGAGCACTATGGGACTTAATTTCTGAGGTCATCAGTCCCCTAGAACTTAGAACTACTTAGACCTAACTAATCTAAGGACATCACATACATCCATGCCCGAGGCAGGATTCGAACCTGCGACCGTAGCGATCTCGCGATTCCAAAAATTGAGGGAAAAGTATTCAGCCTGTTCTGTGTTATTGAAGAGAGGAAGGAGTGTTCTTTATTTCGAACAATTTATTTAGGGACGGATTTCACAAAGTTTATTTATTATGCTGATACAAAGCACTCACAATGATATGCTTAAGTCCATACTAAATAGTCTGCACACCTGCAAACTACTCATAAATAATGCAGTACACTGATGTGCAGAGACTCAAACAACTCGTAAATTACCGATATAATGCATTACACAGCATACATACATGCAAACTACTTATAGATCACCGAAAAAATGCATGTGTAATGCTATGGAAACACGCTCATAATGCTTAAACACCAGAAAATAATGCAGTGCATGAACACTCACGCAACATGTCAGCAACTCGAACCCAGGTTTTCCTGGGCTGAAATCCCAAGTGCACCCTCCTAACACAATTAAACCACCAGAAGCCCCTGAAATTGGAAAATTAAAAATAGCAGTGCCCTTTCCGTGATTCGAATCCTGGTTCTCCTGGATCGAGAGCCCAAGTGCACACATGGAAACTGTCCAGATGCAGGAGAGGAAGGTTACCTTAGTGTACTTTATTTATTTTGGTCGGGAAACTGACGCAAAGATCGATCCTAATTACGTAATTAATCACAAAGAATGGTAATAATTACAGAACTATATGCATAGCGCTGCACAAGGGTGGCTTAAAATCGCAATACAGCTCAAAAACTAACAATACCATACAACTGGTATTATCCTCATGGGAAAACGTTTCGCAATACCACTCGAAACTGACGCAAATATCGATCCTAATTACGTAATTAATCACAAGGGTCGGGCATAATTAGGCAACTATATGCTTAGCGCTACACAAGGATGGCGAAAAAGCGCAATACGCTGCAAAAACTGATGATACCATACAACTGTTGTTATCCTGCTGGAGAAAAAAAAATCGCAATACCACTCAAAAGCAGCGACAGAAACACTCAAACTCTATCCTAAACCTACAGGCTGGTGCGAAAAAGGTTGCGGTGTAAGGTACTATCTTTATTCTTTTTGGCGGGAAATATCTTCAACTGACGAGATGCTGGTGTTGAACAGAGAGGAGTTTGAAAAGTATATTACCTATAAGCATACAGCATCTATCACTGTTTGACTTCAGAGTTCGCTACAGATTCCTATTAAAAGTCACTCTACGGTCCAGGTAATCGAAGGCAATACATGCTATCACAGCTAATGGAAAAAAATACGTCACAGTTCTAATTACACATCGAAATTGTCATGAAAAACCAGCACTTGTAATGAATGGGTCATAATGCAGCACATGTACAGGGGAAAATCGTCGTCCTAAAAGACTGCTGAGGAGGCGGTAATTCAACGGGCGTTCCCCTGGATGTACAGTCACAAACTGCCGAAAATCGAGGCCCTCTCTCCACCTGCAGTGTGGATGGACAGACGGAGCCTTTTTCCGCCAGTTTGTAGGTGTGGGGTAGAATCTGAGTGCTTCTGTCACTGCTTTGGAGTGGTATTGCGTAATTTTTGTCCAGCAGGATAACACCAGTTGTATGGAATTGTCAGTTTTTGCGCTGTATTGCGATATTATGCCGTCCTTGTGTAGTGCTATGCATATAGTAGTGTAATTAGGACCGAATTTTGTGATTAATTATGTAATTAGGATCAATCTTTGCGTCAGTTTCCTAACCAAAATAAATGAAGTACAATAAGATAACCTTCTTCTCCCGCATCTGGACAGTTTTCATGTGTTAAGGGGTGCACTTGGGCTTTCGATCCCGGAAAGGGCACAGCCATTTTTATTTTCCAGTCAATTTCAAGTACTTCTGGTGGTTTAATTGTGCTAGGGGGGTACACCTGAGCTTTCCAAGCAGGAGAACCAGGGATCGAGTTGCTGATACGTTGCATTGTTTACGTGCACTGAGTGTTTCTGCACTGCATTATTTTCTGGTTTTTGAGCATTGTGAGCGTGTTTGCATAGCGTTACACATGCATTTTTTCGGTGGTCTACGAGTAGTTTGCAGGTCTGCAGAGTATTTGCTGTGGCGTCAAGAACTTCAGGGTGAGTGTTTTGTATCAGCGTAATAAATAAACTACGTGAAATCTGTCCCTAAACAAATTGTTCGAAAAATGAATAAATAACACTCCTTCCTCTCTCCAGCAGCACAGAACAACCTCAGTACTTTTCCCGCCATTTTCTCCTCCAGACCGCCAGGGGAGATGCGGAGGCTGGGGTAGAAGTGCAGCTGAGGAAAACACGTGATGTCATCATGATGGTGTGCTCCTATTGGCTGAACCGCACAATAATGTGACCTGTCGCGGTACACTCTAGCAGTGAACTCACGAACTAGCTCAGTTCTTTGGTCTGCTGGATCAGAGGCAGTTGTCTCTTGTGGGGTGGGAGCTTATACGTAGGTTTTAGAAATGACAGACAGTTCCAGTGGAGACAGATGTTTCCATGAATCGTGTAATGCATCTTAAATGCATCTCGATACAAAGCATTTATTTGCAGGACCGTATTCTTCCTCTTCAGATGTTCAAGCATTAATGTTGGCTTCCATTCTTCATGCAGTGAGCTGTGTATGCGCTCCTTGGCTGAATTAGTGCATGTAATACAGCTATTAAAACTCAACCTGTCTGGCACCAACATCTCTCTAATTTAACACATGCTCCTTCCACACCGACAACTCAACGAGCACTGATATGTCAGGTTCTTGTGGCGGTAACACCACTCTAAGCCGCTGCTGCAGTAGGTAGATAGTAAATTCAAACAAATTTCAACAAATTTAGACAAATTTAAACAAATTATATTCTAATTGAATGACATCATGATCAATTTTTTAGTGGGGCAACGCCATACCAACTCGCCTGAGTGGCAGGAGTAAGCTCTTAGAGCAAAATTCTCACCAATTGCCGCCCATTTTCCAAAAGGATAACATGCCATGATCCAAAAAGTCGGAAAGCGGGGTGGGGGACTGCCATGTAACCCTAGATGCACATAATTCAATTTCCCACCAAAACTCAAAATTCCCACCAGTGGGGCATGGCACTTTCCCGCCAAAAGCCGCCATCTTGCACAATGGAATTCGCGCCATCAGCTGATGTTCTGGTCGCTATCTTGGATGACGTCATGCGCTGTTGCCAAGTTTACAGGCCTATATCTTGGATGACATCATTGTTGTCATCTTGGATACATATGGCAACAATGCACTCTGCACTGAGAATACACCCCCCCCCCCTTACCCTACTACTTATATACCAATATAACATCAGGTGGCTCTTTTTTTTAATGTAATTCCTGTACCTAAGTTCAAATTGACATGAAGTTTCTATCCTCATTCTCGTAGAGTCTTGTGAAATCGGATGAAGCTTTTTGACACACCATATACGAGGGCAGTTCAATAAGTAATGCAACACATTTTTTTCTGAAACAGGGGTTGTTTTATTCAGCATTGAAATACACCAGGTTATTCCCCAATCTTTTAGCTACACAACACTATTTTTCAACGTAATCTCCATTCAATGCTACGGCCTTACGCCACCTTGAAATGAAGGCCTGTATGCCTACACGGTACCATTCCACTGGTCGATGTCGGAGCCAACGTCGTACTGCATCAATAACTTCTTCATCATCCGCGTAGTGCCTCCCACGGATTGCGTCCTTAATTGGGCCAAACATATGGAAATCCGAAAGTGCGAGATCGGGGCTGTAAGGTGCATGAGGAAGAACAGTCCACTGAAGTTTTGTGAGCTCCTCTCGGGTGCGAAGACTTGTGTGAGGTCTTGCGTTGTCATGAAGAAGGAGAAGTTCGTTCAGATTTTTGTGCCTACGAACACGCTGAAGTCGTTTCTTCAATTTCTGAAGAGTAGCACAATACACTTCAGAGTTGATCGTTTGATCATGGGGAAGGACATCGAACAGAATAACCCCTTCAGCGTCCCAGAAGGCTGTAACCATGACTTTACCGGCTGAGGGTATGGCTTTAAACTTTTTCTTGGTAGGGGAGTGGGTGTGCGCCACTCCTTTGATTGCCGTTTTGTTTCAGGTTCGAAGTGATGAACCCATGTTTCATCGCCTGTAACAATCTTTGACAAGAAATTGTCACCCTCAGCCACATGACGAGCAAGCAATTCCGCACAGATGGCTCTCCTTTGCTCTTTATGGTGTTCGGTTAGACAACGAGGGACCCAGCGGGAACAAACCTTTGAATATCCCAACTGGTGATCAATTGTGACAGCTCTACCAACAGAGATGTCAAGTTGAGCACTGAGTTGTTTGATGGTGATCCGTCGATCATCTCGAACGAGTGTGTTCGCACGCTCCGCCATTGCAGGAGTCACAGCTGTGCACGGCCGGCCCGCACGCGGGAGATCAGACAGTCTTGCTTGACCTTGCGGCGATGATGACACACGCTTTGCCCAACGACTCACCGTGCTTTTGTCCACTGCCAGATCACCGTAGACATTCTGCATGCGCCTATGAATATCTGAGATGCCCTGGTTTTCCACCAAAAGAAACGCGATCACTGCCCGTTGTTTGCAACGCACATCCGTTACAGACGCCATTTTAACAGCTCCGTACAGCGCTGCCACCTGTCGGAAGTCAATGAAACTATACGAGACGAAGCGGGAATGTTTGAAAATATTCCACAAGAAATTTCCGGTTTTTTCAACCAAAATTGGCCGAGAAAAAAAAAATGTGTTGCATCACTTATTGAACTCCCCTCGTATACCACCGTTTTTAAAATTAGTGATGTGATGTGGTCGAATGCACTGAAATCCGGGCTAGCAAGTGCTCGAATGGCATTGCTTCCTTTGTGACAAGTTCGTGTATTCATTTTGTTGGAGGGTTTGGTATGGTGGGCAAGTTAAATTTGGTCAACATCTCGTTTCTTTTCCACTCCTGCAGTTTGTCCCCACTGGTAAAAATCGCCCTGCATCTTCATTGGGCATTCGTTTCTACTTTTCATGCGTTTGATATCGCTTCACAACCTTGCCTCTAAATACTTTATCGATCAGACAGAATACAAAATTTCATTTTATCTGTCGATCTCTTTGAACCCCCCTCTCCCTCTCCCTCTCATACACACACACACACACACACACACACACACACACACACACAGATTCACCTCCTCTTTGACGTTTTACGCAGCTACGCAGCATATCACGTATTTACGGTCGCTAGCGATCTTGGCTTGTGAAGTTTTCTTCAATTGCTGTTCACTGCAAATCGTCCCCAGACTATGTCAGGAACATCTATCTCGCATTTATCTACTTCTAAGACTGCCTGTTGTCACAAATTCGATTTGTCTCAGCCATTATGTATTGCTTAACACTGCTTAACACTTAAGCGGAGTGCACACTGTGGCGACACGATAAATCTCTTGAGATAAAAACGATAATGATCACTATCCGTGACGATTCACACACCTTGTGTGCATTAAAAATCTTCTGAAGATAAACAGGAGCACTCTGGTACCTCAGTGACATGTGTCTTTCAATACATGTGTCGGGAGACACAGCATTCTGATCTCTCAACGATTAGTACTGTACTATGTTCCGTGGCATCGAGATTTCTTTAATGATTCTGTGCAATCAATAGTTTTTCAGACAGAAAAAGAGACCGCCTGAAGTTCATGTTCTTACTTGCAATGGAAGAAGTCACAATCTGCTTCTAAACTTTCTGGGTTCCTTCGGTAAAGTATCAAAACTTAGCTTCATATTGAGACACTTCTCGTAAAACAACTGCCGAATTGCAATTCACATTGAGCAAATTATACGGCTCTACACATTGTTCATTTTATTTCTCTTTTTGTTTAAATTCGAATAGACCACAACAGTGTTTTCCTCGCCCACAAGCGCATGATTACGAATGACGCAGAAAAATCTACCACAATCCGTCGCATCGTCCAAATTGTATAGCTATAATATGCACCAAAGTTATCGCACGTATGATGACAACCGCATATTGCTACTAGTATAGCTTCAGTATGTGCTGTGCATTATATAGACTTGATATCCTCATTTGGAGAAAGACTTCATAAGCTACATGTCTGAGAGTGCTACCTGTTATGTTCGAAGGGTCGTTGACAACTTCACATCGTTCTTAGTGAAAAATGCAGAACTCTTAATGAAGTAGTGAACAGAGTGAGATGTAGTTGACGTATTACATTGATACAAATAAACCATTAAATGCTTATAACAATAAAAATAAAGCCAGAATGAAAAATGCTCGTATCATAGCACAAAAAAGGCGAATATGTCCTGGGCAGAGTTAGGGACGCAGAAGAAGGAAACTACGTTTTCGACTTATCTGGGAACTTGAAAGACATTTGAAACAAAACATCTTGACCTATTCGTGTTTTGTTACTTGTTAGTATTAGTATCAGTGGAATTTAATATAATGCATTGTGTCGAGTAAAGTAACATGACGTTATTCATATAACATACCACATGCCATCATGCCATCCACCATGGCATTCGTCACCACACCACACACACAACAGGCGGTGGGTTTGGAGGTGAAATGGTTCTCGGGGGAAAAAAATCAGCCCCTGGCCTCCACCCAGAAATAAAAAGAAATTTATATAGATTCACTCTGGGGCTAAATACCCTTCCAGAGAGTTTATCCCCCTCTCCCAGAAAAACTTTTTTAGCTATTTGATATATGCTCTTCCAACTATATGATATTATTATATATTATTTACTATGACTGGGGAATGGTCTGGATTTCAGGCACTGGACAGGGACTTCAGCCTATAAATTGCAAGATGCAGGTGTGCCACAATCTTGCAGCTAAGAGAGCTCACTGCACTGGGGAAGTAGGGTTAACTCATGCACTGGGGAAGTTGGGTTAACTCGTAATAAATTGCAAATACGTCAAGGTGTTTTGTTTTAAATGTCTTTGAAGCTGGCAGGTAAGTTGAAAAGCTAGTTCCCTTCTTTTACATCCCTAACTCCACCTAGGACATATTTGCCCCTTTTTGTGCTATGATAGGAGCATTTTTCATCCTGGTTGTACTTTTACTGTCAGAAGCGGGGAAGTGAGGATCACGCGAATAGCACTGCAGCGCTCAGTAGCACAATGTGACGCGAGGTCTTAAGTCATCAGGAGTTAATGCTTCCACTTTCTGTTAATGCTATGGGTGTAGCTGTTGATCTGACATGCGTGCAAAGTTGACAAATTTGCACACAATGTTAGCAACTATGCACATAATAGATCAATTTATTACAGTGACTCATTCGTTCTCGTGTTCCATTGGCAGTGTTAGCAGCCATCAGGCTTAGCTTTGGTTCCTTTAACTCAGTTGTTTCCACACAAGGGTTAAGTATCTCATAATGATGCGTTTGCCATTCTCCACCACCTCCGAGAGTACAGTGAATGAGGTGCTGCAGTGGTAAACCAGTGGATTAGTATTCGAGAAGATGGCGGTTCAGATCCTCACATAGTCTTGTTGATTAAGGTTCACTGTGATTTTTATCAGTCTCTCTCCTTATTTTTTCAATAGTCTTATCATCACAGAAACACTCTCTACTATTCGTCTGGCATAAAACTTATTACAGATTTACCTTATGGCCTATTCACCGCCAAATAATGGACAAAATATTTCAGTAACTCACATGTTAATCTAGGAAGTGAATCATTACATTTGGATGACTAGTGTGTTACGATTTCCTACTAGTCCAGCCAAAGTTAATCATTCTCTCATAACAATGATCTCTATACTGCAACTAAAATAACTTCGTGATTAACGTTTGTGCAAGTCGAATGGTAAGGGCTAGCCACCAACCAATTGTAGTTCTTCCTCGGACATCACGTGGTCGCAGCGTTGCCCATGTTAGGTTCAGGCAGGGCCTTCTCAAGCGTGGCTGGCTACACGCCGCTAACGCAGGTCCCCGCCATTGCAGTCTGTCAGTCACAAAGTAATCTTATTCGAAGTATATACTACCTGGGTGTCGAACTGCAAACGTTTGGGAGTGCCAGGCGAGAAGACCTTTGTTCTACGTTTCATGCACACAACACGTTTTCCACGAAGAGTCACTAGAATGGGAAAAGAAAATATTTTCCGAGTCTGCACCCACATGAATATATTAAGTCGTATATTTCTGGTTCCTGGAGAACATCAGAATGAATTGTTACAAAACTGGTGCGAAAATTAGCAACAGTTACGCTGCATGGCTTAAAATATCGGTTTAGAACCGAAATTTGAAACACTGATCAGAAAACTGATTCTGGTATATTCCACGGGTACACCTTACTGCAAGTTTCCACTATCATGCAAAACAACACCTCGAGACTCGGTAGAAGTAAATGAATTACGTACTATGATAGTCAAGCCTTCAAGTGTGCGTAATTCGTAAGATAAAATGCGGTAAACAATCCCGACAACAAAGTCATCCACTGTTGAAGAGAAAAATTTCAAGAACTCGTAAGCAGAGACTTGTTTTTACACGTGCAAGGGCACCTACATATCAATGCAAAGAAAAACACATTATTACTCACTTGATGTCTGAAGAGACCGGTATCTGAAGTGATTGCTGTCTGGAGTGATGCATTGCCTATCAGCATTTATGTTCCACTCACTGTCCCGGGTACATCTACAGCAAATGTGACAGTGTACTTATCTCAACGAAGTAATAAGTCTCGAATTTTAACGAAGACAGTCTGGAATTCTGGGACCAAAAGTGGTCTACTCGGATGACAGAAACACGTGCAAAAGGGACACACAATGGTTTTGGGAAAAGTGTTAGAGATACATTTTGGTTACATGCAGGACACTACAGTAAACTTTAAGCACACAAAATATTTCGAGAACACTGTACTATTCGCTAAAAGAAAACTACAAGAAAAGACCTAAAACCCCGCAGCTTACATAAAGGAAAGAGCTTTTCTGTTTCGTTGGTGTCTTGTAATGAAGTGTTGGAGTCTTGTGACGACCTGATAATTCCGAGCTTTGGTCTATTTTATAGCCAATGATGTAAGGTTCATCACCTGGAATAATGATGTTTAATCATGTAAAGACTAATGGAATGTTTTTGTACAATTGCAACATGGAAAACGATGAAGACAAAGAATTCTCTAAGTCTTCTGCTCCATGGTCAGGGTTCTGCATTCGGGTGGTATAGGGATAACTGAGTTGTAGCATTCCACATACTACCGTTCTTCTTACCCTCTTAATAGGGTCGCGTTCTGATTCGGAATGTAGTTGCTGACTAGTACTTTGTGCAAGGAAGATTAGGGTTTAACATGAGGTCGACATAGAGGTCATTACAGACAGAGCACAAGGCCTAGTTGTTTCAAGGGCCAGGAAAGAAACTGTCCGTGCTCTTTCAAAGGAACCATACCGACATTTGCCTAGAGCGATTTAGGGTAATCACAGGAAACACAAATCAGAGTAGCTGGACGAGGATTTGAACTGTCGTCCCTCCGAAAGCGAGTCCAGTGTGCTAACGACTGCACCACCTACTAACTCGGTGGCACTTTGTGAGGCCAGGTGAGAATTTTGATCGTCAGTGAGAGCATGATCATATAAGGTATCAAATGAAATTTGTGACTAGAATGAAGATTTCTTGGTAGACAGAACACGGTATTTTATCTTGAATGGACAGCCACAGATACATGTAGAAGCATGTTGAGGTAAAACAGCTCTGCTGTTGTGTGGTTACTTCATTTAAAAAGTACGACCGGTTTTGTAACGCTAGTTGCGTCATCAGGTGAAGTCCTGAATAGCAAGAGACCGTGAAATAATAACAGGAAGTGACAATCTTGGATAAAAATAATGTCAGATCTTTAGCATAAGTGGCTGAATTCCAGTAGTATAAAATGTACCAGTGACCTATCCTTATACAGGGTGTTACAAAAAGGTACGGCAAAACTTTCAGGAAACATTCCTCAAACACAAAGAAAGAAAATATGTTATGTGGACATGTGTCCTGAAACGCTTACTTTCCATGTTAGAGCTCATTTTATTACTTCTCTTCAAATCACATTAATCATGGAATGGAAACACACAGCAACAGAACGTACCAGCGTGACTTCAAACACTTTGTTACAGGAAATGATCAAAATGTCCTCCGTTAGCGAGGATACATGCATCCACCCTCCGTCGCATGGAATCCCTGATGCGCTGATGCAGCCCTGGAGAATGGCGTATTATATCACAGCCGTCCACAATACGAGCACCAAGAGTCTCTACATTTGGTACCGAGGTTGCGTAGACAAGAGCTTTCAAATGCCCCCATAAATGAAAGTCAAGAGGGTTGAGGTCAGGAGAGCGTGGAGGCCATGGAATTGGTCCGCCTCTACCAATCCATCGGTCACCGAATCTGTTGTTGAGAAGCGTACGAACACTTCGACTGAAATGTTCAGGAGCTCCATCGTGCATGAACCACATGTTGAGTCGTACTTGTAAAGGCACATGTTCTAGCAGCACAGGTAGAGTATCCCGTATGAAATCATGATAACGTGCTCCATTGAGCGTAGGTGGAAGAACATGGGGCCCAATCAAGACATCACCAACAATGCCTCCCCAAACGTTCACAGAAAATCTGTGTTGATGACGTGATTGCACAACTGCGTGCGGATTCTCGTCAGCCCACACATGTTGATTGTGAAAATTTACAATTTGATCACGTTGGAATGAAGCCTCATCCGTAAAGAGAACATATGCACTGAAATGAGGATTGACATATTGTTGGATGAACCATTCGCAGAAGTGTACCCGTGGAGGCCAATCAGCTGCTGCCGGCCGCGGTGGTCTAGTCGTTCTAGGCGCGCAGTCCGGAACCGCGGGACTGCTGCGGTCGCAGGTTCGAATCCTGCCTCGGGCATGGATGTGTGTGATGTCCTTAGGTTAGTTAGGTTTAAGTAGTTCTAAGTTCTAGGGGACTGATGACCACAGAAGTTAAGTGCCATAGTGCTCAGAACCATTTGAACCCAATCAGCTGCTGATAGTGCTTGCACACGCTGTACATGGTTCTCCCGTAGCACTCTCCATACAGTGACGTGGTCAACGTTACCTTGTACAGCAACAACTTCTCTGACGCTGACATTAGGGTTATCGTCAATTGCACGAAGAATTGCTTTGTCCATTGCAGGTGTCCTCGTCGTTCTAGGTCTTCCCCAGTCGCGAGTCATAGGCTGGAATGTTCCGTGCTCCCTAAGACGCCGATCAATTGCTTCGAGCGTCTTCCTGTCGGGACACCTTCGTTATGGAAATCTGTTTCGATGCAAACGTACCGCGCCACGGCTATTGGACCGTGCTAATCCATACATCAAATGGGCAACTGCCAACTCCGCATTTGTAAACATTGCACTGACTGCAAAACCACGTTCGTGATGAACACTAACCTGTTGATGCTACGTACTGATGTGCTTGATGCTAGTACTGTAGAGCAATGAGTCGCATGTCAACACAAGCACCGAAGTCAACATTACCTTCCTTCAATTGGGCCAAGTGGCGGTGAATCGAGGAAGTACAGTACATACTGACGAAACTAAAATGAGCTCTAACATGGAAATTAAGCGTTTCCGGACACATGTCCACATAACATCTTTTCTTTATTTGTGTGTGAGGAATGTTTCCTGAAAGTTTGGCCATACCTTTTTGTAATACCCTGTAGTTACTTGTGATACTGGAATACATTTGATATTAAACTTTTCCCCCGATTCCTAGAATTTTACTCCGTTCTAAAGATGAAGTAGAATCCCACGATAAACAAATGTAGAAAGGGAGGGCCAATAGGCAGAACCTAAAGAAGGAGTGTGGATAAGTCATTCAATTACGGTGCAGTAGGGGGAACGAAGGAAACAGGTAAAAGAAACAAACCGGAGAAAACCACACGATGTTATAGTGGATACGAGGTACAGGATACAGGACAACACCACGATTGACCACAACCGATCGGGCAACAGGATAATGATGGGCCACTAGGTAGGTGACCCATGCGCAGAAGCCTTAGGCGGACTCTCGTGTGCAAGAAAATTGCCAGGAGTGGTACAACTAGTAATTGGATATTATTGGAGGGACTAGATGGCGTACTGTGGGAAACTAGTTAATATGTTAACACTCTAAAAACTGAAAAGAGAGGGATCTATAAGAAATCAGACTTTAAAAAGACTCAAAGATGGGGTGAGGTTGGAGTGGGGGCAGGAGAAGGGGAAGGTGGCAATGCACAAACTGATAAACGGGTGGGTTACCCATTGAGATAATGAAAATTAGCTAAAATCGTGCTATGTTCCAATTCAACTTGGGTGTTGGCAATATGAGCAGCAAATTGCTTTAAGGCACGGTAAATCTCTAGTTCTTGAAGAACATTAAGAACGCTGCCATTACATTTAATATGGAACACTAAAGGGTTAGACGAAATACTGATACCAGAGCGACCGGTCTCAGAAAAATGGGTATCCAAAGCTAATTTAGAACCCGAGCCAGATAAATGTTCCCAAAATCTGACCTCAAATGTTCTATCCATCTGGCCGATACATTTGTACAGGCAGTCATTAAACGTAATTCTGCAAACACTCAGAGACTTGAAAGGAAACTCCTCCTTTTTTCCGTATGTCTGAACTTCACACCATTATTGCTAAGAATATCAAATGTACTTCAGCATCATGCTGTAATTGTAAGTATTGGTCATTGCCACCTTTTATAGCACTTGCATTGAGCCACTTTTGGCGAAGATCTGACGTTCTTGTCACTTCCTGGTATTATTTTACGGTCAGTTTCTAATCATAACGTCAGCTGATGATGTTACGAATCCTGTCGTGGTTTTTAAAATAATAAAGTAACCATACAGACACAATGGTGTTTTTACTCAACATGAAGTATTTTAGCTGTTAATGTCCATTTAATAAACTTTTGTGTACATGTAGAAGTAATTTCAGGTGTGCACGAAGAAAGTATGTTGGGACACTTGCTAGTTCTCTCAAGTGTTCTACATGTCATACAGTTATCTATAACAAAGAATTGTCTGAAAAAATCTTGCTTTAATTGTTCAGAAATGTAAAAATTTGCAATGTATAAAACCTAAAAATGAGGTTTCCTCTAAGACAGTATCAACAATCGGAATTGGTCAGTTTGTGAAGGCATGGAGTGGAATGATGACATAGGGCAGGTTTTGACGCGGATACGGCAAATATGCTATGTGTCTAAATAGGAAAATGCTTACGAAAGGCACGTTTGACTCATCCTGGAATATTACTCAAGTTAGTGGGAGCTGTATAAAATTGGGCTAAGAGGAGATATTAAACGTTAATAAAGAAAGGTAAAACGAATGGTCACGGGCTTATTGCAGCCACAAGAGATAGGATGAAAACTGTCAAACGGTAGGCACTTGCAGAGAGACGCAAAGTATCCTACGGAAACCTACTTACTATGTTCGAAGGACCAGAATTCAGTGGGGGATCTAGGTATATAGTTCAGTCCCTTCCGTATCGCCCCATACGGACAGTAAGGAAAAGATTAGACTAGTTACAGCTTGCACTAACCCATTAAGGCAATCATTATTCACGTCTCCCATACATGAATGGAACAGGAAGAATACTTAGCAAGTACATTCTACAGTGGGAAGTATGCTCTTCCATGCACCTGACTGTGGTTTATAGAGTGTGTTTTCAGATGTAGACAGGCTCAATCGTAGGTTAGGCAGATGATTAAATTTGCTTCATTGGAAAATGGCTTGGAGTCTACAAAATAGATTACTTATAAAACACTCGTGCAATCTCTCATAGAATATTGCTCAAGTGGTGGAAAGCATACCAAATAGGGCTTGTACTCCCAAATCTTCCTCCAACTTCGTAATAGTCATGGACAATGCACTTCATCACAGCAGACAACACAACAAACCACCCACCAAATACGATAAGAAAGTGTCTATGGTACAGTGGCTGCTAAATAGAAAAATCCAACACGATGAGAGTATGACAATGGAGGCTCTGTACTACCGGATTCGGCAGAATAGGGCGGCAGCGAAGTCGTCTGGAGTTGACATACTGGCAACAAGAAAGGGGCACAAAGCTATTCGCTTGCCGGCTTACAATTGTGATTTGAATGCCATTGAGCTATTGTGAGCAAAAATAAAAAGACCCTTTCGTGAGTGCAACATTAGAGGTGACATGTCATATGAAAATCTGTTGATTTTTGCCAGAGTGTGTTTTCAGGCTGTTATTGTTGAAGACTGGAAAGGTTACTGCAAAAAGGTACAACATCTTGTGACAATTGCCTGGTTTATTCCTTCGTTGCTGATCCTTGGTGTTGATGTACTGCTTTGGTATACTGGTTGAAAAATGGGGGTGGAAGTTCAACACTGCCTACTTTAAATGATGTACGCGGCAGATGCACTTTCGCGTTTCACAGTTCTTTATTTTCACTGTTCACAACCTCCCAATAATACACAATTATATAGCCAGTGCACTATTAACTTTAACTCTGATAAGCCTCATTAATAGTTTGCAGGCAAACATCAACATACTGCTACAATAGTTTACTGTTGAACATCTACGAGCAGTAAAAACCTAGCCACACGATTCACTGTCTTTCAAATAAATTGGACAGACACTGTCATTGCTTTAACACACGGCCTATTGGTGTAACACTTATTTAATGGTTAAACTGATGCATTGTCGTTGTTCTAACCAACACAGATTTCTTGTCTGAAACTTGGCCGCGGGCCAAAAATCAAGCACTTATATATCATCACAATAATAGGCACTGCAACTACACATTGTTCGATGTTTAATATACAGAAATTACAAGTAACAGCTTCGTCATTCAATTAACTGAATATATAGAAAAATTCCGTCTTTTTAACAGTTTCTTCTACTACAATGGTTAAGCCGTATTATTTGTAAAATAAATCATGAAATTAACACATATAATTACAAAACAATACTTTTGACAAAGCTGGTAATTATTTTAGAATTAATTAAGGACTGGCTTTGCTAACACGTTTTCGAATAGAGCCAAATAAATACTTAAAGAATGCTATTAGTTGTTCCTCCAAATGTTCATAATGGGTGCAGAATTTATATTTGTTTATAAGTCAACAATATAATTTAAGTTACGAAACAATTACTGATTTCACCCTATAACAATAGTATTAACTAGGAATAGTCGAAATTAATTAGAAAATAAATTACATACATAAAACTAACCACAACATTAGATCCGGTGCTATATTCCTTACGACAGAGGGCCAACCTTTCTCTTTTATAGAAATGCAGATTATACTCACACATGTTAATGGTAATTAGTCAGACATGAAAAAATGAATTTTAAGGAGGAAGATGGCAAAACAAGAGTGGATGTAAAAATATCCCAGCTGCCTTCGTCACAAGCTTGAGCAGCAGTACTGGAGGCATGACGGTGTGATGCAAACAGCCATTGACAACCTCATTGTCGACGTCGGCACTTTAGATACCACTAAGGAGGCAGAGAAAACGATTACATGCGAAAGTGAAACTGTTAGTGCATCGGAATTATCAGAAGATTCCGCAAAATTGGGCTGTTCCATTCTTGTTTTATTATACATTTGTGTTGAATTTTATTATAGCTTTGCTGCAATGTGTGGCATCCAGTAAATTATCTTCCATCCCTAGCGTCATAAATTGTTCTTTTACCTACGTCTAATTCCGCATTTATTTGTATACGGTAACTGATAGTGTAGAACGTTAATGTCTTAAGTTAATATGTCAGTACAAACAGTGATCTTTATTTTGATAGCACGAAGTATTTAACTGATAATTAAGGCTATCCTTTTTTGGAAGTTTAAGAAACACGTTTGTGCTGCCTGCTCTGCGTGCTTGCAGTACATGCACCCTGCGTCTCCTATCAGCAGCTGTAGTGCTCGTTCCCCGCAACGAGATGCCAAGTGGAATAGTTCGCGTGCTTTTAAATTGGTACCGCTTTGAAATTAATAAAAAAGACGTGTTAAGATATCCCAATAATTTTATTTTTACATGTAAGCCTGTACCTTAGTACGCACTGACGTCATTACAGTCTGATTCATCCTTGTTTACGATGTGTACTGAGTGTTTAAGATGCCTCCGATAATCGTCAGTCCAGCCGACTGTGAAGTACGGGCTGTTATAAGATCTCTTAGTGCTAAAGGCCTAAAAGCGATCGATATTCATCGTGAGATCTGTGCAGTTTACGGGGAAAACATTATGAGTGATGGAATGCTAAGAAAGTTTGAGTGAGAGCATTTAAAGATGGCCGCACAAATGTGCATGATGAACAACGGAGTGGGCGTCCTTCGGTCGTTAATGAAAGTTTGGTACAGGAAGTGGACAATAAGGTGAGAGAAAACAGACGCTTTACGATTTCCTCCTTGTGGGATGACTTTCCTAATGTTTCTCGTAGTGGTTTGTATGGCATTGTGGCCGAGCACTTGAATTACTGAAAATTGTGCGCACGTTGGGTACCGAAAATGTTGATGGATGTGCACAAAACCAAACGTTTAGACATTGCATTGACTTTCCTTGAGCGGTACCACACCGACGATGATGATTTCTGAAGCCAAATTGTTCCGGGTGATGAAACATGGGTAGCCTATGTCACACCAGAATCAAAGCAACAGTCCATGGAAGTTGAGCAAGGGCATCGTTTAGCTGTGGTATGATTTGCATAGGACCCATCCACTGTATTGGAATTTGGCTGTTTTATCCATGACATACCGCCCGTCCGCATGTGGCGAATCAGATCAAAGATCTCATCGCATCTTTTCGATGGGTAACTCTAGATCACCCTCCGTACAGTCCCGATCTTGCACCCAGTGACTACCATCTGTTCCTGCACTTTAAGAAACACCTGGGCGGTATAGTAAGGAATGTTATTAACGAAAAAAATATGTCAACTGCCACCACCATATGCTACAGAGTGTTATTCTACAGATTGTTTGCAAAAAAGTTTTTGTTCTTTTTAACCCAATATTTCTTGTTCTCATTCACCATTCGTGTATCCCCCGAAAAGACTACCCATCATTCGGTGAACTCACGCATCCCCAGTGCATACGCGAGCCATCTACCGGCAAGCTGTTAACTTTGCTGCCATCAGTATGACAAAACACATGGCTGCTTCACCTGTTCGTGATTGCGTATAGACTGGCGCAGCAGTGAGTGTGGTTTTCAGCTTTAGCTTTTCAGTCAATAGCTGTTTACTTGACGGGTTTGGTCCAGGTAGAATATCCCTCCATTTTGAGGCAACCACTTCTTGTTTTTTTCTTTCTGGCCAAAATTAGGTTTTAATAGTTTTTCATTTATTTTCACTGTACCAGTGGATCACTGTGGTATGATTTGCATAGGACCCATCCACTGTATTGGAATTTGGCTGTTTTATCCATGAGATACCGCCTTTTAATAGTGTTTTTTTGTGACGGACAACGAATGTTGGTTACAAAAGCTCTGAGCTTTTCAGCTCTAATGCTTTAGTTGTATGACTATTAACATTTTAATATTCTCCTTTAAAAGTTTCTTACAGTTTTTAAAAATTTTGTTAAAACATTAAAACAATTTACAACACAAGTGTATATCTCAGAGTTGTTACTCCTTCTGGATTTATTGTTATACAGATGTTCACCTGAAAATGTGGCTTTTAGTGCCACAAAACCAGTAGTGATCCAGTAGTAAAGGATTAAATACAGTTGGAGTGATTTATTAGTACCCAAGATGACTACTTGTAGCTGTGGTTGCCCTGCCTACAGGGTTGTCTGCAATACTGTACTGTGTTTAATAAAATTCTTTGTACATACCTTAAAGAGAGTCTCATATTTATTTCTGTACTTGTTAGTTAGTGGCTTTTCAGGGTGATGGCAATACAGATAACTGTTAAATCTCAAAATTTTATATGACTTTCATATTCAAAGTAAGTTGCTTGCATAATTTCTGTGATCTACACTTGTACCATAAAGGTTGTCACTTGTATTTCATCTTCAGTAACTAATTGGGTTTTTATTTTACTTCACTGTGACACTTACCTGTGACTAGACATTCTGTATTTGAAAAATGATTTTACTGTGATTCAGGATCCATGTTACACATTAGGTTGTGCTGTAACAAAGTGAAACTATGTCACACATTAGACCAAGGATGGTCGCACCATCTCTTGTAGGAAAGTATCTAGTGAAAAACTTAGGTTGATGTCTGACGTCTGGACCGCAAAACTTTCCATACTGTTGACCATGGGATGGACAATTCTTGTGACACTGCATGAGCACTGGCGCTACCTGCTGCGTGTGCTGCATGGTCAGTTACAGCAACAGCAACATTGTCAATGACTTCCAGTGGGACAGGACACATTCCTCTTCCTTGTGCCACACCAAGGTCACCCACGTTTTGAAATTTCATTATCATCTTTGTTAAACCATTTAGTGACATTGGGCCTCTCTTCAGACCTTTCAGTTAGTGTACTTTCTCAAAGCAGCATTGTAACTGCTGTTGTTCAGATAGAGGTTCGCTAACAGCACACTCTCTCTCTTCTTGATAGATACTGTTCACTCATATTATAGCTTGCCAAATGACAGTGTGGGTGTCGTAACGTTGTGTAAACTGTACAGCACCAGGTTTGCACCTGGTGTCCACATTTGGAACTAATGTTTTTCCAGCGTAAATCGGTATTGCATTAAGGCATCAGCTTATATACAATGTTTCGCTGCCACACAATAATTACAGCCCACACTGAACATGGGTCTAGTGAAGCAGGGGATGCAACCCATCGGCTTTGACAATGACGTCAGAATTGGCCAGAGAGCATTTATTACACAGATGAAAGAGCTGACAAGAACGTTCAGGAACAAAGTAATAGGCCTATGAGAGACGAAAAATATAGTTGACATATATAAAGGCCAGTAGTATTTTCACGTTAAGGATGTCACGTGTTTGTATCATATTATTTCTCTGGAAAATGAAAGGGAAAAAATGGATGGAAAATATTCGTAGCGTAGAATACATCACGTCACATATATACAAGTTGTATCTCGAATCTCATTCGAATTGTATTGCTTAAGTGCAGTACAGGATGCAAGTTTGACATACGTCGATTTCTTCCTTTCCACTAGCATTAGTGTCCTGTTGTTCACTTGAACTAAGTATCCCCTGCTTCGCTAAACCCTAAATGAAGCACGGGATACAAGTTTTACATGTGTTGTTTATTTCGCCTCCACTATCACTAACAGTCTGTTTTTGCGTAGATATTAGTATACCGATGGCAGAATGAGCTACATACATAATGTCTGTATCCTATACTTCCATTGACCTCTATGTATATACACTGCTAACGAAAATGTGGAAATGGACGTACGTTACATTTACATCCTGTACCTCAGTTGACCTACGTGAAGAGGCAACAACACGACACATACAATTTGTATCCCGTACTTCACTATGGGGTACAGTTTCTTTTTCACCTTCGATGTGAATAGTATCCCATTCTTTACTTGAACTATATAGCTATACACAACATTTGTATCCTGCTTTCCAGTTGACATATATTGGTAAATCTCATCAATGTTACAAATGTCGTTCTTTTCAAATACATAGTGTCAGTGTAAAGGTCAACTGAAGGACGGGATACAAATTTTAGCTGTGTTGTACTACCTTTTGCCAAAATGTGATTCGTCAATTTCGACCATAACAACCTCCCCGCCCCCGATCCCCCCCCCCCCCCCCCAACGGCCCCTCCCCCCATATTTCATGTATTCCTCACAAATTTCCCTACAAAAACAGTACAAAACCACAACTGTTTGCTTACTCACACGACATTCATGGGCACACAGAATATCTCAAGCACCAACAGTAATTGATTTTCATAATGTCTCGCAAGGACAGCTTAGATTTTTTGAACCACGTCCCTCTTCTAATGGATCGCCACAACCTATCTCTGCTGCAGGGCCATCTGAATAAGTTGTGAGTATGGCGACGAGATACACTTGTTAGGTGCATATGACCGCCACACTCATGACATCGAACATACTCAGCAATGAGATCACACATTTGCAAAAAACAAATCGTGGCCAACACGTCTTCGCCCATACCCTGTCATAAATCATCAGTTAAATCCATACCTACAAATGGAAATATCCTAAAAATTGTTCTAAAATAAAAAACTAATAGTCCAAATTACCTCACTATCACTAAGAACGAAATTACGTACCGAATGAATTAGAAACAATCAACTAATTTAATAAATGCTCACGAAGAATGTTTTCAGCATTATGTAGCAATCTCTTTTAAAATCACATTCAATTACTTTAATGTACAATGATAGCGCATATCCAGACACAGAACTGTTTTATTATCTATAGCTCGAAGTGAAGACATTACTATCTATGAGCACTGGATGACGTCATTGGTCAAAGCTGACGGGTTGTATCCCCTGCTTCACTAGACCCTGGACCTCCACGAGTAGCTGCATTTTAATTGAAACCACCTAGTTTATTATTTTCTCACTAAAGGACGTTTTTACAGCAGTCAGCACCTTCGTATAAGCCGTTTTGTAATTCTAATAGAATTTTAAGAACTCTGGCTCATTATGACCCTTTTAAATGGACCTGGAGTACTTAGGGTTTGGAAGGACTTAATACCTGCTGTTATTCACTGGTTGTTGTGAGACATTGATAGTGATGTGAATATTTTTGGAAAACTTTTTTTCAATTTAAATAACATTGAAGATATAGAGAATTTCACATTTACAATGGTTTCTTTATACACTTCATCCCAGCTGTGGTTTGCTAGTTCTTTTGATAACTCTTGTATTTTGGTTTCCGATAACTGTCTTTTGTTATCTTGCATTTAGGGAATTTTTCCACACACCTTTTTACTGTTGTTATTTGGTAGAAATTGTCTGATAGTCTAAGATCTTTTACAGCTTCCTCACACTCTCTGACCATATTTGTATCTACATGGTCAGTTACTGATGCAGTCATTGTGGTAACCTTTGTTGCACAATTGACCAACAGGGACATGCCAAAACTCTGAAGGATATTCATGGGGTTGCTAGTTTCATCTGTGGTACTTGTGTTTGTTTATGTCTCCTCACAAAATTATGTTGATTTTTGTACTTGAGAAAATGTACTTGGTGGTATAAATTCTGTTAATTCAATGGCTGATATTTTGAAGTCATATGCCCCATCCCTGTTCAGACTGTTTCCCTCTCCACTCACTGTCTCTATATAGTCTTTAAAAAAATTACATTAAGTTCCTAAGTCCTCTATCACTTGACTTTGTCATATCTGCAAATCCGCATTTCTGCTATATGGTGACTAGCAGCTGTCCTTTTCATAATACTGTTACATTCTATCCTGGATTTCCCATTGTTTCATACTGTATGTAATTAATCATCATGTTTTGGGTGCCCTAGCAGTGGACTTTTAGCAAACTGTAATTAGCATTAGGTGGTCATATATATGTTCTGGTCATGCTCATCACTATTCCTCTATTTTGAAACAGAGGATCTTTCTTCCAGTAGTCTTTCACATTATCCAAGATGATGAGTATTTTGTCTATACTTACTGGTTTCTAGCTACAAATACTAAACCCATTTTTCTTATTATTGCTCAGAAAGATATTCACAGCATTGTCATCCATTTCAGCAGCTAGACACTTGAGTATGTCATCTGTAAGTGACAACCTAAAGAAATCTGTAGGTGTATTGCTAAAAGGTTAAATAAGTAAACTTTATTGTTTTTTAAACGGATGGTATTTTGTGTCTTGTGGTTCATCATGGCAAATCTCACCCGAGTTATTAACTTCTGGCAGTGTGGAATGTTAATGATTTCAACTCCATGACCCATATCTCCCAGTTCTGCACTGTTATGAAACTATTTGAAAGCTCTGCTTCCACATTGTCATCACTGGCAAGTTTCAGTATTCTTGAAAGTCCAGTTGTCCTCCTCTATAGTTTTTCTTTACAAACTCAAAATCACTATTTTGTTTTTTATTTTATTTGGTATGCATATTCCATAGATCCGTACATGCGAGTGATTCGCCTGGATGTGGAACGTGTCAATACAATTGTACAAATACAATTAATGCTACAGAATAGTAATATAATTCAATGATATAGATATTACAAGCTGTCATTAAACTAGTATAGCAATTCTCAATATAACATTATAACTATAACATTAACACTATAACATTAAAATAATATTGTATCATCCATCTAATAACTAAGAGACTAAATACATCTATTATTAAGGGAGGGCATTACTTCTGGAAAAGAATTCATCTAACGAGTACAGTGGATGGTCGAGCAGGTATTTTTTTAACATACCTTTGAACAGCGTTTCATTTTCTATTGTACATTTAATATAATTAGGCAATGCATTAAAAGTCTTTATAGCCGCATACTTTACTCCCTTCTGTACAAGTGTTAAATTTTTTAGTTCAACATGTAGATCATCTTTATCTCTAGTATTGTAGTTATGGTATGAACAATTTGTTTCATACTGAGCATAGTCTTTATTAACTACATTCATCAGAGAGTATATGTACTGACATGTTGTGGTCAGAATACCTAACTGTATAAAAAGTTTTCTACATGAGGTTCGTGGAGGAACCCCACACATGATTCTGACTGCTCTCTTCTGAGCAGTTAAAATTTTTTTTGAGGCTGGTGAATTACCCCAGAATATTATTCCGTAACTCATTAATGAGTGAAAGTACCCAAAGTAAGACGATTTTAAAATGTTGATGTCCCCAAAATGAGTAATTATTCTTAGAGCAAAAGTTTGATAACTGATTGGTAGCGAATCTCTTATTCTTCATATTCCTTTTAGCATTACTAGATACTGGATGCCAGCTGACTAACTATTGTTTTGAACTGTGGATCAACTGAGAACAAGAAAATAAAACTGTAGGGATACAAAACTGTTCCTGGACACTTCAAACATTTGTTCACAGCTAGACTGAGTAATACACCTGTGGATATGCACACTTGTAAGCGATTGTCACAGTGACTTGTTGGTTGGGAAAATGCTTATAAGATTTAGCAATAAAAGACTAATGGCTTGTAATGCTGAGGAAGTAAAGGAATTGCAAGAAAGAAGTAAGTGATCATGATGACTTCATTAACACTGTTCTGCAGTACTCCACACTTAACACGTATTCTACAGATGAACACAGTACAGTATCCGACCTTGGATGGTTCGTCACTCCGGTTAGTTCGACCATGCTCAGGCTCGCGAGCCTGTGCCGACTTGTTAGTGACCGGACGCCTGTCAGGCCGTTGTTGCAATGTCTATTGCTGTGCATTTGTTATACTGTACATTATTGCGCGGTTTTATCCTTTGTCGGGATTAAAAAACGTCGTTGTTTGCTTTATTCTGTGTTCTCTACAGTACTTATTACAGTAGATTCATTGTGTGTACAGTTGTCTGTTTTTCAGCATGTCTGGATTCAAACGTAAACATGTAACTCTTTCACTACATGAAAAATTAGCAGTGCTACAAAGACTGGACGAAGGAGAATCGCTCCAAAAAATTGCAAAGGAACTGAATGTAGGTGTTACGACAATTAAGGATTGGAGGAAGAATCGGAAAGACCTTGAATCCTATAAAGTTACGATTGATGGTGAAAACACACTGAAGAATCGCAAAACATTAAAAAAGCCTAAACTTGAACTGCTTGATAAGGCATTTTGGATGTTGTTTTGTCAAGAAAGAAGGAAAGGGAACTCCAATATCAGGGCCAATTCTCAAAGAAAAAGCGATAGTTTTGCACAAAAAACTGAAGCCGAAAGTAAATTTGCTGCCAGTGAAGGCTGGATTGATCGTTGGAAAACTCATCATGGCGTCCGATTTGTTTCTATTTCACATGTAAAACTATCGGACGATGCTGCAGTTGCTAAAGAGTTTTCTGTTGAGTTTCAAGAAATTGTAGAAGAAAATGAACTGTCACCCTGCCAAGTGCATAACATCGACGAGACAGGGCTGAACTTTAAAATGTTGCCAACAAAAACGCTCGCAGCTACAAATGAATCCGTGGTAGGAACGATACTTATGAAAGACAGAATAACAGTTATTCCTTGTAGCAACGCAGATGGTACCCACAATATCCCCTTGTTCGTAATTGGCAAATATAAGAAGCCAAGGTCATTCAAAAATATAAACTTATCTTCCTTGCCAGTTTATTACCGCAATCAAAAATCTGCTTGGATGGACTGCAACCTTTTTAAATCCTGGTTTTTCGACGAGTTTGTGCCATCAGTGGAAAAAGACTTGAAACATAAAAACCTGCCGGTTCGTGCTCTACTGCTGTTGGGTAACGCGGCATCACATCCATCTCAGGAAGATTTGGTGAAAGAGGACATAAATGCTCTCTTTCTGCCTCCTAATGTGACCTCACTCATCCAACCAATGGATCAGAGCGTTATTGAATGGTTAAAAAGGCGATATCGCAGAAAGTATATCAGCTCAATCTTGGAAAAATCTGAAGGTGGTCATAACTTATTTGGGGCAATGAAATCCCTGAACATCAAAGATGCTATTTACACAATCGCTGCAGCATGGGATGAACTGAAACCTAACACACTGCGGAATTCGTGGTGTAAGCCTTGGCCACAAGTTATGACTGAAAATGAGCATACCGAAGATGAGCAAAACAACGACGCACTGGAAATCGTTAAAGATCTACAATCTCTGGAGGCGAACATCCCTGCCAATGAAGTTTAAGAGTGGAGCAACGAAAGTGACAAAGATTGTGACACTTTTGAAGAGCTCAATGACGACCAGATTGTTGCCGCTGTTAGCCAGGAAACTGTAAATGAGGACTCGGATGGCGAAGACGAAATCCCCACCCAGATTTCACAGAACAATGTAAAAAACGCTTTTCACATCGCCCTTTAATACATCAAGCAGAATCCAGCTTCAACTCCAATGGACGTTATGTGGATAAAAAAAACGGAAGGACACTGCAGATAAATCTAGAATAACATCTGCTTAACAAAAATGTATCACTGATCTTTTTCCCAAGTAATTTGTTTTCGTTTTTACTGTAGAAACAATGCATACAGTATAATTATTTCTTCGTTTATACACTCCTGGAAATGGAAAAAAGAACACATTGACACCGGTGTGTCGGACCCACCATACTTGCTCCGGACACTGCGAGAGGGCTGTACAAGCAATGATCACACGCACGGCACAGCGGACACACCAGGAACCGCGGTGTTGGCCGTCGAATGGCGCTAGCTGCGCAGCATTTGTGCACCGCCGCCGTCAGTGTCAGCCAGTTTGCCGTGGCATACGGAGCTCCATCGCAGTCTTTAACACTGGTAGCATGCCGCGACGGCGTGGACGTGAACCGTATGTGCAGTTGACGGACTTTGAGCGAGGGCGTATAGTGGGCATGCGGGAGGCCGGGTGGACGTACCGCCGGATTGCTCAACACGTGGGGCGTGAGGTCTCCACAGTACATCGATGTTGTCGCCAGTGGTCGGCGGAAGGTGCACGTGCCCGTCGACCTGGGACCGGACCGCAGCGATGCACGGATGCACGCCAAGACCGTAGGATCCTACGCAGTGCCGTAAGGGACCGCACCGCCACTTCCCAGCAAATTAGGGACACTGTTGCTCCTGGGGTATCGGCGAGGACCATTCGCAACCGTCTCCATGAAGCTGGGCTACGGTCCCGCACACCGTTAGGCCGTCTTCCGCTCACGCCCCAACATCGTGCAGCCCGCCTCCAGTGGTGTCGCGACAGGCGTGAATGGAGGGACGAATGGAGACGTGTCGTCTTCAGCGATGAGCTTGGTGCCAATGATGGTCGTATGCGTGTTTGGCGCCGTGCAGGTGAGCGCCACAATCAGGACTGCATACGACCGAGGCACACAGGGCCAACACCCGGCATCGTGGTGTGGGGAGCGATCTCCTACACTGGCCGTACACCACTGGTGATCGTCGAGGGGACACTGAATAGTGCACGGTACATCCAAACCGTCATCGAACCCATCGTTCTACCATTCCTAGACCGGCAAGGGAACTTGCTGTTCCAACAGGACAATGCACGTCCGCATGTATCCCGTGCCACCCAACGTGCTCTAGAAGGTGTAAGTCAACTACCCTGGCCAGCAAGATCTCCGGATCTGTCCCCCATTGAGCATGTTTGGGACTGGATGAAGCGTCGTCTCACGCGGTCTGCACGTCCAGCACGAACGCTGGTCCAACTGAGGCGCCAGGTGGAAATGGCATGGCAAGCCGTTCCACAGGACTACATCCAGCATCTCTACGATCATCTCCATGGGAGAATAGCAGCCTGCATTGCTGCGAAAGGTGGATATACACTGTACTAGTGCCGACATTGTGCATGCTCTGTTGCCTGTGTCTATGTGCCTGTGGTTCTGTCAGTGTGATCATGTGATGTATCTGACCCCAGGAATGTGTCAATAAAGTTTCCCCTTCCTGGGACAATGAATTCACGGTGTTCTTATTTCAATTTCCAGGAGTGTACATACAGTAGTTTATTTCTTTGTAAAAAGTTCTTTTTTATATACAGTGCTATAAACATTTTTTAGTTTACAGTTTTACAGTATATATCATTTATACATTATTAAGTACAGTACAGTACTGTAATTTGTTTGTTGTTTTTACTTTTAAAACCAATACATATTATAGTGTGTAGACTTTTTTAGTTAATGTATTGTTTAACACTGTGTAAAAAAAACATCCTTTTATATTACTGCAGATGTCTTTTAGTTCTTAAATCGTTTAATTTTTTGTACTAAATGTCTTTTCATATTTTTTGCAATAAATATTAGATTTTTCGGATAATCCGACCTTTTTTTCGTTCCGACCATGGTCCCGGTCCTGAAGGTGACAGATTAGAGGGGTTCTACTGTATGTATTCTACAGATGAATACAGTATGTGAGTGCAGACAACATAGTTTCTCATTTGAACGAAGAGCTATCTAGCAGTCAGTGAACAATGTTAAGAATATTAAAGAACATGGTTTCCAGGTGTATTGGAATGACAGGTGAGAGGACATAATTTACAGAGAGGAATGGCATTATGGGTGCAAGGAATAATGTAAGAGACCAAAGGTGGTAGAACATCTGGCATTTATTACATTAATGAAATGTATGGACATCACAACCACACAAGGTCAATGTGATGGAAAATGAGTGGTGAATTTGGTGGTATTCAAGTTTTGGTGAGTAGAGGTGGCTGTATTATTGTGATTCACACATGATTAGCTAACTCAGGCAGTTTGCTCAGAGTAAGCTTAGATTTAAGGCATTAATGTCTAAGTTATGAGGATTCCCATTACAATATTATGTATTTGCTTTTTTTTTAAAATTATGGTTTTGGAACCAGTTATTGTCATACACCCTGCGCCCACTTGCATGGCCCCCTCCCCAACGCCCAACAACTCCTCCCCAAGCTTGGTTATTGTGATGGACAACACTGTGGCAACCACCAAAGCTCCTACTACGCTTACAAGAAAATTTGATATTACCACTTGGTTATCGTCTTTTACGGATTATAAGACACACTTTTTGTGTTGAAAAATTGCTTCCAAAATTAAGGTGTGTCTTAAGCCAGGTTCACACACGCAACGAAAGTGTCGCCACAAGTCAAGTCATTCTGGAGTGGCGCTGTGAGCTACCGTTCACACAGGACGCCACGAATTCTTCGTAATTGTGCAGTTTGCAAAATGGCGTCACCTGTCTCAGCTGATTAAACGGCTGTACATATTACTAAATAAGATGTTTTGGAAACATAATAAATGTAAAATATTACTTACCAAAGTGTTTCTCGTCTCTCTTGTCTCGACTACATGTTTTAAGAACCGGTCTGCAGCTTCAAACCAAGCAAGGCTGGGTTTATAAATACCGTCTGTAGACGCACCACTCTTAAGTGATTTCAGTACTTTTTTATGTTCATTCATGTAAGCATTTCGAATGCTTCGAATGTTTAATTTTGTTGTAGCCACATCAATTCCAGGTTCATATTCACGCATACTGTTTACTATTTCAGTTAATGCAGCATCTCTCAGATTTCTGTCTTTGTATGATTCGCTTTTGTGGTTCCAAAGGCATTCTCGTTCTTGATACACCTCCAAGAATCTCATAATTGTCGCTGTTGACCGCTTTTTCGACATATTAATAGCAAACGCACAAACAAAAGCACTATCTGCGAACGAATACGCACTAGAAAGGTTTGTATCCAGCCGCGAGGTAGCTATCGAATGACGTTATTCGATTGTAGAGAAGGCAAAATGACGCAACAAAGTTGAACCAAGTTCAACTTTTTGTGGCGTGACAAAAGTTGCGCTTCTTAAATGGCGCCACCGAAAACTAGGAGTTCACACATGCAACTACAAAGCAACTGTAGTTCGCCATTAGCAGTGGCGATACTTTTGTTGCCTGTGCGAACCCGGCTTTATACTCCAAATTAATATGAAATTGTCCGTTGTTTGATTTAAAATTCCCACCAGTCTTAAAAATGGCCATAAATATGATGCTGCGGAATGGTAGCAGCTGTGCACCAATGTGACGAACATGAGTTGTGGGGATTCACAAGCTTGCTAACACTGTCTCCATCCTGACCCACATCACAAACCCAGAATGCTGTCTAGCCTATGATTCATCATTTCAGTCTACTGTGCCAGTGAACTTAAATTGAAAAATGATTTGTGTTACTGATAGCAGTACATTAAGTTTGTTAGTAGTCTTGTAATGGAAAAAAAACGAAAGGTATTCATATGATGTGGACAATAAATTGAAAGTAATCGAATATGCAGATGAACATGGAAACAGAGCAGCTGAGCAGCATTTTGGCTATCCACCAACTGAAAAAAATATATATAAATAATTTTTGATTGGCGGGCTAGTAGGCTAGAGCTGAAAAAAAAATTGAGCAAGACTTATTGTGCAATTAGAGGATTGAATGCAAAATGGCTGAAACTAGAAGATGACGTGTTGAAATGGATACAAGGACACTGTCAAAATGGCGTTAGAATTAATATAGAAATGATTCATATAGTATATGTTCATAAGCTCATATTACAGTGGAACTTAACAGACTTTAAAGTTGAAGGTAGTTGCAGCTACAGGCTTATGAAGGATCATGGATTTAGCACCCGAACCAGAACCATAATATCTCAGAAACTGCCACAAGAGTATGAAGAGAAAACATAGTGAAACCCCTATTTTACATTTTTATGCGATCCAGACTTTAAAAAAACCCAAAATTGACGAAAATACAGAATTGAGGAAAATGTTAAAACCCCCAAAATGTGATAAAAACACATGTAATTGGCATATATGATTAAAAATCGTAACTCTCTCCAACACTTTGTCTAAAATCTGTCCAAGTGAAGGAAATTAAATGTACAATACAATGTTTATACAGTAATTTGTGGTAACAGATTTCATCAGTTTGTTAAAAAAAACAGAGATTGGTAACAGCCAGTAAAAACGCATCAAAAAGTTGAAATTCGTATCTGGGTACAAGGTAATCTAGCTATTTTCCAACATGCTATGACTACAAATTATGCATTCAAAACCCACATTTTTGAAAGATCATCCCTTGTGCTCACCCAGAAAAAAGCAAAATATTGATGAACTTGTTGAATTAAATAAGAAATGTAACAGCTGCTAAGTGGTTAAACCATAGGTGTAAATGCAGACTGCTGCTAAATGACAAACTTTGTCACCATTGCTCTATTGTTTAATGTTTTGCTTATGAGCTGCACTTCATATGCTCACCATCATTAAAGTGTTATTTCAGGCTTGTTTAGAGAAACAGAGATGTGAAAAAATGAGTGTTACTTACCCATTTCATGTTACAAGCTTATTAAAAGTCAGCTCAGTGAATTTCTGTACACTGTGTAACATGTAAATTTGAAAGAAAGCTCAGCTGCTACAGTTTTGCTTCATGCCCTCTATCACTGGTACCAATCTTTACGATCTACACTGTGTGGTGAAAAGTATTTACGTGAGTTATGTATGTAGTTGTTGCAACTCTATCGTGTCATATTTGAACACGAAAGTCTTTAAAATGTGGTATCACAAAACTCTTGTTCATTTACATGTAATATCTCTGTCATAGCTCGTCACCATCATGAAAAGTATATTTTCAACACTTCACAAAATACTTTCACCTCTACCTGCACTCCCATAATTGAAGAGCCACTCCCCCTCTCCAGTAGGTGAACTCTTTTTACATGTGTTAGTGTGGTCTGGTGGCTGTGCTTGCTATTGGTTGACTTAACAAGTCGCCATAAGAGTTCACTAGCCAGAATTGGGCACCGGTTCCTGCATTATGATAGAGCATATTCTTCGAGACTCAGAATTTGATTTAAAAAATTTGATGATTGATATTGTTGCTGAATATAGTACATCAGAAATGCATGCAAAAAGATGAGACTGAGTTATAAGTGGCACAAGAAAAGGTGGTGGCTGGGCCCATTTGTCATGTATTGGCTCAGTCCGGTGCACTTCACGTTGACTGTCTTGTTCTTCCATTACCGCTGCCGCCTAGCAGTAGTTGTATCATAATTACATGGTGAAGCTAAGTGTTGCAAGTTGTGTTGGCAACATTGATTGTATATGCATCAACATTTCCTCTCTCATGTCTCCCCTCTCCACAATGACCTAAAATATTCCCTAACTCCACCATTATCTGTTGTGTGAACCATTTGTCTTTTGTGGCACCTATAACTCATTCAGTCACATCAAATGTCAATAGGCAACATTGAGTAAGAACTTAGAACTGAGGTAAACCTTGCAAGGAAGAAATGTAAAATTGGGGAATTTTTAGCATTGATCTTATGGGATTTTCACAGGGGCTACGAATTTATGGTACAGGATCACGAAAAACGTAAAATTGGAGAATGTAAAATTGAGTTCCACTGTATTATCTTTCCATCACTTTATTATTCAACACTGAAAGAAAACCAGTGTGGAACTACACCAAGTAGAGAATATGGAAGAAACTCCTTTGACATTTGATGTGCCGAGTTACAAAACTGTTGCCACAAAACATGCTAAAACTCTAACTATTAAAACAAGTGGACATGAAAAAAAATACACTACACTTTAGTCCTTTCATGTCATGGTGATAGTACTAAACTTAATCCAGTGATCATTTTCAAGTGGAAAGCAATACCAAAACTGACTGCAATACTGTCAGCTGTTGTTGTTGATGTACGTGACAAGGGTTGGATTGAAGAGGTTGGTATGAAATTATGTATTAACAGAGTCTGTGAAAGAAGGAAATGTGCTTTATTGAAGAAGGGTTCTCATTTGTGCTAAATGAGTTTAATAGTCACTTGAAAAATTCTGCAAAAGAGAAACTGAGACAGGGGAATGCAGAGGTCGCTGTTAATCCGGGAGGACTTAATTCGTGGTTGCAACCTCTTCATGTCTGGTAAATAAACAATATAAAATGTATATGAGAGAAGAATGGAGCAAGTGGATGATGGATGAAATCCAACATGAATTCAAGTCAAAGGTAGCTTTGAAATGACCTACAATCAAACATGTCAGTGGATAAAACAGTCATGGTCCAGGATGAGAGAAGACATTATTGTTAAATCCTTCAAGAAGTGCAGCATAAATAATGCTCTCGATAGCAGCGAAAACCATTTTGTATGCGAAGAGGACAACAATGATGACAAAGAGGAACAAGAAGAAAGTTCAGATGGCGATTTCCTGGAATTTTTAAAGATCTGTTTGATTTTATAAATTAAGAATTCTTTTTTAGTCTGGCTTTGCAATCTAATATATAAATGGTATAAATGTTATTTAAAACAAATTACTTAAAAATTAAGTTGCATCTTAAAGTCTGTAGCAGTTTATAGTCTGTAAAACACGGCACTTAATAGTGGAATCCCTTTCAACTCATTACAAATCCACATGGAACCACTGCTACTTGTCATTGACCACAACCCTGCACACTGCACTTATGAAACAGATGAGAATGGAAAACAGCAGAGGACCTTAAGACTGCCATTTCAATCCCACTGAGGTAATATGGGCACAGGTAAAACTTTACTTTGCTTAGAAACACAGTTTGTTTAAAATTTCATATGTCTTGAGTCTGATGCACACAGCAATCGATAGCATTGTGATTTCTGCACAAGCAGTGCATGCTAGATGTTCAGAAAACTTAAGAAACTTAAGCCTACTGTGCTAATTTAGAATCTGTAATAATGTGCATTGAATAATGTGCCATGAAATACCTACATCTCATTACTGTTCAAAAGATATTTCATCTTGTCCTTCTAAATATTACTTATGTTTGTGGAAATGCAAGTAAAAATTTGAATAAGTAAATTGGAAATAATGATGACTCTGAGTGTGCCTTTGTCAGCTATTTTCCTGAAGCCAGAGAAATATCATTTAGTGTCAACAATGCCATCTTGCATGATAAGATTTTCAGATGTCACTTACGATATTGTCTTATCATAACCAGAACCAAGTCCAAATCTGAAAGCAGGCAGGGCAGTCAGTGAAGTATAACACACAGCACTGAAAGCACATATCAAGAACACCAATGTATAGCTAGAACTGAACTAAGGTGAATTCCTGGACAGTGTGTGGTATTATTTGTACTAAAATAAAATACTCCAGAATTTACAAACTTAAGATATTTTGAGAATCTTCCAGAAGTGACAGACGCTAAGTAAAAAGAAACTGCTGGTGGTCAGGTTAGAGCTTGAGACTTGCAGCACACAGTCCAGTGAGGCTAACCGCTATGCCACACTGCATGCACCACAGCATATGGCATTGCTTCCTCTCCTAGAGAATTAGCAACACACCATGTCAGGAATTTTCGTTGGATTCAGCTAGAGCATTCTGGATCTAGGTATAGTCAATGGTCGTCTCTTTGGTGGCACTGGTGGAACTTTGTGTTGTGGTCATGTTTTCACATCCTCCTCACTATAATGAGTATAGAGCACAGCCCCTCATCTTGAAGCTTCTGCCTGTAGAGTGGGTCTTCAGTATGCTTGAAACTCCCATTGTCAATTTGAACCTCAGGAGTCTAATAGGTCTTCATGTGGAGGACATACACTTCTGTCCCCTTGGTGAAGGCTCATAATGCTCGACTTCATATGTGACTTCTGACAAGCAACAAGGATACAATATGGCTTTAATAATTTTTTTCTGATAGTCCCAATTAAGGCAGAGCTACTAAAGTCCACACCAAGTCTCCCGGGCTCTATCTTGCTATACAGTGCTTGGCGTTATAACACTTTGTCTTTCTCCTGGGTGTGCATGTGAGCCACTTGTCTTGCTTCTACTGTCCAGGTGATGAGGTGTTTCACAACATCATCCTGCTGGTTGAAGTGGGCACAGTACATCTATTTCTGTTTTGGATTTGTGACCACGGAGCAGCAAGAAGAGTGTGATGCCTGTAGCATCTTGAATCACTCGGTTGTTTGTACATGTCATGGCAGACAGTATTGTATTCCAATGTCTCAATTATTTTTGACACAAGTCAAACTGAGAACTTTTCTACAATCTGGGATAATCTCAAGCAGTGCTCCATGCTTCACAATATCTTCTACAAGGAACTTGGAAATTTCTGGATCTTCAGCACTTGGCACAGCTTTGGTGATAGCATAACAAGTGAAATAGTCAGTGTGTACTATTATATTATCCATCAGTTCCTACTTGTGAATTTGGGAACCTCCCCATGAGGTAGATTTCTATATTGTGGAATTGTGCTCTGAAGATGGATTTGGTACCACAGCTGATATTCCTTACAGTTTCCCACTCCCATATAATGTCTAATGGATCAGTAGAGATCTGCATCTGTTTCTATCTAGAGTTTTCATGAATCCCGCAAGACCAGATGTTGGAGTGTCACAGAAATACTTCATGTAAGTTGGATGTAGATGAACTGGGATGATGGGCAATCATTTCCACTCCATTGGATCTTAGTTCCCCTTATGCAATGCTCCATTCATTAAATGGAATTCTCCTTTGATCGGTTCTTTCTCCTCAAATGATATTATGGTTTTCAGCTGTGCTGTATCTTTCCTCTGTAAAGCAGCAGCATCATTTAATGTAGTGATGACCAACATTTCATCCATGGTGCTGTGTTCCGTGAAAGATTCCTTGTAATGCACTTGGCATCCTGATATATGCATCTGCTACCATGTACCACCACAACATCCTACACCTGAAGCCTCAGTGCTTTCTCGCCACTTGATGCAGTGGGTCTTTCAGCCTAGTCAACCAGCATAGAGAATGGTTGTGCATCACAATGGTGAATGGTTTGTCAAATGAATATGGTCAAAACTTGTTGGTGGCCCAGACAACTGCAAAGCATTCTTTCTTGGTTGTAGAGTAGTTCATTTCAGACCTAGACAGTACTCTGGAAGCATAAGCTATCCAACCATTTAAAGCATTGAAGCAGGTCATTCGTCATATGTTCGAAGGTGCCTGGAGCATTATGCACTCCAAATAATATAATTTTAAACTCATAGAGGCCATCAAGACTTTCCCAGTAAACCTCAATTGTCCAGTAGCCTGCTGAAAGTTTGTAATTCAGAAATAATTTTATCCTTTCAAGCAGTCTAGGGTGTCATTAATGCGTGGCTGCAGGCAGACATCTTTCTTTGTGATTTTACTCAATCATTGATAGTTGATGGCGTTCCACATGCCATCCTTTCTCTTCATTAGGACACAGGTGAGGATCAAGGACCCTCTGAAGGTTCAATGATGTCATCTTGCAGCTGGTGACACTCTAGATGAGTGCTAGTTTATTTGTGGATGATCCCCAGTGTCCATATGGTGTTTCATCATGAGCTGTTTGGTCTGTCTTTTCTCTGGATTTGAAAACATTCGAAAATTGATGCATAAAAGCTATCACTCACTGGTACTAGTCCTCAGTCAGGCCACATATTATGGACCATTCGACAGCAGCTTCCTCCCCAATATTGTTCTTTTGGAGCATCATTTTATGTCGATGACAGTAACCTGCCCTTCGAGGGATGATTTAGCTGCCCGCATACAGAAACATTTAGGTGTGAGTTGTGACTGCTCATGTCAGTGATCCAAAGCTTGTCTTTACCAGCTACAGTGCTTAATATTGTCACTGGCATGTAGATTTCTTTCGTGAGACTGGGTAGATTTTTCAACTGACAAAAGACTTACTGTTTAACTGAGCATCTCAGTCAGTGACTGGGACATGTCATGAGGTGTTTTAGCTGGGAAGCTGACTCACTAAGAATCTTTGCACTCCACCACCACATGGTTCAGTGCCTTACTATTTTTCTCTTTGGTAATAAATAATTACCAGTATTAATATGTGTAATGTATTGTAGACATGCTACAAACTGTGTGATTGTTTTCTTCATTTCATGGTCTACACACTGACTTGACAGAGGTAGAGTGTGTATGACAGACAAGTTTGCAGCCGCATTGACTGCCAGAAAACACAGGATGATTTCTTCAACCCAGTAAAGATTCATCTGAAAATCATTATTGTCACAAGAAAAATAAAGAATATGTAATATGTTATAAAGCTTTGCATCAGTTCTGAATTAGCCGAGGTTGGTGATGCATACACACTGGTTGGCTGAAAATGGTGACAATAAAAATTTTTGAAATATTGAAGAGAATATAAATGTGTTTGTGCGATGAATTATTTTCCAAATACTTAATTGAAAAATACTTGGAAATACTTTTTTATCAAAATATGGAAAAGAAGGAGTTTGTTTATCTTTGGTTTTGGAAATATGAGAGTTGTCAGTTTTAACTGTGAAAATTGGTATATACTGAAATGATACCAGCAAAGTAGTGACTTCCTTGAAATGTGATTAAATTTATCATTGAGAGAGTGATTAGAGTGATACCAAACTGGAAAATAATAGCATTTAACTGAAAATAATTAGTTGGTGAGAGATTGTTGCACTCACTGAAGCAGTAGTATTTCTTATCTTTAGTAATTATTGCAAACAGTGCTATACCAAACAACAATTTGAATTGATGCACTTCTGCAATATGAAAAGAAATTATTTGCTGCCCAGAGTCAGGTTGCCTGAGCAGCACGTATCTGTTTAAATAACTTTTTATTGATTTGGATGACAGGTGTATATGATCTTTGGTGCATAAGAGATTCCTGTTGAGATGCAGCTGTACATAAAAGATACACACATAATATGTATCAATAACACTACTTTGTCCACATAAAAGGAGGTCATGTCACTGCAGTATCGATGACTGCAGGACAATGATAAATAACTGTCCTGAGTGTGTGCTTGTTGGAATAGTTTTGTCAGTATGGAACTCTGAACTTCCACAGTCAATGGCCACTTGTGATGCCTGCAAGGAGGAACATCTGAAAATAACTGGAACAGTTCCGTCCTCCGTCACAGCGGGACCCACCTCCTCTTCCTCAAAATCACCCTCTCCAAACCTCCCAGGAATTTCTGACTTCCAGCCTTGCCTCTCAATCCTTCTTAAAAAACCTTAATCCTACTCCCAACATCATCACTGCCAAAGACCAGGCTATCCGTGATCTGAAGGCTGTCCAATCCATCGTCATTCTTCCGGCGGGCAAGTGTTCCACTACCACGGTACTTGATCGTCGGGAGTATGTGGCTGAGTGACTGCGTCAGCTTTCAGACAATACCACATACAAAGTTTGCCAAGGTAATCCCATTCCTGATGTCCAGGCGGTGCTTCAAGGAATCCTCAGAACCTTAGGCCCCGTACAAAACCTTTCACCTGACTCCATCAACCTCCTGACCCCACCGACACCCCGCACCCCTACCTTCTACCTTCTTCCTAAAATTCACAAACCCAATCATCCCGGCCGCCCCATTGTAGCTGGTTACCAAGCCCCCACAGAACGTATCTCTGCCTATGCAGATCAACACCTTCAACCCATTACATGCAGTCTCCCATCCTTCATCAGAGACACCAACCACTTTCTTGAATGCCTGGAATCCTTACCCAATTTGTTACCCCCGGAAACCATCCTTGTAACCATTGATGCCACTTCCTTTTACACAAATATTCCACACGTCCAGGGCCTTGCTGCGATGGAGCACTTCCTTTCAGGCCGATCACCTGCCACCCTACCTAAAACCTCTTTTCTCATTACCTTAGCCAGCTTCATCCTGACCCACAACTTCTTCACTTTTGAAGGCCAGACATACCAACAATTAAAGGGAACAGCCATGGGTACCAGGATGGCTCCCTTGTACGCCAACATATTCATGGGTCGCTTAGAGGAAGCCTTCTTGGTTACCCAGGCCTGCCAACCCGAAGTTTGGTACGGATTTATTGATGACATCTTCATGATCTGGACTCACAGTGAAGAAGAACTCCAGAATTTCCTCTCCAACCTCAACTCCTTTGGTTCCATCAGATTCACCTGGTCCTACTCCAAATCCCATGCCACTTTCCTTGACGTTGACCTCCATCTGTCCAATGGTCAGCTTCACATGTCCATCCACATCAAACCAACCAACAAGCAACAGTACCTCCATTATGACAGCTGCCACCCATTCTACATCAAACGGTCCCTTCCCTACAGCCTAGGTCTTCATGGCAAACGAATCTGTTCCAGTCCGGAATCCCTGAACCATTACACCAACAACCTGATAACAGCTTTCGCATCCCGCAACTACCCTCCCGATCTGGTACAGAAGCAAATAACCAGAGCCACTTCCTCATCCCCTCAAATCCAGAACCTCCCACAGAAGAACCACAAAAGTGTCCCACTTGTGACAGGATACTTTCCGGGACCGGATCAGACTCTGAATGTGGCTCTCCAGCAGGGATATGACTTCCTCAAATCCTGCCCTGAAATGAGATCCATCCTTCATGAAATCCTCCCCACTCCACCAAGAGTGTCTTTCCACCGTCCACTTAACCTTCGTAACCTCTTAGTTCATCCCTATGAAATCCCCAAACCACCTTCCCCACCCTCTGGCTCCTACCCTTGTAACCGACCCCGGTGTAAAACCTGTCCCATGCACCCTCCCACCACCACCTACACCAGTCCTGTAACCCGGAAGGTGTACGCGATCAAAGGCAGAGCCACGTGTGAAAGCACCCACGTGATTTACCAACTGACCTGCCTGCACTGTGACGCATTCTATGTGGGAATGACCAGCAACAAACTGTCCATTCACATGAATGGACACAGGCAGACAGTGTTTGTTGCTAATGAGGATCACCCTGTGGCTAAACATGCCTTGGTGCACGGCCAGCACATCTTGGCACAGTGTTACACCGTCCAGGTTATCTGGATACTTCCCACTAACACCAACCTATCTGAACTCCGGAGATGGGAACTTGCCCTTCAATATATCCTCTCTTCCCATTATTCACCAGGCCTCAATCTCCACTAATTTCAAGTTGCCGCCACTCATACCTCACCTGTCATTCAACAACATCTTTGCCTCTGCACTTCCGCCTCGACTGACATCTCTGCTGAAACTCTTTGCCTTTGAATATGTCTGCTTGTGTCTGTATATATGTGTGGATGGATATGTGTGTGTATACGAGTGTATACCCATCCTTTTTTCCCCCTAAGGTGAGTCTCTCCGCTCCCGGGATTGGAATGACTCCTTACCCTCTCCCTTAAAACCCACATCCTTTCGTCTTTCGCTCTCGTTCCCTCTTTGCCGATGAAGCAACCGTTGGTTGCGAAAGCTTGAATTTTGTGTGTATGTTTGTGTTTGTTTGTGCGTCTATCGACCTGCCAGCGCTTTCTTTTGGTAAGTCACATCATCTTTGTTTTTAGATATATTTTTCCCACGTGGAATGTTTCCCTCTATTGTATTGAAAATAACATTATGCGTACGTAATGACAAAACAACAAAGTGCCATTTTCTGTCATTGACAGTTGTTCTTGCAATACGTTTTCCTGTCAGCTGGGTGTATTTCCTTCTTTAGATGACAATGATAAGCATCTGACATTATAGAAAAGGAAATGCTTGAGACAACTATCACCCAGACAGTTTGGCCATTGTGATGATGTCAGTGAGATTCCCTGCCATCTTGGTAGATTTACATCTTTGTTGTGGCTTCACATCCATGGGTGATTGCCTCACTTAATTTTCCTGAGGCTGGCAGCTAGGCGAGTGGCTGGTACTTCTGAACAATGACAAGGAATAACTATGGCCTGTTGGAAAATGACCTTGTCTAGGGTACTATGATAGGCTTCATCTCAAAGGTTGACTGTAATCATTTGAAACTCACTGGTGGGAATAAAACTGTTATGATGATCAACATTTTATACCACCTCCTGACATATCTGGATATCATCTATGGCTGCTGCCTCTTGCTTGCTCAGTCAGACAGTTTGGGTTGTTATAAAATGTTGTATTTCAAGTCTGCCCCCAGCAATTTGCTGAGTAGTCAGAGAAATTATTAATTCAAGGCTGGACTACTATCATGGGATAGTAAAATATTTGGGCCCCATATTCATGTGCTGTCACCCTAGGCCGATAACTCATACTCAGTGTGCCCAGGTTGCTACTGGCCAACTGGTTGTCAAAACAGATCACCCAAAGCATAGTAAGTGCCAGAGGAATATAAGAAAACCACCACAAGTATATAAAAGTCCATGCCCTGGGAGAACATTAGCAACATCTCCAGAAAAGTTTGAGTGATAAAAAAGTCTGTGACTAACATTCAACATGATAAGATCAACGTGTGCATGCTGCTCTCACAATCTGTTAACATACATTAAAAATCTGTGTACCATTATCATTTAGCTAATGTTCCAATGGAAGTACGCTCACAATTATAATCACGAGAACAGGTTCATGGTGTTGGCATTAATGAAAATCTGTGGCTCACTGCATAGATTAATGTTTATTTCTGACTGCTTATGGATATTGTTTTGTTAACTTTTATATTGTGAATAACAGGACAGGTGGTAATGATGTGTTATGTTATTTTGATGGACTGTGACTTGAAAGACAATTATGCCCACTACCACTAAGTGTTGAACTTCTGTTAATCAACTGTTGCAGTTGCTGTACTGGGAATGAATTAAGTGGACAGTAAATTAGTGTTAGGTACAAGGGAACTGTATAATAATGACACGAATGGACTGTGTAGACTTGCTACCGCTGAATGCTACTTATAGCATAGAAAGGTAAGCTTGCTTTAGTTGCTTGTTTAATGACATTATTTGGAAGAAAATTAGGACAGTTTCTGCTAAATTAAACAGCAGAATAACACTTGAAGAGTTTTTAATTGATAGAGACTGCTCAGTACTCCATAAGAACATGTGAAATTGTGAAAAATTTAACCCAAGCACATTGTGTTTAACCCAAGCACGTTGTGTTTGTCATTAAACTGTGTGACTACCAACAAGAAAAAACTTCTGGCTATGAGACTTCATTTCTGCAGATGCCTCTAAGAAACTTCAAAGTGCTTCAGAAAAATACACATTTTTACACAGTTTATGTAGCTGAACACTGACACACGTGTTATTATTTTCGGTTGAAGTTGAGCAAACACAACAGTCTTCTTTGTGAGATAGGGCCCTTTTCAACATCAATGATCTTCCTTGGAGAATAAAAATTCCAAATGATTTCTTTGGTTTATTGGAACACATTTTTCAAATAAAAATTATGTTTTATTCACAGTTTTGGAGTGACTCTCTCATTGCTTCCTAGAATTGAATGAGCACAAAAATCATAGCACAATAAACTAAATGAATAGTCTGCAGAGACATCAAAAGCTTAGTGATTTTTCACTCTTTACATCGCTGCTTCACTAGTTTCATGCTGTAATGTGTTGGTTAGAAGGTAGTTTCATCTTTGAGGCTTTCTTTTAAATTACATATTCAGAATTTTTGCCCTTCCAGGCATACTGGCTGTTATTTCCTCACATTTAGTAGTATCTCTGAAATAGGTTGTAACAATACTACACAGTTGACTTTTCTGGCAGTTTGCATCACAGCCTGATGCCAAACTTGGATCTCCCTCTTTCACAGAGTATCTGAAACAAATTTGATTAATGCAGTATTATTTTTAAAAACATGTAATTTAGATACAAGGTATGAAGGTAACATCAAAATTCATTGGATAAACAGTATACCAAATGACGAAAATTTACTTTAAATACCAATTTCCATCTATTTTTGCAGCATGATAATAGTATTGTTGTTGATGACTTTAAAACCGAAGTAAAGATGATTATGGATCAATAACTTGTACAATGAAATACAATGATGTCTACTTAAAGAATATCTAGATTATCTTCTGTTTCAAAGAAAACTTAGAAGTGACAAAGACAACACATTTACAATACTTTTTTTTAATATGCTTGTTATTGAACTGAACTAGTAACTTCATTAAAAATATTACCTTATTCTCTCAGAAAATAGGAATAATTCTCAGAGGGTAAAAAACTAAAATGGTAACCAGTACCTTTATGCAAATGATGGGACAATGAGCTTTTCGGCTGTTATGTTAAAGATTACAATGATTGAGACAATTCATAGGAAGCATATGGACATTTAGCATTTTGGCTGCCAGTACCTCAGATCAAACATTTTGAGTTATGGTACCATCTTTTTTCACGCTTCCACATTTCTTTTCCTAATTGCAAAAAACGTGTGTATAACATGTTATCTATACACCAATAATGAAATTACAAGAAGAGGAAAGTGTGTTTTTACTACTTTGATATGACAAGGTTTACTTTAAGATGACTTATGGATGGCAGAATAAAGTAGCAGTGCAATAAACATAAGAATCTTGCCTACTATAGAGAACACTTTCTATGTGTTGCGGGAAATACCTCTCCATAATTGTAACAAACTGGATCAGTTTCTAGAAGCTTTGCTGACCAACAGCCATGGTAAAACCATTTATCTCAATGAGATAATAGAATTAGACCTGGAGTTGGGAGTGGTATAACACTGAGTATGATGAAGATCAGTGTATCCTAATCTGCTAACAGCATTTGGAGCATGGGTCTCTATTCCAAGCATGAGTCATGAATCCAGAGAAGACTTTCTTGAAGGATTAGGGAGGACAAAATCTCTGCATTTAGTGGCTGAGGTAAGTTCATATTAGTGATTTTGAAAACTGCATCTAAATTATGTTCGCAGTATCTCACAAATGAGCAAGCC
The DNA here is from genome assembly GCF_021461395.2 of Schistocerca americana. Classification (NCBI taxonomy): domain Eukaryota; kingdom Metazoa; phylum Arthropoda; class Insecta; order Orthoptera; family Acrididae; genus Schistocerca; species Schistocerca americana. The sequence continues at coordinate 848,308,716 of NC_060120.1, read as the reverse complement.
TTCATGTGAGGAATCAAAAGTTTTATACGAGGGGCGTTTGAAAAGTCTGAGAGATGGCACCACCGGCACATATTGAGGTTAAGTTTAGTTAGTAGCATCTTTGGAAAGAACACACACACCATGTTTCAGCCATATTGGTCTATTTTTTGTGTTTGGGATTCGTTTGAATCAAGGAAGTCGAGTGATTGTCAAAAAATGGACAAAAAAAGAATTTCGTGTGGTGATTAAACATTACTTTATGAAAGGCAAAACACCTCAGGAGACTAAAGAGGAGATTGATAAACATTACAGTGACTCAGCACCTTTGATTAGAACAGTTTATATATAAGTGGTTTCAAAATTTTCGCAGTGGTCATATGGGCACAAATGATGCTGAATGCTCTGGACGCCCTGTGGAGGTTATGGCTCCATAAATCATAGATAAAATCCATGCTATGGTGATGGATGACAGAAGAGTTAAGGTGCATGAGATTGCTAGTGCTGTGGGTATCTTGAATGAATGGGTACACAATATTAAACATTTGGACATGAGAAAGCTATCTGCAAGATGGGTTCCGCAATTGCTCATGCTTGACCAAAAACGGAATTGTGTGAAGTGTTGCAAGGATGGTTTGCAGCTGTTCAGCAAGAATCTGCAGGACTTTAAGCATCGTTTCGTCACTGTGGATGAAACATGGATACATTACTATACTCCTGAGACCAAACAAAAATCTAAACAAATGGTTACCAAGATAGAATCTGCACCAAAAAAGACGAAGACCATTCCTTCGCCTGGAAAAGTTATGGCGAATGTCTTTTGTGATATGCAAGGGATAATCCTCATTGACTATCTGGAAAAGGGTAAAACTATTACAGGTGCATATTATTCATCATTACTGGACCGTTTGAAAACCAAGTTGCAAGGAAAACGCCGCGATTGGAGCACAAAAAAGCCCTTTTCCATCACGGCAATGCATCAGCACACACCTCAGCTGTTGTGGTCGCAAAATTAATGGAAATAGGATTCCAACTCATTTCACATCTCCCCTATTTTCCAGACTTGGCTCCCTCAGACTACTATTTGTTCCCCAATTTGAAGAAATGGCTGGTGGGACAAAGATTTTATCCAAACAAGGAGGTGATTGCAGCAACTAATAGCTATTTTGCAGACTTAGACAATTCGTACTAGTTGGTAGGGATCAACAAATTAGAACAGTGTTGGATGAAGTGTATAAGTGTAAAAGGAGACTATGTCAAAAAATAAAAAGGTTAACCCCAAAAACGTAAGTAGTTTTTATTTTTGCACAGACTCTCCAAATGTCCCTCGTATATATTAACCCCTTAATGATTTTTTTTTCAAATTATGTCCCAAAACAAATTTTTTTAAAAAACATTCTGTAATGAATAAAATTACACATAGACATATAAAGACAGTTTTTAATGCATTAAAAAATTTTGAAGATCACCAATAATAAAATCATGTGTATACTCATGCACTGGACTTAGACTAAAATAACCTGAAGCTTGAAGTCATTTTTTAGTTTGTGTGTAGCTATGGAGCCTAACCATGTATTTCACATTGGTTTCCTGTGAACATAAATCTTGGAGGAACTGGCTGGAGCACAGTGAACGTATTTACCTTGTAGCACTGGTGAGCACCTGTTGCTCAGCTGATGAACTATTGTCAGTTTCAGTCCCTAATGAAGTAACATCACATTCTTCTTCACTTTCTGAGCTGCTAAATTCAGTGTCAAACTAAGGATACTATAGTAACACTTTTTTGAAAGTACTGTCTACACAACAATATAAGAGAGAGTCTGAAAGTGTGCGTTTTGTTGTCGAGTATCCAAAGCTGCACGCAGTGAAGATATCTATTGACAAGCAAAACACAACAGCCAGGCTATAAATGCAGTACCAGATGTTATTTAGTGGCCAAACACAACTATCAGTGCTGAGATGGATATAAGTGGGGTTTTATTTTTTTGAAGGTTTCTTCTTTAAGTTGCCCGAGTATGCTTTGGATTTTAAGTTCCACTAAAAATGATAAAAATGAGAGCACTCAGGGTTGTATGTTAAGGGGCTAATTGCTAATACATGTATTTTCATTGTTTCCTTTGAGCTTCTTCCAAGTACAGGTGGCGCTTTGCAGCTTTTGCTGGTAGCTTGGCACTGTAATCTTGTCAGGTAGCAAACACTGAATGCAGAATGTGACCCATCTCTCAGAAGATAGCTTTGTAAGAATCCAAGAAGGTTCCTAAATTACAAACCAAAGAACGCCACTTACGCTCTTCTAATATTTTTATGTTCAATGTCTTGAATAAATTACTGTGAATTAAATAAGTGCTTAGGAATATTAACTTTGCACTCCAAAAATATCTGACCTTGCCTGCTAAAGATGATGTTCATTTGGGAATTACCTAATTGCATCTTGTTTCCATGCTAGGGAAGGGTATGAATTTTATCACTCTCATCTACCCTAGACCTGGGTTACTCTATATATCAGTCTGTTATTGCAACCATGATTTCAGGAGGGGGGAAGGGGAAATATCACAATCTAGCTCAAGGTTTAGATATTAATTTTTTTCTGTTTCATATTCAGCTATTAAATATCACTAAATCTAAAGTCCAAGATAAGATTTATGGGTAGTATATTTATTTACCGAAGTCACAGTTCCTGACACTTTATGACAGCAAATTGTACTGAAATATGTAATTTGGAGAAATCCTTAATGCTGCTCATGTTGGCTGTGCTGCAAGCTCACATTTTTTGTGTTTTCAATTCTAAAGTTGAGATGTTTAATGCTTTGTGTGAGACCAGATTGCAGGATTTATGAATTCACACAAGGAAACAGTGATGTTTCTATGATGTCACAGATCTTGTGCTGCGATTGTGATTTTTGGATGAATAAATAAATATTGAATTGTGGTCAGATAAGGCACTGACAAAGAAAACAATCTTAATTCACCCACAATGCTTTCACTATTAAAAATTAGAGTAGCTCTTTACAAGTCCTCAAATAGTTCATGAAGGATGAAGACTGAAAGACTGCAGCCACAGCCAGATCAGAACTGTATGTAGGTAAAGAATATGCATCAATTGTGGAACTGATTGATGCCTATAACAGGGGCATTACTGTCCACACTGCAGGACTCATATCATCCTCTTTGTCTTTTTTGAGTAGCACTCTATTCATGAATAATGTGAGCAGACTACACTGCACAACTAGAGCTTCAGTCTCTTAAAGCTTTTCTCCTGCATTTCCCAACTCAGTATGTTATCCAACAATTCTGTATAGTAGCACCTCTGGGAGAAGGGTTTGACTGATACCTGACTTATTTCAAATTAGCAAAGTTGTGCTAATGTTGGCCTACCTAGTAGCTGAAATTGCATGCTAATTAGAGCTACAAATATATGAGAATTAGTAAGAGAAAAGAACCATCAGACTGTAGCTGGAAGACTGCTGGTGGGTCAAGTTTATCTTACCTGGTAAGAAAATCGCCAATAAAAGGTAAGCAAATCTTGAATGACTCTAAGTCCAAGACACACACTTAATATGTTAGGTGATTCGATATTGATAAGCATTTTGTTGGAAAGACGAAGTTTCGATATTGTATGCATACCTTCATAATGGTTGAAATTCATTTTCCAAGATCTATATTTTCTGAAGTATTACGTGTACAAATATGATTGATGCATTACTAGAACTGTAAACTCATCAACTTTGCATTTTGCACTTGACAAATGTCCTACAAGTGCCCATCTGCCCATACAACACAAGCCCAAGTGGTAGTCAAGTTCATCCATGTCCTGTCAATGGTCATCACCACAGCATTGATGCATTCTCTGAGATGTTCCAGTGTTTATGGCGAATGGGGCATGCATAAATACGTCCTTAATATACTCTTAAAGGAAAAATGCCACAGGGTGTTAGGTAAGGTGACCTACAAGGCCAAGGGAACGAACAATGTGGAAGTTTGTCATTTAGGTAGTGATGAACATTGATGCTCCTATGAGGGGGTATCGGATCCCTTTCTTTTCTATAATTCCTCCCGAATGTACTCTGTACCATTGTAACAGATAAACATCTCACATTTCCAACACACAAAAACTCTTTTCTTACTTGCAATTTTATCCAGACACTACACTTGCAATGCCAACAGATGGCCACAATGCAACTGGGTGAGACCACAGTTCTACTCATGCACCTACCATATTTATACATTTAATACTTTGAAGAAAGAAAAACTTTGAAAATGAATGACTCATTTATAGTAGTCCAGTATATGAAAACAAATCATAAAAGAAATCAATGCATTTCTATTAATGAGAAATGTAGTGAGAAAATCCTAGAAGAGAGAAATCCACATCAACAACAACAGTTTATCTACATCTACATCTACATCCATACTCCGCAAGCCACCTGACGGTGTGTGGCGGAGGGTACCCTGAGTACCTCTATCGGTTCTCCCTTCTATTCCAGTCTCATATTGTTCGTGGAAAGAAGGATTGTCTGTATGCTTCTGTGTGAGCTCTAATCTCTCTGATTTTATCCTCATGGTCTCTTCGCGAGATATAAGTAGGAGGGAACAATATACTGCTGGACTCTTCGGTGAAGGCATGTTCTCGAAACTTTAACAAAAGCCCGTACCGAGCTACTGAGCATCTCTCCTGCAGAGTCTTCCACTGGAGTTTATCTATCATCTCCGTAATGCTTTTGCGATTACTAAATGATACTGTAACAAAGCATGCTGCTCTCCGTTGGATCTTCTCTATCTCTTCTATCAACCCTATCTGGTACGGATCCCACACCACTGAGCAGTATTCAAGCAGTGGGCAAACAAGCGTACTGTAACCTACTTCCTTTGTTTTCGGATTGCATTTCCTTAGGATTCTTCCAATGAATCTCAGTCTGGCATCTGCTTTATCGACGATCAACTTTATATGATCATTCCATTTTAAATCACTCCTAATGCGTACTCCCAGATAATTTGTGGAATTAACTGCTTCCAGTTGCTGACCTGCTATTTTATAGATAAATGATAAGGGATCTATCTTTCTATGTATTTGCAGCACATTACACTTGTCTACATTGAGATTCAATTGCCATTCCCTGCACCATGCGTCAATTCGCTGCAGATGTTCCTGCATTTCAGAACAATTTTCCATTGTTACAACCTCTCGATACACCACAGCATCATCTGCAAAAAGCCTCAGTGACTTCTGATGTCATCCACCAGGTCATTTATATATATTGCGAACAGCAACGGTCCCATGAAACTCCCCTGTGGCACACCTGAAATCACTCTTACTTCGGAAGACTTCTCTCCATTGAGAATGCCCCCCAGGGGCTCAGCATTCCATTGCTGAGTACGAGCTTGGCGACCCCGGGGTCCTGAGCTGGGGACTGGTCAGCGCCGCCAGTCTCCTGTTACCGTAAACCCCGGACATGCTTCAGCGACCACTGCATGGCGCGGCGGTGGAATGTTGTGTGCTGCGGGGAATGGTAATCTTGGCTTGACCGCCTGGATTGCAAGGAAGGTAAACCTCTATAAAAAACCCTCAATCTTATGGTGTGCTGCGCGCCTATAAGATGCATGGCTGTTGGGGTGGAACAGTCGCAAGCGGGCAACCTCTGGGGCACCTGCCGCACCCCAGTTGTATAAGGCTTACTCAGGCACACGGGACTCTGTCTGAGTGGACCTTTAGTTTCCTAGCTGCTCGTGGGACCACAATGGACCCTTTGACCTCTACGTTTCCCCTTACCAGTGGATTGGGTGGGCCACTGGTAGGAAAACACACCCAATCGAAAAAGCGACTTCGTGCTGGGAGTCCTCCAGCGCCTGGTGTTACTAGAGATTTATCAGACTGTCGTAACAGAGCACATGCTGGTAACCAGAATGTGTTTTTGATTGTCAAACGGAAGGAAGGTAGCTTTGAGAGAGTTTCTCCCTTTTACATCCACAAGGGTCTTGAGGGAATTGCAGGAACACTGAAATCTGTGAAGCGACTGCGCAATGGGACTCTGTTAGTTGAAACTTCTAGTTCCCGTCAAGTCACTTCTCTTCGGAAAGCAACCTGTCTCGGAGAGTACGCTATCGAGACCGAGCTCCACTCCACTTTGAACTATAGTAAGGGTGTTGTGACATGTAGGGACTTGGTGGATATCCCCAAGGATGAGTTGAAATCTGAGTGGGCTGACGAAGGTATTGTTGACGTGCAGCATATTATGAAACGAGTCGATGGGGACCTAGTCAAATCCGACTCGTTTATTCTCACGTTCAATTGCCCGAGACTCCCAGAGCATGTTAAAGCAGGTTTCTTACGTTTGCCAGTACGGCCATATTTCCCCAACCCAATGCACTGTTTTAAATGTCAGCGCTTTGGGTGTACTCTGTTGGGGTGCAATGGGATAGCCACTTGTGGTAAATGTGGTCAGCCTGCCCATGAAGGAGCCAATTGTTCATCGCCTGTGAAGTGCGTGAATTGCTCTGGGAGTCACCCTGTCTGGAGCTGGGTCTGCCCCATCTATCTCGAGGAACGGAAGATACAGGAGATCAAAACATCTAAGCGCATCCCCTACAGTGAGGCCAAGAAGCTCTTTAAGGCCATGCAGCCTCCTGTGTTTACAACATCTTTCGCTTCCACTCTGCAGAAACCGGTACAGTTGGCCACACAAACGGAGGTTGCTAGTGTCAGCACTAATACCTGCGTTTGCCAGTGCACTTGTGCTGCTGCGGTTGTTTTGCAACCTGCAGCTCTCCCCACAACGTTGGACAAGGCCGTGGTTGCTGACATTGGGGTACTTCCTGCCCCTCCCCATATGGCACCTTCTGCCCAGGCGAGTAAAGCTCCAACTGTTGACAAGGTTCTGCATTCTAAGCCCCCCAAGACGAAGACGCCGAAGGTGAAGGTTTTGCCACCTGAGGAGACTAGTCAGGGTCAGTCCGATGATGATGCCATCGTACTGTCTGACATCTCCCTTGGGTCGCCATCGGAGCTGATGGACATTGATGTCGACTGGGGGCGATATTCTCACCCCAGGAATAAATCTCCGGCCAGTACGGGCTCTCCTCCAGAGCACAGGGGCAGGGTGAAAATTCAGTCACCCTGATCACTGGCTCCCATATTACAGTGGAACCTGAATGGGTTCAGGAAGCATGTGGCCGAATTACAACTCCTTGTACAAGAGCGCCCCTTGTGCTTATGTCTCCAAGAGACACATTTCCGGGCCACTGATGCTCCTTCTTTACGGGGCTATACCGTGTATCGAAAAGATGATCTGATGGGGGAAAGGGCAAAGGGTGGTGTTGCGGTTTTTTTCCATGACGTGCACCACTCATCTGAGCTCCCTCTCGTTACGGACTTGCAAGCAGTTGCAGTTGACCTCCTTGTGGGACGGAGGCTCACAATCTGTTCTGTTTACTTACCGCCTCAGGATGCAATAGACTCTGAGGCTCTCACAGACCTTATTAGCCAACTCCCCTGCCCATTTCTCCTTCTGGGGGACTTCAATGCTCATAATGTCTTATGGGGCTCTATGACTACTTGCCCCAGGGGTTGCATTCTGGAAAGCCTCATGGCATCCGATGCACTGTGCATCCTCAACTCTGGTGCTCCCACTCATTTCTGCACTGCTTCTGGGTCGTCATCAGCTATTGACCTTTCCATTTGCTCTCCAGCACTCGCGGATTCTGCTCTGTGGGAGGTTGCCGCTGACCTCCATTCTAGTGACCACTTCCCCCTTTGGATTCGCCTCCTGGATGAGACTGTGGCATTACCAGTGCCGCCCAGGTGGCACCTCTGCAGAGCTGACTGTACACTTTTCAGCGATTTAGCTGTTTTGGAGCACCGTACCAGCGTCCACGAATGGGTCGACCATGTTACAGCCGTGATCTCCCATGCTGCTGAATTGTTGATCCCACGGTCCTCAAGTCATCCCAAGAGACGTCCTGTCCATTGGTGGACCACTGAGTGCCACTCAGCCATCCGAGCCCGTCGTGCAGCTCTGCGCTGCTTCAAGTGCCGTCCCTCAGCTGACAATCTTGCGGCCTTTCGGGTGGCAAGGGCCAAGGCACGGCGAGTGATTAAAGAGAGCAAATGACGGTCATGGCAATCGTTCCTGAACTCCATCTCCTGCTCCACTAGTTCTACAAAAGTATGGGAAGCCATCAGGAGGATTTCCGGGAAATGCAGCCAACTACCTGTCACGGCATTGCTGCATCAGGTTTGTCTACTCATGGCGCCGAAAGACATTGCCCAGACACTGGCCATGTATTTTGCCAAATCTACTGCCACTATTAACTGTGATCCAGATTTCTGCCGCTACCACACTGCCATCGAGAGGGATCACTTGGACTTCCGGTCTCCAAATTCTGAACCCTACAACTGCCCCTTCACAATGTGGGAACTGGATTCAGCGCTGTCTGTGGCTCATGATACTGCGCCAGGTGATGATCAAATCCTGTACAGCATGCTGCAGCACTTGTTGCTGCCATCCAAGGAAGTACTCCTGAATTGTTTTAATATGATATGGTCATCCGGCACGTTCCCTGACTCGTGGAGGGAGGCGATTTTGATTCCCCTGCTCAAACCGGGGAAGGACCGAACGCATCCCAGTAGTTATCAGAGTATTGCTTTGACGAGCTGTGTCAGGAAGACATTGGAACGCATGGTCAACCGTCGCCTGGTTTGGCTGCTCGAGACCAGGCAGCTCCTTAGCCACTCTCAGTGTGGCTTTTGGAGATGTCGTTCAACTATAGACAACTTGACCCTGCTTGAGGCGGCCATCCAGCAGGCCTTCCTACGTAACCAGCATTGTCTAGGTGTATTCTTTGACATTAATAAGGCGTATAACACTACTTGGCGCCGCCTTATCCTCAATCAACTCCATCAGTGGGGCTTTCGTGGCCATCTCCCCATCTTCATTCGGTCCTTTCTTTCCCGTCGCCTCTTTCGATATCAGGTTGGTAATGTGCTATCTGATTTGTACGTGCAGGAGAATGGTGTTCCTCAGGGAAGCGTTTTAAGTGTCACCCTATTTGCCATCGCCATTAACAGTATCACGTCCACTATCCGGAGTCCTGCCCAGTGCTCCTTGTTTGTGGACGATTTTGCTGTTTTCTGTTCTTCCTCCAGTCTTGTCACTGCTAGTCGGCAGCTGCAGCTTACGATAAAGCGATTAGAGGCATGGACTGCGAAGACGGGTTTTACCTTTTCTGCAGACAAATGAGTGTGTGTTCATTTTAATCGTTCTCAACATGCTTTTACCTCCCCTGAATTGTGTCTGAGGGACACCATTCTTCATTTTAGAGACACTGTGAGGTTCCTGGGCCCCACTTTTGATTCCAAGTTGTCATGGTTGCCGCACCTTAAAGACCTCAAGGTGAGGGCCCTGAAGGCGCTGAATATTTTGAAGTGTCTGAGCCATCGGTCCTGGGGAGCAGATCGGGCGCGTCTGCTGCAGTTTTATAGGGCTTTCGTCCGGTCGCGTCTTGACTATGGATGCACTGTGTATGGGTCAGCGAGGCCTTCGTATCTGAAGATTCTTGACGCAGTACACCATGAGGGTATCAGGCTGGCCACTGGTGCCTTCCATACCAGTCCCATCCCCAGCCCGTGTGCTGAGGCAGGGGAACCGCCGCTCGCCATCTGATGGAAACTCCTCATGGTGTGACGGGTGTGTCAATTCCCTGCCTGTCCTACCTCCCCTGCATACCCTACTGTTGCCCAACCGCCTATGGAACGTCTCTTTTCCAGTCGTCCAAGGGCAACGAGACCATTTGGGATTCGTGCCAAGCATTTGCTTGAGTCCCTTGGTGTGGAGCGTGTGGCACCCCAACTCCAGGGTTTTACCCGCCTGCCTCCCTGGTTGCTCCAGAGGCCCAGCGTCCTTTTAGACTTGTCAGAGTACTGGAGGAGCTGCACTCCTGCATTTGTTTTTACCTCGTTATTTTACGATATTTTAAACCAGCATGCTGACCATGTACCAGTATTTACGGATGGCTCTAAACAGGGGGACTCTGTCGGTTGTGTTGTTGTTTTCCCTGATCAAGTCATCAAGTTACGGCTTCCTGCGGCGTTTACCATCTTTGATGCCGAATTGTTTGTGATCTTGCGGGCATTGGAGCAGATGAGATGTGTTCCCAGTCTTAAGTTTCTCATCAGTTCTGACTCCCTGAGTGCCCTTCAGACCATGAAACACTTGTACCCAGCAGATACGATCGTCCAGAACTTCCATAATGACCTACTCCACCTGCAACGGCAGGGGATGGAGGTTTCTTTCTGCTGGGTGCCGGGGCATGTGGGTATTAGGGGAAACTAACTGGCGGATGTGGCTGCCAAAGATGCATGTTCCCTCCCTCACGTTGTTGAATGTGCCGTCCCCCTCCATGCTGTTACCTCCCTTTTGCGTTTTCGTGTTATGCGTCAATGGGAAGAGGAGTGGCTGGCAGTCGGCGAAAACAAGCTGTGTCTGGTCAAGGCCACCACGCCGCCATGGCATACGTCCTACCAGTCATACAGGTGGGATGATGTTCTCCTCACTCGCCTCCGCATCAGGCACAGTCCCTTAACACACGGTTTTTTACTCCGGCGGGAGGACCCCGCAATCTGCAGTGCTTGTGGCATCCAGATTACTGTCCGCCACATTTTACTTGACTGTCCTTTATTCTCTGACCAGAGGGCGGTGGTTTCCTTGCCACCGGATTTGCCCTCTATTTTGCAAGACGCCGCAACGACTGTGGTTAAAGTCTTACTGTTCTGTGTCCTGTCCAATTTATTGCCTCGGATTTTAGGGAGAGGATTTTAATGTGCTGCTGGGTGACTGGCTCACCCAGGCTTTAGGTAAGAGGTCCGCCAGTCACGATTACCTACTTGTTTCACTTCGATTTCTGTTCTCTTTTCCTTGTGTTTCCTTTCCTTTTTTAGTGCGTTTCTTCTCCTCTTGTTTTGCCTCTGTATGTGAGGATTTGTAACTGCATCAGGTCTGTGTCTTTTAGCCGTTCTCCTTGTTTGCTGTCTGTCTTCGTCCCTTCACTGCATGTGTTCCTGTTTCTATGCATTTGGGCGCTGATGACCACGTTGTTTAGTGCCCAAAAACCTCAGACCACACACACACTCCATTGAGAATGACATGCTGCGTTCTGTTATCTAGGAACTCCTCATCCAATCACACAATTGGTCTGATAGTCCATATGCTCTTACTTTGTTCATTAAATGACTGGGGGAACTGTATTGAATGCCTTGCAGAAGTCAAGAAACACAGCATCTACCTGTGAACCCGTGTCTATGGCCCTCTGAGTCTCGTGGACGAATAGCGCAAGCTGGGTAACACAACGACCGTCTTTTTCAAAACCCATGCTGATTCCTACAGAGTAGATTTCAAGTCTCCAGGAAAGTCATTATACTCAAACATAACACATGTTCCAAAATTCTGCAACTGATCGACGTTAGAGATATAGGTCTATAGTTCTGCACATCTGTTCGACGTCCCTTTATGCTAAGTAAGACATGATAAAAAGGAAACAAAAGTAAGAAAATTAAATAAAATTAAAAGATGTGAAAAATGTGCCTCATTAGATGCATTTATAACAATGTATACTATAGTTACACATTTAATTTCTTTCAGACTGTCAATTATCTCCACATATTTGGCCAACAGAAGACATATGTATTTTGAATAAATCAGATTTTGGCTCACTGTGTTATTTCCTGTCCCTAATCTAGGAAATGGCATATTCAGCTTACCCATAGTATTGTTGTATGATCTCAGGAGTCTCAGCCATTCGATGGACTAATTTGTCCAATTCAGTCAAATTCATAGAATCCACACCATAAGCTTCTCGGAAAGAGTAAAGTTTGTACCAGTTAGGTTCAGTATTTGGTTCAAGGTTTGCTTCAGTGAGATTGAACATCCAAGAAGTGTAATCCACAACAGCCTATATTTGAGATGAAAAATTTTACTACAGTCTGCATACTTACAATTCTTTAGTTCTTTTTAATATCTTAATGCTTTTGAGATTGACTCTGTCCTTTTTTAATTAGTTAGAGCAAAATACAAACATGTAAAGGTAATACAAAAATTACAGACTGCAAAAATAACAGGTTTTTCTTGTTACTGTTTAAAAATGGGGAAAAGCTTCAGACATTTTTAATAGCTAAGCAGATAACATGGATGAAAAAAATAGCAGATAAGTAGTTTACTGAAACTCAAAGTAACAATAACAACTGTTAGAATTGCTCAGCAAAACAACAAATTTTGGAAAAGTGAGTTGAATCCTTATTGTTATATCCTTACTGTAGTTTTTATGTGCATAGTATGGGAGAATGAATCAACTGAGTTAGTGAGGAATAAGAGACAAATGTTGATGATTTGTCCATTAGCATTATACACTATTTTATTTTCTATATAGCAAAAGCTAATACATTTATGGACTTAATCATCTGTGTGCAAACACCTTAATTTAGTTAGTTTTGTATGGATCATAAATCATATTCACAGTGCTAAGATGTGAGATGCGGTCTGTGGGGTAGATGAGGAAGAACATTCCAATGACATTTTGTGAGCTTCATTTGGGTGCACAGACTTGCTGTGAAGCCATGCATCGTCATAGACAAGGAGAAGTCCATTTTCACTTTTGTGGTAATGAATGCATCAAAGTCATTTCTTCAATTTTCTGACCTTCTTACTGGTACCAGGCGCTGGAACGGAACCATAAGTGCCAGTAATATTCAACAAATCTTTGTAGACCAGCATACGTCTGCGACGGCGATATCCAAAACGGCGACCCATTGTAGAATGATGCTATTCGTATAATGAATGCGCGAAGTTGCATCAGCAGCTATTTATAGCTCATGACGCAAGCCCACGCTGACGTCAGAGGCCGCGTTCTGTTATCTTATGTAAACAAATCGGCCGCTCAATACAACTCCGTGGCACTGGAGACGCGGCCTGTGTTATCTCCATGTTATATATTATACCTTATGGTTCATTGTCTCTTAATTGTAGGTCTAGACGTAAGATTAATTCCGACGAAAAAATTTATATTTGGTCGAAAATAAGTGGTACCTCTAATATGGAAGATTGTAAATTTGTTGGTGATTGTATGGTCTATTATCATTAATAAAGACTACACATTGATCTTGCCAAAAGCCGAGAAGCGATTCTTCTTAGTGTTGTAGCTCCCTGGGGCACCCTGGGATGCTCTCTGGGCCCCCCCTCAGGGGCCTCACACAGTAGATATCTCCGCGAGTACAGTCCTTAATATTACTAGGACCGTGTCGCGGAGTTTGCCATGTAATTATAACATGGAGATAACACAGGCCGCGTCTCCAGTGCCACGGAGTTGTATTGAGCGGCCGATTTGTTTACATAAGATAACAGAACGCGGCCTCTGACGTCAGCGTGCGCTTGCGTCATGAGCTATAAATAGCTGCTGATGCAACTTCGCGCATTCATTATATGAATAGCATCATTCTACAATGGGTTGCCGTTTTGGATATCGCCGTTGCAGACGTATGCTGGTCTACAAAGATTTGTTGAATATTACTGGCACTTATGGTTCCGTTCCAGTGCCTGGTACCAGTGAGAAGGTCACCAATCTGAAGAAGATCGCCAGTATATCTGTATTGTCAGGTCCTAAATACTTTTTAGGTCTGAAATTGAATTTCTCAATTGCTAAATCATCCGAATCAAGTAGTATAGGTAATGGTTGGATTACTTTAGAGTCAATGGTTGCACCATGAGGGAAGAAATTAAGGAGAACAACCCCTTCAGTGCCCCAGAAGACTGTTGTCATGACTTTACTGGTAGAGGGTGTGGCTTTGAACTTTTCCTTTGGAGGAGAGGTAATGTGGCACCATTCCATGGATTACTATTTTGTTTCTGGTTCGAAGTGATGTACTATGTTTCATTGCCTGTGACAATGATTGACAAAAAATTCCCACAATCAGCCTCCTAACATGCAAGCAGTTCTGCATAGTGATTCTTCATTGCTTGTTATATCTTTTGTTAGGTGGCAAGGATCCCAATGGGCACACATCTTTGAGTATACAAACTCTCTGAATGAGTGTGTCAGCTCAATCAACAGAGTAGTCCAGTTGAGTAGTGAGTTCTTTGATTGTGATCCATGAATCACTTCAAATGAGAGTGTCCACACATTCCAACATTGCAGGAGTCACAGCAATATGTAGCCGGCTGGCATGCAAGAGATCAGACAGGTTTGCACGACCTTATTTGGATGATGACAGATGCCTGCCCAATTTATTCGCTGCCAGTCCCCTGTAGAAATTCTGCAAGTGTCTATGAATATCTGTGGTGCTCTGGTTTTCTACTAAAAGAAGCTCAATGGCAGCTCTCCGCTTGGAATGCACCTCTGTTACAGGCAACATTTTGAAGGATATGTATAGTGCTGTGACCTATCAGAACTTCATGAAACTATATAGGCTGAAGCGGAAATATTCCATGATGACCCAGAACAAATTCTGCATTTTTTCAACTGAAAGTAAATAAGAAAAAATGTGTTCTATTAGTTACTGAACTCCCTTCATGTTGAACAATTTATCATTTGTTCAGCTGTTACAAATTTTCATTTAAGTCCTGTGTACAATGTTTGTTAACTATTTACAAGATTATTAATTTTTAATCCTATGGAGGCTAGCATGCACAGTGACCATTGAACACTCAAATCTAAAGGACACCAGTCAGTCACAGAATCCATAATTTGTTGCAGATTTAGTTTTCGAGAATAACATAGTCATCACTGGTGCATTACCAGAAGAGTCATACGATTACCAACTAGTCAGAGCATAAATTTGTGGCAAATGACACTAGCCTTTTGTTGTTGCTGTGGTCTTCAGTCCTGACACCAGTTTGATGCAGCTGTCCATGCTACTCTACCCTGTGCTAGCTTCTTCATCTCCCAGTACCTACTGCAACCTACATCCTTCTGAATCTGCTTGGTGTATTCATCTCTTGGTCTCCCTCTACGATTTATACCCTCCACGCTGCCCTCCAAAACTAAATTGGTGATCCCTTGATGCCACAGAACATGTCCTACCAACTGATCCCTTCTTCTAGTCAAGTTGTGCCACAAGCTTCTCTTCTCCCCAATCCTATTCAACACCTCCTCATTAGTTATGTGATCAACCCATCTAATCTTCAGCATTCTTCTGTAGCACCACATTTCGAAAGCTTCTATTCTCTTCTTGTCCAAACTATTTATTGTCCATGTTTCACTTCCAAACATTGCTACACTCCATACAAATACTTTCAGAAACGACTTCCTGACACTTAAATCTATACTCGATGTTAACAAATTTCTCTTCTTCAGAAACGCTTTCCTTGCCATTGCCAGTCTACATTTTATATCCTCTCTACTTCGACCATCATCAGTTATTTTGCTCCCCAAATAGCAAACCTCCTTTACTACTTTAAGTGTGTCATTTCCTAATCTAATTCCCTCAGCATCACCCGACTTAATTCGACTACATTCCATTATCCTCGTTTTGCTTTTGATGATGTTCATCCTATATCCTCCTTCCAAGGCACTGTCCATTCCATTCAAATGCTCTTCAAAGTCTTGCCGTCTCTGACAGAATTACAATGTCATCGGCGAACCTCAAAGTTTTTATTTCTTTTCCATGGATTTTAATACATACTCCAATTTTTTCTTTTGTTTCCTTTACTGCTTCCTCAAAATACAGATTGAATAACATCGGGGAGAGGCTACAACCCTGTCTCACTCCCTTCCCAACCACTGCTTCCCTTTCATGCCCCTCGACTCTTATAACTGGCATTTGGTTTCTATACAAATTGTAAATAGCCTTTCGCTCCCTATATTTTACCCCTGCCACCTTTAGAATTTGAAAGAGAGTATTCCAGTCAACATTGTCAAAAGCTCTCTCTAAGTCTACAAATGCTAGAAACGTAGGTTTGCCTTTCCTTAATCCAGCTTCTAAGATAAGTCGTAAGGTCAGTATTGCCTCAGGTGTTCCAACATTTCTACGGAATCCAAACTGATCTTCGCCGAGGTCGGCTTCTACCAGTTTTTCCATTCGTCTGTAAATAATTCGTGTTAGTATTTTGCAGCTGTGACTTATTAAACTGATAGTTCAGTAATTTTCACATCTGTCAACACCTGCTTTCTTTGGGATTGGAATTATTATATTCTTCTTGAAGTCTGAGGGTATTTCGCCTGTCTCATACATCTTGCTCACCAGATGGTAGAGTTTTGTCAGGACTGGCTCTCACAAGGCCGTCAGTAGTTCTAATGGAATTTTGTCTACTCCCGGGGCCTTGTTTCAACTTAGATCTTTCAGTGCTCTGTCAAACTCTTCACGCAGTATCACATCTCCCATTTCATCTTCATCTACATCCTCTTCCATTTCCATAATATTGTCCTCAAGTACATCGCCCTTGTATAGACCCTCTATATACTCCTTCCACCTTTCTGCTTTCCCTTCTTTGCTTAAAACTTTGTTTCCATCTGAGCTCTTGATGTTCATACAAGTGGTTCTCTTTTCTCCAAAGGTCTCTGTAATTTTCCTGTAGGCAGTATCTATCTTACCCCTAGTGAGATAAGCCTCTACATCCTTACATTTATCCTCTAGCCATCCCTGCTTAGCCATTTTGCACTTCCTGTCGATCTCATTTTTGAGACATTTGTATTCCTTTTTGCCTGCTTCATTTACTGCATTTTTATATTTTCTCCTTTCATCAATTAAATTCAATATTTCTTCTGTTACCCAAGGATTTCTACTAGTCCTCATATTTTTACCTACTTGATCCTCGGCTGCCTTCACTACTTCATCCCTCAAAGCTACCCATTCTTCTACTGCTGTATTTCTTTCCCCCATTCCTGCCATTTGTTCCCTTACGCTCTCCCTGAAACTCTCTACAACCTCTGGTTCTTTCAGTTTATCCAGGTCCCATCTCCTTAAATTCCCACCTTTTTGCAGTTTCTTCTGTTTCAATCTACAGTTCATAACCAATAGATCGTGGTCAGAATCCACATCTGCCCCTGGAAATGTCTTACAATTTAAAACCTGGTTCCTAAATCTCTGTCTTACCATTATATAATCTATCTGATACCTTTTAGTATCTCCAGGGTTCTTCCATGTATACAACCTTCTTTCATGATTCTTAAACCAAGTGTTAGTTATGATTATGTTGTGCTCTGTGCAAAATTCTACAAGGTGGCTTCCTCTTTCATTTCTGTTTCCCAATCCATATTCACCTACTATGTTTCCTTCTCTCCCTTTTCCTACACTCGAATTCCAGTCACCCATGACTATTAAATTTTCGTCTCCCTTCACAATCTGAATAATTTCTTTGATTTCATCATACATTTCTTCAGTTTCATCATCTGCATATCTAGTTGGCATATAAACCTGTACTACTGTAGTAGGCATGGGCTTCATGTCTATCTTGCCCACAATAATGCATTCACTATGCTGTTTGTAGTAGCTTACTCGCATTCCTATTTTTTTTTTTTTTTTTTTCATTATTAAACCTACTCCTGCATTATCCCTTTTTGACTTTGTATTTATAACCCTGTATTCACCTGCCCAAAAGTCTTGTTCCTCCTGCCACCGAACTTCACTAATTCCCACTATATCTAACTTTAACCTATCTATTTCCCTTTTTAAATTTTCTAACCTACCTGCCCAATTAAGGGATCTGACATTCCACGCTCCGATCCGTAGAACACCAGTTTTCTTTCTCCTGATAACGACGTCCTCCTGAGTAGTCCCCACCCGGAGATCCGAATGGGGGACTATTTTACCTCCGGAATATTTTACCCAAGAGGACGCCATCATCATTAACCATACAGTAAAGCTGAATGCCCTCGGAAAAATTACGGCTGTAGTTTCCCCTTGCTTTCAACCGTTCGCAGTACCTGCACAGCATGGCCGTTTTGGTTTGTGTTACAAGGCCAGATCAGTCAATCATCCAGACTGTTGCCCCTGCAACTACTGAAAAGGCTGCTGCCCCTCTCAGGAACCATGCATTTGTCTGGCCTCTCAACAGATACCCCTCCGTTGTGGTTGCACGTATGGTGCGGCTATCTGTATCGCTGAGGCACGCAAGCCTCCCCACCAACGGCAAGGTCCATGGTTCATGGAGGGCCTTTATATGGCAGAAACAAAAACTTAATTATTTGCAAAATACTGTGATTCACACTATCACATGCCTTAGTTAGTTTACAGAAAATACCAATTTGCACTATTTTATTATTTAATGCTTGTAAAATTTGGCGAGTGAACATATAAATGGAATTCTCAGTAGAACAACTATTCTAACTGTAATTTTCTGATCATAATATTGTTGCTCAGATGAGATACTATTGTAGAATATGTCACCTTCTCGAAAATTTTGGAAAATGATGTCAGGTGTGGCAGATATATAGGCAGCTTTAGGCCTCAGGTATTGTGAGAATGGAAGCTAAGCTGTTGGTACCATTCCCTTCTACATTGTTCAGGGGAATTTGTACTGTGTGGGAGAGGAAACAATAAGCTTTGGGTAGCGAAGCTTTAAGATTTTTCAAATGTTTTTCTTACTTACAAGTTAATGTTGCAAAACAAGAGTGGGTGTGTTTGAGTCTTTTGTGCAACACATGCAGAAGTAGTGAGGCATATTGCACTCAAACCAAAGCTTAAGTGGGCAATTTCAAACTACAATACTTTCTTTATGTCCGCCCCCGGTAGATGAATGGTCAACGTGACTGATTGTCAATCTTCTGGGCCCGGGTTTGATTCCCGGCTGGGTCAGGGAATTTTCTCTGCCCATGGACTGGGTGTTGTGCTGTCCTCATCATCATCCTATCATCCTCATCAACTGCAGGTCGCTGAAGTGGCATCAAATTGAAAGACCGGCGAACAGTCTGCCCAATGGGAGGCCCTAGCCTTACAATTAAATAAATAAATACTTTCTTTATAATATCAAACATTTACACTATTGGTAATCATAAACATATAAAACTATAATAAACATATAAGACTAACCCCCCACGAACCATGGATCTTAATGTGTCTAGACAAGACAGCCTAGACACAATGAGAGGAAGCCGAAAGGCACGCGCTTAAACTAAAGCAGGATGGCGTGAAGTCTGAAACAGGATACGTAATGAATGCTGCTGGAATACTTAACTTTAATCCATCCTTGTGGTACATCTGGAGATTGTGGCGATACAAGTGAGACTCTTTAGATACATGCAATGTTACTAATGGCGCCTTGCTAGGTCGTAGCCATTGACTTATCTGAAGGCTATTCTAACTATCTGCTCTGCAAATGAGCGAGGCTTCGACAGTGTGCATCGCTAGCTACGTCGTCCGTACAACTGGGGCGAGTGCTAGTACGTCTCTCTAGACCTGCTGTGTGGTGGCGCTCGGTCTGCTATCACTGAAAGTGGCGACACGCGGGTCCGACATGTACTAATGGACCGCGGCCGATTTAAAGCTACCACCTAGCAAGTGTGGTGTCTGGCGGTGACACCACAGATCTTGCCACTGGTGGGGAGGCTTGCGTGCCTCAGCGATACAGATAGCTGTACTGTAGGTGCAACCACAATGTAGGGGTATCTGCTGAGAGGCCAGACAAACGTTTGGTTCCTGAAGAGGGCCAGCAGCCTTTTCAATAGTTGCAGGGGCAACAGTCTGGATGACTGACTGATCTGGCCTTGTAACATTAACCAAAACAGCCTTGCTGTGCTGGTACTGCAAATGGTTGAAAGCAAGGGGAATCTACACTCGTAATTTTTGCCAAGGGCACGCAGCTTTACTGTATGGTTAAATGATGATGGCGTCCTCTTGGGTAAAATATTCCGGAGGTAAAATAGTCCCCCATTTGGAACTCCGGGCAGGGACTACTCAGGAGGACATAGTTATCAGGAGAAAGGAAACTGGCATTCTACAGAACGGACTGTGGGATGTCAGATCCCTTAATTGGGCAGGTAGGTTAGAAACTTTAAAAAGGGAAATGGATCAGTTAAAGTTAGATATAGTGGGAAGTAGTGAAGTTCAGCGACACAATACTTATGGTCACGTGAATATAGGGTTATAAATACAAAATCGAGTAGCGATAATGCAGGAGTAGGTTTAATAATGAATAAAAAAATAGGAGTGCAGGTAAGCTACTATGAGCAGCATAGTGAATGCCTTATTGTAGCCAAGATAGATAGAAAGCCCACACCTACCACAGTAGTACATGTTTATATGCCAACTAGCTCCACAGAGGATGAAGAGATTGAAGAAATGTATGATGCGATAAAATAATTTATTCAGATAATTAAGGGAGGTGAAAATTTAATAGTCATGAGGGACTGGAATTCGACAGTAGGAAAAGGAGGAGAAGAAAAAGTAGTAGGTGAATATGGAATGGGGGTAAGCAATGAAGGTGGAAGCCGCCTGGTAGAATTTTGCGTAGATCATAACTTAATTATAGCTAACACTTGGTTTCAGAATCATGACAGAAGGTTGTATATGTGGAAGAGGCCTGGAGACACTGGAACATTTCAGATAGGTTTAATAATGTAATGGTAAGACAGAGATTTAGGAACCAGGTTTTAAATTGTGAGGCATATCCAGGGGCAGATGTGGATTCTGATCACAATTTATTGGTTATGAACTGTAGATTAAAACTGAAGAAAGTGGAAAAAGATGGAATTTTAAGGAGATGGGATGTGGATAAACTAAAGGAACCAGACGTTGAAGAGAATTTCTGAGAGAGCATTAGGGAACGACTGACAAGAATGGAGGAAAGAAATACAGTAGAAGAAGAATGGGTAACTTTGAGTGATGAAACAGTGAAGGCAGCAGAGGATGAAGTAGGTAAAAAGATAAGGGCTATTATAAATCCTTCGGTAATGGAGGAGATATTGAATTTAATTGATGAAATGAGAAAATATAAAATTGCAGCAAATAAGGCAGGCACAAAGGAATACAAATGTCTCAAAAATGAGATCGACAGGAAGTGCCAAATTTGCTAAGCAGGGATGGCTAGAGGACAAATGTAAGGATGTAGAGGCATATATCACTAGGAGTAAGATAGATACGGCCTACAGGAAAATTAAAGAGACCTTTGTAGAAAAGAGAACCACCCGTATGAATATCAAGAGCTCAGATGGAAGGCCAGTTCTGGGCTGGGAAGGGCAGGTGGGAAAGTGGAGGGAGTATATAGAGCATTTATACAAAGGTGATGTAATGATACTGTGAGAAGAATTTGACAGGGCACCAAAAGACCTAAGTCGAAACAAGGGCCCGGGAGTAGACAACATTACATTTGAACTACTGATAGCCTTGGGAGAGTCAACCATGACAAAACTCTGCCATCAGGTAAGCAGGCTGTATGAGACAGGCAAAATAACCTCAGACTTCAGGAAGAATATAATTATTCCAAGCCCAAGGAAAGCAGGTGTTGACAGGTGTGAAAATTACTGAACTGTCAGTTCAATAAGTTATGGCTGCAAAATACTGACACATATTCTGTACAGACAAATGGAAGAACTGTTAGAAACCAACCTCAGGGAAGATCAGTTTGGATTCTGTTGAAATGTTGGAACACGTGTGGCAATACTGACCCTATGACTTATCTTAGAAGATAGATTAAGGCAAGGCAAACCTATGTTTCTAGCATTTGTAGACTTAGAGAAAGCTTTTGACAATGTTGACTAGAATACTCTCTTTCAAATTTTGAAGGTGGCAGGGGTAAAATACAGGGAGCAAAAGGCTATTTACAATTTGTACAGAAACCAGATGGCAGTTATAACAGTCGAGGGACATGAAAGGGAAGCAGAAGTTGGTAAGGGAGTGAGACAGGGTTGTACGCTATCCCTGATGTTATTCAATCTGTATAATGAGGAAGCAGTGAAGGAAACAAAAGAAAAATTTGGAGTAGGAATTAAAATCCATGGAGAAGAAATAAAAACTTTAAGGTTTGCTGATGACATTGTAACTCTGTCAGAGACAGCAAAGGAGCTGGAAGAGCAGTTGAACGGAATGGACAGTGTCTTGATAGGAGGATATATGGTGAACATCAACAAAAACAAAATGAGGATAGTGGAATGTAGTCGCATTAAATCAGTTGCTGCTGAGGGAATTAGATTAGGAAATGAGACACTTAAAGTAGTAGATGAGTTTTGTAGTTAGGGAGCAAAATAATTGATGATGGTTGAAGTAGAGAGGATATAAAATGTAGACTGGCAATGGCAAAGAAAGCGTTTCTGAAGAAGAGAAATTTGGTAATATTGAGTATAGATTTAAGTGTCAGGAAGTCCTTTCTGGAAGTATTTGTATGGAAGTGAAACATGAATGATAAATAGTTTAGACAAGAAGAGACTAGAAGCTTTCAAAATGTGGTGCTACAGAAGAATGCTGAAGATTAGATGGGTAGATCACATAACTAATGAGGAGGTACTGAATAGAATTGGGGAGAAGAGGAATTTATGGCACAAATTGAATAGAAGTAGGGATCAGTTGGTAGGACAAATTCTGAAGCATCAAGGGATCACCAATTTAGAATTGGAGGTAAGTGTGGAGAGAAAAAATCACAGAGAAAGACCAAGGGATGAATACACTCTGCAAATTCAGAAGGACGTAGGTTGCAGTAGTTACTCTGAGATGAAGAATTTTGCACAGGATAGGGGTGCATGGAGAGCTGCATCAAACCAGTCTCTGGACTGAAGACCATAACATCAACAACAAGACTATAATGATCAACAGTGCCTGACAAAAAGAATGAAGCATCTTGAGGGGAGGAGAAAATGTAAAGGAGCTTCACGAGTTGAGTGACTGTGTTGTGATATTTCAGCAATTACCAAACTGAGACAAATTTACCAAGCCAATGTCATTATGATAACTGATTTCTGCCATAGAGCCTGGATACATGCACAGAGTCAGTTGGGAAGAGTGTCATAAGTCTGAGCTGGTCTCGCAAGTTTTTCCAGGGGCAGATTTGGGGATCTTGCCAGCTACGAAACTATCTCAACATCACACAGACAGTTCATAAAGAAATGTACTATGTGTTGTCAACCATTGTCCTGGTGAAAATGTTACTATAACAACACCACTTGAGAGGTAACATATGGGGGTGCAGGTTGTCCTTGACATACCATTGTGGCCTCAGAGCCCCCTTGTTCACCACTACCCATGACCTGAAGTCATACCCCATGGCTCCCCACACGACAACACCAGGAGTAACACCACAGTGTCCCTCCAAAACAATGGAAGAATGGGACCTCTTCCCATATTGCTACCATAATCACCAAACATAATCATCAATGGTAGTGCAGAACTGCATTTCACCACTGAACACAATGCGATGACATTCATCAGCAGTCTCTGATTCCCAGTAACAGCAAAACTCCAAACACAGCCAGAATGCAGCATGGCATGCTAAGGCTATAGTCCAGCTTCTGCTAGTCTCTGACCAACAGTGTGCAATGATGCAGAATGTTGCTGGGAGACCACACTTGTTCTCATATGCTGGCACAACTTTTAAGGGGATGTGATATGTTTGGTGAACATTATGGAGATCCTTCCTTGTGGTGGTCAGATGTGGTAGACTGAACATTGACGATGAGTAAGCATACCCTCAGATTCTCATGCAGTCCATCATCAGGCCACTGTCACATCTGAAAGCCCCACAAAACTGCATAATATTGCATGATTCAACCAGATGGCCAAATGGAGATCCTACAATGAAGCCTCTTTCAAATTATGTCAGGTGCTGCTAATGCTGTCCCACACAAGGAAGTGGCATCTACGTGTCCTTCACAGTGATCACTCTACATCTGAATGCTGCCCACACTCTTTATATAGTCTCAAGGCCTGCTAACAACACTAGACATGAACAACACAAATGCACTCTGGTACCCATTCTACCTGTCACAGATCGTTTATGTACACATCAGCTATGGGTATTTGATGTAGTTACAGTAATGACTGACCATATCTTCTGGGTGCTTCACTTTTATGATGGGCTGTGTGTCTATGTGAAGAAGTAACATGCCAAATGTTCAAAAGAACCTGAACCAAGGGAAAGAACAGTGTGGAAAGTGACACGTCTCAGTGAGGCAGGATACTGGAACTGACACTGCTCAAATTGTCTTTGTCAGAAGACAGAAGGCTGCCATGAATGATACACTAAACAGAGGCCAGTGAGTGCCAACCATACTGCTACAGCTGATGGGGTTTCCACACAACAGTTGCAGATATCAACTCACCAGCATAGCGTGTAACTGTAACTGCTCATGGTCTGTAACTACTCACAGTTTAGTAGTCATTGTTCATAGTTCAAGTTCACTGTTTTATGTTGTTTGCAGACTATAACTAACTGTTTACAAAATGCATTGATCTTTAATTTAAGGAGTTTTTTCTCAGTGTCACTGCTAAGATAATAGATTCTTCATTTATGAACTTCCTTTCTAAAAGCTTAGAAGGGAGCAATTACCAAGCAGGTTGGAAGTCTGTTAAAAGTCAACTTGTAAACATGCATCAAAAATTTGATGAACAAGAAAACTTTATTGAATTGTGATGAGCAAAACATATTTATTTGCAACCTTTTTGAAATATACTAGTTAATAATTTAAGTAGCAAATATTCACTGTCTCATGCCTCTGATGTCAATTCAGCATATCTTC
Organism: Schistocerca americana; assembly: GCF_021461395.2. NCBI lineage: Eukaryota > Metazoa > Arthropoda > Insecta > Orthoptera > Acrididae > Schistocerca > Schistocerca americana. The sequence continues at coordinate 848,284,101 of NC_060120.1, read as the reverse complement.
TTCCAAGAAGTTGACAAGCAGCTTTCAACAGTGCTGTCAAAAGTGACACGATCAAAGCTGAAGTTAATATGGAGTAAGAGGATAAACATAGCCCTTTTACTTTTCAATGAGTTACTGTTAGAGCCCAATATGAGGGCTGGGATAATCGTGCCTCACTCAGAAAGTGAAAGCAAGGTTTGGCTATGGCCTGTCTGCCACCAGCCACAGAGAATTTAATCTGAGCTACAGCTTTATAAATGCTAGCAGAGCTGGAACACAAAAGCACTATTTGATTATAAGTGAAGATGCACATGACAATGAATTGTGGTTGCTGAACTGTTGTTCTGACAGTAATGAGAAGGCAGTCATGCAACATTTTGCCACTAGGTAAAAGCAGAAATATCAAAGAATGACTAATTTGATTAGAACCTGTTTGATCAATAGAATGATGACAATCACACAACTGAGCAGAAGTATTACAGATTATCCAGATGGCAAAGATATTTGTGATGTAAGTTTGGGAGTATAGATGGCATAGGGATGAATTTGGATACTGTGTGGGTTGGGTGGGTGACAGAACACTATTTTGAGTGATGGTGATCAAATTTTTGTACCAATGTTTGTTGAAACAGTTGTTTTCTGAGTAGCTTATTATCTAATCCTCCTAATAAGTCCTTAGTAACAGCAGGTTATTGTAATGAAAGTAAATTACTCACTCCTGTATTTCCATCCACTTTGTACACTTTGTAATTTGGATTTACATTACTTGCTGTCACAACACTTCCTCCATTGTAAGCAACAATGCTAGCCCTAGATCTATCATCAGAAGCATAGTGAAGCTGAAAAATGTCTTTGTGTGAGTGTCCATTGAATACAGCTGCTATGGTATACTCAAATCTGAAAATGAATATAAAGATGAACAATAAAAATTAATAATAAAGATTAACAATAATAACACAGCAAAAGTTTAAAAGAGTGCAAATGGTAACAGAATAAATCAATACTGAACAACAAGAAAAATCAAAAAGGAAATTTTCACAAAATCGGTAAACATGTGGAAGCTTTAATACATAATACGTTCCAAAATGCCATGCACAAATGTGGTGTTTTCCAGTGCTCACACCTCTGGTTCTGATGGTGATAAAAAGTTAGGTGAAGTGTTTTGGATAGCTCTTGTGTTAGGGACCATATGTACACCCAACAGAAGGATTGTCTTAGTGTCACTACCCTACGGGGACAAAATATTAATATTACACTTCCTTCTGCTTAGGAAAATGGAGCAAATTGGTTGGTTCTTTTTGTGTTTCATGTGGTCTATGGTGGGTTTGATGGGACTTACAGAGGCACTATTAGTTCATGGGCAGTTCCCGCAAAAAGGAATTTTTTACTATACTTTGGCCATCACCATTGCACCAAAACCCAGCCAAGGATTCCAAGATGGCTAAGTAAAGCAAATGGTTGAAATTCCCAAGATCCTGATTTTGGATAACCTTGAAAATTTTCTTGATGTCTTTAACTGTTTCCAGGATACAGAGATTCAGAGTTACCCTACTTGTACACATAAAATACATGTATAAAATCCTATGTGAGACAAAAACAAAGTTTATAAAATAACTTAGCATGGAGAAGTATGATGTAAAGTGCCTTTGTTATCTTCAGGGAATCCCACATTGTATTACTGAAGCACACACAATTATTTTTTTTTTTTTTTTTTTTTTTTTTTTTTTTTTTTTTTTTTTTTTTTTTTTTTTTCATAAGATCTGGTTTGAGCTGAAAAATTACTTTTGCATTATTTCAATTTCACATAAAAATCTGCTTAAATTTTACTGACCAATACATTTCTTTTCATATAAGTTTCATGCCCAGCTGCAAAAGGGAATAAAAGGGAACCCATGGAAAAAGTCTCATTTCAGAGCACAAAAAATGTGAATCTGTTCCTATTTTTTTCAAAAGCTTCTGACTGAAGAGTGGGGCGCTACCTTCTTCAGCACCTTTAAAAATTTTCCCAAAAAGTTTGGCTTGCAAACATATGTGCACTATTTTATGCTGAGACAGGAAGATAGCAGACAGTGGTTGTGTTACAGAACGAGCAAAGGAGACATTGGCAGTGTGAGAGGAAGAGCAGGACACAGTGGCAGTGAAACATAGATGACAGTGACAGAACAGCACTAGGAAAAGAATGAAGGAGACAGTGCTGGGTTGGGTGTGTATGTGTGTGTGTGGGGTGGGGGGTAGGAGGAATAAAGAGAAAGTGTGAAGTGGGGGAGAGCCATTGATAATGAGAGACAAAGTGTATGACAATGACAACAAGAAAGAGAGAGAGATAGTGATAGCGAGAAGAGACTGCAGCAGTAGGAAGGAAGGAATGAGATATTAGCAATAAGAGATAGCAAAGAAACAGTGACAGTGAGAGGAGATTGTAGTAGTAGGTCACAACAAAGGGGACTGTGGCTCTGAAAAGGACAAAATGACATATAGATACAGAGAGATAATGACAATGAGTGAATGAGAAATGGCAACTGGGAGTTGGTGGGTATGACCAACTTACAACAGTGGACTAGTGGATATGAGTGAGTTACAGTAAAGGGAGCTTGTGGAAGTTTGAGGTGAGTTGTATGTTTAAAATAAATTTAAAAAAAGTTTGCATCCAAAGTTTTTGGAAAAAACTTTAAAAGTGCTGAGGAAGGGAGAATTAGACAGCTTGTATCCTACTTTTCAGTCAGAGTCTTTTAAATAAACAGGATCATATTCACCTTTTTTGTGTACCAATAGTAGTATTTTTCTGTTGGTGAAATACTGATCTCAGAGGAAACTAAGGCACAAAACTAAGCTTCTAATGTATTAAAATACAAGTAATATGAATATAGGGTGAAGGAGAACTGGAAAATATAAATTAACAAGGAAACACACAAATAATCGTATTTGTTCCTTGTTTTCAATACCAAGATATAAAAATAATGAAAATTTATTACAAAAGAACATAATTTTCTGGAAATATGAGGATTATAAATGGATATAAAATATCCACAGCAAAGAATAAATAAAGTGGACCACAATGAAGAACACAAACCCCTCTTTTTTGCTAAAAAAAAGTTTGGCTCATCTACTCTCTCTGAAATACCCAATCTGTGTACTGAAGAATTATACTGATGCCATAAAAGTTAACTTTCAAGAGGCAAGCCTTATATTTCTCACTCAAGAAATGTAATGCTAAAGGTAAATTAAATTGTGGTTATGATTTTTCACTATGACCATTCACAAAAATATTATGAACAGATTAGTGAATACATCTAAATAAATTTAATATTTTTTAGTACAGCATAATTTAGTTTTAGAAGACAGAAGTAGGAGATCTACCATAACAGAGCACCTAGCAGAAGACCATTTAAGGACTTGAATACTGTTGACTGTAAAATTATAGAAAATAGTTGGAGTCACACTGAATAAGAAATATGGAAAGTATCTGATAAGTAAATTTGATGAAGAAAAATGCCACTCTTGGTGGTCAGCATGCAGTTCCTCATCTAAGTTGAAGATGAAATGGTATCTAGCAAAATCCAGTCCCACCAACAGATTTCATGGAAATGCAATTTAAAAAATGAGGTTGTATGCAGTGTGGCCTTGAACAGGTAGCATGAACTCTGCATTGCTATGGAGCTGTCCCATTAACTCAGTGAAACAAGGAAATGCCATGGGGAATGGATATACAGACTTGCCATTGTTCAATTTATGTTCATGCCAAACATTTTATTTTTATTCGTTTCCCCCAGTTAAAGCATCAAATTGTATCCAGTTTACACCTCCACAACACAGTATCTTGTGTATATCTTTCTGTTACTATTGCCTTCATCTAAACATTAAGACATAACATGGACTTCTTATAGATGTAAATGACCACTTTGTTTCCTTCACGATGCAAGTGAAGTGAATAGAAAATAATAGTGGATACACTACCCGTCTACACAATGATGCAGAAAAACACAATAGATAGGCTTCACTAGAGCACATGCTATGCTACACACAAGAATTCCATTCTGCGCATTTGACATCCAGGCATATTTTCACAGAGCTGGTATGTACATGTAAAAGCAACATTCATTTTAGAGTAGATCGAAATGACCACCTCGCATCTGCAAACACTTTGCAACTAACTGGATCATACTTTGCTGGACCCTATGCAACACTTCTGCATCCATCTCTATCAAAGCACCATGCATGCAAGCTTTTAGGTCAAGTACATCCATGGCTGGAGTACATTAAATTTTCTGCTTTATGTGTCCACACAAATAAAAATCTAGTGGGTTAAGGTCTGGGGAACATGGAGACCATGACACTAGGTCTCCATGACCAATCCATTTCATGGAAATACTTCATTTTAATAGTGATGCACGGGCATTCCAAAGCATGGTGGTACACCATCAGGCTGAAATCAAAGCTGTTGCTGAACACCAAATAAAATGTTTTCTAATTTGTCAAGCAAACTATTGCAAAGAAACATACGATATAGGGTTGCATTCAACTTATCCAGCAATAGGTAAGGGGCCCAAAAGCAATCCTCATATTATTTCACCCCACAGGTTTATGCCAAAGTGTGCATGAAAGCCACATTCAAAGGTGACATGTGGACTGTGTTCCAACCAATAGCGGCTATTGTGGAGGTCAAAAATACCTTCTTGAGTGAAGTTAGATTCATCAGTCCATATCATATTATTTATAAAATGTTGGTTATTTCCACCTGGTGCAAAAGCCATTCATGAAACTTAACTTATCAAACGCAGTCTTCTGGCTGCTGGTGTTGAGTTAATGTGTAATGATATGGGTGCAGTTCTTCATCATGCAACACTTCAACAACCAGTCTTTGAAATATCACGGATACTTCTCTGAGGTGATTGCTGAACTGTTTCAAGATACACGTCCTCTGTTTATGGAGTTCAACTAATCCTTGGATGACTTCTGTCTATTATTTGTGGATGAAGATTATTGGTTTCATGAAGGCATTGATCCAGGTGATTAAAGACATTCTTGTTGGGGATGGTGCCTTTGAGGGTACCATGCAGTATATGCATGAGCAGCAGCAGCAGCAGCAGCAGCTTGGTTATCAGATGCACCCAGCACCAAAAACATATCGACATATTCATCATTTATGCATTCCACTTGGAAGCTGCCCTACATGAACTTGACAGGACCAGTAGACAAATGCATGCACTTTAATGGATCCCACTGTCATGTGATAGGCTACTGTAATATCACAAAATTATGTCCATCATATAAAGGATGAGAACTGGGGAACAAATGCCTAAAAAATAAAAAATGAATCTGGTTAGTATTTGGACCATGGCTCTATGGTAGATGTGGGTTTGATGTCCCAGCAATCTACTCAATGAGCTACTACAGCTAATACAATAGTGTGGGGTGATACACATTCCCTTGTATATTCTAATGTGCAGTAAGATGTGACTCTGTTGCCAGCTCCTTGTTTCCAAACATGTGTTTTCAAAATGCAACCAAACTGATTTTCCTAGATTAACTTTTGTCTTGAACCTGGAAGGGGAATTGCATGCCGATTCCAAGTGCAAAATTTATTCTACACCCTGTATACTCTAATGATATTTACTTATGAGCTAAAATAAGTTTCATCTACATTCATAGCATGTAAAGATTATACCAAAGGTACTTAGCATTGTGCGAGATGTTATGGATTTTTTTCTATTTCAATCATGCATGAAGCATGGGAAGAATGACTGCTTCATTGCCTCTGCATATGCTGTAATTAGCATAATTTTGTTTTCATTGTCCCTTCAGGAGGATTACATAGGAGGATGAAGTATATCTCCAGATCCTTCACCTAGTACTGGTTCTTGAAAGGTTGTAAGTAAGCTTTTGCAGTATAATTTGTCTCTATATTTAACAGGTTTTCCAACATTTTCAACATTTCCATCACAGATGGCAAATTTTAAAACACATCCCAATAGCACCAGTGATTTGTAAAACTTAAATGGCAACCCTTGTATATGGGCAACAGGACAAGTCACAACATCTTGCGGCCATGTCAGTGGAGGTCAATGCTACAGCCTAAACTTCACACTTACCACACTCACAATGAGATGGCTGATTGGCTGATGCTCAGCAGTAGGACTTTGCTGTTTGTATTCTGCATGCACACAATACACTTTCCTCTTACCATTTCCCTTGCCTCTATGATAATGAACAACATGTGATACCATCATATTAACAAACTAGGTTTCTATTGGAGGAACCAATACATTCAAATCTGTGGAACATACTCACTGTTGAGATGACAAACTATAATGCATGGTTCTCTCCTTTGTTGTTTTTTGCACATATCCTCATGGAACAGTTTCCAAAAATGTCACTCCTCGTTTTTCCTTATCTAACAAATCATCATATCTCGAACTTAACATCAACTTCAATATAATGTAATTTTAAAATTACTCAAATGCCACCATTTGGGAAAATTGAAGGGTCAACCCTGCAAGTATAGTCAAATCGCAATGAAAAATCTTCAAGTCCTTTCATTTCTCTCTCATTCAGAAATGCTCTTTATCTACTGATCAACTAGATCAACCAATACAGTCTACAGTGAGTCACCACATATGTGGCCTAATGACCAAGCTGTCAAAATGATCTAATTCTATCATTATTTGTCATGTCCATATAAGATGAGAAGATTATATTGCAGACCAATGTGAACACTAATCTGTTACATATTTTGTAATGTTTTTACAATGACATACCGATCAACTATTCTGTTGTATTCTCTTGACCATGTTGAATAGCAGGCACTAGATCCTGATGGCATATGGCTAATAATGTGTACTTTTTCTCCTGCTGCTTCAGCTGCAAGTAATGTTTCTGCTAACCACTTGAGCTGTTCACTTGGATCTGCAGGCTTGTAGTGAATCCACCTATGAAACAGTTATTGTTGTACTGAATTTCAGAACCATGAACATAAATCTGTTTTTATTTCATTCATTTTCACACACACACACACACACACACACACACACACACACACACACACACACACAGATATATATATACATATAAACGAAAGGATGTGGGTTTTAAGGGAGAGGGTAAGGAGTCATTCCAATCCCGGGAGCGGAAAGACTTACCTTAGGGGGCAAAAAGGCCCCCTAAGGTAAGTCTTAAAACCCACATCCTTTCGTCTTTCCCTCTCCTTTCCTCCTTCCTGATGAAGCAACCGTTTGTTGCGAAAGCTAGAATTTTGTGTGTATGATTCTGTTTGTTTGTGTGTCTATCGACCTGCCAGCGCTTTTGTATGGTAAGTCACATCATCTTATATATATATATATATATATATATATATATATATATATATATATATATATATATATATATGATGCTACACCTATGTCTATTCTGCAAACCACTGTGAAGTTTGAGTCAGGCACTGTACTACATGTTAGAGTTTATTCTTGTTCTATTTGTATACTACCTCTGTGTGCACTGTAATTAGTATAACTTTTTTTTCAAAGTCGTTACTGGACTGATATGTAGAGGACTCTGGCACATTACTAGATTCGCCACATAATACACAGTCATGAAACATTGTAAGTAGAGCTCCAGGGGATAGTTGACATCCATTTTCAAGACTCTTTCCCCTCATGTTTTTCAGCTCTTCTGTAACACTGTTCTGTGAATCACACACTAGACATTAAACCTGAGATTTCTGGGGGTCACAGCTTGTGATGTCAGGGTAGCTAGTACCTAATACTACCAGCAGATGTCACATTCAGAGAGTCATTCTCTTCAAGACTTACGAAAATGACTGTAGTTAGTTTGAGTTAGTTTCAGATTTGTTATGGTTTCTGTAAGTGTTTGCACTCTGATCAGACTGCAGGTTGTATAGATTTTATGACTGAGAGTGTAAACATGAGGTTTCCTCTAACAACAGAACCTCATGGAGCAGCCCCATTCAATTTTCTTTACATTTTTAGGATTTGGAAGTCTATGGCCAAACATCAATTCCTTAAAACAGTGTGACACAATTTTAGGAAAGAAAAACTTGAAAATGTTGCCATTAAAAATTATTTCTGAGCACTGTTAAGGGCAAAACACTTGGTGTGTGTTATATAGGTGCTTGTCAGTGAATGCATAGCATTGAAGTCTGGTAACAGGAGGATCCGCTGTCTGTGTCTGCTTTATTGTAATTTTTTTACTTTTATTTAAATTGTACATTTTTTTGTCCAGTTGAAATTATAATAATCAAATAGTGAATCATAATTTTCTAATGAAACCAACATCATTTTATTCTCAGTTATGAGTCATATGAAACAAATTAAAATTTGATACAGACAAGTGAAATAACTTAAACACAGCAATAGCACTCCAGAAAAAATGTACACTCAGCAGTGCAGTATGTGCTGAAATGAAAATGTCCACGCAGATTAAAACCAGATTAATCTACCGGGAAGGTTCATCCGTAATACTGGTGCATTTTGTATGCTCGTTTTGCTGTCTAACGAGGAAAGAAGAAATTAGAGGGCTTTAGTAGTAAACAGAGGAGATACAAAAACCCAGAAAAGTGCATTTGCAGTTGACAAATAGATCTTTTTGTAGATACTGTTCAGCCTTTTGAATTTTTAGATACTAGAACCTTCTAGATGACTGCTGTGAGGGATGTCCGTCATTATATTTGTTTGCTTTTTCACTTTACTCACTAAGTTTTACATGAATATATTTGTTTGTTTCCATAAACATCACTTGTTCCACCAAGTATTGAAAAATACTAATTTTTTGATGGACTATAATTCTTTAAAATTTTGTGCATACAACCTCCAGAGTTTATGATGGCTTTATCTCCTTCTATTTGCAGGTAATGTAAAGAGTCAATCACAGTTTTATCATGATCCAGAACACCATGCTTCATTTCCGTATTATTGCTGGCTATTGGTACTGATAAATTGTGAGTACATAATTTACATTTTTATTTTTTTATTTTTATTTATTATTTATTATTATTATTATTATTTGCAGTTAGTACCGGTAGCACTGTTTACTGTAAATAAGTGTCCAATTGAAGATAACTCACTGAAAAAATTGCCTTGACAATACGTTAGACTACAGAATTTGTAGGCTCATGACACACCACATATACAGATTTACTGTCTAAATTAAGGAATTAATATTTATCGTGGAGTTTTGTCTTATCTAGTGTAGTGCGTGTTTCATGTTTAACTTATTGCACTTGACTTGACACCTAAATTTGTGGTAGGTTCATGTTATTTTGCCAATGGCCTCACCACAGTAGTAACACTGGTTCCCATCAGATCACCGCAGTTAAGTGCTGTCATGCTTGGCTAGCACTTGGATGAGAGACCGTCCACTGTGCCAAGTACTGCTGGCAAGCGGGGTGCATTCAGCCCTTGTGAGGCAAACTGAGGAGCTACTTGATTGAGAAGTAGGAGCTCCAGTCACGAAAACTGACAACGGCCGGGAGAGCAGTGTGCTGACCACACGCCCCTCCACATCCACATCCAGTGATGCCTAAAGGATGAGGATGACTAGGCGGTTGGTCAGTACCATTATGGTCTTTCGAGGCTTCAAAGCGGAAATATGAAGCTTTATAAATAGCTTTTACATTAACTTTATTGAACTCCATATACTGTTAGTGTGAACATTACTAAAGAGCTGTATTGGTCCAGTAAACATACTATAATGCAACAGCCTCCCCCAAAATCATTATGAACTGTCTGATACCACATTTTTTAAGATATGTATCCATATATTTATTGTATGATTCAGTGCTTCCTAGGGTCTTTTATGGGTATTTTCATAGGTATCATTCAGTTCAGTTTCCCCAAAAACATATTCTTCTTCATAAATACATATAGAATATTCTGGAATGATGTACATACTTGTGATTGTTAATAGAGTGTTGCCATTAACAAAAATATGTACATATGCCAAATTAAATGTTAGATTGTGAAATTGAAATAATAAATGTTTAGCAACAAATATTAAGAGGCTGTGGAAATGTTAAAATAAATAACTAATGCCTCTAATTACCATAATTGTAATTTGTAACTTCACTAACACAAAAACCTCATTACAATTCAAATGAAAATAACAGTCATTATCTAGTGATGTAATTTCATTCATTATTCACTTTTATGAAATTCATTGTAATTAATGATGCTTGTAAATTATGCAGATATTTACCTCTTGTTAGTTACACCACCCAAATTTACAAAATTTCCAGTATCTGAGAGAACAAGTGTGTATTTAATTTATTAAATCTGGCAAAGCATGATGTGTATACTTCAAAAAAATGTTAGCAATAAAATCCATACAGTCACTTATTACAAAGTTAAAGTAAAATCAAAATAATTGTGGAAATCAGATTTTGAATTAATTTTCACACATAAAACCAAAGACGATCTATGTTATAATCTGTACAAATGCAACAGCAGTTAGTTTAGATGAAACTGTTTTTAATTGTAAGTTACATTTTGCAATAAATTAACAATGTTAACGACTGTTAAAAATTGCATTTAAAGCGACACAGGGATGTTGCATGGAAGCCAGTCAGTCAGTCAGTGTTTTGTTTACTTCAGGAGTCAGTGCAGTTCAGTTGCCAGTTCTGTCAATCAACTGATGTCAATAAATAATTTGTGAAGCTTGAAACTTTCGTTATGTAGCATCCACAACATTGATGAACCACAGGCCAATGCAAGTTTAGTAGTAACATTCAAAAAGATGGTTGCAATACAATACTTCAAAATTTGTTTACACAGTTTTATCTTATTTTTTTGCCTCAGTGCCAGAGGTATAACAATGAAATCCTGCACTTGGCTACAGTCTCATTTGTATCTATACTTTTGCAAAAACATGGCTGTTTTAGTGGTGTTGGCCACTGTTTCAGTGTAATAGGCTCTCTGAGAATGACTCACTGAGAATGACATCTACTGACAGCATTAGGTATTTAGCAGCCTGACATCATGAGCTGTGACTCTCAGAAAGCTTAGGATTTACTGTTGAGTAGTCAAATAAACCTGATGTCATTTGTGTTGTCATTCTTTGTATTCAATAAATATTAGTCTTATTTAGTCTGAAACACTTGATATATAAAGAAGCAGAATACAGTGCTGCAGTTGGCAATGCCTATATAAGACAACAAGTGCCTGGCACAGTTGTTCGATCAGTTACTGCTGCTACAATGGCAAATTATCAAGATTTAAGTGAGTTTGAATGTGGTGTTATAGTTGGCGCATGAGTGATGGGACACAGCATCTTTGAGGTAGTGATGGTGTGGGGGATTTCCCAGTACAACCATTTCATAAGTGGTAAAATATCAAATCTCTGACGTCACTGTGGCTGGAAAAAGATCCTGCAAGAATGGTACCAGTGATGGCTGAAGAGAATCATTCTACATGACAGAAGTGCAACCCTTCTGCAAACTGCTGCAGATTTCAATGCTGGGCCATAAACAAGTGTCAGCGCGCGAACCATTCAATGGAACATCATCAATATGGGCTTTTGGAAACAAAGGTCTACTCGTGTACCCTTGATGACTGTGCAACACAAAGTTTTATGCCTTACCTGGGCCCATCAACACTGACATTGGACTTTTAACAACTGGAAACATGTTACCTGGTCATACAAGTCTTGTTTCAAATCGTATTAAACGGATGTATGTGTACACGTATGGACACAACCTCATGAATCCATGGAACCTGCATGTCAGCAGGGGACTGTTCAACCTGGTGAAGGCTCAGTAATGGTGTGGGGTGTGTGCAGTTGCAGTGACATGGGACCCCTGATACAACTAGATATGACTCTGACAGATGACATGCTTGTAAGCATCCTGTTTGTTCACCGGCCTTCATTCATGTACAGTAGAACAATGCGGCACCCCACACATCCAGAATTGCTACAGAGTAGCTACAGGAGCACTCTTCTGAGTTTAAACACTTCCGCTAGACACCAAACCCCCCAGACATGGACATTATTGATCATATCTGGGATGTCTTGTAACGTGTTGTTCAGAAGAGATCTCCATTCCCTTGTACTCTTACGGGTTCATGGTGTATCTTCTCTCCATCACTACTTCAGACATTCTACATTTACATCTACATCTACATGATTACTCTGTAATTCACATTTAAGTGCTTGGCAGAGGGTTCATTGAACCACAATCATACTATCTCCCTACCATTCCTCTCCCGAAGAGCGCGCGGGAAAAATGAACACCTAAACCTTTATGTTCGAGCTCTGATTTCTCTTATTTTAATTTGATGATCATTCCTGCCTATGTAGGTTGGGCTCAACAAAATATTTTTGCATTCGGAAGAGAAAGTTGGTGACTGAAATTTCATAAATAGATCTCGCCGCGACGAAAAACGTCTATGCTTTAATGACTTCCATCCCAACTCACGTATCATATCTGCCACACTCTCTCCCCTATTATGTGATAATACAAAATGAGCTGTCCTTTTTTGCACCCTTTCGATGTCTTCCATCAATCCCACCTGGTAAGAATCCCACAACACACAGCAATATTCTAACAGAGGACGAACGAATGTAGTGTAAGCTGTCTCTTTAGTGCACTTGTTGCATCTTTTAAGTGTCCTGCCGATGAAACGCAACCTATGGCTCGCCTTCCCCACAATACTATCTATGTGGTCTTTTCAACTGAAGTTGTTCGTAATTTTTACACCCAGGTACTTAGTTGAATTGACAGCCTTGACAATTGTACTATTTATCGAGTAATCGAATTCCAACGGATTTATTTTGGAACTCATGTGAATCACCTCACACTTTTCGTTATTTAGCATCAACTGCCACCTGCCACACCATACAGCAATCTTTTCTAAATCGCTTTGCAACTGATACTGGTCTTCGGATGACTTAACTAGACGGTAAATTACAGCATCATCTGTGAACAACCTAAGAGAACTGCTCAGATTGTCACCCAGGTCATTTACATAGATCAGGAACAGCAGAGGTCCCAGGACGCTTCCCTGAGGAACACCTGATATCACTTCAGTTTTACTCGATGATTTGCCGTCTATTACTACGAACTGTGACCTTCCTGACAGGAAATCACGAATCCAGTTGCACAACTGAGACGATACCCCATAGGCCCGCAGCTTGATTAGAAGTTGCTTGTGAGGAACGGTGTCAAAAGCTTTCCAGAAATCTAGAAATACGGAATCAACTTGAGATACCCTGTCGATAGCGGCCTTACTTCGTGCGAATAAAGAGCTAGCTGCATTGCAGAAGAATGATGTTTTCTGAAACCATACTGATTACGTATCAATAGATCATTCCCTTCGAGGTGATTCATAGTGTTTGAATACAGTATACACTCCAAAACCCTACTGCAAATCGACGTCAATGATATGGGTCTGTACCCTCCTTAAACACTAGTGCGACCTGCGCAACTTTCCAATCTGCAGGTACTGATCTATCGGTGAGTGAGCGGTTGTATATGATTGCTAAGTAGGGAACTATTGTATCAGCATAATCTGAAAGGAACCTAATCGGTATACAATCTGGACCTGAAGACTTGCCCGTATTAAGCGATTTGAGTTGCTTCGCAACCCCTAAGGTATCTACTTCTAAGAAACTCATGCTAGCAGCTGTTCGTGTTTCAAATTCTGGAATATTCCATTCGTCTTCCCTGGTGAAGGAATTTCAGAAAACTGCGTTCAATAACTCCGCTTTAGCGCCACAGTCGTCGGTAACAGTACCATCGGCACTGCGCAGCAAAGATATTGACTGCATCTTGCCGCTTGTGTACTTTACATATGACCAACATTAGGCGAGTCCATGTCACGTCATGTTGGAACATTCGAGCAAGCTCTCAGGGGCCTACACGATATTTGGCATGTGTACCATTTTCTTTGGCTCTTCAGGGTACAAGTGTATTATAAACAATCTCCTTTGTTCACTGACTGCATTTTCCCAGTATTCAAAGTCCATCACTTGCTTTGCCTCTGATTAAGTGTATGTGGTCATTCCATTTCATATCTCCACAAACTGCTACATCCAACTACTTGTATGAGTTGACTGATTCCAGTTGTGTCTCATAAGCTACTATGTTTTTGCAATTTGTGACATGTGAACATTCAAAGCAAGCTGCCAATGTTTGCACCACCTGGAAATCTTATTAACATCCGACTGAATATTTGTGCATCTTTTTTCATATAGTGCTTCATTATCTGTGAAAAATCTGAGGTTACTATTAATACTTTCTGTCAGATCATTACTATATAACATGAGGTGTAAGGGTGCCAACAAGATACACTGAGACATGCCTGAAGTTACTTCTACATCACTTAATGGCTCTCCATCAAAATAAAAAGCTATGTCCTCCATACCAAGGAATTCTGAATACTTGTATAGTATGAGTGCATTTGTATTAGGTGTAATTTGTAGAGTTTTATTTTGCAGTCCACAAAGACTATATTGATATTGATGGGACAGGAAAATTGTTCATGATAAAAGTTTTTGGTTCCAAATATCAGATCTGCTTAGGCTACTGAAAATCAATTGAATTGCATTGTGAAAGAATACAGTCGTCATTAGAACTTCAAAATGTAATTTTGCTATTTTTTATACCAAAATAGCAAATCTATATGAGACATATTGACTGAAATAAATATTTTTTAGATCTGATGCTAGGTTACTGGGTAAATTATGTGTCATATGGACTTTTTTTCTGTTCTTGCAGATATTTAAATCGCGAGCTGCCCAGAAGTTAACTCCTCTTTCCTTAGAGTGTAGCATAAAGGTAATATATTGCTTGCCTCACTGGCACTATCATATAACATTTCCATTAATGATTTGAGAATAACATTATTTTTTGAATAGCTGTTTTGAGCCACTACATTGGTTAAGCATATTAAGTAATTGATTTGACACATACACTATCTGATCAAAAGCATCAGGACACTCCTATGTGATGCTCATCTGACTACTAGATGTCACAAGAGGTGCATCCACCAGCATAAAAGTATTGTGTTGTCAGTATAAACACAGTTACAATAGGTTGGGTCAATCAGGAGACCTCAGTGACTTTGAATGTGAACTAGTCACTGGGTGGCATCTGAAGATAAATCCATCAGGGACATTTCGTCCTTTATAAAGCTGCCCAAGTCAACTCTTGGTGATGTGATTGCAAACTGCAAATGTAAAGGAACAACTACAGCTAAATCAAGACCAGGCAGACCACATGTGCTGACTGACAGTGAACGCCGGGCATTGTGGAATGGTAAAAAATTACATGAAAGCAGTGAAGGGATAATGCATAAGTTACAAAGTGCTGCCAGCAGTCGAGCTAGCACTATGACTGTGCATATGGAGTTAAAAAGAACGGTATACAATTGTTGATCAGCTCCCATAAATGACACATTTATATAGTCAATGGTAAGTGATGCTTGAGGTAATGTAAACAGTGATGATGCCAGACAGTGGCTGACTGGGAATAAATTAGCGGAAAAGCTGAGTCGCAAATAGGCACTACAAAAAGATTTTCATACTTAAAGCTTTCAGCCAATGGCCTTTGTCAACAATAGACACACATACGTACACACACACACGATCATGCAAACGCAACTCAGACAGATGACTGCAGGCTCAGGCTACCGAAACCACACTGCGAGCAGCAGCACCAATGCCTGATGGGAGAGACGACTGGGTGGGTGAAATGAGCCCCTGGGGTGGGGAGGGGAGGAATAGTATGGTGGGGATGGTGGACAGTGAAGTGCTGCAGGTCAGGCAGCGGTCTGGGGAGTGGTGGAGAGGGAGGAGGGAGGGGGGGGGGAGTAGCAGAAAAGGAGAGAAATAGAGAGAAATAAATAAAAAAATAATAAAATAAAAGAAATGACTGGGTGTGGTGGTGGAATGACGGCTGTGTAGTTCTGGAATGGGAGCAGGGAACGGGATGGATGGGTAGGACAGCGACTAATGAAGGTTGAGGTCAGGAGGGTTATGGGAATGTAGGATGTATTGTAAGGAAAGTTCCCACCTGCACAATTCAGAAAAGCTAGTGTTGGTGGGAAGGATCCATATGGCATAGGCTTTTGAAGCAGTCATTGAAATGAAGGATACAATGTTCACCAGTGTGTTCAGCAACAGGGTGGTGCACTTGTTTCTTGGCCACAGTTTGTCAAACAGTGAGTGGTGTGTGGGACATGAAGCTGAATGGGTGTGCCTGAGTACTCAGCATCCTGGTGACTGCAGTGAGTTGAGACCATTCACTGTTGGCCTATGAGGGACCCTGTTTTCCTGCAGCATTGACTGTTGCTACTGGTGAGTTTAGCTGGCAAGTAGCAACTCTCATCACATGCAACCTGGTTATGAAGTGCATCAGTCAATTGTGGTATTGTAAAGATGTCGAGATGTACTGAACAACTTGTTAGCAGCTACGAGCAGGAGGGCGGTACTATCTGGTATCTACTTGGAGCCCTTAAGCTATTTGGCTCATTGGCATTTATTTGAAATTATGTATGAAGACTGTTCAGTGAGTACTGTGCCAACAGATAGCTAATTCTGCCCTGATTTGTGCTGGCCATTAATATGGTTCCTTTTGCCTTTCAGTGACCCCATTTGGGGCTGTGTGTGTCAAGTTCTAAGTTAGCATTTTGCAATGTTAATCCTGTACTAAAAATCAGTGTTCATTATCACAGAGTATTTGATACTACTGATTGTGATTTCTGTTTGTTGTAGACCTTATGGTCCTTCCTGGGATGAGTTATTGGTTTTGGCCTGTAACTGAAATTTTTTGCACTCTGCCTAAAGCTATGCACATGTGGGTCAAGTGTGTGTATGTGTGTGTGTGTGTGTGTGTGTGTGTGTGTGTGTGTGTGTGTGTGTGTGTGTGTGTGTGTGTGTAAGCTCATATTTGCACACTGTAAAGGGACATCCTCCTCTAGCATTACTTTTCTTCAACAGAAGTTATTGATACCAAAAACACTTTCTCCCTTTTAATCAGTTTAATATTTTCTCAGCTGTTTAACTAAAAGAATTTCATATGATTTTGTATATGATGTGGTATATTTCAGGCTATAATCAATAAAAAGAAATTATTTTTGTTGTTACAATCAGTATGTACTCTCTTCATTTAGAAATGTTACGAAATATCTGGCACACTTAAAATTCCTATTACTAATTGCACAATCAGATGATATTTATTATGTTTACTTCTGGATTCATTAATAAAATAATGTTGTAGATTAACAGAAAGTCATTTGTCAAGAAAGTTCGTAAACTCTTTGGGATATTGTTAGTCCCACAGAATGGAGTAGTAGTGGGCATGCCTCGGATGTGATTGGACATGTTTTTTTGTTTGGCAACAACAATGTAATTTCGATTTTGAAGTGGAAATTGTTAAGACAGTATGATATAGAAAAATATGAAAGAGTAAAAATCAACATAAAAACACCCAATTCGTCAGTAGTTACTATATCAATTTGAACCATGAGAACCTATAAAGTCAAAAAAATTTCAGATTCAAGGATCAGCCCCTAGATGTGAAGAACTGGAGCCATCTATGAAAAAGGAAGGTAACTACAAAATTTTATAGTAAATCTAACTGCTCTTGAAGCTTATTAAAGGAGTTTACTTTGAAGTCAGTGACAGTCAACAAATGATGTGAGCGAGGGGTAGATTACTCGATGTTGAGGAGCTCTTTGGGTTATACGTGCACATTTTAACCAGTCATCTGCTATTTGGTGCTTATCCAAATTACAGCCTCTATTAGCCCCTATACCTTGACTTATTTAAGCTTGTTTGAATTATTATGTAATTATTCTTTGAAATTACTTTGCACAATGTTTCTTGTTATAGCTAGGGAGATTAAACTGCAATGTTTATGAGTGGGTTGCTCCTATACTGAAGTTTTAATAGTTGGTTTCCTTGAAAATAATCTTTAATTGCCCATTTAAGTATTGCTGTGTAAGTTAATTTCCATAAGTTAATTTCTATCAAACTCATTTGCTGTTTGTTGTTTGGTGTATGTTGACAGCCTTGTATCAACAGTGGTTATTAATTGCTGTTCTGTTGATCCAGGGCAGGGACACATTTTCCTTATTTTTGGTGGCTTTTCCATCATCACAATAGGCCTAGATGTTGGCAGGTCACATAAGCTTCTGTGGATCTTCCGTTTCACCCTCAAGTTTAGTAATTTATTGGCATTCTTTTGGTATCATGCTGCAGTGGGGGTGTTGCCAGATTAGGACTCGGCTCTGGTGATTTTGTGGAAGTAATTGACTTGGTGTTTCTATTGTTGTAAGGTCCTTGTGGGTATGTGATGAAGGCCTTTGTGCACACTGAGTGCCAAATTTCTTGATTTCTTAAAAAAAAAAAAATGGTTTGTTTGTCATTATCATTTAAGTAGTGTTTTAAGGACCCAGTAGTATATTATAATAGTTAACTTGATTTATGTGTAACAGACTTTTGGCCAATCAGTGAAATATTACTGCTTGTCTCATTTTTTACATGTGGGTAGCATTTGGCCAGCTTGGTTGTGTCTAGTCTGTATGGGACCGGAATAATATTGTCTTATAACATCTAAGTGTCATCAGTTGCCTTATGCTCGCTAGTATTGTCAGGAAAATGGAAAATTTAAAGTGGATGTGTACCTCCTAATGGTGAGATGGCTAATGGACTTTGGATACCAATATTATGTGTACTTGTGTCTAGTTTCTTGTCTTGGAGTAGGTCTGGAGCTTAATGTTGCAGTGGAGATGTATGCATTTTCATATTTTTCATTTAATGTTTGTTGAACTTATATTCAAGTCCTGTTGTGGGATTAGCCCACAGTTGTAATGCCAGTCACACAGACAGAGTGCCACCACAGGTTTATTTAATCAATTAAATGTTTGTTATCAGACCACCATTGTATTGTATACCTGACATGTTCTTCGAGTACTGTACCATTTATAATTTTATCTATAATGCAAATGTCCTTACACATTATGATATTAATTTAAAAACCTTAACTATTTGTATGAATTTGGCAAGAAACTTGGTAACTGTTAGCTGGCTTGTGATAGAATTGTTATTAAATAAAAATATTTGTTTGGGAATGGTAAAAGAATGTATCAAGTTGGGCCACCCTTCCACATGTTTTCCTTAAATTAATCCTGATCTTTGTTTTGGATCTCAAATGAATATTCTCATATAATAGTTTGTTTGTATGTGCATGAAATGTTTACAACTCTGTCTCTCCCTTCTTTTCTTGATGTGGTTCCTTTACATTGGTAATGTAACAAAAATTGAATCTCATTTGCAGGGACTTATTCAGGGATATTACCTGGATGATGAACCATAATCAAATACATCTTGATGTCTCTCTGATGCAGTTGATACTGAACAAACTTCTGAGAGAGCTCCATATAAGAAGATATTTTTAATTTTAATGAGTCTGATTTTTGTATTTTTACATTTCAAACCAACCCCCTGCCCCCTACACACACACACACACCTCTTTCTCTCTCTCTCTCTCTCTCTCTCTCTCTCTCTCTCTCTCTCTCTCTCTCTCTATGCAAAACACTGTGAAGTGCATGCCACAGGTTATGTTCCTAGGTTATGTTCCACCTTACCAGTTGTTAGGGTTTCTTCCTGTTCCTTTCATGCACTAAGTGTGGGAAGAATGACTGTTTAAAGGCCTCTGTGTGTACTACAATTAATCTAATCTTGTCATCAAGATCTCTATATGAGCAATAAGCAGGTGGTTATGGTGTGTTCATAGAATCATAATTTCATGCTTCTTCTAGAAATTTTCTAAGTAGTCTTTCACAAGTTAGTTCACCTCTATCTTCAAGTGTGTGTGAGTACAGTTTCTTCAGCATCTCTGTGACACTGTCCATGTGTCAATCAAACCTCTGGCAATTTGTGCTGCTATCCTCTGTATATGTTCAATATAACTGATCATTTTATATTGCACAATTTGCTGTAAAATGTACAGTTTGGCTTTAGAAGTCATTTAACAACAGAAAATGCTATATTCTCTTTTCACTATGAGATACTGGATGGGTTAAACAAAAGGATTTAACTAAGGCGTTTGATTGTGTTGATCACAAAATATTGCTCGAGAAGTTGGACCACTACAGAATACAGGGAGTAGCTCACAATTGGTTTACCTCTTACTTTAGCAACAAACACCAAAAGGTCATTATTCACATTGATAAGAATGGCTGTGATGCGGGGTCTGAGTGGGGTACGGTCAATTGGGGGGTTCCCCAGGGATCTGTGTTGGGGCCACTCCTGTTCCTTATGTATATAAATGATATGCTGTCTAGTATCACAGGTAACTAAAATATTTCTGTTTCCTGATGACACTAGCTTGGTAGTAAAGGATGTTGTGTGCAACATTGGCTTGGATTCAAATAGTACAGTTCATGACATCAGTTCATGGCTTGTAGATAATAAACTAATGCTAAATCACAATAAGACTCAGTTTTTACAGTTTCTAACACCCAATTCAATAAAGCCCAACATTTTAATTTCATAGAATGGGCATATGATTAGTGAAACTGAACAGTTCAAATTTCTAGGTGTTCAGATAGATAATAAACAGTCATGAAAAGCCCACATTCTGGATCTTGTTCAAAAACTTAATGCTGGGATTTTTAGTATTTGAATGGTATCTGAAGTAAGTGATCATTCAACACAAAAATAGTCTACTTTGCTCATTTTCATTCACTTATATCATATGGTATTGTATTTTGGGGTAGCTCTTCCCATTCTAAAAGGATGTTTTTGCCTCAGAAATGGGCAGTTCAGGCAATAAGTGGTGTAAGTTCATGAATCTCTTGACAACCCTGTTCACTTGTCAGCTTATTCCCAAGAATAAGCAGCTTTCACTCAGTTAATCCTTGGCAGAAATCAAACCTGCATTTGGATTGGACTTCCTTAACTCTTGTGCAGAAAGGTGTGCAGTATACTGCTGAATCCATTTTTTATAAGCTACCACAAGAATTCAAAAATCTTAGCAGTAATCCACACACTTTCAAATTGAAACTGAAGAGCTTCCTCCTGGGTCACTCCTTTTATTCTGTCAAGGAGTTCCTTTAATTCCTTGAAAAATTAAGCTAATTCTTATGTTGTATTGTTGATTGCATTTACTTAAACTTACAGCTCGATTTTTATCCATGACCTAGGAGATATGCTCCTCAATTTGCTTCTTTGAGCATTATTCCAGAATGGGCCACACATATTATTTGTAAGCAATCTCCTTTGTAGACTGATTGCATTTTCCCAGTATTTAGTCAATAAACTGAAGTCTACTACTTGCCTTACCCCTGACTCAGCCTGTGTGAACATTTCATTTCATATCCGTACAAAGTGTTATGCCCATGTATTTGATTCATTGATATTATAGTCATAGGATACTACATTTTTTTCATTTTGTGAAGTGCACAATTTTACATTTCTGATCATTTCAAGCAAGTTGCCAATCTTTTCACAACTTTAAGATCTTATCAAGATCGAACTAAATATCTTTCAGACAGTACTTCACTACAGATAATTGCGTCATCTGCAAAAAATCTGAGAGTACTATTAATACTGTCCACAAGGTCATTAATATGCCTAGGGCATTCAAAAAGTTTTGCACAGTCATCTCTAATTTTTTTATTTTTTGCATTAGTAAATAAAATTCTTTTGTGAACATACTTGGAACATTTAGCTATAAGTTAAAGTATTTTCTTTTATTTACAGGTGAGCCATAATGGATTGTGAAGGAGATGTCAGGTTGTGGCAATAGTCGTTGATGGAGTTCCTCTTCAAGATCAGCGATGACTCTCTCACATCGATTCACAAGAAGTTGCTCCCTGTTTATGGGGGGAACATAATGGATCACAGCAGATGCAAATGTTTAAAGAAGGTGCTTTCTGTCTACTGGAAATCCACAATGTGATAGGCCATCGACGGCAGTGAGTGATGTGAATAAGGCGACCATTGATCAAATCATCCAAAATGACAGATGTGTGATGACATGACAGCTTGCTGAAATGATTCGTTTGTCATTGGGTAGTGTGGTATCACTGGTACAGTCACTATGGTACAGAAAAATCTGTGTACATTGGGTGCCAAGATTACTGACAAGCAAAATGAAAATGGTGAGGAAGAATGTGTGCGAGAGTCTCATGAAGACCTCTACTTAAGAGGGGAAACAGTGTTTTGTGGTGTCATTACCCAGGCTGAAACATGGTTGTTTTTGTCCGAACCTGAGAGCAAGACCCAATCCATGGAGTGGTATCATCTGGGTTCCTTTCGTAAGAAGAAACCAAGACTTTCACAAACAGCAGGCTGAAAGGCAATGGCCTCCTTCTTCTGGGATCAGTGTGGTGTCATTTTCATTGACTTTTTGGAAACTGGCTCCACAATTAACTTGGACCATTACTGTTTGTCATTGGACAAGCTGCGACATGCCATCTAGACCCACATACCACAGCTTCAGGGTCAGCTCATCAGACTACACCCAGTGGTGGCAGCAAGGGGGGGGGGTTGGCTATGGGGGCTATAACCCCCCCCCCCCCCAATAGAGTATCGTATTACACTGGATAAAATGACTTCAGAAATCAGTGAATATATTACTTCAACAGATTCAGTCATTTTTTATAATTATGTAACAATATAGGTTGCAATGTATGTCAAACACATTTTAACAAAAGAATAAGAGCAGCAAATTGCTTAGTATCTAAACCAATAAATATTATTTAACATAAAATGGGTGTCTTATTATTTATTAGTATACACTGGATGTATATTGATGTACTTGTAACACTTACAATAATCAAGAAAGGTAAATATGCTGGGTATGCCTACCAACACTTAAATTGCTGAGCCCAGACAAAAACTTTGTAATCACCGGACATCTGGGTCAAATCATATTATTTTCCCTGGCGCACACATTCTGTAGACATGTTTTTACCCTGAACTCCAAAACAGTTACCAAAAACTACTTTAAGCAACACCAAATTTTACCAATTTGTCAGCAGAGGACCCCGACTCTCCTTTTGTTAAGCAATATTTCATTCCCTCCCCCACCATTAGCCCCCCCCCCCCCCTTGACCAACTTCTAGAATCACCCCTGACTATACCATGACAACGCCAAATCCCATACAGTCCTTATGACATAGAGAAAATCAGGAAAATGGGTTGGAAGATTGTTGCTCATCCTCCATACAGTCCCGACTTGGCTCCATCTGATTTTTACCTTTTTGGCCATCTGAAGGCCCACCTGTGTGGTAAAACATTTGATAATGAGAAAGACCTTATTTCCTGTATCAATTGATGGTGCAAAAATCAATCCCCAGAATTTTACCAAAGTGCATTTAGATCATGGAAATAACATCAGGCCAGATGCATCACAGCTGATGGAGGCTACATTGAGTAAGCTCCAAGTACGATCACAAAAAATTTTACTGTCCTTCTGCAAAAAATAAAAAAAAATTAGAGATGACTGTGTAAAACTTCTTGAACACTCTTTGTACAACACAAATAGCAAGTGTCTAAACACACTTCCCTGGGGAACACCTGAAGTTACTTCTACATCTGATGACGACTCTTCATCCAAGATAATGCTGCATCCTTCCTATCAAACAATCCTCAATCCAGTTGCACATTTCAGGTGATGTCCCATGTGACTGTACTTTTGACAATAAGGATAGGTGTGGTATTAAGTCAAATGGTTTTTGGAAATCAAGAAATACTACATCCACCTGACTACCTTGATCCAAAGCTTTCAGTATGTTGCAAGAAAAGAACGAGTTGGGTTTTGCATGGTAGATGTTTTTGGAATATGAACTGGTTGGCATGGAGAAGATCATTCTGTTTGAGATGCCTCATTGCTGGAGCTCAGAATATGTTCTAAGATCCCACACTAATTTGATGTCAAATATGTTAGATGGCAGCTATATGGATTACTTTTACTAGCCTTCTTGTAAATGGGTGTGACCTGTGCTTTCATCCGACTACTGCACACAGTTTTCATCTCAAAGGATCTGTAATAGATTATATTTAGAAAGGGGGCTGACTCAACTACAAGTCAGTATCGAATCTGATAGGGATTCCTTTGGGCCCTGGAGCATTGTTCAGTTTTAATGTTTTCAGCTGATTCTCAACCCCATTGATACTAACACTTATTTCACTCATGTCTCCTGTGGTACAAGGATTAAACTGGGACTGTTCTCCTGGGTTTTCATTTGTAAAGGAAAAGTTAAAAAAGGCAGCATTTCAGCTTTTGCTTTGCCACTCTCAGTTTCAGTTCATGTCTCATTTGCAACTAACTGGACACTAAGTTCGGTACCACTATCTGCCTTTAGATAAAACCAGAATTTCTTTGGGTTTTGTGAAAGATCATTTGACAATATTCTGCTGTGGTAGTCACTGAAGGCATCATGTGTTGCTCTCTTGACAGCTAAACACATTTCATTCAAAATCTCTCTATGTCTAGCCCTATACTCGGTTTTATATCTATTATGCCGTAGCCTCTGTTTCCTTAGAAGTTTCTTTACAGTGACTGTATATCATGGAGGGTTCCTCCCATTATGAATAGTTCTACTGGGTACATATTTATCCATTGCATGGTCAACTATTCTTTGAACTTGAGCCACAGTTCCTCTACATGGTCCTGTTCTGTGCAAAATATTTCAAGTTCCTCATTGAGATGTGACATTACTGCTTTTTTATCTAGTTTACTGAAGATATATATCATTCTTCTTCTTTTAGTTGTCCTATGTGCTTTGATAAGCATTGTTGCCACAACCACCTTATTGTCACTATGTGGACATCCTAAATAAATCAGGTCTGTTTGTTGCCATTATATCTAATATATTTCCATCATGAGTCGGGACTTAAGCCATCTGTTCTAGGTAGTTTTCAGAGAAGACAATTAGTAGCGTTACATAGGATATCTTGTCATGCCCACCACTAAGAAAACTGTGATTTTCCTAGTTGATTGTTGGATGATTAAAGTCTCCACAAATGATTACAGTGTGGTTGGAGAACTTATGTATAAGCAAACTGAGATTTTCCTTAAGTTTTTGGTTATATCAGGAGGTGAGTTGGATGGGGGATAGAAGGATCAATTAACATTTTATGCCCACCCCCAATACTGAGTCTTGCCCCAACAATTTTGTAAGAAGCTTCAATTTCTATTTGGATGGATTTGAGTTTCTTGTCCACTGCAACAAATACACCACCTCCATTACCCGTTAGCTATCCTTTCGATAAATGCTTAAAATTTTCCCCAAAAATCCTACTGCAGGTTTCAACAAACTTTCTGTACCTTGTATTATATGAGCTTCACTGCTACTAGTATTTTAACACTCTCACCTGGAGGGGGGGGGGGGGGGGGTGGCACTCTTTTGGACCTTACACTTATACTTATGGGTCTCCTTGAGCGCACACCACACAGAGTCAGCTACCTGGGGATAGCAGTCTCTGATGTGTAGGGCATGCCTGACCCATTGACCTATATGAATCACCTCCGTAAAGAATATTTTAGTGTTCTGCGTTGAAGATAATGTGCAATTTTAACAAACCCAGAAGGAAATGCAGTGAAAATTGGATCTTGCATTTATACCTGCATTTTCTTCACCTTTTGTCTTGGCTTCTAAAAGAGTAGACTCCTCTAAAGTAACTAAAATTGTACAAATGATGCTAATGATTTTGGCAGTGCTTGTGGTGAAAGCACAATTTATCCTTTGCCAATTTATCAACAGACAGAATATTATATGAAGGACGTTTCCATACTGATTCATTACAAGAAAGAAACAGTCATGAACTGTAACATTGACTCAGATAAGAAACAGTTGCCGTTTGGTGGAGATATGTGTAAAACTGAGGCAATTGTAATGAACTGCAAAATCGAAACTTTTAACAGTGTGTGTTTAAAGTTAATTTACTTTTAAAATTTTACATCAATTTTATATTCATGTGTATTTTATTTTTGTATTACTGGTAATTTTTCTCAGCAGATTTCTAAACAGCTAATAGTTAACATGATGATTTAATAGTTAGGCATTTTATAAAGTAATAGATAACTACAACAGATTACTAACCTTCACTTAAGCAATTTCTCACAAATTAAAACAATTGATATTGTAACAGTTTATGAAAAGGATAGTTGCTGCTCACCGTATACTGGAGATGCTGAGTAGCAGATGGGCACACCAAAAAGAATGTCAGAACATAAACTTTAAGCCAACAAGGTCTTCGTCATAGGTAGAATGTACACACATACACACACACACACACACACACACACACACACATAAACTTGTGCAAATGCAATTCACACACACATGACTGCAGTCTCTAGTTTCTGAGGTTGCATTGCAAGCAGCTGCACGTGTTGGGAGATGCAGCTGGGTGATGGGGGTAAAGTGGAGGCTGGGGTGAAGCAGGCGAGGGATAGTAGGATGGGGTGGGAGATGGTAAAGTGCTGATTGTGGGAGCATATAGGAAAAGGTGAAAAGAGGGTAGGGCAGCTAGGTGCAGTTGGGAGTTTAGGCAGGGGTAAAGGTGGAGGGGGGTCAGTGGAAAAGGAGAGAGATAAAAGAGTGTGGCTGCGTTGTTGGAATAGAGGACTGTGTAGTACTAGAATGGGAACAGGGAAGGGGATAGAGGGTAAGGACAAAGCCCAATGAAAGTTGAGGCCAGGAGGATTAAGAGAATGTAGGATATATTGTAGGGAGAGATCCCACCTACTCAATTCAGAATTCACACCAACACCACCTTTTCTTAACTGCGCACGTGGGAACTCTCCCTGCAATATATCCTGTTTCCATTATCCTCCTGGCCTCAACCTTTGTTAGTCTTTGTCCTTACCCTCTAGCACCTTCCCTGTTCCCATTCCAGCACTACACAGCCCTCTATTCCACCAATGCACCCACAATCTTTTTACCACTCTCCTTTCTCACTACCCCCCACCACCGTCTAGCCACCCAACTGCACCTAGAAGCCCTACCCTCTCTCCACTGTGTCCCTGTATGCTCCCACAAGCAGCACTTTACCATCCCCCACTCCTACCCTGCCATCTCTCCCCCTCCCTGCCCAAGTCTCCTCCTTACCCCCACCACCCAGTTGTGTCTCCTATCATGCAAAGCTGCTTGCAGTGTGGTCTCAGTAGCCAGAGGCTGTGGTCGTGTTTGTGAGAGTTGTATCTGCGTGAGTGTGTGGCTGTGTATGCTCTATTCTGATGAAGGCCTTGTTGACCAAAAGCTCATTTTCTGACAGTATTTCTGTTGGGCCTATCTGTGACTCAGCATCTCTGCTACATGGTGAGTAGCAGCTATCGTTTTCATAATATTGTTACATTCCATCATGACTTTCCATGGTACAGTTGACAATGGGTAGGCACCAGGACCATATGAAGAGTTTTACTGAAGAAAAAATATGTTGACAGTAATAATGTAAAATTAAATTGGCTCACCAGTTGTACTTAAAGCACACATTGTTGTTGAGAGATATGATCCGAAGACCTGGTCTCAGAAGGGTTGTATAATATCCCCCCTTCATAACAGTTGGTACTATATCAGCTGGTAGCCATGTCTGCCACAGATCTGCCATTGTTTCATAAAGCCATTTGGAGGATACAGTATCGTCTGTTACATCATCAGGTGCATATCTGTTTTAAAAATTATGAACAAAAAGAATATGTGCAAATTACATATAATCAGGTATAGGAATTTACTCATTATTAATCAATAATTCAGACATAACACAATTTCTTGATTGTAAGAAAGACAGTCTTGATCACATTTATTTAATGTTAATGTTGTAGAAACATTTTCAGCTGAAATGTTGGATTTTGCTGTGAAATACTCACAATACTCCTCTGGCAGAATTGACCAACATGTTCAGGTGTCACAAACCTGAAGATGTCTGTCAGTTGTGCTGATGAAATATTGTGAGGATTTTACAATGACATCTGCTGTCTTGCCTGAGAACCATTTCTACAACTAGACTGTCACAAAAGCCTAAAGAAATATAACATTAATGGTATTAGCACTTTTGGTTGGCAGACAATTGTCAGACAGATTTAAGGTGACAGCAACAGATGCTTCAAGGCAATACCAAATGTAACACCTCTGCTCAGCTTGTGACTGATACTATTTGGTTGCTGCTGCTTTAAATAGTGGCTGATGATGGGCTATTGACCAGAAGTGCTAACAACATAGCATTTTGACTGTTGTTTACATAATCACTGTTAGACGTTCATATATAGTATCAAACCTGTAGAAATGGAAAAATATGGGAACAGCCACTTGGGTAATAGGAATTCGGAACACAGGATACACATAAAGTAACTTAACTTGCAGGAGAGGATGTTGTCAGCTTGCAAGAGGTGTAAAATGTATGCATATACATTGCAATACAATATCTGCAGTATGGTCATTCTGTGATAATCTATCACGTAGTACTACATCCACATGTTAGCAATAAAGTTTATTGCAGTTCAATGCTCATGTAAAATATTTAATGGATAAACTAGGTTTGCATGATAAGTTACTTTCATTAGCTCATATATATATTTTGGTCGGTGGCTGCATCAAAACATGAGAGGAGTCACCACTTTTGTAAGACTTGTAGTTGAAATCTTATTGTTAAAGGTAATGTGCATGTTGCTGCTCTCTGTCAATGTGGTAAATACCTGTTCAAGGGATTAAAAGCAAGCTCCAAGCAGGAAGCTCATATGTTCTGACACTGCCGTCAGCCAAGAGGTATCTACAAGCTACTGAAAATGACTTATCAGTTGAAACCACCTCAGCCATTAAAGAATTAACAAGAGCATTTGACAGCAATAAACTTAATTGTTATAAGTGATGTGCTCACTGCTGCTCTCTGCTGATAAAATGACAAATATATTCATATTTGTCTCCCAAACATTCAGAGTGCTCTCATAGGATATTAATCTGCTTCCAATTTTTTAAAATTTAGAATGATATAGCTTTTAAGTTTCTATTGAATATCCTATAAAATTTAGTTACAATGAAAGTTTTTTTTTCTTGCCTCAGCGGATTAGAGAAAGTGGCTATACTTTTGAAAATATCTTTACAAAGCTAAATTTAGCAATCTGTCTGATATTCTGGAAGGTGGACTTACTGGTTGACAGGATGTGGTTCATGGTTGCCCAATGCTGAAAAAACAGGGGCATCACCAAATGCCTGTTTTAGTGTTGGGAAAAAAAGCTGGAATGACTCATTATTCCTTTCTATGCTTGTCTGCCACACTCCATGGTCAATGACATCACCAGTAAAGTAAACATAATTGATGTCCTGTGGAATAAAGACCGTTAGAACTTGCACTTCAAAAACTGTCATATGTACATTAATTTCATGAGATATCTTGTTGTTACTATCACATAGGGTTCTTTTATTTTCAAGACAGTGGGACAATGGTAGGTTTTATCAGCACATGTAGTTTTTAACAACTTACCATTGTAGTATGTATTCTTTGTCACTGTTTGTCATTTTGATAGAAGAGTGAATTTTACTGTTTAACAAAGGGAGAAAAACTGGCATTTAAATATTACGTCAACTGCAGGATGAATTCAGAGAAGGATGACAACATAATCCCTCACTGTGGCATTAACAGACAAACTGCTGAGTCATGCTCTTGTGAATTAGAAACCAAACCATTAATTGACCTTTCTGGATTATCTATACAACTTATCTAATAAAAATATCCACTGATGACACTGAAAATAAATGGCTTCCATAAAATTACAAAGAGGTTTTTTACTACGTGTTGTCATTATGTTATGAAATTAAAACTGATTTCTGCAGGAATTCCTGGGTGCTAATCCTAATATATATCTAGCTACCTTCTGCCATCTGAAAATAAACATAGATCTCTAGGAATTTTCCAACAGCAGTATGCTATAGTGTACCAGGAGTGGAAGGAAGTGAAATGAGATTTACACAATAACTAGCTGCATACACTCTATCTTGTAATATTAGTTCCTCATAAAGGAGCCACTAGTTCCAAAGTATTGATATTGATTGGCCATTATATTTCTCATTGTTCTTGATTCTGTCCCAGTCGCCTAATTTTTGTTCTGGTAGACCACTTTGTTTCTTAACAACCTAGAGTTTCAATTGTTTAAATTTGCTTCATATATTTTATTAGTGTTCTTGGACTTTACTGTGACTGAGTTACCGAATGTAAACAGTCTGAACAGAGGTATAACAGCGTGTTGACTAGTGTTCTTGGAAGTCATTTGTTGTCATTTCATTGAGGCTTCTACTCTCATACAATCTCTTTAAGATTTGCCTCACTTCATGCCCTACCTAACATTCCAATATAATTCCTGAATAGTACTTCTTGTTACAATGGGAACCTCCATTTAGTTGACTTAATTGATTTCTGGTTCCAAAAGCTTATTGATGTCTGCTGCCACATAGTATTTAGGAGTATTATTTATGTAGTTTGCTGGTGGTTGTTCGCTCTTGTAATTCATAAATGGTAGAAGCTGCATAGTACAATATTGCAATTTGTAAGCCAATCAGTATTCTTTCATTTTCTTAGAGCTCGTTTGTTGCCTTTCGCAATGGCATACGACTGTCATTGTAAGCAATATTATCCTCACACCATTTCCTGTACAAATAAAACATTGGAAGCATGTCTGTGTTCATTTCAAAAGGAATGTAAATTTGTCTGAGAACTTACATATTTCTGGGCTGATGTGAGAGATCTCATGATAGCAACAATATGAAATAGAATAAACTGCCTAGTTTGATTCAACCTCATTTGCAATTGTAATCACTATGGACTTAATACATGAGGTGATCTCATAGCTGGTCACATTTCAAATATTTTTATCTATCACTTCTTTTGATTTATATTGTAAGGGGTAATCATAACTTAACAGGAAACATCACATACATTGCAGGTGGATTCAGAAACCAGCAACAAATAATCTGTAGAAAAAGAAATATGTGTCTAACACAAAATATACCAATAATGAAGGCTTTCATTTACTACTGAATAGAAAATGCTACAGTAGAGTTCGTTTCCTTTTCTACTTGTGTATATACCTCAGTGAAGTATTGGTGTTTTGATACTTAGTTAACTTAATAATCATTAATTTTTATAAGTAAAATAAGGGTGATGTGTAGTGAACAGAAATATGCAACATAAAACAGTATTGACACTAGCTTTTAAGATCTTCTTTTTCTTGTTCTTTCTCTAGCAAAATTGCACACACATGCGCACACACACACACACACACACATACACACACACATACACACACACACACACACACACACAGAGAGAGAGAGAGAGAGAGAGAGAGAGAGAGAGAGAGAGAGAGAGACTCAAACGTGCGCACCCATGGCCACAGCAAGACTGCCATGCGTGTGTGCATTTTGGTGTCTGTATGACTGTGTGTATGAATGTGTGCTGCACTTTCGGCTAGAGGAAGAGCAAGAGCTCGAAAGATAGTGTGAATCCTGTTTTCTTGTGTGTTTCTGTGTGCCACGCATCAGTAAGCTATAGGCGAATGGTGACATTTCCTTTATTTTATGTATTATTCTGCTCAAGATTTCCATTGTTGCTATTAATATTTATGTTACCTATTGCTTGGTGTTGTCTGTTTTTATTCAGTGTATGGGAATTTTGTTTCTATCCCTGCACATTTTCATTCTCAAATTATGAAAAAAAGACAAAATATACTCACAGGATACTGTGTGACAGCATTTTTAAGTGCAGACACCAGGCTGTGCCAGGGAATATCACAGCCCCTATAGTCACCCCAGTAACCAGCAATAGATGCTGCATCTGTTCCCTGACCCTGATCACTACGGCAACATACCGGCTCATCACATACTGCCGTGCCACCAGGTAAGTACATTGGATCATGATGAGTATCTGATATATGGAGCACTGTGAAGACTTCACCCTCCTGCAAAATGCATATTGTTTGGATAGGACTGAAAAGTTACATCACAGTAAATTAAGCAATGTTTGTAAATTTAAAACATTATGTCTTGATTTCAAGAAATTAAGATGAATGCAAATGACAAACATGCACATTTAAAGGTAAAACACTACTCTAAGTCTAGGACAGAAAAAAATATCTGTATGAGAATAAATCACCACTCACCAACTGGGGAACAATGTACATAGAATAGGCACACAAAAAAGATGAAAAATTATATAGCTTTTCAATAAAAGCCTTCATCTTACACACACACACACACACACACACACACACACACACACACACACACACACACACACAAAGGATGGATGGATAGACAGAGAAACAAACAGATAGATAGATAGTTAGAGAGAGGCCCCAACAAAGGACTTTGAAAGACAACCAATGTTCTCTGGACTTGTCTGCTGTTAAGACCCTTGTATATTTTGTATGTAGTGCTATGTCCTCATGTAAATACTGTACTCTAATCTGATTGATTACTCTGTTTTTTTATTAATCTTTCATTAAAGGACTGCAATGTTTTTTTAACTGTACATATCGTATTCTATTTTGTCAAAAACTGACATTGTGAGATAATCTCTATGTAAAGATATGAGGTTAATTTGCAAAAACTAAAAACAGTTATTATACAGACACTGTATCATGGCAACTTTGATTGGGGAGTGTTTTGAACTATGGTTGGATAAAATACTGGTAGGAGTGTGGCCTGAACTACGACTGCCACCTGCAGCCAGCAATTGCACTGTAGTCCTATCAAATGCTTTGTGTACTACAATTTGCTTTGCAATGTGAATTGCTCATTTTTTTTGTCTTTTTGAAGTGAGTGAAGAGACTAATCCTGGTGCATAAAGGGATTGAAATGACACTCTCACCATGAGAAAAGGAATCAGTGATCCCTATGATTGTTATGTCAGTTCTGCTTTCGTGGGAGCACAGAATGTGGACATAGCCATTCGAGAGGGAGGTGGAGCTTATTCCCCCACACTGCTCCTCTCCCCTCAGACAGTTCAAGTTCTTGTTTGTTTACAGTCGCAGGTGACTGCCATGTTATACTGTCCCCATAATATCACCCAGTGTTGATAATGCTACTTGTCAAAAATAAATATCCCATTACTGATTTCAAACCAACAGGTACATCACCATCAGATGGCTGTTCATGTTTAGAATTACATGTAGCTTATGCTGAACATGTGGTGTGTGATATTTTTGTGGTGGCAAAAGTCCCTTCACTGTCTTTGAAGAGTTTAATGTATCACAAATATCACAAAATAATAAACACAATCCCATGAGTTTAGAACTTTGGAGTTACAGACAGTGTAGAGCAAACCCCCCCCATACACACACATGCATACACACACCTAAATATTTCAGCCACAAAGGTAAATTAATTATATGTGCAGCAGACTTGTTGTTCTACCTTTTTATATATAAATTAAGAAGTAAAGTGAAGAACTACTTATTACTTAACCCTTACTTCACTTTCCTCCACTCCCACTTACAGTGTGGAATACTGGGTACTACTATCCATGTGACAAGTCAAAGCTACTTGGCTGTGGTCTTGTGACTGGGGGGGATCTATGCATCACCAGTAGGCATTGCAAGTGGTTCACACCTACCTCCTGTAAGGTTACTGCTAAGAATTGATGTGGCTAAGTGTCTTGTGGTAGGGACACCTGTACTGGACTTGGATTTCAGGGAAAGGAAAGCTGGAGGAACCTCACTGAAGTTTAATGGGTATGTATTTCCTGTCCTTCAATAACTATACATGGAGCACATAGGAGTCGCACAAAAGGTGCAAGTCCTATGATAGGTAGAGTTGCTACCAGTGCTAATTGCAAAGAGGCAAGAGACAAAAAATGCAAAATCTTTCACCAGTTTTTGACCATCACAACTTCAGCATCCATGTGCACCTTCATTCTAAAAAACATGGCGTTTTATAGGCTAGGATGTGTGTTCTGCACTTTCACTTCTGGTGGGGACTTGACCAATCCTGTGTGACCGATCGAGATTATCAAAGCTGCCTCAGAAATCATAGGACACTCTCACCTTAACCTAAACTGGTTCTCAGCTAACAAAATTCTATGTAATCCAGAGAAAACTCAGCATCTACAGTTGGGCCTGGCTAATGAGGTAGAACTAAAATCTGTAAAACTGCTTGGAATACTCATTGATTCCAAAGTTAATTGGCAACCCCATTTCAACCAGGTCTGCAAAAAGTTATCGAGGGTGTCCTATCTCATCTGGAAATGGTCTGATCTAGTGAGTAACAAATATCTCAGAACAGCTTACTTTGGACTTTTTCAGTCTCAGATATCTTGTGGGTTGTTACTATGGGCCACTTATGTCATTCCAGTGATGTACTACTGATGCAGAAAAAGATGCTACAAATAATGTGCAAGGTTGGTCCAAGGGAACACTGCCGCCCCTTATTCATCAAAATGGAAATAATGACAGTGATAAATCTTTATATTTATGCTTCACTGGTATATACTAAAGAGAACAGAACAAAATTTAACACCAGAGAGAACATACACTTACATGACATCAGAAACAAACAGAGTATTGACATCCTAGTCATAGGCTGGCAAAAACAGGCAACTCTCACAAAGTGAACTGTTTGAAATTATTTAACAAATTACCACATACTGCACTCAATACACCTTTCAATAATTTTAAAAGTAAACTGGACAGATGGTTAATGGACAATCCGTACTACAGTCTTACAGAATTCTTGGATACTTGTAACATAGAAATTGAGTTTTAAGTTTATGATTCCAATACTGTACAATTGATTAATGTAACATAAATAATTTGTACTTGTAATGTATACACTCATGAATGTAGTGACTTCTTATGTATCTTGACTTAATTGTAATGCCTATTTCACTGCATGTGATCAACGGCAGATAAGAATTTGAATCTGAATCTATTTCCTGTATTAATAAGCTTAACTTTAATCAAGAAGTCTGTTATCTGGCATATGCTTTTGAAAGAAAAAAGCTACAAAATCTTTTCAAAACTACCATGGCCTCTCAAAGCTGGGGAAATGGAAGATCAAAGCCAAGAATGTTATATGCTTTGTAGGCTGTCCATACCATCATGTTTCTTATGAGATACGTAGTGTATCAAAAAGTCAAGATCTGAGCAATGATTTCAATAAGTGGGCTACTTTTGTTCACAGTACTATATCATGATAAAGGACCTCAGAACAAAATTGGGATTCCTCAAAAACTGAAATGAATGACTATATGCGATAGTAACTTTTTGGAATATTCGTTATACATTCTCTCCCAATGATCTGTTAAGAATAGTATATCTTATAATGCAGTACAGAATACTGAAACATACCACTGGATCTGACGGTGGAACATACTGTGGTTTCTCACCCAGATCAATATCAACTGTCCATTCATATGAAGGGTCAGTCTCTGCACATTCTAAGTCCTGCAGAAGAACACTACATATCTGCTTCGCTGTCAGAGTTGGTTTGTTATCAACTATGTACACCACTGTATCCTGTAAAATAAAGTAAATATTATAAGCTGTTGTGCCACATTATAGAATATGGTTTATCAGTGTACAAGCCATGCTGAAAGCAGTGCCTCCAATGTCTTTATGTGAAATCTCTTAAAGCTTTTTAAATAAAGCAAATATTATTAATGTTCTGCATCTCTATTCTTCATATCTACATACTTATTTGTCAAGATAGTCACTATGGTTGCAAACACATTTCTCCCAAGGATAGACCAGTTTGTTGGCAAGAATGGTTTACTTTGTTGATGTTGATGGAGCCAAAACCTCACCTCTGCTTGCACCACTTCATCATTATCAATGTGAAGTCCTCCAAGGTGTTCTTTAAATTTTGAAAACAGATGAAAATTGAATGAGGCCAAGTTGGGACTAAGTGCCGGATTGTTGCAGATGTTGCAACACTTGTGTATGGTCTGGCATTGTCTTGGTGAAGGAGAGTGTGCTCCATGTGTGGATGAACTTGTGGCGCCGATGAGGTCGACACCAGTATTGATCTAAGTATCATCTTTGAACTAAGCTAAACATTATCTTTGTGCAGTTCCGCCATTCAGCTCTGTGTGAGCCTTGCTTGTGTAAAGAGGTGAATAAATGAACTACTGTAAAATGGGAGTGTTGTTTGGTGAAACTGGCCTGAACTTCCTCCTCAAACTCTTCAAATTCAAAACACTATTGCAGCAGAAGGTTTCTCACATGCCGACACAGTTACATTACAAACCAACATGTTACACACTACAATTCAGAGACCTCTAGTGGCAGATGGCTGCAAGTGTGAGGTCATGAAGAATAAAATGTAGAATGTTAATAATGCTTATCTGATTTAAGAAGCTTAAGATTTGTGATACAAAAAGTTCAGAGGCATTACTTCTCAGCATGTCACTGTAGATCACAATACTAGTAATAAAAACAGATCACTGTAGTAATAATGGAAAGAAAAACATTTAAGACTAGAATGCTGTTTACCTACTAATAAACAGTCTTCTATACAGTTACTGGTTTTTGTTGCCCACAGTGATCTCTAAAATATGAACTTTTGTAATCAGCAACAAGCACAAAATCCACAAATTATGGGAAAAATTCAGTTCATTCCTGCAGCTGTATCTATCTTGAAATGCACTCTAGAGTGCATAGTGGAGATAGATGATAGTTGTATAAATGCTGTTCACACCCTGTCCAAAGTCGTGGGACAAAATAATCAACACATATGTCTTTACCCTGTACAGAATGAAATTAATCTTTTCAGTTGCAACTTTCATCTGGCTACCTTTCAGACCCCCTGATATTTTTAATGAACTTAGTGTTGATGGTCCTCTTTCTACTTTCCTGGTTCCCATAATGATGGTGGGTGCAGATGTTCCTAGATTCAGTGACACTTGCTATCCCACAACTGAGCTGGTGTGATCAGTACAATTGTGTCTGTATGCATTATTGCAGACTGTTATTAACTTTATGTGTCACTAAGATTGAGTTTCCTGGAGCTTCCTCAATATATGATACAGAAATGGCTGTTATCCCACTTGCACTCATATTACCTTAATATATTCATGGTGATGCTTAACCCTACACATTACATACAACCTAAAATTATATTTCACAAACCACTATGAAGAGTATGGCAAAGGGTACTTTCCATTGTACCAGTTGTTAGAGCTCCTCCCCATTCAAGAAATGTACTAAGTGTAGAAAGTACTGTAGAGTACTGTTCCTCTTGAAACATATTGTGTTGGCTTAAAGAGTAAGCTTTTGTCTGTGTGTCCTGAAATGGGAGCCACCACTATCAAAACATGCAACTTCATCATCATCTCAAACACTGAAATGATATTCTTCACGGGAAAAGATGTTCTATGACTACTTGTGTTACTAATCTCGGTCCTGGTATGTTTCACTTGATGAATGGCAATCCAACAGTGAGGCAATCTGTATTTTATTTATTTATTTATTTAATTTTATCCATCTTTCAGCATTAACATACAATTTATGTTGTCAGAAGACTTACAGCTTTTTGTATATAATGTTTTACGTAGCAAAATATTGCATGGTAAAAATATAGCAGTGTTGTACCCTATTAGCTTATAACTGCCTCTAAACCCATATCTATACGTAAAAGTAAGCCTTAATTTATAAGCATTAACATGCAATTGATGTCATCAGAAGAATTATAGCTATTTGTACATTATGTTACATAGAACAAATTATTACATGGTAAAAATGTAGCAGTTTTGTACCCTATTAGCCAAATTATTACATGGTAAAAATGTGGCAGTTTTGTACCCTATTAGCTTATAGCTGCCTCTATAGCTTTGCCCTTGATGTAAAGCTAATGTTCAGATTTCTGTTGCAATGTAATGACAGCTAAATTGAGAGGTAGTAACAATAAGCACAATGCATTTTGGACCCTTAGGACCCATATTCAGGTTCTAGACATATTATACACTTAAGCCACACTGTCTAGGGGAACACTGCATCCATCTAGAAACTAAAAACTATTGTTATGCATTTTAACCACAGGTCACACAAATGTCTACCTTGCGGATACTCAGCTCCCAGCTGCTGAGCATGCTCTACAGCATGATTCAAAGTACCTGAGTACTTGCTTCAACACACAAGCTATTTGAGTACTCTCACCTGACACTAGTCTTCCAGAATGAACTTCAGTGATAAGAACTTGCCCTCCACCACATCCTTGTGTCCTAATGCCCCCCTGTCCTTAATTCATAAAATGACTCTTTTTCTCTCTCTCATAATTCTTCATTGCACCAT
Source organism: Schistocerca americana (assembly GCF_021461395.2). NCBI lineage: Eukaryota > Metazoa > Arthropoda > Insecta > Orthoptera > Acrididae > Schistocerca > Schistocerca americana. Next base: position 848,245,883 of record NC_060120.1, on the reverse strand, counting down.
TTGCGGAGGGGCAGGTTATGATTTCTCGTCGTCATACTGTTCAAATTAAATGTCCACCTACCTCAATACAGCTTCTGCTCAATGACCCTTCTCTCTGGAAGCGTAGATACTTACTAGACAGCAAAAAAGCAGCATCGAAGAAAAGTCACCTAATATCTATCCTGCAAAGTCTGCGTAGCTCTAGTAGCAATTCAGTTCCTGTAATATTATTTAACATAATTTTGGGTGATAATGTGGTGCTTTTTGATTGAAATTCATGTCCTAAATTCTGAAGACAATGTTTTTTATTGCTTTTGCCATGCATAGATCTATCTATCAAGTCCACATTTAGCGAATTACTCAACTATGCCACACGAAGTTCTCAGACAGACAACAAATTACACATGCAAGGCAGCCAGAAATCTACACAAGTTTGATCAATTCATGTTTACGATCTCACAGTCTCTGATTCACCACTATTTGCGAGTTCTACATTTGGTCTCTTTCAGTGTTCTTCTATAACAGAAGTTCACGCCAAATATTCCATAAATGATTACAGAATATGCCACTTGGAATTTCCACTGTGGCTGAAAGTTCACAGGCTTGTAACTTTCTACAAAACAATCCAAAAACTCCAAACTTTCATCAAACTGTCCATATTGCAACAGCTTTCATTGCAACTAGTTTTAAACATGTGGAACTCAATACTTCTTCATCTTAGACATAATGAGAACTGAGACATTTAGCATGACCTCTTGCGTCCGATAGCTGGCGAGCGACTATCCCAATGCCTCCCCACACTCTGGATAACTAAGTTTCAGTGCATGGGCACTGCTGGATCCTGATTGGCTGGTCAGTCTGACAGACCAATCAGAATGATCCTTCAAGATCATTCTCGTGGCAAAACTCACCTAAGCCAATCACAATTCAGAAAAGCATTTGCGTCATTCCAAAACGCAAATATTAATATAATGTTTAATAGAAAAGATCGAAATGAAAAATAATCTTGAAATTAATTTAGAAACTCATTACCCTGCAAACCGATATTCTGGCTGCCTTCGTACAAAAGCAATCACACCTTGACATACGTCATCAGCAACGTGGGTACAGTACAGATTTCATTGCGATCTGATTGCATACCGTATTTACTCGAATCTAAGCCGCACTTTTTTTCCAGTTTTTGTAATCCAAAAAACCACCTACGACTTAGAATCGAGTGCAAAGCAAGCGGAAGTTCTGAAAAATGTTGGTGGGTGCCGCCACAACTAACTTCTGCCGTCGAATATATGTAGCGCTACATAGGCATGCTTTGTAGGCCCAAAGATAAATACTGGCACCAAACCCGCTGCGTCATTAAAAAAAATAAAAAAATAAATAAAAAAATAAAAGTGGAAGACGAGCTTTTTTCTCCGCCCCGAGTTTCGACCACTGCATTTTCGTACATTATCCAACGAAGTAAATACAAATTCCGTATTGTTCATCTTCGAATGTAGCAGCAGCATTTCAATGTACTACGAAAATCCGACTGGCAAGACTGGGATGTTTGTCAATATGGCCAACTCTACATTCTGGATTTTTTCCTACCTGTGAGAAGAGAACGTTACTAATAGGAACTTTTATGAATTTTGAATCACATGCAGTATTCTCTTCACCATAAGAATAATACAAATATAAACATTTTACCACGTATTGTTTCGTGTTTGCTGCTATCTCATTTAAATCCTGTCTGCCTAATAAGCTACGAAACTAGAGTGAGACAACAGCAAACGCGGAAGAATATGCATATCATGCCATCTTTATATTCGTATTATTCTTATGCCTAGTAGTGATACAGTCAGAAATGAAGCATGGCAATTGACAACATTTTTAAATCTAAGATGACTCTAATTTCTGTGCAGAATATAACGTACTAAAGAGGCGCCTCCAAAGACTTTCAAACGGAGAAAATTTTTCGCTAAACTGTCGTTCAGAACATCTATCATACGCAGTCTATTATTTGGTTCTTGTTAATCATTACCAAAGAAAGCAGCAGTGTAAGTAACAACAAATACCAGTCTCTTGCCATTGTTTCGCTAATGAGACGATTCCTCTTTTTTTTTTTTTTTTTTTTTTTAAGTTATAAGCGATGGTAGCGCACACAAAAGGAAGCCATGCCACGAGCGGCGACAGGCCGTAAACACGCACTATCAGAATACAACAAACAATGCATGACACAGTACAGTAATGCATTTTCAGCTTAGAGTGACGTAAACACCTATAACAAAGAAGACGGTGCTTATCAGATCAAAGAAAAATAAGCAATCAATTCAAACCAGACAAAGCACGTGAAAAAGGAATCGTACCCGTATAAATTAGGACGGAGCGCCTGACGCATAGCAATGGCTACCTGGCAAAGCGTAACTGCTAAGCTTACGACTCGAACCAAACTACTGTAGCTGTATCATCATTCATTCGATCTAAATTGTGTCTCATATTACAATGGACCAACTTTGTTTCGATTTGGAGATGTGGCCTAAAACTTTTGTCTCCCCTTGAATTTCGAGTCTCAAATTTCAGGTGCGGCTTAGATTCGGGAAAATTTTTTTTCCTCGATTTCGAGTCTCATTTTTCAGGTGCGGCTTAGATTTGAGTGTGGCTTAGATTCGAGTAAATACGGTAATGCTTTACATAGAGTAATATTGAATTTTAATGTATGTCCCACACACACACTCTCACTCATTCCCATATATTCACACAACAGCATAATAAACAGATATTAATTTTTCCTGAATTTCATACTACAAAATGAAATGTAATTAAAGTTTTGAAAATAAAAATCCAAACTAATTGATTTAATATATCGAGAACTCCATTAATGATTTCAAATGATAACAGAAGACAAACTGTAACTGTTCCTAACTGAATTTTTCCACCCTGAGTGTCGGTTTGGTGGATTTTAGGTAATTTTCTGAATCTCCGAAACTATAATAGGTACAAGTTTGAAATTTGGATGAGATCTTCTTCTGAATAACAAAAAATGGTATACCAAGTTTGAAAATAATTGTTTAATATTTAATATGTTTTATTTAGATTTGTAGAGGGTTTGAATATACAGTTGTTCTAAGTGACACAGTAGCCCGTTCTCATGCTGGTTCATAGCAACAGATGTGCTATGAGTCATCACTAAGACATAAGTTTGCAACCTCCTTACATTCACTGGGCTCCATGTCTAGGTATCTTACTGCAATAAATGTTATCCTGTAATAACTTGTGATGTGACACATTCATTTCTTTGCCCACTAATCTAACTTTGCATCTCACTCTGTCCTCATCAGCTGGCACAGTGTTTACCAATGTGTGATCATTGACCTCTCTGACATCCTTCTTCATTTTTATATACCATTGTGCAGACTGAAAGTGGATCTCTCTTATCCTGGGATCCAAGGGACCTGCCCTTCCTTTTAACCTTTCCAAATATATCCATCTCTTCTCCTCAAGATAGGAACTATTAGTTCTGAAAGTTAAGAAGTGTATACTTACTTTTATGTATCTACTGGAAGTACTACACGTTTCACCTCCTGAAGGTAAGGAATGGACAGAAATCCTGTCTACAATTTGTTAAACGGTATGACTTATCAGTTTTGACTTCTGCAGCTAGTATTTCAATGGAACTGCATGATGTAGTGGCTGCAGTTCTGGCTCACAGGTGACTACTGTTGTCTAGGCTAAGCAAGGGACCAATTGTTGCTGGAACTGTTCGGTAGTCAATGGTTTTGATATCATCAACTCACTCTTGCAACTGCTGAACTTTGACTCCTGAAGTAGCAGTGATGGTCACATTGACGGCTGGCTGCAGTAAATGTGGTAAGCATAATATCTTACAATGGCAATAAAAGGTTGTGATGCTAACAGTGGTGAACAACTTGCACTGTTTTTGTGGGTAATTATCCTGCACTGTATGATCACAAACATATGGACTTCAGGAATGTGCTTGCAATGGATGTGTGGTAGAAGATCAAAGACACAATTCTTACTATTGTAGTGTGTAGTTTTACAATATTCAGGCTACAGTAATAGCTGTTTTTAGTAGTAAAATAGTTCAGTATCAACCTATTTTAAAAGCTAGAGTGTAGGTTCCTTTCTCAGTTGTAATCATTAGTTTATAGGCTCAGAGAAATATTTACAAAATATATCTTGTACTTGAAACCCTTCAGTAATGGAGAACCCTCCTGCTCAAGGCAAAGGTGCAAAACTCTGTGAGAAAATGACTTCTGAATAAAGTTAATAAAAACGCAAGTAATAAACAAAGTTATGTTGCAGCAGTTGTGAGCAGTTTTGACAAAATATGCAGACATTATCTGATGGCATTTACAGCTGTTGGTCACTTCCAGCTGCCATGGCAGGAAGCTGCAGCAAAATGCCACCTTTAGCAAGCTATCATCATATGCTGATAGAAGTGGGTTAAAGATAATCTTAATTGGGGCATGCACATTGAAAAAGTCTGTAAGAAATTAAGCACTACATACTACTTAATGAGAATATTAGAGGGGTGTTGCAACAAAGATTCTCTGAAAACTGTGTATTATGCCTACACATACTCACAGCTGAAATATTGGAATTATTTTCTGGGGTAACTCTTCTCTTAGCAAAAAGTTCTTTAGATGACAAAAAATAATTATAAGAATAATGGAAGGTGTAAAATGGAGCAAAAGCTGTAGATGACTCTTTAAAAAGCTAGAAATCCTCCCACTTCCATGTATATATGTGTATGAGATAACCATGTTTTTGAAAAAATATTCAATGGAAAATCCCACTCTCTTCCATAAAAATGAAACTATCCACTACTATAACACCACACAAAAATGAAACTCATTTAGAGCCCACCAGCACCACCATGAATAAAAAAGGAATCCTGCATTATGGGAAAGTTATTTATAATAAACTTTCCCCACAAATTATATCAATAAATGACCTGGCAAATTTCAAGTCAACTGCTAAGGCATATTTAACTCATCACTGCTTCTATAGCCTCCAGAAGTTCCTTCAGGAAGTTCACTAATGATTTGTGTGTTTGCCTTAGTGATGTATCACATGAATGTTACTAGAACTTTAATGATTTAGCATGTAAATGTTGCTGTAATACAAATATTAATCTGCCAGTACAGTACATGCTCTGTCTGCTTTAAAATATCTACTCTTTATTTTTGTACAATATTTGCAACTCAGTGATCATTTAATGTAGAAATAACGAAATTAATGCAAATTTAATATTATATTTTATTATATGTTGACTTGTCTTACATCAGAATGTACTATTTGTGTGCTATATGATTACCAGGACCAATAAAGACTCTACTCTACTCTGATCATAGAATGAAGGCTTTCATGACCAGATGACATAGCTGCTGGTAAACCTTTCAGGATGTGAAGTCGTGGTCCAATAAACTTTTCTGCTCCTGACTTTCCATCCAGGACTGCGCAGGATATCTTCAGAGGCACTCCTCTGCTGAGTCTTACCGACTAACTCAGCGGAGGAGCACCTCCGAAGATGTCCAGCGCAGTCCTGAATGAAATGTGAGGAATGGAAAAGTTTCTTGGCCCATGACCTCACATCCTAAAAGGTTTACCAGCAGCTATCTACTCTACTCTACTCTACTCTAAACATAGATGTAAGGAAACTTGGGGTAACAGGAGAAATATTGAACTTGCTAGATGAAAGAAGGAAGTGCAAAAATATTTAGGGAAAGACAGAAATACAGTAGCACAAGCTGCTTAGGAATGAAATAAATATGATGTGCAGGAAATCCAAGGTGAAATGGCTGCAGGAAAGATTTGATGATACTGGAAAAGGAATGGTCATTGGAAGACCTGATTCATCTTACATAAAAGTCAAAACATCCTTTGGTGAAATTAAAAGTTAGGGTGTCAACATCAGGAAAGGAACAGGAATTCCACAGTTAAACAAAGAAGAGAGAACAGATATGTGGAAAGAGTCTGTATGAGGGGAAGGAATAGTCTAGTGGCATGATTGAAGAAGTTGATATGGAAGATCCAGTATTAGAGTCAGAGTTCAACAGAGCTTTGGAAGACCTGTTATTCTCTGGTGGCTGCCAGATGACATCCCTTGGTATGGTGGGATTTCACCAGTTGTATAATCAGTAGGTGGGGCCATTTGACAAAACTGATAGTGACTGCTGCCTCAAGAGGGCACTTAGCCAATGGAACTACATTGACACACCTTGCATGGATACAAATCAAGTGTTGGATGACATCAGGTTTTGCAGAGAGCCAAAGGGCAAGCAGTCATTACAGCCGCTGACAGACGAACAACCAGATCGAGTGTACTCATCTGCATGATAATATAACCACTGCCACTGGGCCTTCGCAGTCAGTCTGTGCTCAGTCAGTCTATGCTAATCCCACAGTCAGTACAGTGATTTCACAGGAGTTGATGGTTGGAGTCCACACCAAGAAGCCCATAATGCTTCTTTTGCCACAGGCTCTGTCATAAAGCTGAGGTGTGTTTACAAAAGCTGGGCCACAGTGGTACTTTCACTGGTACAGATGTTTTTGAGCGATTTGCCTCCTCAGGTTTGGAAAACTGATTTTTATACTGCTGATTTTGAAAATAAGGTGTATCATACTCAGTAGCACATCATAATGGTGATGCTGCTCAAGGTGTTTGTTCCACTGTAAATTCTGTTTTGGTGGTTCTTTTTATTATCTTATTTCATTTCATTGTACAGGGATATGACTTGCATGTAAAGACAACTTCTATTATTAGATTGTGGATGACTATTTTTGAGCTTAGGTTTCCTCTGACTTTTGCATGTTAATTTGATTTGTATTTTGGGGGGCAAAAGTATATGTGTCCAGGGATTTCCTTTTGTAACTTTTTGCTTGTTTGGGTGTTGAATATGGATACACATAACCATCCCACAAGTAACACATGGTGCAACAAGTTAGAAAGCAACATCAAACAAGGAGAGGTTTTAGTTTCTCTGCTAAAGATCATAGAGAACATGATCTTGAGTTAGTCCTAGGTTACAAAAAAAAAGTGATCATTTTGCCAAGCCAGATTTTAGCAATGCTGCCACAATTCTAAATTTGGAAAGTGTGCAACTGGCTTTCCACACCAAGCCTGAGGATCAAAATGCAGGCCAGAATTCCAGTGTAGGGGTGAAGTCACAGCTGAGTCTGCAATTAGTCTTGTTGCCAGTAATTAGTTAAGTATGGGAAGGCTAATGCAAGTTTTGATGAAGGAACATGAAGAATACAATGAAATATTATATGCAGACATTGCAAAATTCAGACAAGGACCCAAAAATATCACAAGATTTAGGGGAAAAAATTAATGAAAAGCTAAATGATCTTGCTCTGAAAACTTGAACCAGGGTTGTAGCTGAACTTGAGACCCTCAATTTGAGCTAGTGGAGCAGAGCCTCTGCATCATAGAAGTGGAGCAGATGCACATTAGTGAAGAGATTAAATATGAGAGGCATGGCTTGTTGGGAATTTCCACGCATTAGAAGAGCAGTACCAGTGCAAGCAAGTGGAGTTGTTCATTGTCAAAAAGCTGGGGTACAGTGTCCCAAGTCCATTAAGGGCCATGCAGCAGAGAGTATCCAGGTGATTCACTTACTTGAATAGGAGGTTGAGCGTATAAAGGTAACTAGTCTCGATGAGACTCAGCAACAGAAGGATGAGGTCGTTGAGCTTGCAGAAAAAGTAGGGAGCTTTTCTGTCAGCGAAAGTAGTGACAAGACGACAATGATCACTGTCATTGATATCAAAGAGGTGCGCTCTCTGTTGAAATCTCAGCAGGGACATATGAGTAAGCAAGAGGCACAGAGATATAACATACAAACTGCAAAAAATGTGTGACTCACCTTGGGGCCCCCCTCAGGTGTCATACTGAAGTGAGTGCAAGTGCCAGAAAAAATAGGCACGATAGTGTGGACCCAGAGTCTGGCCACGATGAGGAGAGCAAAATAGGAATCATTGCAAACAGTCTCATGGGGAGGAAATGCAAGAATTCAGTTTCAAGCACTTCCTCTTGGTGAGGAAGTTCGAAGTATTCAGAAACTCTTGCAGCATGATCTAGCCCAGGTCCTAGCTGGAACAGTTTCAGTTTTCTCTCCCTTCTGCCTGGCTGAGTGCACAATGAATACTTGAGCAGTTGTCTTGAAAGTGAACCCACCATATGAATGAATTAGCAGTGTGATATGGCAATTAAGTAATGATTTTCAACAAGCTTGTCTGTCAGTCTATTAGTTCAAGGTGGCACATGATCATGTGAAGCACAGCAGTATTGTGTAACTGAACTTGAACCAGTCCAGCTTCTCATGCCCCACATGATTATTTAAATGCATGTTTTATTGCAACTAGTTCCTGTATGACCCATACAGGCCAGTGGAGTTATCCATGTCTGTACTACAAAGCTGCCTACACACTTGTGCCACATCATCCTCACAGAGAGGTGCAAGGTTGATATAGAAACATTTAAGATGTTGCTGCTAGAACTTGAATACGACACAGGTGAGTGTGCGCCAAACAGTGCACAAGGCTGTTACAGGCCACAGCTGCAAGTGGGCCAGACAATACAGAGGGTTGCTGCAAGTTCCCCCTCCTGCCCCCCCCCTCCCCCCTTTGCTGATGGACAGCCCTCTGATTAAGCTGGACAAGGCTTCTTGCTGTGGCGATGACAGTGAGTGGTGAGCTGTCAGCCATGTGGACACACCCGCCAGATTTTGGTGAACTAGGGTTGATGAAACTGAGTTTCGGTGAGACAGCTGGGGAGTGCATGTAAATGGTTGTGACAGGTCATTGGCATAACTATCAAGTATTCCAGGTAGTGCAGGAACATGGACTGGTCACTTGTGCTTGTAACAAGACAAAGACACAAGACTCACTATCGCTTGAGATGTGTGAAATCAACCCAAATTGGTTGTGACATCCAACATGATTGGTGCTCCAAGGGGGCATACCATTACATGACACAAGTCATCTCATGCACCAAATCTGTGAGAGATCATCGGGAAGTGCCATCACATTTGGCCAGCTGACTGATGTTATATGAGAGTGCACCTTGGTCAATGTTGTCTCTTGTTAAGGGGGCACACAGAAGAGACATAACATGCCAGCCTTGCACAGGAATAACAAAACGACCATCAGCACTCCACACTGGGATGCTGATGATGCATGGAGACACTCAGCCATGACTACCACCATGTACCATGTCAATGAGGTACACAGGATGATACAGGCCACTTTGAGAGGGTTTCCTGGGACTGAGGCAGTGAGGTTATGCATCACAGATGGGGACAGTATGACTCCCACTGATACCTGTGACAATGATCCTCCATCCCCCCCCCCTCCCCCTCACCATCCTGCTTTTGTACCATATGATAGTGGATCTACTGTGTGTGTCAGAATACAATGTCTGAGCACTTGTTTACAGTATGATGTACAAACTTGCATGTGTTTATGTGTTTCTTTCAGTGAGACTGAAAAGAAAGAGAGAGAGAGGGAGACAGAGGCATACAGATACAGGGTGCACATTAATAAAACCAACAAACTGCAGGGATGGATTCCTGAGTGGAAATGGAGGAAACAAGGTCCTATGAACAATTGTCTTGAAATGCATCGTTTCCACAGTAGATGGTGCTGACAAATGGCAGTTCCCACAACTATGTGCCATGTGTTCCTTGTATGTTGCAGATTGTGTGATTGATGCAGCATATTGTAAGCACCAGAATGGTCTGATATTCAGCCAAGCAGATGGAAACAGTCAAGAGACAGCATGGCTATACTGAAACAAGTACTCTCATAGACACCAGCCACATCAAACAACATTTCCAGCCCTTTTTGGGTATTTGTGTGATCACGGTTCCTTTCAGATAGACGAACATGCAGGGAGCTAGTGGACAGTACATACTCCAGATTTGGAGGACTGAGTTCTACAGGATATCAAGACAAACTCTGGTACAAGTTCAAGGCAAGAGGCCTGCCGATATGGTGTAAGCCAATGTACAGCCCCTACTATCCTTATCACCTGTAATCCTATGGAGGCCACTTTAAACATCTGTTGTGATGTGAATGCAATGCAGCTCTGTACTGTGTTCTGGGACAATTTGTTGTCATTGCACACACACCATCCATTTCTGACACATGTTTGCAGCACCTTTTTTCCTCCATTTATAGTCAGGAATCTATCCCTGCAGTTTGTCAGTTTTATTAATGTTCATCCCGTATATTGTTTCTTTTAATGAATCCTGTTTCTATCAACATTTTGTTCATTTTCTGAACTTTTGGGTCAGTCCAGGGAGGATATTCATGTTGTTAGCGTGTTTCATTTATAAATTTGTGCACAGTTGTGCTGTGAATATTCATTAAAGAAATTTTTTGTGAGAAGGAATGCTCTGACAACAAACTTTTGGTAGGTATTTCTGTAACATTGTCTGTGTTCTCATTTTGGTGATGCCATACATTGTACTCCATGATTAGGGGCTAATTTTTATTTGCTTTATTTATGGTTCCTTTTTTTCTCTCTTTTTCCACGTTTAATAATGTTCTTTATTCTTAGTTATTAATGTGTTAGTGTATTTTGTCTTATGGTTTAAGGTTTATTATACTTATATTTTTTAAATCTCTTTTGCTGTGGCACTTTAGCTTACATCCCAGGTTTATTTCATGATTTATTTGGAGGTAGGATTTTCATCTTTTTTTTATTTATTCAGGGACTTGCTTTGCTCCACTGTAGCTTTGGTATGTGGAAGTGTAACATACCTTGAGATACTTAGTTTATGTTTGAAAATGAACAGAGAAAGTACAGTGCCAAAATTCCCACATATAAACCACACAATTAGATTCATCCCAACAATTGATATAGAAATTTCAAACCTAATAAAGAAACTAAAAGTCAGACAGTCATCTGGCTTAAATGGTGTTACATCATACCTCATAAAGGAATGCAGGGAAGCTATATCCTGCTACTAGTACCTGTAAGTGTGAGTACACCAAGTGTAGTGTCACCACACACGTGTACTTAAATCAACTGCCAACTGTATCAGCACAGGCCAGCCACTAGAGGCCATCTGTAGGAAGCCTGCACAATGCATGGTCTCTGCCACACCGTGTACTGGTGACTCACACCAGCACAGAGCAGGGCAGACTCACCCTCACTATGTTATTTTAATTTGTACTACTCACGTCAGTTGTTCTGTGTATTACTTATGTTGCAATGTACGAGGGCTATCCACAAAGTACATTACATTTTGGAATTAAAAATAAATAAAGTATTGGAAATTTTTTTAATTATATACAGATGAAAGCCACACTTAAATACTACTTTTCTACATAGTTTCCATTTAAATTAAGGCACTTATCATAGCAATGGACGAGCTTGGAAAATCCTTCGTCGTAAAATTCGGCCGCCTGCGCCTTCAACCATGTGGTTACCTCTTCTTGAAGCTGTGCCTCGTCATCAAAACACTGCATAGCCAACCAGTTCTTCATTGCTGGGAATAAGTGGAAGTCGCTCGGTGCCAGGTCGGGACTGTGTGGTGGATGAGGAAACAATTCCCACTTAAAAGATTCGAGAACTTCACGAGTGGCATTTGCCGTGTGGGCCCGGACGTTGTCGTGAATCAGCAAGATCTTTGAGCCCAACTTTCCCCGGCGCTTGTTTTGTATTGCTCATCTGAGGTTGTGCAGAGTTTGGCAATACCTTTGAGAGTTTATTGTAGTGCCTCTTTCCAGGAAATCCACAAAAATCACACCTTTTCTGTCCCAAAAGACAGTCGCCATCACCTTCCTTGCCGACATTGTCTGCATGCATTTCTTGGGTTTTTGGGGGGAATTTGTGTGCCCCCACTGCATTGACTGCAATTTTGTCTCGCAGTTCACATGCTTAACCCATGTTTCGTCACCAGTAATGATGCAATCGAGTAATGAGTCGCCATCTTTCTCGTAAGCGTCCAAAAACGTTAATGCTGCAGCCATTCTCTGATTTTTGTGAATCTCTGTCAAGATTTTTGGTATCCATCTTGCACAAACCAAGCTTTCTGGTAATGATTTCGTGCAACAAACTTCGTGAAATTTGTGGAAAACTCATAGAGAGTTCCGTTATTGTGAAATTACGGTTTTCACGGACCACGGCATCGACTTTTCAACAAGTTCGGCAGTCACTATGCTGGGTCTTCCACTTCGCTCTTCGTCATGAACGTTAGTTCGGCCATTTTTAAATTTTATGACCCATTGACGCACTCCACCTTCAGTGATTATGTTGTCTCCATACACTTCACAAAGCTGCCGATAGATTTCTATTGGTGTACAGTTTTTTGCAGTCAGAAACCTTATTACAGCACACACTTCACACTTCGCGGCATTTTCAATTAACACTGACATTTCAAACTGTCACAGTAACTCAACGGAGTACAGCACGAACCTCTCACTAGCACGGCAGGATGCCGACTGAGCGGCGGAATGCCATGACACCAAGATGGCCGCGCTAGCCCCACCCCTAACGGACACAAACGAAAACGTAATGTACTTTGTGGATAGCCCTCGTATATATGATTCTTTAGTCTTGTTATGTGTGGAGTATGAGAGGCTTATTTCCGTTAGTGTCCAGAGGTTTATGAATAAATCGATATTTGTGTTTATTGGATCAGTTTTATGTAGGCCTATTAGTTGGTTACTACATGACTGGCAATTAGTTTGGAAGGGTTTCCTTGTGTGCTGTCTTTAATTGCAGTTTCATCTGTTTTAGTCATTTTGGATGCTGTGCTACCTGCCATTACTGAACAGCTTACTTCAGCAGTGACCACACTGTCAGCTTCCACTGTCCATCCACACACTTTTCCTCCATATGATGATTCAGCTGAGGATTGGGAAGCTTATAAAAAGTCTCAGATTGCATTTTCTGGCTTTCAACGTGACACACTTGAATTTGAGCAAAGCCTTATTCCTCTCATGGATTCCACCCTAGGAGTATCAATTATTGTGTCACCTTGATCAATGAATGTCTGCCATAACAGCATGAGTTGAATTCTACTGATGCCACAAGAAGCCAAACCAGTCATACAGGGCCTGGGCAGCCGAACTTCATGGCCTTTGCTGTTAAGTGTCAGTTCATTACTTATGTCCATAATGACTCTTATGCAGATTCTATGGTGTGCAGCACAATTATCTGTTTAGCTCTGGACAAAGAAGTGCACTAGAAGGCTTTACTCTGTGAAAACCCCCCATTGGTAGGAGTTTTGCAAATAGAACAGTCTTTTGAAATTTCTCATGCAGAGGGTGACCAGACTGAAGTGTGGGGCTATGTGGCAGTAGTACCACAAGATGTGCCCATTAGGGCGATAGGTAACTTGCACAAGGAAGCAGCAATGGTGGTAGTAAACATGTGGGCCCAGCACTGAGCTGACTATGCTCAACCCAATCAACCATGACTGCCACAGCACCAGTGTCAGTGTTCTCTGTTTCCATCTTGTCCTTTCAGTTTTGTTCAGCACAAACATTTAGCATGCCGTAAGTTCTGGGCTACTTGTAATGCTTGCCAGAAGAATGGCCATTTTGCATTCATGTATTGTTTGCTGAAGGACATAGACATAAAATGTGCAACTCCAATGATTGTGACTTCTCCCAAGTTCTTTATCGAGTTCAGTGTTTTTCGCCAAAAGCTCCAGCTACAGGTGCTGCAGTGAAATTATTGCATTCTCAAACCTACATCAGTTTAGGCTTGCCACCATTGACACAAGTCATGTGCAAGTGGTCAGTTAAAAAAATAGAACATTGCACTGTTGGGACAATTTATAGCATCTGCTTCTTACAAGTCAGTGGTTCAATCCATTACATATTTGATGGTTGTTGATGCCGATGTTGAGAACTTGCTTGGGACGGATGTGTTTCAGGCACTTGAATTTACTGTCACCAACGCAGCTCACCTTGTGCCGATTCAGGTACCATATTCTCAACTGGAAACACTGTGTGAGGAGTTTTTGGACTTGTTTTTGGATGCTATAGGGTGTGCTATGAATTTTTCTGCTCATGTTGTTGTTGTGGTCTTCAGTTCATAGACTGGTTTGATGCAGCTCTCCATGCTACTCTATCCTGTGCAAGCCTCTTCATCTCCAAGTAACTACTGCAACCTACATCCTTCTGAATCTGCTTAGTGCATTCATCTCTTGGTCTCCCTCTACAGTTTATACTCATATTTCCTTAAAATTCAAAATGGCCTCATTTTTGTTATGTGTTTCCTATTCTTGTCACGCTGATAGATTGTGTGAAAACTGAATTGAATAGACTTTAATCTCTAGGGATGGTGCAACCTGTTATGGCTAGTAAATGGTCTGTTGGTTGTTGTTCAGAAGCCATCAGGGAAACTTTGCCTCTATGGCAACTGCGGTACTACTGTCAATCATGGATATGTATCCTGTCCTACACCTGGAGGAACTGTTGGCAGAAATATCAGGTGGCCAGTACTTCTCTAAAACTGATATGTCTAAAGCATATCTGCAGGTTCCTGTGGATGAAGAGTCTCAGCAAGTTCCGGTTTGAATACACATTTTAGTCTCTAAAAATGTTTGCACCTTCCTTTTGGTGTGGCTAGTGCCCCTACTATTTTCCAAAGATTTTTAGAGCAACTTACTATGCCTGTCCTGGATTGCATTAATTATCTGGATAATATTGTTGTCATGGGCTCCTCCACAGCCAGTTGCTTGCAAAATTTGGGCACTTTGTTTTCTGTCTTACCGTCTGCAGGCTTACAGTGTAACCTTACAAAATGTCAGGTTTTTCAACCTTCTATTGTTTACTTGGAGATTGCGGTCTTGCAGAATGGGATTCTGCCTCTACCAGACCACATCTCCCCTCATCCATGAAGGGGCTTCAGGTCTTCGTAGGGAAGATAGCTTACTACTGTAAATTCCTGCTGAGGGTGGTCACATTGATCCAGCTGTTGCATGTCATGTTATGCAAGAATGTACCTTTTTCCTGGAGCCCAGATTGTGAATATGCTTTTCAAGTGCTGTAATCCATACTACAATTTCCCCCTTTTTTTAGCTACATAGTTTTGGTGACTGGCACCACACAATAAGGTCTTGGGGTGGTCCTTGTGCACTGATATGCCAAAGCTCTGAAGAACCTGTTGCTTTCACTTCTAAATCTCTCTCTCCAGCCCAATGGTGTTACTCTCAGGTGGGAAAAGAGGCTCTTACCATTGTCTATGCTCTCCAGAAATTACAAGCTCTTTTTTGTGTGTGTGTGGGGGGGGGGGGGGGGGGGGAGGTTCCAAGTTTTACCTTATTACTGACCAGAAACCCTTGGTTTCCTTGTTTAACCCTCACACTTCCTTGCCTGGAAAGGGAGCACACCACCTCCGGTGCTGGACACTGTTCTTGTCTTGCTACAGTTATGAAATCTATTTTTGATGTATATCTAAACATGCCAATGTGGGCACCTTGTCCTGCCTTCCTGTGGGTCCTGATCCTGACTTCAATAATGAACAATTGCTTTGCTTCCATCTAGATACTGAAATGCAGGCCACAGTCAAGGGTTTCCCACTTGTGAGCTTGCACATAGCAACTATCATTGCCGCCAACCCGGTTCTCCGCGAGGTGGATCAGTTTGTTCAACAAGGCTGGTCAGATAAACCCCACATCAGGCTTTGCACCCTCTGCACAATTATTTTTCCTTACGGTATCACCTCTCTGTTTTGACAGTGTTTTGCTGTTGTCTGCAGAGGACCTGTCTCCCAGAGCAGCCTCTCCACCAGGGCCATTGCAGAATTTCACACACTAAACTGTTAGCTAGGAGGCATGTCTTTTGGACAGGGATTGATGGTGAAATAGTCCATTTTGTTGGAGTTTGTGAGCAGTGTGCCTGATAACAGGCAGTTCCCAGAGCATCTCTGGTCCCCTAGACCACTCCACACCAGTCATGAGAATGCATTCATGTGGACTTTGTAGCGCCCTTCTCGAATTCCTACTCGCTCTTGGTTGCAGATGCATTTTCCTGGTTTCCTCACATTCTACAGTGTGCATTGACACTGGTTGAACTCACAGTTCCTACTGGAGACTCGTATCCATGTAGACACAGAGCACTGCTGACTCACTCTCACTATGTTCTTTTAGTTTGTACTGTTCACATCAGTTGTTCCGTGTATCACTTATGTTGCACCTTCTGTATGATTCTTTCATCTTGTTATGTGTGGAGTCATGAGAGGCTTATTTCCATTATTGTTCAGAATTTTATGACTAAAGCCATATTTGTGTTACATGTTTTGGTTTTGTGTATTACTTGGTTACTGCAGGGAAAGTCTACTGAAACCCTTAAAATGTGCTGAATGCTCCTATAGAGGAAGGTGCATTTCCAGATTCACTAAAATCAAGTAAAGTAAAGCCAGTATTTAAGAAAGGAAACAGAGGTGAATTACAGAACTACAGGCCAATATCATTCATCTCAATTTTTCTAAAATGTGGTGCTGTCGTGGCCTTCAGTCCTGAGACTGGTTTGATACAGCTCTCCATGCCACTCAATCCTGTGCAAGCTTCTTCATCTCCCAGTACCTGCTGCAACCTACATCCTTCTGAATCTGTTTAGTGTATTCATCTCTTGGTCTCCCTCTACGATTTTTACCCTCCGCGCTGCCCTCCAATACTAAATTGGTGATCCCTTGATGCCTCAGAATATGTCCTACAAACCGATCCCATCTTCTAGTCAAGTTATGCCACAAATTTCTCTTCTCCCCAGTTCTATTCAATACCTCATCATTAGTTATGTGATCTACCCATCTAATCTTCAGCATTCTTCTGTAGCATCACATTTCGAAAGCTTCTATTCTCTTTTTGTCTAAACTGTTTATCGTCCACAATTCACTTCCATACATGGCTACACTCCATAAAAATTCCTTCAGAAAGGACTTCCTCACACTTAAAACTATACTTGGTGTCAACAAATTTCTCTTCTTCAGAAACGCTTTCCTTGCCATTGCCAGTCTACATTTTATATCCTGTCTACTTCAACAATCATCAAATAGCAAAACTCATTTATTACTTTAAGCATCTCGTTTCCTAATCTAATACCCTCTGTATCACCCAATTTAATTTGACTACATTCCATTATCATCGTTTTGCGTTTGTTGATGTTCATGTTATATCCTCCTTTCAAGACACTGTCCATTCTGTTTACCTGCTCTTCCAGGTCCTTTACTGTCTCTGACAGAATTACAATATCATCGGCAAACTTGAAAGTTTTAATTTCTTCTCCATGGATTTTAGTTCCTACTCCGAATTTTTCATTTGTTTCCTTTACTGCTTGCTCAATATAGAGATTGAATAATATCAGGGACAGGCTACAACCCTGTCTCACTTCCTTCCCAACCACTGCTTCCCTTTCTTGCCCTTTGACTCTTATAACTGCCATCTGGTTTCTGTAAAAATTGTAAACAGCCTCTCACTCCCTATATTCTGCCACTGCCACCTTCAAAATTTGAAAGAGAGTATTCCAGTCAACATTGTCAAAAGCTTTCTCTATGTCTACAAACGCTAGAAATGTAGGTTTGCCTTTCCTTGATCTATTTTCTAAGATAAGTCTTAGGGTTAGTATTGTCTCACGTGTTCCAACATTACTACAAAATCCAAACTGATATTCCCTGAGGTCGGCTTCTACCAGTTTTTCCATTTGTCTGTAAAGAATTCGCATTAATATTTTGCAGCCATGGCTTATTAAACTGAGAGTTCTGCACTTTTCACATCTGTCAACCCCTGCGTTCTTTGGGATTGGAATTATTATATTATTCTTAAAGTCTGAGGGTATTTTGCCTGTCTCATACATCTTGCTGACCAGATGGTAGAGTTTTCTCAAGGCTGGCTCTCCAAGGCTATCAGTGGTTCTAATGGAATGTTATCTTGTTTCGACTTAGGTCTTTCAGTGCTCTGTCAAACTCTTCATCCAGTATCATATCTACCATTTCATCTTCATCTACATCCTATTCCATTTCTATAATATTGTCCTCAACAACATCGCCTTTGTATAGACACTCTATAACCTCCTTCCACCTCTCTGCTTTCCCTTCTTTGCTTAGAACCGTGTTTCCATCTGATCTCTTGATATTCATGCAAGTGGTTCTCTTTTCTCCAAAGGTCTCTTTAATTTTCCTGTAGGCAGTATCTATCTTGCCCCTATTGATATATGCCTCTACATCCTTACATTTGTCCTCTAGCAATCCCTGCTTAGCCATTTTGCATTTCCTGTCTATCTCATTTTTGAGAAGCTTGTATTACTTTTTTCCTGCTTTATTTACTGCATTTTTGTATTTTCTCCTTTCATCAATTAAATTCATTATCTCTTCTGTTACCCAAGGATTTCTATTAGCTCTTGTCTTTTTACCTATTTGATCCTCTGCTGCCTTCACTATTTCATCTCTCAAAGCTACCCATTCTTCTTCTGCTGTATTTCTATCCCCCATTCTTGTCAATCATTCTCTAATGCTCTCCCTGACACTCCCTACAACCTCTGGTTCTGTCAGTTTATCCATCTCCTTAAATTCCCACCTTTTTGCAGTTTCTTTAGTTTTAATCTACAGTCATAACCAATAGATTGTGATCAGAGTCCACATCTGCCCCTGGAAATGTCTTACAATTTAAAATCTGGTTCCTAAATCTGTGTCTTACCATTATATAATCTATCTGAAACCTGTCAGTATCTCCAGGCTTCTTCCATGTATACAACCTTCTTTTATGATTCTTGAACCAAGTGTTAGCCATGATTAAGTTATGCTCTGTGAAAAATTCTACCAGGCGGCTTCCTCTTTCATTCCTTACCCCCATTCCATATTCACCTACTACATTTCCTTCTCTTCCTTTTCTTGCTGTCAAATTCCAGTCACCCATGACTATTAAATTTTCATCTCCCTTCACTATCTGAATAATTTCTTTTATCTCATCATACATTTCATCAATCTCTTCGTCGTCGGCGGAGCTAGTCAGCATATAAACTTGTACTACCGAGGTAGGTGTGGGCTTCATATCTATCTTGGACACAATAATGCTTTCACTATGCTTTTTGTAGTAGCTTACTTGCATTCCTACTTTTTTTATTCATTATCAAACCTACTCCTGCATTACCCCTATTTGATTTTGTATTCATAACCCTGTATTCACCTGGCCAGAAGTCTTGTTCCTCCTGCCACCAAACTTCACTAATTCCCACTATATCTAACTTTAACCTATCCAGTTCCCTTTTTAAATTTTCTAACCTACCTGCCTGATTAAGGAATCTATATGAAATGATAATTCACAATAGAATTGTATGTTTATAAGCAAATTTAAAATAGTAAATTTCTTGCAACATGATTTCAGAGAAGGAAAATCAATTGATAGGCAATAGGAGACTTGCAGGTTCTTCAAGGACCCATCCAAAGCATTTGACGATAAATCATTTAAGGATAATGGAAGAACTCTATCAGTGTGGAAATCCAGGGACATGCTATGATGATCAAATTGTACATTATGTATCAGAAACAGTGCACAGAAATCAGACATACTAGTGCGGAAACAACTAATTACAGATCTGAATTAAAAACTGTCAGACATGGTGTATCACAAGGCTGTATGCTTGGGCCAGTACTGTTTATTCTCCATGTAGACAATTTCTTAGAATACATAAAAAAGAAACTTACAAAATACTTAGTGCAAGGCACCCTTTTTATAAATCAATTTAAAACACTTTATCTCATGCTCCAAACCAAAGTGAAATGTATAATATAAATATTAAAATAAATAGTGAGGCAGTTAGAAAAGTAGGTAGCACAAAATTTTTGGGAACTATAATAGATAAGCAGCTGACATAAGGTGGGGGAGGGGGGGGGGGGGGAGGGCGCATAGATATGCTGTGATAAAACATAAAGACTTAGATTTTCCTCATGCACAAAAGAGCAAAAACTGTGCACGATAAAGTACTCAGGACAATATACTATGGATTTAGTTACCACATCTGTCCTAATAATTTCACATATGGGGAAGTGCACAATATTTTTACTTAAAAAGAATATTTAAAATTCAGTAAAGAGCAATAAGATGTATAGCCAAAATAACACCCAGACAAATTTGTAGATAAGCTTTTGTATGCCATAAGATTATGACAGTGTACTCACTGTACATATCTGCAATATTTCTAAAATGCGGGTATACTTACAACATTGCTCCCAATAACGCCACTGCAGACTTCCTCAGTCTCTATGTTGAGTGTGACGCAGGCATCCAAGACTAAAGCTTCTAATTCATCTTTTGATTTCCCATTCTTGTAATACTCCATAAATGCATTCAAAATTACATCACAGAGGACACAAGTGGTCAACTGGTCCTGTAAATAAGAGTATAGCAAGAATAACATCAGTGTGTTATTTATTGCAGCAATTATTAAGTTTGCTTCTACAACTACACTTTCATCAGTGGAAAATCACAACACACATTAATTTTTTGAAATTTATTACTGGACATCTTCTGCAACTCAAATATTTTCAAGTGTATGTTATTGTTCATACTGTAAATACACTTTTCTGTTTTTTTCTTTTTTTTTAATATTGAGTAAAATTATGTCCACTGTATTTATGCTTTGTGATAATTCATAATTATGCAAGTGTTCTCACCCAACCCATATGATTTCAGCTAGCACCATATTGAAAACAGTGCCAATATTTAGTATCTGTGGCATCCTGTGTGAATGGTAACTCACAGTGCCATTGTGATATGCCATGAGCTGTTGTCACCTTAGATGCATGTGTGATTGTGGCTTAACTGCATAACCAAACAACAGCACCCCAGGTGATATGAACAAATATTTCACAGGCCTATTTAATAAATGCAATTCTGATGAATAAAATAATGGAAAACCAGGATGAAATGGAACAATATTATGAGAAGGAAATTAGCTACTCACCATATAGCTGAAATGCTGAGTTGCAGATAGGCACAACAAAAAGATTTTCACACTTAAAGCTTTCGGCTGATGGCCTTCATCAACAACAGACACACTTACGCACACACATACACACACACACACACACACACACACACACACACACACACTCATGCAAATGCAACTATCACACACAACTGCAGTCTCAGGCAACTGGAACTACACTGCGAGCAGCAGCACTGGTGCATGATGGGAGTGGCGACTGGGTGGGGGAAAGGAGGCGGCTTAGGGTGGGGAGGGAGACAGATAGTGTGGTGGGGATGGCAGACAGTGAAGTGCTGCAGTGCTGCAATGCTGCAGGTTGGGCAGCAGGCAGCTGGCTGATTTTTTTTTTTGGGGGGGGGGGGGGGTTTGGTGGAGTAGCGGAAAAGGAGAAAAAAGAAATAAATAAAAATATAATAAAATAATAAGATAAAGTAAATAAAAAGGACTGGGTGTGATGGTGGAATGACATCTGTGTAGTGCTGGAATTGGAGCAGGGATGGGGCTGGATGGACGAGGACAGCGACTAACGTAGGTTGAGGCCAGGAGGGTTACGGGAATGTAGGATGTATTGCAGGGAAAGTTCCCACCTGCACAATTCAGAAAAGCTGGTGTTGGTGGAAAGGGACAGGCTGTGAAGCAGTCATTGAAATGAAGGATATCATGTTTGGCAGCGTGTTCTGCAACAGGGTGATCCACTTTCTTCCTGGCCTGGTGGCCATTCATGTGGACAGACAGCTTGTTGGTTGTCGTGACTACGTAGAATGCCGCACAGTGGCTGCAGCTCAGCTTGTAGACCAAATGACTGGTTTCACAGACATTCCACCACCACACCCAGTCCCTGCGACTCAGCATCTCCACTGTGTGGTTATTAGCTACTTTCCTACTCATAACACAATTCTGATGAATAATGGTTTGAATAGTAATAAGAAACAGAATTTGATTAACTGCTTTTTTTAATAATTTTGTTTAATTTTGTTTGATGGTGTGCTATTTTTGAATTTAAATTGCTGTGAATCTCTACTGTTATGGTACAAGTTTGTATATGTAAAAGCAAACCATCTTTTATGTTCTATTGTATGGCTATCCATTTGGTGTGTTTCTAAGGCTGATTCTTGCACTTGTGTGGTGTAATCGAACTTCAAACATTATGAAATAGATTCAGTGTTGATGCAGGTAGATGATGTTAAAGGTGGAGGTGGAGATCAGTGGTGAAATGTTAGCAGTTTCTTGGATTGGGAACTGTAGTCTACTGGTAAATGTAAGAAGTCTGAGTACAGAATTGCCACCAAAACTAGATACGCCCAGGTAAGAGAGAGGTTGGCCAAATCAATATGTGTTTACCATGTTCATGCAGTTGGTGTAAAATGGTAAGCAATTGAAGGAAGGGCTTCTGGTAAATCTTGAGAGAAGTAGCAAGCAAAGAAAGGGAGACTGAAGTGCTTGGAGCAAAATAAGAATCATTTAAATGAAGATCTTACTCCAAAACTCGGCTGAAAACAGAAGTCAGTGAAAGGAAAACATAAGAGAAAGCTTTCCCACAAAACTTGACATAAACAAAGAATTTCTGGCTGCAACTGGCTGGCAAATGGGCAAAGAGCATAAACAGAGAATGTATGTGATCAGTGCCCAGCTAGGAGAGCAAATTGAAAGATTCATACAACAATGTAAAGAGATCAAAACTGACATTTGTGGCATAGAAGAGGACCACATCAACAAAATTGACATTTATACTATTCATGTAGAACATTTAGACACAAAAGTCAGTGAATAACAAATGAAAGTTGTCAATGTTGAAAATGAGGTCAAAGAAATGCTTAATACAAATAGTTACCACACATCAGATAAACAAACTAAGCAAAGATACTATCAGATGCAATCACTTGTCAGCTGAGTAGAAGTAGCCAAAAGGTAAAGAATGAAGCTATAACATTAAACCTGGGTTTAATTATTTACAGGAATTGAAGTGGAATAATCACATATGTACAGTTGTAGCTACAGCAGATGGCATAGTAAGAAGCCACGTTCCAGGAATGCAAAATGGTCAGGCATTCCTGACCATTGGGATTTTAGTAAATTCAGTCATACTGCCAAATGGCTTCCAGTTGATTTCTTTGGTCAGATTAAGGACTTATGGGACAAGCAGTGAAAAATCTGCTTTGTAGCATTAAGAATCAAAGGTGAAGTGGTAACATGGGCATGTGTACTGCACAAAATGCAGCACATACAATGAATTATCCTATGACTGCAACATCAGTGAGTTACAACTGGAATCAGTAAATTTGTACAAACAACCTGGGTTTAATGATTTATGGGAAATGAAGTGGAATAATCACATGAGTACAGTTGTAGCTATGGCAGATGGCAGACTTTAGGAGGATACTAGGGAAATGCAGTGTACATAGGAGCTGCTTACAAATACCCTGTTGTCCCATCTTAGGGTACTGCTCAAGTGTGTGGGACCCATATCAAATAAGACCAGCTGGGGATACTGAATGTCTGCAAATAACGGCAGCACAAATGTTCACAGGCTTATTTGACTCAGGGCGGAGCATCTCATAATGTTGAAAAACCTGAATTGAAAGATACTTGAAGACAGACTCCAATTATCTCTCAAAAACTTACCTACAAAAATTAAAAAACCAATATAAAGTGAAGAATCTATAGACAAGAGGTATTCAGCCCCCCCCCCCCCCGGCCCCGCTTCCCCTCTGCCCTCACACACACACACACACACACACACACACACACACACCACCACCACCACCACCACCACACAAAAATGAAAGGTGCAGTGTACACAGAAATGGTGTGGTCCAAATCTCTGGGAACAGCACTGTGGAGACATGTTGCACACTTGTCATGGGTGACACACATTGGTGTGGCAAAGATATGCACAAGATAGACATGCTATAGAATAGTGGCAGATTCGGACAGCGATGGACTCAGTATTTTGCAAGCAATAGATTTTCAACAGCAAAGAAGATTTTAGATGCTTCCATTATAGTTGAAAACATGTAAACTCACCATTTCCAGAATATATTGTATTAGATGAACTGAGGGACAGCATTTAGAGAAATGCAATGCAGCCCAATGAGATAAAATATCTAACTGTTTCTATATACTGTGGAAATTACCCAAGAGTATTGGCAGGTTGTGTGATAAACACACAAAAAATAATAGCACCTGTATGTTAAAATGTCTTCATGAAATTCATTTGATTGTTTTGTGATGTGTTGCTATCATTGACAGATGAAGTTAGTGTATTTGTAATCGCGGAGATGAGTGGATGTGGACTCATCATTGATAGATGACCACTTCATGGCATTACTTTTGGATCAGCTTTGCAACAAGAACACCTCTATTTTACCATAATCAATTCCATTCCCATGTGTAACATGTAAGGTTTCTTTCTGTTCCATGACAGATGAGGCATTCACCCTTTACACAAATGTAATGAAATCACTCTCCAGGGGTGTGTTTACAAATGAGTGAAGAATAGTCGGTAGCAGGTTTTGAGAGAATGACAATCAGTGCAATGCGCATTTGTTATTTTAACATAAAACATTTATGAACTGTCAATACAAAGTTGTGTGTTCATGTTATCATTCAAGGTATTTACATGTTACACAATGTTATTCCGGTTTGTGACTGAGCATTCTCAAGACTTCAATGTGTCAGTACCATAATAGGAAATCAAACAAAAAATTCATTACAGTTATAACAGCTACCCCCAAGAGTTATTAAAGAATGTCTTCCCACAAACTTCCTAAAATGCTCTACCATTTCATTTCAGAATGGCTATAGCACTCACTAAAGATTCTTATTTTCAACAATATTCCAGTTGATGTTTTAGGTACTTCACTTAACATAGGTGCTGAAGTAGAATGTTTTAGACAAGAATTAATTTTATCAGATAAACCTGTTTTATGCATTCAACAATATTATAAAAGGATATCTTGCTACTCGCTACATAGAGGAGGCTCTGAGTTGAACACAGGTACATCCAAATGACAATAAAGCATTTAAGCTTCTGACCAAAAGGCCTTTTTCAGAAATAGCAGACACACACACACACACACACACACACACACACACACACACACACACACACATTCACACAAGCACAACTCATGTACAGATGGCCATTTTTTTGGCCACAGTGACAAGACTGCAAGGTGCAACTCGGTCTGATATGAACAGCAATCTGACATTGGTGGTGGGGTTGAGGAAGAGGCCTGAGGTGGAGGTGGGAAGGGATAGCAGGGAAGGGGTAGGAGAAGGTGGTGTGCTGCTGTGAGGACATGCAGGAATGTGGTGGGGTCTGCATAGTGTCACTAGCAGTGACGGCTGCTGTGGAAGAGCACATGAACACATGAACATCCAAACTTTTGACACCTTGAGGATTTATTGGTTATTTTTCTTTGAGTGCTGTTAAATGTACTACAGACACAATAATCTGAAATATATGACACTTTACTTTACTGTGCTATTCCTCATTCCTACTTCCCTAGACTTAGTGAAACTCTGCATCACGGGTACAAGCACACTCTCAGTTGTGCACATTTTAAGGAGCTTCTGCATGTGCATGACTGGCATGACGTAATTGCCTTATGGGTCAAATACATGTGGAGCAGATAAACAATGTACATGGGTTGTGGCGTACACAGCTAGTCATTTCCACTCAACTACAAGTCTATGTCAATTCCACTAGATGGTAGCTCACTCCATTCACTTGGTGATTGGAGTAAATCCCGTTAGGTGGTAGCACACGCCTCAGATATGCCAATTCACTCAACATACAGTAAAATTAAATCAGATGTCAAAATACATTATAGTTATACTGACACTAAGGCATTACTATCTGATTTCAATCTTTCCATTAATGGCAGTTTGTGTTGTAGTTGGTTTGGTACTGTATGGATGACAGCACTGACAGGAAACAGTGAATCAGCTTTCGTGTGCAGTGTCAAGATGAACTCTGCTGAATCAATTTTAGGATCTGACAAAAAACTAAATTACCAGGATGACTTAGCCACAAATGAACTAAGGATCTGTGGACTATATTTGTTGACTGAATATCTCACCAAATAAAAAAAGTGTGACTACAAGTGAACATTTAACAAAGAAGTGTGCAATAAGCATAAATGGTCCTGTGGGTGCAATGTAAGATAGGCACTGTATTGATTCCCATGTCTGATTTTCAGTCTGGAAATTAATTTGTGAACTAATACAGGTGTAGAGATCTTGTACATTTGTCTGAAAAAATTAGAAAAGCACAAAAACATACTCACACAAAAATGCAGACATTGAACTCTCAGTGCTCGGTAAAGTGAACATCAGTACTCAGCTTGACAGCATATACAGAGAGTCTGTCAGGAAACACAATGAGCAAGTGAACAGGAATAGACATATCCTCTCCAGGTTAATAGACTGCATAAAATTTTGTGGGTCGTTTGAGTTAGCGTTATGTAGTCATGATGAAAGGGAAGAATCAGAAAACTCAGGAGTGTTTTGTGGGCTTATAAATTAAGTAAGTGCTATTGATGGCTCAATGAAAGAACACTTAGAAACTGCAACTGTGTTTAAAGGTACATCCAGAACACTTCAAAATGAACTTCAGAATTGTATGCCAAGTGTATGCAGAGAAATAATAATGCAAGGAATTTTAAGTGTGCATTATTTCGTCACACAGAACAGGTGTGCTAGACAGAGTTGTACAGACTAGACTACTATGGTTAGCAGCTACAAGGTGGGTGTTTAACTTTTGGACAGTAAATCCACAGTTAAAGAGAATAAGGAAAGCCTGATTGAGTGTTTAAAAGAAATTACCCTCTCTGGTCATGCAGATAACAAAACCAGATGAGAAAGTTATGGCCTCCTCTCCAATTTGAAAGATCCTGAGTTCTTATTTTGGCTACAATTTTTCATAGGATCATGCCACACACAGACATACTCTCCAGGAAGCTACAACATTGGCATCTTGAAGCAATAACTGTTAAACAATATTTTATTGGAGTTTGAAGGTGTAATTACAGAAATAAGAAATATTGCCATTGAAGAAATTTTCTCAGCTTGTGAAGAACAAATTCAGAAGAAAAGAAAATCAGAAAATAAAGTAGCAGATGGAAAGAAGTCTGTGACACCATAATAAGCTGTGTGAATGAAAGATATTTATTCATGAATCACCTTGTGGCATCAAAATTGTTGGGTGTGAACTCATTTTCTCTATTTTTGACAGATTTTCCTGAGAGAGAACTTGACATTACTGCTGAAGCATACCCATGGTTATTGAAGGCACAACTGAGAACAGATCTAGAAATACTCTACAGCAGAAAAGACTTTCAATGCACGGGTGGTGCCGTTGAAATGCTGCAGCTTGGATCTAGACACATTTCTGCACTTATGTGAACTAATTAGAATAATTATAACAACTGCTCTTACAACAGTTGACCCTGAATCTTGTTTCTCAACACTGACAAGCATAAAAGCCTTTCTTTGAAACACAATAACAGAGAACAAGTTTTCAGCATTGGCAATGCTCACAATTGAGAAAAAGTTTGTTAATCATACTACAGACTTCAATCATGAAGTGACTGAGACATTTGCATGATTGAAAAACAGACGCATAGATTTTCTTTATAAATAAGGAATGTCAGTCATGTTGCTGTATATTTTTATCTATTTAATGTGTACCTACAGGGCAGCATAAGGTGTATCAATAGTAACTTTTTATGTGGACTGCAGAAGGATAGGATATTTCGTAAGAAGAGATTATGCTTTTTTCCTGCTTCAGAAATGGAGACTTGGTGAGTGATAAAACTTTAGTAATATTAATATTTGGTTGACAAGGCAGAGAGTAGTGGAAGTTTATATATTATTTCCATTATTTCATTCTTGCTCTAACCTCTACATAATTATCTGCAAAACAACATTTCACAAAAGCGAGTCTTTCTTTTGTCAGACAAGTTATGCATATTATTGTTATTATTACTATTCTTTGCAGTGGCTGTAGTTGCATAAATTTGTTCATAATCATGATTGTTATACAACAGATGCTATTTCACACATTCAGGTTGATCTGAGTCTAAAAATTTTTGAACACCCCAAATGTATATTCACAAGCCACCAGAGGCTGCTAGTTGTGCTAGTTGCAGAGTTGTGACACCATGCTGGGTGGGGTGGGAATAGAAAAGGGAGATGTGAGAGGATAGAAGTAGAGAAGCCGGAGGACTAGTGGGTGTGTCGCCAGAATAGGATGCTTTTATAGTGCTGGAGCGGGAGCAGAGTAGGGAATAGATCGGTTGTAGAGGAGTGGGACTAGCAAAGGTTGAGAACAGGTGAATTATAGTAAGGAAGGATATGTTGTAAGGAGAGTCCCACTTGCGCAGTTCAGCAAAGCTGGTGTTGTTAGGAAGGATGCAGGCCGTGAAGCAGTCACTGAAGGGAAGCACATTGTGTAGGGCAGAATGTTCAGCAACTTGGTGGTCCACCAGTCACTTAGCAATAGTTTGACAATGTCCTTTCAAGCAGGCAGCCAGCTTGTTAGTTGCATCACCCACGTAGAAAGCAACACAGTGGTTGGAGCTTAGTTTGCAGCTCACATGGCTGCTTTCAAGTGTAGCCCTGCCTCTAATGGGATAGGAGATGCTCGTTACAAGAATGGAATAGTTGGTCCCAAGAGGATGTATGGGACATGTCTTGCATTTAGGTATATGGTAGGGAATGAGCCGTGAGGCAAAGGGTTGGGAGCAGAGGTGGGGTAGGGATTGATATGTATATTGCATAGGTTCAGTGGGTAGCACAATACCACTGTGGGAGGGGTGAGGAGAATAGTGGATAGAGTAATCCTCATTTCTATGCATGGTGAGAGGCAGTCAAAACACTGATGGAGAATGTGATTCAGCTGCTCCAGACCTTGGTGGCTGAGTCTTGAGAGGAGTGCTCCTTTGTGGTCAGATGGTGAGTATGTGGGAAATGGTAGGGGACTAGGGGACTGGAGAGACTAGGCAAGAGAGATCTGTTTCTGAGCAAGGTTGGGAGGGTAATTCTGATCCATGAAGGCCTCAGTGAGACCTGTGGCATATTTGGAGAGGGTCTGCTCATCACTACAGATGTGATGACCATGAGTGGCTAGACTGTATAGAAGGGACTCGGTATGGAATGAGTGGCTGCTGTTGAAGCGGAGGTATTGTTGGTGGTTGGTAGGTTTGATATGGTTGGAGGAACTGATGAAGCCATCTTTGAGGTTGAGTCCAACATTGAGGAAGATGGCTTGTTGGGTTGAGAAGGGCAGGAAAATTGACTGGGGGAGAAGGTGTTGATGTTCTGGAGGCATGTGGCAGAGTATCCTCACCCTCTGTCCAGATTATGACGATGTCATCAGTGAATCTGAATCAGACGAGGGATTTGGGGTTCTGGGTGATTAATAAGGATTGCCTGGTGTACCACAGATTTCTGTGTAGGTGGTGCCTTCAAAGGAGAAGTAATTGTGGTTGTGGATATAGTTGGTCAAGTTGACCAGGAAGGAGGTTGTGGGCTACAAGTCAGTCAGGCATTGGGACAGGTAGTATTCAATAGGCACAATGACGTGGGCATTGAGGATGTTAGTCAAGAGGAAAGTGGCATCAATAGTTGTAATATTTCTGGCTTCACAGCTGTCATATTCAGGCAAAATAAGCTCTTCTTAGAGCAGTTGAGAAGGCAGCAGTGGGAAGATGATGTAGTGTGGTGTGAGGTACCAATGACAGATGGTTTGTTTGGTATGGTTATCATGAGAAAGACTGCCTAAATTGTGGTCCTTCTCTGTGATTGGCTGCATTCAGAAGTTGTGCAGCAAAATAATAATGTTCTGTTATTAATATTAGAAAAACTAAACGGCATATTTACTTGTATTTCATATTAAAGGATCTCTCAATAGTGTGCTATCATTCCATTATTTCACAAGTATTGACAACCAGCAGAAGAATAAGCAACTGCTAAATGAAAATGCAGACAGATCTTTGGATCATGCCTAACTTGGATGGCATGCAAAGTTGTTCAGCTGTAAGATCAGAGCTGGTTCGGCAGTGTCAGAGGACAGCCATGTTGTCTGCCATGGTCAGTATCAGTCAAGACTTAAGTAGCAAGTCTTAGTTTTTAAATGTTCAGCAGCCTCGGAGGACAGACATTGTCTGCCATAGTCAGTGTCAGTCAAGAATTTATTAGCAATTTTTTGTTATTTGGACATGTAGTTGAGAGCAATGTGATAGTAATTACAGAAATATGCAGTTGATTATTTTGTTGAAGAATGGAAATTATTTCTACTCTAAAGAGGATTGTAATTGTGCAATTTCTCATGTTTTGGTAATAATAAGCGAGTTGCATCCCATATAAACAAACTAATTGGAAATTTAATTATTTATATCATATCAGTTCCTCACTAAGAGTTTATTACAGCCTCAAGATAACAGATTCATGACCTATGTGCTGTTCTCTGCACATGGGATAACAACTATAGAACCTGCAGGTTGGTGAACATTAATTAGAACTTACGCATTCCACTCGAGGTGGTGGAAGCAAACAGTCACCTCACTTGTACTGCATTCTTAATACAAAAGAGGTTAGTGAAATGTCATCTGTGGTACCACAGAGGAGGTGTGGAGGAAAGTAATTGTCAAGGTGTGATAAAGCAAGCTCGGATCTTTTTACTTCCTCTTTTGTTTTGCCATCTGCCTACTTCAATTATTTTTTTCATTTTTGAATAGTTACCATTAACCTGCATTTTCATAAAAGAGAAAGGTTGGCCCTCAGTTTTAAAGAATATAGCACCAGAACTAATGTTGTGCTTAGTTTTGTGCATTTACTCAATTTCCTAATTTATTTTGGCTATTACTAGTTAATATCTTTTGTTATAGGATGAAATCAGTAATAGTTTTGTGACTTAGATTCTGTTGTTGAGTTATAAACAAATATAAATAGTGTGCTAATTATAAACATTTGGAAGAAGTAGTACTAGTATTCTTAAAGTATCTATTTGGCTCTATTCAAAAATATATTAGCAAAGCCAGCCCTTCATTAATTCCAAAGTAATTACCAGGTTTGTCAAAAGTATTATTTATATAACTATATCTCTTAATTTCATCATTTAAACAAACAATGCAGCTTAACCCTTGTAGTAGAAGAAACTGTTGAAAAGAAGAAATATTTCTATGTATTCAGTTAATTTGATGAGCTATGTTTTAATTGTAATTTCTTCAACTTAAACATCAAACAATGTGTAGTTTCAGTGCCTATTATTGTGATGGTATATAAAGGCCTGAATTTTGATCCTGAGACAGACAGTCCATGGCTGATTTTCAGATGAGGAACCTGTATTGGTTAGGTCAATAACAATGCAACCGTGAAATAAGTGCAACACAAATATTCCATTTCCATGTGTTAAAACAATGACAGTGACTGTTCAGTTTATTTGAAAGTCTGTGAACTGTGTGATTATGTTTTTACTGCTCATATACGTTCAATGGTAAACTATTGTAGCAGTATGTTGACATATGCGTGCAAACTATTAATGAGGCTTATCAAAAGTTAGCCAATAGTGAAATGGTCATATTAACGGTGTAATGTTGGGGGTTAGTGAACAGTGAAAGTAAAGAACTGTGAAATTCAACTGTGCAACTGTTGACTACATCACTTACAGTAGTCAGTGTTGAACTTCCACCCCCCCCCCCCCCCCCACCCCCCCACTTCACATTTTTCAGCCAGTATAACAATGCAGTACGTGGAATCTGAGGACTGTCAACGAAGAAATAAAGCAGGCAAATCTCACAGAGGGAAGGGGTTTATCATAAGTACATATATATCATTCTCTCCCATCTCCCTCCCCCCCCATCTCTCTCTCTTTCAACTTGTTATATGATGATGAACATGCTGTCGGGTGATAAAGGAACAGGAACTGTGGAGAGTTGGAGCAGGAAATGGTTGATGTATTTTATATGGGAGAGTAGGTTATGGATAATATTCTGAAGATGTGGGACTATGAGAGCAGAGGGCCTTTCAGTGGAAGCACAGTAACTGGCCACAATGGTGCATCCTGGGTGTTTGAGTTTATGGACTTTAGGAAGCATGTAGAAAGTGAGATTGTGGAGAGTGGTAGGCGTGAGGAGAGAGAGAGAGACTCAGGGGAGTTGTGGGATGGGCTTAAGAATTTGAGGAGGAACTAGAGATCCTGCTGGATTTATGGAATGGGGAACTGTGTCAGGGTGTGTAGGTGGAGAAATCTGACAGCTGGTGGAAACCCTCCACCAGGCAATTCCTGCATTTCATAATCACAGCGATGGAGCTCTCATCCATAGGTGTGATTATAAGGCCAGGATCAGATTTTAGATGTTGGACTGCTGTTCTTTCTTTGGATGTAAGGTTGTTTCCATTTTGAGGGATTTGGGGGATGATGCGAAGCAAGGTTTGATGTTCAGAAATGTTAGTGGGGGGTGATTTGGGTGTAGTGGGTGTGGATCATAGTTAGGTGGAGCAGTGAACTGAGTAAGCATTACTTTTGGGTTGAGTCTGATTGGTAGGGTTGGTTAAAAGTCCAACATGATTGAACTTGGGGGGTGGGGAAAAAGATAAGGACTTTGCAAAGACCTGCTACTTCTGTCAGATTTAGGCATTTGGAGGACAGGTTCATGACTGTATTCTGGGCCTGTTTGAGGTTTGGATTCTGTTGGTGGTGGAAAGAAGTTTCTTAGGATGAGGTAAATGTAGTAGGTCTTCAAGGCAGGGTTTGACGGCTATGAGAGGATCTGAGGGAGGTTTGGAGGCTCTTGTAGAGATGGTGGATAGTGGTAGTCCAAAGTGGGAGTAGGAGGTGAACAGGTAAACACAAAAAGAATGTAATGGATGATGTATGGGGGAAAAAGGTGAAACCCGAGAGAGTATGGCCAATAGTGAAAGACAAAAACAAACTGATATTGTTGTGGAAACACACTGACATCAAAGAAATAAAATAAATAAAAATACAGCAGTAGTGGGATGCCATTTGCTGGGTAGATATTTGTGAAGAGAAGGGTAACAGATGTAAATGGATTACATGAGGTCAGCATGCAGATGCTGGAATAAAGAAATTGATCCCACTGCCTCAGTTTCACATTTTTCTCGATACTTCAATCTGTTCCATTCTTTCATATATTTTATTCTTCACTGTTGATCCATGCTCTGTTCATCTGTACCAATAAAGGAAGGTTTCCCTATCCTTACCCAGAACCCAGTCCCACATACTGTCATTGTCTTGCTGCCTAGCTCATGCATCTCCCACAAATAGGCTGACTATCAAATTATTTAACTCCAGCTGCAACCTCTACTGCCACAATGACCTTTATTTGTTCAAATTCTGACAGGCCAGAGCCCTGCAAAACCATATAAATCAGGCCCAAACCTCCTTGAAATACCTCCTCCCCATTTGTAAAATTCCCCTGCTGTGCCATCCCGAACGGCTGCAATTCAACTCCCAAGCTGAAATTTTTCCCTCCAGGAACTAGAGCTGCATGCACAATGCCAGCTCAAAAAACTCTCCAATCTGTTCACCTCCCACTCCTGCCTTGGACTATCCCTATACACCAACTCTACAAGAGCCTCCAAACCTCTCCTGCATCCCCTCATACCCTACAAACCCTGTCTTGCAGACCTACTACATTTACCTCATCCTCAGAAACTCCCACCCTCCACCATACAGAATCCAGAAACCAAACAGGCTTGAAATGCAGTCATAAACTTTCCCTCCAAAAGCCTCAGTACCACAGAAATACAGTTCTTTCCAAAGGCCTTATCTTCTGCCCTGCTCCCAAATTCAACCATACTGGACTTTTTTTTAATGATCTTTCTCCTTCTCCCAGTCCCTGCAGTGGAAATATTTTTTCACCACCAACCCCATGAATCAGACTCAACACAAATCTAACATTGAACTGTATCTGACTCAGTTCACTCCTCTATCCAATTTTACTTGGCCTTACTGCTCCAAAATCATCCTGTGTTAATTTTCCAGAATTTACTAACATCAAACCTTGCCTCACAATCATTCTCCAAGTCCCTCAACATAGAAACAACCTTACATCCACAGAACGAACTGCAGTCTACTATTTAAAAACTGATCCTGATCTTATAATCCCTTCTCTAGACAAGAGAGCTACCACTGCAGTTTTGAAATGCAGGGAATGCCTGGTGGAAGAACTCCACCAGCTGGCAGATTAATCCATCAACAAATCCTGAAACATTGACTCCATTCCAGAAATACAACAGGATCTCCTGTCTCCTTTAGTTCTTAGGACCATCCCAGAACCTTGCCCTTGAGTTCTATCTCTCTCCGAATCCATACCGTTCCTTTACTTCTACCTTGTACATGCTCCCTGAAGTCCATAAACCCAATCACCCTGGATGACCCATTGTGGCCAGTTACTGTGCTCCCATCTCTGATATTCTGAACCTACACCTCCAGCGTGTTATATGTAACTAACCCTTGTATATAAAAGACACCAACTGTTTCCTGCACCAACACACTGCAGTTCCTGTTCCTTTATCATCCAGCAAAGAGCTCAGCACCATTGATGCCACCTTCTCTGCACCAACCTCCACAATACCCATGCCTTGCTGCTGTTGAACACTACCTTTCCCAATGACTGACTGATTCTAAATCTACAAAATCCTTCCTGGTCACTATGGCTAGTCATATCCTCATTCAAAATTACTCCTCCTAGAAACAAGTCCTTGGTACACCAATGGACACCACATGGCACCAACATACGTCAACTCATTTTTGAGCCATTTTGAGGAATCCTTCCTAATCATCCAGAATCCAAAGCCCCTCACCTGGTTCAGATTGCATGATGATGCCATTGTGATCTGGACCAAGGGTGAGGACATCCTAACCACATTCCTCCAGAATCTCAACACCATCTCACTCATTAAGTTCACTTGTCCTCCTCAACCCAACAAGCCACATTTCAAGCTCACATCAAGGGTGGCTACCTCCATAGCTCCATCCACCTCAAACCTACCAAGCACAAATTATACCTCCACTTCAACAGCTTCCACCCCTTTGAGTCCCTTCTATATAGCTTAGCGAACTGTGGTCATCTCACCTGTAGAGATGAGCAGTTCCTCCTCAAATATATTAAGGTTCTGACTGAGGCCTTTATAAACTGAAATTATCCACCCAGTCTTGTTCAAAAACAGTTCTCCCATGCCTTGTGTCTCCAGTAACCTACCACAACCCACATACCTTCAGTCCAGCCACAAGGGAGAATCCCTCTCACGACTCACTCCCACCCAGGACTGGAACAACTGTATCACATTCTCCACCAGTGTTTTGACTACCTCTCTTCATGCACTGAGATGAGGAGTATCCTACCCCTGCCTAGTGGTATTCTGCCACCCACTTAACCTACACAATGTACACTGACAGAAAAAAAAGATCACAACACCGAGAAGGAGTTGTGTGGCATAAAGAGAAGTTGGTATATGTGTTCCTGCATCTAAAATATGATGTCTATTCAAATTTTGCTTTCAGTCACATAAGAGTGGTGCTAGTAATGCCACTATGAGAATGTAGTTCAGGTTTGCTTTAAATACCACAACCCACATACCTTCAGTCCAGCCACAAGGGAGCATCCCTCTCACGACTCACTCTCACCCAGGACTGGAACAACTGTATCACATTCTCCACCAGTGGTTTGACTACCTCTCTTCGTGCACTGAGATGAGGAGTATATCCTACCCCTGCCTAGTGGTATTCTGCCACCCACTTAACCTACACAATATACACTGACAGAAAAAAAAGATCACAACACCGAGAAGGAGTTGTGTGGCATAAAGAGAAGTTGGTATATGTGTTCCTGCATCTAAAATATGATGTCTATTCAAATTTTGCATTCAGTCACATAAGAGTGGTGCTAGTAATGCCACTATGAGAATGTAGTTCAGGTTTGCTTTAAATACCACAACCCACATACCTTCAGTCCAGCCACAAGGGAGCATCCCTCTCACGACTCACTCTCACCCAGGACTGGAACAACTGTATCACATTCTCCACCAGTGGTTTGACTACCTCTCTTCGTGCACTGAGATGAGGAGTATATCCTACCCCTGCCTAGTGGTATTCTGCCACCCACTTAACCTACACAATATACACTGACAGAAAAAAAAGATCACAACACCGAGAAGGAGTTGTGTGGCATAAAGAGAAGTTGGTATATGTGTTCCTGCATCTAAAATATGATGTCTATTCAAATTTTGCATTCAGTCACGTAAGAGTGGTGCTAGTAATGCCACTATGAGAATGTAGTTCAGGTTTGCTTTAAATACACTCTGATTTGGTCATGAGATTTAGTTACCTTTGAGATTAGACATGATGAAGTGATGTTAGTCAAGAATGCCGTCAAGGTAACAAAGACACCATTATCAGCACCTCACTGTGTTTGAAGAAGGTCATGTAATATGGCTAAGAGAAGCTTGATGTTCCTTTTGCAATACTGCAGAAAGATGGGGGAGGAATGTAGTCATTGTACATGACTGCTGACAGTGGTGGTCACGAGAATGTATGGCTGCGTGAAGAAATGGCTCCTGATGGCCACGTGGCACTATCAAGAGGGAAGGCCATTGTGTTCAGCATATGGCTCTGGCTCATCATAATGCATCTGTAGCAGCAATATGGGCAGCAATTGGTGCCACAGTGACACAACAAACTGTTATACATGGGTTATTTCAAGGACAGCTCCAAGCCAGACAACCTGTAGCATGCATTCCACTGACCCCAAACCACTGCCATTTGTGACTTCAGTGGTGTCAAATAAAAGCTTGTTGGAGGACAGGTTGGCAGTGCTTTGTGTTTTCTGATGAAGGCTGGTTCTGCCTCGGTGCCAGTGATGGCCATATGTTAGTTAGAAGGAGGTCAGTTGAGGGCCTGCAACCAGCCTGCCTATTTGCTAGACGCACTGGACCTACACCTAGAGTTATGGTATGTGACATGATTTTAT
This sequence comes from Schistocerca americana, assembly GCF_021461395.2. NCBI lineage: Eukaryota > Metazoa > Arthropoda > Insecta > Orthoptera > Acrididae > Schistocerca > Schistocerca americana. Next base: position 848,208,957 of record NC_060120.1, on the reverse strand, counting down.
ATGACTGCAGGAGCAATCTCGTGGTACTCCATACACCCTCACTGCAAATTTGTACATCAGTCTGGTGATTTGACCTGCTGTGGAGTCATTCATGAATAGCATTCCACGAGGTGTTTTTCAACAGGATAATGCTCACCCTCATACTGCTGTAGTAGCCCAATATGCTCTACAGAGTGTGAACATGTTGCTTTGGCCTGCTCAATCACCAGGTCTGTCTTCAATCATATGGGACACTACAAGATGACAACTCCAGCATCATCCACAAACAGCAGAAACTGTCCTTGTATTGACCGATCAAGTCCAACACGCTTGGAACTCTATCCACCAAACTGACATCCGACACATGTACAACACAATGTATGCATGTTTTAATGCTTGCATTCAACATTCTGGTGGCTACTCTGGTCATTACTGTACCAGCATTTCTAATTTGCAATGCTTTGTCTTGTGCTTGCAATGTTAATCACTTAAGTATGTTGTTGTTGTTGTTGTGGTCTTCAGTCCTGAGACTGGTTTGATGCAGCTCTCCATGCTACTCTATCCTGTGCAAGCTTCTTCATCTCCCAGTACCTACTGCAACCTACATCCTTCTGAATTATCTTCAGCATTCTTCTATAGCACCACATTTCGAAAGCTTCTATTCTCTTCTTGTCCAAACTAGTTATCGTCCATGTTTCACTTCCATACATGGCTACACTCCATACAAATACTTTCAGAAATGACTTCCTGACACTTAAATCTATACTCAATGTTAAAGTAAGTCAGTGTTGAAGCTGTATTAATAACTTCTCTTGAGTATCTCTATGTGCATCCTATTCTTGTTTCTAACCTATGTCTTGTTACCTTCGTGAGAGTTTCAAACTTTGTCATGTTGAGATTTGTCTATAGTGTATTTATCTATTGAGGGAATCATATTATAAAATGCCACTATGCCCAAATTCTGCCATATTTTGTCAGACTTCATGCACAGTATCAAATAGTGGCTTAGTAATTAGGAGCATTGTGGGTAGCTAACCTGAGATTCAAACTGAAATAACATCAGTTACAATACAAGCTTTAGTACTGAATGGCTCAAATTTTTCTTTTGGGGACTATAGTAATTTTAAAGCTAAGATGATGAATGTAAATTGATGCCAGACAAGGATTCAAAACAAGGTTTCCTCCTTATTGCTAGCAGTCAGCTTAATCAGTTAGGCCAACTGAACATGCCTCCAGTAGTGACTCAAACTTTCCGTGTCACTGATGCTTCCCTCTGTTACCTTGAACACTGCAACTCAATGTTATCCTAGGGAGAAAGTAGCATTGGGAGAAATGGATTTGTTGGAGGGACAAGGCAGTACCACAAATGTAGGGATGCAAATATCCATGGAAACACTGAAATTAAAGACACAGCCCTTTTCATCACACAAAATAAATGTTGTCTGTTAATAAGAAAAGTGAAATATCATGATCAAAATGTATTCACAGACTTTCATTCTAGGCTTATGTCACATGTAATATGGTAGTTAATATGTCCTGATGAAACCTGTTTTATATTAAATCTATATTAAGGTAGAATTTCTAAATTAACTGACACCAGTAATTTGCCAGCTGGCAGTCAAAATGCAAATATAATTGCATGCAATGCTGACTGGTTGAAGTTGTCGCATTGCTTCAATGCTTTAGCCATTTTAGGGAATACAAGTCTCAGTTCCAGGAAGGGCTATGTTTATTACATTATGATGTATGTGGTGATCCAAAGTCATTTCATGTAAGTCTTAGTATAGGCCCTTTAAACATGATGAGGGCAAAATCTTTTTTGTCATTGTTCAAGGAAGTAAATGCGCAGTATCCAGTGGTATCACTGTTGATGTCTCATTAAAATAAAAGAACAGAAGACAAAAAGAAAATGTTGCTCCAACACTGAATTATTATGACCTGTAGAAAAATTCCTAGTCTCTTTTGTTATAGGTGATATCAAAAATACAATGTTGTATTTGCTACAGAAAACCTTTTTGTCCAGAAAATGCAGGTGAGCCAAATTAATACTGCATATATTACATGATTTAAAAGTCAATTTATGTTGTGTATGTATATCTTTGAGGACATACCTTTGGGCTCAGATCTGTAAGATATTCTGACTCAATATGATTTGTCAGGGTGAGATGATGCAATGCCTCTTGAAAATGAGGTGTCTTCACTCTTGATGAATGAAATGTCTCCAGTCCACTCATAAACATCTCTGTTAAAGCCTTGTGCTTCCATGCTTCTGCAAAAAAGAGTTTTACAGTGTTAAAAAGATAATCAAGAGCAAAATGGGAGGGTTTATATAGAGTATTTTTTTGATGTAGTGACAGATATTGATGTTCTTGTAATATGAAAAATTTCTTTATGTGAAGTATCACGCTAATACTGATGCTCATTGTGATGTGATTATTTGGATTATGTTGATCACAATAAAATCATATTTTCTGATGATACCATAATGCTATCAAAACATTTACAAATAGCAATATATAAATTTGCATACAAGGACTGAATTACGGTGTTTCATTTTTGTTCTGAAATAAGCAAATATTTTTGTGTTTGATAGGTACAACCATGTATGTGATGCCAACAAATATTGTTATAAGCTTCATTTTTATAGCTGTTACTGTTCAGGATGAAACTGTGTGAAACTGTGACTTAACTGATGAGAATGTATAAGTATTTTGTCCAAAAACATTACATTCATGGAATTATTCAAAATTTAAGTTTAAGAAAACCAGCCCTCATTTGAAATATTGACTTTGGAAATAACTATTTAGGATTGACACATCACATTTGAAAGCCCTGATTCTCTACTATTTCAAAAATGTCCTGCACTTTTACTAAATTTTGAAATTCAGGAAATATCACTGCCAAAAAATGTTGTTACATAATTATTCAAATTTTAGAACAGAATGTTTCTATCTTACAGCGCTAACAATTTTATGTAGTAAAATGAAGATATTTGCTAGAAAAATAAGGTTGTTAATGAAATATCATTAATACAAAGGTTTGGCTTTTAGGGAAACCTTGTTGAAATTGGCTAGAAGAGTGCACACATAAAAATCTAGCAGTGGCTTTATAAGAATGTACACACATCAAAAAAAGTTTTGCATCACCCTGGTTCCCAGAAGTCCTGAAGATAAATGTTGACTGTGGATGTTGTATCACAGACACAGTCCCTTTGACTGTTCAGAGATGTCACTAAACCCACCCAAAGATTTTTTGTCATAACTGTTTTTCCTAAAGATACATGAAATGTATTTGCAGTTGCAAATGTGGACTAGCATCTGCTGTATAATGGAATAATGAAAATGAAAATTTGTGCCGCACTGGGACTCGAACCTGAATTTACCACTTATTGCGAGATGTTGCCTTACCATTTGGGTATCTGATCATGAATCATGGCCAGACCCAAACTTCATGAACCATATGTCTACAACCTGCAATCATACATCCATTATGTGTATTCCCATACAGGGGAGACACTTTGCTTAAAACTTGAAAGTTTCTGGTCAATGCTGGTGGATAAGTATGATATTTCAGTGTCTGTGTTATTCCAAAATGTCTCCACTGTACGGAAATATACATAATGCATGTACGGGTACAGGTTGTAGACACATGGTTGATGAAATATGGAAGTTTGGGCCTGGCTGTGAGCCATGCTATGGTAGCCAAATGTTGTTACAGCTCATGATATGCGGGAAATCTGTGTTCAAGCCCCTGTCTGGCACAAATTTTCAGTGTTGCCATTCCATTATGCAGCTGATGGTAGTTCATACTCACAAATGTGAATACATTTCATATATTTCTTAATGGTTGTAGTTGCGGCAGTGCCTGGTCCTACGGACACGCATGCAAGTCTGAAGGAGCGTTGCATTGCAATTTAGAATAACGCAGGCACTGGAATATCATATTTATCCTCTGAGACCAGACAAGTGACTTTCAAGTAAATTGTCTCAGCTGTATGGGAATATACATAATGGATGTATGAGTACAAGTTGTAGACACATTGTTGGCGACAAATGGAAGTTTGGGTCTGGCTGTGAGTCATACTCGGATAGCCTGATGGTAAGGCGACTGCTCATGATAAATGGGAAATCTGGATTTGAGTTCCAGTCCAGCACAAACTTTCATTGTTGTTATTCCATTATATAGCTAATGGTAGTCCATATTTACAACTGTAAATACATTTCACATATTTCTTAATGGCTGTAGTCAATGCAGTGTCTGTTTCTTTGGATACATATGCATGTCAGTAGGAGCTTTGCATCATCATATAGAATAACACAGGCACTGCAGTATCACATTTCCCAAAGATCTCAATGATTCTGAGTGAATGTTGTCCACTGCAGGAGGCCATGTTTTGATTTAGGTCTTTCAGTACTTTGTCAAATTCTACTTGATCCATCACAAAACTGAAATAAAATTTTTGGTCCACTACCTGCTAAGACCACGTATAACACTGGAACTGACAAAGTGACTAAGGTTCACATAAGCTTGGTTTCACTGAGTGAGAAGAGTAAAGCAATCTCTGTTCCAGATATTTACAATTGCTCTAATTACAAGCAAACAGGGCTGGCAGTTGTCATCTGTTGCAGATGCTGTCTTGAAACCAATTACAAAATATTGTCCCTTATGTTAAAGAGTAAATGCATGATATTACCTGCATTAATATTTTAATTGTGAAAGTAAACCTGTCTGCTTTCTTTTAATGACAAACCACTGCAACGATTTTGATGAAATATGATATGGGGGTAGCCTGAAACCTGAGGAAGATGTAGACAACTTTAGAAATAATAATAATAATAATAATAATAATAATAGGCCCCTAGGATGAAGTAGAGAATGTTTTTATATCAGGGAAGGTGAACCATGTTAAGAAGTTACTATATTTGTTGTATACTGTACAGACTGTATAATGTATATAGCTACAGTAGAACTCAAACTATCTAGATCACTTTGAGAAAAGAGGAATTTGTACTGTATGAATAAAATTTTTGGTTTTGTTCAATAGTTTTTACAGTATGTAGAACACTGTATATTTCTTTATTACCTTATCATCAATCCACAGTGAATATATTAAAAGACAAAATATTCCAGTGAACAATGAATACAGTATGCATACTGTTGTATGCACAATATGTGTGCTATTGTGCTTGCGGTGCCTGTCATTCAGTGTGACCTACAGTGGTGTTGTGACCTTAATGTATACACTGATTTGTCACTATATGTTCCGTATTCTCCGTCTTTTGATTTGTTTTGTGAATGTGTTTTAATTTACTGTGCAACATTTGTCTTCTATAAGGAAATGCTGAACAGTCAGACAAATGCATGAGTGGTAAGCAGTTATCTGAGAAATTTAGAGAGGGAACATCAGCAATTTCAGACATACAGGCACAAGTCACCAGTTTATACTTCATTTCTATCCTTGAGAATGAGGATGGGAGTTCATCAAGAAAAGCAATGAAAACAGTAGTAAACAAAGGGGTGGAAGAGGCCGTTTTCAAGCGGTTTTTGAAGCAATAAGCACTGCGAAACCGTCTTTCAGGGCCAATTGTTTGTGAAAAAGCAAAAGTTTTAGCCAAGAAAATCAACAGTTTGTATTTATTTAAAGTCAGCAATTGCTAGCTACAGAATTTCAAGGCAAGACATGGTATTCACAAATTGGATTTAAATGGTGAAAAGCTATCAGCAGCCCCAAAAATCAGCAGAAAATTCTACTGAAAAATTCAAAATTGGAACAGAATTTTATGATTCTGAATTTTCATACAAAAAACAGATGAGACAGTTGTTATTGGAAGGATTTGCCTAAAATAAATTTAGCTTCTAAAAGGGAAACTACTGCTCTTGACCAGAAGATTAGTAAAGGCTGTGTTACTTTACTGAACTGTGCTAACTCTACAGGAAACCACAAACAAAATACCGTTCTGTTGAGAGGAAAATGAAAAACCCAACAGGCTTTCAAAAAATTTAAAAAACTTCCAATCTCTTACAAGAATCAATCAAAAGCCTTTCTATACCTGAAGTAAAGAATGTCAAAAGACCATTGGGAAAGATGAGGTGATGTTAATTCTGGGCAATGCATCCGCCCATCCCACAGAAAGCATTCTTGCTGCCAAAGGTAATGAATCTGCTACAGCCAATGGGCCAATTGGTTATCAAAACTATAAAGTGACATTACAGTAGACAACTGTTAATGAAGTTTCTGGTAGGAGATGGAAATGAAGAAGGCATTTTGGCTCATCACCAAAAATTAAATTTGAAAGACTGCTCTTACATGGTGACAGAAGCATGGAATTTGGTGAAAGCAACCACATTAAGAAGAGATTAGTATAAACTGAAAGGTATTTCAACCAAAGGTGAGGTACAGAAAGAAAAAAATGTAAAGAAGGAACGGAAGAAAGAGAACCAGCATAGGACGAAATATCACTTGAGGATCCTTTCAAAAATTCCTGGACATCCTGATGGCAGTGCTGAGAATAGAGGCAAGTGGCTTGCTTGTGATTCTTTGGAGCCTGTATTCTAAATTCTCAGATTGATGAAATTATTCAAGAAACTGATGGGCAGGAGGATGACATTGCCACTGAACAAGGTGTGCGACCACCAGCTGGTGAGGTGTTTGCATGTCTAGGCACTGTTCTAACATGCGTGAAGTGGCAGCTTGAGTGTGACCACTGTCTAGTGGATGTGAGATTTGGCTGCACAAAAGTGACTGAAGACAGCAAAACAAATGACTCCTACTAATATATTTAAGAAATGACACTATACAGTACACAATTTAAACAATATTGTTTTGCAGTTATTAAATAAATATTTCAGTAGTATGTGTACACATCTTTAGCTTTTTCTAAAAACAAATTACCTATTTTCATAATTTATTCAATTATCCAGATATCTGATTATCAAGATCACGTCGAGCCCCTACTCATGTGGATGATTGGAGTTCTACTGCACTGCAATAGCATGATGCATACATGAGCTCCCCTTCCTCTGCCCCTTTGCACACACCGTGCTCGGCAGTGATGCTATGTTTGTCATACTATCAAGCTACGTGTACCCAGAGAGGTAGACACATGAGTGCAGCTGACATTATTGGACATGTAAATATTATAAAATTTGTGCTGCACCATTCTACAAATTATTTTTTGTTTTCTTCCTTCATCAGTTCAACGCTATTTTAGAAAAAGCCCACATTTTATTTTAGGGCCCAACTTGGTTCCTTGAAACAGACATTCATTTTGTAGCATATAATAGATATTTTTTAACTTTCATTTTGCATTTATTTTCTTTTTATAATACAAAACAGTTGTTTGGCAATTTATTGTGTTTTTTCATGATTCTTTCCACTATGAGTGTATTTTACTGACTTTTTTTTTATAAGCTATCATTAATAAGATACTCGATAGCACCCAAATAGCACATGGAGTACTTCACTTACCATTGGCCTTTCTCATGAAGAGACAGCTATTGGTAACTTCGATAAAAATAATGATTGTGGTTGGATTTTGATAAAATGTTAGCTGTTGGTATGAGATGAATGTACAAAGTGTCATCAAAAAGTAACATAAATTTTTGTTTTTCTTAACAAATCTTTATTTATTCCTCAATATCAACTATGTTTCCTTCAAAGTAATCCCCATCAGATATAATATACTTGTACCAGTGATTTTTCCCATCTTGGAAGCACTTCTGGAACTCATTTTTCATTATGGTGTTCAGCTCCTTTAGCGATTCTGTTTTTATCTCATCAACGGTGGCATAGCAAAATTCTTCTTCGACAGCATCCTTCTGGCACCATGTTGAAAAATTTAGTTTAAAAACAAGTATGTGTGTACAACATCACAACGACACAGAATCAGCACAGTATGTGGATTGGACACAAGTGGTAAGAGACATAGAATGTTAGTTGATAATATTATGCCCACTGATCAAGTCACCTAATACCCTATAGAGCAGCAGTCACCAAACATGTTTTGTTCAAGAGCTAGTACAAACATTTTGGGGAGTCACCTTGCTGTGTATGCACCGATCTTATTATTAATTGTTAACCTACATAAATGCGTATATTATGAGCCACCAACAGATTAGCTATAGTAAGGACATGATATGTTGGTCATTGACCCCAAAGTACTGATTGTTAAGTCAGCACCATTCAGAACAATTCGTGTGTATTATTCTCTGTTTCAGATTCCTGACGCTCTGAGAAACCCATAAGTACAGTATTGTAATTGCCTGATGAAGTTTTTTGATGTTTTCAGTGTGAGTGGATGATTAATTGATTAACAACAGTAACTCCACTTACATTTAAATACACTACTTAATTTGAGACACAATCACAAACATGTACTAAGTGTTTTGAATATCACTTTCTTCTACTCATTGTGTTGTATTATAGCAGCTTTAATTTAATTTCATATTCATTGCTAGAAATATGTATCACATTTGAACATCTCCGTCTCTGTAACACACACTGATGAATCTGTGTTACTGTAATTCCGTGTCAAAATTTATAGCAATGGATCAGTACAAGTCACGTATGCTCTTCAGTTGTCAGTGCTGAAAGACAAACATTAAAACATTTCCCATCCCACATCTCTCACCCTGTAGTGGCCATGCAATTTACCCCTCTGTCCCTGATGTAAGTGGCCAACTTCACTTAACTTGTGGCAAATTCATAAATATCAATTAAAATTAGGCTCATCTTATACTATTACTGTCTGTATTAGTATCGATACTTTTGTTTGTTACTGAGTAGGAAAACTGCTGTCTTAAGAAGCTCTTAACATCAGTTGAAGTTTTTGGATTTGGTTGTGATTTGCTAGAAGCATGTTATTATAAAATACAGCTGAGAACCGCGGGCCATGCTAGTACTTGATCTGGATCGCAGTTTGACGACCACTCTCATGAACTGAGGTTAAAGGCATGTGTTCCAGTCCTCTTAACACTAAATCTTGATGCAACAAGATTATGTAATGGTACACGCTTACATATTACACGTCTGGGCTGTAATAATTATTGGCACAGTTAAAGGAGACTTTGCCTTTGCCTTTTCAATTTAAAAGATTGCAATTCCTGCACCCTAAGTAAAGTTCAAGGCCAGACACTCAAAAGTTGCCAGTGCGCATTTAGGAAAAACCGTGTTTTCTCAAGGACAGCTGCATGCGGCTTGCTCACTTGTATCCAACATGCAAAATCCTTATGTCCTTGCTTTAAGGAAGGCAAGATGAAAATGTTTTTACAGAACTGTGTTAAGATTACGCAATAATAATAGGAAAGAAAAATTTTTGTAGCTTGTAATATTTTTATCTAAGATTCGACATACCACAAAATAAAAGAAACATGTTCATTATATACGGTATCTAAATACTGGCACTACATACATTTATACATATGAACATAAATATCTATTCCACTATACATCCACATAATTATAAATTACTAATTTACTTACCATCACTAATCACAACAAAACTGCTGGTATGCCAGTGCAGCTGCAGTTAAAAGCTAGTAGGCTTAGATCTTTACATATAACACACTTTTTCAACCAACACTACAGTTCTAAGTTGCATAATGAAATGTAGTGACACACATGTTATGAAAACATATTCCACTGCATACATTATGTGTAGTTGTAGAAGCTGAGAAGAACATAGCAATTTTTGGCAGGAGGGAATAAAAGCAATGGCATATCTGAATGGGTTAAACATTAAGATACACTTGAAAACTTTACAGAAATGCCTAGAAACATAGTAGATGAACAGTAAAGGCACACTGTGCCCACATGACCACAAAAACAGGATGAAGTAGCCTAGAAAAATTATAGGTTATTGCTCGAATTAAGTGTTAGACTCTATTCTGGTTGTGCAGCTGTGTCACTGTGCAGCCTACATCGTTGGGTGCAAGGGTGTGTCAAGAAATGATTTTAAGGACCTTTGTTTACAATGTAAAGTAAATAGTTTCTGTTGGTAATACCATGGCAGCAGTTCGTAAAAATATGCAGCAGAGCATAAATTAAACAGAACTTGTTCAAGAGGATGATAGGAAATTACAGTTAAAAATTTCTAGTTCTGGGATTTCTAAAGGAGATCATGCACACAATATTTTAAATAGGAATTCATGTAGAAAAATATACCAATTCCATTCAACAATCAGATGTGTAACTCATGCACTTCTACTGAGGGAAGGAAAAATGTCTAGGACTTGCCGATTATCACATACAATAGTTCAGATGAGAAGTGCACCTACATTTTGCCCTCAAAATCGGCTTTTGGAAATTCTGTAAATTGATTTTCACAAGATATTTCATAGATATACCTCTTCGAATTCCAGGCAGATTGTTCAGTATGTTTTTCACACTTTTCAACTAACAAAACAGATCTTATGAGATGGACCTATTCACGAACATTTCTCCTTATAAAGAGCAACATATCACTTGGTGCAACTTGGCACTAGTTCCCATCCCACAGACAGTAGTTGCCCTGCCCTCAGTCCTTGATAAGACTTTTAAAAATAAATCTGCATCTAGTGATTTAGGAAAAGGGGTTGTTTTTTCTTCTAAAATAAGTTCATAGGGCAGTCTGTAGATTGAGTTAGCTGTGAAGGAAACAAATGATAAATTTGTAGAGGGAATCAAACATCTGAGAGAAAAATTTAAAACTTTTAAACTGGCTGATGACATGGCCATTCTGTTACAGGTGTAAAGCACTTGGAAGAGCAGTTGTACAGAATGGGTAGTGTTTTGAGAAGCAGTTATAATACAAACTTCAGCAAAAGTAAAACAATGTTAATGGGATGTAGTTAAATTAAATCAGGTGATATTGACAGAATTAGATAAGGATATGAGACACTAAAAGTAGGATTAGAATTTTTTCTATTTCAGCAGTGAAGTAACTGACAATACTTGAAATAAAGATGATATAAGAATGCACACTGGCACTAGCATCAAAAGCATTTCTGAAAAAGAGAAAGTTGTTGACATTAAATATAAATGTAAATGTAAGGATGTCTACTGTGAAGGTATGAATGTTGCCTTGTACAGAAGTGGAATGGGGTCGATAAATAGTTCTGACAAGAAGAGAATAGAAGCTTTTGAACTGTGATGCTACAGAAGAATGCTGAAGATTAGATGGACAGATCAAATAAGTAATGAAGAGGTACTGAATCAAATTAGGTAAAAAATGACATATATGGAACAGCTGAGTGAAAGAAGAGATTATGTGACAGAGTATGTCATGGGGCATGAATGAATCATCACTTTGGTAATGGAGGGAAGTGTGGAGGCTAAAAATTGTAGAGAGAGAGACCAAGACTTGAATACAGTAAGCAAGTTGCAGTGGATATAGGTTGCATTAGTTATGCACAATAGACTGAATCTGAGAGCTGCAACAAATCAGTTTTCGGACTGAAGACTACAACAACAATATCTGTAGGCATTCCCCTGTTACAGGAATAAATTTCTGTGTCTTATTCCAGGCTACATATTAAAAGAAGTAACAATTCATTCCTATTTAATATCTTGAAAAGTATTTGGTGAAAGCAGAATGAACTGGAATTGTATTGTTATTGAAAAGTCTACCTATTAAACTAAATGGAAATAATGAAAGTACAAAATTTATGTTATTTTTTAGTTTAGTAATTGAACTTTTTAATTCAAATTTTACATATTCACATACACCTTTTCCTTTAATCCAAATAAATACAGACTCATTTACAGATATTTTCCTTCTGTTACGAGTATACAATGTTAGTGCTGGTATAAATACTGCAGGCACTATATGCTAAGATCTGGGATTTAATTATTTATGTGTATATACAGAGGTAACTTCTAAATGAACAAAACTGTTACATCCTCTATGCCGACAGATCCTAGATGTACCCTTGTCCGGTTCTCAGCTACGCTACAAATCAGTTTGAATACTAATCGATAGATTATGATGTCGTAGCATAGACCTTCATGATACATTCAGTCATGGTAATGGTTGGCTTACTGTAGCTATTGTACGAGGTGGTACTGGCCCCTGATTTGCAGAGCGGACAAGCCTCTGAACTCTACATTCTGTAAAGAACGTGGACAACCAACCATTTAGTACCTAGTGGAAATTTCACTGTCCTTCTACCCTTTCTGTAGATGCTCACAGCAGTAGCACATTCACAGGCTCTGCGTAATAATAATCTGCCCTTTGTCAAAGGCTCTTACCTCAATGGATTTCCCCATTTGCACCCCGTATCTTCGCTAGGGTGATCCCTCGTCCGTGTCTGCTCCACTTACATACATCTGGTACCGTGTCACGGTCGCGTAACATCACCAGGCGACGTCCAACATCGTTGTGCGCAGTAGCCATAATATTTTGGCTTGTCAGTGTAGAGAAGGTATATGGTGATTTTCAGTATGTAAGGCAAATGAAAATCTAATAGCCATATGGATTGGAATGCAGTCGTAGGCGATGGAGTAGAGGAAAGAGTTATGGGAGGATATAAGCTTGGGAGAAAGAAAGAGAAGGAAGAAAGACTATTTCAGTTTTGGAATAAATTTCATCTAGTAATAGTGACTACCATTTCAAGAGTCTTTAGGCGCAGTGTAAATGAGTTAGGTCCTGCGAGTCTGCCATTCCGCTAGTAAAACAGCTACACTGGGGTTAAAGTGAACACATCTCATGGGCATTTTGGCATGCAGTGTAGCTGTTTTACTAAAGGCATGGCACAGTCACAGGACCTAATTCATTTACACTGCGGCTAAAAGTCACAAGAGGAAGAGGTATACTTGGAAAAGGCCTGGAGACATTGGGAGATCACAGCTGAATTACATCATTGTTAGACAAATATCTTGATATTAGATACTGGATTGTAAGGGTCACCCAGGGGCAGATATAGACTCAGATCACAAGATGGGGAGTAAGCTGAGGTCTAAAACAATTGTCCAGAAAAAGTAGTGTGAAAGGGAGTGAAATACTGAAGTGCTGAGGAATGTTGAGGCATGTCTGAAGTTCGCTGAAAAAGTTGGTACTGCAGTAAGGAAAACCACAGTAGACAGTTCAGTTGAAGAGTAGTAGACATCTCTGAAAAGAGCAATCACAGATGTTGCAAAGACAAGTATAGGTACTGGACAAGTATCTGCGAAGAAACCTTGGATAACTGATGAAATACTTCAAATGATAGAAGAAAGAAGGAAGTACAAAAATGTTTCGGGAAACACAGGAATACAGCAATATGAAACACTCAGTGAAGAAATAAATGGGAAGTGCAGGGGAGCCAAGGCAAAATGACCGGGAAAAAAGTGAGGAAACCGAAAACAAATAACCCTCAGAAGGACTGATACAGTATATAGAAAAGTCAAAACAGACTCCGGTGAAAATCAAGGACGGCAACATTAAGGGTGCAACTGGAATTTCACTGTATAACACACAGGAGAGAGCGTATAGATGGTAGGCCTACGTGAGGAGAGAAAATGTCTCATGATGTGATAGAAGAAGAAATTGGAGTCAATATGTAAGATATAGGGGATCCAGTATTAGAGACAGACTCTAAAAGAACTTTGGAAGACTTGAAATTAAATAAGGCAGAACTGATAGATAATACTCGATTGGAATTTTTAAAATCACTGGAGGAAGTGGCAAACTTATGACCATTCAAGTTGGTATATAGAATCTAAGATTGGCGACATACTATTAGACTTTCGGAAAAATATGCATTCAAATGTGAAGATAGCAAGATCAGATAAGTGTGGGAACTGTTGTACAACTAGCTTAACAGCTCATGCGTCCAAGTTAATGACAAGAATATTATACTGAAAAATGGAAAAGAAAATTGAGGAATTATTAGATGACGATGACTCTGGCCTTAGGAAAGTTAAGACCTTCAGAGAGGCAGTCCTGACATTGCCCCTGATAATGGAAGTAATACCGAATAAAAAGCAAGAAACGTTTATAGTATTAGTCAACCTGGAAAAAGCGCTCGACAATGTAAAATGACAAGGCGTTCAGAAGTCTGAAAAAAATGGGAGTCAGCTATAAGGAAAGACGAGTAACATAAAATATGTACAAGTACGAATAGAGAATGTACGATTGGAAGACCAAGAACGAATTGTTCAGATTAGAAAGTGTGTAAGGCTGGGGAGCATCTTTCACCCCTACTGTTCAATCTGAACATCGAAGGAGCAATGAGGGAAATGAAAGAAAGGTTCAGGAGTTAGATAAAAATTCTGGGTGAGAGGATAACAATGATAAGATTTACTGATCACATACCTACCTTTAGTGAAGTTGAAGAAGAATTACAAGACCTGTTGAACGGAATGAACAGTCTCGTGGATATATAATATAGTCTGAGAATAAGCTGAAGAAAGACAAAAGTAATGAGAAGTAGCAAAAACGAGAACAGCGAGAAACTTAACGTCAAAAATTGTAACCAGAAACTGGAGGAAGTTACGGAATTCTGCTGCCTTGGAAGCGAAACGACCCACGACGGACGGGGCAAGGAGGATATAAAAAGCAGACAATTACAGGCAAAGAGGGCAGGTCTACTAGCCTTAATTTGAGAAAGAAATTTCAGATAATATGCGTGTGAAACACAACGTTGTATAGTAGTGAAACATGGATAGGATAACTAGAACAGAAGGAATCAAAGCGTTTGAAATGTGATGCTACAGAAGAGTGTTGAAAATTAGGTGGACTGGCAGTGTGAAGATTGAGGAGGTTATCTTCAGAATTTGCGAAGAAAGGAATGTATGGAAAACACTGACAAGAATAAGGGGAAGGATGATAGGACCTGTTTTAAGACGAAGAAATAACTTACATGGTACTAGAGGGAGCTGTAGAGGGTAAAAACTGTAGAGAAAGACAGAGCTTGGAATATGTACAACAAATAATTGGGGACACAGGTTGGCGGTTATAGGCGCTTCAGTCCGGAACCGCGCTGCTGCAACGGTCGCAGGTTCGAATCCTGCCGCGGGCATGGATGTGTGTGATGTCCTTAGGTTAGTTAGGTTTAAGTAGTTCTAAGTTCTAGGGGACTGATGACCTCAGATGTTAAGTCCCATAGTGCTCAGAGCCATTTGAACCATTTGACACAGGTTGCAGGTGCTGTCTGAGGTGGAGAGTGTGGTACGGGAGAGAAATTCGTGGCGGGCAGCATCAAACCAGAGAGAAGAGAGATGACTAAAAATAAAAAAAAGACTACATTTAACGAAAGATCCAAGCTGCATGGACATCTTCAGCATAGCTTGTACCTCGACCTCCGAGGTCTCGTGACCTCAATCCTCTGAATTTCTCTCTCCATGGCCATCTCAAAATTCTTCTTGCACAGCTCTGCTGATGATGCGCTTGAAGAACTGGAGCGGCAAATTGTACAGTCATGTGAAGGTTTCCGAGATAATCCAGGGTTGTTTGAATTTACTGCCGATACGAGAGCAATTACCTCCAAATGCGAAGAGAACAAGTGGAACACCTACGTTAATAGGTTAGAATGCAGAGCAAACTGTAACATGTAACGTGCTGAAGCAGTTGTATTTCTTGTCTAGACAGGCATTAGATACAAATTTGAGTCCACTAAGAGAGGGACTTAATCGTTTTAGGTTTTACATTTTAGATACATGCAGTGTCTAGCATAGACAGTATTTGATATTGAGATCAATAACGGCTCGTAAGCACACATTCACAAACATCTCACCAACGGCTTGTTTACAGACCAGCGTATTGGAATGTTTTTGCTTCTATTATTGTATAGTTTGGCTTGTGTCAGTTTTCACTACTAATTATGATAGACCAGGTGTACAAATTTCGCATCTTCCCAAGCAGCCACTTTTGTACCTTGTGCCTTAAGCCGGTGCTGCTTACAAGACAATTTCCGCTGTTTGTGAGCGATTTCCTTGTGCTCTCTTACTTCAACACAGTCGAGTATACTTAGCTAGGACAGAGGAATTGGAGTTACCTAGCAGCTTACAAAGGAACCAAAGTGTAACATTTGTATTATCGTTGAAATTCATACTTTATCACATTACTATAAGAAGCAAGCATTTTGCAGGACATTACACTTGCAATTGTACTAACTCTGTCATTCTGAATTACATATTTCTACGTTCATGTAATAACTAGCAGGGGATGCCTGGCTGTTTATTTATTTACTCCAGTCTTCTATTAGTCCAGCTCCTCCTTACTCTATCTGTCCATCTCCCCCCTCCTTCCTCTCTCTATTCAACTCTTTCCCCTCCCCCTTATCTCTATGGATCCCCCTGTCTATGTCTGTCTCCTGCTCTCCATCTCCATCTCTAACGACCTCATTGTAGACGGGACGTTACACCCAACCTTCTTTCCTTTTTCCTTTGCTCCCCACCTCTATCCACTTCCTCTTTCCATCTCCCTCTAATTATACCGTCAGTTTCTGTCCAGTTCCTCCTCACCTCCTCTCTCTGTCCTTCTGATCCTCCTCCTCTCAACCTAACTGTTCCTCCCTCTCTCTCTGCCCATCTCCTTCATCTCCCTATCTCTGCCCAACACACCATGTCCCTTCTGAATACACACAACATGTGGCTTCTAGGGTGAACAATGCCTTTGGAGATGTGTATGGGCAACCTGAAGTGCAACAGTTGAGCAACTGACCACCCAAGTGAACCAAGGGGCCACCAAGTGTTTCTCCTCAAATATCATTTAGAGAATGTTACTGTGAAAAGTTCCAAATAGACAAATTACATGGTACACAAAACAGCTGTCTACTATGAAAAATCAAGTTATGTTGTTGTACAATATTTATAAAAATCTGAAAACCAACCATGCTAAACTAGCCTATGTTAGATCTAGGAATGAGTACAAAAAAGCAATTGTGGAAGCCAAACAAGCACACAATCTCAGAAGTACTGAGAAATCCACCAATAAGTGCAAAGCAGCATGGACTCTAACAAATAGTGTCGCCAAAGATAAAAGAAGTGACAAAATTAGTATCTCTCCCCAGGAATTTAATGACTTTTTTATTAAATCAGTTGAGGAAGTAGGAAGTGCTATAATTAAACCTGAAATCAGCTCATCACAGTTACTGTCAAAAAATATTGCTAGGTCATCAAAAAACACAAGTACCTTCAATTTTTCTGAGGTCTCACCTGGTTTTGTGTTAAGAATAGTGAAGCAGTTAAAATCATCAGACAGTGTAGACATATATGACCTGTCTTGTAACATGCTTAAGAAAGTAATAGACTGTATAGTGTACCCCCTAACATATTGTATAAACAAGTGTATACTGGAGGGTTTTTTCCCTGATGAGCTTAAACTGTCTAGGGTAGTTCCAGTACATAAAAAAGGAGATAAAAATTCTGTCTCTAGTTACAGGCCAATATCCATAGTCCCAGTTTTCTCAAAAGTTCTAGAATGCATAATTTACCAACAATTATCTGTTTACTTTGATAACATAGGATTAATAAGTGGATCACAGTATGGCTTTAGGAAAAACCTGTCAACCATTGATGCCATAGACAATGTTGTTAAATACATCCATCAAGTATTTGAGGATAAATGCTTTGCCCAGGTGACTTTTTGTGACCTAAGCAAAGCCTTTGACTGTGTAGAACATACACTGCTACTCGAAAAAATGGACTTTTACGGTGTTAAAGGTAACAGCCTTAAGCTATTAAGATCATATTTACAAAACCGTAAGCAAGCCGTCTGTGTTGGGAAAGAAATGTCCAGTATAGAACAAGTTGAGGTAGGTGTTCCGCAGGGATCCGTGCTGGGCCCATTCCTTTTCTTAATAATGATAAATGACCTGCCATCATTTATCAAATCCAGAACAGTACTCTATGCTGATGATACAACATTTCTGAACAGCAGTAATGATCTTAATAGCCTTAAAACATGTGTTACAGAGACAATTGAGCAAGCTTCACTCTGGTTTAAAGCAAATGGGTTCTTCCTTAATGAAAGCAAAACCCAGCAGATGGTATTTAGTTTAAAAGACAAGTTTCCATCAGATGATCCTAGTTGTGTTAAATTTTTGGGGGTATATTTGGATGATAAACTTTCTTGGAATCCACATATTAAGTATATTAGCTGTAAATTGTCTAGGATAATCTATTTGTTAAGGCGATTAATGCACTGTGTACCTAAAAATTACGTTAGAGTATCTTATTACTCATTTTTCCAAAGCATCATATCCTATGGCATTATTTTATGGGGAAACTCCACTTGTGTGCATGATATACTACTGCTGCAAAAGAAAGCTATTAGGATAATTACAGGCTCACCATACAAGGCTCATTGTAAACCTTTGTTTACTCAACAAAAAATCATGACAGTAATAAACCTATATATTTATTATGTTTTAATCTACACAAAAAAGAACTTACCTAAAGTAAAACGCAGGGCAAATATACATTGTTACAGCACTAGGACAAACAGCTCTATCTATATGCCCTACCACAGACTGTCAAAATCAGTCAACAGTTATGAACTTATGGGCCACAAATTATTTAACAAACTTCCACAAGGTATACAAAATTTACCAGAGCAACAATACAAACAAACACTTTATGACTGGTTAGTTGTAAACCCATTCTACAGTGTAAAGGATTTCATGACCTGTGATATTAAACTGTAAAGTTTTTAACAATTCTGTCCTTCTATAGCATGTACTGTACTGTATTGTATTATATGTATGACTTTGTCTATTGCTGTAATGGCTTAAAGACAATAAAATTATTATTATTATTATTATTATTATTATTATGAGTATGGACTTATGCAGCAGGTGTGGTTCATGCACCCATGCTGACTGCTTTTCATCGGCGACAAAACCTAGAATTGGCATGCCAGTACAGTCAAGGGGCCTTTTCAGATGAATCACTTTTTAAGCTGCTTTGGACAGATGGCTGTTGGATCTTCAGAATGGTCCAGGCCGGAGGAGGGAGTGTTATGGTCTGGGAAATGTTTTCGTGGCATTCACTGGGTGATCTCATTATTCTGTAAGGCACAACTGATCAACATAATTATGGATCCATTCTTGGGGACAACATTCACTCCTATGTGCAGTTCGTTTTTCCTAGGCATGATGGAATATACCAGCAGGACAATGCAATGTGTTACACAGCTGCCGGCCACGGTGGTCTAGCGGTTCTAGGCGCTCAGTCCGGAATCGCGGGACTGCTCCGGTCGCAGGTTCAAATCCTGCCTCGGGCATGGATGTGTGTGATGTCCTTAGGTCAGTTAGGTTTAAGTAGTTCTATATTCTAGGGGACTGATGACCACAGATGTTAAGTCCCATAGTGCTCAGAGCCATTTGAACCCTTTTTTTTTGTTACACAGCTAACATTGTAGCGCCTAGAACCGCTCGGCCATCCTAGCCGGCGCCACCTATGTCATCTGCCACCGAGCTTATGTGTCATTCCACTTCATGTCCCTACAAGCCGTTACACCCATTTACACACATCGTCAAAAGTTTTGTATCACCTCTAATGTCATGCAGATCTGTTGCTATTCTAATTGTTCCTGTACCGATCGGAAGGTCGCCCCTGACGTTGTTTGTAAACATACACACAGTTACCATGGGCGCTCTCTATGTGTAGAACGTCGCACTCGAATGTACTACAGCATTTCAGTTAGAAGTAAAGCACCAGGAAGACACATTACAGACGTCAGTTGAAGAGTAGGGTGAACATCCATCATGCGATGAAGGACATACCTGACTAATGATCGTATATGCATCACCAAGTTATTCGCAGAAGGTGTGTCTACCAGAGTCAAAGTGACATCGATTCCATTTCACATGTGGTGAGAACTTATACCTTTGGGTCATGCATGTTGGACAGGTGCACAGGATGATCGATATCGATGACTTTATAATCAAAAGAATCGTGGGCTGAGTGCTCCAGAAATATAGCTGAATTCGGGATTTCAAGAGTCCACAGGATAACATGTATAGCATCAAACTGTTAGGAGATGCTTGCATGATGCGAATCTGCTTCCCCGACGACCATGGCGAGCACAAAGTCGTACACCACAACACCATGGACTCTTTTACAGGTGGACATAAATTATGCAGAATGGACACCCCAGGATTGTCGTCAGGTGCTGTGTATGGACAAACTTCAGAATTGTTTGTGCCCTGATAATCGCAGACAATGTGTTTGGAGACAACACTATAATATCGAACGACGCCAACACCGTGCCCCACGTGTGCCACAAGGTGGTGGATTTATTTTCTGGGATGGCATTACAAGGGGTCACTGTACCCCTCTCATGGTTGTTGAGGACAGTGATCCTGCAAGCAATAGTGGTGCTGCACCGCTAACGTTTTGGTGACAATTTCATCTTGATGGATAAGAACTAGCGTGCTCATTGTGCTGTTCAGCTTGCTAGGATCACCAGAATGGAATGACCTGCCTGTTGCTCGAACATGAACCCAGTCGAACATGTGTGGGTTCCACTGAAACGACCTGTTATGGGACGTCGACAAGAACCACGTACTCTGGGCGACTTATGCAGAATCGCCACTGAAGGGTGGGATAATTTGGACCAATTTGGATTTGACTGTGTCATCGATGGTGTGCCGAGAAGGATTCAAGCTTGCATCCGAGCAAGGGGACGTTCCATCACGTATTGACGTTTCTCGGAAGTGCTGCGAAGAGCCCCCATAGGAAACAGCCTATTTTGTTGTTACACATATGTCTGTTCTTTTGATCCAGCTATCTGATCATATAGCAAATGAATATATAAGCATGCCTCAGGGCTTATTTTTGTTTTCTGTGGTATGAATTTCAAAATAAAGGGGTGATCCAAATTTTCTTCATACGTTTGTATCAGTTGGCTGATTCTAATACTAGGTTTTTTTCGTTTTGTGAAGTGCATCATTTCACATTTCTGCACATGTAAAGGAATGCCAAGAAGGAAGTTGCCAATCTTTGCGCAACTATGAAAGTTCATAAAGGTCAGGTCGAATATTTCTGGAGCTTTTTTCAGACATTATTTCATTATAGATAACTGCATCTTGAGTGAAAAGTCTGAGGCTACTAATATAGTCTGCCACGTGATTAATATATATAACAACGAGGGTTCCAGTACACTACAGTGTGGCTGGCCTGAAGTATGTTCTACGTATGCTACTGACTCTCCATCCAAAATAAGATGCTGCATCCTCCCTAGCAAGAAATCTGCAACCTAGCACCAAATTTTGTTTTATACTTCAGATAATAGTATTTTTGTTAATAAACGATGGTATGGTTCCGAGGCTAATGTTTTTCGAAAGTCAAGGAACACTGCATCTACCTGATTTTCTTGATCCATATCGTTCAGGATGTCATGTGAGAAAATCTGAAGTTGGGTTTTGCATGATCGATGTTTTCGGAATCCCTGTTGTTTGACATGGAGGAGGTCATTCTGTTCTAGATACATCATTGTTTGAGCTCAACTTGTGTTCTAGGATTTCGCAGCGGATGAACATCAATGATACTGGACGATAGTTTAGATAGTGTTACCGTTCTCCTTCAGATAGTGTTACCATTCTTGTTGACAGGTGTGACCAATGCTTTCTTTTCAATGATCGGGCTCAGTTTTTAATTCATTGTATCTACTGTTTATTGCCATTAACATGAGAGTCAACATAGCTGCAAATTCTGTATAGGGATCCTTTTGGACCCTGGACCCTTGTTTAAATTTAGCAATTTTCAATGCCACCAGGACTAATATCACTCATCTTTTCAATGTGCTAAGAGTAAATTGGGAAAGTACATCTGTAACTTCCTTAGCAAAGGAACATTTGAAAACAGAATTCAGTTTTCCTGTGTTTGATTTGCTACCCTCAAGATCAATCCCCTCATTACCTGGGCACAGCCTTTCTCTGCATACATTCCATATCCCCTGTTGTATCTGTTTAGTGTAGGTCCCACAGACTAGAGCAGTATTTTTGGATGTGTCGCTCGAATCTTTTGAAAGCAACCTCCTTTGTAGACGGATTGATTTCCCAGCATCCTACCAATGGACTCATGTTCCTCCCCTGCCTGCTACACTTATGTCTTTGTGTGAATTGACTGAATGCAGATGTGATTGATACTGACGTAGTACGATACTGCATTTTTGCGTTTAGTGGTTTGGGAAATTCCGTATAGAATAAGGCAGATGTTCAGTCTGTTCTTAAAACTTTGCTTAGGTTATAATGATTTCAGCCTTTTTTCATTTCTGCAATGGTACGAGAATTTAACCGGGGTAGCATCACGTGATATTGTATTGCGTATTATCAAAATATAACTCCGCCTAGGGTTAGTTGCCTTGCAACAGTCACTGCCAGTCAAAAGCCCGGATAAAGGAGGAGGGTTGGGCATTGGGCTAACAATCCAATTCTGTGCTTTTTACGAAACACAAACTTGTCTCGTACATGGATGGATACAGTGGAATACGAAAACTATAAAAGAAAAACGCTACACGATTTAGAAATTTTAATTTTTGGTCTTGGAATGTTCAGAGCCTGTATAGACCATCCAGACCATAGTTTCAGAAATTAACCAATATAAACTGGACCTGGTGGCGGTACAGGAGACAAGATGACTAGGAGAGGGAACTCACAAAGAGGATGGATACACACTATTCTACGGCGAATGTGTAGATAAATACGAATTCTGCAGTGGTTTTGTAATACACAACAAAGCAGTAAATTCGGTTAAAGAATTCAGAGCTGTTCGCAAGAGAATACCCTACACAGTACTTGGAAACCAAGTGTCGGATATCACATTCATCAACGTTCAAGCCCTGACAGAGGATAAAACAGATGAGGAAAAGGAAGAATTCTACGACCAACAGGAACAAACAAGTGAGAGCACGCCACTTAGAAATATCAGGATAGTGCTGGGAGATCTCAATGAAACAGCAGAAAAAGAAGAATTCTACATACCAACTATAGGAAGGCACAGTTTGCACGATGAGACCAATGAGAATAGTCAGAGGATCATCAACTTAGCTATTTCAAAGAACCTGAGAGTTAGTTCGACTTACTTCGAACACAAGAGAATACATAAGAGAACATGGTGCTCACCAGATAGAAGAACCACCACTCCGATAGATCACATCTTGGTGTACCAGCGCTATAGCCATAGAGTCATGGACGTCAGGTCGTATAGAGGAGCCGACTGCGCGTCAGACCACTTCCTCACTGTGTGTGGGCTTAAACTCATGTTCACCTACATGCATAAGAAGAAGAGGACACTAGAACCTGCTTTGAGTGTTGAGAAACTACAAGAAAGTGCCATTAAAGAACAATATGCTATAGAAATCAAAAACCATTTTGAGGTCCAAGAGACCCTGGAAGCAAGAGATAACATGGAGGAAAAGTGGAAAGAAATAAAGTCCACGATACTAAGTGTAGCGGAGGATATATTGGGAAGAAAGGACATAATAAAGAAGAGGAAACGGTTGAACGTGACATGCCAGTAGGCTGCAGAAAAGAGAAGGAAGACGAGGGAGAAGTGGCTAGCTGACAGGGAGAATTAGCAGAAAAGAGAACATTTTATCAACGTCACAAGGGAGACAAAGCGAATTCTAAGAGCAGAGAAGAGAATACATCTAACCAGTTTGCTAGAACAAGTTGAGGCAGAGAGTCAAAACAAAAATTCAAGGCAAGTCTTCCAATACACAAAAAATCGGAAACGTGGATATCAGAGCTCAACTGTTTTTATCAGAGATAAGAACGGCAACTTGATAAATGACAAGGAAAGAATTGTAGAAAGATGGAAAAAATACTTCTCAGAACTGTTGAATCGCTCAGACATAGATGAGATGTTACCTGCAGACACTACGGAGGAAAGGAAAGATGAAGTAGAATGGGAAGTTAGTGAAGAAGACGTGAAGTTCGCATCAAAGGACTCAGGAACAACAAAGCCCCAGGGGAGGACAGGATAACTTCAGAATTAATCAAGGAGGGAGGTGGGAGCTTACACTTAGAGATATATAAACTGATCCAGTTGATGTAGGAGAAGGAGACACTACCAGAAGGATGGAAATTGGCTATAATATGCCCAATATACAAGAAGGGAAGCAAAATGGAATGTGGTAACTACAGAAAAATCAGCTTGTTAAATGTAACATATAAAGTACTGTCCATAATTATCCTCAGAAAATTGCAACCGTTCATAGAGAACAACATACAGGAGTACCAAGCTGGCTTTCGACCAAACTGATCGACAATAGACCACATTTTCACACTAAGACAATTGTTGGGAATATGATAAAGATGTCTACAGCCTGTTCGCCGATTTTCAACGTGCTTATTAGAGCACCCACAAGAGTAGTCGATACAATGCAATGCTTGACTTCAGAACCCCTGAGAAGCTAGTGAGAATGGTGCGAGCTTGTATGGAAGGGTCAAATGGTTCAAATGGCTCTAAGCACGATGGGACTTAACATGTGAGGTCATCAGTCCCATAGACTTAGAACTACTTACACCTAACTAACCTAAGGACATCACACACTTCACCGAGCGAGGTGGCGCAGTGGTAGCACACTGGACTCGCATTCGGAAGGACGACGGTTCAATCCCGCGTCCGGCCATCCTGATTTAGGTTTTCCGTGATTTCCCTAAATCACTCCAGGCAAATGCCGGGATGGTACCTCTGAAAGGGCACGGCCGACTTCCTTCCCCATCCTTCCCTAATCCGATGAGACTGATGACCACGCTGTCTGGTCTCCTTCCCCAAACCAACCAACCAACATCACACACTTCCATGCCCGAGGCAGGATTCGAACCTGCGACCATAGCAGCAGCGCGGTTCTGGATTGAAGCGCCTAGAACCGCTCGGCCACGACGACCGGCGAAGGGTCAAAGGCAGCAGTACGTTCCCGAGGAACCACATCAGAAATATTCGAGATTGTGACAGGCCTCAGACAAGGGGATGCTCCCTCATGTGTTCCGTTCAGTGTCATCTTAGAGAAAATGATAAAAGAGTGTAGGCAACAGGAGTGGGCTGGAGCACAGACGGATGGTAACTTCAATTGTCTCGCATATGCAGATCACATAGTACTACTAAGTGAATCAAAGTATGAATTGAAAGGAATGTACCAGAAAATGGACAGTTATGCACAGAAGGTAGGGCTCAAAGTCATGCAATTAGGAAGAAGACAAGAGCAGGAAGAATTTCTTGAGATAGATGGCAAGAGGTTCAAGAGAGTACACCAGTTCAAATACTTGGGATCTTGGCTTACCACGGACAACAACATAAAAATGGACATCAAGGAAAGAATAGCAGTGGGAATGAAATGCATGCATTCCCTCGGAGAGACACTCAGCTCTAAATCGATCTCAGTGAACACTAAGATTAAAATCTACAACACAGCGATATGCCCAGTAGTAATGTACGGTTCAGGAACATGGAGCATGACTAAGCGAGAAAAGGAAAAACTATTAATATTTGAAAGAAGAGTAATGAGGAAGATATGGGGACCAGTTTTAGGTAATGAAAATGGAGGAGGAGGAAGAACGAGCAAATCTACCTTATGACGAGACAACCAACTACCCTACAGAAGATACAGAGCAAAAGAATACAAAGAATACAATGGGTGGGCCATGTAGCCGATATGCCAGATGGAAGACATGCAAAGATGGCACTAGATGGGACACCAAACACCAAACGCCCCATTGGACGACAAGGCAGCGCTGGATGGACGACCTGGCGAAGGACCTAGCAGCCCTGGGGATTGGAGACATCTGGAGGAAGTGGGCACAAAACAGGAAGGAATGTAGGCAGTTTATGGAAGCTGCGCCTGGTCTGCAGGGCCTGTGATCGCTGGATATCTATCTGTCTATTATCAAGATATTCTTCCGCGACTCATAAGTCTGGCTAGAGGCCTCATTTGAATGTTTTTTCAGCAAGCTACTAACTAGAAGCGATTTGACAGCACAAACTTTACCTGATTGCTGCAATTCGTATTACATTTTTTGTGGAAAGAGAAGACTGATAACACAGTGATCGAATTAGAGGGTGCTGTGAACCGGCTAAGAAGTAATAGGTGTTAATTTATCGTCAGTGCGATTACTTCCAGAGATACGAGCAAATTTTTATTTAATCGCTATCTAGCGCGAGAATTTATCGTGAGACCAACTGAAATGATTAAATACGTATCATATGATTCAAAGACAAGGCACTGAGAGTGCGATTAGATTATGTGTTTTCCAGAAGAGCTTAATGTAGCTAATAATATCATGTGATGTTAGTTTTTGTGGGTACTGATATTGTAAGCTTTACACGTTTTCTGTTGGATATTGTACCTGACCACATTAAATTAACCATGTGCGACTGTAAAAGTCGTAATTAACTAAAGTTGGCTAGCAGCTCCAGGATTGTAAATTGATACAACAAATCTTCCGCCGTCGAGCTTTTAATGCAGCATGCAGCATGCAGCATGCAGCATGCAGCATGCAGCATGCAGCGAGAGGATCTGCAGCTACAATGTATTTTTAAAATGCTTTTGTGATGCCTTCAGCTGACATTTCTTTATTGGATGTACGATTCCACAATTTCGGCCTTAGGCCATTTTCATGTATCTGAAACGGAGCGTTGTACACTAAATGCAATAATATTACCTATGAACTGAACATAAGAACAAGTTATATCGCAAGATTTACTACTGAAAGGTTTAGTCATTAAAAGAAATAGTAGTAAATCATTAAGGAGGTAAAAAAACGGATGGCACTATAGACTTACGTTGTACGTTGTTTTCTAGCCAGAGTGGGTGTGGCCTGCCGCCATCTTAAATAGTCCAAAACATTAGCGGGCTACTGTTTACGATTCCTTCCTGTTCGTCATTTCTGTCCTTGCACGCAACTGCCTTTTTAATACTAAAAATAACAGTACTTACATGAATAACGCAGGGCAAGGAAGGTAATATCGATCGTTTTTCTATCCTTGGATGCGTATTTGCTCTAATAATATGAAACATTTGGACTCACTGAAACTTCTATTTTTTGACATATTTCGAATAACTAGGAAGAGAAGGAAGTGATCCTAAAAGCGTGCTTTCGTAATACATTTAATTCCACTTTTACTGCAGTTACTTGTCTCGATAGCAAATGAATCAGGAACTCGGAAACCAATGCTTGTTTGCTTAGGGTGTCTGGTTATTGGTCCTGCTTCTTGTACGTTACAATTTATGCGACGAGGAGAGAAGCAAGGCATGCTGCCGTATCTTATGTACATCAACAAAGTGAATGAAAATGGATATTTTCCTTTAACTAGTAAGTAAGTTATTTTAGTAAACATGTGTAAGATGTAGGCCTACCTTTCCAACAGTAGCCTATTTGTTTCTTTTCCCGGTATATTTCTCGCCAGTAACCCTCAGTTTTTCAAGAATAACTAAGCATATTACAATTGTAAGATGTAGGCCTAGCTTTCCAACAGTAGCCTATTTGTTTCTTTTCCCGAAATATTTCTCGTCAGTAACTCTCAGTTTTTCAGGAATAACCAAGTATATCACAATTGTAATATGATGATGAGGTCTCATTCTCCGAGGAGCGTAGGGGACAATGCGGGAGACCCGCACAGCTGTACTAGGCAAGGTCCTAGCGGAGGTGGTTGGCCATTGCCTTCCTCCGACCGTAATGGGGATGAATGATGATGACGGCACAACACCAAGTCATCTGGGGGCAGGAAAAATCCCTCACCCCGCCGGGAATCGATCCCCGGGACCCCGTGTGCGGGAAACGAGAACGCTACCGCAAGACCACGAGCTGCGGACAATTGGAATATATCTACTTTGATCATCTGCTTGACTATTTTTGGAAGTCAGTCTGAAGTTTTCAAAGTATGTACCAATAGTTAATTAGTCAGTTTCATGTCGCAAGTATCATTTGCACGACAAATGGTAATGTGGGACGAGTCATTTTATATTGACATCAATTTTTTTTGTAAATATTTCTCCATGATGATCATATCTTAGTTTCTTCGTTTTTTAATTAAAGACTCACATGTTAGTTAGTATTGCCTACCCACCATTTACACATTACAATAACTCATCGTCGTATGGAAAATAAGAGGAATTGTCAAATAAAAACGTGCTCAATTTGGTCTCAAATTTTACTTTGCTGTCCGTCAGACATTTTATATCAATGGATAAGTGATCAAAACTTTTGGTTGCAGCGCTGTGAACCCCTGACTGTGCTACAGACAACCTTAATGTTGATTAATGATAGTCATTTTTTCACTTCTAGTATTGTAATTATGTACATCATTGTTCCTGTTGAAGTGCGGTTGATTATTTACAACAAAATTCATGAGGGAATAATTATACCGTCACAGAGATAAACTGTTACTCACACGCCTAGCAGCAGGAGGCTGTTCACGTAAAGTTTTCAGCCAGAGCATTCTTCATAAAGGAAGCAAAGCACAACCACACACACACACACACACACACACACACACACACACACACACACACACACACACATGAGCGCTGTCTCTACATCTACATCTACATCTACGTATATACTCCGCAAGTCTCCGTACGGTGCCTGGCGGAGGGTACCTAGTACCACTAGTAGTCATTTCCTTTCCTGTTCCACTCGCAGAGCGAGGGAAAAACGACTATCTCTACGTCTCCGTCTGAGTCCTAATTTCCCGAATATTCTCTTTGTAGTCCTTATGCACTATTACGCCCAGATATTTAAAAGACTTGACTGTGTCAAGCAGGACACTGGTGTTACTGCAACCGAACATTTGACGTCGAGGACAACATACTGGGTTCTATTATTTAGTAAGTCTTTGAGAGACTCACATGTCTATGTACTTATTCCATATGTTTGTACATTCTTTAACAGCCCACAATGGGACACCAGTCAAATGGTTTCCGGAAATCTAGAAATCTAGAATCTGCCTGATGAAACACACAACCAAAACACCCATAGGGACGAAACTGGGTACAGGCACGTCAGAGTGATGTCACAGGGAAACATGTTCGCTTTGAACCATAAAGGTGAACACAGTGCACCTAATGTTTTGAGCTATGTAATATCGCGGACGTCGGCTTCAAATTTGTGACATAATGGCAACTCCTTTCTTTTTTTACGGTTATTCATAGATAGTGTGGTAATATACCAAACTGTGATTTCCATGGAGGTAAAAAGAAAGGTCATGCTCGTTTCACAACCATTTCCGCGAACGTTACGTCATTTTTACGCCACGCGCAATATCGACAACCGCATGATCGACTATCGACTTTGTGACAAGGAAACTATTATAGGTCTTCGATTCACTCCCAGCAATTTAAGCTACCCTCTTAGGTTTCCTGGCTAAGCACACACCCAGAAGTCACCACATATTCGGAAATAAAGAGCCAAATATTTATGAAAAGGCAGAATATGAATTTTGTTGTTGCTTGTTTCAGTGGCAGTAGTTTAAGCTGTCCTATTAGGTTTCTGCCTAACCATACACTCGGAAATCGCTAAATATTTACTTCATTCTTCGTTCTAAAATATTTACTTCATTCTTCGTTCTAAAATAAGATAGAATGTAAATAACATTTAATACTGCAGAACATACCTGCATTACATTCATAAGAAAGTCCCAGAATGGTTTAACAACGCTAACAGGAAAAAGAATGTTTGCATGCAGTGGGATGCGAACCTACGCTAGCACTTAATCATGTGATGTTTGCCGCCTGTTTTCGGTATCATATTCTCTCTTGAAGGCTTATATCGTTGATGCGTTATTGAGTGACATTTAATGATTATGGTGACGTGTTTGTGATAAATTTTCAATGTCCTGTTGCCTCGAAATGGCATAGTGCAGACTATAAAACAAGAGCGTTTCATGCTTAATTTGTAAATTATTGACGATAATAACTCACTCATGAGAGAGTACTCTTATACGAAGTCATTAACCGTCTATAAATCATTGTGTAAATATCTCGTACATGCGCATTAAGCCTTGTCAGAGTACCATATCGAATGCTAACAAAAATCGACAGCCGGTCGTCGATATTGCGCGTGACGTCAAAATGACGTCCCATTTGCAGAAAAGGTTGTGAAACGAGCATGACCTTTCTTTTTACCTCCATGGAAATCACAGTTTGGTATACTATCACACTATCTATGAATGCAAATATAATAAAAATTAGCTGTTTATTCGGAATATTGTCACTTTAAATATCTTTGAATGCTGGACCCATGAGCGATACACAGTCTCTGGTTTCCAGAGGTGGTAGGTAATCGTCGAGTCAAGTCGCAGCTAGTGATGGGCAAAGCCTGGTTTACGCCAAACCAATTTAACCGAGTAGAAAGTCTGCATAAACCGAATTCAAACCAGGTTAAAACGTCTCTGTATGTCCATCTTTTTAGAGATGGTTGCGGGACTCGTCTAGTTTCGAACCTAATTTTATTTGGCGACCAGTTTCAGCGTTTTAGTACGCCATCTTCAGGCCGCTTACCGACGTGTAGGAAGAATCTACTTCGGCTGTGATCAAAACAGGGGCTGGCAATACTAGTACTAGGCGACTCAGGTCGGCAGGTGATCACTATAGCAAAAATCTACTGAGGCCAGTCTTGCTAGCCACTGTTTTGATCACAACCGAAGTAGATTCTTCCTACACGTCGGTAAGGGGCTTGAAGATGGCGTAGTAAAACGCTGAAAGTGGTCGCCAAATAAAATACGGTCGGGAACTAAACGGCTGAAAGGTGTTTAATTTGACGCTCAGGTTGAAACGAATTGGGACGAAAAAACTGAGATGACTTTCAACGCCATTCTTTCTTTAACGTCTGCGCAGATAACGCTTCAGTTCAGTTAACCAGCCTGAGCTGTGCAGTTTCCCAATCTGTAACTATGGGTATAAATCGGTGACCATGTATATAGTCACGAGCATGATAGATAATACATAGGGCGCAATGTTAGGTTTTCTGGCTAGAAATTTTGATCATAGATTTGTGAAAACTTGAAACGCTGTGTAGAACTTGACGGCTATCGAGCGCTCATAAGGCTGCCAAATGGCTGTTCACGAATACCGCACTACAGAGCGTAATATTTGGTCTTTGCTGTTGAAATCTTGAAGATTGACTCCAAAACATGTGAAATTCGCAGTATAAATTTTGACTACCAATGGTCGAGCGTACTGTGGCCAAAAGCCAGTTCACGACTGCACATATAGCTGTAGCCCGCAATTTCAAGTCTTTTGGCAAGAAATTTTGAGTATGGTGATACCTCCAGAATGTGCTATAATGGTTTGTAGCCGATCTGACGACCTTACGGCAGCCAAATGCTTCCCACGAGCGTTAATGGATGCCACATTGCAGGCTGAATTTGAAAATATGCTCATGAGACACTTTGAATTTGTTGTTAAGATCGGACTATCTCAAGGTAGCCGAATGCATCGTCATGGTCATGAATGGTGGCCGTGCTTTAGGCCGCAATTCAAACACTCATAATACACCCGGAACTTGCTGTAAGGATTTTGACTACAATCGGACGATCTTAAGGCAGCCAAATACCACGGCTCAAGCATGAATAGTGTAAACTTACCACTTCGTCATTGTTTCCCTCAGTGACTTTGTTTTCAAAATTTTAATAAATCATGTTTTTGCGATCTGCCATGACGTTAATGTTCTTTATACACCCACCTGTAAACAACACTTATCAAATGCAGTCACGAATTTCCATCAAACGAAATAAATCGTAGTTAGCTACTGCTCTTTTGAAGACCATACTGAGTGATGTCCCATTTGCAACTCACTTCAACTCGTGTTCGGCTGGCACGACGGCGGTAAGCGCCAACCTCGCGCGGAAGCGTCATCGATAGCGGCGAACGCCGCGCACCGCGTGAACACAACTCGAGTTAGCAACAATAATCACATTCGGATTGATTCGAAATCCACTCAACCAGAGTTAATCCGGATTGGTAACTCGAGATGACCCATCTCTACTCGCAGTCTTGCGCAGTGGTAGTTGTAGAGTCATGGAGAGAAAGTATTGCATCATGGCGGTGGAATCAGTCATGAAACTCCCAGAGATTTTCTGCAACTGCACTACTGCAGCGCTGCCAAGCGGCTGGCCCATATAAACATAGCATACTACGAATCGATTGCGTCTGTGTACATGAGTGTAGCATATACAAAACGCGGTTGTATTTTGGAGCTTATTGTGGCGCTGTTAATTGTAGCACAAATCAAACGTGTAATCCGGAAATATCTCTTTCTCGATTTCCAAAGGATGCTGTCTGGCAAGTCATCATTACAAATAATAAATGCTCGTTTTTAGAATATCTAGTTGTACTTTTGGAGATAAGAGAAAATGTTTATCATTTCCATTGAGTCGTAGTGTCTTCAGAATTTCGGCTCTTAATGATCATTGCAAAACCTTAACCACGATTTCAAGATGTTGATACTGCATAAAAATGTCTGGACCTTTTGCCGAATGCAGATAACCATTCGACAACGTCTTCAATAGTGCCTACCTAGTTTCATACTTAAATTTCATAAAAATACAGATACCGTTATAACTTTGTGGTTATCTGCTACACTGGGTAACGAAACCCTTTAATTGCAAGTAATTATTATGATTGTCTTTAAAAATCGTGAAAATTAGCATGTCATAACAACTTCATGAAAATAAGGAAATGTTCTGGTCTATATTGGGCTACGTTATGTGGATATCAACGGGTAGTGTAAAAATGTTGTGCGCTCCTATATGTATCGGTTTTGTGTGTGTGGTTGTTTTTTTTTTATTATTTTTTTTCAAGACTAATTGCTTAATTTCACTACCCAGGATCAAGAAGTGGCTTATAAATACGAGAAGGGCCGACTGTATAAAGGAGGCTACGCAGTATCTGTACAATAATATTAAGATTTGCGCTCACCATTTTGAGGCCTACCAGTTCATGACGCAAACTAGAAGAAATAGTGTGGAATGCAGTGCCAGCATTGCTCGTTTCTTCCTTTCTTTAAAATAAAAGAAAAAAAAAACAGTTTTTTCACTCAAGCACAAACTTCCGTACAGATCAAATGTGCCAGTACAGAAAAAGCAAAAACTATCGTATTCTGTAGAGGTGACTGATGTAGGTCAATTGAGTGCTTCAGTGAGTGCCCTGAATATAGACTGAAATACGGAGGCTGCAGTAGTTGATTCAGGTGTGCCACTCAGTTCATGTGAGGAAGGAAACTCCTGGAATTCCTTGATCTGTGCTTGCCTGCTTGCCGTTTTACAGTACGTTTGAACACACCACATACACTAAAGAACCAAAGAAACTGGTACATCTGCCTAATGTCATGTAAGGTCCCGCGAGCACGCAGGAGTGCCACAACATGACGTGGCATGGACTCGCTAATGTCTGAAGTAGTGCTGGAGGGAACTGACACCATAAATCCTGCAGGGCTGTCTATAAATCCGTAAGAGTACGAGGGGGTGGAAATCTCTTCTGAACAACACATTGCAAGGCATCCCAGATAAGCTCAATAATGTTCATGTCAGGGGAGTTTGGTGGCCAGCGGAATTGTTTAAACTCAGAAGACTCTTCCTGGAGCCACTCTGTAGTAATTCTGGACGTGTGGTGTTTCGCATTGTCCTGCTGGAATTGCTCAAGTCCGTCAGAATAGACATGGAGCTGTCAGAGTCGTATCTAGACAAATCAGGGGGTCCCATATCACCCCAACTGCACGCGGCCCACAGCATAACAGAGCCTCCACCAGCTTGAACAATCCCTTGCTGACACGCAGCGTCCATGGATTCGTGAGGTTGTCTCCATACCCGTACACGTCAATCCACTCGAAACAACTTGAAACGAGACCTGTTCGACCAGGCAACATGTTTCCAGCCATCAACAGCCCAATGTCGATGTTGACGGGCCCAGGTGAGGCGTAAAGCTTCGTACTGCGCAGTCATCAAGGATACACGAGTGGACCATCGGCTCCGAAAGCCCATACCGATGATATTTCGTTGAATAGTTCGCACGCTGACACTTGTTGATGGACCAGCATTGAAATCTGCAGAAATTTGCGGAATGATTGCACTTCTGTCGCGTTGAACGATTCTCTTCAGTCGACGTTGGTCCCGTTCTTGCAGGATCTTTTTCCGACCGCAGCGATGTCGGAGATTTGATATTTTACAGGATTCCTGCTACTGGAGGTACACTCGTGAAATGGTCGTGCGGGAAAATCCTCTCTTTATCGCTATCTCGAAGATGCTGTGTTCCATCGCTCGTGTGTCGACTCTAACACCATTTTCAAACTCACTTAAATCTTGCTAACCTGCCTTGGTAGCAGCAGTAACCGATATAACAACTGCACCAGACACTTGTCTTACATAGGCGTCGCCGACCGCAGCACTGTTTTCTGCCTGTTTACATATCTCTGTATTTGAATACGCATGCCCATACCAGTTTCTTTGGCGCTTCAGTGTGATTTGCTACACAAATCCGCGAGCATCCTAGGTAACAATTTGCAAGAGCAACATTACACTCGGCCAGTAAAGCACATGACCGTATTTCAGCCTCTCTTACTTTTTTTTTCCAGCGCAGTTTTCTTGGTGTCACTGGTTGAAGTACTGCACTGAAAAAAAAGTCCTCTGTGTTTATCCGAACCGCAGACCTTTTTCAAGTTTTTGATGCTTAAGGGGGGGGGGGGGGGGGGGGGGTAGGAGGTCAAACGGGCCGATTTGGAGCAGGAGAGAGGCACCACCGGACATTTCAATTTCCACTGTCTATACTTTTACAAATAAATTCATAAAACTTTGTCAACATGACCAGGAAGGGTTCGGGATTCACACTCATAGCAATGGAACTTCAAAACCATAAGAAAACGATTTTTTTAGATTTGAAAATTCATCATTTTTTCACTTACTATTGGCTGCGTTTGTTGCTTTTGTTGTTTATTCTTCATAAGTAAGAGAGATTCTTTGATGAATTTTGCACAGCATACAGACCATACTTACAGGTGGATGAAACTCTAGAATTTATTTCATCTATGAAAAAATGAATGAGCTGCCACATTTTAAACTTCATGTTTCGAAAAAACTCAAGTTGTGTAGTTAATTATCTCAATTTTTACCACAGTTCTTAATAGATTTGAAAAATTCTAGAGTTTCATACCCCTGTTAGCATGGTTTATATGCTGTGCAATATCCATCGAAGAATCTCTCTTACTTATGAAGAAAAGTGTACCTATAGCAACAAATGCAGCCAATAGTAAGTGAAAAAATGATGAAATTTCATATGTAAAAAAAAAAAATACTGTGTTATGTTTTTGAACTTCCATTGCTACGAGTGTGAATCCTAAATCCTTCCTGGTTATGCTGACAAAGTTTTATGAATTTATTTGTAAAAGTGTAGACAGTGGAAATTGAAAGTCCTTTGGTGCCTCTCCTGTTCCAAGTCGGCCCGTTTGACGTCCTACCCTCCCCCCCCCCCCTTAACACCTTTTGCATGGGCTTTCACCACCGATAGTTCTGCTGTAAAAACAGATTTGCACACTGTGGACGAAAAACATCGCCTTTAACGGCTCCTGTAATTTGACCAATGCAACATTGACAGTAGAGTGGTAAGGACGGGGCAGGAATTCGACTTCGGTTACATATACAGAACGATACCTTGGCTCGTATGAATTGATTTACAGAAGTTTGGGAAAGCCTAAATGAAAATGGCCAGATAGTATCCGTTTTCGGCTCTTCTTGAATACAATGAAGTAGCTTAAGTTTTTTTTTTTATTTACTGGCTTTGAGTTCTCTGTTCATACAGCCATCTACATACAATTTCTAATTATCACAATTTCAGATGGCACCTCTACAGATTGTGTAACAAAAGCAAAATTTCTAGGAATGATATTGATTCTCAGTTGAAGTGGTGTGAACTCACAAAGGTACTTGCAAACAGAATGTCATCAGCATGTTATGCCCTTAGAATCCTATCATCAGTGAGTAACATGCAGTGTCTTTTAGTTACGTATTATTCATATGTACACTCAATTCTTAGCTATGGCATTCTTTTTTAGGGAACAAATGCATAAAATATGAACATAATTTTCAAACTCCAGAAAAGAGCCATAAGAATAATAACCAAAAAAACTAGTCAAGATCATTGTAAAGATCTGTTCAAAACACTGGGGATTTTAACTGCTCCATGTGAATACATTTACCAGTCAATTGTACACATCAAAAATAACATTGGTAATTACTACACAAACAGCTCTGTCCATGACCATGCAACAAGAGATAGACTCAACTTACATTTACCAAGAAAAAATAAACATAAAACTCAAAACAACATTTTCTACCAAGGTATAAAACTGTACAATAAATTACGAAAAGAGATTAAAGAAATTGAAAAAATTCACTTATTTAAAAAGGCAGCTAAAAAGGTACCTGTTATGCAATACTTTTTATACATTGAAGGTTTACTTAGATAAAACAGAGTAGGGGTTTGATAAAAAAATGTTGTACAAATAAATAATAATAATAATGATTATAAAACATCCAACACTCCACGCAACACATTCAATTTATGTTTTTTTTTTCTTTCTAGAAATACTTACCCCCAGGCTATGCATAACACAATACTAACACCTCTTCCTCTTTCTGAGCTCAATATCTCACTCATTATGGAGGGATGCTGACTCAGTTTTTCAGGCTAGCAAATGGGAAGTTTCAGTACAGAAAATGGCCCAGAGATCACCAGCGTGTGTGTGTGTGTGTGTGTGTGTGTGTGTGTGTGTGTGTGTTTGTGTGTGTGTGTAGTGAGTGAACTGTTATGAAACAATGTGTGAATAGTGTGTGCAGTAACTGATAGTGAGAAATGAGTGAACAGTGTGGTATTACATTATTTAATAAGTTATTTGTAAAAAAGTATTGTATACCAGGAGTAAATCTAATGATTGTCTCTAACTAGAAGTCTGTAAATATATGTGTATACGAATTAGCTTGTTTTAAATTGATCTAAACTTGTAATTATTTTGACATGTCCTATATCCCTGTAAAAAGAGATCTACGGACGAATAAAGCTGCTACTACTAGACAGTAAGTGGTATTACATTAGGTAAGTTAAAAAAAATTAGAGAGTAAAATCCAGAGAGCCAAAACTGTAATGTAGGATACATATAATGTAACTAGATAATTAATAGATTGTGTCACTTATAGAAGCTCTGCCAATTTACAGGCTGCGTAGGTCCTAGTTGAGTCAGTCATAGTTAACTGTATTAACATATGTAATTCAACAGGCGAATTCAGATTTACAAGTTTCTTCTATCTCAATTTAACAGTGATTGATAAGATTGCATATATCAAAATGTCATATTTACTCTTTCTGCACACAGGAAGAGAAAAAGTTCCTTGTATATCCTTTTCGCCGGGAACGTGAGCACAGATGTTGGGCCGAGCGACGTGCCGCAATGGTTAGCACACTGGACTCGCATTCGGGAGGACGTCGTTTCAATTCCGCGTCCGACCATCCTGATTTAGCTTTTCCGTGATTTCCCTAAATCTCTTCAGGCAAATGCCAGGATGGTTCCTTTGAAAGGGCACGGCCGACTTCCTTCCCCATCCTTCCCTAATCCGATGAGACCGATGACCTCGCTGTTTGGTCTCCTCCTCCACTTGAACTCAACTCAACATATGCTGGAAGACAACAAATGGTTCAAATGGCTCTGAGCACTATGCTACTTAACTTCTGAGGTCATCAGTCGCCTAGAACTTAGAACTACTTAAACCTAACTAACCCAACGACATCACACAACACCCAGTCATCACGAGGCAGAGAAAATCCCTGACCCCGCCGGGAATTGAACCCGGTGGAAGACAACACTGTAACGCCACCAGATGCCAAATCAATACTGCGGATTGTTGTCTTCGACTGTCGCATTCAAAGAACAAGTGGTTCACTTCCTCCTGATTCCACATTCGCAAACTGCCAGCTCAATAGCGTGAATGCAACATAGATCCTGTCTGAAGCATGCGTGATTGAAGCTCAGTCGTGCTAAAGTGGATACGAACATTTTACAACAACAGCTCTTCGTGACTCAGGGATTGTTTGGTAAAATCGGTGATTAAATGGCATAATGTCGGTCTCTTGATTTCGAGAATTATGCCTATCCTTTATTCCATGAATGACATGTTGTGCATTTATATTTTTGTAGACAGTCGTTTACCGACAGTTTAAGATGTTTCCCTTCGCCTTCATATATTGCCTGTTTGGTCTGACTACCTTGAATTTAGTTTCCTTTCATTCCACAGTGCCTTTGAACCAATACATTTTGACTTGCCATTTATAGTTTTGTATTTCATTCAATACGAGGCGCGGCTAGAAAAAAACCGGACTGATGCTGGAAAAAACATTTATTTACAATTATTTACAATTTCATGTTATCTCCTTCAATGTACTCTCCTCCTCGGTCTCTACACCGCTCCATACGAATTTTCCACGGTTCATAGCAATGCTGCAGATCATTTTCGGTAAGTCCATACATTACTTCCGTCGCTTTTTCTTTTACTGCTTCAACAGTCTCAAATCTAGTTCCTTTCAAAGCTGACTTGACTTTAGGGAAAAGAAAAAAGTCACAGGGGGCCAAATCAGGTGAGTAGAGTGGATGATCTAAGATGGGAATGTTGTGTTTTGCCAAAAACGTCTTCACTGACAACGCACTGTGAGCTGGGGCAGTGTCTTGGTGAGGGACCCATGACTTTTTTCTCCACAAATCGTTCCGTTTTCTCCGTACTCGCTCACGTAGGGTAGCCAGGACGCTAATGTAGTAATGCTGATTCACTGTTTGTCCCTCTGGTACCCAATCAATGTGCACAATCCCTTTGATGTCAAAAAAAACAATCATCATTGCCTTGAATTTCGATTTTGACTTTCGTGCTTTTTTTTGTCGTGGAGAACCAGGAGTTTTCCAATGCATCGATTGGCGTTTAGTTTCGGAATCGTAAGTAAAAAACCACGATTCATCGCAAGTAATAACATTTTGTAAGAAGGTGGGATCACTTTCAATGTTTTCCAGGATGTCAGAACAAATCATTCTTCGGCGTTCCTTCTGTTCAATTGTGAGACACTTTGGAACCATTTTTGAACACACTTCGTTCATATTGAAACTTTCATGAAGAATCTGCCTAACACTTTCCTTGTCAACTCCTGTTAACTCAGACACTGCTCTGATTGTTAAACGGCGATCTTGTCGAACAAGTTTACCGATTTTTTCAATGTTTGCATCAGTTTTTGCTGACAATGGTCTGCCAGTGCGAGTGTCATCACTGGTGTCTTCGCGGTCATCTTTAAATCGTTTAAACCACTCAAACACTTGTGTTCGCGATAAACAATCATCGCCGTACACTTGTTGTAACATTACAAACGTTTCACTTGCAGATTTTCCTAGTTTGAAACAAAATTTGATGTTAACACGCTGTTCTTTCTGTACACTCAACATTTTCGGACGCACAGACAAAACGTCAACTACTTAAAACAGACGCCACGGGCAGACTGAGTGCAGGAGGCAGATGAAACTCGAGCAGTAGGCGGAGCGAGAATCACGTGACAGGCCAAGCGACTTTCAGTCTTATTGCATTCGTTTTATTGTTTCACCAGTACTAGTCCGGTTTTTTTCTAGCAACACCTCGTACATCTAGCAGTCTGTGTACTGCGGGTGGATCCTTTTTGCCGGCATAGTCGTTCTTTGGCAAGGAAAGTACTGATTTGGAATGGGACATATACTGTTATTACTTTCTGTGAAGAGAAAGAAGAGCTTCCAGAACTGCTATTACTTTTGCTGCCATGATCGTGTTGTCCTTTGATAGTTAAAATTTTCTGGCATATTGCCTCGCATTGTCCCAATATTCACTGCCTCATCCTTGGATCCATCTGTAGAAATAACGATCGCACTATGAAAGATACAAGTTCTTGTATGTCAAAAGTATTTATCGCTGCTAGGACCAATGATGACGGGACGTCGGTCCATTGTAGCCTATAACTGATGCATACCCCACAGTCAAAGAATTATTCACAGAATATAAACATACATACCGTCTGGATAGCTGAAAGCAAGTGCGACACTGTTGACTAAATGGCTGGACGAAATTTGTTCTCAGTTCTCAGGGTATGCGGGAGAGACTCATATGGTGAGCCTCACTTTGTGAAGGTTTGAAAGTAGGAGAGAGGAACAGCCGAAACAAAGCTGCGCCTTGGTAGCTCAGTCGGCAGGGGCATTGCCCTCGAATGGCAAGGTTCCAGATTCGAGTCCTGCTCCAGTATAGCCAGCCGCTATGGCCGAGCGGTTCTACGCGCTTCAGTCCGGAACCGCGCAACTGCTACGGTCGCAGGTTCGAATCCTGCCTCGGGCATGGATGTATGTGATGTCCTTAGGTTAGTTAGGTTTGAGTAGTTCTAAGTTCTAGGGGACTGATGACCTGAGATGTTAAGTCCCATAGTGTTCAGAGCCATTTGAAACATTTTTGCTCCATAATACAACTGTAGTGTGGGAGGAAGTTTACAAACAGTGAACACTGCGATGAAAACGGAGAGATTGATTCATTAAGTAAACATGTTTTTGTAACAACTTTATCTGCACAACTGAATGTTAAACTATTGTGTCTGTTCGAACAACCCTAATGTTGCTGGAAGTTTCACGTGATGCGAGGCCTTTACCAGGAGCTCTTCAACTGCCTCGAAAGGTTTCTTTCCGCATGATCGCACAAGAACAGCTGGAGTGGAGTTACATCAGGTGAACATGGTAACCACGAAATAGGAGCCCTTCTTCGTATCCACCTTTCAGGAAAGGTGTACAAGAAGTTGAAAGTGAGCTGGGGTTTCATCACACCAGAATAACGTGCTTAAAGAGAGATCAAGTGACGCCAGATTAGCACACATAAAGGGAGATCAAGTGGGATATCTTACAAGAAAGTAGGAACACAGTGCGCGCTGATGCAGTTAAGCTGAGACGAAGCAGACATGGGTCTGTCAACCAGCCACTATCTATGCTCGGACGCAATTTCACTGGGACTCTGCGCTGATGGCTCTTCGCATACGTAGGTTAGGAATGGTCAAAGGCTCATACATAACTGTTGAGAGTATTGCACATTTTGTCTCTGGGGGAACGAGTCTCTTCCAGAAAAAGTACATACCCAGGAGAAGTGAGGATCGCCCACACAGCATGAGGTCTCATGTCAGCAGGAGTTAATGCTTCCACTTTCTGTTAATGTTAGGGGTGTAGCTGGTGTTCTGACGCGCCTGCATAGTTAACAGATTTGCATATCATACAATGTTACCAACTATGAACATAATAGATCAATATATAACAACGAATCGTCGGTTGTCATATTCCACTGGCAGTGTTATCCCTCAACACGCTTAACTTTGGAGCTTTTAACTCAGTCGTCTCCACACATTTGCCATTATCCACCACTGAGAGTTTACAGTGAACGAGGTGGTGCAGTGATAAAACGCTGGACTCGTATTCGAGAATATGGGGGTTCAAACCCCCGTCTAGCCATCTTAATTATGGTTCACTGTGTTTTTTCTCAGTCTTCCTCTCTTTCATTTTTTTTAAAATAGTCTCATCATCACAGAAACACTCTCCGGTATTCGTGTGGAACATAAAGTTGTCGGCCGGCCGGGGTGGCCGATTGGTTCTAGGCGCTACAGTCTGGAACCGCGCGACCGCTACGGTCGCAGGTTCGAATCCTGCCTCGGACATGGATGCGTGTGATGTCCTTAGGTTGGTTAGGTTTGAGTAGTTCTAAGTTCTAGGGGACTGATGACCTCAGATATTAACACCCATAGTGCTCAGAGCCATTTGAGCCATAAAATTGTCACGTATTTACATTGCGGCCTATATACCTCCATATAATGGAAAAAAATATTTCAATAGCTCACATGTTAAGCTAGAAACTGGATCATTACCTTCGCATGACTACCGTCTTATGATTTTCTACCCGTCGAGCTAAAGAT
Organism: Schistocerca americana; assembly: GCF_021461395.2. Lineage (NCBI taxonomy): Eukaryota > Metazoa > Arthropoda > Insecta > Orthoptera > Acrididae > Schistocerca > Schistocerca americana. The sequence goes on along the minus strand of NC_060120.1, from coordinate 848,167,099 downwards.
GTACAGTCAAATGGTTCAAATGGCTCTGAGCACTAGGGGTGTTAACATCTGAGGTCATCAGTCCCCTAGAACTTAGAACTACTTAAACCTAACTAACCTAAGGACATCACACACATCCATGCCCCAGGCAGGAGTCGAACCTGCGACCGTAGCTGTCGCGCGGTTCCAAACTGAAGCGCCTAGAACTGCTCGACCACACCAGCCGGCAAAGATGTATAGTCATTCCCTCATAACAATGATCACTATACTTCGAGTAAAATAACTTTGAGTTCACGTTTGGCCGAGTCGTACGGTAAGGGCTAGCCACCAACCAACCATGGTTCTTCTTCGAGCGTCATATGCCCGCAGTATTGCCATTTTTTAGGTCCATGCAACGCCTTGTATGGCTGGCTGCATGCAGGAGATACAGGCCTCTGCCACTGCAGTATGTCAGTCACAAAGTTATTTTATTCGATGTATTTACCGCCTGGGTGTCGAACTGCAGCTGTCTGAGAGAGCTGTCCAATGACTTCCGTTCTCCGCTTCATACACACAACACGGCTTCCACAAAGAGCCCCTATAATACTTACCTACACTGGCCACACAAACCGCAACCGGTCCTTGGCTTCACTCACTCCAGCCTTCCACACCTTCCTGTCAGCTGCATCTTCATCTCCCAGCCCTAGTATCTGCATGTCTCCAATGATAGCCTTCTATCTCTTCTCGGTCGTCCTAGTGGTCTCTTCATCCATCACTTCCTTTATTGCCATGTTCTCCTTTCTCCTCCTCACATGTCCATGCCAACTGACTCTTTCAGATTTCACACTCGTTGTGATGTCAGGTAGTGCGTATAATGTCTGAGTTCTCTATTTTTCCTGATATTCTACTGTTCATCATTTTCCTTCACTGGTCCATATATTTTTTCAGTACTTCATTTTCAAAAGTTGAGTTTCTCTCTCTCTCTTTTTTGCCATGGTTCTTGTCTCGCTTTCGTAGCACACTATTGGTTTGCTGTTGGTGTGATAACATAGTTGCTATTTTGTCGCTGTATTACGGCTCTGTCATCTGCCAGAACGGTTCGAAACTTCACCGGCGCACAGAACAAACATGAAATGCGAAGCAGCAACAAGGACGTGTGTCTATGTATATTAATGGATTTTTTAAAAAATATGGGGCATTACTTTTTGAACGACCCTCGTATCATGTCTATGCCTGAGGCCTTCCCATTTATTTCAGTCTTTTTATTGCCTCCTTCACCTCTATCAGAGTTAGTTCTTCGACTAATGGTTGTACATTCTAGTTGTTTTCTGCCCTACCGGGTTGTTCAACAGTTCTCTGAAGTATCTCCACCAGCTCTCTAGATTCCCTTCATTTGTAATGACCAGTTTTCCATTCTCATCCTTCATTATCACGGGTTTAGCTCTGTACTCCTTTCTACAGCTTCTCATTGTCCTGTAAGACTGTTTGCTATTGCTCTGGCTACAGTCCTGCTCTGCCATCTGTATCTGTTTATTTATGAATGATGTTTTCTCTCGCCTGATTGTTCTCTTCATTTCTCTCGTGACTATCCTATATTTTATTTGGTTTTCATATTTGTTATTGCTCATAATTGCCTGTCTGGCTGTCTTCCTGATCCGAACTGCTTTTGTACACGTTTCGTTGAACCACGATTTGCTCCTGATATTGCTGTTATTGTATTCCGTAATAGTTCCTGTGCTGTCCTCTTTATAACTGTTGTTATCTTGCAAAAAGAAAACAATTTACGAGTCTACACCCACGTGAACCTATTGCAAGGTATTTTCCACATTCCTGGAGAACAACAGAATAAAATGTTTCGAAACGAGTGCAAAAATTGGTGACAGTTACGCTGTATGATTTCAAAACTCGATTTGAATCAGGAATTTGACACTTTGATTAGAAAATTGATTCTGCTTTATTTTACTTATGCCTCTCTGCAAGTTTCCGTTGTCATGTAAAATAACATCTTTAGATTCGGTAGAAGTAGATGAATTAGGTGTTATATTAGTCAAAGCTTTAAGTACACGCAATTCGTAAAATCAAGTGTCGTAAACAAGGCAGACACCTCTCCAAAAAAATTTGCATAGCTTGCTTAAACATGCCCAGTAATGGAGATACAGTTTCAAGAACTCGTACGCAAAAACTGTTATTGACATGTGCCAGTGCATTTACGTATCAGTCTAAAACGAAATACTTTATTACACACGTGGTATCTGGAGTGACTGGTATCTGAAGTGACTGGTGTCTGGAGTGATGCATTGCCTATCAGCATTTATGTTCCGCTCACTGTTATGGGGACACGTGCTGCAAATATGAAAATCTATTTACGTCAACAATATATCAAATATATTAAATATCGAAATTTAAGGAAGATTATCTGCATTTATGGGACCAAATGTGGTCTATTTGGATGACAGAAAGACGTGCAAAAGGGACGCATAATGGTTTCGGGAAGAGTGTTACAAATGTTTGTCGGTTACCTGCAGGACATACACAGTAAGGTTAAAGCACACGAAGTATTTCTTGAACGCTGTTACCTTTCGACGAAAGAAAACCACAAGATAAGTCATCGAATTCTTAGCTCCTGTGAGTCAAGAAGTATTCTGTTCCGTTTGTGTCTTGTAATGAAGTACTGCAGTCTTGTGCTGAACAGACACTTTTATAGCCAATGACATAAGGTTCGTCAGTTGGAACATTAATCCTTAGTCATGTACCGACTAATGGAAATTTCTTGTGTAACTGCAACATGGAGGACGATGGAGAAAACAGAATTCTGAAAGTCCTTCGCTCCAAGGCTAGAGTTCTCCATACAGATAGTAAAGAGATTACTGGCTGGTAACATTGCATATACTACCATTATTCTTGCCGTCATGACGTAGGATCGTGTTCTACTTGGAGATGCAGTTGCTGACGGGCACAGTGCGGAGGGAAGGAAGGAAGGAAGGAAGGAAGATTAGGGTTTAACGTCCCGTCGACATCCAGGTCATTAAAGTCAGAGCACAAGCTCGGGTTGTTTCAAGGATAGGGAACCAACCCAGCATTCTCCTAGCACGATTTAGGAAATCAAGGAAAACCTAAATCAGGATGGCCGGATGCGGATTTGAACCATAGTTTTTCCGAAAATGAGTCCAGTGTGCTAACGACTGCGCCACCTAACTCTGGCATTTTGTGGAGCCAAGTGAGAGTATTGTTTGTCTGTGAAATCATTATCATACGATAGGGGCGCGAATTGTCGTCATGAAGACGAATGCCTCGCCAATATGCTGCAGATATGGTTACACTATCGGTTGGAGGATGGCATTCACATATCATACAGCCGTTACGGCGCCTTCCATGGCCATCAGCGGCGTACGTCGGCCCCACATAATGCCACCCCAAAACAGCAGGGAACCTCCAACTTGCTGCACTCGCTCGACAGTGTGTCTAAGGTGTTCAGCCTAACCCGGTTGCCTCCAAACACGTCTCCGACGACTGTATGGTTGAAGGCACATGCGACACTCATCGGTGAAGAGTCCTGAGCGATCCATTCGGCATGTTGTTGGGCCCATTTGTACTGTGCTGCATGGTGTCGTGGTTGCAAAAATGGACCTCGCCATGGACGTCGGGAATGAAGTTGCGCATCATGTAGCCTATTGCGCACAGTTTGAGTCGTAACACTATGCACTGTGGCTGCACGAAAAGCATTAATCAACATGGTGGCATTGCTGTCAGGGTTCCTCCGAGCCATAATCTGTAGGTAGCAGTCATCCACTGTAGTAGTAACCCTTGTGCGACCTGGGCGAGGCATGTCATCGACAGTTCCTGTCTCTCTGTATCTCCTCCATGTCCGAACAACATCGTTTTGGTTCACTCCGAGACACCTGGACACTTCCCTTGTTGAGAGCCCTTCCTGGCACAAAGCAACAATGTGGACGCGATTGAACCGCGGTATTGACCGTCTAGGCATGGTTGAACTACAGACAACACGAGCAGTGTACCTCCTTCCTGGTGGAATGACTGGAACTGATCAGCTGTCGGACCCCCTCCGTCTAATAGGCGCTGCTCAAGCTTGACTGTTTACGTCTTTCAGCGGGTCCCTTTCTGTCTGAAAGGTAGTTTACAATTTTACATGATTCTTGGTGAAAACTATTGCACTCTTAAGGAAGTCTTGAACGAAATGAGATTTAGGTGACGTATTACAGTGATAGAGATAAACCAAAGGACAGTAAAGGAATACCCAGACTTCAAGCTGCCAGAGAAGTTGTAAGGTGGTTATCTTATTCTAGGATTGAGAACAACTTTTGTAAATGAATTGACAAGTTTAATGTTGCAAATTAGCACAAAATACACGCTTTTACACAGTTTTCAAGGTGACAACATAAAAACAGTTGTCACGACAACGCATCTCGTCAACATCAAAAAGAGAAATAATCATAAACACAACAATATTAAATTTTAACTATAAGAAAACACATTAATCCTAAACACAACAATATTAAAGTTTAATTAGAAGTTTCTTTGCAATATTGTCCCTACACATACATTATGATGTTCGTCAGAACTACGAAAATCGTCCGATTCCGCTTCAAAGTTCGCTACTGTCGTATTTAGGATGACAATCAAGTCTCCGGCGGATGGTTAGTAATGTGACAAGTATGAGCGAAAGATTACCCAAGGCCGCTCGAGTTTACAGTGGACCCACGCTGGTGAACCAACAAGTTTACGTCTCTTCACATGGTATTTACCTTAAGCTGCATCGAGCTGTCGTCTGCTAGGCCACTCTCGCCCGCTGAAATTCCTATAAAACTAATTTAACCTTTGCTGAACTTTGGTTCAAATGGCCCTGAGCACTATGCGACTTAACTTCTGAAGTCATCAGTCGCCTAGAACTTAGAACTAATTAAACCTAACTAACCTAAGGACATCACACACATCCATGCCCGAGGCAGGATTCGAACCTGCGACCGTAGCGGTCGCTCGGTTCCAGACTGTAGCGCCTAGAACCGTTTGCTGAACTTTCTAGCACAAACTTTACCTATGTTTCTCGTTATTCGAGAAAACTTGTACTCATCCCTAGCCTTAGTATGTGGGGATATACACTCGCATATTTGGAGCAACGTGCATATTATAATTCCCTCTCAGTTCTCGCAAGAGCAATTAACTAATTGGCTGGTTCGTTTCTCCACAGTTGGAGCTAAACGTTGCTACAGCTAATTTGTAGCTGCTTTTCAGCCGCTGTGAACTCAGTGTTCACACAAATTTCTTCTCTGCGTCGTACAGAGCGTTAAGCGCTCCGTTCTGCACTAGACGCCAAACCAGATAAGAGTTCCCAAAATTTTCACTCTTGTCCTAATTATGGCCGAACTGTCTCCCCACCTGGATTCTTTCGTCCTTCACGTCACGGCCGTTTTCAAACAATCGGAGCGTTCCTCTTATTATGTGGAAACTCTCTCTACCAATCGAAATGTCCCTTTCATTAAACTGCGTCAAAACTTCAGTATGCTTCTTGTTCTTAGCGCGTTTCCGCCAATCGGACGTTTTGTGCCTGTTGCAGACGACTAAATGCGTACATTTACCTTGACGTGTGTCGCACTCGCTGGACACGTAATCTAAATGCGTCACTGGTTTTTTGTTTGAATCTTTTTGGAATTCCGAAACGCAGTTCTTTAAATCTTTTTTCTCTGTCCTGCAGCAGGGCCGTTTCTCCCACCTGAGTCACCTGGTCGGGTTCATTGACTTTCTGCGTGCCACCCCTTAAAGTGGTTTGTGCGGTGCCTCCTGTGGCACGCCTTCACTTCCGCCCCTCTGGCTTTTAAACCGAAAAACGCCTCTCGCTTGCTTGCTTCACCTTTAGCTCATAGACATTCATTATATAGGAACGGTGTGTTAATTACCGTCGATTGACTGTCATCCTGTTTTGCATTACATACTGATAGGAAAATTTGTTCATAACCGCCGAATTACGTTAGGTGTCATCTTCACCTTCTCGTTGCGATGTATAAAGTTCTCATGTAAGGTGCGAATTTGGCCTTCATTTATTCTGCCACCTTACAAAGTCGAAAAGCTGGTTCCCTTCTCTTACGTTCCTAATTCTGCCCAAGTTGTATTCGCTTTTTTTTTGCTTTTGATAGGAGCATTTTTTATTCTGTTTATACTTTTATTGTCATAAGTGGGGCAGTGAGAATCGTGTGAACAGCACTGCAGTGCTCATTAGCACAATGTGACATGAGGTCTGAAGTCAGTAAGATTTATGCTTCCATTAATGTTAATGTTGTAGCTGTTGTTCTGACATACCTGTGTAGTGGACAGATTTGCATAGTGTACAATGTTAGCAACTATGAATATGATAGATCAATTTATTACAATGACTCGTTGGTTCTCGCTGTTCCACTGGCAGTGTTATCCCTCAACACTTTTCGCCTTGGAATCTTTAACCAGGTCATTTCCGCCCAAAGGTTAAATATCTCACATTCTTTACCATCTCTGAGAGTTAACAGAGTCCGCAGCTCGTGGTCGTGCGGTAGCGTTCTCGCTTCCCACGCCCGGGTTCCCTGGTTCGATTCCCGGCGGGGTCAGGAATTTTCTCTGCCTCGTGACGATTGGGTGTTGTGTGATGTCCATAGGTTAGTTAGGTTTAGGTAGTTCTAAGTCCTAGGGGACTGATGACCATAGATATTAAGTCCCATAGTGCTCAGAGCCATTTTTTAGAGTTAACAGTGAGTGAGGTAGTGCAGTGGTAAAATGGTGGATTCATATTCGAGAAGACGGCGGCTCAAATTCCCATCTAGTCATCTTGATTAAGGTTCATGATTTTTCTCAGTACTCTCTTTCCTTTCTTTAAATAGTTTCATCATCATAGAAACACCTTCTACTATTCGTCAGGAATATAAACTTGTCTCAGATTTACACTGCGGCAGGTACACTACCAAATAATAAATAAATAAATATTTCAGTAGCTTATATGATAAGCTGAAACTGTATCATTAGTTTCAGAGTACTGAAAGATGTATGGTCACTCCCACGTGATTGTGATCTCTATACTTTGAATAAAATAACTTTGTGATTCACGTTTGGGGGATTCGAGTTGCAGAGGCCGACCACCAGGCAATCGTAGTACTTCTTCGAGCGTCACATGCTCGCAGCGTTGCCCGTTTTGTAGGCGCATGTTGTTTGCACTCTGGCAACAGGGGCCCCCACAACCAGTCTGTCAATTACAAAGCTATTTTACTCCAAATATATACCACCTGAGTGTCGAAATGGCAGCTGTCTGAGAGTGATAGCCAAATAACTTCGCAACACGCTTCCACAAAGAGTCACTAGAATGCAAAAAGAACAAATTTTCAGAGTCTGGGCCCACATGAACCTATTATATCGTATGTTTCAGATTCCTGGAGAACAACAGAATTAACTGTTTCTCCAGACTGATGCAAGAACTGGTGACAGTTCTGTTCTATGATTTGAAGTCTCGAATTTGATCTGGAAATCGTCATCATGATCAGAAAATTGCTTCTGCATTATTTCATTTACGCTGTACTCAAAATTTTCGGTGTCATGCGAACATGCAATCTGGTAGAAATAAAGGAATTAAGTACAGACTTATTCAAACCTTTAAGAGCGTGTAATTCGTAAAATCAAGTCTGTAAGCAATGTGGACACCTCTTCAGCAAAGTCGACATCGTTTGCTTAAACATTCCCGCTATTGAAAATAAAAATTCAAGAGAACTGACCAAACACTCATAACCAGAAACTCATATTGACATGCATAAGGACATCTGCTTATCAGTCTAAAGTGAAACACTTTATTACACACTTGGTATCTGGAGTGACTGGTATCTGAAGTGATTGCTGTCTGGGGTGATACACTGCCTAGCACCATTTATGTTCCACTCACTGTCATGGTGATATGTACTGCAAATCTGACAGTATATTTGTCTTAACAAAATAATGAATATAGAATTTTCCGGGGTAGTAATATGCACTTCCTCATACCAAATGTGGTCTGTTTGGATGTCAAATGTGTGCGCAAGGTGACAGTCAATAGATTTCGGAAACAGTGCTGCAAATGCTTGTCAGTTACCTGCAGGACATAAGGAGTAAAGGTACAAGGTGTGATTGGAAAATTTTAATAATGGATCTGCTACTGCTTACTGGTTTGGTGGGCAGGTACACAGTGGGTGGGGAATGAGTCATTGCTTTGTCCTTGACGCCCTCTGACAGGAAACTGCGTTTTCTTTATTCAGTTCATTGTGGTAACTGGTTGAGTGTGGGTCTGTCAGGGCTTGTTACTGGATTCTGTCTACGTGAAAATGGACGTAAAAACGGAGCAACGAGTTCGAGTGAATTTTTGTTTTAAAACTGGAAAATCAGCTTCTGAGACTTACGAACTATTGAAAACAGCTTTTGGAGATAATTGTATGAGCCAGTCAAATGTTTTTGGCTGGTTTAACACATTTAAAAATGGCTGCGAATCATTTGAAGATTAACGACGGTCTAGTCGTCCTTCGACCTCAAAAACGAATGAAAACGTTGTGAAAGTTCGCGACATAGTGCACTCTGATCGTAGACTTACAATTAGGGAGATGGGTGATGAACTTAATTTAAGTTTCTGTGCAGTTCAGGCAATTTTAACTGAAGATCTGAACATGCGTCGAGTGTCCGCAAAATTCATTCCAAAAGTGTTGTCAAGTGACCAGAGACAATACCGACTTGAAGTGTGCCAAAAACTGATTAATCAGACTAAAAATGACCCAGATTTGTTACATAGAGTAATTATAGGTGACGAATCGTGGATATATGGATATGATCCTGAAACCAAAGTGCAGTCTTCGCAGTAGAAGACTCCAGGTTCACCAAGACCGAAAAGAGCACGGCAAAGTCAGTCGAAGGTGAAGACAATGTTGGTGACTTTCTTCGCTTCTACAGGTATTGTGCATCGTGAATTTACCCCTGGAGCACAGACAATTAACCAGTAATACTACAAATGTGTCATCAACCGTTTGTGCGAAAAGTTGCAGAAGAAAAGGCCTGCATTGTGGAAAGACAGGGGTTGGGTGCTACATTGTGACAATGCTTCGGCTCATCGTGCCTTCTCCTTCATTGTATTTTTGACCAAATTAAAAATTCCTTTTCTTCCACTACAGCCATATTCCTCTTTTTTGGCCCCTGTGGTCTTTACCTGTTTCCTAAACTGAAATTTTCACTGAAAGGAAAGCAATTTGGCACAATTGAAGACACAGAGGTAAATACGGAGAGAGTCCTTAACACACTTCAGGAAAAAATTTCCTGAAATATTTTTAAAACCGGAAACACCGTTGGAGTCGGTGTGTTCAGTCAGAAGGGGACTATTTTGAAGGAGATACATCACAGTATCATTTAAGTACCACCATTGTACAATTACAAGCCCATTCTTAAAACTTTCCTCTCACACACCGTATAAATACACGAAATATTTATGGAACACTGTTTGTTACCATTTGCTAGAAGAAAACCGCAAGAGAAGTCATAAAATTCGAACTTCTGTGAAGGAAGGAACTATTCTGTTTCCTTGGTGTCTCCTAATGAAGTATTGTAGACTCATGCTGATCTCATAGTTCTCTGCTTCAGGCACTTTCATAGTCGTGGCATAGTTCGAATAATAATCTTTAATCACGTACAGACTAACTGAAACTTTTTGTATAACTACGACTTGGAGGACGATAGAGACAACAGGAATGTGCTAGTCCATTGCTCCAAGACGATAGTTCTCCATCCAGGTGGTATAGAGACCACCTGACTTGTAATGTTCTGCATACTATCGTTATTGTTGCCCCCATAATGCAGGGACGTGTTCTACTTCGAAACGCAGTTACTGGTTGGCACCTTGTGGGGCCAAGTGAGAGTTCTATTCGACCACCACTTATCAACGGAAAGCATGATCACATGGGGTATCAAATGAAATTTGTAACGAGAATGAGGATTTTTTGGTAGGGAGGATGCGACATGGTTTCTCGAGTGGGGAGTCACCAACAGATGTGAAAGTAATTTCTGGCGTTGCCCTAGGAACTGTGGTGGGACACTTGTCATTCATGTTGTATATCAGTCACCAGGCAGACAATATTATTGGTACGAAATTACAATTATATTAATACCTACAGCTGCTGACGGGCGTTGATATATATAAACAGGGACATGTGAAAACGTATGCCCCGACCGGGACTGCTTGGATGGCAAACGCTCTATCCATCTGAGCCACCGAGGGCACAGAGGATAGTGCGACTGCAGGGACTATCTCGCGCACGCCTCCCACGAGAGCCACATTCTCACTTGTATGTTCACACATTACATTCGTAGTGTCCCAACCCAACACACTCATTACTCGTGGAAGACATTCTTAGCAAGTCCCGTAGGAGTTCGGGGAATATGTGTGCATCCGCACAAAGGAAGAAGATCAATGCCGGTATTGCCAGAACTATATACATATATGGATATGGTACCTGTTCTTTCCGACATGTCCAAAAGAACAGACACCACATCCATATACACTACTAGCTATTAAAATTGCTACACCAATAAGAAATGCAGATGATAAACGGGTATTCATTGGACAAATATATTATACTAGAACTGACATGTGATTACATTTTCACGCAATTTGGGAGCATGGATCCTGAGAAATCAGTACCCAGAACAGGCCTGGGCATTGAGTCAAACAGAGCTTGGATGGCATGTACAGGTACAGCTGCCCATGCAGCTTCAACACGATACCACAGTTCATCAAGAGTAGTGACTGGCGTATTGTGACAAGCCAGTTGCTCGGCAACCATTGACCAGACGTTTTCAGTTGGTGAGAGATCTGTAGAATGTGCTGGCCTGGGCAGCAGTCGAACATTTTCTGTATCCAGAAAGGCCCGTACAGGACCTGCAACATACGGTCGTGCATTATGCTGCTGAAATGTAGGGTTTTGCAGGGATCGAAAGAAGGGTAGAACCAAGGGTCGTAACGCATCTGAAATGTAACGTCCACTGTTCAAAGTGCCGTCAATGCGAACAAGAGGTGATCGAGACGTGTAACCAATGGCACCCCATACCATCACGCCGGGTGATACGCCAGTATCGCGATGACGAATATACGCTTCCAATGTGCGTTCACCGCGATGTCGCCAAACGCAGATGTGACCAACATGATGCTGTAAAGAGAACCTGGATTCATCCGAAAAAATGACGTTTTGCCATTCGTGCACCTAGGTTCGTCGTTGAGTACACCATCGCAGGCGCTCCTGTCTGTGATGCAGCGTCAAGGGTAACCCCAGCCATGGTCTCCGAGCTGATAGTCTATACTGCTGCAAACGTCGTCGAACTGTTCGTGTAGATGGTTGTTGTCTTGCAAACGTCCCCATGTGTTGACTCAGGGATCGAGACGTGGTTGCATCATCTGTTACAGCCATGCGGATAAGATGTCTGTCATCTCGACTGCTAGTGATACGAGGCCGTTTGGATCCAGCTCGGCGTTCCGTATTACCCTCCTGAACCCACCAATTCCATATTGTGCTAACAGTCAGTCTATCTTGACCAACGCGAGCAGCAATGTCGCGATACGATAAACCGCAATCGCGATAGGCTACAATCCGACCTTTATAAAAGTCGGAAACGTGATGGTACGCATTTCTCCTCCTTACACGAGGCATCTCAACAACGTTTGACCAGGCAACGCCGGTCAACTGCTGTTTGTGTATGAGAAATCGGTTGGAAATTTTCTTCATGTCAGCACGTTGTAGGTGTCGCCACCGGTTCCAACCTTGTGTGAATGCTCTGAAAGGCTAATCATTTGCATATCACAGTATCTTCTTCTTGTCGGTTAAATTTAGCGTCTGTAGCACGTCATCTTCGTGGTGTAGCAATTTTAATGGCCAGTAGTGTATGTATATTATTGGTAATCTCAGACGTTTTACAGTTATCTGTAATAAGGTATAGTCTGAAAAAATCTGCACACATATTCAATATGACCTTGATAAGGTTTCAAAGTTGTGAAGAGTTTGGAATAGCTTTAGATATTCCGAAATGTGAAAATTTGCACTTCATCAAACTCCAAAACATAGTATCCTCCAACTAAAAACTTTTGGGGATGTGAAACGGAAACGGAGGCATGTGGTAGACTTTGGTACGATAGTGTGAAAAATGCACTGAGTTTAAAAAGATCACCTCCAAAACACTCGGGCATGTGGAAAGCATAGCAAATAGGAATAACAGGGGTTATTGAACGTATGCAAATTGGGGAAGAATGAATGGTCTCAGGTTTGTTTGATCCATGAGAGAGTATCACTGAAGTTGAAAAAAGTGGACTGGCAGACGCCAAGTACCCACTGAATGCCTACTTTCAAAGAGGAAACATATTGAGGAACCTGAGTTATAGTGCAACACTTTACTCCTCGCACCCGCCGGCTGCGAAGACAAGACAGTGTGCATAGAGACATGTAAGCAGTCACTTTTGCTACACACACGCGCTACAGTGGACAGTGCCGCCTGAGATGCGCGTGGCAGTGGTTTTCAGAGTACAGTCGCAGGGGCAGATGTTACCTGAGGCGAGGGCTCCGGGCAGGGCGACCAGCAGCAGCGCCAGCGCCAGCGGCAGCAGAAGGCGGCTCCTCTCCTCACCCATGGCGAACTGAATGAGCTGCCGGGTCTCCGCGTGTCCCTTATCTACAACAGCGCGAATTCGCACTCCGCGCCGGCTCTCCTCGCGGCGCGCTGCTGTAGCTGTAGCTACCGCCCTCTTTGTCAACTGCGGACCGCCTCTCACATACCATGTAAGTGCGGCAGACCAAAAATTTGTCATGTTGCAACTTCAATCGGGCTTGTATACAACCTTTTATCATGACTCGTCTGCAAAAGGGGTTCGGTTATGCACAGTTGCATTCGCGCCCTAAATTGAATAAATAGCCAGCCTAAGTACTGCAGTGAATGAATTCAAGTATTTGTCTAAATCACGATCGTTCACAAATGATTTACACTGACAACAGTTTAGAACGAAAACGTTTTTATTTTACTGAATCACATACACAAAACAAACTGATGGCCATGTGATACTATGTCGGCGGCTCTTAGCCGCACCGACCTTACCGCACCGACGGACCACGATCAAAAGACCCCGACCTTTGTCCCCTATCCTCTGTCCTGTGTCCGGTCACGTGACTGTACATTAGTAAAATATATTATTTCTAAACACGACCATCATTCATTTACAATGTTACAATATTAAAATACGTAAAACTAGATACCTTATATTATTTTGTAGACAATCATCAGATTACTTACATATTTAAGGGCACTCCACTTTTTGGCAATTTCACCCCTCTTCTTTTGTTTAATCACGCCTTTGCCTAAAAGGTGTGGCATACGAGATACTCATTTTGCTCTACATACACTCCTGGAAATGGAAAAAAGAACACATTGACACCGGTGTGTCAGACCCACCATACTTGCTCCGGACACTGCGAGAGGGCTGTACAAGCAATGATCACACGCACGGCACAGCGGACACACCAGGAACCGCGGTGTTGGTCGTCGAATGGCGCTAGCTGCGCAGCATTTGTGCACCGCCGCCGTCAGTGTCAGCCAGTTTGCCGTGGCATACGGAGCTCCATCGCAGTCTTTAACACTGGTAGCATGCCGCGACAGCGTGGACGTGAACCGTATGTGCAGTTGACGGACTTTGAGCGAGGGCGTATAGTGGGCATGCGGGAGGCCGGGTGGACGTACCGCCGAATTGCTCAACACGTGGGGCGTGAGGTCTCCACAGTACATCGATGTTGTCGCCAGTGGTCGGCGGAAGGTGCACGTGCCCGTCGACCTGGGACCGGACCGCAGCGACGCACGGATGCACGCCAAGACCGTAGGATCCTACGCAGTGCCGTAGGGGACCGCACCGCCACTTCCCAGCAAATTAGGGACACTGTTGCTCCTGGGGTATCGGCGAGGACCATTCGCAACCGTCTCCATGAAGCTGGGCTACGGTCCCGCACACCGTTAGGCCGTCTTCCGCTCACGCCCCAACATCGTGCAGCCCGCCTCCAGTGGTGTCGCGACAGGCGTGAATGGAGGGACGAATGGAGACGTGTCGTCTTCAGCGATGAGAGTCGCTTCTGCCTTGGTGCCAATGATGGTCGTATGCGTGTTTGGCGCCGTGCAGGTGAGCGCCACAATCAGGACTGCATACGACCGAGGCACACAGGGCCAACACCCGGCATCATGGTGTGGGGAGCGATCTCCTACACTGGCCGTACACCACTGGTGATCGTCGAGGGGACACTGAATAGTGCACGGCACATCCAAACCGTCATCGAACCCTCGTTCTACCATTCCTAGACCGGCAAGGGAACTTGCTGTTCCAACAGGACAATGCACGTCCGCATGTATCCCGTGCCACCCAACGTGCTCTAGAAGGTGTAAGTCAACTACCCTGACCAGCAAGATCTCCGGATCTGTCCCCCATTGAGCATGTTTGGGACTGGATGAAGCGTCGTCTCACGCGGTCTGCACGTCCAGCACGAACGCTGGTCCAACTGAGGCGCCAGGTGGAAATGGCATGGCAAGCCGTTCCACAGGACTACATCCAGCATCTCTACGATCGTCTCCATGGGAGAATAGCAGCCTGTATTGCTGCGAAAGGTGGATATACACTGTACTAGTGCCGACATTGTGCATGCTCTGTTGCCTGTGTCTATGTGCCTGTGGTTCTGTCAGTGTGATCATGTGATGTATCTGACCCCAGGAATGTGTCAATAAAGTTTCCCCTTCCTGGGACAATGAATTCACGGTGTTCTTATTTCAATTTCCAGGAGTGTAGTTCGAAAACTGAACAGTACCTTCACAATAAAAGACAATAAATTATTAAGCAGAGGTTCTCAAACATCCTTACAACTTAATTTTTATATAAAACATGTTCTTTAATGTCCAAAATATTATCCCTGCTACTATGCTTTAAATCTGAGTTTTGAACTATTTTGAGGAGCTCTTATACACTCCTGGAAATTGAAATAAGAACACCGTGAATTCATTGTCCCAGGAAGGGGAAACTTTATTGACACATTCCTGGGGTCAGATACATCACATGATCACACTGACAGAACCACAGGCACATAGACACAGGCAACAGAGCATGCACAATGTCGGCACTAGTACAGTGTATATCCACCTTTCGCAGCAATGCAGGCTGCTATTCTCCCATGGAGACGATCGTAGAGATGCTGGATGTAGTCCTGTGGAACGGCTTGCCACGCCATTTCCACCTGGCGCTTCAGTTGGACCAGCGTTCGTGCTGGACGTGCAGACCGCGTGAGACGACGCTTCATCCAGTCCCAAACATGCTCAATGGGGGACAGATCCGGAGATCTTGCTGGCCAGGGTAGTTGACTTACACCTTCTAGAGCACGTTGGGTGGCACGGGATACATGCGGACGTGCATTGTCCTGTTGGAACAGCAAGTTCCCTTGCCGGTCTAGGAATGGTAGAACGATGGGTTCGATGACGGTTTGGATGTGCCGTGCACTATTCAGTGTCCCCTCGACGATCACCAGTGGTGTACGGCCAGTGTAGGAGATCGCTCCCCACACCATGATGCCGGGTGTTGGCCCTGTGTGCCTCGGTCGTATGCAGTCCTGATTGTGGCGCTCACCTGCACGGCGCCAAACACGCATACGACCATCATTGGCACCAAGGCAGAAGCGACTCTCATCGCTGAAGACGACACGTCTCCATTCGTCCCTCCATTCACGCCTGTCGCGACACCACTGGAGGCGGGCTGCACGATGTTGGGGCGTGAGCGGAAGACGGCCTAACGGTGTGCGGGACCGTAGCCCAGCTTCATGGAGACGGTTGCGAATGGTCCTCGCCGATACTCCAGGAGCAACAGTGTCCCTAATTTGCTGGGAAGTGGCGGTGCGGTCCCCTACGGCACTGCGTAGGATCCTACGGTCTTGGCGTGCATCCGTGCGTCGCTGCGGTCCGGTCCCAGGTCGACGGGCACGTGCACCTTCCGCCGACCACTGGCGACAACATCGATGTACTGTGGAGACCTCACGCCCCACGTGTTGAGCAATTCGGCGGTACGTCCACCCGGCCTCCCGCATGCCCACTATACGCCCTCGCTCAAAGTCCGTCAACTGCACATACGGTTCACGTCCACGCTGTCGCGGCATGCTACCAGTGTTAAAGACTGCGATGGAGCTCCGTATGCCACGGCAAACTGGCTGACACTGACGGCGGCGGTGCACAAATGCTGCGCAGCTAGCGCCATTCGACGACCAACACCGCGGTTCCTGGTGTGTCCGCTGTGCCGTGCGTGTGATCATTGCTTGTACAGCCCTCTCTCAGTGTCCGGAGCAAGCATGGTGGGTCTGACACACCGGTGTCAATGTGTTCTTTTTTCTATTTCCAGGAGTGTATTTATTGAGTACTCCTATTTCAGTGATTAGATACCCATCAAATCCAATGATTAGCAAGACAAGCACACCTTACATTATTAACATATGTACCAAGTTATGCACTGAGGCATAGGCAATTATGTAACTAAGTAATTCAATGTGAAACTGTTATATGCTGCCTCCTCTCTTTATCAAGAAGGTGACTCCATAAATATATTGACTTGTGCTTGCTATAACCCAACTGTTCTTCCACAGTAAACATTACCACATCCAGCAAATTAGTTATACTATTACACTATCCCTTGTAACCTCACAAAGTCGAGGCGACAACTGTGGGGATGATGTGCCAGTCGCTGTTCCAGTCTCAGGGATTGTCTATGCGATCAAGATCTGGTGATTTAGCGGGCAGTCAAGGAGTGACAGGATGCCTGAGTGCCCGCATCTCGTGGTCGTGCGGTAGCGTTCTCGCTTCCCACGCCCGGGTTCCCGGGTTCGATTCCCGGCGGGGTCAGGGATTTTCTCTGCCTCGTGATGGCTGGGTGTTGTGTGCTGTCCTTAGGTTAGTTAGGTTTAAATAGTTCTAAGTTCTAGGGGACTTATGACCACAGCAGTTGAGTCCCATGGTGCTCAGAGCCATTTGAACCATTTTTTTTGATGCCTGAGTGTTTGTCAGACTAGGAACGTATACGTGTAGTTTTGAAAACATGGCTGCTATCTTGGAACACGAGAACGTCCACTCACAATGAAGATGTGAAAGAAAGGGTCACAACTGGTCACCGAGAATGTCGACAGAAGCTCCTTCTTCACGTCTATGGCAAATTCCAATGTGCGATCAAGTCACAAAACAATAATACACCCCCCCCCCCCCCCACCCCCCAAATATCATATACTATCTGATCAAAAGTATCTGGACAGCTATTAGTGGACGTTAATATGGGGTGTCTCCACCTTCGCTTTAACTCTGCTGGGGGCAGTTTCAATGAGGTTTCTTAATGTCTGTGGGGAAGTGACAGCCCATGCTTCCTCAAGAGCCAAAACCAAAGAAGATAGTGAAATCTCTGGAGAGAAGTCGCCGTTCTTGCGGATTCCAGCTAATGGAGCACGGGCAGAATGATTGTATTCATAATGTTGCAATTCACGCTGTAATTAGTCTTGTCTTCACATAGTCCCTACGGCAAGCAAACGTAAGGCTTTTAGTACGAAATGTTGCAGTTTTTCGTTCGTATTGCGGCGTGTCGACTAGAGTTCAGCAGTGATTTGTGCAAGACCTGCCACACTCGAGAACTCTGCACACTTATATCCAAACAAGCAATTCTATAGCTTGGTAATATACAACACAAGCGGAAAACTTTTGAACTTATGATTACTCACACTGCTAAGTGTTCAAATGGTTCAAAGGGCTTTGAGCACTATGGGACTCAACTGCTGTGGTCATAAGTCCCCTAGAACTTAGAACTACTTAAACCTAACTAACCTAAGGACAGCACACAACACCCAGCCATCACGAGGCAGAGAAAATCCCTGACCCCGCCGGGAATCGAACCCGGGCGTGGGAAGCGAGAACGCTACCGCACGACCACGAGATGCGGGCTGCTAAGTGTTACTGCAAGTTGTAACACTACTGGCTGCTACTAAATTAGCAATGCACCGATAATGTTACTCCTGTGAAAGGATACTTATTTGACCGTGATTGTACTTAATGGAAAGATATCGGACTGTTTTTGTTTTTCTGAAGATTTCTTTGTAAGGGAAACAGTACCAGAACCAAGATTCTATCAGTAATAAAGTAAGCTGTACTTACGTAAAACAGAATGGTCGTCAGCTTCATTAGACAAAGTTATAACAAGTACTACCACGGTTCATAAAGAAAGGTGACTGATGGGACTGAGTTTAGTTGATGCTGAAATTATGTTTTGCAAGTAAAATACCAAGCAGTAGCGCAATTTACCAACCAGTGTAACAGAAGTTTAGCATGGGTAATGCAGAAAGAATATTAACCGTTTTTGCAACAAGTGGCGCTCAATAACAATTACTACATGTGTATTAAAACAGAAAGCTAATGATTATTGTAGGCAATTAATTACTAATGGTGGAGTAATATTAACTTGAACGAGAGGTTAATTTATCAGGATAATTATAGGAACATCTGTCCTTGAAATGGTTGTCAGGTAATTACATTCTCTATTCCTGTTATTATTTGGACTCTCGCGCCTTATACTAGTTAGATCAAATGGAACGTGTGAGACCTGAATCTATGAGATGCATTCAAATGAAACCTGGTCAGAGGGTCTAACTTTGCCTTACACGTAAGGTGGCACCACATAACTGCGGGTATTGTGGCGCCATCTATTGGTAGAGAGACTGATGCGTGCGCACCGTTTGATGTTCCATAGCGCCAGTGTGGTTTCACACCGAAGAGAAGGTGGCCACACAAGTTACCGTCCACTACCGAACATGCAGGCGAGTAAGCGGGAACAACGAGGAGTGATTCGATTTTTGGCGGCGGAGAAAGTTGGAGGCCATGAAATGTATCGACGGATGAAGGATATGTGCGGTGAGTACAGTCTGAGTCGTTCATGGGTTGTGGAAAAGCGCAAACGATTCCTTGAGGGGCGTGAGTCACTGGAAGATGACGCTCGTCCTCGACAGGCTGATCGTGTCAGCAGTGTCATCACACCGGAAATGGTTGCGGAAGTGAATGCTTTAGTCTTGGACAACCGCAGAATCACCGTGGACGAGATCCATCGGTTACTGGGTATTAGCGTGGGCACCGCCCACCCTATAATGCATCAACACTTGAACTGTCGAAAAATCTGTGCACAGTGAGTTCCCAACCAACTGACCGCCGAACGCCAGCGGTTCTAGGCGCTACAGTCTGGAACCGCGCGACCGCTACAGTCGCAGGTTCGAATCCTGCCTCGGTTATGGATGTGCGTGATGTCCTTAGGTTAGTTAGGTTTAAGTAGTTCTAAGTTCTAGAGGACTGATGACCTCAGAAGTTAGGTCTCATAGTGCTCAGAGCCATTTGAACCATTTGACCACCGAACAGCGCAATACTCGAATGGCGCTGGCTTTGCGTCATCTGCAACGTTATCACGAGGAGGAATACGGCTTTCTGCCATGTATTGCCACAGGTGACGAAACATGGTGACACCATTTTGAACCGGAAAGCCTGGATCCGACAGCAGCCTAATAGCTTCTTCAAGGATGGAATCCACCGGCTAATGTCGCAATGAGATAAATGTGGCAACAGTTACGTAGACTATTTTTGAGTATGATTACTGTGTATAACTACACTTTTGAGTCAATAAAATCATTACCGTTACTTTACACTAGTGACCAGGTTTCATTTGAATGCCTCTTATACTATAGTCTGAATAGCTGCAGCCAGTTTCTTATTATAGCACGCAGATGTTAGAGAGCTGGCGAGTGCACTTCACTAACGCTGCAATTGTAATATGAAACTTAAATCTAGCTCGACAGTTGGCATCGGGAGCCAGAAACTAATCTCTCTGTAGACTCAGATCAAGACTGAATATTTTAGTTACAACACAATATGAGAAACGCTGTTAACTATATACACATGAAATTATGAACACTGTTACTTCCAGACGCGCACAATAATTAATCCTTATGCTGGCCCTTCACAGTCTATTAGCCGGTAACTATTATAAATCATTAGGGCTTTTGCAGATAACTGTAATACTGTACTGCGATTTCAGCAAAAACGCTCTTTAAGCTGAATGCTTTAAATCTTTTGTTGACAGTTGTATTTTGGTAAAACTTTAACTATCCTTTTATGAAAAACGCTTGGGGTATTTCAAAACTTAGGCCCACTCAAGGACGTTGCCAGAATTTTGTCAAAGCGCGGGGTGGGGGATCCGATTTGTTGAAGCGGGCCTTGAAAAGGATCATGTTTTTTAATTCTATTCTGAAAACACATTTATTTATTGTGTGAATAATTTGCTTTCGCGAAACCTTCATAAAATAGTATTTGGTCTACAAATTTGAGTAGGAAAAGCTTTACTTAAAAAGTATAACATATGATAAGAAATACCGAATTGCGCGATTAAATATTTCTTTCATAAGATAAAGAACAACCGCCTTCAGTCACAGCCATGATTTTATATCAATGCTCGATGCATTTCGAGTCTTGGGTGTTCATCTTTAGGTGCTTTAACATTCTGTATCATTTTTTCTTCTTTTCTCAGATTTAGGTTAATTCTGGACCTGGTAAGATCATATTGGTATATTAAAAATGGGCACAGTGTGAATGTAGGTTTACAAAACACATCGAAAGAGAACTTAATGTTTCCAGAGGTGGAAAATGGTTTTGAAGCACAGTGTGAGCAAACATGTTTATGTGCATATGTACAGTTTTGTGTATATATGTACATAAACTTCTTTACTCATACTTTGCTTCAGAACAGTTTATCCACTAATGGAAACAATAAGCGCAGTTCCGTCAAAAGTATATTTCAAGATTCCTCACATAATACTGGTTCTTAAAAGTATGTAAGTTGGATTTTGCAGGATAGTTGGCAACTACTTTGAAACGTCTGCCAGATCACTTTTCTCAGCATCACAGTGTCACTCTCCAATGGGTCAAATAAACTTAACTGTTCGTGTGGGCACTCGTTGCATAATTTCAACATCCACTGTTAATCGTATCTGATATAGGTTCGACACAGTTGAGCAACATTTTCCGACGGGTCGCTCAGTTGTTTTGTAAGTAATTCTCCTTCTTAGTCCCGTTGTACTTCTTCAGTATCCTGCCATTGAAGCGAAGCCTGCCACCTGCTTTGCCTACGATTGAGCTTGTGTGCCCATTCCACTTTACATCGTGGACATTGTCACAACCAAGTAGATGACTGATTACTATTGTGAATCATCGAGGTTGTAGTCACAGGATACTGCGGTTTTGTGTTTCATGGAGTGCACAGTTATACATATCTGAACATTTAAAGCAACTTGGCGATCTCTGAACTACTTTGAAATACTAAGCATATCCGAAAAGAAAGTTTTTAGGAAAAAACTGAGAAAAACACTTCTTTCAAAGCAAAGTTTATTTTTACAAGAAAGACCATTTTTTAAACTATTTTTCTACATAAAATGGTTCAAATGGCTCTGAGCACTATGAGACTTAACTGCTGAGGTCATCAGTCACCTAGAACTTAGAACTACTTAAAACTAACTAACCTAAGGACATCACACACATCCATGCCCGAGGCAGGATTCGAACCTGCGACCGTAGCGGTCGCGCGGTTCCAGACTGTAGCGCCTAGAACCGTTCGGCCACCCCGGCCGGCTTTTTCTACATAGTTGTCACCATTGTTCATATATTTGTCATAACGGGAAACCAACTTTTCTATGCTCTCATCATATAAAGATGCCGCCAGTGAAGACTGCCACTGCTGAACATTGTTGTCATCGCTATCAAAGCGCCTTCCTCAAAAATCGCACTTCAAGTTCAAGACCAAGTGGTGGCCAGAAGGTGAGAGATCTGGGGTGTACGGTCGGTGATCAAATTGCATCCAACCGAATTGTTTGCGACAGTACCTAATGGTCATTGCTGACTAGTTGCGCTTTTAAACAGCAGTCCATATGAGCAAATCAGTTGCGTCAGTGTTTACTTGTGCTTTAGGTACTTGGGCTATGCACAGCTCTGTTTAAAAAGAACAACTCGATTAGTCATAGAGTCGAACAGCGCACGTCTCCTTTCGTGTCCCACAGCTAATTCGCTGCAAATATAACTTGCAGCTGTGATCCTGCAGTCAAATAGTCTATGTACTGGCTAGAACTGCGAGTCAATGAAATACACAAATATAAAAAATAAAAGTGAAAATGAATAATTTAGTAACAAGGGTTCTATTCAACGTCTGTAATTGATGTAGACGACAGACAGTTATTTTGAATAATGTTTATTCAAGAAAGGACGGGAAATGGTCCTACGATATTCAGTCAAAATAGAAGGTGATTCTAAAGTCACTATACATTTCAGTGATATAGTAAGTCACTGTACATTTCGCCGGCCGGTGTGGCCGTGCGGTTCTAGGCGCTTCAGTCTGGAACCGCGTGACCGCTACTGTCGCAGGTTCGAATTCTGCCTCGGGCGTGGATGTGTGTGAAGTCCTCAAGTTAGTTAGGTTTAAGTAGTTCTAAGTTCTAGGGGACTGATGACCTCAGAAGTTAAGTCCCATAGTGCTCAGAGCCATTTGAACCATTTTTGAACCAAAGTCGAGGTGGCCCTTTCAGATGAATTACAAACCAAGAGGTTCTCTCCTGTCATTGGCCAGTTAAAATCTACACTGATGCAGAAGCGTAAGGTAACGAAAGCCATTGATTCCCATTTTGGGTTTCTCAACAAGTTAGATACACTTATCAGGTAAAGAAATCCACTAGGGGCCATTAAAATTGTTGCACCAAGAAGAAATGCAGATGATAAACGGGTATTCATTGGACAAATATATTATACTAGAACTGACATCTGATTACATTTTCACGCAGTTTGGGTGCTTAGATCCTGAGAAATCAGTACCCAGAACAACCACCTCTGGCCGTAATAACGGTCTTGATACGCCTGGGCATTGCGTCAAACAGAGCTTGGATGGCGTGTACAGGTACAGCTGCCCATGCAGCTTCAAAACGATACCACAGTTCATCAAGAGTAGTGACTGGCGTATTGTGACGAGCCAGTTGCTCGGCCACCATTGACCAGACGTTTTCAGTTGGTGAGAGATGTAAAGAACGTGCTGGCTAGGGCAGCAGTCGAACATTTTCTGTATCTAGAAGGGTCCGTACAGGACGTGCGACATGCGGTCGTGCATTATTCTGCTGAAATGTAGGGTTTCGCAGGGATCAAATGAAGGGTAGAGCCACGGGTATAACACATCTGAAATGTAACGTCCACTGTTCAAAGTGCCGTCAATGCTAACAAAAGGTGACCGAGACGTGTAACCAATGGCACCCCATACCATCACGCCGGGTGATACGCCAGCATGGCGATGACGAATACACGCTTCCAATGTACGTTCACCGCGATGTCGCCAAACACGGATGCGACCATCATGATGCTATAAACAGAACCTGGATTCATCCGAAAAAATGACGTTTTGCCGTTCTTGCACCCAGGTTCGTCGTTGAGTACACCATCGCAGGCGCTCCTGTCTGTGATGCAGCGTCAAGGGTAACCGCAGCCATGGTCTCCGAGCTGGTAGTCCATGCTGCTGCAAACGTCGTCGAACTGTTCGTGCAAATGGTTGTTGCCTTGCAAACGTCCCCATCTGTTGACTCAGGGATCGAGACGTGGCTGCACGATCTGTTACAGCCATGTGGATAAGATGCCTGTCTTCTCAACTGCTAGTGATACGAGGCCGTTGGGATCCAGCACGGCGTTCTGTATTACCCACCTGAACCCACCGATTCCATATTCTGCTAACAGTCATTGGATCTCGACCAATGCGAGCAGCAATGTCGCGATACGATAAACCGCAATCGCGATAGGCTACAATCTGACCTATATCAAAGTCGGAAACGTGATGGTACGCATTTCTCCTCCTTACACGAGGCATCACAACGTTTCACCAGGCAACGCCGGTCAACTGCCGTTTGTGTATGAGAAATCGGTTGGAAACTTTCCTCATGTCAGCACGTTGTAGGTGTCGCCACCGGCGCCAACCTTGTATGAATGCTTTGAAAAGCTAATCATTAGCATATCTCAGCATTTTCTTCCTATCGGTTAAATCTCGCGTCTGTAGCACGTCATCTTCGTGGTGTAGCAATTTTAATGGCCAGTAGCGTAGTTGCAGCGGCGCGAAACTTAGTCGTGACATTTAAAACTAACTTAGACGATCAACTAGGGAATGAACTTATTCAGTTCGAGGCATTTTAGTATGAGTTAAAAATGATGAGTAAAATGAGAAAGTTATTAGTCGGGAAGGGTAGACCGTTGTATAAACTCCTCTTTAAAAAGATATACAGGGTGATTCAAAAAGAATACCACAACTTTAGGAATTTAAAACTCTGCAACGACAAAAGGCAGAGCTAAGCACTATCTGTCGGCGAATTAAGGGAGCTATAAAGTTTCATTTAGTTGTACATTTGTTCGCTTGAGGCGCTGTTGACTAGGCGTCAGCGTCAGTTGATGCTAATATGGCGACCGCTCAACAGAAAGCTTTTTGTGTTATTGAGTACGGCAGAAGTGAATCGACGACAGTTGTTCAGCGTGCATTTCGAACGAAGTATGGTGTTAAACCTCCTGATAGGTGGTGTATTAAACGTTGGTATAAACAGTTTACAGAGAATGGGTGTTTGTGCAAAGGGAAAAGTTCTGGACGGCCGAGAACGAGTGATGAAAATGTAGCACGCATCCAGCAAGCATTTGTTCGCACCCCAGGAAAATCGACTCGCAGAGCTAGCAGAGAGCTGCAAATTCCACAATCAACTGTATGGAGAGTCCTACGAAAAAGGTTTGTTATGAAACCTGAACGTCAACTACCCGAGGCGATGGATCGGCCGCCGGGCAGCCCGTGACAGAGCACTTCATCACTAGCCTCCAAGAAGCCCTGATCTTACCCCCTGCGATTTTTTCTTGTGGGGGTATGTTAAGGATATGGTGTTTCGGCCACCTCTCCCAGCCACCATTGATGATTTGAAACGAGAAATAACAGCAGCTATCCAAACTGTTACGCCTGATATGCTACAGAGAGTGTGGAACGAATTGGAGTATCGGGTTGATATTGCTCGAGTGTCTGGAGGGGGCCATATTGATCATCTCTGAACTTGTTTTTGAGTGAAAAAAAACCTTTTTAAATACTCTTTGTAATGATGTATAACAGAAGGTTATATTATGTTTCTTTCATTAAATACACATTTTTAAAGTTGTGGTATTCTTTTTGAATCACCCTGTATATTGTTTGCATACTATCGATGTTGTTGTAAGGATGTCACTTATGGTGATGAACAGCAGTGCAGAAAAAAGTACTTCTCAAAACTGAAGCTGATGAAAAGAACAACCTTCAAATCTCCACGTGAGAAGATAGGCTTAATGTTTCAGCTTCACTCAGAACACAAAGTGATATTTTAAGTCAACTAAGTTATAGAGAATAACTTCGTTAGTATGAAGCGTATCTGCAAAACACTTACTCAATAAGATTGTTTAGAACTTTGATTTTATGGCTGATTGAGAAACCATTATATTTTATTTAAATATGAGCAAAATTTGTTTGGTTGCTACATTCTTCTTCCCTTACATTAGCCTAAAAACGTGCTTGCTTATAGATACAATTTGAAAATTTAAATTCTGAAATACTGATTTCCGATGTTGATACATAGCGTTGCATATCTTAATAATTTCAGCCCTATTCATGTTGATCAAATCACAGATCGCTCATTAAAATTTTATGCACTTAAGTCAGAAGTAAAGGAAGTGGAAAAGGCAGCAGAGATTTGCGGGACTTAGCAACGAATGCCAGTAATGTTGGACTGTGGACTAATGCGGAGAAGACTGAAATGAATCGACTTGTCCAGAGATGCCCCTAAAACGCTCCATTACAAGTAGGAATATGGAACATAGCAAGAGTGAAAATTTTTAAAGACTTCAACCGGCATAATAACTTCATATAAGAAATTAATCGACGTATTGTCAATGGGTCAAAAACTTATTTTTGAAGCAGGTAATGTCATTAAAAAAATCTGACACTTAAAATTAAACTTAAGCTACTATTAACTCAGTGGTAGGACTGGGTGCTTATAATTAAAGTTCAGCCACTCACAGAGGTCCAGTGTGGGTTGTGATTAACATATGGCAGCTAAACTTGGTAGAGATTCTAATGCGTTAATGTGGAACTGGAAAAAATTAGTTCCAGTTCTGTTGCCAGGTGCAGATCAGGCATCGTTAATGTAAGAAAGACGTATACAGGGTGTACACAGAGTCTGGGAACACTTTCTATTATTTATTACACAAGAACTAAACACATTACAGATATCATACATATGTCATTTTGAAGAGAAACCCTGAACTTTTTTTTTTCATGTATACCGCCACAGCGTAGTTTGGTAATTGCCGATAGTCAGCACTAGTCGCAAACATGGCGAGTTCAGGTGCGGAGCGAGCTTCCTGTGAGTCGGAGTTCGACGAAATCAAGTGTGCTACAGCTGTTCAACAGATGATTAGAACCAAGTACGGCAAGAAGCCACCAACAAGGAAGGCCATTTACCATCGTTACGATGGTTTGCTTATGCCCGGCAAAGAGAACTGGACACCCCAGTGTAAGTGAATTGATTGTGGAGCATGTACGAGAGACATTCATAAGGAGTCCAAAGAAATCAGTGCGTCATGCATCCCGTGAACTCGAAATGGGTCCAATGAGAGTGTGGAAAGTCCTGTGATAGAAGCTGTCTATGAAACCATTCAAATTGGAGCTAGTGCAGAAGCTCAATGACGGCGACAAAGACAGGCGTTTTGAGTTTTGTTCGCAGTTGCAACAATTGAATGAGGGTGGGGATGGCATTGTCGATCACTTAATTTTTAGTTACGAACCTTTTCACACTAATGGGAAAGTGAACAGGCATAATTGTCGATCTGGGGTACAAAGCATCCACAAAAATGCATTGAATTTGAGTGTGATTCCCCAAAGGTAAATGTTTTTTGTGCCTTGTCATGTCGAAAACTGTACAGGCCATTTTTCTTCGCCGAGAGCACTGTTACTGGATATTCCTATTTGGACATTTTGCAGCAATGTCTAATGCCTCAAATGCATATCAAACGTTTATAAAAAAACTTTCAGAGTTTCTCTTCAAAATGCAATATGTATGACATCTGTACAATGTTTAGTTCTTGTGCAATAAATAAATGAAAGTGTTCCCGGACTTTTATGTATACCCTGTACAAATGTTTCCATACGTAATGGATTAGGAACGAGATGTGTGCAGAAAAGGTCAAACAAGTGAGAAAGACGTATTGATGGTTATTATTATTAACCGCTGCTTTCACAGTTTGCTCAGTATGAACATCAGAAAATTTGATGAGATGCTGTACGGCGCCAGATTTGCACCTGGTATCCAAAATTGGAACTAATTTGTTTCCAGCGGAGATTGATCCTGTTCAATACCTTAGTGTATCTATGAACTTTCGCTGCCCTACGGTAATTAACAGCCCATGGCTGTACTTTAATTATAACCTGGTACGAGTGATGTTATTTGGGATAGGAAGCTTAAGAACTTAAAATAAAAAGAACTTATTGATCTTTGAACGGAAAATCATGAGAAAGATCATTAGACTAATCTGTGAAGAGAATACCTGATGGCATAGAAAATGAAATTGTGGAGAATAAACCAGGCAGGGCACATTGCTAGGATGTCACACACTTTCCAGGCAAAAGGTGTAATTGTGGGAAGAACTGATAATACCTGTTCACTTGTAATACTATGGAAACTATGGGAGGATGAACTGCAGAAATACCTTCAGCAGCTGGGTGTCCAGTAGAACTGGATCCAAAATACTCCAGATCGCCATCTATGCAGGGACATTGTAAGGCCAGTGTGTGATCTTAAGGGTACCTGAACACCCTTACATATGTACGTATACACTTAAATATCAGCCTTAAAAGCTGCTTTAAGGGTTTTTAATTCGAATATTGCTGTAAAATGTCAATTTTGTGGGTTACTGGTCTCAAAATTTCCGCTCTTACTGTCTGTACTACAGGCAGTGGTCTTGCGAAAAAGATAAGCCAATGTGTGTGTGTGTGTGTGTGTGTGTGTGTGCGTGTGTGTGCGTGTGTGTTTGTGTTTGAAGGAGGGGGATGGGGGGCAATACTGAGCGCTATGCAATGGGGAAGATGTTAACAGGTGGCGGCAGAGGCGACAGTAAAAAACGTGGCGCTAAGGAAAGTATGAAGGGTGGGGGCTGGCTGTACATCTGCTAAAGTACTTGGTTGCCCACAATTTAAAATAACATGCTCAAGATTACATAGCACAGTTAAGCAGACGTTTTACAGATTCTTAAGTTTAAAGAAAAATATGGTAAAAGTATCCAGTAACAACCAGTTTAACAAGTAATGTTTAAGAGATAAAGTTATTCGAAATTATGTCAAGAGTTTGTTTTGAAAAAATAGTTGTGATACAACAGGAAGTATGAAGAAAGTTATGCTGTTGTGCCTTCAAAAGTAAATATGTTATCTATATTCCAAAAAGTCAATGTAAATAAAGACATGAGCCATCATTACAGTGGACAGCAGTATCAGTGAACTTAACAAATATCGTCTTTGATCAGGAAGAAAAACAGTTTTTCCTTAAGAGCTTATCATACAATACATCACAGAAATTATCGCAATAGCTCAATAAGTTAATCTCCCGCATCATTTCTGTTTTGGACGGAAAATTATTGACAACGACCCTGCGCGATGAAGTGGCTATAGGAGTAAACAAGGTAAGATTCAAGATTCAAGATTCAAGATTCAAGATTCTTTATTAGCCATTGATCATGCAAGATGAAATAGGCTTCGTCAGTACATAAAATAATATTAATATTCCAGACACTATATATAAGGCATAGATATAATTAGCATATGAGTAACTTACAAATAACATAAACCTTAAGCAGGTGACTACAATGCTTAATACATATTCTTGTTTCAGATACATACAAAGGTACCAAAAATGAGTTACATTGTAGTAGCAAACACAGTAGTTACGTAACACATCATAACACTGGCAAATAAAGTAGTTACCTAACACAGTTGAAATACAAAGGTATTAGATATGAAATATTTTGTAACAGTATATATAGTAGTTAATTAAGTTAATTATGCAATTACAGGTTTGTCTCTGTGCTACTCAGATCATAATATTCTTGCATAGAATAAAATGGATTGTCAGATAACCAATTGTACAAATTTTGTTTAAGAATTTTTGTGGGCATGTCCCGAGCAGATTGCGGTAGTTTGTTGAATATTTTTAAGGTATTCACTTTGTGTGAGTTACTACTTTTTGTTAGTCTGTGTCTTGGTATATCATAATCTGCCTTCCTTCTAGTGTTGTAGTTATGAATTTCTTCCCTGACAACACCTTCCATACCATTGTTTTTAATGTGTAACACACAGATATAAATATACAAGTTTACAATGGTCAACAGTCTTAGCCTTATAAAGAGAGGACGACAGTGCTCCGTGGGACCGACTTTACACATTATGCGCAGCATTCTTTTCTGCATCAACAAAATTTTGTTACTGTGAGAGCTGTGCCCCCATATGAGAAGGCCATATGTAATATGTGACTGGAAGAGTCCACAGTACATTGTTCTCAGAAAGTTCATGCTAATCATGTCCCTAAGTTTCCAAAGGAGATAGGAGACTCTTGAAAGCTTTTTGCAAACCTGATTTACGTGTTCTTCCCAATTAAGTTTGGAATCAATATGCAGAGAACTACTCTAGCAGTGCAGGCAATTTGCAGTTATCCGTGTTCTATAGGATCTCCAGAGAACATTACTATGAATGGAATTAATAAAAAGCTTCAGGATAATAATATGCTTATAATACAGGTGGATAGATACAAGTCAGCCATTGTTATATCGGAGGAGCAATATGTCACTGAAGGGGAACCGTTCATTGAGGCGAATCACATTGAGAAAAGTATGCACAATCTAACTGCCAAATATTCAGGAGCTATTAATGGAACGATAAAGAGTTCTAAATCCTTTCTCAGTCACTTTTAAAAAAATCTATTGTTCTGATGAACCTCTGTGCACCTAGAGTTTGAGGTGCTGAAGCTACATAAAGAAGGTATGTGCATCTGCTCAATTATTAATTCCAGGAATGTACTTGGTTTTCACCTAGAGAAGTTATTGGCAGAATATTTGAATAGGAATTTTAAACATCCAGTGAATTATAACACAAATTATTGGCAGAATATTAGAATAGTAATTTTAAACATCCAGTGAAATACCACATTTTGAATAGGGAGGAGTTGATTAGTAAACTTTCTGAGTTGTCATTCGTGGAGGGACTTCTCTAGTTTCCTTTGGCATAAAGAATATGTATTCCAGTACACCTACAAAGTTTCCACTTCTGCCTTCAATAGTCAACTATTTTTCATAATGATGGTAAAGAAGGTTATGTTAAATCTCAAAAATTTTATTTGCATTTCACATTGGAAGCAAGTAGCTCACAGAATTTCTGTGATTCACAGTTTACATGCAACACAGGTTGGCACTTAATTATTTGATCTCCAGTAACTATTTTTACTTTCCTGATACTTCACTGTGACTCTCATCTCTGGTGAGACGTTCTGCATGTGAAAAATGATTTGACAGTGATTCAAGTTCTTTGTCACATGATAGGTTCCATCATGATAATTCTGAGTAAACTGTTTTACACCTTAGAGATAGGGTTATGCCATCTGTTGTAGTAAAGCATTGTAGTATTTTTTAGATAAAAAATCAGTCTTTTTGTTGATGTCTGTGTAGTGCCAGATGAAAAAAGCACTTCAGACATTGGAGTTGGGACAGCAGTGGGCCCTAGCAAGCCTAGATTTACTTCTGGAGGAGGCTGAGCAGATACTGTAACACACACAAAACATTAGACATTTTATTAAATTTTGAAAATACTTAACTCTGAACAATCCATGTCCACAGGAATATCTATGTACATGTTACTGTTGCTGAACTCTATAGCTTATATTTTGGTACAATACAGAATGATGGTTCCATCTCAATGTACAATTAACTATAGCCTTTGATGCATATTTTGGGCTTCTAATACAATTCATACTGCTGGATCTGAAGTAAGAAGATCCTGTCATCACTGGTAATAATTAAAGAGTAGAGCTGAGTGTCACTGTGCTCTGACATAAGTACTCTTCCAGCAGTGGAGGTGTATGGAACCTCTTGAGGGTGCATCTATGTCAACGTCTGTCATTCATTACTGTGACAGAAGTGACTGTCCTTGGTTCATTCATGAGGTACCAACTTTGACATGGGACCTCATTCTTCAGACGACATAACAGATTAAAGTACTTTACTTGAAGAGGAATCTGCCAGGAAGTTTCATACTTTATCTGAGTTAGCCATAATTTAGTGCATACTTTATACATGGCTACAGAAATATCTATATTTTTGACAATTCTTTTACTAAATTCAACTTTTATGTGCCACAAGGCAGCCTCATTACATTCATTAGTTTATGTAGCAAATTCATAAGTCATATCTTAGAAGAGTTTCATTCCCCAAATCTTTCTAGTGTGGAATAACAAATCTTGTTGGTGAAAGGAAGGAAGGTAAAGATTTTACATCACATCGATGACATTGTTATTACAAACAGAGAAAAAGTATGAAGTTATCTGTTAAAGCAAATTGAACTGTGACCAAGATTGCAATTTATACAGGACTTGTGCCTTAAATGTATCTGTTGAGTGTGTCTGCCATGTAGTATCACATTTGTGTTCTGCAATAATGAAAGGAGGAGAGGGTGAAACCTCACTCAAGTAAGCAGCACACAACCCAGTTCTTTTTATTCACAGAGAGGAGACATTGTGGATAAGTTTGGTGATCAGGAACTGTACCACAACCTCTCCTCTCCTAGCCAGCCAAATACTAGTGATGAAAATTTCTTCCACTGCCAGAAGTCATATCAGCTGCTCACAAGCTAAGCTCCACCACATGAGTGGATTAGTGATCTTGGCTACCCAGCTAGTAAGGTGAGGTACCTGACTGGTTAATTCCTTGTGTAATTCGCACATTCTGTTATGGAAAAGTTTACTGTCTGTAAAGTGTGTATGTAATATGCAGGATGCTACAGCATCTTTTTGAAATTCTATGTTTCTTTGACGATGAGTTCAATAAGCTAGTGGCAGCTATTACACATGTGACATGCAATGCATAAGATGACCATTTTATTTACACTGGTTTCCACAGCTGGTAACAAGTTGTTAAAGGTTAAAAACCAGGATTCCACTTGGGCTAGTTTAAACTTAAACAGTGCATAAGAAATTTCAGGTAATAATGTCAGGGTATATGTCATCACAATTGTTTGAGAAATGTATCCTCAAACAAAAATGGAAATGAGCATATGGCATTGTTGGCCAGGAGGCCCCATTCGGGGAAGTTCGGCCGCCAGGTACAAGACTTAATGCAATCAACGCCATACTGGGCAATTACGTGTCAGTGATAAGGATGAATTGATGATGAGGACAACACAATGCCTAGTCCATGAGCGGAGAAAATCTCCAACCCGGCCAGGAATTGAACCCAGGCGCATTGCACAGGAGGCAAGCACGTTGCCACCCAGCTAAACAGGCAGACATCCTCAAACAATTACTCATGTACTGAAACTAAAGCTGACCAGTTACATGTGATGACAAGAATTTTCAAGCTGTATTTCTTTACAAATAGCAAATAGTGCCATTAAATGCTACATATTGGAATGTAAATGAGCTCAGCTGTTGTACATGTACAGAAAATTCACTTTGGTCTGAAACCCCAGACTGTGGCTCAAATCCATGTCCTTGCCTTTCATGAACAATATTCTCATTGACTGAACTATGCTGCCTGGTGAGCTTCACTGCACATCCTCAGAGCATTAATGCAGTAATACTTCTTTTCCATCTCTCCAAACTCCACAGAAGTTTTCCTGAAAACTGCAATAAAATGCCTACAATGTGATTATGGACAAGTGCTTTTTATTCAATTAAAACTTCATGTCCAAAGGATAAAGTAACCTGAACAATACTTAAAAATTATCGGGAAATGAAAGCAGGCGCAGTATGTTACCTCACTGACTTGTTTGTCTCAAAAACTTGCAATTTCATAAAGTATAAGAGTTATTGCAACTACTGTTTAAGAAATTTTAAACTGAATCATGCTGTTTAAATTCTCATTTACATGTACATCTAAAATTTTTAAAGCTTTTGCTTCATTAATAGAACAGATGGGAAAGTAGTGAGAGACAGTATATAACATGATGCTATAGCCAATAGCATCATTTCATCAATCTCATTTATGAGTGTGCTTTGAAACTTCAGTGGCAATTTTCACTGAAGTGCATTGTGTTAATGGTTGTATTGTTCTTGCAATGACACAAACAAGCTACAGCTATTCCGTTATATGTGTATGATTTCTCAAAAAGTCATAAGCAGACATCTTGTTTCATGTGGTGCCTCCCACACCACTGCCAATTGCTAGGCAAGAGCAACTAAAGTTGATGTTGTGACATTAGAACTGTACAACAGGTATCCAGCAAAGTAGCCTTGTCTATTATCACATTCACTGTGGGCTTAAGTATGAACTATATGACCTCATTCCCTTAGTACAGTTTTCAACAAGGGTTATGGGTACCAGCAGCACTGCTATTGATAACATTTTCATAGATACTACCACACTATAAGATCATCGTATAAATCCAATATTTAATAATCTTTCAAATCATGATGCATATTTGCATAGACAAGCGTAGGGTAGGCAGTCTCTTTAGAAATCCTGTTGCATCTTGTAAGTGTTCTGACAATAAAACACAGTCTTTGGTTTTCCTTCCTTACAGTATAACTTATGTGATTGTTCCAAGTTTTTTGTAATTGTAATTTGTAGTTATTTAATTCAGTTGACAGCCTTTAGATTTGTGTGACTTATAATGTAACCAAAATTTAACAGACGGGTACTTATTTGGATGATCTCACACCTTTCATTATTTAGGGCGAATTAGCTCTTTTCTCACCATACAAATATCTTGTCTAAATCATTTTGCAATTGGGGTTGATCATCTAAAGACTTCACAAGATGTTAAATGACAAAATCATCTGCAAACAATCTAAAAGGGCTGCTCAGATCGGCTCCCAGATCCTTTATATAGATCAGGAAAAGCAGAAGGCCTTTATTACTTCCCTGGAGAATGCCAGATATCATTTCTGTTTTACTCGATGACTTTCCATCACTTACCATGAACTGTGACCTATCTGACAGGCAATCACGGATCCAGCTGCACAGCTAATACTCCATAATTTGATTAGAAGTCACTTGTGAGAAATAGTGTCAAAAGCCTTCTGACAATCTAAAAATATGTATTCAATTTGAGATCCCTTATATATAGCATTCATTACTTCCTGTGAATAAAGAGCTAACTGTGATTGACAAAAATGAAATTTTCTGAATCTCTATTGATTGTTTGCCAATAGATCACTTCATTGAGGTAATTCCTAATGTTCAAACATGGTATATGTTCCAAAAGCCCATTGCAAATTGACAGAAGTGATATGCGTCTGTAATTCAGTGGATAACTCCTATTTTCGTTCTTGAATACTGGGGTGAACTATGTAACATTTCAGTCTTCAGGGATTGATCTTTATTTGAGAAAGTGGCTGTATATCATTAATAAATATGGAGATATTGTATCAGAACAATCTGAAAGGAATCTAAGTAGTATACAATTTGGACTGGAGTCCTTGCTTTTATTAAGTGATTTAAGCTGCTTCTCTATACTGTAGGTACTTACTTCCAAGTTACTCATATTAGCAGTTGTTCTTGATTCGAATTTTGGAATATTTACTTTGTCTTCTTTGGCAAAGGAATTTCAGAAAAGCTTGTTTAATAACCGTGCTTTAGTTGGCACTGTCATCAATAACATTTCCATTGTTATCAAGCATCAAAGGTATTGATTATGTCTTGTCGTTACATACTTTACATATGAGCAGAACGTCTTTAGTTTTCTGCCAGATTTTGAGGCAGAGTTTTATTTTAGAAATTATTAAAAGCTTCTCACTTTGAAGTCCTCACTAAATTTTGAGCTTCAGTAAGACGTTGCCAATCTTGGAGATTTTTCATTCTTTTAATTGTGACACGCTTTGTTCAGTGCTTCTGCAACAGTATTCTGACCTGTTTTGTGTACTGTGGAGGATCAGTATCATATCTTACCAATTTACTTGGTATATATCTCTCAGCTGTCAGTGTACTATTTTTCTGAATTTAAATCATTTCAAGTCTACACCTACATAGTCAGACTGGAAGGAATGTTGACTGCCACTTAGGAAGACATCACGTTAATTATTAACTGCTTTTTTTAAACAGATATATTTTGCATTTATTTTTGGTAGGTTTGGATGTTACAGTATTCATTTTTGATAAACAACCTTGTGCTCACTAATCCTTGTATCCGTCATGATGGTCCATGAAATCCTGAGTGTTAAAAAGATGCACGGCTAGCATCTGATGTGATAAGATCAATATATAATGTGTGCACATTGCTCTTCCACTCATCTGACATCTATTAAAAGTCCATGTGCCATTATCACAAAACTAACATTCCGATGAAAGTGCATTCACAATTATATCACGTGAACAGTTTCATGGGATTCCATCATTTTACAGGCATGCATCCAGGATATTTTTAATTCTAGTTCCAATATCTTGGCTGATAACGTTTCTACCATTCTTACAGTGAGTCATTTGCAAGTTTTTAAATAACTCTACACACTGTGGAGTAAACATGCACCATTAATAAGAAGAGCTCAGTGACAGATAAAGCTTTATGCATTTACAGGTAAAACAAAGCAAGCACAGAGTCGGTGAATTATGAAATACATTTTTTATTATTATGGATGCCATATGTTGGAATGCCAGGCAGTGAAGTCTTGGACAATGTTTTCTTTGACTTTTCAGAAGTAAAATTAGGCATTTCCATGATTCGTCAAGTAGGAAACCCTTGTCTCATTTGAACAGGTTACTTTCCCATAATCCATGGAATGGCTAGAGGAAATACAACATTCAGCCACTGCAGATTTATTAGATTATAGAAGGCAGATGTATCACTGGTGTTCAATGTAACATTGTTGAACAATGCATATTGTTTGTTCTACATACCTTTTACCACAGTTACATGGAATTTCATATATACACAACTTTCATAAAAGCAAATCATTCTTCACAGACCCTAGAAGAGCTGCCATTTTGGCTGGTGGAAAGATCACATCTGCTTTATGCTTCTTCATTTTTCTTGCAATTTTTGAAGAGACATTTCCCACATACAATAGAAAGGACTCACATCTCTTTCTTCCTGTTCATCTTTTGGTTGGCCTGGCTCTCTTAATTTGTAATTTTGTATGTCAAGTCTTATGTAATATTTCTTAAGTGTATCAGATCATTTTGTAGGTTGTCAGTATCAGACACTACATGAGTCCTGTGTACTAAAATTTTAAGTACACTCATAACTTGAGAAAGATGGTGGCAGCTAAATGCCTGCAAGTATAAACTAGTACGAGTGGACGTATAGTAAATGGTATGTCCTAAAAATCTGTCTTCCTTAAGCAAACTAATACATCTAGAAATGGTACATGGCCATTCATTTCCCATACAACTATAAAATTGATATTTTCAAGAATGGCATTTAGATATCCAAGGAACTCGATCAATTTGTCCTCACTATGGGCTGAAACTATGAATGTATCATCGACGTTTGTCCAGAATTCTGTTGATTTTCAGACTGCAGAGTTGAGTGTTTTTTCTTCAGAATTTTCCATAAATAAATTAGCTAGCATGGGCTAGAAAGGACTACCCATGGCAACACCATCATTCTGTTCAAAATGTTTATTGTCAAATAAAAATTAAGTAGAGGTTAGAGCATGTTTAACTAACACCATTACGTCTTCTTCAAACTTGCTGATAATCAATGGTGGCTAACAATAGGTGCTATGGCGAACAATGAAAACATGTCAGATCTGACCAATAAATCAGAGTTGTTACATTTCAAAGTTTTTAATCTAATAACAAAATCAGCTGAGCTACAGATATAATGTTCACATTTACCTACAAAGGTCTCAATAAACAGGCTAAATGTTGGGCCACCCAATAAGTAGCTACATCTACATTGGTCACTCTTGCCCCAAATGCCAATGCTTTTAGTATCTGCCACAATTGTGGTTAAGTCTTCATCTTCTGAAATATCAGCAAAAATATTGAAACTAGAATTAAAAATATCTTGAATGCACACCTGAAAAATGATGGAATATTTGCTGAAAAACTTCAATAAACACATCACATACCTCTTCTGGGAGTAGATGGCTCTGTGTGTCTCCACAGTAATGCTTAATTCAGACTAGTGGTTTATTAACTTTTGTATTCATTATTCTGATGGAATGTGACTTGAAAGACAGTTAGGCTCACAGTAACTAAATACTGAGTTCCTGTTAATGAACTAATTATGACTGTGTTGGGAGTGAATTCAATGGACTTTAAAGTAGTGTATATACAAGTGAACTGTTTAATGACAACATGAATGGACTGTGTAAACATGTTACCACTGAGTGTTATTGCTGTTTATAACATTGAAAAGTAAAGTTGCTTTACTTGGTTGTTTAATGACATTATTTTGGATGCATATTAGCAGGGCAGTTATTGCTAAACCTACCAGAGGAATTATACCTAAAGAAGTATCAGTTGATAGAGACTGGTCATCTCACTGTATGAAAATATCTATGTTGAATGAATCTGAAATATTGAAAAATTTAACCCAAGCATGTTGTGTTCATCACTGAACTGCATTACTACAAACAAAAATCAGTTTCAGATAATGAGACTTCAATTCTGCACATACCATTGTGGAACTTCAAGCAGTAACCAAGTAAGTAACCTTATAACTGTTTCAGAAAAACATTCATTTTTATTTAGTTCCTGTAAATGAAAGCTGACACATGCTTAATAATTTTTGACTGAGGTTGAGCAAGGCCCGTAGTTTTGTTACATATACAGAAACATATTTTTCAAATAAAACTTTGTTTTATTCATAATTTTTGTAGTTACTGACTCACTGCTTCCTTGCACAGAATGGCTACAAAATCTATGTCACATTAAAATAAATGAATGCTCTGCAGAGGTTTTAAAACATTACTGATTTTTCAGCTTTTTACATGAGTACTTCACTAATTTCACCTGTAACGTGTTGGTTACAAGGTAGTTTCATCTTTGTGGCTTTCATTTAAATTACTTATTTGGAACTTCTGCTTTTACAGGCATATTTGCTGTTAATTCATCACATTTAGTAGTGTCTCTGAAATAGGATGTAACAATAGTACATAGTTGACTCCTCTCACAGTCTGCATCACACCCTGATTCTAAGCTTGGATCTCCCTCTTTCACAGAATATCTGAAACAAATTTGATTAATTCAGAACTATTTTTAAAAATATGCATTTTAGATACACGATATGAAGATAATATCAGAATTGATTGGAAAAGCCAGTTTACTGACTGATCCAAACTATAGTTTAAAAATGAATTTTAAACTATTTGTGTGGTACAATCACAGTATTGTTGCTGACTAACTTTAAAAACAAAGTAAAGGTGATTATAGATCAATAACTTGTTCAGTGAAATACACTGATACCTACTTGAGGAATAACTGTGTTATCTTATTTTTTCAAGAAATCTGGAAATGACAAACACAACACTATTGTGCCACTTTTTTTTAAAAAGATACATTTTTTGTAGAATTGAACAGTAATCTCATTAAAAAAGATTATCTCAATCTCTCAGAAACACACAATTATTCTGAGGGAATGAACTAAACTGGAACCTAGTAACACAAATGATGGGATGATTAACTTTTAGGCTGTTACGTCAAAGCCCACAAAGAATGAAAGAATTCAGAGGAGGCATATAGACATTTACCATTTTAACTGTTTGTATCTGAGATCACATATTTTCAGTTAACTTCGTTTTTCATACTTACACATTTTTTTTAAAAATTTTTTATTGTAAAACTGTTGTGTGTAAAACATGCTCTCTACAGCAATAAAAAATTACAAGAGGAAATTGTGATTTATAGCAAATATTAACTATGAAATTGGTATGAGAACCATATAAGTGTACAAAAGATAACATTATAAGTTTAATAGTTGCTAAGGAATGAGCACAGTTTAGTGCAAATTGACTTCATAAGGCTTTCTTTGTTAAATTGTTGAAATGACATGTGATTGGAAGAATAAAATTGCAGTGCAATTAATGTAAGAATGGCACAACTGCAGACAACGCTCTGTAGCTGTTGTTGGAAATGACTCTCCATACTTGTCAAATATTGAGTTTACTTCTGTAAGTCTACTCTGACCAAAAGCCATACGACAACCATTTATGTCAACAAGGTATAAAATTAGACCTCCAAATGCGAGTGACACAATGCAGATTATGATGAAGACAGTGTACTCAAGTCTGCTAATTGAGCATTTGGGGCAGGGGTCTGAATTTTAGTGCACGATTGATGAATCCAGGGAAGACATTTTGGAAGGGTTAGGAAGACATTTACAACAACAAATGTGCTCTTTTATGAGATGTGTACCATAAAGGGACAACATTTTTACATTCAGTAAATGATATAAGTTCACATGAGTGATTTTGAAAATTGTATCTAAATTAAATTATATTTGTGCTGTCTCGCAAATTAGCAAGCATTCTTTACAGGAGAGAAAGTGAAAAGTTTTATATATATTAATTGCTGATATCTGTGTTTTCTTCCAAGTATAGTTGGCATTTTTCAGCTTGTGAAGGTAGCTCAACACTGTATTCTTAGCAGATAACAAACCCTGAATGCTGACTGTGGCCCATTTCTTAGAAGATGGCTTTGTAAGAATGCAAGATGGTTGCAGAACTGGGGAACTAAATAATGCTTCTTATGCTCCATTAAGATTATTCTGTCCAGTGACTGGAATGAATGATTGTGAGTTAAGTAAATGCTGTAGAATGCTAAGTACACTTTCAGAAAATATCTGATACTGGCTGCTAAATATGATGTTCATTGGGAATAGGATGTTACCCAAGTGTGGCTTGTGGTTTTCATACTGGGGAAGGTGCGACATTTATTGATCAGAACCAAACTAGATCTTAAGTTACGCTTCACATCAGTCTGTCTCCGCAACCAAGATTTCAGAGAGAGAGAGAGAGAGAAGGAGGGAGGGAGGCCAATATCACACTCTATCCAAAATTTTGCATACTGTATTTTCTTTCTGTTTTATAATCAACTGCTAAATATCACCAAAAGCTAAGTGCAAGATAAGATCTACAGCTGTGCCACAGCAGCTAGAGACAAGGCCCATGTGTGTGGGAGTTGTGATTGTGTGAATGTATGTGTGTTTTCTATTTCTGAAGGAGGACTTATTAATCTGAAAGCTCAAATGTTTAAAAATCCTTTCATTATGCCTGTTTGCATTTCAGCACCTCCTCTAACTGGTGAATAGTGATCTAACTTTTTCATGACATTGTTGTTTGTGTGGAGTTTTCAGGTAGTAAAGTGTGTGCTAATATTGACTTACCTTTGAACTGAAA
The DNA here is from genome assembly GCF_021461395.2 of Schistocerca americana. NCBI lineage: Eukaryota > Metazoa > Arthropoda > Insecta > Orthoptera > Acrididae > Schistocerca > Schistocerca americana. Next base: position 848,126,438 of record NC_060120.1, on the reverse strand, counting down.
TTGCATGCTACTTGGAGTTATAAATATATGAGGAACCAGTAAGAGAAAAGAACTGCCATATTTAATAGACTACAAGATGCACCTTAATTTTTAAGCACTTTTTAAAAAAATAACATTTTTATTATTAGATTGCAAAGCTGTGCTAAAAAAATCTTAGTTTATAAAACTGAACTGACCTTTAAAATCCCTGAAAATCGTCATCTGAACATTCTTCTTCTTCTTCTTCTTCTTCCTCTTCATCATCATTGTTGTCCTTTTCACATATAAGATGGTCTCCACTGCCATCAAGAGCATTGCAAATGCTGCACTTATTGAAAGATTTAACAATAAATTCTTCTCTCAGTCTAGACCATAACTGTTTTATCCACTGACACACTTGTTTGATTGTAGATTATTTTAAAACTCCCTTCGGTGTGAATTCGTGTTGGGTATCATCCATCATCCATTTGTTCCATTCCTCTCTCACATACATTTTAAATGGTTTATTTATTGAACCATCAAGAGGTTGCAATTGTGAAGTAAGTCCTTTTGGAATAACAACAAGCTCTGTGTTTCCCTTTCTCAATTTCTCTTTCACAAAATTTTTCAAATGACTACTAAACTGATCTAGCACAACTCCTTTTCAACCAAGCACCTTCCCTTCTCCCCCACACTCTGTTAATCCATAATTTGATACAAACCTTATCCATGCAACCTTGTCAGGTATGTGAACAACAACACCTGGCAATACTTCAGAAAGTTTTTGGCATTTTTGAGCTTGAAAAATGATCATTGGAGTACACTTTGTACCAGCAGAACATGGAAGGACAACAACGTAATGCATTTTTTTCATTTGCACTTGCTTTTGTAGTTACAGTTTCATTACTTTTCATGGCAACAGTTCTGTTAATCAGTGCATTAAATGTCAGAAGAGTTTGTCCATATTCACTATTTGGATTAGTTCCACCCTGGTTTTCTTTTGATGTTGAATAATAAAGTGATAGAAAGATAGTATTTTCTCTTTATACTCTTGTGGCATTTCCTGAGATGAGATGTTTTGGTTCATGAACTTGTAGCACCAGTCAAGCCTGTAGCACCAGTCAACTCCACCTTTAAATTCTGGTAAATTCCACTGTATCACTAGCTTATGAGGGGATAATTGAATCATTTTTGTTTCAATTCCAACACAATTTTGATGGTGTCCTTGAATCAATTTCAATATGTCATCTTCTAGTTTTAGCCATTTTGCAGTCAGTCTTCTATTTCCACCTTTAGTCTTCCTCATTTTTTTCAGTTCTTCTTTACTAGTCCGCCAATTGTGAATCATTTTTTCTGTGGTTGAGGGCCGAAATACTGCTTAGCTGCTCTGTTCCATGTTCTTCTGCATATGCTATTATTTTCAGGGTGGGAGGGAGATAGTGTTAGCAAGCTTATGAATCCCCGCAACTCATGTTTGACACATCAGTGCAGTGCTACTACTATCAGTGCAGTGCTACTGCTAGTTGAGTCCAATGTTGCCAGATAGAGATAGGTTTCCTGTGGCATTAAATATGTGCCCATTTTTAAGGTGGTAGGAATTTTAAATCAAATGCTGGTTATTTTTATATTGATTTTGTGTATAAGTTGCACCTGAATTTTAGAGACAAGTTTTCAAAAATAAAAGTGGGTCTTATAATCCATAAAATAAGGTACCAGGCTGCAGCTGGAAGACTGCTCATGTTGTAAGTTTGCCTTACCTGATAAGAACACAGCATCCAAAAGCCAAAAAACATTGATCGAATCATAGTCTGGCACACACATTAAATATGTTAAGGGGCTCAATATCAATGTGTATTTCATTAGAAACCTAAAGCTTTAATACTGAATGTATACCTTCATAATGTTTGAAATATAGGACAACTGTAAATGATTCATTCATTTTCAAAGCTCTATATTTTCTGAAGTATTACATGTGCAACTCTAATAGGTACATAAATAGAACTGTTAACTCACCAAGTTTACATTCTGTACTCAACAAATGTTCTATGAGTGTCCAGCTCGTCACATGATGAACATTCAAGTGACAGTTAAGTTCATTCCATACCTTATATAGCAACATCCTATCTGCAGTCATCACAGCAGTGTTCCTGAGTTGTCCCATTGATCTTGGCAGAGGAGGTATGTAAACATGTTTCTCAATGTATCTCCAAAGGAAAAAAGGCATTAGGTCAGATGACCTTGGAGCCGCTACCATGTCCAATCCAGTAATGTGGAAGTTCATCTTTTAGGAAGTAACAAACATTGATGCTCTGCTGAGGAGGTGCCCTGACTTGTTCTTTTTTTATAATTCTTTCTGAATACAAGCTGCACTGTTGTAACAGATAAACATCTTGCATGTTTCAATACACAAAAACTCTTTTCTTGCTTTGTTGTCAGATTGCCAAGAAACTGCACTTACAACACCAACAGGTGGGCAAAATGCAAACTCGTCAGAGTTATGGTTCTAATCACTCATCAGTCATATTTGTACATGTAATACTTTGGTTAATGTAGAACTCTGAAAAGGAATGAATCATTTATAGAAGCCCTGTATATGAAAATTTATCACAAAAGAAATCAAATGCATTTATATCAATGAGAAATGCAGTGAAATAATCCAAGAAGAGAGAGACACATATCATGAACAATATTTTTTGCTAAGTAAGATACAGTAAAAAGAAAGCAAAATAAAGAACCTTTCATAAAATTAGAAAATGTCATAAATATACCTCATAGGATGCATTTATAACAATATATAGTATAGTTAGACATCTAATTCCTTTCAGATTGCAGATTATGTCCATATATCTGGCCAACAAAAGAATCTGCACTAATTTAGGAAATGACATATTCAGCTTACCCATAGTATTGTTGTATGATCTCAGGAGTCTCGGCCATTCGATGGACTAATTTGTTCAATTCAGTCAAGTTCATAGACTCTACACCATAAGCTTCTTGGAAGGAGTAAAGTTTGTACCAGTTAGGTTCATTATCAGGATCAAGGTTGGCTTCAGTAAGATTAAACATCCAAGTAGTGTAATCCACAACAGCCTGTATTTGAAATAAAAAATTTTGCCACAGAGTGCATTCTTACCACTTTTGTTAAGGTTTTTAAAAGTATCAATGCTTTTGAGATTAGCTCCATTTCTTTTTAATTAATTTACAGTAAAATACAAACATGTAAAGGAAATACAAACATTATTGACTGCAAAAATAATAGCTTTTTCTTGTCATTGTTAAGAATGCAAAAAAACTTTAGCCATTTTCGATAGCTGAGCAGACAAAGAACAAAGAAGATAAAACTTTAAAAAATATTTATGTTAATTGGTATTATAATGATAAATGAAATGTGTATGCTTCCATTTTCAAAGTTATTAAATGGTTACAAAAATATGCTGTCATTTTTGCTCTCTGTATTTCTCTTTTTTCCTAGAATAAGTTTGTGAAGGAAAGGATTGAAGCTCTCTCTCTCTCTCTCTCTCTCTCTCTCTCTCTCTCTCTCTCTCTCTCTCTCTCTCTCTCTCTCTCTCTCACACACACACACACACACACACACACACACACACACATACACACATACACACACAGTTTGTATTCTATAAATGTGACGAAGAGTTTGATGAGACAGTTTTTTCTGATGAATTTTGGTTAGTGAACGCCCTGATAATGCAGGGAGGCTGTGTAAGAAACACACTATGCATTGCAGAGATCATAACTCTCAAAATTTTGAGAGCCTGATTGCCAGTATGCATCAAAAATATAATTCTTCCTCCAAATTATATTTTATGTAATGATTATGAGGGTAAATGGTTCTATTTAGAAGAATAGTAACCATATTTCTTCCTACCCATCTTTTAGATAATTGCACAGAAAAGGGGAATGAGCAGGGAGGGAAGTGAGAAACAGTTCTGGTACACCATGTATCTGACCCAAGTTGTGGGGTACAGATGTAAATTTTTGATGGAATTTCTCAGCAAAACAAACATTTTGGCAAAGTCTCTTGAATCCTTGTTGTCGTATATGGCAGCTTTTATACGAATGGATAGGAAACCAAAGAAAAATTTGGAGGAGTAATTATAGTTCAGGAAGATAAGATAAAATTTTTTAGGTAATTTGCCAATGACATTGTAATTCTGTTAGAGACAGCAAAGGACTTGGACAAGCTGTTGAATGGAATAGACAATGTTTTGAAAAGAGGACATAAAACTAATATTAACAAAAGCAAAACAAGGGTGATGGAATGAGACAATGCCAAGGGCATGAGATTAGGAAGTGAGATACTGAAAGTAGTAGATGAGTTCTTTTATTTGGGGAGTAACATAACAGATGATGACTGAAATAAAGAAAATAAAATCTAGACTGGTAACGATTTAAGTATTAGGAAGTCCTTTCTGAAGGTATATGTATGGAGTGCAGCCTTGTGCAAAAGTGAAACATGGATGATAAACAGTTCAGACTAGAAAAGAATAAAACATTTTGAAATGTGCTGCTACAGAAGAATGATGAAAATTAATGGGCAGATCACATAACTAATGAGGAGATACTGAATAGAATTGGGAAGAAAAAATATATGTGGCATAACGTGACTAAAAGAAGGGATTGGTTGATGGGACACATTCTGAGATATCAGTGGAAGCGGTACTGGAGGGAAGCATGGGGGGTAAAAGTTGTAGCGCAATACTAAGAGGTGAATACAGTAAGCAGGTTCTACATGATGTAGGTTGCAGCAGTTATTTGAATATGGAGAGGCTTGCACAGGATGGAGCAGCACGGAGAGCTGCATCAAATCAGTCTTTGGACCAAAGACCACAACAATACATATATTTAAATTTGACATTACGTACATATTGTATTATATTCTATTTGTATTTCTAAATTGATTTATTTATTCTTGTATCAGAAACATACTTATTATACACAGTTATGACTTACTACTTTTGCCCAAAACTTGGCCACTTCCAATGCATTTTCTGTTCCTTAAGGATTTCCTCTTCTTTTCAGGAGACTGGACATAGTTGGCATTGAAGTAAATGATGAAAAGTCTGTTCTCTTTCCACAGTCACATTGTATATCATCTTGATCAGTATAGCCCCATCTTGCCAAATTAACCTTTGATCTGGCAACTCCAGTCTCAGTCTATTCAGAGACTTCCTAGTCATCCATTTCTCATCATAGCCAGGTGTCTTCTTCTCTGGAACTCTTTTTCCAGCTGGGGGAAGGTAGGTCATAGTCCTCCATAGTTGCAATCTTGCTTTTTCAGCTGTGGTTCTAAATGCAGTCAATGTTTTAAGGAAATTCCTCCTCGACTTCAGTCATTGTGGATGTGGATCTGGCCATACAGAGCAAGCACTCTCTCTTGCTCCACTTTTTCTCTTTCCTCATTCACAGCTATTTATCTTTGAACAGGAAATGGTTCTGTTCCTGCACAGTGGTAAAACCATGTGACTGGTGTGGATTTCAGACAACCTTGTTTGATTCTGCATGTGTCATTTATAACCATGTCTATCTGTTTGGCCTTTGTTGAATTATACCAAACAAGATACGCATACTCTGCTGCAGCATAGCATAATGCCATTGCAGAGGTTCATAGAGTTTCTGGTTGAGAACCTCCTGTGGTCTGGTCAGTTTCTGTAGAAGATTGTTCCTGGCGGAAATTTTTGACTTTCAGTTCATGCAGTGCTTTTTGAAGGCAATAGATCTATCAGGTGTCACTCCTAAATATTTTGGGGTTTCACAGTGTTCAACACCTGACCATACTATCTGTAATTTGTGACTAGCTTCCCTGTTTCTCAAATGAAAAGATTATGCTGACTTGTGATTTGTACAGTAACAAGCAGTCAGGCGTATCCTGGTATATGTCAGAGAATGACAGGTAATCCTTTCACACCAGAAACATCCACATCTAGAGTGATGTGCAACTGCTACACCATGAACCACAAGGTATTGGTGAACGTTGATCCTTTCCCTTCTAAGACTTTAGAATGGGTCCAACATGTAATGTATAATGTGCTTAATGGATAAGACTCAATAATAGTATTATTTTAAAAGTTACATTAACTATTGCTCATTCCTAATACATAAGGCATATAAGAGATGCTAGGGATAAAGACAAACCATTTGCACTATTGTATGGGGAGGAAATGGGAAAAGCTGCTGACTTTAAAAGAGTCTCTCACAAAAACAGACACACATACACAGTTTCATTTTCCCAGACAGATGTCTTGTCCTGACACTGTGACCTGAATGAGCTGGGGGACAGGGTAGGGGGGGAACGGGTTAAAGAATATGACTTACTGTGTGTTATTTGTGGTATAGATATAGTACTTAAACTGCAGCATCACAAAATAGAGTATTTCGAATTGTTGTACACATTTGCAATGTAAGTATCAGTTTTTGTTTGTAATGTTACACTGCATGTGATTAATGCCATTGAAACTGATATTTGAAATAGTTTCTTATGTGTCAGAGAGTAGCATTCCACCTATTTCAAGACTTATAACTTATATCTAACTTTCTATTCTAAATATCTATCCACTATACCTTTTGTTTTGTACAGTATGCACCACACATGCGAAAATTAATGTTCTCAAAACATTTTGACAGAAAGGAAATTTTGAATTTCCCACACACTCTTCAAAACTTTATTCTAAAGGAGACAGTATTAAAAATTATAATAAGTTCAAAATCAGGAAAGTATTGAATTTGGAGTTTGATTTACTACTATAATGTCATAATAAAGACGTAGTATTATTCTGAAAAGGAATTCATGGAAGATGATGTAGCAATTTGAACAAGGATTTATATACACTCCTGGAAATGGAAAAAAGAACACATTGACACCGGTGTGTCAGACCCACCATACTTGCTCCGGACACTGCGAGAGGGCTGTACAAGCAATGATCACACGCACGGCACAGCGGACACACCAGGAACCGCGGTGTTGGCCGTCGAATGGCGCTAGCTGCGCAGCATTTGTGCACCGCCGCCGTCAGTGTCAGCCAGTTTGCCGTGGCATACGGAGCTCCATCGCAGTCTTTAACACTGGTAGCATGCCGCGACAGCGTGGACGTGAACCGTATGTGCAGTTGACGGACTTTGAGCGAGGGCGTATAGTGGGCATGCGGGAGGCCGGGTGGACGTACCGCCGAATTGCTCAACACGTGGGGCGTGAGGTCTCCACAGTACATCGATGTTGTCGCCAGTGGTCGGCGGAAGGTGCACGTGCCCGTCGACCTGGGACCGGACCGCAGCGATGCACGGATGCACGTCAAGACCGTAGGATCCTACGCAGTGCCGTAGGGGACCGCACCGCCACTTCCCAGCAAATTAGGGACACTGTTGCTCCTGGGGTATCGGCGAGGACCATTCGCAACCGTCTCCATGAAGCTGGGCTACGGTCCCGCACGCCGTTAGGCCGTCTTCCGCTCACGCCCCAACATCGTGCAGCCCGCCTCCAGTGGTGTCGCGACAGGTGTGAATGGAGGGACGAATGGAGACGTGTCGTCTTCAGCGATGAGAGTCGCTTCTGCCTTGGTGCCAATGATGGTCGTATGCGTGTTTGGCGCCGTGCAGGTGAGCGCTACAATCAGGACTGCATACGACCGAGGCACACAGGGCCAACACCCGGCATCATGGTGTGGGGAGCGATCTCCTACACTGGCCGTACACCACTGGTGATCGTCGAGGGGACACTGAATAGTGCACGGTACATCCAAACCGTCATCGAACCCATCGTTCTACCATTCCTAGACCGGCAAGAGAACTTGCTGTTCCAACAGGACAATGCACGTCCGCATGTATCCCGTGCCACCCAACGTGCTCTAGAAGGTGTAAGTCAACTACCCTGGCCAGCAAGATCTCCAGATCTGTCCCCCATTGAGCATGTTTGGGACTGGATGAAGCGTTGTCTCACGCGGTCTGCACGTCCAGCACGAACGCTGGTCCAACTGAGGCGCCAGGTGGAAATGGCATGGCAAGCCGTTCCACAGGACTACATCCAGCATCTCTACGATCGTCTCCATGGGAGAATAGCAGCCTGCATTGCTGCGAAAGGTGGATATACACTGTACTAGTGCCGACATTGTGCATGCTCTGTTGCCTGTGTCTATGTGCCTGTGGTTCTGTCAGTGTGATCATGTGATGTATCTGACCCCAGGAATGTGTCAATAAAGTTTCCCCTTCCTGGGACAATGAATTCACGGTGTTCTTATTTCAATTTCCAGGAGTGTATTTAATATATACAGTGTGTCCCATTTATATTGATCACCCTAAATAACTGTTTGTCCAGACGCAAATTACAAAATGTTTCAAGCAAATGTTCTTTAGCCACCAAGGAGACATCAATCAGCATGATTTCCTTCATTGTAGCTTTGTTTTTTACAAAGATATGATGAACAGCGGTATGACTTTCTTAAATGGCATTCTGTATTTTTTATTCTGTAATTCATTTCCTCACCTGAAGACCTATTCAAAGGTGTATCTCATTGTACCATTCACTGAAACACAATGTTATAAATTACATAACACAACATTGATGTTGATGCTCCCAGCACTTAGTGCAGGTACTCGGGGTAATGGAACACAGCTGCATGCTGACGTTAGCAGAGGAAAAATGTAAACATAAGTATAATGCACACCCATCATTCCATCAACCATCATCAATTGAAGAACTGTGTGAGCAGAATGTACACCAACGAAGGGAAGGTAGAAATGCTACTCATCTATGGGGAATGTAAGCTAACAGAACAGTAATTGCAATACTGTTTCCTTATGTACGGGTACATTTAGTACAGTAGTTTAGTCCTTCCAAATACTGTTGTGTAGAGTAGGCATGCAGTAAAGCCTGTCCTTCCTACAAACTGCATTCACATAACGTTTCTTTTATTGTTGTTGTTGAAGGTAGGTGAAATGCTATGCAGGCAGCGCAACTGTACAGAGAGCAATATCCTGACACGAACCCACCTTCCCAATGAATGTTTTCTCATCTTGCGACACTTTAGGAGATGGATAGTTTCAACCTATGATAACGCAATCTTGTAGCACTCGCACAGACAAAGCTGCTGGAGCTACTGTTCTCGCTTCCAATGCTATGAATCCACATGTGAGCACATGACAGCTTGAACATGAGACTGGTATTCTTAAAACCAGTGTACATTGTATTCTTACACCTGACCGGTTCCATCCTTACCATGTACACCAACATCAAGAATTGGATGGGAATGATTTCCAGAATTGTGTACAGTTCTGTCAGTGGGCCCAGCAGCAAATCCTCACCAATGCGAACTTCTTCTCCAATGTTCTATTTACCGATTAATGTTCCTTCTTAAACAAAGGACAGGTAAATACAAGGAACATGAATTATTCATCCAGTAACAATCCATGATGGCCTAGACAGGTGGAACATCAGCATCAATGGAGAGTTAATGTCTGGTGTGGGATGCTTGGTACTACAATTATTGACCCTTATTTCATCAATGGTAGTCTAAACAGCACAGCATATGCCAACTTCCTCAGATGAATTCTTCCTTCTCTTCTGGATGAAGTGCTGCTAAGAACCAGAATGCTTATGTGGTATCAACATGATGGATGACCAGCACATAATGCCTTGCATCCACATCGTGTTCTGAACCAAAGGTATCCTGCCAGATGGATTGGTCGAGGAGGAACAGTTGTGTGGCCTGCTAGGTCTCCTGATTTAAATCCTCTGGACTTTTTTCTTTGGGGATGCATTAAAGATGTCTATCGTGATGTTCCAACAATTCCAGAGGACATGCAGGAACGTATCGTGCTTGCTTGTAATTCTCTTCAGCTGGCAACACTGGAAGCAGTAAATAATTCTTTCATTCAATGAGTGCACCAGTGTATCAGTGCCCGGGTCACCACTTTGAGCACCTTTGAATGTTCTACTCCTGAGCAATGGTACAGGAGGGTCAAAGTCAATTTTGTGTTGTTTTTTACTTGGTTTTCATTTGTTTTCTGACAACTCCAGTAAGTGGACGAATTTGTGATCCAGGGCTCAAAGTCAATGTTGTGTTATGTAACTAATAACATTGTGTTTCAGTGAATGGTACACTGTGATACATTTTTGAATAGGTCTTTAGGAGAGGAAATGAATTACTGAATAAAAAATAGAGGGATCCATTTAAAAAAGTCATACTGCTGTTCATATCTTTGTAAACAACAAAGCTACAACAAAGGCAATCATGATGATTGATGTCCCCCTGACAGCTAAAGAACATTTGCTTGAAGCATTTTGTAATTTGTATCTGAATGAACAGTTATTTAGGGTGCTCAAGGTAAGTGGGACACCCTGTATATTTAATAACAGGAAGCTAAGGAGGGAAACAACAAATAAAAATGAGAAAAGCAATCAGTACCTATAGCTGGCTAAAGTGTGGCACACAGACACACTTAACAGCACAAAGACAACAAGGTTTCAAGTTACTGCTCTATTTTTAGAACTGGTACACACTTTTGGACACAGACATCAAAATAAACCCACCTGCAGCAGCACTACTTGTTTAGGACTAGTTGCTCAAATTGAGAAGAATGGGAGGAGGGGAAAGTCATGTGGAAACTGTATAGGGCATGTACAAGACAGTGATGAAAGGTGTGAAGAAATGTAGGCAGCTTTAGGCCTTAGGGATTATCAGAATGGAAGATAAGCTGGAGGTATCATGGTACCATTTCCTCCTACATAGTTACAGGAGTTGGTCCTGAGGAGAGGGGGAGGGGGGGGGGGGGTTGGATGGCGGAGAACTAGGTGTGGTGAAGCTTTTAAGTTTTTTCAAATGCTTTCCTTACTTCGTATTGCAAAACATGGATGCATGTGTTCGAGTCTTTTGTGCAACACAGACAGAAATAGTGGGGTGTGTTCACACAAACAAACAGGAAACATGCCATTGGTGGAAATAGCTGTTGTGAATGGTCCCTGATATTCTGGATACTGGCACTGGGACAGAGTTGACATCTGAACAGGTCCTACACATGTTCTATTGGGGACAGATCTAGGGATCTTCATGGCTACGAGAGTGCCTTTACATCACACAGACAGTCATAAAGGAACACTCCACGTCTGCTGAAAAGTGGCATAATGATATTTCACATGAGAGGTAACACGTTGGGATGTAAGATGTCCATACATATCCTTGTGCACTCAGAGCCTCCTCAATCACTACCAGTTGTAACCTGAAGTCATACTTGATGGCTCCCCACATTATGGCACAAGGACTAACATCACAATGCCTCTCCAAAACACTGGAAGAAAGGGATCTCTTCCCAGGTTGCCATCATACTTGCTGATGGTGGTCACCTAGAGTAGTGCGGAACCATGACTCACTGCTAAACACGATGTGATGAAGTTCATCAGCAGTACATGTTTCCCAGCAATAGCAACACTCCAAATGCAGCTGGGACACAGAATGGGATGGTAATGTCCTAGTCCAGCTTCTGACCCACAGTGTTCAATGGCACAGAATGTTGAAGGTATAGATTTGAAGGGAATACGATGTGCTTCTTGGTGCATCATACTGAGATCCTTCCTTCTGATGTTCGACTGAACATTGATGACAAGTATACCTGCCATCACAGTCTCATGCAGCCAAAAATTAGGTACCGTATTTACTCGAATCTAAGCCGTACTTTTTTCCGGTTTTTGTAATCCAAAAAACCGCCTGCGGCTTAGAATAGAGTGCAAAGTAAGCGGAAGTTCTGAAAAATGTTGGTAGGTGCCACCACAACTAACTTCTGCCGTCGAACATATGTAGCACTACACAGACATGCTTTGCAGGCACAAAGATAAATACTGGCACCAAAACCTCTGTGTCACTGAATAAATTAAAAAAAAGGTGGAAGACGAGCTTTTTTTCTCCGCCCGGAGTTTCGACCACTGCATTTTCATACATTATCCAACGAAGTAAATACAAATTCCATATTGTTCATCTTCGAATGTAGCAGCATTTCAATGTACTATGAAAATCCAACTGGCAAGACTGTTTGGGATGTTTGTCAATATGGCCAACTCTACGTTCTGAATTTTTTCCTACCTGTGAGAAGAGATGGTTGCTAATAGGAACTTTTATGAATTTTGAATCACATGCAGTATTCTCTTCACCATAAGAATAATATGAATATAAACATTTTTCCATGTATTCTTTCGTGTTTGCTGCTATCTCATTTAAATCCTGTCTGCCTAATAAACTACGAAACTAGAGTGATACAACAGCAAACACAGAAGAATATACATATCATGTCATGTTTATATTCGTATTATTCTTATGCCAAATAGTGATACAGTCAGAAATTAAGCACGGCAATTGACTAGATTTTTAAATCTAAGATGACTCTAATCTCTGTGCAGAATGTAATGTAGTAAAGAGGCGTCTGAAAAGATTTTCAAACGGAGAAAAATTTTCGCTAAACTCTCGTTCAGAACATGTTCTATCATACGCAGGCTATCATTTGGTTCTTGTTGGTTATTATCAAAGAAAGCAGCAGTGTAAGTAACAACAAGTAGCAGTCTCTTGCCATTTTTTCACTAATCAGACGATTCCTCTCTTTTTTTTTATTTTTAATTGTAAGCGGCGGTAGCGCGCACGAAAGCAAGCCATGCCGCGAGCGGCGACAGGCTGAAACACTCATTATCAGAATGCGACAAACAATGCATGACACAGTACAGTAATGCATTTTCAGCTTAGAGTGACGTAAACACCTATAACAAAGAGAACAGCACTTATCAGATAAGGAAAATAGGCAATCAATTCAAATCAGATGAAGTACGTGAAAAAGGAAGGGTACCCGTATAAATACGGACGGAGCACCTGACGCATGGCAATGGTTACCTGGTAAAGCTTAACTGCTAAGCTTACAACTCGAACCAAACTACTGTAGCTGTATCGTCATTCATTCGACCTAAATTGTGTCTCATATTACAATGGACCAACTTTGTTTTTGATTTGGAGGTGCCTCCTTAAACTTTCTCTCCCCTTGAATTTCGAGTCTCAAATTTCAGGTGCGGCTTAGATTCGGGAATTTTTTTTTTCTTTGATTTCAAGTCTCATTTTTCAGGTGCAGCTTAGATTCGAGTAAATACGGTAACTATCACATCCAGAAGCACCACATATCTAGATATTGCGCAATGTGACCAGCCGGCCAAATGGAGACTCACAAAGAGGCCTCTTTCAAATTCTGTCAGATCCAGATAATAATGTCTCACATGAGTATGTGGGGTCTGTGTGTCCTTTACAGTTATCATTCAGTACCTAGTGCTGTTCATACCCCTGGTATATCCTTGAGGCCTGCTAACAACACTAAACATGAACAATACAAATCCATTCTGGTGGGCAATATGCCTGTTACAGAGAATTGCAACTCTAGTCATTTGCATATACACCAATTGTGTGGATGTGATATAATTACACTGACTTCTGATCATGTCTTCACTTTTCTTGTCAGGCTATGTATTTAGGTGAAGAACTAATGTACTAAAGTTTCATAAGCCATGAACCACATAAGTGATTATTGTACTAAAGGGAAAGAGCAATGGGGAAAGTGACAAGACAAAATGTTCCTCATTGGGGGGCAGAGTGCTGAAACTGAGGCTGTGGAAATTGTATTTGTCAGAAGATGCAATGTTGCCAGAAATAATACATCAAACAGAGAGGGCAGCAAGAGAGTGTTGACCTACTGCTGTAGCTGATGGGTTCCCATACAACAGCTGCAATTGTCAACTCACCTCGCTGACTCTCTAAGATCCCAAGTAAAATTGTGAGTAATACCTGGGGGGGGGGGGGCAGGCATACACAGGGGCAAGGGGGGCCCCTGCCCCCCCCCCCACCCCCATGCCCTATCCCTCCCAGCTGTCAGGGGAAGGAAAAATATAGTGTAGTTAGTTGTGTTTTTTCAATAAATGATTTAAAAGTCAGTATGACACACATTTTTAACAGGATCAGTACAGGAACTTTTTTTTATGCTACATACAAGTTGCCATTTGTCCTCCAAAATATTAAAAATACTCCATATGCCTAGGTCTAGCTCTCCTCCACTTTCAAACTATTGTATGGGTACCCTTGTCTAGGGCTATAATAGTTAAAATAATGTTTAAATTGGTGTTAGTCTAGGGGTTGAAGATGGCTGCTATTTGCTTCACTGCTTTGCAACTAGCGCTGTCTATCGGCAACACAAAACACCCACCCACTCACACACACACACACACACACACACACACACGCAGGTTATTTTGCAATAAATAATTGAAGGTATTCCCAGACTTCATGTACACCCTGTATAAGAAGGATTAATTGTATCAGAACTCCTTTGTTCAATAGAATTATAATGATAACATAACCAAGCAGAAGTGTCATAGGTTTTTTTAGAGGGGAAAGATCTGTGCGATGTAAGACTGGGAGAATATTTGGCCTAGGGATGAATTTGGATATTGTTTAGGTTGTTCGGGTGACAGAATAATATTTTGGGTAATTATGATCAGATTTTTGTACCAAGATTAATCAAGAACAATTATTTTCTGGGATGCTTATCATCATAAGGCTACTGACAAGGCTTTGGAAACAACAAGTTATTGTAATGGATGTAAATTACTCACTCCTGTATTTCCATCTACTTTGTATACTTTGTAATTTGGATTTACATCATAGTATGTCACAAGACTTCCTCCATTGTAAGCAACAATGCTGGCCCTTGATGGATCATCAGAAGCATAGTGCAGCTGAAACCTGTCTCTGTGTGTGTGTCCATTGAATACAGCTGCAATGGTATACTCAAATCTGGAAACGAATAATGAAGATGAATAATAACAATAAATAATAAAGATTAACAATAATAATAAAGCAGAAGTTTACAAATTAACACAGAAACACACAATCAGTTTTATTTGAGCATAGTTTTTCAGTAGCAAGACCTAAAAAAATTATGAAACATTATTGCAAAAGAGTATCATTTTCTTGAAGTATAATAAAGCATGTGTTGACTAGCGACTATAGATGAGCTCTGACTGACAAAATAAACATTGCTGCCCTGTGCAGTAGAGTGAACAATAATATCTGTAATGGTTTAGTAGGTGTCAAAATGCTGACCAGTGTAGACCAAGATGTAATTCTGTCTTGTAAATAAAGTAAGTATTTGTCTACCACACACTGTGTACCATTTATGACTTATGCATGCCTGCCAGTACTGGATTTACAAAAAAAAAAAAAAAAAAAAAAGAGTCTACAGTATACAAAATAAATACACACATGAATCAAATGGTCCAAGGTTCCTATCACTTGGCAATTGTGAATTTTGAATGTAACATAGAAATTTATGAATGAAAGACTGCAATTAAATAAAATCTGCAGGCCCTATTTTAAAGATTTTGAATGATGAGTATGATAGCAGAAGTACTTTTAAGAAAGCTGTTTGGTTCTGCAAAACACTTATTGGTGTCAATGGTCCAGCAATTAAATAAAATACAAGTTGAGTAACAGGGAAACAATAGATTCCTAATTCACATAATTAGTTATGAACAACAACATGACTCGTGAAACACATACTGTCTCTTCACTGCAGAAGTCACAGAAATCTCACAAGTGCACAAGTTGGCACTACGAAATATTTCTATCTCCCGCAACCACACACAAACTGCTCAACACTTTCCAAGTACTTCATGCGACCCTCTGTTGCGCCTTCCTGTCCAAAACTCCCCCACAGAACGTGCCACTCAATGCTCCTCCCCCACTTCCCTACAGTCTCTCCATTGACTTTGGTAGTCACCTACCATGGTAACGATCACTGTGGTTGGTTAGAGGGCTCCCGCCATGTCTCCAAGCCAACGCACACTCACAAACATATTAAAACACTTATGAAATATTGGATTTGCATTTAAATAACTTGAAATTAAATAAATATTCCTACGGCTGGAACCATAAACATGCTCTAACACACATTATTAAATATATAAACAAATTAAATAAACATATATCAAAGGAATAGAAACAAAAGTAGGCCAGTAGCCTAATGTATCTATACTTTCTAAAACACAGTAAATATTTGACCAATTTCTTCATGAATAGTATATATTGGATATAAACAAAGACATAGATGAATAAATATACTTATAAGCATGCTGCTACCATTTTTTTGTGTAATTGTGGAGTACTTATGGCCTGACATGATCAGTAGTAATCGTCCACTTTGACCTCCAATAACTCATGTACTATTCAAGTTACATGCCTGTAATTCATACCAATTTAGGTTTACACTAATATCTTTCTAAAGACATGTTGGTTGACAAAATTTGATGAACTGTTTAGATTTTGGGAACTCATTGCTGGGTGTTACTTGTATAATTTACAGTCAGATATTAAGCTTTAAACTAATAAAGACATTGAAAATATGATTGCACCATCAGAATTGTCGTGCAAATAATGGTAATGTACATGTTTCTTTTTAAGGCATCGTGATTTCTCTGGCTATTATTAATTTCTACATGAACTGTGAAATGTGTGCCATTATGGTTTTGCAAAGTCCACCATCTTTGGAACTTTCGGCATACAAATCTCCTTCATCGACACCAAGCACAGTCCTTGACACTGACACAGCATCAACATGGAATTCCCGGCCATTTGGTCAGCCTGGACTGCACACATTCAACCAGGACTGGAGGAACTTCAGTGCAGTGGTTTAGACAGAAGCAATGCCAGGTGGTGTGAAGAACAGTGGTGGCCTGTTTATCCTGCAACAGTTACTTCCTGTGCTCTCAGTTTTTCCTCTGTTCCAGCTCCCACACCTATCCATGGACTTCTGAACCTTTCCAGTAATATTCTCCAGCCACAATGCTATACAAATGCTCCTAATGGTGCCTTTCCGATGCATCAACAATGGACTCTATCAAATAATATTGCCCAATGCTTCAATGTATGGACAGCAAGTAACCATGCCCAATCCCACCACAGTGTCTGAGTCTCATGTTGTAACTACTTCCACACTGTTCATTCTGCTCAAAAGTGATCCCTGTGCACTGAATAGTGACATCACTCTTGTTCCAGCCATGTCTCTCATGCCGTGTACCATGTTTAACCTAACCACTGCCACACACCTGGCATCTCAAACCTCTCAGGTGAATTCAGCATACAGCACTAACGTGCTCCACAGGCCTGAACTTTTGCAGCATTCACTGCTTCAGGTTCCATCTACATTGTGCCCACCCATGACTGATGTCATGTCCATGCCAGCCACATCACACACTTTTGACTTCTCATACACCATTCTTGGAAATGGCATGCATCTGTTTGACTGGTTGAGCTTTACACGTCCCATGCTTGCCGTGTTGGTTTTCAAGACACACAGCACCGTGCTTCCACGACTGCCTCATCAGTACAGTATGTCACTCAGGTCTATGCTCCGAATGACATGATGTCTGCACCACCTGCACTGTGTGCTTTTATGTTGCCACCAGACATGCACTTCCAAGAGATGCAGCAACCACATACTACATGCTCTGTTGCTCCCATGTCAGTCAACGCCATGCTCTGGCCGGTCCTTTGTGTGCAATCCATGGACAGTCTCCACACCACCTGGCCTTATTTTAAACTGCCTCCATTCGATACTGACCTTCTGACAGTACGGTTCACTCTATGTGTGTGCTTGATGTCTGACCACAGGATCATCAATGGCGACACACGATGTATGACCTTCCTCTGCCACCTCAGTGACAATGCAGACATAATCAGTGACCTATTCCTGGCAGTACCCACTCACAACAAGCACAAGATGACTAAGGCTTTGCTGCTCCAGCGCCTCCCACACTCCCCGGAACAGCAACTACATGTAGTTATGCATGAAGAAACCCTTGGAGACAACGTGCCATCCTCGCTCTGGCTACATCTATGAATACAGACTGAGCCTACGCTGGTGTCTGACTGCATGCTCTGGACAATATGCCTATTGAAACTTCCCATATATGTCCAGACCGCAATGCTTAAGCATGAGGATGACCCCTTCAATGCCAGACCTTTTCCTCAAGAACCAAATTCACACCATGGTGCAGCACTGTACTCTCATTAACAGCTACTCCATTGTCAGCAAGGCCATCACCCCACTTGACTACAAGGTGACTTAGGCTAATCGACTACCAACAAGCTGCCCTGAACTGCTCCACTTGCTGCTGGCCACCATCACTACCCCCACTCTGCTTAGCAGCGATATGTCTGGAATCAGCTGACTCCAGCTGATTCGGGCTGGCCCCCGCCCGCTGCCATGCCGTGTGACCTTCACAGTGCCAGCAGACAAGACTCGATAAACTATACAACAAATACGCTTACTTCCCCAGGCCAGAGTGTCCCCCCCCCCACCCCTCCCCCCCCACCCCACCTCCCCCAGCACTGTTTACAAACAGATGGTGTGCCGCTTCAGAGAAAAATGCAGCCCACCTCCATCCCTTCAATGGCCAAGAATACTGTTGGTTCCATAGCAGATTCAGACAGGAGGCTAGCGAACTGCAGAGTGCCTCAAGCTAACCCAAACAAACACAGTTGCCTGCGCTAACCCAAACAAACACAGTAGCCTGCCACAGGTGCACCAGGCCACTCTACAGTCAAAAGGTACCTTAATCAACAGCACCTTCACAGTTCTGCCACCTCATGTCACCCTTCTGATGGCTCACACTTATTTGTTTACAACCATCAGATGCCAACCTACTTCGTTGTTGACATGGGTGCTGACGTTAGCACCCTCCTGTCAGCTTGAGCACTTACTAATCTCTCACCATCATCATTCCAATTACCTGCTGCGAATGATACTGTTATCGTGGTCGCTGGCACTGCCTCAATCACTGTGGACTTGAGAGCAAAGAATCACATGCACTGGACCTTCCCATCGCTGAGCTGGTCTGTTGAGCAGACTTTCTGTGTCACTATCATCTGCTTGCTGTCCTCATCCACGCTTTGTTGCTACATCATGATGGTT
Organism: Schistocerca americana; assembly: GCF_021461395.2. Taxonomy (NCBI): domain Eukaryota; kingdom Metazoa; phylum Arthropoda; class Insecta; order Orthoptera; family Acrididae; genus Schistocerca; species Schistocerca americana. The sequence goes on along the minus strand of NC_060120.1, from coordinate 848,107,484 downwards.
GGCAGCCAGTCATTGGAGTTATCAACGAAGTTCTCCCTGAACATTCCTGACCAGCCCCCACCTCTTCATCACATGTAGATACACCATTGGTATCTCCTCATAAAGTGCTCAGCACTCTTCAACAAACTTTGCTCTCTGATGTCCAACTATTCTTCACTATGCACCACAGATGGCATCATGTGATGCAAAAACATGGATCTTTGGCAGTGCTTTCCTGAAAGTGCATAATCACTTCACACTGCCAAGTGCAACATTGCAGCAGCCATGCCAAACATTTGTCTCTTCCAAGGATGCCAACATACCTTCAGAGCCTATCTGAAAGGAATCTGAACGGGTTCATGAAGTTCCGCGTTCAACTTCAGTCCGCGATTCTGACAGTGTACCCATTCTCCCCCCAGTGATCCTCCTCTACAATGCAGCATGTTTCTGCCTACAGACGTGCACACTACTATCAGGGCACATGCAGTTTGTGACAGTACTAATCATTACATAAACACTACAGCCAGCCCACTTGTTTGACATAGACCTCGACGCCTCCCTCCCCACAAACTTACAGGGGCAAAAGCCACTGTGGACAAACTAATGGAGCCAGGCATCATCAGTCCATTGAATGCCCCTAGAAAGCTTGTTTTAAAGAAAGACAAATCGTGGCCCTTGTGTGGCAACTATTGGTGGCTTAATGATTGAACTACTATGGACAGTTATCCAGCACCTAACTTACAGGACTTCACTCAAATGTTAGCTGACGCCAAAATATTCAGCATTATTGACTATAAAACAGCGTACCTCCAGATTCCCATGGTGGAGCAAGACATACTGAAGACAGTGGTCACTACACCGTTTGAACTCCTGGAGTTTTTGTGTATGCCTTATGGATTAAAAAACACCTTGCATACATGGCATTGTTTTATTGACAAAGTTTTGTTCAGCGTACCATTTTGTTATACCTACATAGCCGATGTCCACATATTCTCACCATTAGCAGAAGAGCACGAGGCTCACCTCCAACAAGTCCTGTCTGTAGGGTAATCATTAACAAAGACAAATGTCAGTTATGATAAGCCTGTGTGACATTTGTCTTCCACCATGTAAGATAAATGTTAGTTATGACAAGCCACCACATAGATACCTCAGGCATCTACCGGCTCCAGAGAAGACCAATCAGATATTACTTTAGTCACCTCCCTCCACCTACCAAGAGTTACACAGACCTTTAGGTGTCATAAATTTCTACAAGAGACACATGCTAGACTCTCCTTTCTCTGACCAAAGTCCTGTGTGGGAATAATACTGTGGGAATCTCCACCTCAAGTGGGCACATCCTATGCAGTCCTCCTTTGATAAAATCTAGGAAGACTTACTGCAAATGACTACACTGGCTCATCTGTCCCCTGATGCCCATCTGACTAACAGCGGACATGAGTGATCTCGTTATCAGTGCCATGTTACAACAGGAGATAACTGGTGTTCCCCAGCCTCCGTGGTTTTTCTCTCATAAACTTTCAGACATTCAGTGTAAGTGGTCAATCTCTGACCATGAGCTACTCACCATCTATGAGGCCATCCACTACTTTTGAGAAGTGATAGTGGGCAGACCTCTTACTATTTACATGGATCACCATCCCCTGGCCAGCTAATTAACACAGCCCATCTCTCCCAGGTTTTTTCAATACCTCTATTTTATTTCACAGTTCATGATCAATGTGTGCTATGTCAAAGGCACTGACAATGTTGTCATGGACTATATATTGCACATTGCATCTTCCTCTGCCCTGCCTAATTACGACCGGATTGCCATGGTGCAAGACTCAGATCAAGACTTACGGAACCACCTTCATAACCTGGACACAAGCCTCAGACTGGAGCAACATACCTTCCCTGGCTTCACCACATCAGTTTGGTGTGACGTGTCCTGTGACTGGGGCTGACTGGTTGCCACAAAATTTTTTGTAAACAAATCTTTGATCTCGTCCACAATCTCACACATCCAGAGGTATGCCCCCCCCCCTCCCCCACGGCAAATTCCTGATCCTCAAGGGGAGGTTCTAACAAGTGCACATGGACATAATAAGATCATTTCCTATCTTGGATGGACAGCTTTACATTATATCACATATTGATGGAGTTACTGGTGGGCCAAGGCTACACCTACTGTTGGTATATCCACCGAGACTGTTGCCAAAGTTTCCATCAACATGTGGATCGCATTTTTTGGCTGCCCTGTGTCACTCACCACTGACCAGGGCAGACTGTTTGAGTCCTCTCTATTCAATGAACTGTCTCCATTTCCATACCACCGCATATCATCACATGTTAAAAGCAGTGTTAATGTGCCATCCTTAATCATGGACAGAAGCCCTTCCCTGAGTATTGCTTGGTGTCCATCCCACCCATAAGGAAGACCTTGATGCATCTTTAGCCAAGATCCTGTGTGGTGAGACATTATCTCTACCTGCCAATTTTGCTGTAGAGGCTACATCCCCCACTGATCATGATCGATCTGCCAGATCTCGCTGCCCATGTCAGACCCCACATACAGAACCTGCATATACCCCCCCTGCCCATCACACTGTGCAACACTGTGGGTCTTCATCCATAAAGACCTGTCCATCTGCTCGCATGTGATGCTTCACGCTGATGCTGTGAGACCTGCTCTGCACCCATCATATAAAGGCCCTCATATAGCAATTACTCATGGCAAGAACACATTCAACATCATGATCGGTGGCAAATGATTGACAGTGCCTGTTAATAAATTGAAGCCGGTTTGGATAACCACAGAACAGTCTCCGCAGCCACTACCTAGCCCAGCACCCAACCAACCATCTTCTATCTCTTCCACACGTGCAACTCAACCTCTCTTACTTTCTCCCTGAGGATATATCTGTGATGCTCACTAATGGAAACCTGGTCATCTTCATGCAGTATGAAGACAAGAGATCCAGGGCCAGCACGATTTCACAACCACCACAATTTTGGCTGATGTGGACATGGCGGAGTTGACATCCCAACTTGCTACCAAGGACTCTTTCATCATAACTGCCCCAGATTATGGTGCAGTTGTCCCAACTGCAGCTGACAATAGAACTACACCATTGGCCACTCCACCCTCAATGCTCACCGCCGAGGTTGCTACCGATGACAGCACATTGGTACTGACTACTTCCGCTATGGACATCCCCTCCAGCCCCCTGCCGCCACAGAGGCTACAAGGTCTCTAGCATCACTGTGGCCATTGCTCCATGACAGATAAACACTGACACCTCACCTCCTCGCAACACTTACCCTTCTCCTGTGCTCCTCGTGGGGTGTGGGGGATCTGTGGCAACATAGCACCTATGTGTTGGCTCTGACTGACAAAATAAACATCACTGCCCTATGCAGTAGAGTGAACAATAATATCTTTGACAGATTAGTATGTATTGAACCCCTGGCCTGTGTAGACATGATTATGATACTGAGACCAAGGTTCATTCATCACAAGGTGTTGGGAAAGGTTCTCCAAGACCAAAAGAAGCTCGTCAGATCAGGTCAAATGTCAAAGCCACACTGATAGTTTTCTTTGACTTTGAAGGATTAGTTCATCATGAATTCAGGCCACAAGGACAAACTGTTGATTGATGGTATTAACAGGATGTGTTGTGACACCTGTGAGAAAATGTGAGAAGGAAATGGCCTGAAATGTGGTGAGACATTTCATGGCTCTTGCATCATGATAATTCACCCACACATTCATCCAGGTTGGTATGTGACTATTGCACCTAAAAGGAAAAACACCATGCTGCCTCATCCTCTGTACTGTGCAGACCTGGCCCCTGTAGACTTTTTCTTATTTCCAAAGTTGAAAACCCCATTTTTGTAACAATAGATGAGATAAAAGAAAATTCGCAGATAGTGCTTCAAGCAATCCAGAAAAAGGCATACCAAGACTGTTTCCAGAAGTGGAAACATTATCTTGAGCAGTGTATCAATTGTGGAGGAGAGTATTTCGAAGGAGACCAAGCACAATAAGTAAAAGGTAGGTGCAGAAAAAATTTGTGGACAAAGGTCTGGAATTTTTTTGAGCAGACCTCATATGTGAAGAGATGAACTACATGCTCTAGCTCACAGTTTTGCCATGAGGCAGTGTATGCACATGTTTTTGTGGAGCTGTTTGAAAATATATTTGTAAAATAAGAAGTTATCCATTTGCAGCCAGAAAGTATGTATTGTACATATACTTCAGGATGTTATTTTATCATGTAAATTTGTTTAAATATTAAATTAATAGTTATTGATGTATAAAAGAGTTAATAGTGAATAATATTTGTAAATAAGTTTTAACTAACAACATAACCTAACACAGACATGTGGTCCTAAGTGAAAACCTTACTGTAATGCATGTTGTACCTTTGACCACTCATTTCATGTACATTTGACAGGTCAAATGTACAGCATCGATTTATATTCAGCCATTAACAAGATTTTTTTTAAACTGCAGAGTGCCAAAAAGCAAAGCAGGAGTAACCAGAAAAAATATTGATAGAAATATGGAGGAAACAGTGAATGCTGTAAAGTTGGGAGTTATGGCTGTAGGAAAGGCAGCAAAAAATCTATACTGATTTTTTTACTTCAAACAATTTAGAGCATCTGGACAGGGAAAGTTTATATATTCACCTAACTTGGGTGTGCTAAAAATTTTTGAGGAGGATGAACTACTGCTGGTTAAATATATGAAAGAAGCTGTCAAGACCACCATGGTTTAAGCCTGATGATTGTAAAACAGTTGGCATACCAGTATGCTGTGGCCAACAATAAAAATGTTCCTCCATCCTGGAAAACCACAGAGAAAGATGGATTACAGTGGTTAAAAGATTTTCATAAGAGGCGCTCCAATGAACTGTTGCACCCAGCCTTGCTTGAGCCTCTGGCTTCAATTGTGACAATAGTACAACAATTTTTTTAAACATTCCATCTGACATGCCAAGCCCAGTTGACAAAGCCCTGTGGTTTTACTGATGGACAATCATGAAAGCCATATTACCATCCCAGCAATAACATTAGCAAAAGTGATGGGAATTTTCATGATGACTTTTCACCCTCATACAAGCCATAAGATGCAGCCCCTCACTGAGAAAAGATTTGGACTATGCAAAACTTACTTCAACACTTTCATGAATGGCTGGATGTTAAAACTTGGGAATACAGGAAAATCTTTGACACTTTATCAGATTACAGTCCTTGTAGGAATAGCCTATTAAAAAGCATTTGGCCCAGAAACATTATCAATGGATTTTGTGTTTTGGGACTAGTTCCCCTGAATGAATTTTTTTTTTTTTGGCAGTGATGAGTTGGCTGTCTCAAGCATCACTCACAGATCAAATGATAACACAGTCTTGGGTAGTCCAACTCGCAAAATCTCAGAAGAACCACTTCATGAAGCACAGTCATCTACAGACTGCAAGATCCAGCCTGTCACTCCAGACATTATTCATCATTTCCCAAGAGCTGACCCAAGAAAAGAAAGTAGCAAAAGTTGGAGGAGAGGAAAATAAGAACAATAACCAACACCCCTAAGGAGGAAGACATTGAGAAAGTAAAGAAGAAAGTCACTTCAAAGAATATGTAGGCCTACTGCCCCCAAAGTGAAGAGCTATGAGATGTATTATTATTGATTATTCTTCTGATTCTGAAGCCATGAATGCAAGTGGCCTATGTGATGCTGAGTCATCACTGGGCTAGGAAGAGGAATTAAATGATTTACATGACCAAGATGAAGTATGTCTAACTAACCCAACCTTGAGCCAAGAAAACATTAAAGAACACAATAATGTTTGGGTTAATGTGTCTGAAGTTAAACATTTTGCAGCTCAAGTGTTAAAAGTAGTTGGAAAAGAGAGAGCTGACGTGAAATTTGTGAGACAGTATAGGATGCATATCAACATTTTCACAATACCACTTGTGGATGACATCAGTGTGTTGTTCAAAGAAGGATCTGTTAGAAATTTCACATGTGCAATCACAACGTCATGAACAAGTCAAATTTTTGAATTTTTCATTCAAAGGCCAACACAAAAATGAGAACAAGTTACATTTGTGTAATTTTTTTGTCTTGTTCTAGATAAAAGTATAACGCAAAGTCAGTTTTCATACCAGTGTTCTGTTTTCTTTGCATGGTCAAAGATACAACATGGGAGGTATCATTGTACCTTTGATCAACTGCACACTTCTACTAAAAGTAATACTTCTGTCAAACTGTTTAAGACAAAAAAATTAAAATGTTACTATATTATGAGATAAGGTAAGTACTGTCAAATAACATAATAAAAATATTGTTTAAAATATTTATGTGTCATTTATAATTATAAATATGAAAAGTGGTCAAAGATATACAACTTTCCCCTACTACATGGTAGGGTTTCTTCCCTTTACAATTGCTATGAAGTACAGAAAGAATGATTGTTTAAATGTCTCTGTGTGTGTTGCAATTAGTATAACTTTGTCTTCATGGTCCTTCCAGGAGGCTGAAGTGTATCTTCAGATTCTTCACTTAATACAGATTCTTGAAATTTTGTAAATAGGCTTTTTCGGGATAATTTATATCTATTATCAAGAGGTTTTCCAACATTTCCATGATAGATAACAAATTTTAAAACACATCCCAATTGAACCATCAAGTGGTTTGTAAACATTTTATTGGCAACCATAATATATATGCCACAGGATAAATCTCAACAACCTGGCGAATGTCAGCTGGGGTCGATGCTACAGCTTAACCTACAAACATTGGCTCACTTACCACACTGACAATTAGATGGGTCATCTCTGCCAGTAGAACTTTTATTCTCACACTGTGCATATGCACAAGACACTTTCCTCCCATCATGTTCCTTGCCTGTATGATATTGGACAACTTGTTGTACTGTCATGTTAACAAATTAACTTTCTGTTGGAGGAACAATACCTGCAAATATGTGCAAAATATTCACTATGGAGATGTTAGGATGACTAACTATATTGTGTGGTTATTGTCTTTACTGTTTTGTGTATGTATCCCCAGATGGTTGGTTGGTTTTGGGGTAGGAGACCAGACAGCGAGGTCATCGGTCTCATCGGATTAGGGAAGGAAGTCGGCCGTGCCCTTTCAAAGGAACCATCCCGGCATTAGCCTGGAGCGATTTAGGGAAATCACGGAAAACCTCAATCAGGATGGCCGGACGCGGGATTGAACCTTCGTCCTCCCGAATGCGAGCCCAGTGCCTAACCACTGCGCCACCTCGCTCGGTCATATCCCCAGATATTAGTCCTAAAACCCCATCACATCCACTAGCTGATAACAGTCTTAACACAGTTTAACACTGCACAAGTTGAAAAATTTGGAAGATTGAAGGTTCAGCCCTTCAGATACCTAAATATAACCACAATAAAACAGCTTCCAATCCTTTCATTTCTCCCTTACATAGAAATGTTCTTTATCTGCTGACCAACCAGACCACCTGATACTGTCTATTGTGAGTCATCATGACTTTCACAGGACGTAATGACCAAGTTGTTGAAAGGACATAATTTTGTGATTATTTATTGTGTCCACAGACACAGAGAAGATAGTACTGTAGATAAACATTAACAATGAACTGTTACATATTTCGTAATGTTTTTACAGCGACATACCGATCAACTATTCTGTTGTATTCTCTTGACCATGTTGAATAGCAGTTACTATCTCCTGATGGTATGTGACCAAGAATGTGTACTTTTTCTCCTGCTGCTTCAGCTGCAAGTAATGTTTCTGCTAACCACTTCAGCTGCCCATACGGATCTGCAGGCTTGTAATGAATCCACCTATGAAACAATAAGTTATATTGTTGTACTGAATTTCAGAAGCATGAATATAGATAATTTTTACCTCTCTCTCTCTCACTCACTCACTCACTGACACACACGCACACACACACACACACACACACACACACACACACACACACACACACACACACACACACACACACACAAACACACACACACACAGAGAGAGAGAGAGAGAGAGAGAGAGTAGGCCGAGCACTCGTATGTGACCACTTAAATAATGTTGTTTCTTTGGCGGCTAACTAGAGTGCACCAAGGGCCCGACCCATGTGACCTCTGCAATCATGTCTGTGAACTATATGAATGCATGCTCTCTGACATCACACACGTCATGAGTGCAGGTACACCACAGTCATAAGACATTACGTTTTCACAAATTGAAAACTGTGAACATTTAAAGCATGTTGTCAATTTTTGCACTACTCTGAAATCTTATAAGGATCTGACTGGATAGTGCTTCATTATCTGAGAAAATTCTGATGTTATTATTAATATCTCCTGTCAGGTCATTAGTATTCAACATGAACTGTAAGGACTCCAACAGACTTCCCTCGGGCATGGCTGAAATTATCGTAACATCAGTTAATGGCTCTCCACTGAAATAACATGTTGTATCCTCCTTACCAAGAATCCTTAGTAACTGAGACACTAAGAATCACAAGGCCCTAAAGCAAACTGCCATTGATTCTGAAACTGTAGCAGCACTTTTGCATGTTCCTGACATCTGTTGATCTTACACTGAACCAGCTTTATCTGTGCTGTAGGCCCACATTGAACATACGGAATTTCACGAAAAGCTGTCTCACCAACTTCTCTGGATTTCACTTACATATGGGCTCAAAGCACAAAACACTCTTCTGCTATGTGATAATAAATTTGGTCAAATTTGAAAAATGAAGAGTATTGTGTTTCAGTTTTTTCACCTGATTGTTGGTGTCACATGATACAGAAAGCTACACTAGCTAAACCTTTTATAGTCTCTAAAATGGACGCTGAGGATTTCAGAACATTTATGAGCATTACTGACCTTACTATCAAACCAAAAGTAGACATACATTGTACATTTCATAAATTCTACAATGATTAAGTTTTCAGCTGGTTGCCAGAAACTGTTGTTTAGAGTAACATAGTCTTCTTATGAGTCTTGGGAGGCCACCATGTTCTGCAAGTCATGCTGAGCAAGACCACTATTTGTCATTTCCCCACAGTTTGTAGCTGCCCTGAACAAGTGAGTGGCCAAATATGTACATGGAAGGCAAATATCAATCTTCAAACTCAAAAACTTAACATAACTACTAGATTTCATGCCTGAAGTGAACTGACAGTTTTGCCAGAATCTCAAACCACTGAATGTTCTCAATGAAAATGACGTTAATGAGGAACATGAAGTATTTGCATAGGTCATATTTGTGTGTGTGCATTTAGTAGCTATTATTTATTTTCTGATTCTAATTTTGCATTAATTACGAACTGTAATACAGCTTTCAAAAAGACACTATTGCCACCAGTGGATACATAAATATTTTGTGAATTAATACCAATAATAAGTATCCTAAATGTTATTTAAAAATTCACAACATAAAAGTGGATAAATTATTTCTCATGGGAAATATAGGACATTGGGACTTGGTTAAAAAACAGGTTAAACATATGAGACTGTTGGCTTGTCTACAAATATGATTTTAACAAACATCTATTTTTCTCAAAACTTTGTTTCTGCTCTTTCCCACCTTTATCATTTTCAGTGCCTCAGTTATATAGTTAAAAGTTAATGTGTATCAGCATAATATGCAGAGATTAACTTCAGAATCTGTAAGAACTATATTGACTTTAATGTGACAACCAAATAATTTATGATAGAGGTTATAGGCTTCTAAATGCCCTATCTTGCTTATACTACTGAAAATCACTTGTATGTCATTCTAAAAGAACACAGTGATTACTAGCATTTAAAAAAATGTAATTGTGGTATTTTTTTGTACCAGAACATCACATCTGTATCAAAAAAATAATATTAAGTGATATAAATATTTTGTAAATCTGATAATAATAGACTGAACAGCAAAATTATATTTCATTTGTAGAATTTTGTGCTGTAGTTACTGCTACTTATATAGTGTTATGCGAAGCAGTTTACTCCAGTTTTCATAGTGTGTGGTGTGAACATCATATATCGCTTGTGTCAGAAGCACTAGCATCCATCATTTACCATTTCCATTAATGGCTTAAGAATGACATTCTTTTTCAAATCATTGCACTGAACCACTACATAGCTAAGCACACTTGGTTTGACACATACACTATCTAATCAAAAGTAGCCAGATACTCCTATGTAATTGGCCACTAAATGTCATGAGAGGTCGACCCTCAAGTATAAAAGGAGTCAGGGCATGTTGAGTTGTCAGTAGAGCAGTAGTAACAGCAGAATGGCCCAATCAGGAGAGATCAGTGGCTTCAAATGTGGACTAGTCATTGGACATCACATGAGTAAGAAATCCATCAGGGACATTTCAACTCTTCTAAAGCTGCCCAAGTACTGTTGGTGATGTGATTGTGAAGAGGAAAAAATGAAGGAACAGCCACAGCTAAAGCAAAACCAGGCAGACCTAATGTACTAATAGACAGGGAGCATCAAGCATTGCAGAGGGTAGTTGTAAACAGCTGCATGAAATCAGTGGAGGAATCACTTGTGACTAAAGTGCTACCAGCACTCTAGCTAATATAATGACTGTGCCTAGGGAGTTAAAAAGAATGGGGTACAATGTTTGAGCAGCTCCTCATAATCTGTACATTTCTGTAGTCAGAGTGAAGTGATGCTTGAGGTGGTGTAAAGAGAGATGCCATTGTACAGTGTACAATTGGAAACAAGTGATTTGGAGTGATACCCCATGGCAGTCTGATAAAATGGTTTGAGTTTGGTGACTTCCTTAAGAAAGATACCTGTCAAGTGTAGTGCCAACAGTGAAGTACATAGCTGGTTGTGATATGGTATGGAGAAGTTTAACACAGTTACGGTGCACTTATTGCATGTAACTTCCCCATAATGCATAGACTGTAACAGCCAGTTGCAATGACAATGTCAAGCAACAGTATCTGAATTGCTCAGCTGATGCACTACCGTCATTTTGTATGGTTTCAATTTCAGTTTGTGCACAGCTCTATGACCAGGTGCTCTTGACACACCAGTCTCAAGCACCAAACACTGCAGAGATTTTCTCAGACTTCTTTCCAAGGCCTTCCCTATCTCATCTAATTTATTTCCAGTTGAAACACTATGTTCTTTAGATCTTTGTTTGTGTAACACAGATCCAGTCTCTTGAAATTTCTCCACTCATTTTTGTATCATTGAAATGTTGGGAACATTCACACTGGGAAGTTCTTGTGTGAATCTGGCTGATATTTTACATATGATTATGTTTTTGCATAGTTCAATAAAAGAAATACTCACTGATGCTTCATGTATACCATGTAGAACGAAAAACTCGACAGGAAACTCAAAGCAAACACTCAAACAGTTAGTTGCACAGTATAGAATACATGTGCACTTTCTTTCTGTCTGAGGACTAAGCCCAGTGACACAACTGCAGGGAAAGTTCCATACTCTATGCAGTTCCAATAAGGATGTCTGGCAACAATATTTGAAGCGACTGAATTTGACAAAAAAACTCAAAAGAAAACACCAGCACACTCAGTCACACAGTTTACAGGGCACGTCCAAAGTATTGGTGTCTGAGAATTATGCGTAGTGACAACCGGCAGACTCAGTGGAAACAGCTGGCAAATACACCTCGCAACCTGCAACCCCTCCCAGGCATCTTTCGTAAGACATCCAGCTTCAATAATTTGTTAATGACTCTTCTAATATAATAGTCTGTGTGCATTGTGCATGAACTGTTTATAGCTCTGTGTCTCCCTTATCTTATGATATAGGTCCTTGATATTATTAATGTAACAAAAATTGAAATCAATTTTGAGCATATTCTTGAGGGATGATGTACATAATGAAATATACCTTGATGCCGTTGTGATGCAGTTGTTACTGAAAAAAAATTATGAGATGACTACATATAAGCAGATACTTCTTATTTGAATGAGTCTAATTTTTGTGTTTATATGTTTACAGACTATAAAATAATATAGGGAAATGATAATATAGTATGAACTGATGTCGTTCACCTTTTGGTTCATAAAGAGAAATATTGCCCCTCTAAATAATATCTTTGTGCTCAGTTTTGAATATCAAAGCATAAACTCACAAGTTAATGCAGTAAAAATTGAATCCTGCATTTTCTCCATCTTTTGACATACTGTCTAAAGAAATAGACTGATGTCGAGTCAGCGTAAGTTGATCCCTGATAGTTGTGTGGGCTGGATGTGGCAGCTTCACATGCCTACGTCAACCAATAACATAACGCTATTTTGTGAACATCTCTACAGTAGCACTACAATGTTGTCACAGCTCCATAGAAAGCAACTGTTTCTGCCTGTAGTCATTTGTGCTTCACAGGTGAAAGCTGGCAACAATGCTGCAAGCTATGAGGGATCTTCTTAGGCCATCTTGAATACAGAAGTAATGTTATACTTCTTCTCTGTAACTAAAATTTGCTGTGTTTTGCAAATGAGGATAACAATTTCAGCAGTGTTTGTGGTGGAATGGATAATTTACAGTATGCCAATCTATCAACAGGCAGATTATTATATGAAGTAAGTTTCCATATTGATTCATTATATTATAAGAACGAAACATGAAGTTTTATACTGGATCAGCCCAAAAACAACTACTGTTTGGTGGTCAAATTAAGATAATTGTAATCAAAGGTGAATTCAAAATTGTAAAAAATCCAACTTGCTTACCAGTTGTATTTATAGCACACATTGTTGTTGAGAGATATGATCCGAAGACCTGGCCTCACAAGGGTTGTATAATATCCACCCTTTGTAACAGTTGGCACTATTTCAGCTGGTAGCCATGTCTGCCACAGGTTTGCCATTGTTTCATACAGCCATTTAGTGGACACGGCTTCATCTGTTACATCATCAGGTGCATACCTGTTTTAAAAATAGACAGACAAAATATCTGCAAATTACGGACACGGCTTCATCTGTTACATCATCAGGTGCATACCTGTTTTAAAAATAGACAGACAAAATATCTGCAAATTACAAATAATCAGTCATAGGAGTTTACTCACTATTAATCAGTAATTTTAGACATAATGTCTACAGAACTACCAAGATTGCTGTTTCTTGGTCTATTGTATATTCTATATTGTATTTTATTGGTCCTGTTGTCTACATAGCAGCTTATGCATAAGACATTGGACAAGTCAAGTTATAAATATACAGGCTGAAAGTAATTTCAAGGCATACATATTTAAGCTTACAATAATACACTTTACACGTAAGTATTTATATAACACATTTCACAAATTTAAATATTCTTCAATGGAATAAAAGCAGTGATGCTGTAAATATGACTTTAGAGATTTTCCAAATGTATTGACCTCAGTGATAGCTTTTATGTTTTCAGGAAGTTTGTTATAAAGCTTAACTCCCATGTGAAAAGTACCTTTTTGGCACAGTGCTGTGCTGATTTGAGTCATATGTAAGTTTCTGTTTTGTCTGGCAAAGTGCTCATGTATATCACAGTTTTTTTGTAGTCTCCGGTCCTTGCCTATTACATTTAATTTAAAGAACAAAAGGGTTTCCATAATGTATACACACGGTAATGGGAGAATACTAGATTTCTTAAACAGGGGTTTACAAGAGTCTCTAGGCTTGCACCCAAACAAGATTCTAATGGCCCTTTTTTGTAGTTTAAAAGTGCTATTAGCTGTTTTAGAGTTTCCCCAGAAGGTGACCCCATATCTAAGACGAGAATGAAAGAAAGCATGATATGCATTCAATACTGTTTTCTCACTACAGCATGATTTTAATGAACAAAGAAGATAACATGTTTTGCTCAGTTCTACATTGAGATATTCAATATCCTTATTCCATCTGATGTTACTCTGCAGCCAAAGTCCTAAGAATTTGGTTTCAGTACTGTTACCAACTGGTTCGTCATTGATAGAGACTGATGGGATAAACATGTCCTTGTTAGGAACATTGTGGAATTTTAGAGCAACGGTTTTCTTACTGTTTATTATGAGCTGATTACTCTGTGCCCAGCTGCTAAGTTGTTTTGTGACCATGTTTACTGTCTGCTGTAACTGTTCATCGTCATCTCCTTTTAGTAGAATCGTGGTGTCATCTGCAAATATGATTGTTTTGTGTGCATCGATACTTAAGCTTAGATCATTTATGTACAGAAGAAACAGAAGGGTTCCCAATACGGATCCTTGGGGTACACCACATTTTATTTGTTTATAGTCAGATAAGTGATTAGATACAGTTTTTAGTTCAATATTTGTGTGCTTGACGCACACTGCCTGCATACGATTTGTCAGGAAGGAACTGATCCACTTGTTGGACAGACCTCGAATACCATATCTTTCTAGCTTTGATAGCAGAATTTTATGGTCCACCATGTCAAAAGCTTTTGACAAGTCTAAAAAGACTCCTATTGTTTCCTCTTTTTGTCCATCAGGTTTAGGATGGAATTGATGCACTCATAGACAGCAGTTGTCGTTGACCTCTTATTTCTGAATCCATGTTGTTTATTACATAGGATGCTGTTTTTATTTATAAATTTCATAAGTTTCTCATACATAACTTTTTCCAGTACTTTAGAGATGCAGGAGGAAATTGTGATGGGTCTGTAGTTATTTACATTGTCTTTATCCCCTTTTTTATATACAGGAATAACTTTTGATGTTTTCAACACATCAGGGAAAGTGCCTGCCTGAAGTGAGCAGTCACATAAATGTGTGAGTACTTCAATTAGGTTTGATGCGCTCTTCTTTAACATTGTTGCAGGTATACCATCAGTACCTGCCGATTTGGAATTTATTACTCCTTTTATTGCTTTAGCTACTTCATCTTGTGAAACAGAATTGATGTACATTGATCCTCTACATGCACTTATTTTATATTCATTTGCCTGGGTGCTCTTAAAGTTTGATTGTAACATATTTTCAGCAACACCTGTGAAAAAGTTGTTAAATGTGTTGGCTACTTCTAAGGGGTTTGTTACTTTTTTATTTTCATGTGATAGTGTTATATTTTTCCAAGGTTGTCTGTATTCTCCACATTCTTTTTTTATAACACTCCACATAGCCTTTGATTTATTAGCTGAATTATAAATGATTTCATCATTATGCATTATTTTTGCTGCTTTTATTACTTTTCTTAATATTTTGGAGTATTTTTTATAGTATGCACATACTACAGGTGAGGAATTTTTTGAGTTACATATTTCATGAAGTAGTTTTTTCTTCTGGCATGAAACCCTTATTCTCTTTGTGATCCAGCTGTTTGTTCTAGAGTTTCCCCGTATGGTTAATGTTTTCAGTGGGAATGCAAGTTCAAAGAAATGGGTTAATGTATCAATGAAAGTGTTGAATTTTTCATTTAGATCATTCATTTTGTACACTCCTAGCCATTTTTCTTTCTGTAATAAGTTGTTGAAGTAGTTCACATTATGCTGATTATAACTTCGATATGCTGTTCTGAAAGACATTTTGTTAATAATACTGCCTTGTACTTTTATGCTTAATATTTGAGCAAGATGATCACTAAAACCTGCATTGAAAATTTTTAGTGAGGTGTTGTGTAAACTCTTCTTGACTAGAAACTGATCAAGAGCTATTTGGCAAGTTTCTGATACTCGGGTAGCTGCTTTTACTTCAGCCTTTAAATTGTAGGATGTTGGAAGGTTCAAAATGGTCTCCCTATTTCCACTATTCGTGAGGAAGTCAATATTGAAGTCACCACAGATTATCAATTCACAATCCATTTTATTTAATTTATTTAGCAATGACTCCATTTTGTTTAAGAAAAGTTCAAAATTCCCGGACGGTGATCGGTAAACTGTAGCAATAACCAGGTTGAACTGACAAGGGAACCTCCCCATCGCACCCCCCTCAGATTTAGTTATAAGTTGGCACAGTGGATAGACCTTGAAAAACTGAACACACATCAATCGAGAAAACAGGAAGAAGTTGTGTGGAACTATGAAAAAAATAAGCAAAATATACAAACTAAGTAGTCTATGCGCAAGATAAGCAACATGAAGGATAATTTGAGCACAGGAGCGCTGTGGTCCCGTGGTTAGTGTGAGGAGTTGTGGAATGAGAGGACCTTGGTTCAAGTCTTCCCTCGAGTGAAAATTTTAATTTTTTGTTTTCAGTTTATGTGACAAACTCTTATGTTTCCATCAGTTTTTTGGGAGTGATTATCACATCCACAAGAAAACCTAAATCGGGCAAGGTAGAAGAATCTTTTTATCCATTCGCCAAGTGTACAAGTTAGGTGGGTCGACAACATATTCCTGTCATGTGACGCACATGCCGTCACAAGTGTCGCATAGAATATATCAGACGTGTTTTCCTGTGGAGGATTCGGTTGACCTATGATCTTGCGATCAAATGTTTTCTGTTCCCATTGGAGAGGCACGTCCTTTCATCTACTAATCGTACAGTTTTGCGGTGCGGTCGCAAAACACAGACACTAAACTTATTACAGTGAACAGAGACGTCAATGAACGAACGACAGATCATAACTTTGCGAAAATAAAGAAAGTAAAATTTTCACTTGAGGGAAGGCTTGAACGAAGGACCTCCATTCCACAGCTGCTCACGCTAACCACGGGACCACGACGCTCCTGAGCTTACACTGGCATTGATATTGCCTATCTTGCACGTAGACTACTCAGTTTGTATATTTTGCTTATTTTTTCATAGTTCCACACAACTTCTTCCTGTTTTCTCGATTGATGTGTGTTCAGTTTTTCAAGGCCTATCCACTGTGCCAACTTATAACTAAATCTGAGGGGGGTGCGATGGGGAGGTTCCCTTGTGAGTAATTTTTATAGCTGCAATTTCATAATCCTTTTCGACATTTGCCCTAGTTAAGTCAGGTAGTGTAATAAAATCTACTTTATCCTTTGTGTAAATTGCTACCCCACCCTGCTTGCTGTTTTTCCTTCAGTAGTAAGCAGCCAAGACAAATTTGTTTATTTTCATATTCTGGATTAATTCTGGGTTAAGCCAGTGCTCAGAAATGCATAACACTGAGATATCATTAAGTTGATGTGTTAATAGAACGTTAATTTCATTGATCTTATTACGCAGGGATTGCACATTATGGTGATAAATTTTTAGTTCGGGCATATTCACGATAAAAAAATACAGTCTGAATCATATTTATTTAATGTTAAACAATGGAAAGTCCAGGATGGACATTCACACAAGTACAACTCACACACCCATGATGTGATTTGTGCTTCAGTGAATGTCCTGTACTATTACACCCCCATGTTAACAATAAAGTTTATTGCAGCTAAATGCTCCCATAAATTATTTGATCTGTGAACTGGGTTCACCTAATATGTCATTTTCAGTAGACCATACATACTTTTTGGTTAATGGCTGCATCAGAAGGTGTGAAGAGTCACCATTTATGTGATACTTCTAATTGAAATTTTATTGTAAAATGTAATGTGGTTGCTGCTGCTCTCTATCGATAACAAGGTAAACATGAAAAGCTTCCTACCAAGTCCAGTAACCAGAAGCAGTCTTCTAGTAAGCAACTCCCAGACTCCCAGCGGGTTCTTATGCTGCCTTTAACCAAGAAGTATAGTGTGTGCAAAGTGCCGTGGCCACTAGATGCGCAGTCAATTGAAATCACTTCAGTCATAAATAATTTATGGGAGCATTTGACTACAATAAACTTTATTGTTAAAATTCATGAAAAATTGATGAAAAAATGGCAAATAGTAACATCCTTATGTTGGCTCCCAATCATTCAGGACGCTGCAGGGTACTCCTCTGTTTCTGAAAAGAGGTTATTGATTTAGAATGGTCTAGTAAAGTCTACATTGACTATATTATACATTTAGTTCAAAGAATGTTGTGCTTTCTTATTTTGAAGGATTAGAAAAAGTAATTATACCTTTAAAATTATCTTTGAAACTGCAGGCAAATTTCGCAATTCCTCTAGTATATTGAGAACTGGACTTACTGGTTCTGAGGATGTGCATCATGATTGCCAACTGCTGGAAAAACAGGTGCATCATCGAATGCTTGTTTCAGTGTTGGATAAAAAAGCTGGAATGACTCATTATTCCTTTCTTTACTTGTCTCCCACACTCCATGGTCAATTACATCACCAGTAAAGTAAACATAACTGATGTCCTGTGGAGCAAAGAATTTCAGAATTTGCATTGCCAAAACTTTCATATACAAGTTAAATTCACATAATATCTTGTTATTTACTATCCCATAAGACTCTTTTATTTTAACGCAATTGAGCCATGGAAGGTTTTACCAGTACATGTAGTTTTTAACAACTTGCATCGTGCTGCTGGTATGCAGTCTTTGCCACTTTTCACTATTCTGGTAGAAGAATGAATTTTATTGTTTAACAAAGGGAGAAAAATCGCAGTAAAATATTAATACAATTACAGAATGAATTCAGAAGAAGCTCACAGCACACTCACTCACTGTGACATTAACAGACAAATCACTGAGTCACATTCTTATTGATTAAAATCCAAACATTAATTGACCCTTCAGTGTTTTCTATACAACTCATCAAAATATCCACTGCTGGCAAGATTCTTGTATTAATCACTCACATACATGCCCACTGTAAATAAACTGCTTCTGTAACAATTACAAAGAGATCTTTTCCCTAGGTGCTGTAATTATGTTAGGAAACTGAAAGTGGTTTTTGCAGGACTTTATTGGTGCTAATTGTAATGTATATCTAGCTGCCTTCTTCTGGCATATAAAAATAAACATAACTCTTGGAGGATTTCCCTTTAATAGTACACCATACTGCAGATTTGAGTGAAAGAAAGTGAAACAAGATTTATGTACTAAGTAAAATCAAACAATGGAAAGTCCAGGGCAGAATAATGACAATATTATGAGAAAGATACGTTGCTACTCACCATACACAGCATACACTGAGTCACAGGAAGGCCCAATGAAAAGACTGCTACACATTTAAGTTTTTGGTCAAAAGGCCTTCTTCTGAGGCAGAGAAAAACACACATTCACATAAGCATAACTCATCCGTGCATGACAACTGTCTCTGGCCACTGTGGCCAAGCTGTAGTCTGAAACTGCACTTGGTGATAGAAGTAATCTGGCTTGGGTGGTGGGGGTAAGAAGGAGGTTTGAGTGGGAAGGGTGACGGACAGCAGAGTAGTGGTGAGGGAAAGTGTAGTGCTGGTTGTGGAAGCAGGCATGTGTTGGGGATAGGGTAGGGTTGCTACGTACAGCTAGGAGGTTTGGAGGGGGAAGGAAGGGAGGAAATGGGAGTGGAAAAGGAAAGAAGTAGAGAAGGACAAGAAGACAAGTAGGTGTGTTGGTGGAATGTAAAGCTTGTAGTTCTGGAGTGGGAGCAGGGAAAGATTAATAGGTGAAGGGCAGGGACCAGTGAAGGTTGGGGCCAGGGATTATGGGAGTACAGGATATATTGCAGGGAGAGTTCTCACCTGTGCAATTCAGAAACATTGGGGTTGGTAGGAAGGACACAGATGGCACAGGCTGTGAGGCAGTCACTGAAAAGAAGCACAATGCGTCCAGCAACATGTTCAGCAAGTGGGTGGTCCAGCTATCTCTTGGCCACAGTGTGTTGGTAGCTATATATGTGGGCAGACAGTGTGTTATTGGTCATGTCCACACAGAAAGCAGCACAATGGTTAGAGCTCAGTTTGTGGATTGTGTGATTGCTTTCACTGGTAGTCCTGCCTTTGATGGGATAGGAGTTGCCTGCAACAGGCATGGAATAGGTGGTGGTGGGAGATGTGTAAGACAGGTCTTGCACCTATATCTACTGCAGGGATATGAACCATGAGGCAAGAGGTTTGGAGTAGGAATGGACAAGGATATTGTGTAGGTTTGGTGGGTGTTGGAATATCACTATGGAGGGGTATGAAGCATAGTGGGAAAAATATTCCTCTATTCAGAGCATGATGAGAGGTAGTTGAAACCCTGGTTGAGAATGTAATTCAGTTGGTCCAATCCTGGTGGTTCTCAGGCATGAGGGGCGTGCTCCTCTGTGGCCAGATGGTGGGTATGTCAGAGGTGGTAGATGACTGGAGAGACAAAGCATGAGAGGTTTGTTACTGTACAAGGCTGGAAGGATAATTTTGGTCCGTGACGTCCTCAGTGGGACCCTAGGTATGTTGGAAGAGGGACTGCTCATCACTATAGTTGCAATAACCATGCTTATGGATGTTGGATACCTGCTCCATTCACCGAAACCAGCTGCCATCATTGTGTGAAATGGTCTGAAGATCATCACATATTGCCTGAAGCCAGTTACCATTACCAATAAATATTTTATTGCAGTCAAGGTTATTTGTAATTCAGTTGTAGAATATGTGCACATTTACTGCTTCAGAAGAAGGCCTTTTGCCCAAAAGCTTAATTGTGCCCACCTGTGTCACAACCTCTCCTTTATATGGCAAGCAGAAAAATCATTCATTCCATAATACTGTCATTGTGTATTAACTAGTTGCTCACACATCATGTTAATTTCTACAAACAAAATAGATGGACAAGTCTACTGCACAAATCATTGATTTGTAGAAGTGCATGATGGCTATACTATTGCTTATATTCCATAACAAATTACCACTTGCATAGAGAAGCCATGACATTGCTAGCTTTTGGAACTAGAGATTGCTGTAATATTAGTACCTGAAGTAAACAAAGGTGTGGAGGAGTAAGAGTACCCTATGGTTACCCTGAATATTTGAATGATGTGCCTCATTCAAGTTGAAATTTAGAGCCTCAGAATTTTTAATCTTTTACATGCTATGATATTTAATTATTTGCTTGCAAAATCATTTTCGATTCAATATATGACTGACACTAACAGAGAGAACAGACAGGACAGAAAAAACTGCTATTATCAATATGAATGGGTGAAGACTCCACAGATTTCATCAAGTCATAAACAGTATGGATACATTAGATGTCCTCGGTGTCTAATATTGATTTTGGGCCAACCTAATTTTCTAAATTCTGTCAACAGGTCTCATCCCAGCCAGAGAGGCCTATAGGATTAAGATCTTGATCCCAATCTCCCTCTCCCTCTCTGACACACACACACACACACACACACACACACACACACACACACACCTATCCCCCTACATGATGCCTGCTGGACACACAATGCCAGGATTGCAGTTGAGCAGTTGGACTGGGGTAGGGTGGTGGTAGCATGGGGTGAGGTGGTAGAAGGAGAGAAAGGTGAGAGGTTGGAGAGAGAGGTTGTGGAGCAACCCGCAGTTTGGAGGGAAGCAGCCTGTTTGCTGGCTAGGAATGTGGGAGGGAGGGGTGGCAGGTACACCACTACCCTTCAAGTCCTATCCTGCCCCCAGTGAACTTCCTTGTCAACCCTTGACAGCATCCACACCCTGCCTAGCTGACCCTTTCAATTTGTCACATCCTTCAAAACTTCCTTCCATCACTCCACAAAATCCAGGATCCATGCAAATCCAAAACACTGTTGTTAACCTTTCCACACCAATCCAACAAAAGTTTCAATCCTTTCAAAGAGCTCACCTTCAACCCCCATTCAAGTTTAACCATGTTGGACTTGTCAAAGATCTACTCTCCTTCTCCCAGTACCCCCGGTGGAAATACTTCTTTGCCACCAAACACTCCAACCAAAGCCAATCTAATTCCAATATCGAACCTTGTCTCTTCCAGTTCATACCACCATTCAACTGTGATCCTTCACCCTTCCCACCTAGTCACCCCTTGTTCAACTTCTAGGAATTCCTTATCTCCAACTCAGCCTCACCATTCTTCCCTCAATCTCTTCCTAAGGATACTAACCTTCAAGCTGAGGAAAGGACAGCCATACACAATCTTGAAACATATTCTGACTTAATCACTCTCCCTGCAGGCAAACCTCCACCATTGTCATGATAAATTGCAGTGACTACCTGACAGATGGGTTCCACCAACTGTCTGACTCTTCCCTCTACAAGTTTTGCCACTATCATCGCATCCCTACTGAAATCCTTTCTCCTGAGACCATTACCTCCCTCGTCCTACTAACACCCCACATGCACACCTACATGCTTTCCTAAATCCATAAACCCAACAGTCCTGAGTGTCCCGTTTCTAGCTGTTATTGTGGTACTGCTGAAAGAACATCTGATTTTGTTGACCACACATCCAACAAGTTGCCTGAAACTTGGTCTCTCACATCAAAGATACTAACCACTGCCTTGATCGACTATCCTCCATCCTCGTCTCTTTACCTCCTGGATGCCACGTCCCTGGATGCCACGTCCCTGTATGCCAACAACTTTCAAGCTCATGGTATTTCTGTTATCAAACAGATAGTGTCCTTCAGACTCCAAATCCACTACCTCATTCCTCACATGCCTTACCAAACATAGCCAGACCACTACTTCTCCTTCAAGGGGAAGTTATACTGCACAACACAATTAAAGGATTACTCTTTTAAAACCCATCATTGTTTCCCATTGTGATGTAAAAACTTTAAATTTGTCTCAAAGATGCCTACAACCTTCCTCTACAATGATGCAAAACTGTGGTGTGTTGTGACATCACCTGCGTGCTCAGTGGTGCTTCATACAGCAAGGTGTCGACACATGGGAAAAAATTTTTACCACAGTTCCGCCCAACACAACTGTGGACAGGTCACATGATGGGAAGGTCATCACACCCCTTCTTACTCACATTTCACCCCTTTGTTCGACCTCTCTGTGATGGATGTGAAAAACTTGACACCCGCATTGAGATATATTAATGAAAGTAACCTTTGGAATTTTCATAGCATGTTGCATAGTGTTGAATGGGACAGAGACCCAAACAAAACTGTAGACTATAAATGTGAGTCATTTTTCTCTCATTATAAATACTGTTGTGATGTTGCTTTCCCCCTCAAAAAAGTAAAAATCTCTCTCAAATCTAATTCATAGTTAACTGCAGGAATTATGAAATCTGCAGGTACTCTTAGAAATCTGGGTTGGCATTCAAAGCGTAATGCAGCTTTAAAACCATATTATTCATGCATCAAAAAAACTGAACAATGATTTAATTATCAGAAAAGGCAGCAATAAAACCAAATCAGTTTGGAAGGTCATATACCTTAACATTGGCAAATCCAAAGTGACAAATGATAATCTTATCATAAAAAAGGGAGGAAACGTTGTTGAAGGCCCTCAATGCGTTGCCAATATGTTCAATGACTATTACATTAACAGTGCTCAAAATCTTATCAACAAGCTGGGGAACTCAAAAGGTAGTAAGTCAAAAGTTCCAGCAAATGAAAAGACAATGTTTTTGTACCCTGTTATGCATTCAGAAGTAAGAAATGCAATTAACAAGCTGCAAAATAAAAATGTCCTGTGGATGTGATGGTATTCCTGATAAGGTCATAAAATATAGTGCAAACAAAATAATAATTGAACTAGTTGATATCATTAATACATCATTTAAAACTGGTGAATTCCATTATACATGTTAAAAAATCAATAGTAAAGCCACTTTATAAAAAAGACTGTCCATTTACCATACACAATTATAGACCATTGTCACGACTTTCAGGTTCTGCTAAAGTAGTTCAGAGGATTATATATGAGAGACTGTTGAGTTTCCTAAACAAATGCAAAATTCTAACCAATGCACAGAATGGATTCAGCCAAAACAGGTCTACAGAAACAGCTGTATATCACTTCTTGGAACAGGTTTTAACTGTAATGGATAATGAGGACTTAAACTGTGGAATACTTTAGATCTATCCAAGGCATTTGACCTCATCAGCCATGATATTTTGCTAGAGAAACTGTATTGCTATGGAGTACGTGGAAAAGTATACAGCTGGTTTCAATCGCATCTGTACAACAGATATCAAAGTGTTGAAATAATACATAATGGCAAAAAATATTACTCAACATATCTGAGAGTCAACTGTGGTGTACCCCAGGGTTCTGTTCTAGGCCCTCTGCTCTTCGTAGTTTTTATTAATGATTTTCCTAACCATCTAACAAGAGCAGAATCAGTACTTTTCGCAGATGATATGAGCCTTTTTATTAAGGGACTTAGTGAAGCTGACCTACAAGAAAAAATAGCTTCAACAATGAATGAGACAGCTGAATGGTTCAGGACAATTAATTATAAATGACAAAAAAAACCACTTGGATGAACTTTGTGCACATAAGGATTAAAGTAAAAAATAACGTAAGAGTAGAGATTGGGAAATGTCTGATAAAACAAACTTCTTTTACAAAATTTTTAGGTGTATGGCTAGATAATAACTTGAGATGGGAAAAACATGTTGAACTATTGAATAAAATACTTAGTAAATACTGTTATACATTAAGAAAACCGAGCAAGGTGGCGCAGTGGTTAGACACTGGACTCGCATTCGGAAGGACGATGGTTCAATCCCGCGTCCGGCCATCCTGATTTAGGTTGTCCGTGATTTCCCTAAATCAATCCAGGCAAATGCCGGGATGGTTCCTCTGAAAGGGCACGGCCGACTTCCTTCCCCATCCTTCCTTATTCCGATGAGACCCATGACCATACTGTCTGGTCTCCTTCCGCAAAACCAACCAACCAACCATTAAGAAAACGTAAAGAAAACTGCAGTTTTGAAACAGTACTATGTGCCTACTACTCTTACATTTATAATAATCTAAGACATGTTATTATTTTTTAGGGGAATACAGGTTTCACAAAAAGTTGTTTTAAGCTCCAAAAGAGAGCTATTCGTATTCTGAAGGATGTTGCCAACAGAGATCCATGTAGAGGACTCTTTAAGGAGTTGAAAATGTTGACCCTCCCTAGTTTATTCATCTATGAATCAGTATGTTTCCTAAAGTCAAATCAAGAATTCTGTTCTCTAAACAGTGAAGTACATGACTATCAGACCAGAAACAGGCACAATTTCCGTAGAAACATACATTCAAAATTCCTGTACCAAAATAGTGTGATATATCTACCCAAAATAATGTTCAATGCCTTACCAAAAGAAATAAAAAGCATACAAAACATACATATATTTAAAAAAGAATTAAAGAGGCTACTATTAGGTCAGAGTTTCTATAATGTTGATGAATTTCTTTGCTATCTAAACAGATAGTGCTCATCTTTTGATTTTTCTGCGTAATCCTTCATTTTTTTCCAACTTGCATGTAAATAGAAGACAAAATATGTGAAGTTTAATTAAGAAAAATATTAAAGTGTAGTTAAGAAAATGTTATTCCCCTTAACGAATTTTTCATTGTATAAACCTTGTAAATTTTTTTTCTCATCTTTCATGTAGAAAGAAGACAAAATATGTAAAGTGTAACAAACAAAATGTTATTTCCTTTAATTGTTAAAAATATAAATCATGCTCTCTCTCTCTCTCTCTCTCTCTTTCTATATGACAATTCCTATGTCATGTATATGATAAAATGGATGATACTAAATTGAATTGAATTGAATCATATGGTTTTCTTGTGGGTGGCTCAGAAAACCATTTCGGACACCCTGCCACTCAGAATCAAAATGAAAAGCTCTCAGGGAGTGGCATAAAGACCATCAGTGAAACCACCCCTTCACTTGAGACATTGACTGGCATGCATTTTGTGGTCAAAAATGACAGTTCACAATGCAGTGAGCAAAGGATGACATTCTTGACATCTTTGACACTGCTGACACCCCAAGGATGCTCCAAACCTTATCTAAGGATGTCATGGGCTGGCAAGCTGACTGAACATGATCACATCCGTTTAGAGTGCAGTGCAACCACAATTTTTGCTTTGGTGTACAGTCTGTAATGACTAGGGAACATTCAAAACCATTCAATGAAATCTGAGTGCAATCTGAAGCAGCAAAGGACACTTATGCTTTCTCAGCCTTTCTGTTTCATGCCCACCTGTGGTGTGATCATGGAAGGGTATGACACTGACACTTGTATGAATAAAACAGCAAAGTGTCTCATTAAGACCATTCAGTTAGGAAACACTGTCAGTGATACCTGCCCAGGTCTGTTGAGCACTTTGAAAATGTACCAGCACAGAGAAAACCTGTGACGAGAGCCCTAAGCACTTGCAGGCAATCAACCCCTTGACATGCCTCAGATCCTGCATGCCTATCACCTGGCATAGAGATGGACTAGAATCATGTGTAGATCGGGTGGGTGACGGAAGATCACTTTAGGGGCAGAAGAAGGGATCTTGGCTGGGAAGTCTCTCATGATAAATAACCATAGCCCTGGCAATGGGTATGGTTCAGTTTTCCAGTCCATGGTGATATCGGGTGATGAAGGCACCGCTTCTTTGGAGTTGATTCTTTGGGGTGAGGGGAGGATTAGAGGTGTGTGGGGATATGGCACGGAAAATCTATTTGCAGACTAGGTTTGAGGGGTAGTGCCTGACTGTGATGGCCCTCATGAGACCCACAGCATACTGACCAAGGGAGTTCTCATCACTGTAAATTGCAATCTATGGGTGACATGGCTGTATGGGAGGGATTTTTTGGTGTGGAGGGGATGTCATCTTGAAATACAGGTGTCATTGGTAGTTAGGGGGTTTAATATGAACAGAGGTGTGATGGAGCCATCAGAGAGGGAAGGTAAACTTACAGAAAGGTGGCACAAGGGGTTGAGAAGGACCAGGCGAAGCAGGTGGTAGAGAAGGTGTTGAGTATGTGAAGGAATGAGGATAGAATTTATTGGCACTGACGCCAGATCTTGAAGATATCATCAGTGAACTTTAAATAGGCAGGGAGTTTGAGGTTTTGGGAGTCTAGGATGATTTCCTTTAGAGGATGCCATGTGAGTGCACATGACAGTGCTGCAAGTTTGTTCATACACATTTCTTTCAAAGGAGAAGTAGTTGTGTATCAGGGTGTAGTTAGTAAAATGTATGAGGAATGGGTTTGAAGCCTGTAGGATGTTGGGAGCAGTAGTGTTCCATAGCAACAATGGCATGGGTATGAGGGGTGTTGATGTATATGGAGGTGGCACCAGCAGTGATGGGTAGGAATCTAGGAGGAAAGTGCTGGGGAAGGTGGATAGTTGGCGAAGGAATTGGTTAGTATCTTTGATGTGAGAGACTGTGTTTTGGGTAATTTGTTGGAAGTGTTGGTCAACAAGTGGGGAAATAGTTCAATTTTTTTTCCTGACTAGTCTTAAGTAACTCACATCAAAATCCTCTCCTGTGACAACCTTTTCATCTCAGGGTAGCACTTTCATCCTACATCCTCAATTATTTGATGGATGTATTCTAATCTCTGTCTTCCCTTGCAGTTTTTAGCCTCTACTGCCCCCTCTAGAACCTCTGAAGTCCATCCCTGATGGCTTAACAGATATCCTATCATCCTGTCCCTTCTAGTCATCAGTGTTTTCCATATATTCCTCTCCTCACAAATTATGAAAAAGAACCTCCTCATTCCCTACCTTATCAGTCCATCTAATTTTCAACATTCTTCTGTAGCTCCACATCTCAAATGCATAAATTCTCTTCTGTTCTGGTTTTCCCATGGTCCATGTTTCACTGCTGCACAGTGCTGTGTTCTAAACATACACTACTGGCCATTAAAATTGCTACACCAAGAAGAAATGCAGATTATAAACGGCTATTCATTGGACAAATATATTATACTAGAACTGATATTTGATTACATTTTCATGCAATTTGGGTGCATAGATCCTGAGAAATCAGTACCCAGAACAACCACCTCTGGCCATAATAACGGCCTTGATATGCCTGGGCATTGAGTCAAACAGAGCTTGCATCGCGTGTACAGGTACAGCTGTCCATGCAGCTTTAACATGATACCACAGTTCATCAAGTATAGTGACTGGCATATTGTGATAAGCCAGTTGCTCGGCCACCACTGACCAGACGTTTACAATTGGCGAGAGATCTGGAGAATGTGTTGGCCAGGACAGCAGTCGAACATTTTCTGTATCCAAAAAGGCCCATACAGGACCTGCAACATGCAGCTGTGCATTGCTGAAATGTAGGGTTTCGCAGGGATCGAATGAAGGGTAGAGTTACGGGTCGTAACACATCTGAAATGTAACGTCCACTGTTCAAAGTGCCATCAATGCGAACAAGAGGTGACTGAGACGTGTAACCAATGGCACCCCGTACCATCACACTGGGTGATACACCAGTATGGCGATGACAAATACATCATGATGCTGTAAACAGAACCTGGATTCATCTGGAAAAAATGACGTTTTGCCATTCGTGCACCCAGGTTCATCGTTGAGTACACCATCTCAGGTGCTCCTGTCTGTGATGCAGCGTGACGGGTAATTGCAGCCATGGTCTCTGAGCTGATAGTCAATGCTGCTGCAAATGTCGTCAAACTGTTTGTGCAGATAGTTGTTGTCTTGCAGACATCCCCATCTGTTGACTCAGGGATCGAGACATGGCTGCACGATCTGTTACAGCCATGCGGATATGATGCCTGTCATCTCGACTGCTAGTGATATGAGGCTGTTGGGATCCAGCACGGTGTTCCGTATTACCCTCCTGAACCCACCAATTCCATATTCTGCTAACAGTTATTGGATCTCAACCAACGCGAGCAGAAATGTCGCAGTACGTAAACTGCAATCACGATAGGCTACAATCCAACCTTTATCAAAGTCGGAAATGTGATGGTACACATTTCTCCTCATTACATGAGGCATCACAACAACGTTTCACCAGGCAATGCCAGTCAATTGCCGTTTGTGTAAGAGAAATCGGTTGGAAACTTTCCTCATGTCAGCATGTTGTAGGTGTCGCCACCGGCGCCAACCCTGTGTGAATGCTCTGAAAGGCTAATCATTTGAATATCACAGCATCTTCTGCCTGTTGGCTAAATTTCGCGGCTGTAGCACATCATCTTTGTGGTGTAGCAATTTTAGTGGCCAGTAGTGTACACTCCCAGAAATTTCTTTCTCAAATTAAGGCCTGTGTTTAGTACTAGTGGACTTCTCTCGGCCAGGAATGCCCTTTTTGCTAGTGCTAGTCTGTTTTTTATACCATCCTTGCTCCAT
This sequence comes from Schistocerca americana, assembly GCF_021461395.2. Taxonomy (NCBI): domain Eukaryota; kingdom Metazoa; phylum Arthropoda; class Insecta; order Orthoptera; family Acrididae; genus Schistocerca; species Schistocerca americana. The sequence goes on along the minus strand of NC_060120.1, from coordinate 848,078,489 downwards.
CCATCATGTGTTATTTTGCTGTCTAGATAGCAGAGTTTCTTTACTTCATCTATTTTGTGTCCCCAGTTCTAATGTTAAGTTTATTACTGTTCTCATTTCTGCTATTTCTCATTACTTTCATCTTTCTTCCATTTATTCTCAATTCATATTCCGTGCTCTTTAGATTGTTCGTTCTATTCAACTGACTGTAGCTCTTCTTCACCTTCACTGAGGATAGCATGCATCTTATAATTGACATAGTGATGGCCCTCAGCCACACATCGGTCCTAGCAGTCCCATATGGTCCCAAATCGCTACGACCGTCTGCTAAGGATGAAAGTTTTTTCTTCACATGCTAACTTCTGCCACAAGCTGTCAATTCTGCCATGTGACTGGATACTATGGCTGCCAGCGACCAGTTCAAAGAAGGTAGCTTGGGTTCTGGTGAGGCTTCCGCCAGCCTAGATTCATTCAGTCCCGCTCTTCTCCTCGTGGTGTCAGCATTGTTTTGGTTCCACACCTGCATCCCGATGGACACGCCAAATGGTGACATGCATGATGGCTCTAACTAAGATGGCGGCTACAGTAAAAGTTAAGCAAGTGTCCTTCCAGAAAAACTTAAATTTTGCCGTAAAAAAGAAATCATGTGAAAATTGTAAAGACGAAATCAAGAAACTGAATGAACGCATAACGAGCTTACAGTTCATAATCGGCAGTTTGAAAACCGACATTTGGAAAATACAATAAGAAAATAGTGAACTGAACACGCTAAAACTTGTGCGAGATAGTTCGTCCGTTACGGAAAAGTGGTCAAATGTAAAGTGCAAAAACAGCAAGTCCAAAGTGCAAATTCGGAAAACCTGCGAAAGTTACGCAAGCTTTGTGCATGAAAACACATTTCAAGTACTTTCGATCGCCGATAGTGAAAATGCAACTTACAGTTCGCATGAACGATGGGAAAAGCAAAAAGGCACTTTGGGGAATAAGGTAAGAGAAGAAAATTTACTGACGCAAACAACTGTGAAGGAGGTCAATATAAATGTGCCGACCAAAAATTGTGTCGAAGTGTGTAGTAAAACAATACAAAACGATTCGCAAATTGTGAACTCCAATAACAGGAAACTGTTTGTGTTTTCAGACAGCCATGGTCGTGGACTTCCGAGTAAACTAAAAGAAACAACTAAAACATTTTGGTATGGTATAGTGAAACCAGGAGCCCCAATTAGCGAAATTAAAAAAATTACCGAATCTGCAGAGGCAAAAAATCTGCATGATAAAGACTTCGTTGTACTTATGGGAGGCGCAAACGATGTCTACAAAAATGAAACAGCGAGTGCAACGCGCGATCTTAAACAGTGTCTGAGGAACCTCACTCACACTAACGTAATACTTGTCAATATTCTGCATCGCTATGATCTTGTAAGATGGTCATGTGTTAACAGGGAAATAGAAAGTGCCAACAGTCAGTTTGCAAAAATCTGCAAACATTTTAAAAACGTGAAATGCTTTGATATAAGCAATATTGGACATAGATTCCACACGCAACACGGACTTCACCTGAATGGCTTGGGGAAAGAATATCTGACAAGCCTGATAACCAGGGTAATAAAAAACCTCCAAAATAAATTCAAAACCAAAACGATAATTGCACTGCCATCGCCTGACTCCATAACGAAAACGCTTAAAAAAAATCTTTAGAAACCTCATCAGCAGCAGCAAAACATGTAAAAAAAAGACCAAATTTTAACAGAAAGAACAGTGGACATCGATTTCAACAACAAAAGAACTACTGTTCCTCATCAGCCAAGTATTATTTTAGACGAAAATAACAAAAACGAGAAGACTCCAAGTTCACAAGGAAACACAGCAGTAGTGGTAGAACCAACATTTCAAGTGTCAGAAACAGCACCACCATCAACAACAACAAATAGAAGGCTGTTGGACAGAAGAAATGCTGAGCCTCATTCTCATCTCAACGATTTTTTATGTGTGGGCCTGAAGAAAAAGAAGGGACAACAGCAGGTAGTGTCAGGTGTCTCCTCTCTCCTGTCTCAAGGCAGACTCCAATGGATTCTCAGTCAGGTAACAGCACTAATAGACTGAAAAAGCAAGAGGAAGGCATCTATTTCTTTCATCAAAATATAAGGGGCCTCTTAAACAAAACAGATCAATTCCTTATTAACATTAGTGAAAAGGACAGTATAAATAATGCCCAGATTTTGTGCTTAACTGAGCACCATGTTACTGATAAATGTGCCTTGCCATCTATAGTAAGTTATACTTTAGTAACATACTACTGTAGGGAAAGTAAAGATAAAGGTGGAGTAGCAATTTATGTTAAGGATAGTGTAGCATACAAAGCTATAGATATTAAGAAATATTGTGTGGAACAACAATTTGAGGCATGTGCCACAGAAATAACAACTAAATTCTACCCAATAATAGTGTTGGCTGTCTACAAGGCTCCTTCAAGTGACATAAAAACTTTTCTGCATTCAATGGAACTCCTTCTGTCATGGTTACTTTCAAAAGCGAAGGATATTGTAGTATTAGGTGATTTCAATATAAACTTTTTGACAGAAAATAAGAATAAAATAGACTTTGAGATTGTGATGACCTTACACAATCTGACATCAGTAATAAACTTCCCAACAAGAATTACATCCGAGTGCCAAACTATGATTGACAACATTTTTTTAGATGTAAATAGACATCAGAATTATATTGTCAGGCAGGTTATAAGTGGGCTTTCAGATCATGATGGACAAATTCTCACTATTTATGACGTTATTCTGTTCAAAAAAGAATTTCCTCGATGGAAATTCATAAGAGTAATTAATGAAGAGGCGAAAGGAACTTTCAACCACAGGTTGCAGCAAATGGATTGGTCTTTAGTTTATAGCCATGATGATATTGATACTAAATTTAACTGTTTTATAAATGAATTCTGTGCTCTTTTTGAAGAAATATTTCCCAAGAAATGGGTCAGAAACAGTGCTTCCAATTCTGTTAGCAAGCCTTGGATTACAAAAGGTATAAAACAGTCATGTAAAACCAAAAGGGAAACTTATGCTGCAATAAGATTCTGTAAAGATGTAGAAAAATGGGAACACTATAGAATATACTGTAAAATTTTGAAGAAACTAATACAGAAATCAAAAGCCCTTTATTATGAGAAGAAAATAGATAATTCTAATAATAAAATAAAAGCAATTTGGAGCCTTGTAAAAAAAAGAAACAGGAAGAGATACAACAAGTAAAGAAGATATAAATAATATCAGATATGAAGGTATCCTAGTAGATAACCCCAAAACGGTGGCTGAGATTTTTAATAAACACTTCCTATCAGTAACTCAACAGATTGGTTGCAAGCCCGATGTTGATGAAGCTGTAACTCTTTGTCAAGCCATATATTCAAACACAATTTCAGAAATGCACCTTAATCCTGCCACTGTAGAAGAAATTCAAAAAATCATCATGTCTCTAAAAAGTACGAATTCTGCAGGGGTTGATAATATATCTAGTAATTTATTGAAATATTCTTGTGTGTGGACAAGGGACATTCTCTGTCATATTTGCAATGCTTCCCTTCAGAAAGGTGTTGTTCCCAGTAGACTTAAGTATGCCATCGTGAAGCCCCTGTACAAAAAGGGCAATGAAGCTGAACTAACTATCGACCTATCTCTTTGCTGACAGCTTTCTCCAAAATTCTAGAAAAGCTAATACATGTAAGAATTACTGATCATCTCATGAAGAATGGAGTTCTCAGCAAGAGCCAATTTGGCTTTCAAAAGGGCCGTTCAACAGAAGACGCAGTCTACGCACTTGCAAATGAAGTCCTAGAAACCCTTACTGAAAAAATGCTAGCACTTGGTGTCTTCTGTGATTTATCCAAAGCGTTTGACTGCGTTGATCACCAGATTCTCTTGCAAAAAGCAAAATTAGCAGGAATAAGTGGTGTTGCAGGCAATTGGCTACAGTCGTACCTCCAAGACAGAAAACAAAAAGTTGTGTTGAATAGCTCGGGTGGAGTATATGACACTTCCTCAGATTCTGAATGGAGTTCCATTACATGTGGAGTGCCCCAGGGCTCAATTCTTGGGCCACTATTATTCCTGATTTTTATAAATGATCTACCATCATGTACAAGCCTGCTGTGTAAATTTACATTATCTGCTGATGATACCACAATTTTTATGAGCAGTAGAACAGACAACAATCTTGAGGAACTTATTAATCACATACTCTCAGATATTGTTAATTGGTTCAAGGTGAATGGTCTCTCATTAAATTCCAGTAAGACCAGCTTTATTCAATTCTGTACAAAAACAGAAAAAGAGAGAGAGATAAGTGTGACATGTGGTAATCAACCAATAGTTAGAACGGAAACAACCAAATTTCTTGGGCCAATATATTTTTTCTCTCATGCGTTTTGTTTGTGAAAATATAGATATATTTCAACCAAACAGTAATTATCATGAGCATAACACACGGAGGAAGAATGACATACACAGTGAACTCAGAAATTTGAGCTTGGCACAAATGGGTGTCCACTACACTGGAGCAAAACTCTTCAACGCTCTTCCTCCCGAAATAAAGACAAAGATTCGTAACAAGAGTGAGTTTAAGAAAGCACTAAAAATATTTCTGTTAGAAAAAGCTTTATACAATCTAGATGAATTTTTAACTAAATAAATTGTAATATTTTAATATTATATAATACAAGTTGACATAATGCCACTAAGAATTTTATTTAGCCTGAGCTCTGTATCTGTGTGTGCTCCATATCTGTTTTCTGTAGTGTTTTAATGATTCTAAGAAAATATGTATTTTCTTTTTCTGTATTGCTGCCCAAAGAATTTACTGTGTAAATTTTTATATAATTATTTACTCAAATTTCTGTATATGCTATAAGATTATCAGGTTGTATTTGTAAAAAACGGACTCGTTCCACGTTCTTGTGTATCCAACACAGTTGGACCTATGGAACACGAAATAAATCAAATCAAATCAATCAAATCAAATCAACATGTTCACTGCTGAGTTTAAAGATCCTCACATGCTGTGCCATCTACACACTCACTATGAAGCCTGGTGAATAACTGATAGTTTGCTCTGAAAACATTCTGACTGGCATACATTTTACGCCCACATCGATACTGTATGAATATGTCTGTCACCTCTGTTAACACACATATGATAGCCATGTGACCCTCATTCTTTATCTTGTCACTGATATTTACCATTAGAGATGACTAATCCCCATGCCTTGTGTCAGTAAAAGTTCAGTGTTGTACTAGTGTTGAGGTGGCAACTTTGTGCAGTGACTCATACTGTTACCAAATGCATAAAATTTAGCAAGTGACTTTCTACAAGGGCCATTAATTTGTGAGACTAATTCATTTCCTTTTGTGTTGCAATTCAGTTTTTAAAGAAAAGTGTCATTCTTTCTAACCATGTGTAGAACTGTACTTTATATAATATCCATCATGATGCAGACCACTGCATTGTATTTGGTTTAGTAAATTGGGTAGGAAAACATTTCCACATATCCTTTCACCCTGAATTTTAATGCGACACTCAAATCTTTCTTTTATTTTCGTTACTGCTTACTTGTACTTATTACATATCACGCATCTTTCCCTATAGATTATCCCAACTTTTCTCAGAATTTCAAATATCTTGCACCATATTATGCTTTTTCCAGATTGACAAATCATATGAACGTATCTTGATCTTTCTTCAGTCTTCTTCCATTATCAATTGCAACATCAGAACTGAATCTCTGGTGCCTTTACCTTTCCTAAAGTCAAACTGATCATCATCTAACAGGTCCTCAATTTTCTTTACCATTCTTCAGTATATTATTCTTGTCAGCAACTTGGATGCATGTTCTGTTAAGCTGATAGTACAATAATTCTCGCACTTGTTGGCTCTTGCTGTCTTTGGAATTCAGTAGATGATGATGATGATGATGATGATGATGATGATGATGAGTCCCATACTTCTTAACAGAGCGTAGGGGAGCGAGACAGGAGACCTCTCGCTGCCTTACTAGGCAAGGTCCTAGTGGAGGTGGTTTGCCATTACCTTCCTCTGACCGTAATGGGGATGAATGATGATGATGATGACAACACAACAACACTCAGTCATCTCAAGGCAGGAAAAATCCCTGACCCTGCCGGGAATCGAACCTGGGACCCCGTGCTCGGGAAGTGAGAACGCTACCCCGAGACCGGTGCAGAAAAGTCTGATGGTACATTGCCATTCTCATACATTCTACACGCCAATGCAAATAGTTGTTTTGATGCTTTTCCCCCAAAGATTTAAGAAATTTTGTTGGAAAGTTATCTATCCCTTTTGCTTTATTTGATCTTAAGTCCTCCAAAGCTCTTTTAAATTTTACCTCGATACTGGATCCCCTCTCTTCCCTATCAACTCCTGTTTCTTCTTCTGTCATGCCATCAGACAATTCCTTCTCCTGATAGAGGCCCTTAGTGTACTCTTTCCACCTATCTGCTCTCTACTCTACATTTAACAGTGGAATTCTCAATGCTCTCTTTGTGTCAGTACTCCTGCTTCTAATTTCACGGAAGACTGTTTTGACCTTTCTATATGGACTTCCTATTTATTTCTTTCCTAAGTGCCTTGTATCTCTGTATTTCTGAATTTGCCTGCACATCTTTTTGTACTTCCTTCTTTCGTCAATCAGCTGAACTACTTCTGTTACCCTTGGTTTCTCTGCAGTTATCTTCCTTGTACCTATGTTTTTCTTTACAGCTTCTTTGATTGCTATTTCTAATTATGTCCATTCCTCTTCAACTAAACTGCTCATTAAGATATTCATTATTGCAATATCTATAGTCTCAGAGAACTTCAAGTGTATCTCCTCATTAATTTGTATTTCTGTATCCCACTTCTTTGCACACTGTTTCTTCCTGACTAGTCTCTTAAACTTCAACCTACCGCTCATCATTATAAAATTGTGATCCGAGTCTGTATCTGTTCCTGTGTACATCTTACATCTACCTTAAGAAAGAATTCATTCTGAAAGCTTCAAGTTTTTTTCTTTTTTGCGTATGCCTGTTGACAACTCACTGCTTCTGCTTTCTGGTGGGTAGTCTCCTTTGCTCAAAAAGTATTTATTTTCTGAATTTAATGACATCACATTTATTCTGCCACTAGCTGCATTCCCTTTTGCTTCATCAGGTGGAGGTGTGTGTATTTCATTTCAGACAACCCACACATCTTTAATACTTTGTAATTACAAAGTAAAATACCATTTTATTCCAGGAACAGTGTACTGTTGCAAATAAGAATTAATTACTATCAAACCTGAGATGTTGCACATGGAATTTCCTCTCTTCGCAATATATATCACTTTCTCAAACCTCTCTTGTCCCCATCCCCTTATATCTTGCAATTAATTCCCCACAAAGGAGCAAATAACTCCAGAGAGTCATTTTCACTCTGTTGTTGATTCTACACTGGCTATCTAATTTTTGTACTGGTAGGAAATTCTCTTCTTATATTTTATTATTGTTCCTTGACTTTACAGTTGACTGAGTTATAGACTTTGCAGAATCTGAACAGAAGTTCAACAGAACCTTAAATAATGTTGCTGTTAATTTTCATTGCGGCTTCCACTCTCATAAGGTCTTGTAGGGGTAATTTCACTACATAAAGGAAAACACTTGTGTGGAATTTATACTGTGAACGACCACCTTTATTGTACCGCACAAACACACTTCATACATACGTTAACGCGGGAAAACGAACACTCCCGTGTCCTCCAAAGAACCCCGCTCGTAAAGATAATCTCTCAGTGTCTTGTCGACTATCGACTTGTCACTCCCAAACAGCCCCCCCCCCCCCCTGAAGTGCGGAGCACCCGGTATGGTGGAGTACTTAAACTTCACCTCTCGGCCTGCCCGAGTGCGGATAGTGCGGGTGTGGGTGCTGCTTGCTGATTCTGTTGCTGCATTAGGCCCCCTGGTGTGGGGCTCATGTGGGACACAGCTGTCTGGTTCTGCGGAAGGTGTGGGTTCGTTGCAAGTTGTGTCTGAAGTCGTCTGTGAGACTGTCGTTGCTGTCATTGTCCAAGCGGGTTTTACTCGCTCAATGGAAACTTTGGTCGACTTTCCCTGGAGAAGGATGTCCATTGTGTGTGTGTCCCGTCCTAGCACTTGGTATGGTCCAGTGTACGGTGGCTGTAACGAATGACGTACCAGGTCTGTGCGGAGCATGATGTGGGAACAAGTATCGAGGGACTTGTGTATGAACACTGGATGCGTGCCGTGCTGAGACGTCGGGGCTGCACGTAGTGTCTCTGCCTGCTTCCTCATTTGTTGCAAGAGGTGGGGTAGTTGTGTGTCATCTGGGAGAGGAACTGGTGCAAGGAATTCTGCTGGAACTCGGAGTGGTTCTCCGTATACCAACTCTGCCGAGGAACAATTGATGTCTGTTTTTAATGCGGTCCGTAACCCCAACAAAACCAATGGCAACGCTTGAGTCCATGAGTCCTCGTGGCACATCAGGGCAGCCTTTAAGGTCCGGTGCCACCTTTCCACCAAACCGTTGCTGGCCGGGTGGTAGCTGGTAGTACGGTTTCGTTGGAAACCGCAGAGTTTTGACAGTTGTTGGAACAGTGTTGACTCGAACTGGCGTCCTTGGTCGGTGGTAACGAAAAATGGGCACCCAAAACGAGCCATCCAAGTTTCCAAGAATGCGCGTGCAGTAGTCTCTGCAGAAATGTCCCTGATTGGTGTAGCCTCTGCCCGCCGCATGCAACGATCCATTGCCGTAAACAAGTACCTGTAACCTTCTGAAGGGGGGAGGGGTCCAACCAAGTCAATGTGTACATGCCCAAAACGTGCCGTTGGGTTTGGGAATTGTCCTACTGGAGCGTGAACATGGCGTCCCACTTTGCTACGTTGACACTGATAGCAGCTGCGGGCCCACTCCCGTGTATCTTTCTTGATTGAAGGCCACACAAAACGGTCCGTCACTAATTTCACTGAGGCATTCGTTCCCGGGTGCGCCAGGTTGTGAATGCTGTCGAATACCTTTCGTCGGAACTGGGGGGTGATGTATGGGCGTGGTCTAACCGTGGAGGTGTCGCACCATACCTTACATGGGCTGCAGGGGACGTCCACACGTTGTAAACGTAGGCCAGTGGACGGGTCCACCAACAAGGATTGCAGCTGCGTATCTGAAGCCTGAACCCTTGCCAATTCGGAATAATCTAACATTGGACTTATCCCATTAATACGTGAAAAATAGTCTGCCACAATGTTTTCGGCACCATGGATGTGACGCACGTCTGTTGAAAACTGGCATATAAACTCTATATGGCGGGCCTGGCGGGGGGAACATGAATCGCTGACTTGGTAGAAAGCTGCCACGAGAGGTTTGTGGTCGGTGTATATGGTGAATTGCCTGCCCTCAACTAAGGGGCGGAAGTGCCTGAGGCTTTCATACATTGCAAGGAGTTCCCTGTCATATGCACTCCAACGAGTTTGACTCATCTGTAGTTTTTGTGAGAAGAAACTTAGTGGCTGCCAATGACCCTTCACTCTCTGGTGCAGTGCTGCCTCGATTGCGACTTGGCTTGCGTCCACTACTATGGCTAGCTGAGCTCCTGGTGCAGGGTGTGCAAGCCCCACTGCGTTGTGAAGGATGTTTTCCAGTGCCTTGAAAGCCGAGTCCATCTCGGGTGTCCATGGGAGTGGGCGCTTGCCAATTTTGTTGTGTCCGGCCAAGGCATTGTTCAGTGGCGTCTGGATTGCTGCTGTTCCGGGGAGGTGGCGACGATAGAAATTTATCATCCCTAGGAACCGTCGGAGATCGTGGTAGGTTTGAGGCCGTGGTAGGGCACGCAATAACTCCAGCTTCTCTGGCAGTGGGAAAATGCCCTGAGCTGACACTTTATAACCCAGGAAGGTTACAACGGGTTCCCCAAACACACACTTGTCCTTGTTAAGTGTAATTCCATGAGCACTAAGCCTGCTTTGCACCTCACTTACGTGTTTCTGGTGGTCAGAAACATTCTCCGAAAACACCAGAATATCGTCTAAATAGGCGAAACAATATGGTAGTCCTCTTAGTATGCTGTCTAGGTATCGTTGCCATGTCTGGGCCGCATTTTTCAGCCCAAATGGCATCACCAAATATTCAAACAGCCCGAATGGGGTTGTCACTGCAGTCTTTGGTATGTCCTGCTCTGCCATTGGGATCTGATTATAAGCCTTACGGCAATCCAAAACACTGAATATGGATGCCCCAGCCAGTGAATGGGTGAAATCCTGTAGATGTGGCACAGGGTATCTGTCTGGAACAGTTCGGGCGTTCAAAGCTCGATAATCACCGCACGGGCGCCATGACCCATTCTTTTTACGGGCGAGATGCAGAGGAGAGGACCACGGACTGTTGGATGGCTGTATAGTTCCTTCCTGTAGCATCTCGTTGAAAATGGCCTTGGTTTCCCGCAAGCGATCAGGTGCAAGCCTGCGAACATGTGAGGAGACTGGTGGGCCTGGAGTTGTACGGATGTGGTGCACCGTCTCATGCTTCGCCCTGCTCTTTCTTGTTCCCTGTTGTGGTTTGGGTGTCGCCCTTGTGGTTGAAACAGCTGGAGCCTGTTGTTGTGTCGTTAACTGTTATGATGTCATTTGAGCCATGTGCTGGTCAGCTTCCTTCGTTGCTATGGTGTCCTCCCAGGTGGGTGCACTGAGGTTATCTACCCTTTGGCATGCATGAGAAGTCGGACGTCCTTGTATTCCCGGAATAACAAATCCATTGACAGAATGGACGAGTTGTGACTTGTGTAAATCCACGGACAATGCATGTTTTGCCAGGAAATCAGCACCTAGTATAGGTTGATCGATATTGGCCGTAACGAAGGTCCAGTTGCATTCTTCTGGTAGCCCAATGTCCACTGGCAGTGTTTTCTGTCCATATGTGTGGATGACTGAGTCGTTGACTGCTTTCAAAGTGGTCTCTTCAGTGCGTCTGTCTGAAGGGAAGAAATTTACAGGCAGAGTGCTGACATCTGAGCCGGTGTCGACCAAGAGCATCCATCCTGTAGAGCGATCAGGAACGAAAAGTCTTTGTGAAGCAGCGTACCTTACAGCTGTGGGAGAAGTCGATCCACATAACGTAGGCTCGTGCTGAAATGGGGGCGTTCCCCTTCCATGCGTCTGTGAGTTTAGGCGCAGTTGCTTGTTGTCACGGTCGGCTGCGCCTAAAGCAGGCCGTGGGATGCGTTTGGGTGCGAGCACGGCGTCTTACACTTTGTAGCTTGCGCGCCGAAGCGCTGGTGGAACCAGCAATAACCGGTGCCGTTGTTTGCGTGACGTGGCGGTCGCGTCGGCTGGCGACGACGCGTGTGTGTGTCAGCCGCCGCAACGTCGCGTGGCTCTAGCCACTGCAGTTGGGCTGTCAGCTGATCGATGGCAGCGCGGAGAGATCGGAAATCTTCGGTCGCGTCCGGCGCTTGTCGTGCGGTCGTGGCAGCACAAGCTGGAGGCGCCGCGTCGACCGGCTCCGGCCGTGCTCGGCTGGTGTCGTTGGCCGAGGTGGTTGCGGCGGCGGCCACTGTGGCGCGTGAGTCGAACAGGGAGTGCGCTCTATCAGCTACTTGCAGCAACTCGCATAATGGCCGGCCCTTGTAAGCAATTAAGGTTAAGCCCACCTGCGGAGGTAACTGCTGTTGCCATATGTGCAAAAGTAATGTGTCTGAGATCACGGAAGGGTCCACCATAGCACGTAAATGCCCATAAAAGTCTGAAGGTGACAAGGCGACCTGTCACCGCGTTTCTCATGGTACAGGAGCTGTGATATCCGCTGATCCACAGGTTTTGTACAACGCGAAATTAAAGCCGTCTTGAGAGTGGCGTAGGCTTGTTGTGGTGGGGGTTGCATAATTATATCCGATACCACTGACGACGCACGTTGGTCCAGGTTGCATATCACTAGCGTGAACTGTTCAAAATCGTTGACTATTTGTTGCTGCACGAAAATGTTCTCCATAATAGCGAACCAAATTTCCGCACGCTCGGGAACGAAAGGTGGGGGTTGAATTTGTAACCGCGACGCGGGTGGCCCACGATCACTTGCGAACGGAAAGTGCGAAACTCGTGGGAGCGGTACCGACGCGGGTGATGAAAACGGGAGCACTTTGGGTCTGATATCGGCGTGTCCTGCGCACTGGTTGCGCGAGGCAATGTCCTGTGGTGGCGGCGCGGGACCCGCCGGCACACGCGGCGCGGTTGGAAACGTAACGTCATGGGCGAAGTCGGTTTGAGATGTAGGCGTCCGTGGCACTGTGAACTGAGGGTTTTGCTGCATCGTGTCGAGCTCCTTTTTGATGTTTTGGATGACGCCATCGATGTCGCAGAAGAGGTTCTGTGCAGACGACATGTCGATACGAGACGTCGCGGAAAATATCTCAAGAAACTTGCCTACTTCACACTGCTTAGTTACGGGGTCACCACTTATGTAGGGGTAATTTCACTACATAAAGGAAAACACTTGTGTGGAATTTATACTGTGAACGACCACCTTTATTGTACCGCACAAACACACTTCATACATACGTTAACGCGGGAAAACGAACACTCCCGTGTCCTCCAAAGAACCCCGCTCGTAAAGAGAATCTCTCAGTGTCTTGTCGACTATCGACTTGTCACTCCCACAGTCTCATTAACATTTGCATCATTTTATGTTCTAGTTAGCTTCCAGTTTAATTCCTAAATAGTGCTTTTTGCTCCAATGGCAACTTCAGTTTCATTGATTGTATGGATCTCTGGTCTCAAAAGGTTACTAAAGTCTGCAGCTACCTGATATTCAGAAGCGTAATTTATGTTTGTTTGGTTGTGGATTTCACCTCTTGTAGTAACCCATAAATGGTAAAAGCTGTACAGTTGTGAAATATGTAAGACAACAAGAATCCTCACATTTTCTTAGAGGTTGTTGATTTTCAGCTATGGTATATGAATGTTAGTGGAAGTGATACTGTCGTAATACCATTTTCCTTGGATTGCTACACATATTGAGCATCGATAGCATGTCACAGTGTCCATGTGTAAAGCAGTGTGTGATTACAGAGTATAAAGCTTTGTTTTTTTTCTCTTTAATTTTGTCAGTTTCTTTTTTCTGGCATGGTCATGGATAATTGAGAAGTCACATTCACCTATCTGAGAATTTCAATATTTCTGGGATGATGTAAGACAACTCATTATGAGGACAGTATGAAATACAATAGAATAAACTGCCTAGACCACATTGGCAATGGAAATCACTGTGGGCTTAACATATGCATTGATCTTAGCTGGGTGGCGCATTTCAAATAACTTTTACCTTTCACCTATCACATCTTTTGATTGATATTGTAATGTAGTAATCATGAGTTAACAGGAAGCTTCACACACATTGCAAATGGAATCAGCAACCAGGAACAAATAATCTGTAGAAAAAGAAACATGCATCTGTTGGAAAATATATCAGTACTTAAGGCTTTCATTTATTGCTGTAAAGAAGATAATACTTAAGAGTTTGCTTCCTTCTCTATTTGTGTATGGCTGTTACCTGTGCACCTGGAAAAATAATGTTGATTTTGATCAGATGATGGCATATGCCACGTGGGGGATAGCAAATCTACTGATAATGGTTTTGTCATTGTCTGCCAACAGATAGTGTAGTGGCATAGCTCCCAGAGTGCCATATGTGTCTACTCTTTAATAGGCAATGCTCAAAGCCAGAAGTCTTAGTGTGATGCAAACGTAGCCAACTGAGTGAGTTTAAAAGGGGTCAAATTGTGGCCTTCCACTTGGTGGGATGGTCATTTCAGAGAATTGCCACACAAGTTGGATGTGTTGCTTCAGTTGTGCAATGGTCTTGGTATCAGTGGTCACTTGAACATTCTCACACCTGTAGATGAGGTTCTGGATGTCCACAAAGTGCAGACTCCTATCAGGATTGTCGTATTGTAAGGGTATAATGGTTGATTCAACAGCTAACACACCACAGGTAACAGGACTTGTGAGGCCAGGTGTGTCAACATGAACTGTTTCAAAACAGTTACTAGCAGTGGGACTAGGGGCACACAAACCCTTATCCTGTCTTCCACTCAAGCCTTTAGCCCATCTTTCACTCACACCACAGCATTAACATGCATGGCTCAACTGATGATGTCAGAGGATCACTTGGAAGATGAAATGGCATGGCATGGTCATCAGCAATGAAAGTGGTTTCTGCCTGCCTGTAAGGGATGGGCGTTTGAGTGTATGATGTAGAATGCTGTCTCTCAGAGTGCATTTGTCCAAGACACAATGCTCCCACTCCAGCCTCATGATCTGGGGTGTGATAAGCTGCAACTCTCATTATCCTTTGGTGTTTCTGTAGGCGACGCTATCCAGAGCTCACTATGTACAGAATGCTGTTAGACACATTCTTTTGTGTTCTTGCAAACAAAAGGTGATGTGCTGTTCCAACAGGATAATGCTTGCCCACACACTGCCTGTGAAACTCAACATGCTCTGCAAGACATGCAGCAACTTCCCTGGCCAGTACAATCTCCAGATCTGTTTCCAGTTGAGTACATGGGGGATACAATGGATGAGAAGTGACTTGCTTTACTCATCACCCAACAATTTTTACAGAACTACATGAATAGGTCAAGCACGCCTGGCATAAAATATCCACGTACAGTATTCGCCAGCTGTACCATTGACTGAATGCTAGAACAGCCACCTGTGAAGGCTACACCACTTACTCAATATAGGTATTTCAGCATGGGTCAATACCTGGTACCTCAGAATCACTTGTGCTATTGAGTACTCCATATGCATTGTTGCAACAATAAATCTTGGGTGTACTGAAAACCTCTAAATGGGTGTATTATTTTTTTCCGGCAGTGTTCAAGCAGTATGATTCAAAATTCTTGTTACAGGCTTCTAAGGGTTATAGGGGAGACTCAATAGATGAAACTCTGATAAGGGGCCCATGTATGGACGTGTACAGTTTGGATGTAAAATTAGTTTTAAGATGAGAAGAGGCTTCCATCATCAGTCGTTGTTGTATTATGACACTGCATAACATCTTCATCACTACAACAATGACTGTGAGAAACTGATATGTTCAATACCTGGAGGATTGGGTGTGGTGTTCCAAGGATTCACTGTTGTCTCGGCTTTGAAGAGGACATCCTTTGCAACACAGAAGAGAAACATAGGACAAGTACTTGATACATTTCCCACACCATGTGCTCCTTACAGCACACGGGTCAGAGCTCATCGTTTCTGCTGTGTGTATACTGTGAATCGGGAGATGTAAAAGTGATCAGGTTCTACATCCCAATGATACATTTCTGGATAAGGGTTCCTTATCAGAACTTCATCTATTAAGTCCCCTCTGCAACCCCAAAGAAGCCTGTAATAATGATCATGTATCATCCTGTATAAAGCAGAGCGATGTGTGTATGATAGAGATCACCTCCCAAACCATTGAATGAATTTCAACCAAATTATCACAGAAACAGTAGGCCTTACGAATATCATCTAGCTCCAATAGGAATGGAAATACATGCAAAAACATGTTATTTCCAGCAGGCTGCATTACACAACAGGTATATTGTGTGGAAACAATATCGGCCTGCCAAATCATCCTGTTTTGTAGGGCAGCTTACATATCACAGACAAGAAATGGTTTTCCAGGCTCTGACATGTAGGCTGCCTGCATGGCAGGTGGATGTGTTGCGCTGTAGTAGTACAGGCGTGCTTTATCAACATGCTTTGCTTGGTGGCCTGTACATCAGAAGAATTAAATGATTTTCAAGGCCCTGGTGTGTAGCCTGCCCTGCATGACAGGTGTGTTGTTGGAGTAGTATTGGCCTACTCCATTGTTTATTGAATTGTATTGCAGGGACTACACATGCCAATGAGCATGGCTAGGGACAGTTTGAGATGGACAGAGAATGGGATGGACAGAGTAAGGAGGAGAAGGAAATGAAGAGAAAGACAGGGGAGGTGCACGAAGCAGATGGAAGGGAAGGTGTGGAGGGGTAGTGTGCAGGTAGAGAAGGGAAAGGGAGAGGTGGAAAAAGTGAGAGAGAGGGATGGAGAATATGGTCAGAGGGAAGGGGACAAAGATATGGTCCAATACAGGTGGTAGACGAAATGGACAAAGAAAGAGGGAGGAGGAGATGAAGAGAAAAAAAGAGTGGGGGGGGGGGGGGGGAGTTGATAGACAGAGGTGGGACAATGAGGTGGACAGACAGAAGAGGAAGAGGTGGCCACAGAGAAGATGAGGAGGAGGTGTGTTCAATATATGTGTTGAATGCATACATGGTCGGAACTGTGGGGAAAAGGCTAGAACCACAATAAAGCACCAGTGTTTTGATAGTAAATTAACTTAGTAATTATAGTAGAGAGAAACATTCCACGTGGGAAAAATATATATAAAAAACAAAGATGCTGTGACTTACCAAACGAGAAAGTGCTGGTAGATAGACACAATAAAAAACACACAAACACACACAAATTTCAAGCTTTCGCAACCCAAGGTTGCTTCATCCTGATGAACTGGTACAAAAAGATGCAGGATTTTTTATGGCACCACCAAACAGACTCTTTTGCCACAACCATAAAAAGGGACATTTTTAAATGGAACCATAAAAAATAAATACTTCAATGGAATTATAAAAATGAACAGCCATCCTGATGAAGGAACCTTGGGTTGCGAAAGCTTGAAATTTGTGTGTGTTTGTGTGTTTTTTATTGTGTCTATCTACCAGCACTTTCTCGTTTGGTAAGTCACAGCATCTTTGTTTTTTATATATAACTTAATAATTATTAATACTTATTTTACTTATTGCTTGGTGCTGTGTATGAGTACTCAATACATGGGGATTTCACTTCCATCCCTGTGTATTTTGAATCTTGAAATCTAAAAAGAAGGGAAAGCACACTTACAGGATTATAAGTGACAGCATTTGTAAGCATAGACACCACACCATACCAGGGTATGTCACATTTCCTGTAGTCACCCCAGTAACCAGCAGCAGATGCTTCATCCGGTGCTTGACCCTGATCAATGCGGCAGCATGCCGGTGCTCCACATGTTGCAATGCTACCAGGTGAGTACTTTGGATCATGATGAGTATCTGTTATATGTAGCACTGTGAGAAGCTCAACCTCCTGGAAATGGCATAATATTGGAATTGGTAAGTTGCTCTACAGTATATTAAGCAATGTTTGTAAAGGTAAAACACCATATCACTATATTAAAAAAATTAAGAAGGGAGCAAATGACAAACAAATGCTTTTAAAAGTAAAACCTTATTCAAAGTGTAGTGTGGTATAAAATATGTTTATGAGAATAGATCACTACTTGCCAACTGGAAGAGATGCTGTGGCATTGGGTAGGTACATAAAAAAAATATGGAGAATTATATAGATTTTCAACAAAATTCTTCATCAGCTAAAAACACACACACACACACAGACACACACACACACACACACACACACACACACACACACACAGAGAGTGGGAGAGAGGTGGAGGTAGCACACAAGGTGTGCCTTTGTTAGCCCCAAGAAAGGATTCTGAAAGCTAAGCAGTCTTCTTCTATGTGTGTGTCTGCTTCTCAGCTACTCCCCTGTTTAGTGTATACTGATCTGTCCTCATAAATATTGCATTATAATCTGTTTGATTACTCAGTTGTGATATTTTGTTAAATATCGAAGTCTCTATTCTATTTCGTGTGCATCCCCTCAGCTGACTGATCATCATGTGTGACTACCATGCAGTGGGACAGCATTTGTTTCCCAACCAGGTCAGAGATTTTCTCCACTTGGTGACCGGATGTTGTGCTGTCCTCATCATCATTTCATCATCACTTCATCATCATTGACACACTAATCACCCAGTCTGGCATCAACTAAAAAGACTTGCAACTCTGTGGCCGAACATCACCAGGTGGCGACTCTCAGTCATCAATGCTATTCAATCATTTCATTTATGATATTTTGCCAAAAACTGACATTGTGATACCATCTCTGTGTAGAGACAGTAGTTAATTTTTACAAGAAGTAAAAATAGCAACCAGACAATGCTGACAATGCTACTTATTAAAAATAAATATCAGTATTACTGGTTTCTAGCCAACAAGTTCACCACCATCAGTTGGTTGTTCATGTTTATCCTTACATCCATCTAAACGTACTTTAAAATAATGATTAAGCCAAAACACACTGTCAAAAATAAAGATTACTTATTATAAGGAGCTATTTGGTGTATGTGCTCTAAGAATCATGTCATTATCAGACATATATTATGCTGCTGGCCCCACAGAAAAAAATTATATGTACTGAAGTAGGCCACTAATCTCAAATATAAAGGGCATTCAATAAGTAATGCAACACATCGTTTTTCAGACAACTTTGGCTGAAAAAGTGCAGAATCTATTGTGAGACATTGTAGAGTATTCCCACTTCAGTCCCTGTAGTTTCATGTAATTCCAATATGTGGCGACGCTATATGTAGTCTTCAAAATGGCATCTGTAGCAGTGGTGCATTCCATGTGAAGAGCTATCATTGAGTCTCTTTTGGCAGAAAACCAAAGCATTGCAGATATTCGCAGGTACTTTCAGAATGTCTATGGAGACCTGGCAGAGAACAAAAGCATGGTAAGCCATTGGGCAAGGCATCTGTCGTCACCCTGTACTGTCTGATTTACTACATGCAGGCTGGCTGAACATAGCTGTGACTCCTGTAATGTTGGAACATACAGACACTCATTCATAGTGATCAGCAGATTACAATCGAACACCTCACTGCTCAACTGGATGTCTGTCTTGGTAGTGGTGACATACTCATCCACCATTTAGGGTGCCCAAAGACTCGTGCCCCCTGGGTTCCTCACCACCTAACAGAAGACAATAAACAGCAACAAAGGACCATCTATGAAGAATTGCTTGAACATTACAAGGCTGATTGTGACAATCTTTTGCTGATCATCATCACAGGTGATGAAACATGGGTTCATCATTTCGAACTGCAAACAAAACAGCAATCCATGGAGTGGTGCCACACCACCTCTCCTCTGAAGAAAAAGTTCATGGCTGTATCCTCAACCTATAAAGTCATGGTGATAATCTTTTAGGGCTCTGAAGTAGTTATTCTGTTTGATATCCTCCCTCATGGTGCAACGATCAACTCTGGAGTGTACTGTGCTATTATGTGCTACCCTTAGGAAACTGAAGAAACAACTTAAGCATATGCATTTCCACAAAAATGTAGACAAACTACTTCTTCTCCATGACAACTTAAGGCCTCAAACAAGTCTGCACACCTGAGAGGAGCTCACAAAACTTCATTGGACTGTTCTTCCTGAACCATCCTAAAGCTGGGATCTCACACCTTCCAACTTTTGTCTGTTTGGCCCAATGAAGGATGTACTCTGTGGGAAGGAGTACTTGGATGATCGGGAGGTTACTGAGGCACCATAACATTGACTCTGATGTTGACAAATAGAGTGATGCCATGCAGGCATACATGTCCTCTCAGTAAGGTGGAATAAGGCCATCACACTAGACAGAGTTTATGTAGATAAATAGGATTTTGTAGCTAAAAGAGTTGGTAATAATATGAAATATTGGAATCCTGAATAAAACTAACCTGCTTTCAGAAAAAATTTGTTTTATTACTTATTGAATTCCCCTTGTACATTGCTGTTTTAAAACTTTTGATAATAATGATGGCAAAGAAACTGGCCTGAAATTCTTAAAAGTATAAATTTGTAAAGTGGTTTCACTAGTGAGTATTTCAGCCTGTCAGGAAACTGACTACACATGGAAGACACATTACACAGGTGACTGAGTACAGAACTAACGTATGGGGCACTGATCTTCATAATCCTAAATGAAATTTCGTCATACTCATTGGAATCTTTACTCTTTAATGATGTAATAACTGATTCAGTTTCACCTTTGCAAGTTTCTTGCAGCTGCATGTGATGTAGTTAGTTGCCTTAGAACACCAGTTTTCAAGAATTCTGTATGTTTACGTGTAACTCCAAAGTTTTGAAAAGTTCTGAACATCATTTATTATTCTGTAAAATATGAACCTCTTCAGAATTAGGTAACATTGGTACAAAAAGATGCAGAATTTTTTATGGCACCACCAAACTAAGACTCTTTTGTCACAACCATAAAAAGATACATTTTTCAATGGAACGATAAAAAATACATGTTTCAATGGAATTATAAAAAGGAACAGCCATCTGATAGTTAACTTGTCAATTTGAAATCTACAACAGCACTATTCATTTCCAATAAATAACATTATTAACAGTGGCTGTTTGAAGCTTTTACTTTTTGTAAGTTTCAACCTGTTATAAATCTAGTGACAAAGTTTTGGACTGTTATGCATGAAGTACTTAGCACTCAACAGGCACATGAACAAAACTGAAACTCTTACTAAGCTTTAACTAACTTACAAAAACACACTACATTTTCCTGGAAGGCTACATTGTCTTGGCACCAGGTTGTGGCATCAGGACAATGTATCTAGCCCAAATCAATGTAGTCCTATGTCTGTACATGTATATTCTTGTTAGTCCCAAGGAATGGCATTGTCTGAAAGCTTGGAAACAGTTTTGTCCAGTATTAGAGTTTCCTCCATCTCTAATGACTTTGATGTCAGAGGAACATTAAATTCTGATCATGTAAACTCACAGATCACTTTACTAAATAAGGTGCCCTAACATACCATGAAATTATCAATTTCACTTGCAATAATCTCATGAAACCTGGCAAAGTAATAGATAACAAGTACATAAACAATTACTGTACCAGAGGACAATCGTATAAACACAAAATATTTTCCAAAACAGCATCCTATGAGAAAAGTCTAATCAGCTTTGATGTCACATTGTACAATAACAATCAGAAGAAATGAAAGTTGTTCCTAAACCAATAATTAAGACCCAGCTAAGGGTGTTCTCAACAATGCGCTGTTTCTGTTCTGTAGAATTGTTTCTAAACATCTAACAGTAATTTTTCTTTAAGCATATGCACTGTGTGCCATTAACATAAAAAAATAACAAAATAGCGCTTATTGTGTACATACAGCATAGCAGGAAAGACAAAAAATTAAATTTGTAGGTGATTTTAGGAGATATACAGGGTGAAAAATTTAGTACCCACAAGGGCTGCCATTTGTGGCAACAATAATGACTCCAACCCAGTTGCATATCAAGTCAAACCTAGCTTGTATTACAGATGAAAGCACATCATTCCATGTTGCTTCAGTTCTACATAAGATTTCATCAATTGTAGTGGCTGATGAGTCTGCTGCTAATCTCTTGCCACCCCATGACCACATATTTTCAGTGGGTGAGGGATGTGAACATATGGGCCAGGGCAACTATAGAACACTGTCTGTATCAAAGTATATCAGGATAGGAGGGACAACGTTTGGTCTTGCCTTATATTGTTGAAAAATACTGTCATGGAGACCTCAAAGACAGGGCAAAGCCACTGGCCTTAACAAGTCAAAAATGGACAGCCTGCTGCAAAATTACCATCTGTATGAACCAGACGTCATCATGTTGTGTATCTCATGCCACCCTACAACAATTATGTCAGGTTCTAAGCCTGTATGACAGTGACAAATTGAATCTGGCAATTTTTGCTCTCTTTGGAGCCTCAACATGTCGATATGTCCCTCACGGAGCTGTATGCAGAATGACTCTTCATAAGAGTCCTCTTCAGAAGAGATATGGTACCATCATTTATTCCACTGCCAGCATGTATCAACCTGCTGCCATATCAAGAGAAGCCACAGCAGTGTTAACTGAGCTAACAGTCCATGGAGTCATCACATGGGCTGTGTGGATACTTGTCTTGCTGCAAAAAAGTCCACTTTCTGACTCAAGCATGTGGCATGGTTGTACGATCCATCATGCACAGGCAAGTGAGCACTATGTCTCTCCTTTCTGGCATTATTTGTGCATGATGTAGAGCTCTTGCATAGTGCTGAGTATGATCCCACTGAAGCCTCTGATTCCAAATCTGGGTGACAATCTTGGGAATATGATTGACAATATTATGGAATGATTAAGTACAATCCCTATAGGCCAGTAGCCTACCACTGTCAAATTCTGACACATGCTAGTAGATGTTTCTCCTTCTTACGTGAGGCATAACAAGTTCCTCTTGCAAGCAGCCAACATTCACATGCAATTACAAACTTCTGCACAACTTTTCCTTAGAATAGATACAAAAAGTAAATAGTGTTACTTGTAACTACTTTCTGTGATGTTGCTGAAATACTAATCATTTGTACGAGGTGCTGCCCAAAACATCTAAGAGTTTCATTGTGCTGTTCAAACCAGTAAGAGTACAATATTATGGTGCACATGTCTCAACATACATGTCTTAGCTACTGCTGCACAGACTACAATATTCTGTTGCCACATGTCTCAACATACACATCTTTGCTACTGCTGCACAAAGTTGTGTCATCATGGCACATGCCATTGTGAGCTGTAGTGGCACATGTTAGAATATGTTTCAGTGCTTCTGCAAATTGTGATATGGTTAATGTGAAGGAGCAATGGATTTGCATCAAATTTTGTTTCAAGTTAATGAGAACTGCAGCTGACACCCACTGTATGCTGACAGAGACATTTGGTGAGTGTGCACTGAGTCAAGCAAAAACATTTGAGTGGTTCAAGCACTTCAAGGAAGGCTGAGAATCTGTGGAAGATGACAAACATTTTGACCTACCATCGACATCACAACATTGGAAATGATTGTGAAAGAGCATGATGTGATTCATGAAGACTGAAGGCAGACAACTCACGACGTTAGTAACAGACTTGGGCTGTCATATGGTACATGTCAGTGAATTTTGGCCAATGAACTGAACATGAGATAAGGCAGATAACTCATGACGTTGGTAACAGACTTGGGCTGCCATATGGTACATGTCAGTGAATTTTGGCCAATGAACTGAACATGAGATGACTTGCAGTGAAGTTTGTCCCTCACCTCCTCACCATCGACCAAAGAAACCTCAGGAGTTAAATGTGCACTGAGCTACAACAAAGAGTTTGTGTGTGTCCAAAATTCTTATCCACAGTCATAACATGTGCTTAATCTTGAGTCTATGATTATGTCCCTGAAATGAAGCAGCAATCATCACAATGGGAACCACCATCTTCTACAAGGTCAAAAAGACCTCGATAAGTTTGCAGCAACATGAAGTCTATGGTGATCATTTCTTTTGACATTCAGGGAATAGTGCTTAAGGAGTTTTTTTCCACCTGGTCAGACTGTTAACAGGCAGTTTTATAGTGAGGTTTTGATGTGACATAGGGAATATGTTTGGCACAGATGGCCCAGGTGTAAAAAAACAAAGAATGGTTGTTGCACCACGACAATGCACCTGTGCACACTTCACTCATTGTGAAGGAATGCCTGACCAAAATAAACATGACAATGGTCCCCCACCCTCCTTAATCACCAAATCCAGACCTGTGCAACTACTACAGCTTCCAAAAAATTAAAATCATGTTGAAAGGGTGATGTTTTGGCTCAACTGAAGACATCCAGGTGGAATCGCAACATGTCCTGAAGACCATCTACATTGAAAACTTCCAGGAGTGCTTCCAAAAATGGGAACAATATTGGGATCATTGTGTACATGTCCAAGGTGACTACTTTGAAGGGCCGGCCGCGGTGGTCTAGCGGTTCAGGCGCTCAGTCCGGAACCGCGGGACTGCTACGGTCGCAGGTTCGAATCCTGCTTCGGGCATGGATGTGTGTGATGTCCTTAGGTTAGTTAGGTTTAAGTAGTTCTAAGTTCTAGGGGACTGATGACCACAGATGTTAAGTCCCATAGTGCTCAGAGCCAGAGCCAGAGCCACTACTTTGAAGGTGATGGAGGACATGAGGACATCAGTATAGTTTTCTGATTTTTGAACAAAATTACTGGATATTTTGTGTAGCACCTCATATTATCCAAGCATGTAGTACGTTCATGCCAGTTTGACATTTGCTGCATGCCATCTTCCTGGTGATGCAATTTTTATATCCAGCAGCTTACTAATCAATTTATATATTTCTCTTTCTTGCTAATACAGTATGCTATGTTATGTTTTACCTGTCCAAGTCCAATATCGTGGGTACAATATGGGCAGTATGATACTACTGGACTAACAAATATTCAGCTTGAGACAAAACAGTTATACAGATTCGGTAGGAATTTTCCGCATCATGTTACACAAGTAAAATGAGAAAGTTATTGAGCTCTTTATTTTTGAGAGCGTATGTTATATTCTCACAGCAAACACATCTTAACAGTGTATAGCACAATGCTATATCCATTTAAATTAGTGAGACTGCTGCTGAAATTCTGAAGGCACCAATGATTCTACCTATTGACTTTTAGCTGAAAGTGCAGTCCCAATAAAACTGAGTGTGTTGACTCTACATAAGTTACGTTCACATTCACAAATCAAGCTAATTTTGTATTTACTTTAAGTGTGACATGATCAGTCTCTAAGTATTTTTTGTTTGTTTCTTCAATTAAAACTTTCGGGCTGAGAGGCCATGGTTGACATATGAAACTATTCCTTGATGTTTCATCTCTGACTACAGGAGATATATTGCCATTTTATTTATCAAGATGTCTCCCAAAAGCAGAGACAAAACACCAGAGAATAGTTTTATGTATTGAACATAGCATCTTACCCTACAAATTTTAACTGAAAAAAAAACAACACCAGTTGTAAGGTTTTTAAAATTATTTATTCATTTATTATTGCTGAATTTGGCAAGCCACAGAGAGTGACAATATGAATGCAGACTGTCTAAACCAGAATTATATAGACATATAAGATTTTTTTTTACAAGCCTAAAGCAAAACCATGATTTGATACCCATCTGTGTAATTAAGGTAAGGAGATAAATTATTTTTTACATATCTAATAATGATAACACAATTTTCATCACTGTGATTCTTTTTCAGCGATTTTAAGACTCAGACAACACCTATACTTCTTGCACACAAAGCACTGGCTTACTGATACTTATTATCCAGTTCTGACATTCTCTCTTTCATGATTACTCTATAGAAAAATGGCACAATCACAATAATTTAATTTATACATTTCTCTTACATTTTACTCCTATATTTATGGATGACATATGATGCAGATTGTTCGTCTGAACACTTTTATGGAAACTGTTTTTCAAGCTGTGAAGCAACAAGCAAAGTTATTACATCTGCTGTACACCCTAACTCTTTATCTGCTTTTGCAGGTCTGACCTAATTCAAATCTTTTTCCTGTATTAAGGAACTTGATTTTAATCAAGACATCTAATATCTGGCATATGATTTTTGAAACAAATGACTACAGAATCTTTTCAAAATTGCCGTGGGGATCCAGAGCTATCAAAATGAAAGCCCAAAGCCAAGAATCAGTTCTCTGTTTTGTATACTGCACACACAACACCACGTTTATTATGAGATAAGTTGCATATCAAGAAATCAAGATCTGAGTAATTATTTCAATAATCAGGCTATTTTTGTGTACAGGAGTATATTATGATAAAGGTCCCCACAACACAGCTGAGATTCCTCAAAAATTGAAATGAATAAATAAGAATGATCTAACTTTTTGGAACATCCACTATATATTGCTCTCTCAGTAACATATTAAGAATAGGATATCTTATACTACAGTACATAGTACTGAAACATACCGCTGGATCTGATGGTGGAACGTACTGTGGCTTCTGACCCAGATCAATATCAACTGTCCATTCATATGGTGGATCATTCTCTGGACAATTCAAGTCCTGCAGAAGAACACTACATATCTGCTTTGCTGTGAGAGTTGGGGTGTTATCAATTATGTACACCATTATATCCTGTAGAATAAATTAAATAACATAAGTTGTCATAGCATGTAACAGAAGATGGTTTATCAATATAGATCATAGTACTAGTAACAATAAGAGACCATCGGGAAACAAATCCAGAGAATAGCAGAATGCTATTTTTATATTAAGAAGCAGCTTCTGATATAATTACTGGTTTTTATTGCCCATAGTGATTTCTATACTACATACATTTGTAACCAGTTACAAGCACTAAAGCCATAAATTGAGAAAAATTCAACTTGTTCCTACGATTGTATCTACTCTGTAATGCACTCTCAGATGCATAATGGAGGGGAGCCTGTCATTGTACAAATACTGACAAATGCTGTTCCCATGCTATTCATGGTCATGGTACACTAAATGATTACATATAAATGACAATATGGAAAGGATAGATTGTTACTCATTGTACAGAGGAGGCGCTGAGTCTCAGACAGGCACAGTGAAAAAAAGACTGCTCAAATATTAAAGCTTTTGGACAGATTCCTTCTCTGCAGCAGAAAACACACACACATTCCCGCAAGCACAATTCATAAACATGTGGCCACTGTCTCAGGGCACTAGAGTCTGGCTGTTACAGCATCTGATGAAGCAGCAATCTCCTGGGATGAGTGATGGGGGTAAGGGGGAGGCATGAAGCATGGAGAGAGAGGGGATGGCAGGGAGGGGGAGGGACAGCAGGCTGTGGGTGGGGGAAGATTCTAGTGCTGCCTGGTGAAGCATGCAGGAACTTTGTGGGGAAAGGACGGGACTGATAGTCACAGCATCGGGAGGCTGTGCTAGGGAAGGGTGTGCAAGGGGGGAGGGGGGGGGGAGGAGAGAAGTAGAGAAGAGGAAAGGACTTGTAAGTGTATTGGCAGGCTAGAAGATTTATGTAGTGCTGGAGGGGGAGCAGGGAAGGGGATAGAGAGGAGGGAGACAGGGACTAGCACAGAGGGGGTGAGTAGTAACAGAATGAAGGGTATGTTGTAGGGAGAGTTCCCAGCTGCCTAATTCAGAAAAGCTGGTGTTGTTAGGAAAAATCCAGGTGGCAAAGACTGTGGAGCAGTCATTAAAATGAAGCACTACTTAATTCTGGATGGTATATTCAGGAATTAGGTGGTTCAACCATCTCTTGGCCACAGTCTGGCATTGGCCACACAAGCGGACATTCAGTTTGTTAGTTGTCACACCCACACAGAAAGCAGCACAGTGGCTGCAGTTCAGTTGGTGGATCACCTGGCAGATTCCACAGGTGGCCCTGCCTTTGATCAGATAGGGGATGCCTGTGGGGGGATTAGAGTAGGCAGTAGTAGGTGGGTGTATGGGACAGGTCTTGCACTCTAAGTCTACTGAAGTGGTATGAGCCACGAGGAAAATGATTGGAAGCAGCGTTTGAGTAGGGAAAGACAAGGAATTGCATAGGGTGAGTGGGTGGCAGAATACCTCAGTGGAAGAGGTGTGTAGGAGATTTCTCATTTCAGGTTATGATGACTGGCTGTCAAAACTCTGTTGCTCCAGCCCTGGGTGATACTGAGCCACAAGAGGAGTGCTCCTTTGTGGCTGGGCAGAGGACAAATGATGGGAGATTTGCTTGGAGAGGGACAGATGTCACTACAGATCAATGAGCATGCATGGCTAGGTTGTATGGAAGGGATTTCTTAGTGTGACGTGGGCAATAGCTGTCAAAGTGATAGTAATGTTGGTGGTTGGTAGGTTTGCTGTGAATGGAAGTACTGATGTATTCATCCTTGAGGTGGGGTTCAACATCAAGTAAGGTAGCTTGCTGGGTGGAGGAGGGTCAGGTGAAGTGAGTGGGAGAGAAGGTGTTGAGTTTCTGGAGGAATGAGGATATTATGTCGTCACCCTCAATCAACGTCATGAAGATGTTATTAATGAATCTGAATGAGGTGAAGGGTTTGGGATTCTGTTTGGTTAGGAAGGATTTCTGTAGATGGCCCATGAATAGTTCGGCATGGGATGGTATCATATGGGTGTCCATTGCTGCAGCACAGATCTGTTTGTAGGTTATGCTTTTATAGAAGTTATTTGTGTGAGAATTTAATTGGTCAAGGTGACCAGGAAGTAGGTAGTAGTTCAGGTGTCAGTTGGGCATTGAGAATGGTAGTGTTTAATTGCAGCAAGGCTGTGAGCATTGGGAAATTTAGTGTTGTGGGAGATGGCATCATTATTACATATGTGCCCCTTACATATACACTGAAGAGCCAAAGAAACTGGTACACTTGCCTAATATCGTGTAGAGTCCCCGCGAGCACACAGAAACACCAAAACACAATGTGGCATGGACTTGACTAATGTCTGAAGTAGTTTTTGAGGGAACTGACATTATGAATCCTGCAGGGCTGTCCATAAATCCCTAAGAGTACAAGGCAGTGGAGATTTCTTCTGGACAGAATGTTGCGTGGCATCCCAGATATGCTTAATAATGTTCATGTCTGGGGAGTTTGGTGGCCAGCGGAAGTGTTTAAACTCAGAAGAGTGTTCCTGGAGCCACTATGTAGCAATTCTGGACGTGTAGGGTGTTGCATTTTCCTGCTGGGATTGCCCAGGTCTGTCAAAATGCTCAATGAACATGAATTGATGCCGGTGATCAAACAGGATGCTTACGTGTGTGTCACCTGTCACAGTCTTATCTAGACAAATCAGGGTCCCATATCACTTCAACTGCACAAGCCCCACATCATTACAGAGCCTCCACCAGCCTGTACAGTCCCCTGTTGATATGCAGGGTCCATGGGTGCATGAGGTTGTCTCCATACCCATACGTGTCCACCTGCTCTAAACAATTTTAAATGAGACTCGTCCAACCAGGCAACATGTTTCCAATCATCAAAAGTCCAATGTCAGTGTTGACGGTCCCAGGTGAGGCGTAAAGGTTTGGTCGTGCAGTCATCAATGGTACACAAGTGGGCCTTCATCTTGGGAAACCCATATCGATCATTTAATACCAGTTGTTAGAGCTTCTTCCCATTCTATGCACATACAAATTGCAGGATGTATGATAGAGAACTGTTCCTCTCTGTCTCTTGAAATTGGAGTCATTATTGTCCTCACAGCAACCTACAATGTGTAACTTTATCACCATCTCAGACATCCAAATGAACCTCAATTTTGTGATACATTCTTCACAGGAAAAGTTGTTCTGTGACTACCTTTATTACTAATTTCAGTCCTGGTAAGATACACTTGATCAAATGGGTATCCAACTGTGAGACAATCTATCTTATGTGCCATCTGATGTACAGCAAGTGATATGATTTCTGTTGCAGCATAATGACAGCTAAACTTTCAATAACAATGAACTGGCAAGCAATAATAATAAGAAAAACACTCTCTGAACCATAAAGACCCATCTTCAGAAGATTAACAGGTTATACAGTCTCTTTCTACTGCCCTGGGGTAAAATAGTGACCATCTAACAAATAAATCCCCCACATGAACCATGGACCTTGCCATTGGTGGGAAGGCTTGCGTGCATCAGCGATACAGGTACCCGTACTGTAGGTGCAACCACAACAGATGTTGAGAGGCCAGACAAACGTGTGGTTCCTGAAGAGAGGCAGTAGCCTTTTCAGTAGTTGCAGGGGCAACAGTTTGAATGACTGACTGATCTGGCCTTGTAACACTAATCAAAACGGTGTTGCTATGCTGGTACTGCGAACGGCTGAAAGCAAGGGGAAACTACAACTGTAATTTTTCCCGAGGGCATGCAGCTTTACTATATGGTTAAATGATGATGACATCCTCTTGAGTAAAATATTCCAGAGGTAAAAATAGTCCCCCATTCAGATCTCCAGGCAGGGACTACTCAGGAGGGCGTTGTTATCAGGAGAAAGAAAACTGGCATTCTATGGATCGGGGCATGGAATGCCAGATCCCTTAATCGGGCTGATAGGTTAGAAAATTTAGAAAGGGAAATGGATAGGTTAAAGTTAGATATAGTGGGAATTAGTGAAGTTCAGTGGCAGGAGGAACAAGACTTCTGGTCAGGTGAATACAGGGTTATAAATACAAAATTAATTAGGGGTAATGCAGGAGTAGGTTTAATAATGAATAGGAAAATAGGAATGCGGGTAAGCTACTACAAACAGCATAGTGAACACATTATTGTGGCCAAGATAGGTATGAAGCCAACACTACCACAGTAGTACAAGTTTATATGCCAACTAGCTCCACAGATGACGAAGAGATTGATTAAATGTATGATGAGATACAAGAAATTATTCAGATAGTGAAGGGAGATGACAGTTTAATACTCATGGGTGACTGGAATACGATAGTAGGAAAAGGAAGAGAAGAAAACATAGTAGGTGAATATGGAATGGGAGTAAGGAATGAAAGAGGAAGCTGCCTGGTAGAATTTTGCACAGAGCATAACTTAATCATAGCTAACACTTGGTTCAAGAATCATAAAAGAAGCTTGTATACATGGAAGAAGCGTGGTGATACTGGAATGTCTCAGATATATTATATAATGGTAAGACAGAGATTCAGGAACTAGGTTTTAAACTGTAAGACATTTCCAGGGGCAGATGTGGAGCCTGACCATAATCTATTGGCTATGAACAGTAGATTAAAACTAAAGAAACTGCAAAAAGCTGGGAATTTGAAGAGATGGGACCCGGATAAGCTGAAAGAACCAGAGGTTGTAGAGAGCTTCAGAGAGAGCATTAAGGAACTATTGACAAGAATGGGGGAAAGAAATACAGTAGAAGAAGAATGGATAGCTTTGAGAGATGAAATAGTGAAGGTAGCAGAGGATCAAGTAGGTAAAAAGACAAGGGCTAATAAAAATCCATGAGTAACAGATGAGATATTGAATTTAATTGATGAAAGGATAAAATATAAAAATGCAGTAAATGAAGGAGGCAAAAAGGAATACAAACATCTCAAAAATGAGATCAACAGGAACTGCAAAATGGCTAAGTGGGGATGGCTAGAGGACAAATGTAAGGATGTAAAGGTGCATATCACTAGGGGTAAGATAGATACTGCCTACAGGAAAATTAAAGAGACCTTTGGAGAAAAGAGAACCACTTGCATGAATATCTAGCGCTCAGATGGAAACCCAGTTCTAAGCAAAGAAGGGAAAGCAGAAAGGTGGATGGAGTGTATAGAGGATCTATACAAGGGTGATGTTCTTGAGGACAGTATTATAGAAATGGAAGAGAAAGTAGGTGAAGATGAAATAGGAGATATGATACTGCATGAAGAGTTTGACAGAGCACTGAAAGACCTAAGGCAAAACAAGGCCCTGGGAGTAGACAACATTCGATTAGAACTACTGACAGCCTTGGGAGAGCCAGGCGAAACAAAACTCTACCATCTAGTGAGCAAGATGTATGAGACAGGTGAAATACCCTCAGACTTCAAGAAGAATATAACAATTCCAATCCCAAAGAAAGCAGGTGTTGACAGATGTGAAAATTACCGAACTATCAGTTTAATAAGCCGTGGCTGCAAAATACTAACACGAATTCTTTACGGTCAAATGGAAAAACTGGTAGAAGCTGACCTCAGGGAAGATCAGTTTGGATTCCATAGAAATGTTGGAACTCATGAGGCAATACTGACCCTACGACTTATCTTAGAGGATAGATTAAGGAAAGGCGAATCGACGTTTCTAGCATTTGTAGACTTAGAGAAAGCTTTTGACAATGTTGACTGGAAAACTCTCTTTCAAATTCTGAAGGTGGCAGGGGTAAAATACAGGGAGCGAGAGGCTATTTACAATTTGTACAGAAACCAGATGGCAGTTATAACAGTCACGGGGGCATAAGAGGGAAGCAGTGGTTGGGAAGGGAGTAAGACAGGGTTGTAGCCTATCCTCGATGTTATTCAATCTGTATATTGAGCAAGCGGTAATGGAAACAAAAGAAAAATTTGGAGTAGAAATTAAAATCCATGGAGAAGAAATAAAAACTTTGAGGTTCACCAATGACATTATAATTCTGTCAGAGACAGCAAAGGACCTGGAAGAGCAGCTGAACGAAATGGACAGTGTCTTTAAATGAGGATATAAGATGAACATCAACAAAAGCAAAACGAGGATAATTGAATGTACTCTAATTAAATCGGGTGATGCTGAGGGAATTAGATTACGAAATGAGACACTTAAAGTAGTAAATGAGTTTTGCTATTTGGGGAGCAAAATACCTGATGATGGTCAAAGTAGAGGATATAAAATGTAGACTGGCAATGGCAAGGAAAGAGTTTCTGAAGAAAAGAAATTTGTTAACATTGAGTATAGATTTAAGTGCCAGGAAGTCGTTTCTGAAAGTATTTGTATGGAGTGTAGCCATGTATGGAAGTGAAACAGGGATGATAAATAATTTAGACAAGAAGAGAATAGAAGCTTTCAAAATGTGGTGCTACAGAAGAATGCTGAATATTAGATGGGTAGATCACATAACTAATGAGGAGATATTGAATAGAATTGGAGAGAAGAGAAATTTGTGGCACAACTTGACTAGAAAAAGGGATCGGTTGTTAGGGCATATTCTGAGGCATCAAGGGATCACCAATTTAGTATTGGAGGGCAGCGTGGAGGGTAAAAATCATAAAGGGAGACTAAGATATGAATACACTAAACAGATTCAGAAGGATGTAGATTGCAGTAGGTACTGGGAGATGAAGAAGCTTGCACAGGATAGAGTAGGATGGAGAGCTGCATCAAACCAGTCTCTGGATTGAAGACTACAACAACAACATAGCAAATAAAACATTTTTATTATACATTTTAATGTCAGGTCAGACAAATGTCTGTCTTGGGGACTCCCAGCTGCCAAGCATACTCTCTAGAATGACTCGAAGGACCTGAATGCTTGTTACATCACACAAGCTATTTGGATCCTCCCACTTGATACTAGTTTTCTTGAATGACATTTGGAAATGGAAAATTGCCCATCCTTGTGTCCCAGTGCCCTCCTGGGCTTAATGTTATATGTATTGCATCATTGTTTTCTCCAGCAATAATTTTTCATTGCACTATTCATTTCTGCTACCCATAACCTATCTTTTCTTCTCACTGTTATCTTTGGACTGTGGCTGGCACAGTCGTTACCAATGTGCAATCTTTGACCTGTACACTCTGACACTTCCCCCTTCATCTTTGTCCAGTTTCATCCTCACTAATGGTGTGTCTTTCTCATCTGGGGAAGCGAGTGACCTGCCCTTCCTTTTAACTTTTCCAAACCTATCCATATATTATCTATGAGGAAGGAATTATTAGTTTTGAAAGCTAGGAAGTGCATCACTGGTACTTTTATGTGTCTGCAGACAGGCAAACACATTCATTCACACAAGCAAGCACACCTTATGCATACATGACCACCCTCTCCAGCAGCTCAGACCTATCCCAGCCACTGGAAATGAGTCATGTGAGTGTGAGGTGTGCTTGCTTGTGTGAATGAATGTGTGTGTGTTTCCTTCAATGAAGAAGGATTTGGCTGAAAGCTAATGTGTAAGTTTCTTTTCGTTGTGCCTGTCTGCAACTCTGTGTGTCATTTTTATGGTGTGTAGCAATTAGGACCATTGATATTTTTGAAAATATCGAGAATCCGATACATCAATATTTAAAAAAAATGAAATATTATTATCGACCACTGACAAAAAATATCCATGTATCGACAAAAAATTACCAACATACAGGCCAATACAAATATCAACATACAGGCCTATAAAAATATTGACTGCACAATGTAAATATACTGCTGGTTTTAAATAATTTATCGTTAGATATTCTGTACATCAACAGGCTAGCTGCCTGCTTATCCACATAGAGCAAGAACTGAAAGGCAGCCAGATGGTGGCAAATAGTAATGGTAAAGTTCTTAGTTTATGTAAAAACTCATGTTTTGATGGGGAAAAGTGTAAAACATGTGGAAAGTACTGAAAACCAGAATCACGTGCAAGGAATGTAATGACTTGTATCATTTTCGATGTGCAAAAGTGGATTCATTGGTGAAAGAAAATAATGAATTTATAACATGCTGGAACTGTAGTCAGTGCTGCATTAAGAGCTCAGATAACAATCATAGAGCAAAAATTTGTAATTGTAGGTGTGGTGTGTGAATTTGAACAACAGCACCTGATGAACAAATGTAGGCCTAAACTAAAAACCAAGGAAAGCTTTCCTACTGTCATTACTCAAAACAGGTTTCAAATTCTCAATGAAATAGTGGAACAAGAACAAGTTCAGTCCATGCAAATTAGAATTAATCCTTCCAGCATAAAAAATAAAATAAAATAAAATAAAACTGTCAGTGATAAGTTCAGAAAACACCAAGTCCCAAAATGGTGTGCATACCATGAAACTAAACATGAATAAACCATTCAAGGAAATGGAACCTGTGAAAGTAGATGCAAGAAATCGTCCCTAGAGAAAAACAGAAGAAATGACGACAATCAGAAACACAAGAAGGGCCGGATTCTGTTATATGGAGACAGCCATGGACGTGAAATAGCGCAAAACATCGCAAATAAAACATCGCAAATATGCAAGACAACTTTGCAGCTGTAGGCAACATCCAGCCTGGAGCCCCTCTTTCTGCTGTGGTGAAGGCGTGCATGCAGGATTGTGACTCCTCCTCATCCACTGATTGTGTTGTTATTATGGGAGGTTCATATGATGTAGCAAGAAATCAAGCAAATGATGCAATTAGATATATGAAAATGGTGCTGGGTAAGTTAAATGACACTAAAACAATTGTTGTCAACATTCCACATATGCATGATCTTATGAAACAGTCTATTGTGAACCGGGAAGTTCATAAAACAAATGATAGGATTAAAGCTCTATGTAGTAAATTTCAGAATGTGTCTCTAGTAAATGTCAGATATCTAGAAAGGGATCTGCACACATCTCATGGTCTGCACATGAACAAAAGAGGCAAAAAGGTTGTTAGTAGCAAAATTATTGCGGAAGTCAAGTGATGAAAAGAATTCCATTGCCATGGGGTGGTACAATCCACCCCAACAAAATCTGCCACAACACCAGCCACCGCTGGCAAGCCAGGGAAACTTGTAAAGCCTGCTGACCTCATTTGCTAGTCCAAAATTATCCTCTATGGTCCAGCAGGTAAAACTCAGCCTTAAAATCATACACCAGAATCTTGGTAGTCTTAGAAATAAGCATAATGATCTAGATGTAATTTCATGGATTGACAAACTCTATACATTAGTTGTAACTGAACATTTGTACAATGAAGTTCTGATTAGCATTCATCAGCCACTGTTTAAGAAATTCTGCACAGTCTTCAGTAGAAAAGACAAGGCTGGAGGAGGTGTAGCAATTTTCACTGTAAATGAAAGTAATTTTAATGTTATTGATGTGAGTGCCTTCTGCCTGGAAGGAGTTTCAGAATTTGCTGCAATAAACCTAACATGGGGTAGAGATAACATAACAGTTATTGATGTTTACAGGCCACCTGCAGCAGATATCTTTTTTGTAAATCTTCTGAACTTGCTTGTATATATAGACACATTTTCTGGGCCAAATAGTTACAGGGGTTCTAAATATAGATTTATTAACAAATGATGTCAAAAGCAAAAAGTTATATTGTCTGTGTGATGAATTTAACCTGACCCCACTCATTCAGGAACTCACTAGAGAAATTGTCAATAGTAAAACATGTCATGACAAAATAATAACAAACATGACCCACCTATCCCACAGTGCATCTGTTTTAAAACTAGCCATCTCAGATCACCGTGCAGTACAGCTTAAATTGGAGCTCCATGAGGCCCCCACTGTCACCACAAAGCAATAGTTTGTAACTAAAAGAATAATGTATAATGATAACATAAATAGACTAATCTGCATGCTAGCACATATAAAATAATTTGAAAATAATAGCTTTTCATATGATAGCTTTGCTGCTGACTTCTATTACTGCTTTGATACCACATGCCCACCTGCTAGCAAAAAAATGACGCAAACAAAAAATATAAACAAAATATTTGGGTAAATATTAATGGCACTGAAGCTAGGGAAAAATTAGAACTACTCCACAGTGCAAAGCTGAATACTAGAAGAATTCCTGAGCTGAAGGAAGCCTTCAAAATATATCAAGCACACTATAAGGATTTACTCACACAGAAGAGGAGCAACTATGTTGCAAATAAACTTCAAAACTCACACAACATAACTGCTGGCATCTGGGCAGTCAAACAGTTTTCGAACTTGCAATGACAAATCCTGTCTGGACTTTACTATTAACCACAATGGCAAGCTCATAAAAGTCCAACTGGAAATTGTAAATATTTTTAATGAATATTTTTCTTCCATAGGGGAAGCCATAAATGACAAACATAAAAACATGCACTAGCCCAATTTTAAAGGTAATACATGTGACCATAGTATATATCTAGCCTCCACAAACTGTATAGAAATAATGGACATCATTAGCTCTCTAAAACCCTCTAATTCAGCTGGGCATGATGGCCTAAATATTAATGTTTTAAAAGCCTGTAGCCATAATGTCTCTGTACCTCTGTCTGTAGCAGTCAACAATATAATAGAATCAGGCACCTTTCCAGACAGACTAAAAATAGCACAGGTAACACCCATTTTTAAAAAAGGTGACAACAACAAAATAGAAAACTACAGACCAGTCTTCATCCTTCCTGTCTTTTCCAAAATAGTTGAGAAAGTTATGTAAAACAGGATTATAAACTTTAACAAATACAACCTTATGTTTGAAAATCAAAATAGATTCCTAAAAGGTAAATCAACTAGCACTGCAGCTGCTCAACTAACTGAAGAGGTGTTAGGGGGTATTGAAAGCAAGGAACATGTGGCGGGTGTATACCTAGACCTGGAAAAAGCCTTTGATTCTGTGAATGTTGACATCCTATTAGACAAGCTATGGAACATGGGCATTAGAGGTGCTGCTTATGACCTAATAAAGTGTTATATGAGCAATAGAAAACAGTTCGTTCTGCTTAAAACGGAAAGTGGTGTCTACAAATCAGAGATCACTTACATAAAATATGGCATGCCCCTAGGTTCGGTGTTTGGCTCCCTTCTGTTCTTGATCAATGTAAATGATACTAAATGCTGTACTATAAATTCCAAAATTGTTATGTATTCCAATGTCACGTCCATTGTGTGTAAAAAGGAATCATGTAATGAACTAAAGGCCGAGAGTAATAATGTGACAAAAGAAATTGTTCAGTTTTTTAATGAAAGCCACTTAAATGTAAGCACCAGTAAAACATGTTTGATGGAGTTTAACAAAAGTAGTTTGAATAATGAAATCAAATTATACATTGGCAACGAACTGGTAAAGAAAGAGTCTAGTGTAAAATTTCTTGGCCTAACAATTCAAAGCAACCTGAAATGGGAGACACATATTGACTCCCTAGCAACTAAGTTGTCAAAAAATGTATTTCCAATCAGTACTATTAGCAAGTTCTGTAAAGACACTGTAGTCCTAAAGACTGCATACCATGCTCTTTTCTCCTCTCACTTGAACTATGGTATTGAAATTTTGGGGGCAACAACCAAAGCTAATCTAGAAAGCTACTCATTCTTAAAAAAAAAAGGGGTGTGAGAACAATCTGTGGAACAAATTTTAGGGAATCTTGTCGCAACTTGTTTCCAAAAACAGGGGTGTTAACTGTTATAAACACATACATTCTAAAAGCCATATTGCTTGTGAAAGGACTGCATCCAAACACTTGTTTGGATTTCCACCAGTACAATACTAGAAATAAAGAAAGATTTTACATTGGCAACCACAGAACAGCAATTTATGAAAAGAGCCCTCAGTAAGCAGGAATAAAATTAGCTAATACACTGCCTAGAGCAGTCATGGCTCTTCCTACAATTAAACTGAAACATCAGCTTAAGAAATTTTTAATAAAACACCCTTTCTACGCATTAGAAGAGTACCATACCTATATGAAGAACAACAAATGCTTTGTGAAATTATGTGAATAGAAATCAGTATACATCTTACTGTAATTTTGTTGTAAATTAATGACGTATTCAGAAGAATGTGTCTTGTGTATTGCGCAAATAACTGTAACCATTACTGTTTCTTTGTGGATGTGCAGTGTACCATTCGATGTTGAATAAAGCTATTATTATTATTATTGTTAGAGAGCTGTGCAGTTCATTTTACAGAAAGAATAATTGTGTTTTACAATATGGAACACAAACAGCCCTTCTTCCACAGTGATACATACATTTACCTTCCTCTGTTTGTAGTTTATTTGTACTTTAAATGGAAGTTCTGCTGCTAGAAGTTCTCACAGAATCTGCAAACAGGTGCTTCTTTATGTGCAGCATTATATCAACACATCCTCCACGTTCAATGGAAAAAAATTAATGACACATACTTGTGGTTTCCTTCATGAAAGAGAATTTGTCTTTCGTGGTTTTCTTTTCCCCATGTTAATAGACATTATCTAGTCTCACACTTGGCAAACAACAGACAACAGAGCTCATTAAATCAAGCTTGCCGAATCCAGTGTTGAAACTGCCACCTATTTCTCATTGTTGTCTGTAACTGTCCGAAGACATTATGTTGTTTGCATCTACTGCAAATTTATGTCATCAGACAGTGAATTCCTAACTACAAATAGAATGGAACACTGATAAACCTGTAACGTTCTTTAACAAAAACTTGTTACATCAGTCCCTCTCATCTGCAGTAGCAAATAATCATTACTAGAGATGGGCAAAGTGAATCACATAACTGTTTCAAAACGATTGAAACAGCCAACGTGATGTTTTGGAATGCTGTTTCAAAACAGTGAAACAGTTTGTGTTTTGTAATTGTATGGGCCTTCACATTATATCATCTTGAGTGTCTACTGTATAAATATTGTCATAAAAACATAAATGAGGTGCGAGAGCACCAATCATGTCACAGAAAGTATGAAACTTTCACTTACGCATCTTGCCAATTTCGTATTTCCTGCAGCAAATGCACTGCTTTCATGTCATGTGACTTTCATAGTTTCCAATTGGCTGAGGACAGACCTTGTATGTTTCAGATAACGGATTTTGCTAAACTGGTTCCCCTGGTATTCTAGTGCCTAATTTTGATAGGTTTTGTGATTGATAATTTGTACGTGCTCTTGAAAAGTCATATCATGAGGTACAATTTATTGAGATAGCATTCTGGGAAGTGAGGCAATGAATTAACATTTACTCACAGTTAAATTTTCCATTGCTTTTTATACAGAGCAGGGTGCAAAGTGACTGGTGCACACAGATCAAAAAATTACCATAAAAACTGGAGGATATAGCACAATGGTCAAGTATGGCAGTTTTTCCATCAAACATTCACAAGTTAGCTGGATACAGCTCATAAGATGTACACTTGATAGAACTGGAAAACATGTTAAAACATTCCAAGGTAACTGAAATGCAGAGATCGGTATGTTTTCTTGAAGTATAAAATCCAGACTAAAATTTAAACAATTCATACAGTGTAATGCCTTTCTGGTACCTATATCATGGCAGATCTGGCTCTACACCACTTATAGTTCTTGCTAAAGAAGTTTGTTTGGTGTACAGGTGTATGGAGTTCCCTCAAGTACTCACAGCAAGCAGATATATTACCATTTTACAATAAACTTCCCCAGAAAATCAGAGATGAAGTGAAGCTGCTGTTGAAATGCAATTTTTATCACAGTATCTGAACAAAAGTTTCAAATACCGGTACCATTGTTGATCTGGCTGAGAATTATTTATGATACATAAGTGTAGTGGATGGGTGCCAGGAGGTGCCATATTAAAACTCATTTGAGCTTTTCAAATGATTTATTTTTTCCACTACAGAGCTTCATTGACCTCGCTCCATTTCACAGGCCCCCCATTGCTGAGGTAGCACCTCAGCGGCCTGTGCAACGCACTGTGTTGAGCCGGTCTTTTACGCCAGCTGCAGAGTTCCTATTATGTCAGGATGGCCGTGCTAGCAGCCGACTCAGCAGCCACTGTCACTGTTGACTCCGTACTGCTCCGTTGGGAGCCGTAGACCAGCCACACTGCTGCTTCTTCCTCAGCTGGCATAGCTGGGAATGCGGCGGCAATGACCGCTCCCGTTCTGGCGTACAAACCTGCGGCCCTCATCTTGTAAGTGTCCAGCGTGTATTGGGAGCCGATACAACTGTCCGTGGTAGCGAGCTGAAGAGCGACCCACCCTGGCTGGCTGTGGACCACACGTTGGCCTCAGAGGGTCGAACCAATGACTCGCTGTGGACTGGGATGCTGTCGCCCCATCTGTTGCCATGTGTCGCCGGTAGTGTGACATGCCCCGCCGTCAAGGAAAGCTGCCACACTTGAATGAATCTTGTTAGAAAACCACACCTATTTATACTCGGCTTCGCGGGTCTGTTTCACTAACGCATCACTCCGAGTCACGTATGCCCCATACCACGGTTGCCCTAGTGGGCCCTTCTTCCTATAGCTTGTGACATGCGAACCGCTGCATTTACAATTTTCAGTGGTTCAATGGCCCCTGTGGCCTCCATTCCACTTCGCAACTGCTGGTCAGCATAACTTACTGCAATCCAGCCCACACCCAGCTGTAACTTGTGTGCTCCGAAATACTGCACCAAATCTAACTTCCCTATCTTAAACTGTGGTGCCACTACATTATTCCCCTCTTCAGAAAAATCTGGTCCCTGGGTCGTCCTTTAACTAACTCTTAAACTTGTTTGGATTGACACTTATGACATGCTTACTTACTACCAGAAAACTTAAATGTGATCTAGTGCCCCCTTAAAACCATGACGTAAAACAAAATGTAAAAATTCCTTACTGGTCAACCACTGCTTGATCAACCCTTTACCTACTCATCTCATGCCCTCGGTATCCAATCCTCTGGGACTTGGACTACCCTTGGTTCCCTTTCGGAATTAGCTCTCCATATGATCAGAAAGAAAACAACACATAACAGAGTTAAAGCTGCGATGACACATGGCACAGAGGTGCTCAAAATTATCATTATTTGCCATTGCCTTTCCCTATACTGTGCGACATGTTGAACAAGCTGTTTGGCTGATATGCGCCCCTCTTGCTCTTTAATGAACTGGTTTACGGATCTCGACAGACCTGGTTCCAAAGTTTGATTTAACAAGGTCAGATTCTGCCTTGGCAAAAACTCTAAAGTGGTTTCTGGCCAGTACAGCTGTGGCTGTGTAACATTCAATTGTGTGACTCCTGAAATTGACACTGGCAGATGGAAGGTTGGTCCTATTATGTTCCACTTAGTTCCATTGATAAAATTCCGCTCCCCTCGAGCTCTACACGTTTTGCTTCTGTAAACACTCCTTGCTCAAAACAACTTGTCACTACTATAAAATTCTTGTAGGGTGGAGAAGATCCAATGCATCCTGACTCATTGCAAGTTCAATTTTGGTTCCACAATGTCCCTTGGACAGTCGATTCCTTTCCACCTGTCTAAAAATAATTGCACCGTGCATGTGTCTGGATTGGTACTTCCCATGTAATTCCTCCCTTGCCATCTCAGCGTATTGGTTTCTAATTGCCGAGATCAACAATATCTCTTTAGTTTTCACTTCCATAAATTTGCTCAATGCTCCCCACTTCACTGGATATGGGTGGACCGTGTAACACTGAAACTTTGCGTTCTTCCCCATAACCGGGAATTGGACCAAAATATACACTCTTGCGCGGTCGGTTTTTACCCTTACCATTGCAACATGTTAGAAAAATGGCAAATTCTTCTTGCTGGGCTCCATTATTAAATATAACCCTGACAGTAGTTCCTTCTGTGCCTTGCGCAACCCTCATAAAGACTGGTCAGGTGGTAACAAATCGGTACTTATCTGGCCTTACAATGC
Source organism: Schistocerca americana (assembly GCF_021461395.2). Taxonomy (NCBI): domain Eukaryota; kingdom Metazoa; phylum Arthropoda; class Insecta; order Orthoptera; family Acrididae; genus Schistocerca; species Schistocerca americana. The sequence continues at coordinate 848,036,733 of NC_060120.1, read as the reverse complement.
ATGATGCAGCACTTCTTGCAGATTTGTTATTACTCCTTGCACATCCCACACACTGTCAGCTACTTCTTGCAAAAGTCTGGTTTACACCACCCTGCTGTCTAATACTTCCAGATGCCCCTGTAGGGTTCCCAGGTTACCATTTATGATGTCTTCCGATGCCTTAGCGTATTCCACTACCTGCCCTGCTAATGCGCGGAGCAACCGTGTGTTATTCAGGACTTCCCTTCCAATGTCCCTATCTGAGTTACATGCCAAGCTTCCATTGCCCTACTCTCCTCTGCGAGTTGCTTCACCACTTCCACCGTGTTGTTCAGTTCTCTTATATCACTTATCTGTGGTTCCAAAAACTGTCTTCAAAATTTTTCCCCCTGCGTTCAGCCATCCTCGTTTCTGTTTTATCCATGGTACCACTTCCTCCATCCATCCTACCTGCTTTGCTTCCGTAGCATCTTATAAGCCTCATGCAATTTCTTATACTCCCCTGCAACTTCCTTCAGCATTCCCTTGCCCTCTGCACATTGCCTAAGCTCTTCGAACACTTCCTCAATCCTCCTTATTTCATTCCACATTTCCCATATGTTCCATACCAACTTTAATGCCCACTGGTGACTTGACACCACCACATCTTCCTGCCTTGAGTACAGCACACCCCCATCCAGGTGGTGAAGCTGTAAGGCATCCACCCCAATGATGAAGAGATGAATCACAACCACCGTTCACCATTTCAGTGATCTGAGGACAGGGATCACCATCACTCTTCCTCCCTCTTCAGAAGGACTGCTGCCTCTATCAGGCTCACAATACTCGAAAACACATATAAAATACAATGCCTAATTAATCTACACGAACCCAATGATACATGACACGGAAAAAAACCACTACAAATAATCTACTATTTTCTAGAACGCAAAGCATACGGTATTTCATGTTGTACTCTATCTTCCTGGTTTCCTCTGTGCATAGCACCTCTCTTCACTCTCTCTTTCTTCCTCTTTCCTTCCCGTGACACACCTGGAATCACATCCGGGCAACCCTTAAATGCCCGTAATCGCCCAATGTGTACTATCATTGTTCTAGTTGGCAGCTGAAGCTGAACATTAATGGGAGATGTGGTTTAACAACTTGGTATGGCCCTTGATACCTCGTGAGGAATTTCTTCATTTTCCCTTTTTGCATATAAGGGCTGGACAGCATTATCCATTGCCCCACTCTATACTGCGGTAAACTTCCTTTCCAATTCACTGCGTCTTCCTGCCTTTCCAAAGCCTTTGTATTTGCCTTTTGTACCCATTTCCAAACATCCCGAATTGTTCTCATGAATTGACGTACAGATTCACCAGTCCTTCCTTTCTGTAGCTTCACTAAATCAAACGATGACGGCATTTTTCACCTGTACACTACCTCATATGGAGGCAAACCAGTATTTGTATGGAATTTTGCATTATATGTGCGTACAATATGCTTCAAATAGTCATCTCACTGATGGTGATGAGAATATACATTAAAACTCAGCATCTTCCCAATCGTTCTGTGTACCTATTCTGTCCTTCCGTTCACCTGTGGATGCAACACGCTCATCCTCAACTTCTTTATGTTCAACAATTTACATAGTTCCTTCATTAAATTCGACATGAAGTTGGTCCCTTGGTCAGTAATTATTGTCTCTGGTACACCAAACTTTAAAATCCAGTTATTTACTAACACTTGCACGACCATTGCTGCCTGTTGATTTGGCATAGCCACCATCTTCACATACCTTAAAAAATGGTCTATTATTGTCAGAACGAATCTGTTCCCAGATGGTGTTCGCCTAAAAGGTCCTAAGACATCAATCTGCAGAAAAGAGAATGGACATGTTGCTTCTGGTAATCGTTGGATCTGTTTCCGACTCAAATCTGCTCTCTGCACACATGGTATGCAATTCTTGACATACTGATTCACATCTCCTTTCCTACCTCTCCACCAATACCTCTCCGCCACTCTTCTATTCGACGCTCTACACCCTCCATGACCGGATAACATGTGATCATGTGCTTCCCTTCAAACCTCGTCCGTCAGTTTCGCTGGCACTACTACCCTTGGCCCTAACTTCGTCTCCCTGCACAGAAGACCATCGAACACATTAATCTGTGGCTGTGTTCAATACAATTTACAATCATTGTCCGCATCCTGTAATTTTTGCCACACTGCTAGGTCATAACCTATGACTTCTACTTTTGCCACCTTCCTACTTAGTGCATCCGCATTACCGTGCTTCTACCCAGGCTTGTGAACCACCTCGTAGTCGAACTCACTAAGCCTCACAGCCCATCTAGCGAGACTAGTAGATGGATCCTTCAACCCCAACAACCACTTCAACGCTTCATGATCTGTCACTACCCAAAACCTTCTCCCATATAAATAACATTTAAAATATGTGATTCCATAGATTATTCTAAGCATCTCCCTCTCTGTTGTTGAGTAATTCATCTCTGCTGCAATCAACTGCCTAGACACATAGGCTACAGGATGTTCTTTCCCATTAATTTCCTGACTAAGAACAAACCCTAATGCTTGATTCAGTGCATCGCATGCTAGTATAAACTCCTTTTCAAAATCTGTAAACACAAGAACTGGACTTGATGATAACACTTCTTTCAGTTTGTCAAACACTTTCTGACACTCTTCTGCCCACTCAAATTTCACACCCTTCTGTAACAATCGTGTCAACGGCTGTGCTAAATCAGCAAAACCCTTCACAAACTTTCGATTGAAATTGCAAAGTCCAATGAATGACTGCATTTCTTTAACTGTTTTTGGTCCCCGAAAATCCCTTACAGCCTGTACCAACCTCGGATCTGTTCACACTCCGTCCTTACTGATAATATGGCCCAAATATTTCACTTCTTCTAACACGAAATGACACTTTTCCAGGCTCAATATCAAACAAGCTGCTCTTAATCTCATAAACACTTCCCTTAACCACTGTTTATGTTGCTCCAAATTACTTGAAAACACTATAATGTCATCCAAATAGACCAAACACTGCCATGGTTTCAAACCCCTCAATACACTGTCTAGAAACCTCTGAAATGTTGCCGGAGTGTTTTTCAAACCAAATGGAATTCTATTGTACTGGTAATGGCCTCCAGGTGTAGAGAAAGCAGTTTTTGGATGATCCTCTGGAGCCACCTCTAACTGATGATAACTACTTGTCAAATCCATTGTAGAAAAGTACTGGCACTGTCCTAAGTGATCCAAAGTCTTTGATATGTTTGGAATGGGGTATGCGTCCATTACTGTCTTATTATTGAGGTATCGGTAGTCACAACAGAATCTGTATTTCTTAGTTCCATCCGCAGATTTCTTAGGCACAACGAAAATGCCTGCTCCCCAGCAATTATTACTATGCTCTGTAATACCATCCACAAGCTGCTGATCCATGAAATCCTCAACAATTGGCTGCAAATACCTCGGTATTCTATATGGTTTATGGTAAACCGGTGCTTCATTCCCAGTTGGTATCCTATGTTGAACTAATGGAGTTGCTGGTAACGGCCCTTGTGGAAAAAATAAATCCTTAAACGCCCACAATAAATCTTCCATCTGCTCTCTTTCTTCTCCTTTCAAATGCTTAATTTTGTCACGCAATGCAGTTCTATCGGCAGTTAGTGGTTGATCGCTTCTCCTACCTTTCAAACAACAGTCTTCATCATCTGGCACATCCAAATTTGCTACAAAAACTCCTTTCCTCAAATTCGCACGTTCACGGGAACTATTCACCCGTCATTTCCCTCCTGTACGCGTACAACACCACGTTTCACAAAACAACCCAATGAACCCAAATCTTCATTATCCTCCAATGGTTCAATAACATATACTGTACCCACAGGTAGAGTCGACTGCACACTTACCCAAAGTGACTTCCTGGTGCCACTGGACACACACTCATGCAAATTAAGCCTTAATGCTGATGTACGCGGTTCAATTGGTTTGTTCATTACGTTGAATGCCCCTCGCGACAGCTCTGCATTGACAACAGTTTCCCCTAGCAGAAATAACATTCCACCAAGTTCCACAGTTCGTTGTCCAAGGTCAATTTTGGCATGATGTTGATGCAAGAAATCTACTCCTAGGATCATGTTGTAGGCCTCGCTTACCCATGGTACTACCTCCATGCATGCATTAAATCAGACTTTCCCTATGCGAAAGTCAACTGTCACTGATCCCAAAGGTGTGACCTCCTTATCCCCCACTCCATTCAGCCTATAACGTGGTGGGTCTAACTTTCTTTGTACCATTAAACTCTTAGTAGCCACTGACACTTGCGCCCCTGTGTCCAACAAAATCTTTAACTTTTTAGTTCCTATGGATCCAACCACTGAACATTCCACCTCTGCATACGTATTCGTAGCATTGAAATTAAATGGGAGCTCCTTTAGGTGGGTCTTGGGCCCCCTCTGTCGTTTAATGCTTGTCCACCTTTCCTATCTTCATTTCTCCATCCTCCACACTGTTGATTTCCAGCCCTTCCTCTATTCCTTGGTGACTGGGTACATTGCCTCTGTACATGTCCTGTACGACCACACTTATAACATTTTATACCCGCTGCAAATACTGTTTGCCTCTTGCATACTCCTGTTGCCACATCTATTTCCTCACACTGAATTGCCAGCTGAATGGCCGAATACAAATCTTTCGGAGTTCCTTCACGCACTTTGCGTGACATATGCGCTGGCAACCCTCTCAAAAATACAAGTGCCCTTTGCTCGGCCTCATCCAACAGAGCACTATTCGCTTCATTGCTCTGGCCCAACTCATAAATGTACTCATTAATTTCCCTTATCCTGTCCACAAATTTCTCCACCATCTCCCCCTGTCTCTTTGTCTTTGTACTTAACCTCTCCCTAAAGTACCGAGTGTTGTTCTGTTTCTGGTACCTTTGTAAAAGCCCTTCCTTTAACTGCTTAAACTGTCCTGCCTTCCTTAAGGCCTCCGAACACCTTACATATGTTTTGGCTTCACCCGTTAGTCTAATCTTGGCTACATGTAACAACTGCTCATCAGACCAACCATTCATCAAAGCTGAAATTTCCAAGTCCTCCACAAATGAATCCACATCCTCAGATGCCTTGCCAGAAAATGGAATAATCAAACTCACGGCGGTTGGATCAATCTCCTGCTCCCTAGGCAACAATGACTGATTAGATGCAGTTTCCCACTAACTTCCAGATGTTAATGCATTTCTCAACTGCGTATTGTCTGCTGTCAATTGTGCTATCTTTTCCATTATAATACGTACCACTTCTATTTCCACACACCTTGCATCCTTGACTCTACCATTGTGTTGCTTTCGTTCTCAGTTAGTCCCGACAAAATCATTTAATTACATGAACAATCTGACTTCCTACAACTCTGTATCATCATGCTAAGTAACATCATACTCAAATTAACACAAAAGTAATTAAACGCCACAAAACACTGTTACACCCTGAACACACTAGCACTTACTCTGACAACAAAAAATACTGTAATCAAAATATCCACGGGTGTACTGCCGGTCTACAGTGTCCAACGGGCACAATATTTCGGCGGTCATACATGTTGCCATCATCAGGTGAACTGATGGACTGATCTCCTGTGAACGTGCCAACATGGAGATCCGTACGCTATGGCTGCTCAGAGGGAACTGGGTTTGGTCATGGCGGCAGCAATTTAAATACCCTTGGCCCGTGGCGTGCTCCCTCGGCTGTCCACGCCCCACACCCCGTGCCACGGTCGTGCGGTGGAACAGATTGCGACGGCATCTGAGATGACGTCGGAGTGATGGCTCTGTCTGCCGAGGTCGTCACAACTATACGTTTGCTCGATTTACTCTTGATTAACCCAATCGCTGGTTCCCAAGCCTTGCTAAGATTATAGCCACAGTCACGGTTTATGAGGTCGTCATTGGTGCGAATTTCGATGGCCTCTCTAACAATGCTGTTCCAGTATCTCGACATCTGTACCAGAATCCTCGTGCGTTGCCCGTTGGACACTGTAGACCAGCAGTACACCCGTGGATATTTTGATTATCAAATAGGCTGGGAGAAACTCAAGAATCAAAAAATACTATGCCCACACAAACATCTAAAATGTGACTTGGTAAGCCATACTCTAAACACCAACAAGAAAGAAAATGTCCAACACCCAAAAGAGCAATTTTGACAGCACTTGTGACTGTACTGCAGGTGATGGGCTTGAACATTGTACTAGACAGACAACGTCCACTATTCTGACACCAAATATAGTGGAAGGTGTCATATTAAAACTCGTCCAAGCTTTTCAAATGATTTATTTTTTACACTACAGAGCTTTGTTGACCTCAGTCCATGTCACAGGCCCTGCAATACTGAGGTAGCACCCCAACGGCCTGTGCAACACACTGTGTTGAGCCGGCCTTGTACATCAGCTGCAGAGTTCCTATTATGTCAGGATGGCCGTGCTAGCAGCCGACTCAGCAGCCACTGTCACTGTTCACTCCACACTGCTCCGTCGGGAGCCATAGGCCAGCCACGCTGCTGCTTCTTCCTCAGCCAGCATAGCTGGGAATACAGCGGCAATGACCGCTCCTGTTCTGGTGTACAAACCTGCGGCCCTTGCCTTGTAAGTCTCCAGCGTGTGTTGGGAGCCGATACAACTGTCCGTGGTAGCGAGCTGAAGAATGGCCCACCCTGGCTGGCTGTGGACCCCACGTCGGCCTCAGAGGGTCGAACCAATGACTCGCTGTGGACTGGGACACTGTTGCCCCATCTGTTGCCGTGTGTCGCCAGTAGTGTGACATGCCCCGCCGTCCAGGAAAGCTGCCACACTTGATTGAATCTTGTTAGAAAACCACACCTATTTATACTCGGCTTTGCAGGTCTGTTTCACTAACCCTTTGCTCCAAGTCACGTACACCCCATACCATGGTTGTGCCAATGGTCCCCTTCTTCCTATAGCTTGCGATATGCAAACTGCTGCGTTTACACTTTTCAGCGGTTCGATGGCCCCTGTGGCCTCCATTCCACTTCGCAACCGCTGGTCAGCTTAACTTACTGCAATCCAGCCTGCACCTGGCTGTAACTTGTGTGCTCCAAAATACTGCACCAAATCTAACTTCCCTATCTTAAACTGTAGTGCCGCTATACAAGTATTAAGATGCCTATAGTGTAATAATCAAACACAGCACATTTACAAAAATAAACGCTCGAACATATACATACATAAATCAGATAATTATTCTCAAACACTTAAATAAGTAACATAGTCCAAAAAATTAAACTCAGTGAATGGTGAGCAAATATGTAAGTGTCTTCTGTGTACAACAAATTTGAGAAAAATGTTCTTGTAAGATAGCTGTATGTAAGATTTAGTGGACTAAAAAAAATATAGTCAAATACAAATTCAGTGCACATTGTCCAGGGAAGAAGAAAATCAACTGAAATTTTATTATTTAATTTCTGAGTTGATCTACTGTGCTTATTTTAAGTTGTAGTTCAGACATATCATTTTTGCTACTTTTTTCACTGTCTGTTATTTTTTTCCCTTGCTTTGAAATTATGCGGTCACATGGAACATAGGTGGCCATAATACAAAGACGTTGTTTCATTATTTCAAACAACACATGATTTTTTTTTCACCACAGCAATGGCTGTTGTGATCTATGTATCAGTGGCATCTTCATACATTTATCAAGCTTTATTACACTGTAAGCACATGGATTGTCTACACTTTGCATCAAGCCTCCTATAGCTTGGTCAACATCTTGCCAAATGTTGCCACTGGTAGAGTTGAATGTGCTCACCACAGCTGGTTTGGCTGGTGGTGGATTGTCTGAAGAACACCGAATGGGATTCTGTTGTATTGCACAGCACTTGTTAATTATGGCATTTTTTTTTTTAAATTGATGTCCAGGTTTGGAAATCCATACTCCCTGAAGTGAGGAACCAATAGTGTTGCTTCACAAGTAGTTGCTTTATCTGCAAACTTTTGAACAAGTTTACCAGTTACTGCGTTAATGGCTTCATTGCTGTAACCTGAGTTTTCCAGTCTCAGACAATGACTTACCTTTGCTTAATAAGACAACTTTTGACAAGGTTACATTTCTTTTGCTGCTGGTTTCTGTTGTGACTTGCTCAAAAGGAGATAGTATTTCACAAGATTTTTCAGTAACTGACCAGTCTTCTTTGGACAGTTTTGTTTGTGAATCCACACTGAGGATGGCGAGGGTGCTTTGTAAATGCTCTCAGATTTATTTTTTTTTTTTTTTTTTTTTAAAAAGGGAAAAGTCAAACATTTCATATGTGGAATTCCATCTCGTAGGGTAATTTTGTTTTGGTGTTAAAATAGGGAAACACATTTGCTTCTGAATATTGTGTAATTTCTCAAGTGCTCGAGGACTTCTTTTGAAAAATTCCACTATTGACTTCACTTTTGCCCATGTGCCTGTAATTGATTCAAGGCTTGCTTGCACAGTTAAACTCAGTGTCTATGTGACACAAGGTACATGCCACCATTTGCACATCACTACTGCCTCCACAATATTAGGTGCAAGCTATAATTTTGTTGGTACTACCCCAAGTTGAAGTCATGTTTTGTGATTCACTGGAAATGTTTTCAGCCATATGCTTGTCATTGAATTTAAAACTAGATAACAAATATGACTTCAGATTGCAGTTTTCATCAGTGAAGTGAGCAGGCATTGCAATATACTTCTCATTTTTCACAGATAACCATCCATCAATCTTAATGCAGATGTAGGATGCAGCTTGCATTGCTGATCTTACACTAATGTAATGTTGAACACTTCAGAGAGTAAACTGTTGGAGAGTGTTTTTCTACCAGGAGTTACATAGTTTTCATTTAATAAATAAGTCATTTTTCTAAACTCTACACTCTCAGCTATATTAAATAGAAGATATTCTATGACAACAAGTCTTAAAATCTGTTCATCTATTTAGGCTTGTTTGGATGAAGGCACTGGTCTTGATGCAAATCCAGTAATCTTTGTTATCTACCACACTTACCCAGAACAGAACCGGTGGAAGTGGTGGGTATTTTTTGCACAGATCGTTCATCTTGACGCAAAGTCACTGAAATGGCAGACTCTTGAACAGTGCTGTGGAAACTGAACTGGTTTCGACACTGCCCAGATTCATAAAATCTGATTTTGATGCTTATATCCCAAATGTCTGTTTAAGCAAGAAGTTGAACTTCTTTTAAAGGACAACACTGGTGAGCACAAGTTACATTTAATTTTCTCAAGATTCATCTTCACAAAATAATCTCACACTGGGCTTTGTAATGCCATAGCTGAGGACAGAAGAACCAACGCGATCAGAACTGGAGACGGGAGCAAACTGCAGAAACAACAGATAGCTGCTTGGATTCCAACATTCCATTGGTATGGATAATATACCCTTCCTGCATATTTCCATACACATGGAAGGAATGATTATGGAGAATAGGCACATTGGCTATAGACTCACAAACAACGTCACGTAATTCAAATAAATAACAAAATATAAGACAAAAAATTTTTGTCCCCCAAGGTGTTTTGAACCATTACTATAAGTCCACCATGCTTCCCAGCCCTTCCCATTCACCATTAAACCATCAATGACCCATCAATCAAATTGCTTGCAAGTATACGTACATCCAATTTATGTATACTGATATGTCTAAAAACTGCCACTCTACACACTTATTGTATTCGAAAGTTAGAGGTTTACTTCCGTTTTTTAACATGATTACTGTACATGAACAGAGAAGCGTATGTTATAAGAGATGTGTAACTTAAATGAATGTTTTTCACACTTTTATTGTTATGGATGCAAATAGTGTGTGTTATTTTATTGTTTGTTAGCGTTTATAAAACAGATACTACAGCATTTTGGAATAGGGCAGTCAATTAGAAATGAAGCTTTATTTTCGGAAATCTTGAGCTTCATGCTGTTGTGTGTCAAAAAGATTTCGACACTCTTGAAAGTGTTTTATGAAGTGGTATGTTAAACGTGTTTCAGTATCTGCGCCATGCCCAAATCTTGTCCGAGACAGAGCAGAATGAAACATCATTGTTTCGATGCAATTAGTCTGTTCCAAGCACAGGTGGACTAAAATAGTGTTATTTTGAAACAACGAAACAGTGTCTGTGTCTGGCTCGAGATCGAATCTGGTCCAGCTATCCGAAACAGAATGGAATGAAACATCACTGTTTTGAAACATGTAAACAGTGGCCAAGACTAATTGATATGAATTACGAAGCTCATGCGTAAGTCATTGGCACTGAGCATGATGACAGAAAATCTTCTGTTCACACCGTTCTTCATATTGTGACGAAAATAATACTTCTTTATTCCATCTTTGTGTTCAAGACAAAGCAAGACTCAAGAAAATTTAAAAATCTATGCCCTGACACTAAATTGAAGTAAAAATAAATAAAAACACAAAGTGAAGCTGAAAAGATAAGGTATATAATAATGTCGTGTGACTAAGGCCTCCCGTCGGGGAGACTGTTTGCCGGATGCAGGTCTTTCGATTTGACGCCACTTGGGCGACTTGTGCGTCGATGGGGATGAAATGACAACATGACAACCAGTCCCTGAGGGGAGAAAATCTCTGACCCAGCCGGGAATCGAACCCAGGCCCTTAGGATTGACATTCTGTCACGCTGACCACTCAGCTACCAGGGGCAGACAAAGGTAAGGTTACTACTGATAACAAAATAAATGGGATATAGGCATCCCGTTTAATATTTTGCAGGACAACAGGTCACATAATGAAAAACTGGTAGTACTATTAAAAACGCGACATCTGGTCACCCTGATTTATGTTAATGGGATACTCCACAAACAGTCCCATTAGTGTGTGAATAAATAGAAGCACTACCTTGTAAAATATATCTTGGCTGTTTCCCGGTATCAAGGTGTTACTTCAGTCAGTTTGAGCGCTAACATGAATGTCTCTCAAGTGTATACATTAACATAAGTTCTTGTTTTGTTATGTTATATACCACATTTGTTTTCATGTGTGAAGATTTCAGTTGATGAGGTACAATTTACTCTTCTGTATTCATTACTGTATAAAATAAGAAAAATGTCCCTCACTGACTCATTCCATATCATTGCAGCTCAGCTGCTACTAGGATCAAAATAAATCTTTAATAAAAATAACTAAACAAATAAATGTGAAGTAAAAACTAGTTCAGGACTTGAAACACATCAAGCTTTTCAATAAGGACCATAGTTTGTGACTGAAGACATATGTTTTTTGTTTATATTGCATGAATGAAAATCACTATGAATAAAATTAAAAGTTTAGCTGCTCATAGAAAATAATTTTAAACAGCATTAGGCTTAGTGAAAATAGGATTACTAGGCACAATGTTGTACATTAGTTAATTGCTTCTCATTTGTCAACATCATTAATATCTATATCAGAAAAGTTGTAGTTGCTGAAATCACAATTCACATCAGCACAACAACATGTCAACAAATCAGCAACTAGTGTTAACTCATGCAGTGTGTTCCACTCATTTCTGCAGAGCACAGTTACATTCCATTTTTCCTGAGCACATGCCACTGTGTTCGAACGGGATACTCTAACTGACATGTTTAGCACTAATGGCCTTTATGTGTTAGGGTGAATGAAAGTGGATTCCCCAGGAATACAAACAGAGCCTCTTTGGTCTGAAGTGTTGAGATGATAGATGTTCAGATTACATTCTGTAAAGGGTTAATTTTTTATCATCATTTGTAATGGATTAATTGTGATAATTATCGTTTGTTGCATGCCTCAGATATTGTGGCCTGCTGCAGACTTCATACTTGCTTAATTATTGTCAGTCTCTGTGATTTCTCTTTGGTTGTTTGGAGCTCCTGTACCACAAGAAAAGTTCTGGCAAATGTTTGTCACTCACTCATTTCACCGAAGAATTCCTGTTGGGTAGTAATTTTAAATTTTGTTTCTCAAACTGTAAATGAATATTTAATTTTCTGTGTCATCTTGTTATATATAATACTGTTATAAGAATCATTCATACATTCTTGGACTCTTCGTCATTTCCCAGCTCCAGTTTTATGGGTGTGACACACAAGCACTTGCCAATTTGTTCTGTAACTGTACAGTTTCATTCCATGAAATCATCCTAGCTCCACCTCATTTTCGTCATCTCTGTCTTTACCGTTCCCTTGGTATTTTCTTTGATCTTTTCGCTGGTACTTCTGCACTGACGTATTTTCTTGTTTTACATTCTCTATCCTCACCAACTGGCCACACCATTGCAGTTTGTAATTCCCTGTAACATCAGTAACTGGAGGGCTCTTCAGAAATTGTTGTGCTTACTGATGCAAAGGATACTGATAAAGGGGCCAAACACGTATACACCAGACACAACTGGGAGCATAAAGCAACAGGCATACAGGTGGTTCAGCACAAACAGCTTACCCGTTAATCTTCCAAAGACTTAAGTTATCCAATTCCAAACAGATGGTGGGTGGCAGAGAGTAGTTCTGGTACCAATATCCGAACCTTCTCCCCCCTGCTGTCCTATTTTTCTCATCATGGTCATTTCATGACCATGTATGTGAGAGGAATTAATGTGTTGTCCAACTGTTCCCATAAAGTACTCTCTCAAAATTTCAATAATAAACTGCTCCATGGTCCACAATGCTTCTCTCATAGTGGTTGACACTGAAGTTCATAAATCATCTTGTAATACTCTGTGCCAGGTGTTCATCAGTCTGGCAACCTGAATTGCTGCATTTATGGAGTGAAGTGCTGTTTATGTGGTGTTGCTCTTGTGCGGCCAGGTTCTGTGCTGTCACATGAACTCTCTGGGCTGAGTAGGTACTCTCGGCTGATGTGGCAGTCTTGCTGTGTTGAGTAGTGTGTTAGGATGTGCATCTTCTGTAGGACAGCAACAGTTTTGTAGTAGTGATTGCCAGAGGTGGCTTTATTGGACCAGTAGGTCTCTCCAGTTTAGATGTCACATAGAGTGTTGGATTCCTGCGGTTGTGGAACAAGGTGGATAACTGACTCTTGCAGCAAACTTGAATCATGTGAGCTATTTTAGATTGCTTGTCTTTTATCTTGGTTGTTACCAGTGTAGGTAGCTACTGTCATTGCATTGCTGCATTGGGATCCAAGTCATTGATTTGGTTGCTTGGTTTGCACTTGCTCAAGTACAGGCATTGTGTCTGTTTGGCAACATTTGTGGATGCCATGCTGAGCAGCTTTCTGCATTGGGCAGTTGCTTTGCACAATTATTTATTTAACTGTTCATGAAGTTGTTTGCTGTGTGTGCCTGTACCTTCCTGCTACAAAGTAGTGCAGTCTTGTTGCGAATGAATGGTTTGCTAATGTTGTTATGGTTATGAAAACTGATCTTCTGCATAAACTTTTGCCTGACTCAAAGAACAATATACCTATGGATTAAAGTGACTGTGGTTAAGTGTGTGATTCTCACCAACCATGGGTGCTGCAGATAAGGTTGTGTATTACTTATTGCTATACAGTGTTGTTAGTATAGAACATTTGTTCACAAAAAGTTGTGTGAGCCTTGGGTAAGCAATTTTCCTATGCACTGGAATTGTTTTGCTACCTTGGCTACAAAGCAGTCACTTCTAGGTCACTCTTGTGCTAGTGGCTTTAGTTCAGTTCACGATAGTAGGTTGTTGATGCAATTTGCTTGTGGTACTCCATCTGGTAAACAACGAGATATTTTGCCTATTGTGTTCATGTTTTAAGACTGAAATCAATATTGCCTGTGTGTGGGTGAAACTTATTAAAACATTCTGCTGGGCATTATTGTGGAGAGGCTACCTGTGAGTGTACCCAAACAGTGGTTTATGTCCTCAGTGCTGGCTATTGTGAACAGTGTTAGTAGCAGTGCTTACAGTTGTTTGATTTGGTTACATGTAATAAAGTGCCAGCTTTCTGGTTTCCTAGCATAAACTAAAAGTAGTGTGGCTGCACTCAAATATGTTTAGTGAGCTCCGTAGTTGTAGTCTAAGGTTAATTTTCTGTGTAAAATCTGAACGGTGAATAGGGATAGGCCCTGACAGATAATTAAGAGATTATATACTGTGGTTTTTCCACTGTAGGCTAGGCAGATTACCAACTATTTAAATTAAGTCATTTGTAATACCAAGGCCAGTGCCAGAAACCTAGACCAGCCTCGTATTAAGTTATTTGCAAGGCATGCTGTCGAGTATGAGTAGTGCTTTTACAATGTGGATAAGTATACTAGCAGGTCAGATTGGTAAACTTAAAACTAGGCAATGGGTGTTATTTGAGTAGATGGTTCATGTGTAGTCATGTGTGTGTTATATCACAGTGATTTCTTGTATGTGTCTGTGTCCAATGCTTGATTAGCAAAATGCAGAGTGCTCTAAAGTTACCTGTACAGATTTCTAGGACTTGAAGAGGGGACTGGGTAGACAATATTTTGAACTGGAACCTATGTCTGAAAACATACTGTGTTTGTTCTATAGTTGTTTGAAAACATGTTTGCTAGGTAGGTGTGCAATAAAGTAGTCATGGTGGGGAGGAGGAAGGGCACTTATGTCAGGTCAGCTGATGTAATTTGACATCTGCCCATCTGTCCTACCTTTCTAAGCTGGTGTGAGCCTCATTCACGTGTCTATGAATGTTAAATCAATGTGGTAGAGTAAATATTTGGAGAATACACTGACATGATCTTTCCGCATGGCGAAGCACATGGTAATGAAAGAGCTGCTCATTGCCTTAATGTCAGATTCCATCGCATAGCCTTTTCACCACAACTGTGCAACGGCTTTGAGAAAGGGGTACCTTCACTGTCAGCAAGCATGACTCAGTACTCGAAGGAGATGCTACCACCCGAACTGGTAGAGGCCATAGCGTAAACCACAGTGTTTGTGAAAACTGATTAGGTTTTCTTTTTGTTTCTTTGTTTATTAATGAGAGGGATTGTAAAACAAATGATGCATTGGGTCACACTTAATGAAATACTTGTAAAAGTGGTCATCTTACCAACATGTTTTCAAATGACTGCAGCATTTACCAACAGGGGGTTCCCTCAGTACTCTCTATAAGTCCCAGAAGTTTGTAAGGGGAATTTTAGAGCACCCTGTATACACAAAGGAGTACCATTCACATTTTAAGCACAAAGCTCCAGTTCTCTTCAAAGTACGGTCAACTTGCGCACCTATACTTGGCTAATCTTTTGTCCCATTTTCAAAACATTGTTGAAATTCATCTTTTGTGATGCTTGACAGCATGTCCACCATTTTACATTCATCCTGGCAACATCAGCAAAATGCTTTCCTTTCATATCACTTTTCATTCTCAGAAACAATAATGAGTTGCACTGGGCAAGGTCGGATGAGTATTCAGGGTGAGGAAAAGGAGTCATGCTATTTTTGTCACATAGACAGGGCTGTGTGAGTAGGGGCACTGTCATGGTGGAAAAACCAGTCACCTGACTGCTACAAATCAGGCCACTCAGGCTACTTCCAATGCACACTGTTGTGCAGCGATCTTACAAAGCCTGGTTAATGGTCTGACCCTGCAGACCAAACTCTGAATGGAAAAAAAAAAAAAATCTTGCACTGGCAGCTTGATTGCTGCTTTTATTCAGGATTGTAAGCACCTCTTCATCTGAAACAGATTTATGGCCATGAATGTCTTTCTTCAAGGCTCCAAAAATATGGAAATCACATGAGGAGAGATCAGGACTGTTTAGAGAATGCGTAATGGCTTCCCAGTGAAACTTCTGCAGCATTTTGAAAACAACTTTGGCAACATATGGACAGGCCCACATGTTTTTTTGTTTACTTTGAGTGCACTGCAGAAGTTTTGCTGGGAAGCCTTTTACATTCTTCATACAGTCCAAATCTCTCCCTATGCAATTTCCATATTTTTGGAGCTCTGAAGGAAGACATTAGTGGCTGATGATTTGCTCCCGATGAAGAAGTGCACACCTGTGCACAACTGTGGTTCTATGGCCAACATTTTTCCATAAAAGCATTGACTGCCTTGTCTCACAATGGGACAAAAGTATTAACAGTTATGGTGATTGCTTCTGAAATAATAACTGTTTACTTACTTTTTCCCATCTGTCTTGTTTCCATTTGACTTCCCCTTATATATAAACATATATAAAGTAAATTACATATGATTCCCATGATTCTCAGTGTGAATGGATTAGTACTAGCCATAATTTGTTGTTAGTACACTTTACAGCAGTGACTGCTTCTGCCTGTTAATGTGTAACTTGATTTGTTCCACATCCAGGAAGTCTCCCCTTCATGATGCAATTTACAGAACACAATTGGTAAGTAGTGGATAGTTTTCTAGCAGTTATCCTCTTTGTTTTTCTTTTTGTTGTTGTCTTTCTTAGGCTTCTGATTTGTGGTTCTGATGAATTTAATTTCTTCAACTTTTCTTAGTGGATTTAAAGATTTGATCCATAACTATGTTAAATGTTAGTGGTGATAATAAACTTTTTATTGAGCTCCTTTCTCTATTACAAAGCTCTCAGATCTTTCATCTGCTATGTGACCACAGCTATAATATTGTTAGTGTAACATTTTCTGGCATTATTGTTCATAAATTTCGTGATGGTAGTGGACTCTGAGAGAAATGATATGACCCAAAATATAAATTACTGTATAGATATGTCTATGGTAAACTGATTCTGTAGACAAAATTAACAACTGCTATTGCTGAGAGGTGGTTTACCTGGCCATTTATATGGCAACTATCTTGTGCCCTTATATTAAGTATATGGCATTTAGTTTCATTTGTATATGCTTCTACCACTGATTATCACACTTGTTCAACGTTATTTCCTTCCTTGCCTTGCTTGTTAGGACAGCTTCATGGAATACTAACAACAAGCAACTAGTAGGCTTTTAGTTCTCACAAACCTTAACTCATTTAATTGCACAGCAAATAGTCATTCATAGCGTAAGTGGTATTCTTTTCTAATGTTTTGTCCACAATTATGTAATTTTCACAATTGAAAATGTATTTGTCATATTTCCAAAATGTATGCATACTTACAATACTTCCCTCGATGTTGCCTCTGCAGACTTCCTCAGTTTGTATGTTGAATGTGATACAAGCTTCCAAGAGTAAAGCTTCTAATTCATCTTTTGATTTCCCACTCTTGTAATACTCCATTACTGCATTCACAAATACATCACAGAGTACACAAGTGGTCTCCTGGTCCTGTAAATCAGAATATAAGGAGGATAACAAGCAATGTCTTATTTATTACAACAGTTATTAAATTTTCCACCACAACAACACTTGCATCTGTGTAAAATCACAATACATAGTAATTATTTTGAAATTTTAGTAGTGGATACCTTTTGCAAAGGTTTTGTCATGTGTAGGTAAGTATTCATATTGTAAATGCACATTTATATTTTTATATTGGGTAAAATTATGTCTACTGGTTCTATGTTTTATAATAGTTCACAATTCTGCACTTGCTCTCAGGCAAGATTTTGTTTATGTGACTTGTGAATACCCCTCTTGAAACCACCAATATGATTTCAGTTGACCCCATAATGTGCCATTATTTAGTTGGTTGGTAGATTTGGGTGCAGGGAACCAAACAGCAAGGTCTTTGGATTAGGGAAGGATGGGGAAGGAAGTCAGCCACGCCCTTCCAAAGGAACCATCCCAGCATTTGTTTGAAGTGATTTAGGGAAATCATGGAAAACCTAAATCAGGATGGTAGGATGTGGGTATGAAACATTGGCCTCCCAAATGAGCTCTATGTGCTAACCACTGCGCCACCTTGCTCAGTCCACTATTTAGTATTTGTAGCATCCTGTGTGAACAGTAGCCCACAGCCAAAAAATAGCACCCCTAGTGAAATGAATAAACACGTCACAGGCCTATTTAATAAATTAAATGCTGATGAATAATAGTTTGAAAAGTAACAAGAAACAGAATTCCATTAACTGCATTTTTTCTTATTTTGCTAAAGTCTTTGGTAGCATGAGGTTGCCCTCTTTGAATTTTAGTTGCTGCGTAAATCTCTACTATTATGGCAAATGTTTGTATATGTAAATGAAACTATCTTGTATATTCTGTTGGTTGACTATGCATTTGGCATACTTCTAAGCACTGAATCTGGCACTGGTGAATCATAATGTGTTATGGCGACATGTATGATCACCGAAATATTGTGCCCGTTGGACACTGTAGACCAGCAGTACACCCGTGGATATTTTGATTATCAAATACTCCGGGAGAAACTCAAGAATCACATCATACACCTTTAAGGGGAGGAGATGTACCGCAGCATGAAGAAATTTGAAAAGTTGCGCCACCGTAGATGTCGTTTGCTAAGTACTCTTGCCTTTGTAAAGAGATGTCGTTCTGAGAATGTTGTTCCAAGTTTTGCTAAGGTTATGCATCACATCGATTCTGCAGCAGCTAAAAGAATCAAGAAACGAGCCAGCCTTGCATTGGTACATGAGAGAGTGCAAGTCACCTGCCGGAGCCTTGAGTTTATCTCACAGTAATTACTCAAACTACATTTGCAACTGGCTAGTAATTTCACTTCTTTTCCATGGTATTGGATTGATGGTGTCACCTAGGTTGCAGCTGATTCCGCCCATAAGAAGGCAACAGGACATCAAACAGCTAAGTTCTCACGTCTCCTTGACAAACCATCTCTGCAGGTCCCGTGCAAGACTGTCATCAATTTGAGTGGCATGGTGTTGAGTGATGATGCGGTATCAGTTTTGCAGAAAGGTCTCAACTTCGCTCCCAACCCCAAGTTCACTCCGGTCGCAGAAATTGTTAGTGCTGTTGAACAGGTTGCAGCTCGACTTCCGTCTGAATCAGCTGAGGAAATACGTCGTGAAACTTGTCGTGCGTTGAAATCGAAGCCGATGAAGTCAAATATCACCAGTAAAGAGAGGGCGGCGATTCGTGATCTGAGGGAGCGCTCTGAAATTATTGTCTTACCAGCTGACAAAGGCAATGCTACAGTTGTTGTCTCCCATAAGGACTAGACTGATAAGATGCAGAGCCTGCTAAATGACGATTCCTACTGGAAGATCGGCGTTGACCCTACAAAGAAGGTGGAAAACAAGACGAGGTCGCTTCTCAAGGACGCAGATTTACCAGAGGGTGACGCCAAGAAATTGTTACCCGAAGGTCCGGTACCGCGTATACTACATGGACTCCCGAAGGTTCACAAAGAGGGGGTACAATTACGCCCCATTGTCAGCAACTTCAGGGCACCTACATATTTGTTGGCCAAATACCTGACGGGAATATTAAGTCCTTATGTGGGTAAATGCCCTCATCACATCCGTAATTCCATGGATTTTGTTAAACGCCTTGATAGCTTCAGGTTGGATGACTCAGATATCATGGTGAGTTTTGACGTCGTTTCCTTGTTTACGAGAGTATCCCTGCGAGAGTCACTGGAAATGATTAGTCAGAAGTTTGACGAGAAGACCACTGAACTTTTTAGGCATATCTTGACTTCCACGTATTTTCTTTTCAATGGAGAATACTACGAACAAACGGATGGAGTCGCCATGGGTAGCCCACTCTCACCAGTGGTAGCGAATTTGTACATGGAGAACTTCGAGGAGGAAGTCCTGTCGTCATCCGAATGGAAACCTACTTGCTTTTTCCGTTGCGTGGACGACACGTTCGTCATCTGGCCACACGGTATGGATAAACTCCTTGATTTCCTTACACATCAAACTCCATACACCCCAACATCGAATTCACTATGGAGACTGAAACGGAGGGTAAATTACCTTTCCTTGACGTCTTGGTCAAGAGAAGGGCTGACGGCACCCTAGGTCATGGGGTGTATCGGAAGACAACGCACACTGATCTGTATTTGCACGCTGACAGCTGCCACCATCCTTCACAGAGGAATGGGGTACTTAAAACTCTAATACATAGGGCGCGCACTATCTCTGACGCAGAGAGTCTACCCCAGGAATTGGAACATCTGAGAACTGTATTTCGAAAAAAAGGGTAATCAGAGTGGCAAATTCAATGTGCGCTCTGCCCAACCACTACGGCACAACCTGTGGAGAAGGATGAAATCACGAGGGAGGAGGTAGGCACTGCGTTTATTCCATATATAGGCGCACTCTCGGGGAAAATCGCCCGCATTTTGAAGAAACACCGGGTCGGAACTGTTTTTTGTCCTCCGAATAAAACTCGTGCACTGGTGGGGAGCGCCAAAGATGACTTCGGTTTGAGGAAGGCCGGCGTGTACCAGATTCCGTGTCAATGTGGCAAGTCGTATATCGGTCAGACGATGCGTACCGTCGAGGATCGATGCCGTGAACACCAGAGGCACACTCGACTCATGTATCCGAGCAAGTCGGCGGTCGCTGAACATTGTTTGTCGGAAAATCACGCTATGGAGTATGACCGCACGAGGATTGTGGTACAGACGTCGAGATACTGGGACAGCGTTGTTAGAGAGGCCATCGAAATTCGCACCAATGACGACCTCATAAACCGTGACTGTGGCTATAATCTTAGCAAGGCTTGGGAACCAGCGATTGGGTTAATCAAGAGTAAATCGAGCAAACGTATAGGTGTGACGACCACGGCGGACAGAGCCATCACAACGACGTCATCTCAGACGCCGTCGTAATCTGTTCCACCGCGCGACCGTGGCGCGGGGCGCGGACGGCGGAGGGAGCGCGCCGCGGGCGGAGGGTATTTCAATTTGCCGCCGCCGCGACCGAACCCAGTTCCCTCTGAGCAGCCTTAGCGTACGGATCTCCGTGCCGGCACATTCAAAGGAACTCAGTCCATCAGTTCACCTGATGATGCCGACATGTATGATCGCCGAAATATTGTGCCCGTTGGACACTGTAGACAGGAAGTACACCCGTGGATATTTTGATTATCATACTAGATCTTTTCAAATGATGTGACTAAAGAAAGTACGTGGTTAGCTTATTTGGCGGAAAAATCTGGATGTTTTTGCAAGTACTGCTTATTATTTTTCCATACCGAAAATGTTGGGAAATGAGACCACTAAGTAGTAGGGGCATTGGTTATTCAGGCTTTTACCAATAAAAAAAAAAACAAAAAAAAAAAACAGGGAAATGTTTAGCAAACATGAGAACTTATCATATCATAAGAAATATGTTTTGATCGTTGAAAACACAGAAGCTATAGTTAAGAAAAAAGATGAAAATATCATCAATCAAGTAAATACCCAAAGAAGGCTGGATATAGAGATTAATAGAAAATTGATAATCCTCATAATACAAACAATTCGATTTTGTGGAAGGCAGCAAATAGCTCTAAGGGGTCATAGTGAAACTGGGCGAATAATCCTTGAAGAATTGGTCGAAAATGATGGGGATTTTCGATCGTTGTTAGGATGCAGAGCCAACAGTGGAGATACTATTCTTAAAGACCACTTAACGACCAGTGGTGGGAAGATGATGTATACAAATTCTTTCATTTAAAACGAAGTTATTACTTGGTCACTTAATACAATTAAATATTGTAGAAAACGTCAGAAAGCCTGTTTTTTACTCGATTTTAGCAGATGAAACCACTGACGTCTGTCAAATCGTACAATTTTCTCTATGTGTACGTTACATAGAAGAGCGAACTTTCAAAATCAGGGAAGATTTTCTGGCATTCGTCCTTGTTTATGGCGCTACTGGAGCAGGTTTGGCTAACACACTATTGAAGACCTTGTCAACATTACAGCTTGACCTAAACAAAATGAAAGGCCAAGGGTATGATGGCGCTGCCATGATGAGTGGGCAGTTCAGAGGAGTACAAGCTTCCATCACAGAAAAGCTACACATTGTTCTTCACACACTCTAAATTTTTGTTTGTCAGATGCGAGCAACACACCTTTTATAAGAAACTGTATGGGTGTCACAAAAGAAGTCTGTGGATTCTTTCATTCGTTAGCCAAAAGAACAGAAATATTGAAATCAATGATATCTGAATGTTGTCCAGAAAAAAAGAAAAAGAAACTTATTTCAGTGTGCGAAACCCAGTGGGTAGAAAGGTACAACTCAGTACTATTATTCAAAGACATTTTGGAGCCTATCTTTCTCTCCCTTCACAAAATAGAAGAAGAATTAAGTGACACAACATCTAAGGCTCAAATTCTAAGAAGTGCTTTAGTCAATTTTCGTTTCTTGTTAATCTTTTTGTTTTGAGCCTGATGCTGCCAACCACCCATAACTTATCTGAGCAGTTTGAAAACAAAAATATTGATCTTACAGAAACCTTGACTAATGTTATGAGTATCTTACACCTTCTGTCAAAGGAGAGAGCAAATACAGATGACTCATTTAAAGCCTCGTATAATGAAGTGAAGACATTTGCTGCCAAACTTAACATTAAGGAAGAGATTCCAAGAATTTACCGCCTTCATTCAGCAGTCCCTTTCACCACCGAAGAAGAATAATATCGACGAGCTATTTATGTGCCATACCTGGACGATTTTTGTGTCTCACTTAAAGAATGCTTTGATTCTCACAAGGAAACAGTTGTATCCTTATAAAACATCATCTCACAGTAGTGTAAAACAACAGATTTCCTTTTATTGGACGTTGCTTTTAGTTTCTACGAAGAAGACTTGTCACACAAAGAAATTATGCAAAGGGAGTTTATGTTGTGGAAAGAAAAGTGGAGTGAGGAAAATTCTTGAAATCTTCCAAAAACAGCTATGAGTTCTCTTCAAAAATGTGACAAGACTTTCTTCCCCAACGTTTATACCCTTCTGAAATTACTCGCAGTTCTTCCCGCTTCTGTCGCAACCATAGAGTGAACTTTCTCCAGCCTGAGAACACTGAAGACATACATAAGGAACAGTGTATCTGAAAGCTGGCTTAACAGACTTGCTTTATATTCTGTCCACAGAAACACTATAACTAGTGGCGATGAGGTTCTTGATAAGTTTACGAGTGTACCAAGAAATCTCAACTTTGTTTTGTAAACATTGTTCTATATGAAAAGTGAAGTTTCTTTTTAATGTTATGTATTATTGTTATTGTCAGTTCGATAAACAATTATTAAAACAAATTTTGTTACATTGTCATTTGTCAAACAGTCGATTTAATAAACATTCTTCTAAGGTTTCTCCAAAACAATACGTACTCAAAACAGTCTTTTGAATTATAGTAGGTAAAACACACATGCATGTATACACAAAAAGAAAAAAAGTAGGAGTGTTGGTAATTTACTCTTACGTGAGAGAATAAATCAATATTTATAGCTAGAATCACTCCAAACACGATAATCACAATCCCATTTTCACCCTTTTAGTTTGGATTAGTGTTTGCAGATGAGATATTTTTAAAATCTTGACTGTTTGAAATATAGTATTATTGTCTCGCTATGTTGGTTCTCCAGTGTTTCCTCGACGCTGTTATAATCACAAGATGCAGAATGCTGCGACAATGTACAGTACATTATTGAATTCGACACTGTCGCGCTAGTCAGCATCTTGTAATTACAAAAGCGGAGAGGAAACAAAGTGAGCTGCTGGACAACCATCATAGTGAAGCAATAATAACTGAGATTTTCATCATTTGTTTTTTTAAAATAACTACATTTTTATGATTTAATGTTAACAATAAAAAAAGCTTGATCTTGGTAAAGTAAAAGGGGCTTAAGCACAAATTATCCTCTGAATATAATCAGCAAAACTGATACAAAACATCTTGGTGTATCTACTTAAAATTACTTAACCTATCTTTACATTAATCTTGCCCCCCACCCCAAGGTGCATGCTATATTCGCCACTGATTATAACTGCCACAGAATGAGCTTTTAGGTTAAGGAAATTTAGCTAAGCCAAATTAATACTGCATAGATTACATGGTTGTATGGGTATATCTCAGAGAACATACCTTTTGGCTCAGATCTGAAAGATATTCTGACTCAATCTTATTTGTCAGGGCGAGATGATGCAATGCCTCTTGAAAGTGAGGTGGCTTCACTCCTGATGAATGAAATGTCTCCAGCCCACTCATAAACATCTCTGTTAAAGCTTTGTGCCTCCATGGTTCTGCAATATAGAGTTTAATAGTGTTAAAAAAGTAGTCAAAAGTAAACTGGAAGGATTTATGTAGGGAATTTTTTCAATGTGGCAACAATTGCTAAACTTCTTATAATAAAAAAATATCAATGAACCTTAATACTGCCTCCTTTATGTGAAGTACTAGTCTCATAGTGATGCAAACAGTGAAGTGATTATTTGGATCATGTTTATTACAATAAAATAAAATTTTCTGATACTGCTGTGATGCTATCAAAATGTTTACAAGTAGTAATATATAAATCTATGTGTATGGTGTTGTATGGGCTCTATTATATGATTAACCTCTGTTTAATTTTATTATTTGATTATTTAATTTTAGTTTGGAAATGATCAGATCTTTCTTGTGTAAGACTGGTACAGTATGTAAATGATACCGACAAATACTATTATATGCTTCATTTTTATAATCTATATTGTTCAGGATGTAACTGTGACTTAGCTGATGACAATGGTATAACTATTTTTTCGAGAAAAATTATATTGAAGTAATTATTCAAAATTTCAAAGAATTATTTAAAATCTAAGTTTAAGGAAAAATACTTGCACTTGAAATTCCAACTTTGCTAATAAGGATACGTTTTAAGACTGATATACCTCATCTGAAAACCATTATTTCCTTCTGTGTAAATAATATCTCGTATTTTTTCAAATTTCGGAATTCAGGAAACATCACTACTCAGTAATGTAATAATGTTATGTAATGATCGACATTTTAGAGCAGTGTTACCATTCCACTGGCAGATAGATGTAATTGTTACCTGATTCCTGTCTGATATTTTGTTATTGAATACTTAACTGCTCTGTTTTTTGATGTTTTGTAAAACACTTCCTACACCAAGCCTCGAATAGGAGCTATGAATAGTGTCATAGCTAGTGACTAGCAAAATCGTTGTAGAATTCAGTCACTAAATCAGTCTTCATTTACGTTTCAATGAGATACCTTCTATGAGGCCAGTCTCCTTTGAAATGGTATGAAGCCAGTTTTGGTTTTTATATATTATGCAGTTGTGACTGAAAACTTTCTAACTGGAATATTTGTCTGTGACACTGAAAATCTGGAATGAAGAAAAAATGTCAAGATGGGCATTTTCATTCATATTAGAGCCCGAACATTAGTTTTGTTCATAAGTATACAAGGTCCAGGATCTGAAGTGAACATTGTCGATGCTGACCATCAGAAAGCTTAATTGAGACCAAGAAAAGCTTTTTTAAAGATAATTCAACTTTCTTATATAAGTATGTACTACTTTCTCTCTCCAAAAAGAAACTAAAAATGCAATTTCATTATCACGTAATGTGTGCACTTACTGGATTAGAGAGCCACGTAGTTACATGATACACCAGCCTTAACAATCGTAACCAGATGCTTCATATGTGAATTAAATGTTTTGTTGATCATTTGCATTCTGAGAGATATTGGAATATACAGTTATTCAGATGTTCTCACTGAACTTCCCCCATTATCTCAGTAAGTTGCCACTTTGTATCTCCTCACCCAGAAACCAGAAGCAGGGTGGCAGTTAATGACAAAAGAGGAAAGGAGTTGAAAGGCCATTAAAAGAGCCCCTTAGTAGAGGAAGAACACGTAGATCAACATCATCTGACATGAGTAGGTAGCTTATTTTCAAAAATATAAATATGATAAAAAAGATTTTCTTTAAGGATATTTGATGGAAAGTCATCAAGCAAAACAGAAGTGATATGCAGTATTCCCCAAGAAAGTGTTATAGGCCCCCTAATGCTCTTAATGCATATGAATGATTTATGAGACAATCTGAGCAGCCATCTTAGATTGTTTGTAGATGGTGCTGTGATTTACCACGTAGTAAAGTCATCAGAAGATCAAAATCAATTGCAAGATGATTCAGACAAAAATCTGCATTGCACAAAAAGTGGAAATTGACCCTAAATAATGAAAAGTGTGAGTACTAAAAGAGATCTGTTAAATTTAAGTTACATGATAAATCACACAAATGTGAAGGCTGTCCATTCAATTATATAGCTGCAGGTAACAATCAACAACTTAAACTAGAATGATCACATAGATGGGCTGTTCAAACCTTATGGGTCAAACTGAAACAGGTGATAGTAGGTCTACAACCAGTTATATTGAGATAGGGAATCAGTGGTTGGAAATGCATATTTATTGTGTTATGGACATACACAGCATATGCCACATAACAACAACATAGGTCATAGTAATTGTCCTAAGTGAAGACCTCCAATGCACGCATGGCAAAGGTGCATGACATTCTACTGCTCTCACAAAGATTCCTGCTGTCTGTTGTATCAGGAGACAGGCAGTTTGGACCCTAGCAAGCAGGTCTTCATCTGTTACTACAGGGTTTCATACACCAACGTCCTGGCATAACCACAGGGGAAAAAGTTCAGAGGCAATTGTACTGCCCGCCCCTTCCAGTCCAACGATTTGGTGTTCAGGTGCTTGTGGGTACTGGTGCATTGTCATGTTAAAGTCACAACATTTTGCGGAAACAAGGGGTACAGTCTGCAAAAACTGTGGCAACACACCTTGCATGAACACCAGGTAACATGGAGACCACTCAAATGGGAGGCAGCGAATAAGGTCCTATTACGTGATCTTGGGTCATACCTGCTATTACACTGACAGAGAATCAGTACTGGTGGCCATCAATGTGGGTGGTATTGCGATTGCCCTCTCTCTGAACGTGGCTGTAGTGGCTGTTGAAAACGCCATCATAGGTGAAAGAGGTCTCATCCATGAACAATACACACAGTACAAAGGTCAGAACTAGAGCACTGGAGTGGATAATCCTTTGACAGAAGTGAATGTGGGACTTAAAATCCGTTGGTCCTAGTTCTTGCACATATTCCTTATGATAAATGCGTAATACCTGTTCCACCAGCACTCTCCATACTGTATCCTCCCTAGTGTACATTTCACAGACAAGATGGCGGTTGCTTATTGCTGGCTTGTTGGCTACACGATGCAGCATCGTTCCTCAAAGTCTGGTGTTCTCCCACGTATTTGGCGGGAGCCCTGGCTGGCTCTCTGTGGCGTGAGTGACATTGTCTCTCGGAAGTTGGTATCCACTGAGATAAACATCATCCAGTTAGGATGACACCTGATGGGAAAGCGTTCTCTGTACATTCATGTTGCTTTATAGGTACTGTATCCTGCTGCGCTGTACATTAGCTGTCTGTCTGCCAACGCTCATGATGAGTAACATTCCGTCTTTGACTGTGTGTCATGCACTGTACTCAGTAACGCATCTCGCTCACCATGGACACATCACAAGCTGTCTCATCCAACTGAAACTGACACCAGGAATAGTGTTATGCTTGTGGCACAGGTTACTGCACCAGTGCAATGCATGCAGCTGGAACACGACACGTGTGCTATGAGCTAATCTGTTTACAGTATGTCTGTGTGGTGGTCAGGAGTGTACAGTGTTTATCACCTGTTACCTTTTCCAGTTACAACAGACACCTAGGATCTTTGCGAAAGTGCAGCAGAACTGCATGCTCCGTTGCAATAAATGCATTTAGACTGGCAGTCGTCAGTAGCAGATCATGGGCCTAAATTCTGGGAATATCAGGAAACGTTTTGGCAATCACCTTTCCTTCCCTTTTAATGTATGCACATCTAGCATTACAAACTCCTAAGGACCACGACTAGTACTACTACTGCTACTACTAAGACCGATGATGACTACCCCACTACTACAGCTAATAATAATAATAATAACAATAATTACAATCATTTTCATTTACAAACGGACTGGTCGATCGGGAATTTGAGCGCTGTTGCTTGTAAAACAAGTTAACTCGATGATCCTTCTTCCTGACTCTTTCAATGACATTGCCATACCATGACTCTCGGCTTTCAAGTATTCGCAGTAATGGTTTTTCAACCGAGATACAAGCAAGAACTGATAAGCGATCCTGGGACATACTGTTCCTTAAACACGGTTATATGCGTTTAAGACAAGAAAAACCCCTTGCAACTGAAACACTTGTTCCAAGAATGGGTGGCAATTAGAGAAAACAGTTCGAAAGCTCCTGGAAGAATTTGGTTCTTTTCATTCTCAATCATTCTTTTGATAATGTCCACCAAACTGACAGCGTGAAATGTTCGTTTATGCTGGGAAGAAAATACATCTCCAGTTGTATACGTAAATGCAAGCGACTGAAGGACGCACCATAGTGAATCTAAAACGTCTACAGGGAAACTCCGGACACGATTGGTGAACTGAGTGTCAGCGCCTAATTTACGAAAAAGAAATTTATCCTGATGTGAAAATCTTGTTTCCAACTGTGTTACAATATTATCCAATACCTTAAAGTGCACCTGTTTGTATTTTGACATCAATGGACAGCCAATACATTCATCCATCATTTCAGCTCTATCACGATGGCTTCAGGCTGCATATTAGTCGAGCGTTTCGTGGAATTTAAAAGGTCTATCAATGTATCTTCATTTCTTAAATTTTTTATGTAAGCTATGCATTCTGAGGCAGCAGTCGCAGGAGGAAGTAGTTGCAGCGTGGCCGATAAAAGATGTTAAGTAACGATGGTCTGCTATTGTACAAATTTCACATGGAAGTGACAAGGTTTCGTGAAAGCTCATTGTAAAGTGGCTCGCGTCCAGATGTGGTACTTATTGTAGTAAGGAATACGAATTTAATGTAACGCTGTTGAACACTTCAAATACCGTAAGCAAAGACTTGCAGCGATGAGGAGTGACACTCTCTCTAAAGAACTCTTCAACGTCTGAGAAACGGAATTAGGGGGGCGAGTCCTGTGCAGACTGTTTTCACGAGTTCACCTCTGAGAGGTTTACGATGGAGGAGCAATGACCACATTAATTCCCGTTTTGGAACGGCGGTGTGGG
The DNA here is from genome assembly GCF_021461395.2 of Schistocerca americana. Classification (NCBI taxonomy): domain Eukaryota; kingdom Metazoa; phylum Arthropoda; class Insecta; order Orthoptera; family Acrididae; genus Schistocerca; species Schistocerca americana. The sequence continues at coordinate 848,007,787 of NC_060120.1, read as the reverse complement.
ACTAGCGTCTTGTGTCGTACTGACAACTTAGTTTTCGAGCAGGTCATCTCCTGTGGTAAAAATATCGCACGGAACTAGAACAATTCGCGAAAGTGAATTTAAAAGATGTTCACGCTGAAATGTGATACAGAGTGCCTGCAACACATACGCAACCCACGAGCAAAACTTCGCACCGCGGTTACTGGAACGCAATTGTGTTGCAAACCGATCTGTAGATAGCTAGGATTGCCAGCAGTGAGATAAATCACAAAGTACCGCAATTTCTACCGAGCGGATCTAGATCACCTTACCTTGTAACTGGCAAACAGTCTGTTGACGTTGTTTCTATTTTCGTAGCTGTGTCTTGATCGGGATTCCCAAAAAATCGTTGTTGCTTGTCGCCTGTTTTATTTCTCGTTTCTTTCGTGTGGTTAAATGTGATTGCCATTGGGTGAATCACTGTTACTCTGATACTGCTTTATAAAAGAGTAGAAGAGTACCTTCTAAAAAACTAACAGAATAATTTGTAATAAAATATATCAAATGCTCTCGCAATTAATGAAAAAGGCATATTGTCTTCTTTTAAAAGTGTATGAAAGTAAAATAACCAGCACAGTGCATGTGTGAATACTAGGGTTCCCATAATACAAAAACGGAGGACTAAGAAAAGCGAAATTTATTTATTTTATTAAAATTACGTAATTCCACGTTTAACATTAATTACGAATTCAATAGAACGTAGACTGCTTCACAATAAATATACCGTGTTAACAATGAATAAACTCAAAACCTGAAAACTTGTTCAGGAACCGATCGACAACGAAATGAACAATATCAAATACCTAACTTCGAGGAACTCGAGAAAAAAAGATCCACTTCTTTACAAACTGACTATGCAGTGTGACCCAGCTGAGAGAGCATAATTTGCTTCTGAGTCTTACCTGCAAGTGAAACATTTACAATGCGAAACATTTTTCAATAGGAATTCACGTAAAAACAGGATAAGGCGTTCCATACGTAAAAAAATACAAAACAGTTTATAAAATAGCAACAATACGTATACTACAGGATCCGTTTTTCAAAAAAGTTGTCTAAAGACTTTTGTTTCTGCCTACTCTTCAAAATGGGTGTTCACCGCGGATGACGGCTAGTTGAATGCAACATCTCTTTATATATTGGTTAATGCGTAGCTGTACTGACTTCGTGTTGGTTAACGATGACAAATCTAAAATAGAATTCATAAATAGATATTTCAAGGCCATGAATTGACACGAGTCTTAGGAATTAGAACGCCTTGAAACCTGGTCACGGGGAATTCACATCATCATCGAGGAGCAGGGATGGAGGTATCAGAGCCGACAAGCCGACAATTAGAACGCGTGATCGTGAGGAGTGCTGCTGACAGTACAGCTGAATAGAGCACTGCCGGCGGCACTGCCATTTATCCGCGCTTCTGCTGCAGAGTCCGTGCAAAATACGAAGGCCAGTAGATGTGATGACGGCAGGGCACGCGTGGGGAGAGTGGTAGTGGTGTGGGTCTAAACTGCAGCCTACATTCACAATTTTTGTAAATACACTACTGGCCATTAAAATTGCTACACCACGAAGATGACGTGCTACAGACGCGAAATTTAACCCACAGGAAGAAGATGTGATATGCAAATGATTAGCTTTTCAGAGCATTCACACAAGGTTGGCGCCGGTGGCGACACCTGCAACGTGCTGACACGAGGAAAGTTTCCAACCGATTTCTCATTCACAAACAGCAGTTGACTGGCGTTGCCTGGTGAAACGTTGTTGTGATGCCTCGTGTAAGGAGGAGAAATGCGTACTATCACGTTTCCGACTTTGATGAAGGTCGGATTGTAGCCTATCGCGATTGCGGTTTATCCTATCGCGACATTGCTGCTCGCGTTGGTCGAGATCCAATGACTGTTAGCAGAATATGGAATCGGTGGGTTCAGGAGGATAATACGGAACGCCGTGCTGGATCCCAACGGCCTCGTATCACTAGCAGTCGAGATGACAGGCATCTTATCCGCATGGCTGTAACGGATCGTGCAGCCACGTCTCTATCCTTGAGTCAACAGATCGGGACGTTTGCAATCAACAACCATCTGCACGAACAGTTCGACGCGTTTGCAGCAGCATGGACTATCAGCTCGGAGACCATGGCTGCAGTTACCCTTGACGCTGCATCACAGACAGGAGCGCCTGCGATGGTGTACTCAACGACGAACCTGGGTGCACGAATGGCAAAACGTCATTTTTTCGGATGAATCCAGGTTCTGTTTACAGCATCATGACGGTCGCATCCGTGTTTGGCGACATCGTGGTGAACGCACATTACATTACATTACGCACGTTACATTTCAGATGTGTTACGACCCGTGGCTCTACCCTTCATTCGATCCCCATGAAACCCTACATTTCAGCAGGATAATGCACGACCGCATGTTGCAGGTCCTGTACGGGCCTTTCTGGATACAGAAAATGTTCGACTGCTGCCCTGGCCAGCACATTCTCCAGATCTCTCACCAATTGAAAAGTCTGGTCAATGGCGGCCGCGCAACTGGCTCGTCACAATACGCCAGTCACTACTCTGGATGAACTGTGGTATCGTGTTGAAGCTGCATGTGCAGCTGTACCTGTACACGCCATCCAAGCTCTGTTTCACTCAATGCCCAGGCGTATCAAGGCCGTTATTACGGCCAGAGGTGGTTGTTCTGGGTGCTTATTTCTCAGGATCTAGGCACCCAAATTGCGTGAAAATGCAATTACATGTCAGTTCTAGTATAATATATTTTTCCAATGAATACCCGTTTGTCATCTGCATTTCTTCTTGGTGCAGCAATTTTAATGGCCAGTAGTGTAGTAAGTGGGGCCCTTCCACGCCCGCACTTGCACGACAACCACTAAAAAGATCTGTCACCTCTGCTTTGGTTAGAATCTAGAAAGAAAATCCGCCGAAAATGCAGCGATTTATTTTTGCCTGGCTTGTTAACCATTTGAAGACCACACTGGAAGAAGGGGTTAAGTCCATTTTATAGATTTTTCAGGAGAGCAATTTTAAAGTTTAAAACGTTACAGTTTCATGGGTTATTGAAATATGCTTTTGTAATTTATACAGTACATTCAACGACCTTTTCTTTAGGGTTCCTTAAAAGTGGAAAACATATTATTAAATCTCGACCCTGTATGTTTTTTATGTGAATGTCTATTTTTTAATTTCTTTGTATAATCCACTAATTAGATTTTAAAAGTCAGAATGTAATGTCATATTGGGATGATAGTTCACTATAAATCTTCCCTGAAACTCCCTTGACAAATATCTATTCATCTTTGAATCTAGTCATTGTACAGGACTTTCATGATTGATCAGGTTTTAGGAACAATACCGTTTATCAATATCCTGTTTTTATTTTCATTGAACTCATGTAAATTACAGTGATGAATAAGCCCATGTTCCAACTTTTGTATCTTTAAATCACCTGGTATACAACTACCAACAATTATTCAATAAATGGTTACAACACATACATTAAAAATATAGTTAATGGGACGTAATTTCAGTTATCAGCATAAATCAAAGTTTTTCTAACCCACAGTCTTCATTTCTCACTTTTTGCTTATTACAAACAAATAACACAAAACGTGTTTGTAAATTCACTGCCCGAAAAGGAATATTTTTATAGTACTCTTGGGCCTTTGTGTGACAGAACACCTTCAGTTCTTTCAGATCACGATATTTTTCGTTGGTGATAGGTAGCAGTCCAGAAACATTGGACATGCTACCTCCTATTAGCATGATAACTCAATAGGTTTGTTATAATAAAGCAGGAACTGCTATTTCACACACTGATATGATCTATTTTCATTTAAATACTGTGAATAAAGTATTTACCCGCCTACCTTCGTAACAGGGTGAAGGGAACAAAAACTCTCCTTCTGCAAGTTCTGGTTCCTGTTCCATTCGTCCAGCAGGAGCGGTAACAACTAATGTGATCCAAGACCCGTTGTAAGTGTCACGATGTATGATAAGTCTTGGATGGTGGCGTTCTATCTTCATCTCCTTAATAATTCACGACGGGAATGGACATTTTGATCGGTACCTTGGTTGAACTAAATAAGTCCAGTCACGTATCATTCAGCCATCAACTTCAACAACCTGAAAAGGAGTGGGTTTCGGACGCGCATCTTTAATTATGTCGGTCCAGTCCTTTGGGAGCTCAGCTTTTGTTTTACGTCTGATGAGGCCCATATCTTTTGTGACTTTCCAGGTATGAATATCCTCTTACTGGGAATGTCACACGAATTGATTGAAATCGCTTTTCATGATGGACAAGATAACGGATAAACTGAAAGGGGTATAATTTTTGTTTTGACGACCGCATGAATCATAGAAGATTTCCAAATTTTTAACCTCAGGATCCAGAAACGAAGTAACATAGTGATGCAGGAATGAAACTACTTCATTCGAACCTTTCTTCCTATAATTTCAGGATAAACATAAAGCACTGTCTTACTGTCTGAGACTTGATGCATGTTAAATAGATATAGAGAAAGCTGTCGCTTATAGTAGACAATGTCGGTGCTGATGTTTGGACTTGGAAGATTTCGTTGGAAATCCATACATATCGATTCAGTGTTTGTAATCTTTCTGCTTCTCTGTCGAGATTGTCTTTTCGCTGATAGAATGCAACAGCTCTACGGTGGAGCAGTTTGGGTTCAATTTTGTCTTTCTTAATATTACTTTGAACGTCCGATCGTTCCTTTCCATCTGTTGCATGTATGAGTTGTGCCTCTAGAGCTTTGAAAGTTACAGAAAACTTATCACAAGTACTGCTTGTATCACTTCGAGGGAAACCGAATTAGATATTAAATTTGTTATTAAACATTTTACGATACGTTTCATATGATATTAATGTGTGTCTTGAAACATCTTGATTGTGATTCTTCAGGCAAATGCAGATTCTGTGTTTTATTTATGCTGTAATGACTGGACCGTCCTTTAAATGACGACGTGAGCGCAGATGTTTTGCTATTTTTCTGTTGAAAGTTTATGAACTTGGTTTCCGTGTTTCCCTCGTTTATCAATTGGCGCCATGCCTTCATTTTTAAAAGGAATTCCTGACAGTTTCTAATCTTTTCTTTGAAATACCATGCAATGATATAAAGACATTTTGACAAAAACACAATTCTGTTACAGTATTTTCTCTCATTATTCTGATCTTATAATGAAATGTATAATCACTCGAAGTAGCTACTGTCTCATCTCTGCGAGACGTTCGGCGTTGTACGTTGCCAACAGTATCCAGCCTGTCAGGTGACAACTTTGCTCATTCCAGTCCTTCAGCAAACTGAAATTAGATATTAATGTAGACTTCTCTGAATCAGTACAATTCTTCTTGCAGTTAGAATGCTCTCCTATTTCATGTGACATTGTTCTTAGCTTTTTAAATACTTCAGATTGTCTACCATAGCTCTGTGTTTTTCTAGGCTTACCACTGCAGCTTGACTCAGGATATACCATTACCAGTTGAAACACCGACCTCAGTTGGATTTTACACGAAATTCAATTCTATCTACCTCACCACAAAGCGCTGAAGGGATTGTCAAGGCTGCTCTGTCTTACCACAAATCATGGCACAAAATTCAGTTCCACCACAGCACAAAGCAAAGAAGCTTATGTCAAATCTGCTCCGTGTTAGCTTCGACAATACTTAAGAAAGATCAACAACGACATTGCATTTAACAATGTCAACAATGAGACTTTCATAAAAGCACACAAAAAAGCATTGCGCATTGAAGTACGAAGTATATTTCGAATTTCTGCAAAACTTTGCCAATCTTGGGGATTTTGTGTTCTTTTGGATTTGACATGCTCTTTTCGGTGCTTCTGGAACAGCAATCTGACCCATTTTGTGTACCATGGGTGATCAGCACCATCATTTATTAATTTATGTGGTATATATCTCTCAATTACCTGCCGGGGTAGCCGAGAGCACTAATGCGCTGCTTCCTGGACTCGGGTAGGCGCGCCGGCCCCGGATTGAATCTGCCCGGCGGATTAATGACGTAGGCCAGTATACTGGCCAGCCTGGATGTGGTTTTTAGGCGGTTTTCCGTATTCCGCTAGGTGAATATTGAGCTGGTCCCCACGTTCCGCCTCAGTTACACGGCTCACAGACATTAGAAAATGTTCACACTATTTCATGAGCTACACTAGACGCAGACAGCTGGGATACACTACTTACATCCCGGGGGTTCGGGGTGGTGACAGGAAGGGCATCTGTCCATCCTCTGGACCTAACACCGCCAAATCCGTAAGAACACGGCCGACCCCGCCTTGAAGTGGGGTAAAGGCCTAAAGAAAGAAAGAAATAACTCTCAAATGCCATCGATACTCTCTCTTTGAAATCATTCCACATCTTTTCTACGCTTACATGATTATAATGGAAGGACTGGAGACTGTTTCTTAAAAAGGCATTAAGAGTATTTTTATCAGCTTTTTTAAATAGATGTACTTTGCGTTTCTTTTTGATGGTTGTGGGTGTTACGTTATTCAGCCTAGCAGCAACTGCCTTGTGGTCGCTAATCCCAGTATTCGTCATGATACTCCCTATTTGCCCAGGATTATTTGCTGCTAAAGGGTCAAGTATGCTTTCGCAACCATTTGTGCCTCGAGTGTGCTCATGAACTAATTGTTCAAAATAATTTTGTGAGAAAGCATTCAGTACAATTTAGGATGATGTTTTACACCTGCCGCCAGTTTGAAACACACAATTTTTCCAGCATATTGAGGGTAGACTGAAGTCACCACGACTGTAATTGAGTGGGGTACCTATTTGAAATGAGACTAAAGTTTTCTTTGAACTATTCAGCAACTGTATCTTCTTAGTCATGGGGTTGGTAAAACGATCCAGTTAATAGTTTAGCCCAACTGTCAAGTATAACCACTACCCATATTAGTTCACTACAAGGTAAACTACTTCTGACAGCAATAAATACTCCACCACCAACTGCATTTAATCTATCCCTTCTGAACACTGTTAGGTCGTTTGAAAAAATTTCAGCTGAACCTATTTCTGGATTTAGCCAGCTTCCCACACCTACTGAGCCGTGCGCGGCTCGTGTTCATGCCGTTATTGCTTGACATCTTGTCTTGGCGATACTGTCGTCTCGTTTCTTATTCGATTTTCTGGCGTTACTAAGTTGCTGGCTTGCCTGCCCATGAGTGGCAGCAGCAGCGCTTATCGATAATAGCACTGTCGTACTATCTTTGGAGCGACCACTAGTATTTTCTGGCTCGTTGTGTGTCGGGACTTCAGTGGGGACGGAGCAGTGGTGAGGTCCGGACAGCCATGACTCGGCCGACCGTTGCCGGCACCAACGACTTCAGTGGGAACGACCTTGGTTACTCAGTTGGTCAGTCGTCTCATCGGACGATGTGTATATGGTCACTGACCACTCCCGGGTTCTCTGAGTGTGTCGACTTGTGATTTCTCCTAGTTGTTCCACAGTGACTGGTTTTAGTGTTCTTCGAGTTGTTTGTGGAAGTGTTTTCGCGGAACCATGTGTAGCTTGTGTGGTTTTGACTGAGCAGTTATTTTAATGCTGTCTGCATGCTGGATTGAGTCAGTCGGTTGGGATGGAGCAGCGAGGAAGTCTCCGCGGCGCGAGGCCAGGCTGGGACCACTTGCGGTGTGCACACGCTGTCAGATTGTGAGGCGCTAGCTGCGAGAGCGACAAAGTTCGTTGCCCACCGAACGTGGATGCTGAAGTTAATACGATCAGTTAACTTTAACTATTTTGACATCTCTTCGTTCATTTGCGGGTTGTTGCTCCCTGGGCTGTTCGGGCTAGCAGCAACGTATGTCATGTTGGAGTCGACAAAATCTTGCAGCCATCTTCCTATATTGTGATTAATTATTAAATTGTCTGTTGCTTGCCAGTGAAATGCACTAGCGGTATTTTCTGCCCTGTGGCCGTCAACGCCCCAGTTTCCTTCCCTAGTCGTTAGCGTAGTTATCCGGCAGTGTGCCTTTCCTCGTCATGTTGATGCTGTCCAACATGGTGTGTAGTTCGACAACCTTTTAAATTCTTTGGTTCATATTTTGCTTAGAGTGGTTATTGTTCCGTTGGATGCTTTTAGACGCCAATTTCTGAAGACGCAGTGCTGTTTGTATCGTCGTCCTTGGCCGATATTTTTCATTGTTGTGCTGTTGGTCGGATGGAAGGAAATTAGTTAAATTGTTGGTCAGTCCTTAGGCCGTCCCTAGTTTGGGTTGCCATCCGATTAACTTCAACTCTTGGCTGCCTGTCTCACGTCACCTTATGTTTGAGTTGCCTTCTCAGCCCAACCCTTGGAACACTTCTGAGCACCACTTGTTCTGTTTGTTTTAGATTGTGATTTTCATTTTAGTTTGAAGTATTGTACAAGGGCTTTGGCCGTGTATTCATTCAGTCTTCTTTAAATTTGACATAAAGGGCTTCAGCTACGTTAAACTAAAATTTTGAAGATTTATCTTCTTATAAAAAAATTTTTTTCCTTAAAATTGGTTCTATCTGAAATGGTTTGAAATCCAGGCCCTAAGCCGTTAGTTGTTCGATCTGTTGTGTGTTGTCTTCAGCAGAGGATTTATGTGAACTCCTTTTAATAAGGCCTGCAGCCGTGTGTATCCTTTAAAGGAAATTTTTTTATAAGAAGGAAGGGGTTTATTTTAAATTGACTTCTTTTTCGGTCCTTCAGCTGTTGTTTCAAATTTGTTGTGGCCTTCAGCTGTGCAATAAGTTAATATTTCTTTGATTAGGCTTTCAGCCGTTCTGTTGTAAGTTTAAAAAGAAAATTTCTTGGTTGGAAAAATTGTTTATTAATGTGTTTTAATTATAGTTGTCCTTCAGAAGTGTAGTGTAGTGTAGGCCTTCAGCCGCTAATTGTCTTCAGTTGCATGTTTTTTTTTTTTTAAGGGAAAACATTTTTACCTTCTATTTTTTATTGTTTTCGATTTCTAAGGCAGGCCTTCAGCCGTTCTTGGTTTTGGTGTGGTTTTGGGCCTTCAGCCCAGAAAGCATCTCAAGTTCTTTAACTAGGCCTTCAGCTGTATTGTTCAATTGTGATCTTTTAAAGCAATGTGTAATTGAGTGGTTCTTAGAAAAATAAAGTTGTGTGTTTGATTGTGCAACTCCAGTAACTGTTTACGGGCACATCAAATGGTTCAAATGCACAAGACTGTAATGCTATAAACGGAGAACTTGCAATTTTTGATAGTGTTACTGTCATGTTGCCCAGTCACTAAGCGTGGCGGCGACTTACCCAACATGAGAGGAAAATGAAATTTAAATACTATCCTGTCTCCTGTTAGAGTCGACCAGGGGCGCCCATACAAGCCTGTAGGGCAATGGGAAGAGGGGGGAAGAGGAAGACCAGATCTGGTTATGGAATATTTTTAATATCTTGGAAGATGTATGGCGACTTGTAAATAGCCACAAAAAGTCTGCATAATACCGAATTTTAAATCAATTTCTTGAAAGAAGACTGCACTATGTTTTCCTATCGCCAAGAGCTAGTGGGTGGGTGGAAGGGGAGGGGCGAGCATCCCTTGCTCCCGTGTATGGGCGCCCTTGATGTCAACATATAATAATAAAACTCAGAGCAATGTGATATATACGGTTCACAGTAGCAGAGTCGTAAACGTACCATCGAAAATCGTTTAAGACAGGAAATAAATTGTGGCCTGCTGGGTTGGCAACTACTTTCTGATGCTTTGCGCTGATTGCAGCTCGTTTCAAGAGTTTCTTTGCGGATTTCAGTCCCATTTTAATACATTCAAAACTAGGTACGATTTTTGCTGTCTTGGAGATAATTTTTTATTGTTGCTACAGTTTATAGCGGCACAATTAACTCCTCAATACGGCCTCGTTTGCATTTTGAACGTATTTCTGTACTTTACACTATAGGCTATAAAATACACAATCATTCTGCAGTGTGTTTATACATGCCAGCCGCATGGCAGCGCTGAAGTAGCGGTTGCAAAAGAACTGTTTGAGTTTCGCGACTGTTTCAGTATGTTTACATGTGGCTTGCAAAATCCGATTTTGTGAACTGCTTCTGATATGCTCCCATGCAAATGCAGAACCGTTTCTGAAACGTGCTTGGGTTGTCAGCTTATGTCTTGTTTTTAAAAATTTTCGGCTGTTATGGACAGAGTAACCTTTTGCACAGTGAAGGAGAAGACTAAGCATTAAGCTGTCTACGTCTAGTACTTAACTAAAGAGAAATGAGATTGTACTGCCTACATCAAAAAGTGAAACAACTGTTTTCCAGATACCATATTTGACAAAATTAGAAAATCCGCTTCAGGCCTTAACATGTGAACACGACAGCGAAAAAGATTTCCAAAATTCGGTTTTCATGTTGTGGGAGGTGTGTTGCATGTAAACGTTTTTTTCGTAGGCTGTAGGGGGAACGGCGAGCGAGAATCCTCTGTAGTGTAACAGCTAGGCGTGAGTGCGCAAATGGCATTTGATCATGCGCCGGTCGCATTCGCACATGTTCACTTGTGATCCGCTGATTGTCTGTTCTTCAGAGAACCAACAAAGGAAGTTCACATCCTCTCCGCGTCGTTCCCAGAAAAGCAGGTAGATTTCGTTGCTATCTTGTCTATTTTTGTTGCTGTTGACAAGAATTACTTGTGAGATGTGGGGATTCGGAGAGAATGTAATGTTGCTGATAGAAGAATACACATGGTGCCCCAAAAACACTGACAACGCTTAGTATGTTGTGCGGAGATGCACACTGATCGATTTTCAAGAAGGAACTCACATCTGGAAGTACACGGCTTTGGTGAGCAAGAGCCTCGAAGTTCGAGATGGCTATGCGTTTCACATTACGCCAATAAACCCAACATGAGTAACACATCGTGCTGTCTACGTTACAAAAGGTCTTCGAACTGCGCACCTCCCACGTGAATGCAGAACCTACATCGACGGTGCTGAGCCTTACGCGTATCAGCCAATGTACGTATGTATGAATTGAACTGGGGACCTAGAAACGACGGTGAGGCTTCGTTGCGCCGCAGCCTTCAGTGGTACACAACCCCACAACAGGTTACAGCAGTCCACTCACCCCACCGCCACCCCACACCGAACCCAGGGTTATTGTGCGGTTCAGCCCCCAATGGACTCCATCGGGAACGTCTCATTCCAGACTAGTGTAACCACAACGTTTGCGTGGTAGAGTAATGATGGTGTAAGCGTACGTGGAGACAGTGTTTGCGCAGCAATCGCCGACATAGTGTAACAGGCGGAATAAGGGAATCAGCCCGCATTAGCCGAGGCAGATGGAAAACCGCCGTAAAAACCATCCAAAGGCTGGCCGGCACACCGGAACTCGACACTAATCCGCCGGGCGGATTCGTGCTGGGGACCGGTACGCCTTCCCACTCGGAAGCAGTGCGTTAGAACGCACGTCTAGCCGGGCGGGCGCATGAGCCAATACTTGCGGTTGTCTTTGAAGTATTTCAGTCGCTCCGTGGAATCGAGCAATGAGGTCCTCTGCTGACGGTACAAGTGTGTTACACACCATTCTCTTCATACTGCCCCACAGAAAATAGTCGAGAGGCGTCAGATCAGGCGACCGTGATGGCCATGGAACTGGTCCACCTCTACCAGTCCATCGACAGCGTTGTGCAACGTTGAGGTGACTCAGCACATCAACGTCATAGTGTTCTGGACTCCGTCGTGTTGCAGCCACATGTCAATCAGAATATTTAGTGTCACTACATCCATTAGTGTAGGCAAAACATCGCTAATAGATGTCAGGTACATCGGCCGTGTTGGTCTGTTTGGCAGTGAATATGCCCCGATGGTATTGTCACAAATTACCTCTCCCCAGATGTTAATATCGATCATGTGTTGATGATTTTGAATCATCTGAACACGCCGATACTCTTCCTCCCAAACATGCATGTTGTTGTTGTTGCTGTCGTCTTCAGTCCTGAGACTGGTTTGATGCAGCTCTCCATGCTACTCTATCCTGTGCAAGCTTCTTCATCTCCCAGTACCTACTGCAACCTACATCCTTCTGAATTTGCTTAGTGTATTCATCTCTTGGTCTCCCTCTACGATTTTTACCCTCCACGCTGCCCTCCAATGCTAAATTTGTGATCCCTTGATGCCTCAAAACGTGTCCTACCAACCGATCCCTTCTTCTAGTCAAGTTGTGCCACAAACTTCTCTTCTCCCCAATCCTATTCAATACCTCCTCATTAGTTACGTGATCTACCCACCTTATCTTCAGCATTCTTCTGTAGCACCACATTTCGAAAGCTTCTATTCTCTTCTTGTCCAAACTAGTTATAGTCCATGTTTCACTTCCATACATGGCTACACTCCATACAAATACCTTCAGAAACGACTTCCTGACACTTAAATCTATACTCGATGTTAACATATTTCTCTTCTTCAGAAACGATTTCCTTGCCATTGCCAGTCTACATTTTATATCCTCTCTACTTCGACCATCATCAGTTATTTTACTCCCTAAACAGCAAAACTCCTTTACTACTTTAAGTGTCTCATTTCCTAATCTAATTCCCTCAGCATCACCCGATTTAATTTGACTACATTCCATTATCCTCGTTTTGCTTTTGTTGATGTTCATCTTATATCCTTCTTTCAAGACACTGTCCATTCTGTTCAACTGCTCTTCCAAGTCCTTTGCTGTCTCTGACAGAATTACAATGTCATCGGCGAACCTCAAAGTTTTTACTTCTTCTCCATGAATTTTAACACCTACTCCGAATTTTTATTTTGTTTCCTTTACTGCTTGCTCAATATACAGATTGAATAACATCGGGGAGAGGCTACAACCCTGTCTCACTCCTTTCCCAACCACTGCTTCCCTTTCATGCCCCTCGACTCTTATAACTGCCATCTGGTTTCTGTACAAATTGTAAATAGCCTTTCGCTCCCTGTATTTTACCCTTGCCACCTTCAGAATTTGAAAGAGAGTATTCCAGTTAACATTGTCAAAAGCTTTCTCTAAGTCTACAAATGCTAGAAACGTAGGTTTGCCTTTTCTTAATCTTTTTTCTAAGATAAGTCGTAAGGTTAGTATTGCCTCACGTGTTCCAACATTTCTACGGAATCCAAACTGATCTTCCCCGAGGTCCGCTTCTACCAGTTTTTCCATTCGTCTGTAAATAATTCGCGTTAGTATTTTGCAGCTGTGACTTATTAAACTGATAGTTCGGTAATTTTCACCTCTGTCAACACCTGCTTTCTTTGGGATTGGAATTATTATATTCTTTTTGAAGTCTGAGGGTATTTCACCTGTCTCATACATCTTGCTCACCAGATGGTAGAGTTTTGTCAGTGCTCGCTCTCCCAAGGCTATCAGTAGCTCGAATAGAATATTGTCTACTCCCAAGGCCTTGTTTCGACTAGGTTTTTCAATGGTCTCTCAGATTCTTCACGCAGCATCATATCTCCCATTTGATCTTCATCTACGTCCTCTTCCATGTCCATAATATTGTCCTCAAGTACATTGCCCTTGTGTAGACCCTCTATATACTCCTTCCACCTCTGCTTTCCCTTCTTTGCTTAGAACTGGGTTTCCATCTGAGCTCCTGATGTTCATACAAGTGGTTCTCTTTTCTCCAGAGGTCTCTTTAATTTTCCTGTAGGCAGTATCTATATTACCCCTAGTGAGATAAGCCTCTACATCCTTACATTTGTCCTCTATACATCCCTGCTTAGCCATTTTGCACTTCCTGTCGATCTCATTTTTGAGACGTTTGTATTCCTTTTTGCCTGCTTCATTTACTGCATTTTTATATTTTCTCCTTTCATCAATTAAATTCAATATATCTTCTGTTACTCAAGGATTTCTACTATCCCTCGTCTTTTTACCTCCTTGATCCTCTGCTGCCTTCACTACTTCATCCCTCAGAGCTACCCATTCTTCTTCTATTGTATTTCTTTCCCCCATTCCTGTCAACTGTTCCCTTATGCTCTCCCTGAAACTCTGTACAACCTCTGGTTTAGTCAGTTTATCCAGGTCTCCTTAAATTCCATCCTTTCTGCAGTTTATTCAGTTTTAATCTACAGGTCTTAACCAATAGATTGTGGTCAGAGTCCACATCTGCCCCTGGAAATGTCTTACAATTTAAAACCTGGTTGCTAAATCTCTGCCTTACCATTATATAATCTATCTGATACCTTTTAGTATCTCCAGGATTCTTCCATGTATACAACCTCCTTTTATGATTCTTGAACCAAGTGTTACCTATGATTAAGTTATGCTCTGTGCAAAATTCTACTAGGCAGCTTCCTGTTTCATTTCTTAGCCCCAATCCATATTCACCTACTATGTTTCCTTCTCTCCCTTTCCCTACTCTCGAATTCCAGTCACCCATGACTATTAAATTTTTGTCTCCCTTCACTACCTGAATAATTTCTTTTATCTCATCATAAATTTCATCAATTTCTTCATCATCTGCAGAGCTAGTTGGCATATAAACTTGTACTACTACTGTAATAGGCATGGGCTTCGTGTCTATCTTGGCCACAATAATGAGTTCACTATGCTGTTTGTAGTAGCTAACCTGCACTCCTATTTTTTTATTCATTATTAAACCTACTACTGCATTACCCCTATTTGATTTTGTATTTATAACCCTGTAATCACCTCACCAAAAGTCTTGTTCCTCCTGCCACCGAACTTCACTAATTCCCACTATATCTAACTTTAACCTATCCATTTCCCTTTTTAAATTTTCTAACCTACCTGCCCGATTAAGTGATCTGACATTCCACGCTCCGATCCGTAGAACGCCAGTTTTCTTTCTCCTTGCATGTTGTGCAAGTTTAATATACCATGTCTAGTAATCGTGCAATAATCTTTTAATAGCACCATGCTCGGGAATTGTGGCTGGAGTATACAGCTTTGTAAATACCATTGTGCAAACTGTACCCGTCGTGGGTAGTCCTCCTCCCTTAAAGCCTGGACACACTGCAGATGGCAGGGATGGAGCCGGTGTTCATGGACAATACGCCACACGGCACTTTTAGCCGTGTGGAGCGCCTGTACCACCTGCCGAGTGGCTGAATCCTCTTTGAACTTTGTCAGCACGTCCTCCTGCAACAGTAACGCTCGAGGCGAGTGTGGAAGACCCGCATCACGTTTCAGCACCTCCCAGAGGACAAACAGTAGGCCTTAACTGGTATTCGCAAGTATCAAGCACAAAGTGGTACTACTTTTCTGCACAATGGATGCAAATAAAGCAGAAAAAACCGACCTGCAGCTTTCTGGCTACTCTGAGGTGACTCTCGGTGGTCACGAACGTGGAATGATGTGGTGTACCTGAGTTTGGAAAACTTTCCGCATACAATCTTACAGCAGATCACCCACTGAAATATCACTTTACCGCATGCAAGCACCATGTCGGTCATTTCCGGAGCTGTATACTGGTACGTGTCCTACTGTGGACTGTTATGAAGCTCAGTTCGTCGATCAGCGTACACAGGTGGCTAAAGTGTTACATACCTTCCGTATTCATATACCAAAACAAATTGGAACAAACCATCACAACTGTTCGTTCTCAGACTTCGACGCTCTCCAGCGTCCAAGCCGTGAGTTTCCGGATATCAGTTCCTTCTTGAAAACTGATCCGTTTTCCTTCCCACACAACATACTAAGCGTTGTCGGCATTTTTTGAGACTCCTTTAGATACCATACGTGCTGCTTCTGTGATCGAAGGGCTCGACAGCGCAAATGCCGAGGGAAAAGAAATAGGATTGGTAGAAAATTACTGAGAAGTAATAAAAATCCCATCTGGGGACGTGAGAAGGACGAGATGCTTGCATAAGGTGAGAATGGAGTGTATAAGCACAATCTTCTTTATTCTTTTTATTAAAAAGAAAAGCATATTAAATGTCCTTGAAAGTAAAAAGTGCAAATATGCATGTTTTTCTGATTAAAGTTAAAAATGTGCAAAAGACCTTATCATTTTCGCCATTTACATTAATGGTATCTGTAATTACAGGGCTCATGTATCATTGTTATATTAGAAATTTTTGATGATAAATAAAGATCACGCTATCTGTCCTCTAACAAGCTACATACGGTAGCAGATTATATCAAGCAGTCTCTGTGAAAAGTTATATGTATGTCTCACATTTTGACTAAGATGCAGTTACGGTGTACTTAGCTGTTACTACTCGTTATGAAGTTGGCAATTTTTTTCGTTTTCGTTTCCGTTGCTCCTAGCCAATGAAGTGATAATATATGGCAGCCAATGAGAGTCAGACATTCTAATGATTTGTCTCGGCACAAAATATCATTTCATTTTGTTTTTGTGCAAGAAGCATTTTGATAATTTCTGCTTTCGAATCTCTCCATCATGGATTATAAAATTGTTGAAAGTCTCTTAACCCGGCGTCAGTTCTCAGCGGGACTCATCAGCAGAAGCAGCATTTTCCTGAAGATGGCGACCAGTTGGATCGCCGAAATATGGAGTCAAGTTGATTTTAAGATCCAGCAGCAAACCCGAAGAGACTTTCAAGGCTTATTACGCCGGGAAAGCCTACGTAATCACGATTATAAAGTTGGTTACTGAATTACGTAATTGTTTTGTAGATTGTACGTTAAGCGGAATATGGTGAGATGTCTTGTTATATTATTTCGTATTCCAAAATATATATTAATTTGTAGGGTGAGACAGTGAGATGATGTACGGATCATGGATTCACTGCTAAGGAAGATTCTGCAGTGAATGTTCTCAGCCTATGACGCTTGCAGCGGTTATGCAAGCAGATTTTACACTTTTGTCGAATCAGTATTCGACAAAGAAGTAGGTTTGAGGATAGTACACTGAACGTGGGAAATATATTGAAGATGAGATATTTCACCTGTGATTGGTCTTCTTTACTTCCCGTCGTTCATCTCGCAGAAACCAACTTCACAACGCACAGTTCCAGCTAGGTTCACAATAACTACATTTTCCCCAAATTTTTGTAACAACTTTATATATCTACACAACATGGTGCTAAACATCCATCGGGGGACTGATGACCTTCGCTGTTTAGTCCCCCTTAAACATCCCAACAACCACCACCACCTAAACATCCATCTACATTCTACAGCCACACAAGCAGAATTTTTCCAGGTCATAACTTTTCCGGAGACCCTGCTTTATCTGCTGTGATGGATGACAACGACAGGACTACACAGAACACGTAAGAGGGTGTCTTACACGTCAGTTCGTGAAGTTAATCCAAGAACAGGTTATCTTTTCCTCAGTCTCAGATGACAAGGTAAGCTAAGTTTCATTGAACCGCTCCTATGTCACCGTCTATGGACTAGTGGTGATTCTGAGATAAGACTCTGAGGTGATCCTGGAAGGTGAAAGAGGTAGCGACGAAGCAGCTAAACACCTGGCATGGGCGCTCACGAGCAACGAGCAACATGTGCAAAGCGAGCTGGGGTTCCTTCATGTTAGAATCGCATACGTAAAGAGAGATCGAGTGAAAAAATATCTTCCAACAAAGTGAGGAGTATGTCTCCTGGCAACACTGTGCATACTGGTGCATTTAAGCTGAGAGGCTTCATAAATCGGTCTGTTAAACGACAAACTATCTGTCTCCTGGTACAAGTTCATTGTGAATCTACGTTGACAGCTCTTCACAATTGTAGCGTGGAAATACATGTCTGGTGCTACTACTGAGAATTCTATCTCTGGAGGAACGTGTTTCTTCCAGGACAAGTAAATACGTGGGAAATGAGAATCGCCCAAATAGCGCTGTAGCGCTCATTAGCACAACGTGACACGATGAATGAAGTCAGCAGGAATTAATGCTTCCACTTTCTGTAAATGTTACGGCGTAGCTGTTGTTCTGGCATGCCTGTGTAAGATCTCAGTTTGATTTTAATGCCTCCAGCGTATAAATTGCATTTTGTTTGCGATATATTTTAAATACGCTGTCTTCTGCGGTCTTTAGTAAGACAACGATTTGGATTTTTGTCCCTGGGCACTCAGCTGTCTTCCTCTTTGCGGAGAAGCAAACAATATCAGAGATTAATTCTCGTCCACCAGTTGAATAATCAAGACGCTTGTTTGTTAAGTTCCGATTTACGCATTTAGTCGCCATTTAAGGAAGTATGATTTAACAAATTACTACTGTTGCATAAGAATCTTTAAGCTCATTCATATTAGTATGTACTAGACGCCTGGATAAAAGTGTATCCAGTGCTCAAAAATAATGGAAGCAAGGAACGCAATTCTTTCTTTCGTCATTATCAATCACAACTAATGCTTTACAAATTTATGTTCGTAGAGCTAGCTGCCGATTTGTGACGGAAGTTCGGAGAAAAATAATTGTTCTTGTGTCTCGTATATCGTATCTAAAATTACAAAGTATGAATCATTCCCAATTTACGACGACACTCTTTCTTCGCTTATTTCTTTTATCGAGACACGAGACCTGCATAATGGGCGGATTTGCATATCGTACGATGTTAGCAACTATGGACATAATAGATCAGTTTATTACAAATGATTCGTTGGTTCCCGTATTTCACTGGCAGTGTTAGTCCTCAGCACGCTTGGGTTTGCTACTTGTAAGTCAGTCGCTTCTGGACAAGGGTGAAGTATCTCATATTGATACATTTCCCATTCTCCACTATTTCTCTGAGTTTTCAGCTAGGCCGCAACACTGGCTCCTGCCACTGAAATCTGTCAACCATGAAGTTATTTTGTTCCATGAAGGTATTATTAGGGTCTATACATCCATATTTTATTCGAAGTCGAATAGTAGCTGTCCATTTTGTACCAGCCAAACATCTTCGTTCTTCGTTTCATACAAAGAGTTTCCTCCACAAAGAGTCACTTGAATGCAAACAGAAAACATCTTCCGAGCCTGCGTCCACATGAGCCTGTTGCATGGTACATTCGAGATTCTTGGAGACAAACAGAATGAATTGATCCATAACTAGTTCAGGAATTAGTAGTTGTGCTGTATGCTTTCAAATCTCGAGTTTGATCCAGAAACTAACATGCTGATCATAAAACTGATTTCGCTTTATTTCACTTACGTTTTACTCGAAGTTTCCGTTGTCATGCAAATCAACATTTTGGGATTCGGTAGAAATAGGTGAATCAGGTACTGGTTCAAATGGCTCTGAGCACTATGGGACTCAACTGCTGAGGTCATTAGTCCCCTAGAACTTAGAACTAGTTAAACCTAACTAACCTAAGGAGATCACAAACATCCATGCCCGAGGCAGGATTCGAACCTGCGGCCGTAGCGGTCTTGCGGTTCCAGACTGCAGCGCCTTTAACCGCACGGCCACTTCGGCCGGCGAATCAGGTACTGTATTAGCCAATTTTTAAGTGCGCGTAATTTGTTAAATCAAATGACGCAAACAATGGATCTCTTCAACAAAGTTGACACACCCACTATTAAAGATAATATCAAGTTAACTGTGGAAGAACTCATGCGCAAGCGATCTTATCAGTCAACAGCGAAACACATTACCGCGCACTTCGTATCTGAAGTGACTGGTACCTGAAGTGGTTCTTGTCTGGAGTGATGTATTTCCTATCAACATTTGTGTTCCACTCACTGCCATCGAGACACGTACTGCAAATGTGACAACGTATTTATCTCGACAAAACAATGAAAATCGAATTTACAGTAAGTCGATCTGCAGTTCTCGGTACCAAACGTGGTCTATACTAAGGTGACAAAAGTCATGGGATAGCGAAATGCATATATACAGATGGTGGTAGTATCACGTACACGAGGTATAAGAGGGCAGTGCTTTGGCAACGCTGTCTTGCGATTATGGCCCCACAACGGGAATTAACAGACTTTGAAGGCAGAATGATGGTTGGAGCTAGACGAATGGGACACTGCATTTTCGAAATCGTTAAGGAATTTAATATTCAGAAAGCCACATTGTCAAGAGTTGCCGAGAATACCAAAGATAAGGCATTGCCTCTCATCACGGACAACGCAGTGGCCGACGGCCTTAACGAGCGAAAGCAGCGACGTTTGAATAGAGTTGTCAGTGCTAACATACAAGCAATACTGCGTGAAATAACTGTCGAAATCAATGTGGGACGTACGACGAACGTATCCGTTAGGTCAGTGTGGCGGAATTTGACGTTACGACTATGTAAGCAGACGACCGACGTGAGTGCCTTTGTTCACAGTGCCTCTCCTGGAATCGTGACCATATCGGATGGATCCTAGACGAATGGAAAACCGTGGCCTGGTCAGATGAGTCCGGATTTCAGTTGGTAAGAGGTGATTGTAGGGTTCGAGTGTGGCGCAGACCCCACGAAGCCATGGACCTAAGTTGTCAAAAAGGCACTGTGCAAGCTGTGGTGGCTCTGTAATGGTGTTTACATGGATTGAACTGGGTCCTCTGGTCTAAATGGTTCAAATGGCTCTGAGCACTATGGGACTTAACATCTGAGGTCATCAGTCCCCTAGAACTTAGAACTACTTAAACCTAACTAACCTAAAGACATCACACGCATCCATGCCCGTGGCAGGATTCGAACCTGCGACCGTAGCGGTCGCGCGGTTCCAGACTGAAACGCCTAGAACCGCTCGGCCACTACGGCCGGCTTCTCTGGTCTAACTGAACCGATCATTGACTGTAAATGGCTGTGTTTGGCTATCTGGAGACCATTTGCAGTAAACGGCGATAAAATTTTTATGGATGACAATGCATCATGTCACCAGGCCACAGTTGTTCGTGATTGGTCAGAAGAACATTCTGAACAATTCGAGCGAATGATTTGGCCACTCAGATTGCCCTACGTGGGACATAGTCGAGGGTTCAGTTTGTGCACAAAATTCTGCACCATCAACACTTTCGCAATCATGGATTGCTATAGATGCGGCATGGCTCAATATTTCTGACACGTCGGGTTGCTGCATTATGCAGGGCAAAAAGAGGTCCGACACGATATTAGGAGGTATCCTACGACTCTTGTCACCTCAGTGTATTTGAACGATGGAAAGAAGTGCGCTGCGCGGAGTGGCCGCGCAGTTCGAGGCGCCATGCCACGGACTGCGTGGCCCCTCCTGCGGGAGGTTCGAGTCCTCCCTCGGGCATGGCTGTGTGTGTGTTGTTCTTAGCACAAGTTATTTTAAGTTAGTTTAAGTACTGTGTGAGTCTAGGGACCGACTATCTCAGCAGTTTGGTCTCTTGGGAATTCACACACAACTGAACATTTTTTGAAACAAGTGCACACGGTGACAGGTAATGGATTTCATAAGACTGTTAGGAATGTTTTTCAGTTACCTCCAGGATATACTCAGTAAAGATACAAAGCACACGAAATATTTCTAGAACAGTATTACCATTTGGTGCAAGAAAACTGCAAGAGACGTCGTAAAATTAGCAGATTATGTGAAGGAAAGCATTATTCCGTCTCGATGTCTTCAAATGAAGTCTTATGATGATATGATTGTTTCCTGCATGAATAAGTGGCCTAAGGTTCATCATTACTTGGAATGATATTTAATCGTTAATGAGGTAAAGACTAACAAACTTTATGTGTAAGTACAACACGGAGGACAATAGAGACAACAGGAATGTGCAAGTCGCCTGCACTAAGACGAGAGTTGCCAAAAAATGTGTGTGACATCTTATGGGACTTAACTGCTAAGGTCATCAGTCCCTAAGCGTACACACTACTTAACCTAAATTATCCTAAGGACAAACACACACACCCATGCCCGAGGGAGGATTCTAACCTCCGCCGGGACCAGCCGCACAGTCCATGACTGCAGCGCCTTAGACCGCTCGGCGATAGTTCCTCATGTAGGTAGTATACAAACCACTGACTCATAATATTGCGCACACAACTGTTTTATTTTATTTTATTTCTATTCTTTTTTTTTTTTTTTTTTTTTTTTTTTTTTTTTTTTTTTTGCCCCCGTAATGTAAGGACACGGACTACTTCGAGAGACAGTTGCTGACTGGCACTTCTGTGGAGCCAAATGAGAGTCTTGTTCGACCAACGCTTTTATATAACGAAAGCATGAACATATGGGGGCATTAAATGAAATTTGTGACTAAATCTAAAATGAGGATTTCTTGGAAGGATGGGGGTAGGGGGGGAGGGAGGAGGCGTGACTTGTTATTCTAAGTGGGGAGGCACCAACAGATGAAGTAATTTCTGGTGTGCCCCGGAGCTGAATGCTGTGACACTTGATATTCATGTTGTATGTTCAAAATATCCACGGGTGTACTGCCGGTCTACAGTGTCCAACGGGCACAATATTTCGGCGATCATAATGTCGCCATCATCAGGTGAACTGACGGACTGAGCTCCTGTGAACGTGCCAGTACGGAGATCCGTACGCTATGGCTGCTCAGGGGGAACTGGCTTCGGTCGCGGCGGCGGGCGATTTAAATACCCTCCGCCCGCGGCGCACTCCCTCCGCCGTCCGCGCCCCGCGTCACGGTCACGCGGTGGAACAGATTGCGACGGCGTCTGAGATGACGTCGGTGTGATGGCTCTGTCCGCCGTGGTCGTCACACCTATACGTTTGCTCGATTTACTCTTGATTAACCCAATCGCTGGTTCCCAAGCCTTGCTAAGATTATAGCCACAGTACTCAAGAATCACATGTTGTATATTAATGACCAAGCAGACAATATTAGTAGTAATCTGAGACTTTTCAGAGATGCAGTTATCTGTGAAAAAAAAAAGAAGCTGCACAGATGTTCGGTCTGACATTGATAAGAATTTAAAGTGGTGAAAAGGTTGCCAACTTGCTTGAAATGTTCAGAAGTGTAAAAATCCGCACTCCGTCAAATCCAAAACCTTGTATCCTGTGATTACAATATCAACGAGCAACAAATGGAAACGATCACCTCATAAAAATACCTGGATGTAGCAATTTCTGGGGATGGGAAATGGAATGATGACGTTGGTTCAGTCTTGGGTAAGACAGACGGTAGACTTCGGTTCATTGGTAGGATACTGGGAACAAGTAATATATCTAAAAAGAGATTGCTTACAAAACACTCATGCGACCTATCCTAGAATATCACACAAGCGAATGGGAATCATGGTAGATAGTTCTAACACAGGATATTATATGTGAGTAAAGAAAGGGAAGACGAAATGTCATGGGTTTGTTGGACCCACAGGAGAGTGTCACTGACATACTGGAAACTATGAACTGGCAGACGCTTGAAGATGGACGTTGACTATCCTGTGGAAGCCCGTTTACTGTGTTTCAAGCACCACTATTGAGTGGCGAGTCTAGGAACATAATGCAGACCCTTACATATCGCTGCTGTAGTGACAGCAAGGATAAGATAAGACTAATTACAGAGCGCACAAAGGCATTTAAACAGTCATTCTTCCCCAGTTCCATACGTGATGGAACTGGAAGAATTTCAGGCAAATAATTTGTGCAGTGGGAAGTACCATTCGCCGTGCATGTGATTGTGGTTTGCGAGGTATGTTTATATACGTAAACAGGTTCAGTCGTAATTAAAGCAGGTAATTGACTTAGGTAGATTGGAAAACGACTTAAAACAGTGGTCGTCAAACTGAAGGCCACGGGCCGCATGCGGACCGAATGAAGCATTCGCACGGACAGCGTTACTTTATAATAATACGCATCTAGCCATTAACAGCCGAATCCAAAAAGTCTACTAAAATTACGAACTTTTAGAGTGTAGTTTTCCTGCTCAGTAAAAAATCAAAAATACTTATACAGGGAGTAACATATGAAATATGTGCTTAATTTTAATAGACATTGGCGAATTCACCCGTGAGTTAAGTAAGTTTGGACGCTTACCTCAGGGGCAGATCGATAAGTAGCTTGTCTACTGCGGGTTAGAGGATATGAGAGGGGGGGACGTTTTATTGTTTGTCTTCTAGTACTAACAACTAACGGATGTGCGTGACTAGTACTGATCAGATCATAGGGTATAAATTTTGACACGAAAATAACACGGATTGGTGAAAGTGCATTACAAAAAAATGGTTCAAATGGCTCTGATGACTATGGGACTTAACATCTGAGTTCATCAGTCCCCTAGACTTAGAACTACTTAAACCTAACACACATCCATGCCCGAGGAAGGATTCGAACCTGCGACCGTAGCAGCAGCGCGGTTCCGGACTGAGGCGCGCGCGCATTACAGAGACGGTCTCCTTCAGATGTGGTACTTATTAGTATCAAGGTCCGCCCCTGGTAGCTGAGTAATGCCGGCACGGTAGCTCAGCGTGTTCGGTCAGAGAGCTGGTTAGCCTCTGTAATAAAAAAAACTGAGTCGAAAGGTCAACAAAAACGAACTTGAACGTATGTCATGTGACGTCCGCAACGATCAAATACAACGATCAACAACGAACAAAATGCAAAAAAAAAGAAAAAAAGTGGTCAGTGCGACAGGCTGTCAATCCTAAGGGCCCGGGTTCGATTCCCGGCTGGGTCGGAGATTTTCTCCGCTCAGGAACTGGGTGTTGTGTTGTCCTAATCATCATCATTTCATCCCTATCGTCGCGCAAGTCGTCGAAGTGGCGTCAAATCGAAAGACCTGCACCCGGCGAGCGGTCTACCCGACGGGAGGCCCTCGTCACACGATATTTATTTATTTTATTGGTATCAAGGAGTATGAAATCAAAGTAAGGCTATTTTCGTACAACGCAATGAGAAAACGCAAAATAACATTCCGAACATTTGCTATCACGCCTCATTGTGCACAGTGCATTTAAATGTAAGTTCAGTATTACTGTTATTAATCAACAAATGATCACTCGCTTAGACAACACAACAACACTTCGTCAGATAATTACAGTATCACAACTTTGGGGACACTAACAGCGGCGACGATATGAAACACTTAACAGTCGAGAATAAGTGTTACAAATGGTGCCGACTTCTAACGATCAGTACTCGAGGACCAGCGGCGGCCAATTTATCGCGTCTATACGTAGCTAGTCTACTATTATTATTATTTTTTTTTTTTTGGCGGGAGGGGGGGGGGGGGGGGGGGGAGTCGGCTGACAACATACAAAATTTGTGTAGGTTATCAACTGAAGAGTGGAAATGGAAAACGTTGTAAGTCCCATTTTCTTTTCAAAAAGCGCGCTCTGGAGAAGGACAAATATATCAATTTGAGGTAAGGGGTCGAGGCCCAGAAACGATGCAGTCGAAAATTATAATCGAACATATTTCTGATATCCCCGACAGTGCGCCTGCTCTACTGGAAGCTCTTTGCTTTCCATATTTTTGGAGAAGGTAGCATGGACCAAAACAAGAGCCTCTAGTAAGCATGATCTTTAAAGTGCATGCGCTAATAGCTGTGAGTACTTGACAAAGGTTCACTACAAGAGGTATCAAAACGATTTTCAATTCTAATTTCCGCCTCAGTCTTTCCCGGACAAGGATCCATTACCCCACATATATACATTTACACTACTCCATCATCCCCGAAAGTTTGGAAGAAAATGTCCTACTCTGAAAAAGAAGAATGAAAAAAATGTCAATCTGTTCAAAAGAGGAGAGACAACAGTTGATGTATGCCATGCTGTACTTCATCTGAGAGACCAGCCACGTTTATTAGTTACAAAACAGAAAGGGCTGTTGACGATGTTGCTGTTTTTTTGCTCAACAGCGCAGGGAGTTTTACGCTAAACTTCGCAACATCTGATCCCAAGAACGAAGTTGTATCAGGAACGGAACTTGATACGAGAGATCTTTTTCTTCAATTATGTTATTCTTTTTACAAAAACTCAAAAACTGTGAAATGGTTTTCGTTGAGAACAGTTGTAATTAAAATGTTAATGATGTATTTCTGTACTTGTTCACAGTAAATGATGCCAGCCAAAACAGCTGCACGATAAAAATTTATTAAAATTTCTCGACCAAGGTTTCGGTACATATAAATATACCTTCATCAGAAGTAAAAAATCTAAAATTACATCCTGCAACGGAGATTAATAAAACAATTGTGCCAAAGGCGTCGTCAATAGTTAAGACATTATCTCCAGTTTATTAATCTCCGTTGCAGGATGTAATATCAGATTTTTTACTTCTGATGAAGGTATATTTATATATACCGAAACATTATTCAAGAAATTTTAATAAATTTTTATCATGCAACTGTTTTGGCTGACATCACTTACTGTGAAGAATTTGAACAGTTGCTATTTCAGCCTTGTTTAAAATCTTGAAATTCTGTGCTTTTGTTATCATAAAACGTTGGATCTGTGTTAACTAAATGATTTTCTACTTGTATCATTCTTTACAATCACGAAGTGGGCAGCATAATTCTGTGGATACTAGTAAGTTAAGCACTAAAAGAGATACATCGGTTTTTGAATGTCCTATAAAATGTCAGATTTGACATTTAGAACATTTTCCGTTTCCGCTCTTCAGTTAATGATGGAGGTTGGTACATACGCTGCCCGACTCGTTTAGAGTCCACACAGGAGTCTGGTTACAACACTCGTTCGACCTAGCCTATTCGTAGACATTACTCAAGTGTGTGTAACACGCACCGAACAGGATAGATAGAGGGTATTGCAAATGTACAGGGAAACCCGCCAGGGTAGCCGAGCGCACTAACGCGCTGCTTTCTGGACTCGGATAGGCGCACCAGCCCCGGATCGAATCCGCCCGGCGGATTAACGACGAAGGCTGGTGTGCAGGCCAGCCTGGATGTTGTTTTTAGGCGGTTCTCCACATCCCGCTAGGTGAATGCTGGGGTGGTCCCCACGTTTCGCTTCAGTTCCACGGCTCGCAGACATCTGAACACGTTCGCACTATTCCATGAATTACACTAGTCGCAGACAGCAGGGGTACACTACTTACGTCCTGGGGGGTACGGGGTGGCGGCAGGAAGGGCATCTGGCCACCCCTTTCCACTAACCTTGCCAAATCCGTTCCTAACAATGCCGACCCTGCGCCAGCGCGGGACATGGCACCAGTGAAAGAAGAAGAAGAAAGATTGCACGTATACAGGGAAGGGCAGTACGAATAGAAAGTTTGTTTGGCCCGTGGGAGAGTGTCACAGAGATGTCGAAAGAACTGAAATTACAGACGCTTGGAGTACACGCCAGCTATCCCCTGAAAGCCTACTTATAAATTTTCAGGAAACAGTATTCATGAATATAGAGATATACTGCAACACTCTGCGTGTTGCTCCGGTGGGACAGGAAGACCAAGACAGCGTTCATTTAAGCATTGATGCACTCATTGTTCCAGCAACTCATATGGGAATGGGACGGTAATAAGCGGTACAGCCTCTGTCGCGTACGTGGCAGCGGTCTGCATGGTACAGGCGCAGAGACAGACAGTGCGGCCAGTTACCTGAAGCGACGGCCCCGGGGACGGCGGCCAACAGCAGCGCCAGCAGCGGCAGAAGGCAGCTCCTCCACTCACCCATGGCGAGCAGACTGAGCCGTGCCGGACTTGGTGTCTCCCTTATCTGCAAAAGTGCGATTCCATAACGCCGCGCGCGCTCGCAAGGAGGAGCGCGGCGCGCTACTGTAGCTACAGCTGCTGCTCTTGTTGCCAACTGCAGCCCGCCTCGCACGTGCCATGTAACCAGGAGCTAGCCATTGCCACGGATGATGACTGCTTGGCGCCAGTCGCTGTTCCAAACAGCACCAGACTTTTCAGTGGAGCTACGGGCAGTCGAGGAGTGACAGGGTTGGGACACGCGCACCTCCCTCCAATATTTCAACAAAGGCTTAATCAGTCATATATCGAGCAATTAAATATTATATGCGGAAATAGGAAATCACGGGAACAACTGAAATAGCGCATCACTTCACTGCAATTTGCATTTATTGTAACACTTGATAACAGACCAAGAAATATATATATATCGGTGGAATATATATATATATGTAAATATATATATATATATCGGTGGAATCTAAATGTTTTTATTACTATCAAGCCGTACTTAATGTCATATTGTGTATATATATATATATATATCGGTGGAATCTAAATGTTTTTATTACTACAGAGCCGTACTTAATGTCATATTGTATATATATATATATATATATATATATATATATCGGTGGAATCTAAATGTTTTTATTACTATCGAGCCGTACTTAATGTCATATTGTAAAGAAAGGAACTTATCGGAGGATTAACTGTCACCGTAAGGTGTTGTGGACTGTGCACTTTTCTGTTATTCACCTTAATGTTCTATTCAATGTGTAAACTTGCTAATTATTTTCCCTTTAAATGGAGTGTGCCTGCCTTGATGTTACAAATGTCTGTATCATAACGAGTTCTTTAACGCGCCTAAGCGCATATTTGTATTTATGGGAGAACTTAAATTGAGTTCGCCTGTTGAACTTTAATTAAAGTGCGAAAACTGAATCAGGTGTTTATTATTTTTCTCGTGCTGTTATCTGTCAAGTGTAACGCGCGACATTTTCCCGGTCTGTTATCAAGTGTTATATATATATATATATATATATATATATATATATACTCCTGGAAATGGAAAAAAGAACACATTGACACCGGTGTGTCAGACCCACCATACTTGCTCCGGACACTGCGAGAGGGCTGTACAAGCAATGATCACACGCACGGCACAACGGACACACCAGGAACCGCGATGTTGGCCGTCGAATGGCGCTAGCTGCGCAGCATTTGTGCACCGCCGCCGTCAGTGTCAGCCAGTTTGCCGTGGCATACGGAGCTCCATCGCAGTCTTTAACACTGGTAGCATGCCGCGACAGCGTGGACGTGAACCGTATGTGCAGTTGACGGACTTTGAGCGAGGGCGTATAGTGGGCATGCGGGAGGCCGGGTGGACGTACCGCCGAATTGCTCAACACGTGGGGCGTGAGGTCTCCACAGTACATCGATGTTGTCACCAGTGGTCGGCGGAAGGTGCACGTGCCCGTCAACCTGGGACCGGACCGCAGCGACGCACGGATGCACGCCAAGACCGTAGGATCCTATGCAGTGCCGTAGGGGACCGCACCGCCACTTCCCAGCAAATTAGGGACACTGTTGCTCCTGGGGTATCGGCGAGGACCATTCGCAACCGTCTCCATGAAGCTGGGCTACGGTCCCGCACACCGTTAGGCCGTCTTCCGCTCACGCCCCAACATCGTGCAGCCCGCCTCCAGTGGTGTCGCGACAGGCGTGAATGGAGGGACGAATGGAGACGTGTCGTCTTCAGCGATGAGAGTCGCTTCTGCCTTGGTGCCAATGATGGTCGTATGCGTGTTTGGCGCCGTGCAGGTGAGCGCCACAATAAGGACTGCATACGACCGAGGCACACAGGGCCAACACCCGGCATCATGGTGTGGGGAGCGATCTCCTACACTGGCCGTACACCACTGGTGATCGTCGAGGGGACACTGAATAGTGCACGGTACATCCAAACCGTCATCGAAACCATCGTTCTACCATTCCTAGACAGGCAAGGGAACTTGCTGTTCCAACAGGACAATGCACGTCCGCATGTATCTCGTGCCACCCAACGTGCTCTAGAAGGTGTAAGTCAACTACCCTGGCCAGCAAGATCTCCGGATCTGGCCCCCATTGAGCATGTTTGGGACTGGATGAAGCGTCGTCTCACGCGGTCTGCACGTCCAGCACGAACGCTGGTCCAACTGAGGCGCCAGGTGGAAATGGCATGGCAAGCCGTTCCACAGGACTACATCCAGCATCTCTACGATGGTCTCCATGGGAGAATAGCAGCCTGCATTGCTGCGAAAGGTGGATATACACTGCACTAGTGCCGACATTGTGCATGCTCTGTTGCCTGTGTCTATGTGCCTGTGGTTCTGTCAGTGTGATCATGTGATGTATCTGACCACAGGAATGTGTCAATAAAGTTTCCCCTTCCTGGGACAATGAATTCACGGTGTTCTTATTTCAATTTCCAGGAGTGTATATATATAACCACGATAAAAAATTGCTGGAATACCACTCAATTGGAAATTGGAATGGCAATTTAATGACTACCTAGAGTAACAGAATTAAGAATAGCGTACTTATAGATTGACTAGAATAAAGGAATAAATAACACATACACGGCTTCTGACGGCCGACAAACTGTGTTGGGCTATTGAGCAGTGATTAATTTAAGCTAGCCACAACATACGCTAACCAGGCTAGCGGCGTATTTAAAGACAAGCGTCGAACAAGAGCCCTGGTCAGAAAGTAATGGAAGCAGTACTAGTTTACAACTAACTACAGCATTGAAATCGACTGATGGCAGGTAGACCACTACCGATGTGGCGAACAATGGACAGTCAATAGACTGAAGACTGCCGGACGCGGTGGCCGTGCGGTTCTAGGCGCTGCAGTCCGGAACCGTGGGACTGCTACGGTCGCAGGTTCGAATCCTGCCTCTGGCATGGATGTGTGTGATGTCCTTATGTTAGTTAGGTTTAAGTAGTTCTAAGTTCTAGGGGAATGATGACCAAAGATGTTAAGTCCCATAGTGCTCAGAGCCATTTGAACCATTTTTGAACTGAAGACTCAGCTGAAGCCCAAGTATTGTGCTGAGGAGCGAAATGCCCAGCCCAAAGCATGTTTAGCGCAAACACCTAGTTTGAGAACCATGAAACAACAGGATGATATTGCAGCTTGCTGCACAAATGCCAGAGCCCGAATATAGCCTTAACACAAGGCAGGACTAAAGCACACTAGTTTCTCTCTCTCAAAGTTTCCAAAACAAAACTATCAGGGTTCCCTTACACGGAAGATGTGCCAACACTTCCGTTCATACCCCAGAATCAAATGGTTCAAATGGCTCTGAGCACTATGGGACTCAACTGCTGTGGTCATAAGTCCCCTAGAACTTAGAACTACTTAAACCTAACTAACCTAAGGACATCACACACATCCACGCCCGAGGCAGGATTCGAACCTGCGACCGTAGCGGTCGTGCGGTTCCAGACTGTAGCGCCTTTAACCACTCGGCCACTCCGGCCGGCCCTCAGAATCAACTAGCGCAACATAAATCATTGACACATTTCATATAATATTTTAAAAGAACATACTTAAATACCTTTGTTTACCACAAGCCTTAATTAGTTAACATGTTAGGCTCTGTTACTGATTCCACGCAAATTAGGTAGCACGTTAAGGTCTACAATTCTACTTTGCCATTTAACACACGTTGTGACGAGGAAAGAAAGAATCCAGCTAATTAATTGAAAGTCACTTCTTGGATTCAGTATTTGACGATGTGCTTAAAATCAGCAGACAAAGGTGAGAGTCAAGTTTACACTCGCAAGCAGCACACGCAGAACACGAGCATAAGGTGGGCATTAAATAAACTGCTCCTTGTTCAACCATTTACACACCGACGAAACAAATAATCTTCCCCGAATTACTGAAGACGCCGGAATCCCTAGTTACTTGCAAATGACGCAAATAATGGTCAAAACGTCTAACTTTAAGTCCGATGACATCCGTAGAATAGCAGTTTCAATGGACAAGCAGGCCTCATCCCCTTGGATCCACCCGCGACCAAGACAGTAACATTGGCTGCTATCACGGCATTAGCGATGCATCACACCTGACACGAGTCACGCAAATCCATCAACAAAACGGGGTGGCCTCCTGTACGCTCCCAGACGTCCGCAATCAGAGTTTCCCCTCCCGACTGACGCTCTCCCGCAAACACGACCAGCCGGCATCCTCAGCCTACAGGCGTCACTGGATTCGGATATGGAGACGCATGTGGTCAGCACACCGCTCTCCCAGGCGTAAGTCAGTTTCCGAGACCTGAGTCGCTACTTCTCAATCAAGCAGCTTGTCAGTTTGTCTCACAAGGGCTGAGTGCACCCCGCCTACCAACAGCACTCAGCAGACCGGATGGTCACCCATCCAAGTGCTAGCCCAGCCCGACAGCGCTTAACTTCAGTGATCTGACGGGAACCGATGTTACCACTGCGGCAAGGCCGTTGGCAATTTGAAATAGGGCTTCGAAATTAAAAATTACCTTGGTGTTAGCTACAACTCGATAGTTCTTGAGGTTTACGGTAGGTGTGTCTGGTGTAGCAAGCTCGCTCGCTCCAACCTGCGTCATGTCGAGATGGCGACAAAATAGCAGTACATCGCTTTTTGCGATCCCTGTTTCAACAGGAGCAGTTCAGCGGCAAATGTACGGCTGATTTTCGTCTAGAGTGCGCCACTGCATCTTCTTCTGGGATGAGGGATGTTCGGACCTCGCATTGCACTATTGGCTTCCAATGTCACCTGAGCTCACAATATGTGATTTTTTGAGGTGGGTTCACAAAGACTTCGTTTGTTGTGTTTTGTCAGTGACAAGGCATAACAACAGCCCTAAATGATGTAACTAGAAATATGGAGGCAAAAGTGTGGAAGAATTTCGCTGTCATCTGGACGATTATTGTGTGTCTGGTAGGGGCACACTGAACATTTGTCGAAGGTAAATTGAAACCCTGATCCTAAATGAAATTTTCAACTGTACTCAAGGGTGTACGTGCAAGTATATAACATACTGTATCATACCCTTATAACATTGGACAGTTCTTTTGAAAATAAAAACTTTCTATTCCTGTGCCTAAGTTGAAACTGACCCCAGGTTTCTAACTTCATTGAAATGGAAATGGCTCTAAGCACTATGGGACTTAACTCCTGAGGTCATCAGTCCCCTAGAACTTAGAACTACTTAGAGCTAACTAACCTAAGGACATCACACACATCCATGCCCGAGGCAGGATTCGAACCTGCGACCGTAGCGGTCGCGCGGTTCCAGACTGTAGCGCCTACAACCGCTCGGCCACCTCGGCCGGCATTGAAATAGAAGATACAATGATGTGAAACTGTAACTAGCTTTTGAAACATCGTCCTTGCTTTTATTACTAGTGACGTCGTCGGATGCACTGAAATCGGGGCAAGCAAGCGCCCGTTATGTGTGGCTTCCTTTGAGACGAGATCCATGTACTCATTTTGTTCGAGGCTTTGGTGTGCTGGCGCAGTCCAATAGGACGAACATGCCGTTTTTTATCCACTCCTGCTGTTTGTACTCATAGGTACAGACCGCCCTGCATACGCACTGGACAATAGTTTCTACTTTTACTCCTTCTTCATACGGTTCACGATCTTGTCTCTCGACATTTTATCGATCAGACGAAGTCGAAAATTTTATCTGTAATGCTGTTATCGAATAATTCTTGACCGTTTTGCCACCCCCTCTCTCTCTCTTTCTCTCTCTATCTCTCTCTCTCTCTCTCTCTCTCTCTCTCTCTCTCTCTCTCTCACACACACACACACACACACACACACACACACATACATACACACAGAAATACATATTCCCATTGACGGTTTACGCAGAAACGCAGCATATCCCGCATTTATCTACTTCTAACAGCACCTGTTGCCGCAAATTCATTTGGTCTCAGCCGTGTATTGACTAACACTTAAGCCACATCCTGTGGCAATATGTTAGTTCTATTAGGATAAAAGCGTTATTAATAAATACCTTATACGATACGCACCACTTATCTGCATTTAAAGTTTTCTGAAGATGCAGAACAGGAGCAATCTGGTACGACAGTGGTGTCTGCCTTTCGAAAAAGATATCAAGATACATAACATGCTGGTCTCTTAGCGATACGGACTGTACGATATTCCGTAGCAACAAGATCTATTTGGCTTGCCTCATTGTAATCAATAGATTATCAGACATGCTGTACCCGACGTAAATACACTAACTCGTACGGTGGTGGTTTCTTTGATATGCTCCGGGAGGAAACTGAGTGGATACTATAACACATAAAATATTATTTCACTTTATTGCAGCATAGATAAGAATAACTACCTAACTTTGTACAATCCATTTCCACAGGAATGTCGTGAGTATTTGTTGTGTCTAGACAAGACAGCCTAGACACAATGAGAGGAAGCCGAAAGGCACGCGCCAAGTTAAAGCAGGGTGCGTGAGGTCTGAAACAGGATACGTAATGAATGCTATAAAGAAAAGTAAGTAGCTTCTGGAATACTTAACTTTAATCCATCCTTTTGGTACATCTGGAGATTGTGGCGATACAAGTGAGACTCTTTAGATACATGCAATGTTACTAATGGCGCCTTGCTAGGTCGTAGCCATTGACTTAGCTGAAGGCTATTCTAACTATTGGCTCGGCTAATGAGCAATGCTTCGTCAGTGTAGTCGCTAGCTACGTCGTCCGTACAACTGGGGCGAGTGCTATCCCGTATCTCGAGACCTGCCTTGTGGTGGCGCTCGGTCTGCGATCCCTGACAGTGGCGACACGCGGGTCCGACATGTACTAGTGAACCGCGGCCGATTTAAAGCTACCACCTAGCAAGTTTGGTGTCTGGCGGTGACACCACAGTATTTACAACTGTCTGCGAACATTAACGTATCACTTTATACAGACAAATTACAAGACTGTCTCTCAGAGTACATTTGACAATAAGTTTTGCCTAATGCATTGATCACACAGCTGACCTACTAGAAGATGATGGTGTCATCTCAGTCGATGATCGCGGACTGGGGCTGAGCGGCACTGTGCTCATACGTAAGTGGACGAGCGGATGCGATGGCGCAGCGAAACGTTTATGGCGTGTTTACAATGGTGTCAAATGGCTCTGAGCACTATGGGACTTAACTACTGTGGCCATCAGTCCCCAAGAACTTAGAACTACTTAAACCTAACTAACCTAAGGACATCACACACATCCATGCCCGAGGCAGGATTCGAACCTGCGACCGTAGCAGTCGCGCGGATCCGGACTGCGCGCCTAGAACCGCTAGACCACCGCGGCCGGCTACAATGGTGTCACTCATTCTTTAGTGTGGCTAGCAGCGACTATCGTTTCTTGTAGTTGAAATCCGAGCTGCCAATCTTGCTTTGGTATCTAGCTCCTTGGAAGACACCGCAAAACGGAGAAACAGGCAGAATGAAGTTCGTGTACTTACTTTCAAGGGAGAAGTCACAATCTGCTTCAAGAACTCTAAATTTCCTGACTCCATTCGGTAAAATTCTCAAAAATTACCTTCAGTTGAGACAGTTCTCGCAAAACAACCGCTGAATTGCGTTTCACATTGACCACATTATAAGGCTCTCTCCAATATTTCATGTTATTTCTCCTTCAGTTTAAATATGAATAGGCAAATAACTCTGCCCTTAGACAAACAAAACAAGAGATCAATTTTATTAGTAAATTTTAATTTATGCCCCGTAGAATCACTTTGTGAAGCATAGCTGTGAGAATGGATCATGAGTCGTGCTCCCGTAGCTCAGATTGTAATGCACTTGCTTTTGAAAGGCAAAGTCCCGGTCTGGTACGTAGTTTTTGTCTGTCAGGAGGTTTCATACCGGCACACACTCCGTTGCTGAATGAATATTTGTTCTGAAAACTTCCATTCTTATTTCTCTTTTTCTTTACAATGCCCGATGGTGTTATAACTAGGAATAACACAATAAGTATATCACTCTTCTGCAGTTTATTGTCACAACAATGATACAAGTAATTTTGTTACCAAGCGAGAATCTGTAGATGAACACTTTATAGAAAATTGTATAAATTGATGGTCGTTATATCAATGTCCAGGAAGTGCAAGTGAAATGCAGAATTCCGGCGGTTATCACACTAAGCAAAAAGGCCTTGCTGTGCTGGTCCCGCGGAAGGCTGAAAGCAAGGGGAAACTACAGCCGTAATTTTTCCCGTGGGCATGTAGCTTTACTATATGGTTAAGTGATGACGGCGTCCTCTTGGGTAAAATATTCCGGAGGTAAACTAATGCCCCATTCGGATCTCCTTGCGAGGGCTACTCAGGAGGATGTCATTATCAGGAGAAAGAAAACTGGCGTTCTACGGATCGGAGCGTAGAATGTGAAATCCCTCAATCGGGAAGGTAGGTTAGAAAATTTAAAAAGGGAAATGGATAGACTAAAGTTAGATATGGTGGGAATTAGTGAAGTTCAGTGCCAGAAGGAACAAGACTTTTGGTCAGGTGAATACAGGGTTATAAACACAAAATCAAATCGGGGCAATGCAGGAGTAGGTTTAATAATGAATAACAAGATTGGAACACGGGTAAAGTACTATGAACACCATATTGAACGCATTATTGGAGCTAAGATAGACACGAAACCCAAGTCTACCACATTAGTACAAGTTTATATGCCAACTACTCCGCAAATGACGAAGAGATTGAAGAAATGCATGATGAGATAAAAGAAATTATTCAGATAGTGAAGGGAGAGGAAAATTTAATAGTCATGGGTGACTGTAATTCGATGGTAGGAAAAGGAAGGGAAGGAAAAGTAATAAGTGAATATGGAATGGGGGTAAGGAATGAAACAGGAAAACGCCTGGTAGAATTTTGCACAGAGAATAACTTAATCATAGCTAACACTTGGTTTAAGACTCATGAAAGAAGGTCGTATACGTGGAAGAGGCCCGGGGACACTGCAAGGTTTCATATAGATTATATAATGATAAGACAGATCTTTAGAAACCAGGTTTTAAATTGTAAGACATTTCCAGGACAGATGTGGACTCCAAACACCATCTATTGGTTATGAACTGTGGATTAAAACTGAAGAAACTGCAGAAAGGTGGGAATTTAAGGAGATGAGACCTGGATAAACTGACTAAACCAGAGGTTGTACAGAGTTTCAGGGAGAGCATGAGGGAACAATTGACAGAAATGGGGGAAAGAAATACGGTAGAAGAAGAATGGGTAACTATGAGGGATGAAGTAGTGAAGGCAGCAGAGGATCAAGTAGGTAAAAAGACGAGGGATAGTAGAAATCCTTGGGTAACAGAAGATATATTGAATTTAACTGATGAAAGGAGAAAATATAAAAATGCAGTAAATGAAGCAGGCAAAAAGGAATACAAACGTCTCAAAAAGAGATCGACAGGAAGTGCAAAATGGCTAAGCAGGGATGTATAGAGGACAAATGTAAGGATGTAGAGGCTTATCTCACTAGGGGTAATATAGATACTGCCTACAGGAAAATTAAAGAGACCTCTGGAGAAAAGAGAACCACTTGTATGAACATCAAGAGCTCAGATGGAAACCCAGTTCTAAGCAAAGAAGGGAAAGCAGAGGTGGAAGGAGTATATAGAGGGTCTACACAAGGGCAATGTACTTGAGGACAATATTATGGACATAGAAGAGGACGTAGATGAAGATCAAATGGGAGATATGATGCTGCGTGAAGAATTTGAGAGACCACTGAAAAACCTAGTCGAAACAAGGCCTTGGGAGTAGACAATATTCTATTCGAACTACTGATAGCCTTGGGAGAGCGAGCACTGACAAAACTGTACCATCTGGTGAGCAAGATGTATGAGACAGATGAAATACCCTCAGACTTCAATAAGATTATAATAATTCCAATCCCAAAGAAAACAGGTTTTGACAGACGTGAAAATTACCGAACTATTAGTTTAATAAGTCACGGGTGCAAAACACGAATTCTTTACATACGAATGGAAAAAAAATAATTGTTCAAATGGCTCTGTGCACTATGGGACTTAACTTCTGAGATCATCAGTCCCCTAGAACTTAGAACTACTTAATCTTAACGAACCTAAGGACATCACACACATGCATGCCCGAGGCAGGATTCGAACCTGCGACCGTAGCCGTCGCGCGGCTCCAGACTGTAGCGCCCAGAACCGCCGGCCACCCTGGCCGGCGAATGGAAAAACTGGCCGACCTCGGGGAAGATGAGTTTGGAACATGTGAGGCAATACTGACCCTACGAATTACCTTAGAAAATAGATTAAGGAAAGGGAAAGCTACGTTTCTAGCATTCGTAGACTTAGAGAAAGCTTTTGACAATGGTGACTAGTATACTCTCTTTCGAATTATGAAGGTGGCAGCGTCAAAAACGGGGAGCGAATGGCTATTTGCAATTTGTATAGAAACCAGACGGCAGTTATAAGAGTCGAGAGGCATGAAAGGGAAGCAGTGTTTGGGAAGGGAGTGAGACAAGGTTGTACCCTCTCCCCGATGTTATTCAATCTGTATATTGAGCAAGCAGTACAGGAAACAAAAGAAAAATTCGGAGTAGGTATTAAAATACATGGAGAAGAGGAGGAGAAATAAAAACTTTGAGGTTCGCCGATGACATTGTAATTCTTTCAGAGACAGCAAAGGACCTAGAAGAGCAGTTGAACGGCATGGATAGTGTCTTGAAAGGAGGATATAAGATGAACATCAACCAAACCAAAACGAGCATAATGGTATGTAGTCGAATTAAGTCGGGTGATACTGAGGGAATTAGATTGGGAAATGAGACATTTAAAGTAGTAAAGGAGTTTTGCTATTTGGGGAGCAAAATAACTGATGATGGTCGAAGTACAGAGGATATAAAATGTAGACTGGCAATGGTAAGGAATGCGTTTCTGAAGAAGAGAAATTTGTTAACATCGAGTATAGATTTAAGTGTCAGGAAGTAGTTTCTGAAAGTATTTGTATGGAGCGTAGCCATGTATGGAAGTGAAACATGGACGATAAATAGTTTGGACGAGAAGAGAATAGAAGCTTTCGAAATGTGGTGCTACAGAAGAATGCTGAAGATTAGATGGGTAGATCACATAACTAATGAGGAGGTATTGAATAGAATTGTGGAGAAGATGAATTTGTGGCACAACTTGACTAGAAGAAGGGATCGGTTGATAGGACGTGTTCTGAGGCATCAAGGGATCACCGATTTAGTTTTGCAGGGCAGCGTGGAGGGTAAAAATCATAGGGGGAGACTAAGAGATGAATAAGGTAAGCAGATTCAGAGGGATGTAGGTTGCGGTAGTTGCTTGGAGATGAAGAAGCTTACACAGGATAGAGTAGCATGGAGAGCTGCATCAAACCAGTCACTGGACTGAAGACGACAACAACAACAACATTGCCAAATGAATCCGTTCTTAACCTCTCATTTAATGTTGGCTCGGTGTGACCCTTCCATATACTGTGAGTGAGAATATTTTGTGTGTAAGAGTAACAGAAATAACATATTCATCATTACTGCATGAGTATTTTGCTAAACACTTTCAAATACATTGAATATGGTGAAGGAAACAACTCCCTTAGTACTGGAGTTGAGCTTAGAAGCCACCCTTTGTGACTCCCAGGTCCCGTTTAAGTGGGTATTAGCAAGTAAGAAATTTTCTCATTCATAATCATTGATAAAAATGGCTTTGAGAAGGAATGTACCTCTTTCATGTGGCAATCCGTGCCAATCAGTGACCTTGTATATCGGAATCAGATTATTGGCTGCCTATAAAGTGTAGTGTAAAACTTCTTTATTCTTTTCTTGCAGGAGTCATACAATTCTGTTTTCATACTGATTTATTACATTTATACATAGCGATGTTCTGTTTGTTGTGTTATATGTGTGACTCTGTGTTTCTTTTGGGGGATAATTTCATAGATTGTATATCGATTCATATATGCGGATGCAAAATGTGGGAAAGAAATTGTTGGTAGGGAGTGATAATGCGACAGTTACTCGGGCAAATAGTGGGATATATTTCCCTAAGAATGAACGTTAGAGCCGCTCAAGAGGAAGAAGCTTAATTAATATTAGTCGTGCAAGGGATTAAATGGCGGAACAGGACGAGTTTGTCGGCATCCCCGAGATGTTGGTCACGGCGAAGCTGAACCGTTAGGAGATACAATAGAGGCTGGTATCAAGTTGGTGTGTCACAGAGAAAGCATGGAGGTGGTTAGCCAAGGTGTGTCTTCCCCCATTCTCCGTCCAGAACAAGTCAACGGTGGGGTGGAGGGGGGGGGGGGCAGCTTCGATACCAAATGCTCCACCATGGCAGATACAGGCAGATTTTGTCAACCAGCTGGAATTCGGGACTGGTTCCTACAAAACAGAGGTCGCGGCGCCCAAGTCCAGCTTCATTGTTTTCTAAGCATCGGTACTGCAACAATTTCGAGAGCAAAAAGCGAGTATTGAGAGTAGTGGAAAGATATTTAATAAGCAGAATTCAAGCATTGAGAACCTAGAAAGGAAGCTGGATGTGCTGAAAACTATTTACCACGAAGATTTTGGAAGACAAGTAACTGACAGGTTGAGAATCAGTAAATCAGTGGAGAGAGGAAATCAGTGAGAAGGTAACTAAGGTGAAGGAAAATCAGTTTGTGGTAACTGAGCGACTTGAGAATCTGATATTGGTGCTGGAAAATTCTTTAACTATGCGTGCTTAGGTAGTTTCAGTAGACCCTGTAGAAGTTCTCTTGGAATCAAATTAACAGCAAATAGAGATGTTACAGAGCGTTTGACAACAAATGTCGCTCCATGATTAGATCCAGAAACAGCGAGACGAGGAAGTGAGCAAGTTGCCAGATAGACTAGGGGCTCTCACGATAGTTGTGAGGAACAGCTGTCACATAGGAATGGAATGGACTGAAATCGAATTGAGCCGGCCAGAGTTCCTTAGAGAGAAGTCGTTGCTCCAACTGAAGCAAACGCAGAAACTATAACTTGCCGTGCAAACTCTATCAGCTAATGATGCGATGCAAGGCGACACCGGAAAATGAAGCAAATATGAATTGTGCAAATAATAAAGAGCGCAAGAGAGCATTAGAGAATTTGAGGAGCTGTAGGGACAGGAGCAGAGTTCATGCTGCATCCATGACACACCATTGCATGGAAAGACGAGCCAGACTGAGCCACTTAGTGAGTTTGATTAGGAAGATAACAGAAGACACTTCGTAACGGTGCAAAAATAGTCTTTACCCAGTAGCAGCTGTTGATCAACAATCACTTACGTCAATTTATTTGCTTGAGGAAGCATTACCAATGTCATGGAGCCAGTCGCTCGAAATGAATTTTGTATGTACTCATCTCTGGGAGGAAGTGGCAGCCTAGAGCCCATGTGGGCCGAAAGTACACAGAACCAAGTCAAGCTTAGTATTGTTATGATGCAGGGGTATGGAGATTCCAGTAACAAGGAACACATTTTCTACTTTATAGAAATGATAAGGAAAAATCAGTATCTGGAAGCGCCATGTGACCCCTCTGAGTTGATTAGGATTTGTTTGACCTGACTTCCGACTCGTTTGGAAGGAGAAATTGTAATCGTGGGTCGAAATATGAATGGCATCTTACCCGTGCTAAGTTTACTGCAAGAGGTCATGTGTGATCACGGTACTGTGATGCAGGAGCTAGTGTGCCAGACAGTCGTTATGGAACAGATGAACTGGCTTTATCGATACCCCCGATAGCAGAGTGAGCAGGGATGGAATCATATTTTGCAGGGAAAATATTGACAACCTTGAGCTAGGTTCAATGATAGACGTAATTTTGATACAAATTTAGGAGCACCCCGAATTGTGGAGATGAGGATGGCGAATCGTAGGAGCAACATGTCACACGAAGGAGGAAATGATAATTCTAGAAAGTATCAGTGTCCAGATTGGGTAAATCCACTATTTGTGACGAGGACCACTGCACATTCAGTTCAATTATAATTATTAGTGGTAAGACTGTACAGTGTAACTGAAACACCAGGAGTCAAGATGTTTCGATGATTAACAGAAGTACC
Organism: Schistocerca americana; assembly: GCF_021461395.2. Taxonomy (NCBI): domain Eukaryota; kingdom Metazoa; phylum Arthropoda; class Insecta; order Orthoptera; family Acrididae; genus Schistocerca; species Schistocerca americana. Next base: position 847,966,249 of record NC_060120.1, on the reverse strand, counting down.
TTTGACACCCGTATGCCGTAAAACGAATGGCCTGTCTTAGCATTACAGAAAACAAGAGTTAGGGGTGCTGTAAGTGGAAAGAGTCAGGAGGGAAAGAAACAAGTGCAGACTGAGTTTAGTGTCAGTATTTTGTCTTAAGTGCAAACTTCTTGATTGCCCATTTTCTATTTGTTCACGTGAGTCTGGGCATGGATTTCGTAAGTAAATACCGAATGGTTAGATAAGGGGCAGGCAAAATGAAGCTCATGGTAAGAGTAAGTAAACTGTTTATTATTTCACAATAAGACAAGACAGTCAGTACCCTCAGGAAAAAAAATATTTGAGGTTTTCTATGGAACCATCACATGAGGAGAGATCAGGATTGTATGGAAGGTGTGTAAGGTCTGCCCAGCGAAACTTCTATAGCATAGTTGAAACAACAATGACAACATGTGGATGAGTAGGACGTGTAAGGGCAACCCAGCGAAACTGATGCACCATATACAAAACAACTCTGGCAACATGCAAGTGGGCCCACATATTGCCAAGATTGTTATGCGTGTGCTACAGAAGTATTGCTGGGAAGCCCTGGATTTTCATATTTTTGGAACGCTGTAGTAAGATAATCATGGCCGTTGATTTTCTTCAGATGAAGCGATGCACACTTGTGTACAGTCATGGTTCCACAAACATTGACTTTCTTCTCTCACGACAGGCTAACTGTATTAACAGTTATGACGATTATTTTTGAAATAATGAACAGTTTCCTTATTTTTTCCGTTCTGGCTCCTATTCATTTGACTTCCTCTTATAAATTAAGATGGAAGGGTTGTCAGCCATTTGGGATAAAAAGTAGTGTTACTAAAATCTGCTGACTGCCTGGACAAGAATTGGGAAAACGGGAGAGGCTTAATGGGATTTATGACCAGTTCAAATGCTGGGTCGTTGAAATTGGAGAGTAACGATAGTATTGTAAATGTGGATGTCATGACTGATGATAAACTATGGGTTTAACCTCAGGAAGAAGAGGAAATTCTCGGTGTGTCCTTACCCCATCCATTTAATTTACAGTGGGAGGGCGGAAGAAGAGATGTGATCTCTGATTACACAAAGGGTGGTTGAACCAGTGACTTCTTCTTACAATAGTTCACTTCTTTATATCTCTAAGAAAAACTGCTCTGTAAGAGTGGTTCTTGGCTCATGGCAAATAAATACAATAATACAAACTGAGACAGATTACCAGAGATGGTCGATGAACTTTCGCACCATTTTCATGGAGTGTGAATGAATACTTTAGTGGACCTATGACCACCTATTGGCAGATCGAGCTACACCCAGCAGCTGTTTATGTTGTTTTTATCAGTTCTGGAAACTTTCATGTGGGTTGAATGTATCATCCGCAGCTTTCATACAAGGCCTGAGCACCATGAACCAGAGAAATTGAGAATGAAGACTGCTCTCTATGTGGACGACGAATTGATAGGAGAAAAGACGTGGATCATGCATAATGAGACTCTCGACCACTTGTTATGAGTATTCAAGGAGTGTGGGTTAACAATGAATCTAGGAACGTCAGATTTCAGGTGCAGCGAAGTGAAATTTCTGGGACATGTGATTACATCAACAGGGAGCTGTCCCATCTTCGAAAAATTACAACTATCCGAGATCATGCGGTACCCTCCTCTAAACGACAATTCTGTGCATTTCTCGGACCAAACAATTTTTACAAGAGGTTTCTAGAGAATACAGTAAGGGCCCTGTATTTGTGCCGACTAACCGGCAAAGATGTAATGTGGAATAGGAAAGAAGACACACAAGGGGAGTTTGAAGTGCCGAAGGAAGCGGTAATTAATGCTCCAGTCTTGGTCCACCTGGAGCTGGATAAGGAATTCTGTAGTCGCAAATCAGAGAAGTCATTCATATCTTCTGGGAAATGGAACGAGAAGGCGCAATAGTCCCACAGTCTACATATAGCATTCACGGGTTGATCCTTGAACAAGTCAGAGAGACATTCCTCTGAGACCGAACAGAGGGTCTTGGAAACATTAATATGATGTCATGTATGGGTTTCTCTTTGGGAGAACAACTGAAGTACATAATGATCATAAGGCTCTGCAGTTAAGGTTGTAGTGATGCCTGGGGAAACAATTCTTGGGAACTGTCCTGTTTTATTTCCATTTGAGATCAGCAGGATCTTTCCTCGTCCCTTATTACGCCTGGAATATCTGCCTGTACATTATGGAAGTGTGGGTCAATCGCTGTATGGGACGATGAATTGAAGTTTGCACTAGGATTTTATCTGTACTTGTTCGAGGAGACTGACTAGAGGAAAGAGTTGTTATGGAAGTGAAATGATATTGGCGATAAGGTTTATATGCATCGACGTATTGAAGAGGTATTATTGAGGTATTGAGATTGTGTGAAGTTGATGATTATTGGAGTTTTGGTGGACAAGAGGTACGGTAAATGATATTAATGATAAGGTTTATATGTATCGACGTAAGAGGTATTATTGAAGTATTAAGATTATGTGATGATAATGATTATTGGAGTTTTGGTGGATAAGAGGTGAAGTAAGTGAGGAGCATTTTTTGTTTTTTTCTGTTTGTTGGTTTATATGGAACAAGGAGGATGAAGATGGCAGACTAAAACACTCAAGTAGAAGGAAGATTGTCTACACACACACTTTGTTAAATCACTAAGCAGTATATACTTTTTTTGGAGAGAGGAAGTATTTGCATATCTTGGCACACTGACAGTTGTTCAGCAACCGTACAATTGATTGGCTTGGCAAACATTGGTCTTGACATGATGACTATGATGTTGACTAACTATTATTGACTGTTATACATTGCTGCCACTACTACTTGATACACATGTCGATCATCAAATCTCTGACAGAATTGCATTTACACAGTTAACACTATTCAACTACAGAGTAGCACTTAATGTGGATGAAAGATGAGTGAGTGTGTTTTGTGTGTTTTCCTTTCCTAATCCCAAATAATTGGTACCGACCTATCTCCTAAATATTATCTTACTTGTTTGTAGTGGCTTGCACTGACACCCATAAATATTATAGGTTTACTGATATTTGTGCATTTGTAATACTTAATATGACAATTATCTGATATCATTTGTGTGTTTATTATAATTTTTATGTTTAGTGTAAGAGCAATGAGAATAATTTTGTAAAAGCAATTGTGTGTGCATTCAAACTGTTGTTCATGCCTGCTCTGGTTCAACATTGATGTGTGCCACTTAGAAATGTTTAATTTCTGCTGATGATCTGTGTGATTAGTGATAGTGAATATTATGGACTGCTGTCTGCACCTGTTCAACATTACTGGGTGCCACAGATGGGACTGCTTCTACTGAAATGAAGTCACTTGTTGGTGTGTCACCTGTCAACATTGCTGGGTGCCACTAATGGAACTGTTTCTGCTGAATGATGTCACTTGTTGGTGTCTGCAACTGTTGAACATTGCTGGGTGCCACAGATGGAACTGCTTCTACTGGAATGAAGTCACTTGTGGTGTCTGCACCTACTCAACATTGCTGGGTGCCACTAATGGAACTGTTTCTGCTGAATGATGTCACTTGTTGCTGTCTGCACCTGTTCAACATTGCTGGGTGCCACTGATGGAACTGCTTCTATTGAAATGATGTCACTTGTTGGTGTCTGCACCTGTCAACATTGCTTGGTGCCACTAATGGAACTGCTTCTACTGAAATAATGTCACTTGTTGGTGTCTGCACCTGCTCAACATTGCTGGGTGCCACTAATGGAACTGTTTCTGCTGAATGAAGTCACTTGTTGGTGTCTGCACCTGTCAACATTACTGGCTGCCACTGATGGAACTGCTTCTACTGAAGATGTCACTTGTTGGTGTCTGCACCTGTTCAACATTGCTGGGTGCCACTGATGGAACTGCTTCTATTAAAATGATGTCACTTGTTGGTATTTGCACCTGTTGACCATTGCTGGGTGCTACTGCTGGAACTATCAACTACTTGTTTTTTGAATCATTGAAAGCATTTTATGTGAACATTTGTATAAACTGATTTTTTGTGTATCGTGTAAACTATTGAAACGTCCCCTTTGAACAAATATTACTGACTGTGTTTAACCTGACACACAATATTTTTAGCGCAACGCAATCTGACTATCAAAGATCCCTGCAAAAGAATGGCCCTGAGTAACATTAAACTATACCTTTCACAAATCACTTACCTCACAAAAATCTTCATTACTCGAACTACTGCAATACAGCGAGCGCCACTACTGCCAGCTAAATAAAAGATTCAAACTAAGGAAGGCACTAACTACTGATAGGCATAGTTAGCAAATGAAAGATTTAAATAGAGAACAAACAATGTAATTTCCTTACTAGTCATAATATATATAGCAGTTCATGACAAATTACAAAACTCCGCCATCTCTCTCCCCACATCCACCACTGCTGGCGGCTCACCTCCAACTGCGCAACGCTACGTGCTGTTCACATCCAGCTGCCGCTGCCCAACATACAATAGCAGACAACAATGCAAACTAGCCACAGACTGCACACATCACAGCCAGTGATTTTTATACAAAGGTGGCGTTACCAATAAAAAAACCTAAACAGCCTACTTACATAGCCCCCATGCGCCCCACAAAAATTTTACAAATTGTTTTGGGCAGTGGCCAGTAATGATTTGATAAAATTTTTCATAATTAGAATAACAAAGATATCAAATGCACACACTTATTGATACAATGTTGGTCAAAAGCTAAAATTTTCTCACAGTCCATAAAAACAATCCTCATCATTCGTCACAGTAAAATTGCAGTGTTTTTCTTAAAGTCTGAGCAGTAAAAGAAAATGCACACAGAAGTAGTGGTTTTTCATGCAGTCTTGAAGAAGTAGTGTTGACCTTCCAACGGAAAGACAGTGCTGAGTCTCGACATGCAGACAGGTAATGCGCCACAACAGAGCAAACCAACAGCAGAGTCAGTCGAAGTTTTGAAGAATATTGGTAGGTAGGTCATCACAGAGTAGACCCACTGTAGTCCTGGTAGAGATTACAGTATTGGTGGGCCACCAGAGGTGCAGACCCACTGTAGTCCTTGTTCATAACACCTCAGTCAAATCTCAAAATCGTCGTAGCTTTCTGCAATAATTTCAAAACAAAAAAAAATTCACTGCTCATGTCAAAAGTGTCATCTGCCTCAAACGCACTTCAAAAATCATGATCCCATACCAAATACATCATTCAAAGCTCTCATAGTATCACAATGGTTCCGAAAAAATATGAACAGTTTACAAAGTACAGACAAAATACAGTTTCATAAGTGTGAAGTTATCCAACTGTGTAATTGCGTAAACATCTGTCACTGATGTAATAAAAAAATGTTTGTTTCTCTGTTAAATAATCAGATAGCTGTGTAATTTATGTGTTAGAGAAATATGGTACCGATGTGTAAAGTTGTATAAGCAAATACCATATTAGCTAGGGCTCCTTGTGCTTGCCAAACACATGGTACACAAAGTAAGCGTGTACCCCATTGAGGATTAATGTAATTATACCCTCAGGTGTTACAGATTACAGCAATGGAATGAAATATATCACGGAAAACCCTTGCATCATTGTACTTCAAATATCTTAAAATATAAATGTCTTAAGTACAAAATTAATCACTCAAATACGTGTCCTGTAGCGCTAAATGTGCGTCTTGCTGTAAGATAATCTCTGTGGAAGTGTCGTAGTTATCGTCCTCCGAAAGCTAAGTTCTGCAGAAGCCAATGTACTTACCTCATGATAAACAAAAGTGAAATGCTTTGCGTATAGATATCTTAGTTATTACGCTTATTACCGTGATGAAGAAAGTACTGTGCTGTAACGTATTGTTGTGCTACAGAAAAGGCTGTCTCCTTATAGCTATAGCACAAAGTTACTACTAAAACATGTTTTACTTTCCAGAAGAACTCAGAAAAACTGTGCAGATATAAAACAGAAACACCGCAATAGCAACTTTGTAAATTGTCACTCATTAGTAGCGTCGTGATATAATCGTGTAGCTGTCAAAGAAACCAAATGCTAAGTCATCTTTAATCCCACAGGAAGTACTTCAAATAAAGGATGTATTTTCAAGCAAACCAAAATGTTGCATTAAAATCTCATTAGCAACACCAGTATATGTTCTAAGAATGTGACCCTTATAGTAGTAACGTAACCATGCAACTAACAAGCAAGAATGTACACACACAATAACACTGTGTCGTCTGTTCGCAATAACAATGCATTCGTAATTTCTGTTTAAAAATGTTCCCTAGGTTCTAGACTGGATATTTAACTTCAAACATTGTTGCATATTAACAGATTCGAAGTCTGACAAAGCATACTAGTAATGTAAAGTGAAAAGTTATATGGCAAAGACAAAGTTAAAAAGCAGATTATCTTTCAATAAACGGTTTTACATTTGAAATGTAGTACAATCTTTTACTCTTCAAAGTACTCAGAGTTTCAGCTTGAACGCAATTATCATGCAGTATACGTCGGTAAAGAATACTGGAATTTTTCTCAAGGTTAGCATCTATGTTATTTTTCTCTGAGCCAGCCGGCGCACGTGGGTGCCTGCGGCGCGAGTCATTGTCTGTCTCTTTGTTGGGGCGCGTTGTTATTGGGATTAGGAGACCTAACTTCTACAAATTCGCCTTGGCGAGAGGGCCCAGCTCTGTTAGAATCCCGCCAGTTCTGATGCAATTCAGGTCTGTCGTTATGATCATATCGTCTGTCGTCATGTCGGTAGATTCCATAGTTCCTTTTTTGTCGGTCACGTGGTGGAGAATTTCTCCCTGAATCGTAACTGCGCGCTGGACCGTTGCATCTGAAGTTATTCTGTCTCCCTTGATAATAATTATTTTGGTTCCCATATTGCCTGTTTCTCTGATTGTCTCTGTGATAGTCATTACCGCGAAGAGGTGATCTTTCACTGTAATTATTACTACTCTGCCAACGGTTGTCATACGGGTGGTGTCTGTTTTGGTCACGATTTGCGTTGTAAGAATAGACTTGTCGTGTCCAGTTATTGTTTCTGTCGTCACGGAATTGTGACGGATGTGACCTGTAGTGATTGTTTTCCTGTTTTCGCATCCCGCGACTGTCTGTGTCAATTTCTAATTCTTGTAACACTCCCTCAAAAGCTTCATTGTCGTCTTTGCAACGTCCTGCTAAAATAATATGTCGCAAATGTTCAGGCAGTTTGATTAAGCAAATGCGGATGAGTTCTGAGGGGCTGTATGGGTTTGACAGGTATTGATTCTTGTGCAACATGTCTTCAAAATATTTGACGAGACTTGAAAATTCAGATTGTTCGAAATGTTTCATCATTATGATGCTATGTTTTACTCGGTCTTGTGTAGCTTGAGACCAATATGCTGAGAGGAAGGCATGATAAAAATCTCCTTCACTGTGACAATCGTGAATGACCGATCGCATTCTTTCAGCTGGTTCATTCTCTAAGTAGCCACACATAAATTCTAATCTGTGCTCTAACGACCAGTTGGGAGGAAAACAATGAGAGAATTGATGGAGCCATGCTTGTGGATGAATATCATTGCCAGAATTCTTAAATGTTTTGAATTTACGTGTAGTAATGAACAGCTTATAGTCAAAATCATCGTATCGGCGAGTCGCATATCGGTCATTGTTAAGTTGTTTCGGTGGTTCCATCTCAAAATTCGGTGTGCCTTGCCAATTTCTTTCATAATTTCCGAAGTGCCCTGAGTTATTATTTTGTGGCTGTTCCGTACTTCTCTGTCCCTCTTCCCGTGTTCGAGCGCGAGTGTCCTCTGAAATATGAAATTTTTGTATTACTTGTGCCAACTGATCTTGTACTTCCCGGATTTCTCTTTTGTATTGCGTATTAATTTGATTCTGATTTTGTTTGAATTTCTTAATTTGTTCATACTCTTCTGTGTCAGTGATGGCTACAGGTCTTGTGTCATTCAGATCATCATCTACCTTTGTAGATAAGTTAGTGACCTGATCCGAAAGTTCGGCTACTTTCTCCGATAGTGAACACATTTCCTCAGTGTGTTTTTCTGAACCAAGTTTCAGAGTGTCCATTTGTGTTGAAATCGAATCTACTGTCTCCTTCAAGTTTTCCTGAGTTTTTGCAAGTTGCGTAACCGAATCGGTAGATGCAAGTGAGTCAATTTTAGCCCACAAGGTCTCATGATTTTCATGAACAATGGTTTGCAGTTCTTTTATGGCTGCTTCGTGATTCTGTAATGCATTTTCATGCCGCGAAAAAATAGGTTGAAAATGCTCACAAATTTGTGTTTTTACGTCATTACAGACTCCTTGACATTTCGATTCAATGTTATGTAACTCAGTAGTTAAATCTTCACGTGTTTGTTCAAGTGTGGTGTCTAACTTTTTAAGATCTTGTTCCATTGTGTCTAACTTTTGAAGCTTTTGCTGTGTTTGTCTCTGGTGTTGTTCCATTTGTTGCATTAGCTGTAATAACAATGCATTGGTGTCTGGAATCTGTTCCTCTACGCTTTTCGGCAGTGCATTTGCACCGGCAACATTCACATTTTGACAAGCAGAAAATGTGTCTTGACGTATTTGAGAAAATGGTGAGGACGCAAAACCTGAATCTACAGTATTTGCAAAATTGTGTCCTGTCATTTAGGATTCCTGAGGCGAGCTGTTGCCGACCGATCGATTGGTAATGCTTCCCTGTTCACTAACTGTTTCACTGCCTACGCCATTGTTTGCCGCCCGGTCCATTTCCCTATGCACAATTACCAAATTACTACTTTGAACATTAGTTAATTCATTACTCGGTGGCGCTAACACACTGCTTTCGTCTTCACTGTCATTTCTCAGTTTACTTTGGAGCCTAGTATTACGTTTTTCACACGCCATTAATGTCACAATATTTCACACGATAACACAGAAAAGCACAATTTGAAGAGCAAAAATAAGAGAACACATTAACATAGTACTGAAAATAATATCTCGTTAATTGCAAGTGCAGCAGCGAAATACTTGGTGCAAATTAACATGCATGCCACAACAACAATGAAAGACTGCAACTACAAAGGAGATTCTCTCTACAATTACGCGCTAGCAATAAACAAAAGCTACACTAATTACACAAACTACAAGAAAAAAATCAGAAGATTCCAGTGAGGTATCCTCGGCTAAGGGTCGACATATGAAACGTCCCCTTTTTGAAGAATTGTACAGGACTGTGCTTCACCTGACACACAATATTTTTAGCGCAACGCAATCTGACTATCAAAGATCCCTGCAAAAGAATGGCCCTGAGTAACATTAAACTATACCTTTCACAAATCACTTACCTCACAAAAATCTTCGTTACTCGAACTACTGCAATACAGCGAGCGCCACTACTGCCAGCTAAATAAAAGATTCAAACTAAGGAAGGCACTAACTACTGATAGGCATAGTTAGCAAAAGAAAGATTTAAATAGAGAACAAACAATGTATTTACCTTACTAGTCATAATATATATAGTAGTTGATGACAAATTACAAAACTCCACCATCTCTCTCCCCACATCCACCACTGCTGGCGGCTCACCTCCAACTGCGCAACGCTACGCGCCTTTCACATCCAGCTGCCGCTGGCCAACACTACAATGGCAGACAACAATGCAAACTAGCCACAGACTGCACACTGCACAGCCAGTGATTTTTATACAAAGGTGGCGTTACCAATAAAAAAACCTAAACAGCCTACTTACACTATTATGTAAAGTCATATGTATGAAAGAATTTGTATTGCTTACTGTATTTTATATATTAGGTTATTGAAAGGTCAGTGCAAAGCCAAAATTTTATCTAATTATGTGATATTTACGTATTAATATTATCTTTTATTTTTGTCTGTATTTTTGTGGACGAATTTGGTGGTATTTTCACCACCAATGCTGGCAAAAATACCATCAAATTCTGGCCCGTGGAGGTAGGGCATATGAAAGGTGGCTATACTGAGCCACAGCGCCAGAGATTGCGCCAAAGAGTTTTATTCCGCCGCCCCCACTGGCAGTGCTTGTCGAGATGTGGCAGTAGTCAGTGCTTGTTGAGATGTAGTAGTAGTCAAGTCGTTGTTGAGATGTCGTCGTAGTGAGTGCTTGTGCAGATCTTGCTGAGAGGATATTGATAGCTGTGCTATTTGTGGCCATGTTGTATGCAGTTGTTTGATGGGCTAGACAGCAGATGTTGTTCGAATGGAGATATTGTAATGATCAGAGTGCTTTTCGTCAACATATATGAAGGTAAAAAAAATTCCTTTTTTTTCCGTTATGTCTTAAACAATGCCTCGTCACAGGTTCAGTCAACAAAGCATCTGGCTCGTGTTCTTGTATTAGAGTGTAATTCTGGTTTTCTTGCGCAATTATAGTATTTCTATTTTTTTTTAATTACTTCAGTATAAATGGTATTTAAAATTTCTTGTCTTATTGAAGAAGAACCGTGCCAGATGTGTACGTTGAATCACACTTCCACACGCAGAACAGTTACACTTGTACTTTGGTTTCGTACGTTTTATAGTTGCTGGGGACTTAATTAATTAATTGCGTTAACGGAAATTTTCTTTCATTCTTTGTTGTTATTCTATGCAGTCAGATTGCGTACTAAAACTAGTCAGGGCCAACCGGTTACGATACCGCGTAACCGGACAGTCAGCTACTAAAATTAAAAATTATTTTCATTCATTTAATTAAGCCCCCCATGCATTAGGTCTCTTGGTCTTCTGATAAATTTAAACGAAATCTCAGAGTAATGTTGTTTCTGTAATCTTTATGGTCAACCAGTTTTGAGCCATTCTTAAAAGTTGTCCACATACTTTCCTTCTCCATTCCGCACTGTATCTGTAATCTTTTTAGTTTGTTTAAGGCTTCATTTCTCCCGTCCTTCCACGTCTCTGTAATTAACTGAGGTCTTAAAATCAAGGTGTGACGTGACTTTTTCTCAAGAATTTGTAGTCCCGTGTACTGGTACTTGGTTAGTTTTCTGTAAAAACCAGAATTCTGAACTTGTTGAGAGAATACAACACTTGTGCATCTTCTCGAGGAGTAACTGCAGACAGAAATACGGAGCTAGTTGTGTGACTACAGATCAAGTCAGCGAGTGAGTATTTTCTCGTACAGAGATAATACAGAGGCTTATCTAATAATTTAATTGATGCTTGTGCAACAGTTTCTATCAGAATGAGCTCTTATCAGCTCTAATGTGAAAAATTAAACTGTGTTATCTGATTACAGTTGAGACATTGTGCCGATACCGGTAACCAATAGTTATACAGTTCCTAGAAACAAACACTTTCAAGATCTGGGGATTTACCAGGAAGCAATTTTGATAGCTTGTTACATAATGCAGTGTTATGGCATGTTAAAGATATTTCGAATTTATTCACCACACTAAATACGAAATCAGTTCTTGACTTACCACTTGTCACATATCGTGGGTTTTTATTCCTTTATTCTAGTGGCCAATAAGTGGAATAAATAAATGAGCAGAAAGAATGTAAACGTGAAGAAAATAACCAATAGAGTTGCTTTATTCTGGCATCAGCTACCCATTACATACTATGATCCCAAAAACCTGTTGAGACATGTGGCATCTATCATCAAAAATACCATAGAATTCCAAATTGGATATATATTAGGAAAGAGTGGCTGACTTTTGGAAACTGAGTAATACTTCACAAAAAACAGAATACAATGCAAAATAGAACTAGAATTAGGGTCAGTTTAGTTTTATACCAAAAATGGGTCAACAGAAGCCATCCTCCCAAGAAATTTATTATTCCTCCTCAGACATACTGTGTATTGTTCAGAGAAAGTCTTTATTGAGTATTTTTGCGCATTAAAGTTTGCAGCCATGCACCTTCATGTTGCTCCTGCAAGTTTTCCATGTCATCGGCTCACCTTACTATGTCGTTGCATCGGTCTTTTGACATGTTTTGGAATATGGTAAAGGCCTTGATTGCTTCGTTGATGTACATGTTCCATTCACGCATTTTACGTTTTCATTGCGTTGATAATTATTTCTTCCACTTCACTGTGTTCTCTGGTTAATTTGTTTCTTTTCTTGCCTCTCCTAGTAAATTCCTGCATACGTAACAGGCTGCTGAATGGTTTCCGCATTGTTATTGTCATACATCAACACAGGCGATACACAATGATTGTAAGCTTTCCTGTACAGACACAATGGAAGATATTTTTAAAAGCAATGTACTATACGAGAGAAACCACAGCCCATTTTTACTCTTTTGTTTCTTTCTTTATCTTATCATACCGTCGTCTTCGCCTGCCCAAAATAAAGTAACTTACTCACTGGTCGTTTGAATTTATTGTAAATTTCTATCTTTTTTTTCATTTTCTATATGTGGATTGTATTTACTTTGTGTCTTATTGTAAACTTTCAAAGTTGACCTGTTAAGTTCTTCGGTTCGTTGTGGTTCATCTGCACTAAAGGTAAACTGTACAGTGTCATTAATAAAATGAGGACGGTTCAGATACAAGGTGTTGGTCTATTGAGAGAGTGGGCCGTGGAGTAGAAGAAACCAGCCCGACCCTTACACAGGTCGCCACAGGCTGAGGAGCTATGTGGGGGAGCAGACTCGCCTGCCCCACCATGTGCAGGCAGCTTAGCCTGTGGTTCACGCTTCCTCACAAGCAGAAGTTATTCACGGCGATAAAGATCGCTTAAGTGTTGTTCATAATCGAAATTGAAATCGCCGTATGTATTCATCATCGTCACCCTCAGAGATTAGGCTAACTGCCTGCTTCGCTTTCAAAAGTTATTGTTAAATCCATCTCATTACCATAGTATCATAGTCCTCGCGGCCTGTATCTCAACAGTTGTTTCGCCAGTGTTTCTTCCATCATCCTGCTCATACGTTCTTTCTACCTGTTTCCATATTCCTCTATTGTACTGCTTATACCTTCAACATTCAGTTCATCTCTAATTTGTTCATTTCTAATCTGGTCTCGTCGCATGAAATCTTTCACGGCTCTTGGAAATCTCATTCTAGCTTGATGTATTTTCCTCTTACCTCTCTTTATGATAATGCTATGCAATGGCATGCTAAATAAAGATCCAAACAAACAACGGCGTTTACTTATCACAAGGAAAGGAAACAGCACTATATAGGGTGACGTACAAAAGTGACACAGCAGACGTCTTACCACACCGTTAGTTAGGTTACGTTGGCTGTAACAATAAAAAAAAAGACAATCAGCCGAAGCCTTCCGATTTCTATCGATTCAGATCTAGGAAGCCGATTGGCCATATTAAATTAACACGCTGGGCGTTCTCGGTTCGCCGTGCGGGTTTAGCCGAGCGGTCAAAGGCGCTGCAGTCATGGACTGCGCGGCTTATCCCGGCGGAGGTTCGAGTCCTTCCTCGAGCATGGGTGTGTGTGTTTGTCCTTAGATAATTTATGTTCAAATGTGTGTGAAATCTTATGGGACGTAACTGCTAAGGCCACCAGTCCCTGAGCTTACGCACTACTTAACCTAAATTATAGTAAGGACAAACACACACACCCATGCCCGAGGGAGGACTCGAATCTCCGCCGGGACCAGCCGCACAGTCCATGACTGCAGCGCCTGAGACCGCTCGGCTAATCCCGCGCGGCTTAGGATAATTTAGGGTAAATAGTGTGTATGCTTAGGGACTGATGACCTTAGCAATTAAGTCCCATAAGATTTTACACACATCTGAACATTTTTGTTCTCGGTTTCCTCAGTTTCAGGAAATGACAATTTTCATTCGGAACAGATTTCGAAACAAATAATTTAGCACCGTCGCTAATATTTCAGTAGGCCTGTTACATATCGCGATCCTTGTTGGAGGACAAGGACAACACAAGAAAAATTTGGAGACGTAACCCAGGGGCCGACAGGAAGAAACGACATGTGTGAATTAAAATTTACAATAGCGGCTCGCAATGTCATCTGTTACAACGATGAATACATTGAAAAAGGTATGAACTGAGAGTTCCGCTTGCTAGAACTATAAACGAGTTAAATACACTCCTGGAAATTGAAATAAGAACACCGTGAATTCATTGTCCCAGGAAGGGGAAACTTTATTGACACATTCCTGGGGTCAGATACATCACATGATCACACTGACAGAACCACAGGCACATAGACACAGGCAACAGAGCATGCACAATGTCGGCACTAGTACAGTGTATATCCACCTTTCGCAGCAATGCAGGCTGCTATTCTCCCATGGAGACGATCGTAGAGATGCTGGATGTAGTCCTGTGGAACGGCTTGCCATGCCATTTCCACCTGGCGCCTCAGTTGGACCAGCGTTCGCGCTGGACGTGCAGACCGCGTGAGACGACGCTTCATCCAGTCCCAAACATGCTCAATGGGGGACAGATCCGGAGATCTTGCTGGCCAGGGTAGTTGACTTACACCTTCTAGAGCACGTTGGGTGGCACGGGATACATGCGGACGTGCATTGTCCTGTTGGAACAGCAAGTTCCCTTGCCGGCCTAGGAATGGTAGAACGATGGGTTCGATGACGGTTTGGATGTACCGTGCACTAGTCAGTGTCCCCTCGACGATCACCAGTGGTGTACGGCCAGTGTAGGAGATCGCTCCCCACACCATGATGCCGGGTGTTGGCCCTGTGTGCCTCGGTCGTATGCAGTCCTGATTGTGGCGCTCACCTGCACGGCGCCAAACACGCATACGACCATCATTGGCACCAAGGCAGAAGCGACTCTCATCGCTGAAGACGACACGTCTCCATTCGTCCCTCCATTCACGCCTGTCGCGACACCACTGGAGGCGGGCTGCACGATGTTGGGGCGTGAGCGGAAGACGGCCTAACGGTGTGCGGGACCGTAGCCCAGCTTCATGGAGACGGTTGCGAATGGTCCTCGCCGATACCCCAGGAGCAACAGTGTCCCTAATTTGCTGGGAAGTGGCGGTGCGGTCCCCTACGGCACTGCGTAGGATCCTACGGTCTTGGCGTGCATCCGTGCGTCGCTGCGGTCCGGTCCCAGGTCGACGGGCACGTGCACCTTATAAAATAAATAAAATAAAATCAAATAAAATAAAATATTATATTAATTATTTTTATCTGTATGATTGGCTCTCCTATGAGTCGTCAGGTTTTGATTATTCGGTATCAGACGCTTGACAATGGCTTATTCGTAAAGGCAATGTTACTCGTAGTTGACCGTGAAATAAAACTGAAATAATCGGACTTCGTAATTAAATCGATTCCAAAGACTGCTGCGGTAGGTGCGGACTCATAAACTAAATCTCAATATTACAATAATTTGCCAGCCATGCCAAAACGTCGTACAGAGGTGATTGTCTACTAAACAAAAAATTACACAGTTAGTTAAATCAGATATATTCAATGAATAAGCCTACAGTTCATAATCCTACTTACTTTTATAAATATAAATTCTTTACAGAATCGAGTGCCTAGTATGGTTGCAACTCGCAGTAATTTTCTATATCATGAAATATGGCGGTGTGCCAGACAATAAACTAAAATACGTGCTTCTCGCACCACTACAACGAGAGCTCTGTTTTCTTAATCAAACATACGAGTATCGTAATTCTGCTTTTGTTTTATCAGCGACACAGCGCTGCAGTTGTGTGCCATAGGCTTTATTTATTTCTCACAGATTAATTATTTAATTAAGATCTCGCGTTTCCGAGGAAACTCACGCTCGGCATGCAAATGTGCCTTTATATTGCCCCCTGAATTGCGAGGCGAAAGGACACACCTGCAGGCGAGCAATTCACCTAAAGGCACAAGAAAATCTAAGTTATCTACAACTATTTACATGACTTACATTATACTGTATATTATACACAAAATTTGAATGACGCGCGTGCGCCGAAAAAGTTCTTATGTTGGCAAAACAGAGTGCGCGCATGCGCAGAAGCGTCTGTGTAACTACGGCACTGCCGTTATTTCGTTAATTTAGATCACGCGGCACAGTATTGCAGTTCATATTGTTCGTGTGCGCGCGCATTTCTTAGTCGTTGCACAAAGAAAATATTCCACCAAGATTACATATGAAGACTACATTCTATGACAGGTAACTTAGTTTTAAAATTACAATATTTGTTATAATACAATACAACTTTAGATTGTTGAATGTTCTTAGTTACATAGCATTGCAATGAAATGCTTCAAAGAAAAATGTCCGTATTTTTCAGGTGCGTTGACCTATACACATGGTGTCGTTATCACAGTTCATATTCATCTGCTGCACAATAATTTTTTACAGGTTAGTATCGTCGTGGTAAAGTTTTTTTGATCACAGTAACATCGTTGTATAACAACGTGATTGATACATAAGCATGTCCATTTCCTATTTCCATTATAGTCGTTGTGATGCAGTTCGTTGTGACAAAAAGCATTGTTTATTACAGATCAGACGTGACCCGTCGAGTAATTAGTCCATATGCAGTTCGTTTTCGATATTCCGTGGAAGCTTGGTTGCAGAACCTCGGACGGCACATAGCTGGCGTCGATCCTTGGACAGTCCAGGTAAGCGTGTCCGTCACATTTCGAGAACATTTCATTCCCTGAAGTTCCAACCAAAATTCTTCCACCCGTCGTGTTGTTTTCTGGACAGGCACTTTGTGTCCATTTAATCCAGTTAACATCTTGAAGTTGGGTACTGTAGTAATGTCGCTAGACGATGCACGAATTATGCACTTCACATATTCAGTTTTTTTTTTTTTTTTTTTAAATATAGCTCACCTAAATGTTCGTGGTTACTCATCGAAGAAATCGTTCATCGCGTTAACAAAGGTACGATGCATCATGAATGTCATTAACAGTTTCTTTCACATAGGTTTCTGCGTAGTTGCAGACTTAGTAATGTACGTTAATGTCCGTGAATAGTGGTTCACTACGCAATTTTTTTTTTTTTTTTTTTTTAAAAAGTTTTTCACATTTTGGCACTCGTTATCGTTCAAATTTTCACACAGTAACAGTTACATTATACATCAGTTAAAAAAAAACATAAGTAATAATACATACACACGTCACATATTTTCTTAGCATAAACATAATACAGTTGCACATAAACATGTTTACATCATCATTACATAGCTATAGGTTATTACATTGTGTCATATTTGATTACATGAATTGCAGATATTTACATCCTCTTTAGCGGTTTTGCTGGGATATTATCGATGTTTTTTGTGATGTCATCTGAAATTAAGATAGGTTAGACACAACATTCATTACATCAGTAGGCAAGACCAGGCGTTTTCACTACTCAATAAATATTCAAAATAGTAAGAGAGAGAAAATGTTCGATTCCTCGCGTTTTGTGCGTGTGTGTAGTGTGTCTGTGTGGCCTTGACTACTGGTAGATGCTTTTCTTGCTGAGAGATGTGCGTCTAATCTATTTCTCGAAGTAAAAGATCGCTTCACAGATGACGTCTGTCGGTTCGTCAGGTGTCATAGCAAGTCAGTGGTACCTACAGTCACAAATGTTCCGTGAAAAATTTATATATCATTCACTGCTACGTAATCATAAATTTTACTTTAATATTCAGTCTTCTCGGTGGAACCGCGGCGTTGAAAGAAAAGTTCTTCTGTCTTCAACTGCGACTCTGGAACGCTGAAATGAAAATTTCTATACTACTTATTATCTGTGTTGTAGCAACAGAGTTTTTCGAGTTGCTTAGCAATATTTTGATGGGTATGACTTTTACATTATTCAGCATGAAATGCTCTAAGATCTCGGTGTGCGTATAGCCCAATAATTTTGTTAGTTCTACGATGTTGTAACAGATACGCACCAGGGTGCGGTATGTTAACAATTATATAAGGTCCTTCATATAGCAGACGCCACTTAGCGTTGCGTCGTTTGAGTGCAACAGATTTATGATGAGTACGAAGTAGTACAAGCATTCCTACCTCGAATTTTTGTTTTCTTTTTATTATGTTTCTGTGATGTTTGTTTCGTTAGCATTTGTAACATGTTGGCAATGTTTACTGTTTGCAAGGTCTCTGCCCCCGCCGCGTCATTAGACGTGACGTCATGTATTAACATGGGCTCTGACTGAGACTTTGAAATTTTTGTGGTGGACGGCCTATTGTCAAAATTTCCGTTGACACTTGCGTCAATATTTGATGTATCGTCACTACCCGTTGCTGTCGTAAAGTCATTTTCTAACATTTGTCTCTCGTCCGAGTCGGATTGCGTCTGAATAGTACGTCTTTGCTGTTCCATTTTTGCGTATTGTTTTCTAGTTATTACCATGCCACACGTGCTATATATTTCAAGAAATTAATGTTTGACACTGGTTTTAAAATAAAATGCAGTTGAGCATGAATCGGTCGTAGCAACAATGGCTGTCTGTTAATTTAAAAATATAAACTGAATTTGAGATTATTGGTAATGGCTGCTGGCCATGTTACATGATATCGTACAGAAGTCGGCCATATTGTACACTCGTGTATTGGTATTGTTGCATACGTTATTGTTTAAGGAAAAATACTGAGAATGGAATTTATCACTGAAACTGTTATGCGGAAAAGAAACACTACAGAATTTTACTGAAAAGCTAATACACTGAATTATACGTCTGGTCAAGCCTGCTAATGCAAAGATGCTGCGTCTTACCTTATTTTGCTGGAAGCTTCTTTGCGTCTTCCCGCAAAATTTTATAATTGGCAAATATCTTCTGATTTTTTTTATTTCTCATATAGTCAAGTCCAGGACCAGAAGGTTGATTTTTCACATGAAACAAAGAGAACAATGTAACAAATGACAAAATAACAAGTCCGACACGCAGTCGCCAATATAAAATAAATAAAATAAAATCAAATAAAATAAAATATTATATTAATTATTTTTATCTGTATGATTGGCTCTCCTATGAGTCGTCAGGTTTTGATTATTCGGTATCAGACGCTTGACAATGGCTTATTCGTAAAGGCAATGTTACTCGTAGTTGACCGTGAAATAAAACTGAAATAATCGGACTTCGTAATTAAATCGATTCCAAAGACTGCTGCGGTAGGTGCGGACTCATAAACTAAATCTCAATATTACAATAATTTGCCAGCCATGCCAAAACGTCGTAGAGAGGTGATTGTCTACTAAACAAAAAATTACACAGTTAGTTAAATCAGATATATTCAATGAATAAGCCTACAGTTCATAATCCTACTTACTTTTATAAATATAAATTCTTTACAGAATCGAGTGCCTAGTATGGTTGCAACTCGCAGTAATTTTCTATATCATGAAATATGGCGGTGTGCCAGACAATAAACTAAAATACGTGCTTCTCGCACCACTACAACGAGAGCTCTGTTTTCTTAATCAAACATACGAGTATCGTAATTCTGCTTTTGTTTTATCAGCGACACAGCGCTGCAGTTGTGTGCCATAGGCTTTATTTATTTCTCACAGATTAATTATTTAATTAAGATCTCGCGTTTCCGAGGAAACTCACGCTCGGCATGCAAATGTGCCTTTATAACCTTCCGCCGACCACTGGCGACAACATCGATGTACTGTGGAGACCTCACGCCCCACGTGTTGAGCAATTCGGCGGTACGTCCACCCGGCCTCCCGCATGCCCACTATACGCCCTCGCTCAAAGTCCGTCAACTGCACATACGGTTCACGTCCACGCTGTCGCGGCATGCTACCAGTGTTAAAGACTGCGATGGAGCTCCGTATGCCACGGCAAACTGGCTGACACTGACGGCGGCGGTGCACAAATGCTGCGCAGCTAGCACCATTCGACGGCCAACACCGCGGTTCCTGGTGTGTCCGCTGTGCTGTGCGTGTGATCATTGCTTGTACAGCCCTCTCGCAGTGTCCGGAGCAAGTATGGTGGGTCTGACACACCAGTGTCAATGTGTTCTGTTTTCCATTTCCAGGAGTGTATTTCTACAACTGTTTGTGTATGAAACTGTGCTCTCGACAATTGCTGATGGACATGTTAATGGTGAGCTAATTGTTCAAAGGGGCGATAATGCTCAGGAAATTGGGGCAGATAAATTAAAATTAGTAATATTAATGAATTCAGTTGCGATGAATTTAGTTTCGATGGAAAATGAAAATTCAAATTCTAGTGTGCTGACTCCAGACACCACGATGAAGGGTTGTACGGTTAGAGACGTTGATAGTGTAACGTTCCCTGGCAAAACACACACAATTAATAAACCAAAATTTCATTGTACTATATACGCCGCTATGAAGTAATTTGTATATACTGTAATTATTTAACAAAAAATATTATTTAATTTTGTGTAAAGGACATTCGTTATTATTGTAATATTTTCTGTAATAATATTCTCGATGTATTTATGATTGTAATATTTCTATACTCATGATATAATTACGAAGTGTGTCAATATCTGCGATAAGAAAAATGTAAAATACAGCCGCAGATTGTAAAGAGACATTAACGGTTGATAGCGATATAAACAGGAATACATAGTGTGCATTCTTTGTCTTCTTCCTCGAGAGCTGAGAAAGAGGAACCTGTGACGTAGCATTTTATGAATGGGTAGACTTCATTTGTCTGTATCTAGATTTAGCCGCCATTAGAGGAGAAATTACAAACTAATGTAAGTTGAATTATTGTTGTGGTCTAAATATATTAAAATTTATCAAAAGCGTGTATTACTAACGTAAATTAGCTTGCCCATGTCATCTATAATATTTCTTTAAAGAATTTTCAGCATTTTTAGCAATTTTCGCTGGTGTTGCTGGGCTGTGCCGCGACCGAACGATTTGTAGCGGCGGCATATTTAAAAAATTGTTCCGCTAAGAAAAATTAACCAAACCCGTAAATCGGGAGCAGATAAAAATTAGCAGTGAATTAAGAAAATGTTTTTCTTTTACAGCGATCCTGAGACTGACGGAATTTATTACTAGTTTCACATTTGTGCATTCATAGCGGATAGTTAACGTTGAAATTTGACAATTTGTTGGTTCTTTGAAATAAGTTAAATGTATAGTGAAGTGTGTTTTATCAATGATAATTAAACGTCGGCTTGGCAATATTTAACCATTTTCTGCTAATAGAGACAGTCTTGTGTTCCATAGCTAGCGCCGGGAAAGAATTCAGTAATTATTAAAAAAAAAAAAAACCGCTGCATTTAGAAAATGTGTGCCAAGGCCGAATTATGTAAAAGATGTAATTCTCAACTAAATATTCTTAATCATTTAATATGAATTTATCAGCATGAGAGGGTTGACTAAGTTCACGTAATTTTAAATGTACTTAATTCTGTCTAAATGAATTTTTATTACCACACGTAAATAAGGGGTTCTACAACAAAGTTCGTACAGACTGAAAGAAAGAGCAAATAACTAATAACAAAAAAAAACAATAATAAAGGTAAGTTTTTATTTTATTTAATTTCATTAAATTGGCGCCCAATAGCGCGGGGCACGAATATGCTGTGGCCACAAAATACCCATGAGATAACTAGGGAATTATTGTAGTCGAACTTTGTTGGAGAACAATTAATAATTTTTTCATTTATTGTATGTATTGCCTAACCAATATTGTGTGGTAATACCTGTATATGATTTTTTGCATGAGAACACTGTATACCCAGAGGCAAGCTGAAGAAGAGAGCTCGTTATATCAAAAAATTAATTACCTACCACAATACCAGGGGGCAGCTGCACCCAAGATAGATCACCAAAAGGTAAAGCTACAGTGTAGTTGTCCTGTGGGTAGTAAAGTAGCCTCAGTGCAGTGTTCTCGGATCATTAGTGGTGTGCATGTTGTTAGTGTTTTTTTTTAAAAAAAACAGTACATTTGAGTAGTTAGTCATCGTAGTATACAATAAGTGTGTTTCAACAAATGACCATTTCTTGTGTTATTATATCAGTGAAACCTGAGTGTTAGGATATTTAGTTCAGATTTTGTTTCTTTTGTTGACTATGGTTAGATTGCGTAGTCAGAAAGACATAAACATGGATAATGAACAACGGTTAGCAAGCAGTGATACCGAGTTAGAAAGTGAGGCACGAAGTAATGTTAGTGGCGTAGTTCAGGAAGTACAATGTGAGAATCTGGGGGCAGAAGGGCAAGAAATGTTGCCACTGCCAGCCAGTGATTCAGTTGATAGTAGAAATACTGTACCACCCACAAGCACTAGACACGGACCAGAGAGTGGTGAGGTGTCAGAAGTGCAGTCATTAAGGGTTATGTTCGAGCGCATGCTCAATTTCCAAGCTGAATTTGCACGTATGCAAGCAGAACGCGATAGAGAACGTGATGCTAAACAAGCAGAGCGTGATCGACGCCAGCATGAGAGATACTTGCAGTTAATGCAATCTTTGGAAGCTATGCAAAGTGAGATTGTTAGTTTGAGACAAAACTATGAAACCATACCCAAAGCGGTGCAAGAACTGAGCGAAAGAGTAGATAATATCCAACTGGCTAACGCCAGTATCGTAGATAAAATTAGTGTACTGGCTAACAGGATGGAACAATTAGAAATTGACACAAGCCAAGTAATTGAGCACAAAATGTCCGAACAAGTGCATAAAATTGAAAACCAATTTATAAAAACAATAGACGAAAAGGTGCACGCCGCGATTGAGGCCAAAGACTTGGGCTCCAATGCGGAAGTGCAGGACCTAAAAAAGGCGGTGCACACTAACATTCCTCTGCCGTCTTGCGCCAGGTCCAACAATGATAGGCATATAAATACAGCAGTGAAAAATTGCGACTGCGAGACAGAACAGGCAACCAATGTTAGCGAAACAAACAAATGTCACTCCAAAACAGTGATTGAAGAAAGCCTGATTAAAAACCGACAGTTTCAGATCTTTACAACGGAGAAGAAATCTGTTCACCCCGTAGAATTTATCAAGGGATTTAGAAACATTTTGCCTAGCGTTTGGAGTCATACACAGAAAATACAGTTCGTTATGTCTTACATACAAGGAGATGCTGCATTATGGGCAACCGAAGCAGCTGACAGTTGCGACACATGAGCAATTTGAAAGGGCATTCTTGGCCAAATATTGGTCAACATGTATTCAGGAGAGATTACAGAAAGAGGTATACAATCCAGAACTGTATTCTCCACGATTAGGCAATTTGCGAAAATATTTTGAGAAATACATTAATAAGACCCGTTACTGGGACGAGCAGATTTCATCCCGGGATTTGATCAGACTTTTGAAATCACACTTGCCGATACACGTACAGGAAAAACTTATACACGTACCGGAGAACGACATGGAACATTTCTTGTCTGTTCTGGAGTCAATTGACCTGATTCAGGAGGATGTTAAGGCAGCCTCTGAACAGGCTAGAAGTAACGGAAACGGTTACAGAAATGGTCGAAATAACACGCCTCCACCAAATAATGGAAATGGCGAAGGTAACAATAGGAGACAAGATTATGTACAAAACGGGAATAGAGGTAGAGACAGGAACGGCAATAGTCCGCCGGTGAATAATGACCGGAAAAGGAGGTCTGATGACCGATATGAAACAGGCCCACCAAGCAATAGTAGATGGAAAATTGCCAGGGGGCCGTGGAACGCTAATACCTATAACGATGCAAACCAAACTTGGCCACAGAACCAGAGGCCCAGTCCGGACCGGCAAAACAGTGAAAGATATGACAATAACCGACCACCACCACAAAATGCGCCAATTGCGCAACCGTGGCGGCCGACGCAACACAACTTACACATAGTGGAGGTCAGCGACACAGAGCAGCCACACCCATCCACCAGTAATAATCCAACAAACTAGATTCAGCCGAGATACACTTTCCATCGTCGGCTGAGGTTTGGAGTGAGAGCAGCCCGACACAGAATAAAACATCGAGAATCTGTATCCTCAGGTATAATGACGGGGTACAGATGGGACATGAATTAATAACTGAACCACCCACGTGCATAAAGGAGCACAAAGACAAAGTACAAGCGATAATAGAGATTAAAATTACCAATATTGATGTGCAAGCAATCGTAGAAACTGGTGCTACTGTCAGTGTCATGAGTATGGACTTATTCAGAGTACTGGGGAAAGAAAAGCGTATGCTGACTTTTCCTGTGAACAATTGCAAAGTCACTGGGGCCATCAGTGCACAGCGACAAATAATTAAACTCCAAAGTGCGGGTAGAGATGTATATAGGGGGAGAAGCCATAGCGTGCTCATTCCTGGTAGTAAAGGGATTAAAGGTAGCCTGCATTTTGGGGGTAGATTTTTTTAGAGAAAGGGACGCAGTAATTGACCTTTCTCGGGGAAAATTAAGTTTGATGAACGCGGGTAGGAGGATAGAATTGTCCATGCTCAGATCTGAAGAGGTACCTATGCCTGATTGTAATGCTATTAACATAAAATGTAGGAATCAGTGGATACTACATTTAGACAATCATTCTCTAGGACAAAATCTCTATTATCCAGACGTACAAAGTGATCAATTAAAAGCAAATGTGGACGCACTTGTGGACAAAGTATCACAGTCCGAAAATTTGAATTCAATGCAACAGCAGGATTTGGTACAGTTATTATCTAACTATGCAGATGTATTTTCAGAAAGAACAGGAATTGTTAAGGGATATCAATACAATATCGAGGTGAAGCCTCACAAAACCTACTGTCGAGCCTCATACTCCATTCCTTAGACCAAGAAGGAAATAATAGCTATCTCTTAGCAGATCCCCAATCAGGGAGAGTACGGGGACTGTATCCGCGTAAGGATGTGAAAATATTCCTACAGTAAATGACTAATAGTCCTATGTGTTATGTGTAAAAAGGGACACCATTCTTTTGAAAACGAATGAACATTGATGGTGTGTGATCTGTAGAGATAATGTACTAGTGTAGAAGTATTTAGTTATAAGAATATCATTGACTTTCTCTTTTGTTTACGAATATTTGTGTTATGTCTTCTTTTTAATTAGTGTTAGCTTAAACATGCTCTAAATGTCTGCACAGATAACCTGATTAGTGCAATTATTTATAGTGTTAAATTGTGACAGAGACCAGTCAGGAGGAACATTTTAGTAGTGATTAGTTTGTGTACTGCATAATATTCTACATGTGTGTCAAACTTGAAATATTTCTTGGTACAATCTTCTCTATTATATATATATATATATATATATATATATATATATATATATATATATATATATATATGTGTGTGTGTGTGTGTGTGTGTGTGTGTAGCTGTCAGATTGACAGATTCGAACCCAGAATAATATCAATAATATGAGACCCTGAGAACTTTATTTTCAAACCAATGTTATCAAAGAGAATAATGCACCCAGCAGTGACCCGAGGGCACCATGGGAGGCAAACTTATTGCAAATTTAAGTAACGCAAAGTTACGCACAAAGAAGCTTCAATTGAAGCATGTGCAGATCCAATCAGTTAAAAGAGCTAGCCTGATACAGTCCAAGTCAATTTTAGCCTACAGAGACTACACTGTAGTTACGTAGGACCTTGCAAGTAAAGTGAGACATAATTTTAAAGAAGTTATTGAACAATATGCCTGAATCCGGCTGGAATGCACAAATAAAATCTACTCAACCATAAATATAGATGATTTTTGGGCAAACGAATACGAAATTCTAATATTTGTTACCATGTACGCAATCATCACACACCTTGGTAAAGAGCGAACAAAGAAGTTACGAATGTGCTGTTACAAAAAATTGCACAACGGACATTGTAACTGAAAAAACTTAAACAAAAGTGCAGTATTGTGTGGCAGAGACAGACAGTGACTGTTAAACCTGCAGCAATACGTCACGAGGTTGTTTTGAACAAGCAATAAGAAACTGTATCATCGCCGTGTGTGCAAGTGGACAAGGAACTAGCACGACACGAACAGTGAGCCGATAACAGACAGTGGACCAAGTTAGTGTCAAACTATACCTCTTTGTGTGTCAAGTGACGCCAGAAAAGCGCATTGACTACAGAGATACATTTTGTTCTAAGGTGAAAACTAGCGTGTGACTAATGACAAGTCATGACATGGTGAAAAAATATTGTGTGCCCATAAAACGTGTTACTGTGACAACGAAACATTGTGAAAACCAGACTAGTGAAGGCCTACTGATTAATAACTACCAATAACTGTATGCGTTCTTTCCCACAGCAGGAAAAATGCCCATAAGGATAGTACACTGTTTGTGAACTTGTTGCATGTTTGCTGGAGCACTGCAAGAAGATGTCTCACGGGCGAGCTGATATACAACGCGCATCCGGCTACTTCAGCCATGCAGCGGCCGCAGCAGCCCGTAGCAGACCAGACAGCCACTCGCCTCTCCGCGCCGTAGCTGTCAACACCGGGGGCGGTGACCTACACGGAGCCGACGCGCCGCGCCGAGCGCCGCTCAACAATCACATCGCACCGCTCACCAACTACAGCATTATTGACATAGTCCAAAATATTTACACAAACTCATAACATGTCAATGAACTCGATTTTTGATAAACATTGAACATTTATTATGTATACCCGTAAATTGACAAGAGAAAATGAACACTAACAAGATTTGTAACACGTAGGTAGTGGGAACATTATGAAAAGTGACGTTGTGCTATATGATTTCAAAAAAACTAAGTGATATATCCTAGGACAAGTGACCTTGCAGTATATCGCAAAAATAATAATTGCGAGTTGTTAATCACACACAACAAACTTTCGTTGAACTGTATGTGACCGTGATATTATGTAACCGTTGATGACAAACTGCTAAATCAATTCAAAAGAATGACTGTTAAAGAGACAAGATTAATCATGAACCATCTGGGATGGCTAGGCTCCGGCACAGTTTTGCCCAGGTTTCCTGTCTGCCTTCGCCCAAATGGGGGAGCCATGCACATATGTAACCCTGGGACTAATTGAAAGGGCCATTCCATAAAAAAATACAGAATTGTAAAGAACGTTACTGGCACCATTGTGTCAAAGTATAGAAACTCTTTGCCAAATGCTGCCAGGGGCAATGTAACGTTCCCTGGCAAAACACACACTATTAATAAAATAAAATTTAATTGTACTATATACGCCACTATGAAGCAATTTGTATATACTGTAATTATTTAATAAAAAATATTATTTAATTTTGTATAAAGGACATTCGTTATTATTGTAATATTTTCTGTAGTAATATTCTCGATGTATTTATGATTGTAATATTTCTATACTCATGATATAATTACGAAATGTGTCAATATCTGCGATAAGAAAAATGTAAAATACAGCCGCAGAAGAGACATTAACGGTTGATAGTGATATAAATAGGAATACATAGTGTGCATTCTTTGTCTTCTTCCTCGAGAGCTGAGAGAGAGAGGAACCTGTGACGCAGCATTTTATGAATGGGTAGGCTTCATTTGTCTGTATAGTTAACGTTGAAATTTAACAATTTGTTGGTTCTTTGAAATAACTTAAATGTATAGTGAAGTGTGTTTTATCAATGATAATTAAACGTCGGCTTGGCAATATTTAACCATTTTCTGCTAATAGAGACAGTCTTGTGTTCCATAGCTAACGCTGGGAAAGAATTCAGTAAATATTTAAAAAAAAAACCACTGCATTTAGAAAATGTGTGCCAAGGCCGAATTATGTAAAAGATTTAATTCTCAACTAAATGTTCTTAGTCAGTTAATATGAATTTATCAGCATGAGAGGGTTGACTATGTTCACGTAATTTTAAATGTACTTAATTCTGTCTAAATGAATTTTTATTACCACACGCAAATAAGGGGTTCTACAACAAAGTTCGTACTGACTGAAAGAAAGAGCAAATAACATCACGATGAAGGGTTCTACGGTTAGAGACGTTGATAGTAATTACGCAGTTCTGCATTATTTGAAACAAATGGTCAATAAATTAGACACAAACGACCATGAATTAAAGGAAATGAAGAACAAATTAAAGTGGTAGATATGAGTGGTGTTCACAGATTTGAAAAAAACGAGTGTATAGGATCGACAAATGCTGAATATTACGTTTTCACTCAGGGAAGTAAACAACAAACTGGAAAATCTGAAGTTCGGTCCCAGCATGGCAGTAATAAGAAGTTCATCAGATTACAGTTCCTTCCGACCTGGAAATTGATGATAATTACCTGGATCAATATTGCTGAAGTCCAAAAAAATCGCAATGCTGACACTGATCGAAATTTGATGAGAAAGCGGATTGATTCCTCAATGCAAGAGTGTTTCAGTGATAACTGTTACTCCGATGTAATGATCGGCAATTTCAGTACCAAAGGAAATTTTAAAGTTGTATTTGGACGGGTAACGTAGTAGATATTGTTTAACAGTTTAAAAATGCATTTTCACATAGCGTCAATGAGGCAGACAAGATTGATGGTATTCGTGTGCAACGTATGTGTGTTATTGACCCTAGATGGGGAAAAAGTGGTGTGGAGAAACTTATCAAGTCTGCAGAGTTTGAAACAGAGTTACTAGGTGTATATTTGCCCAAGGTTACGTTTAACAACATACATAATTTGATGAGTCACGACGAGTACGTGAAGGATCGAATTGGGGGCCAACAGAAATTTTGGAAGATTTAAAGTGGAATAAGAGATCGAAAAACATTATAACAAGAAGAAAAGGAGGAAGGCTGTATTCCAGTTTTGAGGAAGGAAAAGAGGAAAAATGACTGGCAAGGGAAGAGGAAGGAACTTCCTGTTTACTGTCTGGTGACAACAGCTTACAATGACTTACCTTTGTCTTGTGTAGAAATTCGTTGTGTTCAGAATTGTAAGTGAGTGCTATTAACTGGTTGATAACCCACCAAATGATAGTTAATAAGAGAAACA
Source organism: Schistocerca americana (assembly GCF_021461395.2). Taxonomy (NCBI): domain Eukaryota; kingdom Metazoa; phylum Arthropoda; class Insecta; order Orthoptera; family Acrididae; genus Schistocerca; species Schistocerca americana. Next base: position 847,937,438 of record NC_060120.1, on the reverse strand, counting down.
TGTCTTTGTGGTGTGTGTTTGTGTGGCGGGGGGAAGGCTTTATTGAACAAGTGGGATGGAATTGTGACTTTCGCTCTGTTTTTTTTAACTGTTTTTCATCACTGACAAAATTGTGTTGTTTCATTTCTTTTTTGCGTGTGACATGTGTCTACCCGTTCACCGGCGTTAGCAACCCAAGTCTCTATGTGATACTGCTGTCTCTAGTTCCTGTTTATTTACGAGATGTTAGGGGCGCGACGACACCTGCGCCACTGCTTTGTCGTCGGATACTGGCAAATGGCACACAGAAGACGGCAGGACTTCAGTACACAAAGATTACTTCTGCTAAGAACAACCATTAGGTAAAGCCAGAGGACGTGGTAGTTCTCCATTTTGGGCAGACCAGGACGAAGGTTTCTCCATTAAAAACACAGTGTGAAACTTGTCCTCTCTATTTGAAGTCACTGAGTTGATTTTCACTTCTTAATATGTATTTAGATATGATGCAGCAGCATGGAAGAATACTCATAATTAACAGTCGACAACCTAACTAGTAGACGTAAAATTTCGTTCGTTCAGCGTAACTACCAGTTTAGGGCACAATCGACACAAGCCGCCGTTTGGGACCAATGCGAGAGGGGCGCCGAAGACATATTACAATACTGTTAGTAGTGGCCGCATGGCGAGCTAAGTTGCGTGGGGCGCCAGGGGTGCCGGAGTGTAAGATTTATATAAAGAGTATTACAGTTAGATACGAAAACTGACACGGATGAACGATGGAAAAGGGGGCAATTAGGAAGAGGGGTCAGTTACGAAGCGGTGTTGGGGGCGCCAAACGACAAGCCACTGGACAAATGTTCTCAAACCGTCCCTGACTACTGGTTTCGATTTCACACAACCAGAAATATATTTATTATGATTTTAACTCACCATTATAGTACCCAGCACACATACACACTAAAGCAAAAGAAAGACGCACCACGAATGAATTATCCGAATGGGACGGAAATCGGTAGATGTGATGTTCAAATGTGTGTGAAATCTTATGGGACTTAACTGCTAAGGTCATCAGTCCCTAAGTTTACACACTACTTAACCTAAATTATCCTAAGGACAAACACACACACCCATGCCTGAGGGAAGACTCGAACCTCCGCCGGGACCAGCAGCACAATCCATGACTGCAGCGCCTGAGACCGCTCGGCTAATCCCGCGCGGCAGGAGTGATGTACATGTACAGACAAATGAATGATTACAATTTCACAAAAATTACATGATTCGTTCAAGAGAAAGAGCTTCACAAATTGATGAAGTCAGTAACGCGTTGGTCCGCCTCTGGACCTTGGCAAGCAAGTACTCGGCTTGGCATAGATTGAAAGAGTTGTTTGATGTCGTCCTAAAGAATATCGTATCAAATTCTGTCCAACTGGGGCGTTAGATCGTAAAAATCACGAGTTGGTTGAGGCGGCCCTGTCCATAAGACTCCAAATATTCCCAATTGGAGAGCGTTCCGGCAATTTTGCTGGCCAAGGAAAGGTTTGGTAGGCACGAAGATAAGCAATAAACACTTTCACAATGTGTGGGTGGGCATTACCTTACTAAATTGGAAGCCTAGGATGGCGTGCCATATTGAGCAGCAAAGCGGGTTGTAGAATATCGCTGACGTACCGCTGTGCCCTAAGCGTGCCGCTGATAACAACCAAAAAGTCGTGCTTTGAAAAGAAATGACATCCCAGACCATCACTCCTGGTTGTTGGGCCGTATGGTGGGCGACAGTTAGGTTAGTATCCCACCACTGTCTCAGGCACGCCTTCGCAGGGCATCGGGACCCAGTTCGGAGCAGGAGTCATCTTTAAAGACAATTCTGTTCCAGTCAATGACATTTCAGGCCGAAGACATGTCTGGAGACACCCCTAACATTACAGGCTGAGAAAAGTTTGGAATGTTAACTATAGTACAGATGATGTCGAGTGTGCCAGCCAACTTGGTTGATTGAGTAGCAAACACTACAAAAGATCAAGAGAGAATAAATACAGAACAATCTGATCAGCATAAAAAAACGTAATGAAAGATGAAACTGCTAAACAGCTAGAAGAAAAAGACAATGAAATGTCAAAATTAACTGATGAGCAACTCTCTTATTGCCAGCAATTTCGCAAGGAGAAAAACAGCAACTGCTTTTAAAGAATACAAAGAGGAAACTAATAAGTGTTAAGCCCAAACTGTAGTAAACGGCTAATGCCATAAATAGAGGTCATGTTGGCCAATAATTTAAATTAACAGATATATGAAATTAAAGATTCTATCATCTCCAAATTTAAGGACTGGCATGAACCTGTTGTACAAGATATCACCACCATCAAACAAGAAATAAACAAAATAATACAGATGCGGAAACCGAAAGCACAATAGTCGATGGTGACAATATTGTATTTGGACCAAAAGGAACATTTGTGCCACAAGCTAGATGGAACATACGACTAAACCCAAAAAAGACCTACTATTAAGCATAGGTTCAACACATTTGATTGCAGATCCTATAATGAGAAAAACCAATAACAGTACCAAAAGATCAGCCTATCAACGCCAGGCAGAAAAAATATACATTCTGTTATATTCATATGTTAGTTCAAGGGAATTTAACTCCAAAATGCTTCATGAGTGGATTTATAGACGGTGATGCAGTGCCCTGGGCAACAAACCATACAGATCATTGTGAAACCTGTGAAGATTTTTAGCAGGTGTTCCTCACATGATACAGCTCTGGTATTACTCCAGAACGTTATAATGTGCATCAAGATAGCCTCCATTGTTGGTCTGAAATACAGAATAAGAAGACTAAAAATTGGAATGTGGGTATACCATTCACAAATGTGCTTCAGATCCTGAAGGCAATGTTGCCCTTCTACATATGAGACAAACTTGTAAATGCTCCAGATGATTATCAATACACTTTTCTGTCCATTCTGGACAACGTTGACTTGACCCATGAAGACGTCTGGGCAGCCCAGAGAATGTGAACCCCTAGAACTAAGAACAACAAAAGATCACACAGCCACGACAATGAAGTCTCGGAGTGAGCGGATAACATCGTTCTCGATCTCAATGTAACAGTCCCGTGGTGAGAGACACTATCATAATAATGGAAACTATGATCACCGAGGCAATGGAGATCACTAGCATTGCTCTGTTAACGGTTGGTAGTAGAAGAGGTGTGAAAACAGATACAAGGCAGTCAAGCAAAATAATGAACCCTGGCATTAGCAACGGTCATGGATCTGTGAACTAGGAGTGACAGAATCTCAGTTTCATGCTGACTGTGAAAACTGTAAAAAATCGAGGAACCGGATGAGACTGAAAGTTGTCCCACTGGTCTGGTTTCTGTGAGTAGTGGTGGCGTGCATGATTCCCCCAACCTAATTAGATATAACAATGGATTAGAGATAAGAGATGAGTTGTGTCGAGAGCACACGGATTACACTATTGATCAAAAGACACAGAATGCAAGGTGCAAGGTGGTTAACGGCACATTTAATGGATTACCATTATCAGAAATCTTAGACACTGGGACACAATTAAGTGCAGTTTTGGCTAGTATATTTAGGAGAAAGTTATGAGTGGTTCAAAGATTATCGGAGCGATTAACCCCAGAGCTAAGCCAGTAAAAATCCAGGACTAATTATAAATGAGACTGGAGGAAATTATGTTGTTATCACATGTTTCTCAATGTAGAAGGTCTCACAACCGACATCATTGTAGGAATGGATTTTTTAAAATCATAAGGACTCAATTGTCAACCTGTCTACTGGCAAGCTACATGTTAGAGTGTGTGGTCATGACATTGCTATCGATTTAATTAGTACGATAGCAGGAACGGAAAATTTTGGCGGGGAGGCAATATACACTACTGGCCATTAAAATTCGACACTAAGAAGAAAAGCAGATGATAAACGGGTATTCATTGGACAAATATATTATACTAGAACTGACTTGTGATTACATCTTCACGCAATTTGGGTGCAAAGGTCCTGAGAAATCAGTACCCAGAACAACCACCCCTGGCCGTAATAACGGCCTTGATACGCCTGGGCATTGAGTCAAACAGAGCTTGGATCGCGTGTACAGGTACAGCTGCCCATGCAGCTTCAACACGATACCACAGTTCATCAAGAGTAGTGACTGGCGTATCGTGACGAGCCAATTGCTCGGCCACCATTGACCAGACTTTTCAGTTGGTGAGAGATCTGGAGAATGTGCTGGCCAGGGCAGCAGTCGAACATTTTCTGTATCCAGAAAGGCCTGTACAGGACGTGCATTATCCTTCGGAAATGTAGAGTTTCACAGGGATCGAATGAAGAGTAGAGCCACCGGTCGTAACACATCTTAAATGTAACGTCCACTGTTCAAAATGCCGTCAATGCGAACAAGAAGTGACTGAGTCGTGTAACCAATGGCACCCCATACCATCACGCCAGGTGATACGCCAGTATGGCGATGACGAATACACGCTTCCAGTGTGCGTTTACCGCGATGTCACCAAACACGGATGCGACCATCATGATGCCGTAAACAGAACCTGGATTTATCCCAAAAAATGATGTTTTGCCATTCGTGCAACCAGGTTCGTCGTTGAGTACACCATCGCAGGCGCTCCTGTCTGTGATGCAGCGTCAAGGGTGACTGCAGCCATGGTCTCCGAGCTAATAGTCCATGCTGCTGCAAACGTCGCCGAACTGTTCGTGCAGATGGTCGTTGTTTTGTAAACGTCCCCATCAGTTGACTCAGGGATCGAGACGTGGCTGCACGATCCGTTACAGCCATGCGGATAAGATGCCTGTCATCTCGACTGCTGGTGATAAGAGGCCGTTGGGATCCAGCACGGCGTTCTGTATTACCCTCCTGAACCCACCGATACCATATTCTGCTAACAGTCATTGGATCTCAATCAACGCGAGCAGCAATGTCGCGATAGGATAAACCGCAATCGCGATAGGCTACAATCCGACCTTTATCAAAGTCGGAAACGTGATGGTAGGCATTTCTCCTCCTTACACGATTCATCACAACAATGTTTCACCAGGCAACGCCGGTCAACTGCTGTTTGTATATGAGAAATCGGTTGAAAACTTTCCTCATGTCAGCACGTTGTACGTGTCGCCACCGGCGCCAACCTTGTGTGAATGCTCTGAAAAACTAATCATTTGCATATCACAGGATTTTCTTCCTGTCGGTTAAATTTGGCGTCTGTAGCACGTCGTCTTCGTGGTGTAGCAATTTTAATGGACAGTAGTGTAAGATTTGTAGAAACGCTGAGTGACTATCCGGTCGAATTTGAGCTACAGTAGTGTGCATATAACGAGCGCCATAAATGAAAGAGTTAATAACTCAACTATCTCTATGCTACCCAAAGAACTGAATTACAAGTACTGGAAAACTCATAATGTATTTGAAAATGTCCTAGCATTATCTGGAGATATGAATGAAAATAAATGTGCATGCTCACGACACCTGTCGTGCATCTTGCAATGATCCTCGGCCAAATAAACAGTGGTAACCAAAGAAATTCGAAAAGTACTAGATTGCGATGTAACAAGATCTTCCAGAAATCCACTTTACTGAATAGATGTAATAAAAAGTAGTGGCTATTATATTCTGGTCTGTTTATAGTGGCCAGAATTCCTAATCCTGTATGCTGTTTGTTGTTGTATCCAGAGTACGGCAAAATTAAGGAAATGTCGCATTACAAGGCTCAAAAGGAGTTGCACAGATAGTGCGCGAACCAATATAATTTCACTGTCATGGCAACCTGGAATACTTAAAGACGTTTACACCAACACCATTGTAATGGCGAAGAAATGAATAAGTTTATACAGTATATGGAATAATTTTAATGCCTTGTGAGTGTAAGAAACATATGTTTTGACAATCTAAACATTTCAAATATATTTTTGTGTAAGATGTAGATATATTCCGACTTATACTAGTTGTATTAGTTGTAAGAATGTTTATTTTTTGTGAATTATGGACTTGACGTGTGAACTAAACATTCAAAATTTGGTGAAAGTAAGTACTAAGTATGAATACTGTGTTAGAATGTTCTTTAGCGGTATTTCGTATATGTGCTAGTTAGGATAGACAGATAAATCTATTTTTGAGAGAATATTAGATTATTATGGAAGATTTTATTTATATTTCTGTCTTTGAACAGATCTGTAGGTGCTTCGAATTCTGCATATTCTAACCACTCTCTTGTTTCTCTGTCGCTAAACTTCCATGCTCCTATACATTTGTATTCTGACATGTGTATTTACACTGTGCAGAAATTACAGGATATCGATGAGCGCTAAAAAAATTTGATCCAACAAACGCGTTTGATATACGTATATAAATTCATGCAGCTATGGTCGGGCATGATTAATTGCATATAGCAGCCTTTAATAGGACAGAGATACAAATTTCACTGTAGATGGTTTAAATAACTTCAGATTTTTGTTTGTTTTATTTAGCTTGTTAAATGTGAAGTTAGTTCCGCTATGGAGGTGCAATATTTTCACTCGTGATGTTAAACGGAAATGTGCATTCAAATTCAACATGTTTTAATGGGACGCTGGAGATGTTTTAGCGCTATACACCGATTGCGAATCATTGAACTAGTGGTATGGAACGAAATGAACAAGAGTACTATGACTGATGCAGTAAGTACACTCTAAAACCCTGCTGTTCCTTAGGAATAAACAATAAACTATACTTACCATTCTCAAACGCTCTAGATCAGGTGGAAAGCTGTGTGGAGTCAGTGTACAGGTGGTTACCCAAGATGAGCATTCTCCTGCTTGGGGATACCACACAATTTCATTTGAAGAATCACTTATCACTCTCAATCGGATGGAACAACGAAAAACATCACTTCTGGACTGCTTCCAAATTGCCCAGTGCCCTATTGTCAAGCGGATGCTGTGGGGACTGTAAATGTTATTTGGAGAACATAAATGGTGGTGTTGTGGCGGCAGCAACAGATCGAAGCCTATGAATGCTATGAACTGAAAAACTAATAACGGACTATTATATCTGCATGAAACTTATCAAAGTCATGTATGACGTATGTAAACTGAATGTAGCTTAAGCAGAGATATATTGAACTAGTAGCATACTGTTTTCTCTGGATGTCTCTAGACTAGGATAGTTATATGATTAGAACAGATATATGCACGTTTTGCGTATCAGTCAAAAAGTTTTGAAATTGGTTTGTTAAAAAAAAAACAGAAAAGTTAAGATTGTCGTTTTAATGCTTCATGTGTTCTACACAGTCTACCCCCATTTGAGTACAACACAAAAAACGAACACAACCATGTGAAACTGTCAGAAAAGTCCATCTTTGGGATGTTGTTCAATCACGCATCACGTTGGCTTGAATATCGGATATGCTGTTAGAGCGTTCCCCCATCCTGTGAATTTCCGCAGTTTGTCATTTTGTGCCAAGTTCATTTTGATAACACCAAGTCTCATCACTTGAGATGATTTTTTCCAGAAGAGATCTGTCTGTGTTTTGCATTTCAGTCAGTTCGTACCAGGTGTCTACGTGTCATTGTTTATGTTCTGGAGTGAAGGTGTGTGGGACAAACTTTGTACACACGTTTCTCTTCTTCAAAACACTCTGGGGAGTGTCTTGAACTTTTGATTTACAGGTGTTCCATTGCAGTTTGTGACACAACAACGTTGATACACTATCGCCACATGTCTACTACTTAACACCGCCTGCTCACAACTAACTAGTTGAATGCACATCTATTGTTTACAGTTGTTGCTTCAAGCTATCTCCATAGTTGCTTCTCTGCCTTCGCTTATACGCCAGGAATATAATCAGTCCCGAAACATTTTTTCAGAGGGTGTGTATAGAGTTGTTTCAGGTACCTGTGCCATCCCATTTACGATCAAGACGATCAGACAGATTTCCCTATACTAATGATGACTTTCATTTTCAGGAAGGACAGTTTGTTTGATGATTCTAATCCTTGTTGTGCACTTTTTATTTATCTACAACATATTGCCGAAACATGGCGTGGAAGATGGGCCACAATCCAGCCACTCATCACACTTGACTGATGAAGTTCAATGCTATTGTTTTTGATGCACTTTCTGGCTTCTCTTCCTTCTTCTTTTTCAGTAAAACGAATGTCAAAGTAACGAAGAATGGCCGATGAAATCCAGGTTTGGAACGCCCTGCCTGCAATTTCTGCTCTTGCTTTTCGAGGGCCGTGGGTAAATGTCAGGACGAGAGAAAACACAGCGCAATTACGAGGCCGCCAATCTGAAAAGACCAAGATTGATTCAGATACCATGTCAATAAACTCTAAAAGAAATTTCAATTTTAAAACTTTTGTTCAAGTTACTAAATAATTTAACAGCAATGCAACACTCATATTATAAATATTAGAGATAATCATCCGCTTAGTTAAGTGTTAATTATGTCAATGATGTTCCTGTCAAGGAATAAATTTTGTCGATTTAGAATCAACATATGTAAGATATTGTCTTGCTGTGAGTGTTTGGATTATGATAAACACTCTCTGAACTACTTATTCAGTTAAGCACATTTTAACTGCATTCACTTGTTATAATATTAATTACTTATTGTGTAGCGCCATACTTTCCAGTAAGACATCTAGTGTAATGTGAAACACATCCTTCATTGTGATTGTCTTTGATTTTAATTCTATTTTATCACTTAGATATTAAGTTAATGTGATAAAGTATACAACGTAAACATTCATCCACGATTCCTGCTACAACCTCTGTAATGTATGTGCCATTCTGGACTGATGTACTTGTTCTACATTTCACTTTGTGAATATCCATTGAATATGAAATGATTACAGTAATAATCCTCGGATAATTCCTGTCGCTTTTGGGGACAGTGTAATACACATTTCAATTTTGCTTAATTTTATCGAGTTTATCATCGACAAATTTTTTTCACGAATTTTTGTACCTCTGTGTATGATTCTTAGTCATATTGACCCAGACATTCTATCGCCTTCGCGAGTCCATGTCCAAGCACTCGTTTTAGAAGTTAATCTATCTTTTGTCACTTCTGAGTTGCGACCAGCTAGTGAGTGCTACGAATTGTAGCTGCTCCAAGGACTGCTCTTACTATAAACAGAAACAGTTGGAATGTCTACTTCTGGACTTGAGCTCTCAGTATATTTATACTGATGGAAAGGAACACCAATAAAACAAAAGGGTAGAAAGAAAATTTCCTAGTTAAAATATTAATATAGCGTTAAAATAACAATACAAGGACGACCGCTGATGCTGCGACAGAGGTACTGTGTAGTTATTCGCTCCGCCAGCAGAATGAAATCAAACAGACCTGCTGAATTATATTTAAAGATGGCGTTATGGTAATACTGTTGAATGTCGGTCGTTCTGCAAGACGAAGGAAGAGGTCTTTCTACCAGTCAAGTAATATTTTATTCAGTAGTTACCGAAATGCAGAAAAATCTTCCAACATAACAATTAATGCACAATAATCGTATATGCAAGTGGCTTGTTGAAAGTTTGCTATGACACCAGCTGCCGACAGCAAAGGAAAACAAGTCTGACATAAAATTCTGCCACATAAGTAGCTATCACACACTGAAATAGTACAATCATTTATGAAACATCTGGTGCAACTCACATTCTACATGTATGACAGAAACCACATAAAAAGACAAGGCATGGTGAAAGGCATATGTCGTTTGCGTACGCTTTCGTAAATGTGTCTTTCCATGACTTTTATTTGATGTATTTCGGCTCCTGTCAGTTCTTACTTTTGTCAGATGTTGATGCTTGAGGGAGAAATTCAGTGGCATATTCTATATTCCTTCGCTTATTGAGATCAGCAGCCTCATTCCTCCCCTACCCCAAGTCTTAGATTTGCTGGCTGTATGAAACGGGAACATGGCTCCGTGAATTTAAAGTTAAAGCTTTTTATATCTTTTTTATCTTGGGGGTTAACGTGGGAATGGCCGTAATCTCTCTTCCAAACAAGGTTGGCACGCTCGAGTCTCACCGGAAAAGGCGACCATGTTACAAAAATTTTACCGTTCGATTGGCCACTGCGGGATACTCTCGAAGGTTCTGGTCTTTCCCTCTGTTCCGAAGTGACCCTGGGTCAACGAACGCAGGAGCTTGATTTTGTTGGGCCATTGCCTCTCGCGTTTTGCTCGCTAAAGATCTGACTCTGGACGTGGAGTCCGGAGAAAGCTTGCTAAGAGTCGGCAGGGCTTTATTTTGGCACGAGAGCTCGTTGAGTATGATGTTCATCTGTAACACATCGGTGTAATGTTGAGTCGGGTTCACGTTTACAAGTTAGGCTTCAGTTACACTTGAAGGTATCAGTACTTTCAGGAGCAGGGAGTGTTTAACTGTGTATTTCTTAACGATTACGTGTGAATAGTGATCGTTTTAAGTGAAACTTAAGATAGCGTGGTCAGGTTTCGCTTTGCGTTGTAACTTTTCGTGTGATCGTGCCATGACATCGATGGTTAGCCTTGCATTCAGTCTGCCCCTACGTTATCAGATGTGGCTACACTTACGGAGTGTTAACTTGTTTTAGTCAAATTTAGAGTAGACTTGTGGTCATTCTTAGCATGGTGTCGGAAACCACGTGGCCAGAGGCCAGCGCTCTTTGATCACTGACCATCTTAGCTAGAGGGATTTCAAGCATGCGAACATAACGAAAACCAGCACCCCTAGTACCAAATGAATAACTCGTTCTTTTGCAGGATTTATCGCAGTTTGGTACCACAGGTTTTCACTCTTGCTTTTTCACATCTGTCTCGGTTTTCAACCTGCTTGCATGGCGGAAATTTGTCCTGAAGTAATTCGAAACGCCATATGTACAAAAATGTTTTCATGCTGATCCTCAAGCAAATTTTCAATGCGAGTTATTCGCCTTATTTTCACTCTGGCCCTTCCTTGGAAAGCACCCATATTTTGAAGAGTAAATCCCACAAATGTGCACTGGGTATAAATAAAATTTGGCAGTCACTGTATGGATCACATGCGTTTCCGTTGCTTTTTAATTTGTCAGGTACATGTTAAAGGTTAGGGCTCAAACATTATTTGCCATTTTTGTGTGTCTGTTTATTTGCAGCATGCTCCATTACAACTTTTTGTAGTACTATCTGTATGTAATGTGAATGTATTTGTTCGGACTGTAGTGTAAGTTTTGTGTTGTGTGATGATGTTGATAATGATGATGATGATGATGAGAGCAGGGAGAGGGCTAAACCCAGTGGTTTTTAATGTACCAGAATTCACATTTGAAATGGCTTATCTCACACATTAACCTGTGATCTTGGCATGTTAATCACTTAAATATGTTGTCTAGACAAAATGATTGCCGAAATTTTATCAAGCTACATTAATTCTTTTTTGTACTGAGATTTTTTTCTGTCAGTATATATTTGACTAAGTTTAAAAATCGACGCTTTTCATGTGCACATTTTATACGTTTAAGACTTTCACGGTATCATGATATTCTGATAATGCTGTTGAGTTTCAAGCACATTAATCGTGCTAAGTGGCTACACAATTATTTGATATTTTGTTGATTATGATTATACTAAAGGAGAGATATCCTCTAAGTAGATACCTATAATATCATAGTTTGTTTAATAAAAGGAAGAGAGTTTGTTGATTTGTCATTAATTGAATTATTTTATTTTGTGGAGAGTCATTTAAACAGTAGATATAAGAAAGATTTTTGTATGTGACATTGCACTTAGTAAAAAGCTGATTAATTTGGATTTTTATCTTTTATCATATTTTGAATGAAATTAAATAAATAACAAACCACATCTTTGGAGCATTAATATGTAAATACAGTTTGCTATTGTAAAGATACAAATGAAGGTTATCTCACTAATTTGTCCATATTGATTAACAATTGCTTACATTCATTTTATTTGCTAAAGGAGTTTTATTAACAATTATTATTTGTGTGTTTTCTCCACTTTGTTATTTTAATCATAACATTTAGTAAGAATTTTCCTTAGGTATCGTTTTTGTGTTTGAAACTGTTTTTATGTAACAACATCTGCCAAGTTTACATATCTGTATATGTATGTTAATTTATCACCCTGTAGCCTTAATATATGCTCTACTTGTTGCCTGTTGGGGACCTTAAAATCTCCCTAAGCTTAAAAGTGAAACCTCTTTTTAAGTCTGGAGATGTGAGAGGATCCTACATGCTCACACCTCATACTACTCGTATTTACTGTTTCTTTGTATTTTTACACATATTCTTTAGTTCTGCTTTATACTGAGTATTCTAACCACACAGCAACAGCCGGTTAATCTGTATCCAGTATAAAAACAATCTTTGAATGCTACCATTGCTTTATAAATCTTCGTTTGCTGATTTTGTGTGTATACTGTGCATAGTATTGGTCGGAAGCACTCTTGAAATGTCGACGCCCGCTTGGTAATTCCGGCCTCGGCACAAATTTTCATTCGTCGCTTCACTCTGCACTTGTACGTCACAGACGCTTGAGACTTTAAAGAGTTTCTGGAACCATATAACTGCAACTGACTAAAACACCTATGCCTGTGTTTCGAGTTCGAGTTTTAGGGGTATACCAAGTGGGTTGGACGTGAACGGGAATTTGAACTGAGGAGGGAGGCGTGCTAGGGTAGTTGGTGCAGTTGTGCAAAGCCACTGTGCCAGCCTGGGGAAGAGGTCAGTGTAACCGCCTAATGAGCAGGAGACCCTGATCTGAATCCCGGCCTTGGCACAAATTTTCGTTCGTCGCTTCAGTCTGAATACGTACGACTTCCTTCTAGTTAGAAAATAGTTCCAGAGTCAAATAAGGGACTGTAGAAGCTATCCAGGCCCAGACATCGATAGCGATCATCACATAGTGATAGAAGAATGTGATCTGAAACTCAAACAACTTAAGAAAAGAAATTGGGGGAAATGGGATCTGAATAGATTAAAGAATGATATTGTTGAGGAACAAAGAAACATGGCTAATGAACAACACCAAAAATAGTGAAGGAAGATGGGAGTCCTTGAAAGTCGAGAGACAGACGGTAAAGCATAAACAACGAATGCATTGCAGGAAGCATAATAACAAAAAAATATTTAAGACGTAAGCTGTACCGAGCGAGGTGGCGCAGTGGTTAGACACTGGACTCGCATTCGGGAGGACGACGGTTCAATCCCGCGTCCGGCCATCCTGATTTAGGTTTTCCGTGATTTCCCTAAATCACTCCAGGCAAATGCCGGGATGGTTCCTCTGAAAGGGCACGGCCGACTTCCTTCCACATCCTTCCCTAAACCGATGAGACCGATGACCACGCAGTCTGGTCTCCTTGCCCAACCAACCAACCAACCAACCAACGTAAGCTGTAAAAAACGACACTGAGTAAGGACAAAGGCAATAGAGAGCGTTAAGGAATGAAATGAGTCGGGAGTCTAAAAAGGCTAAACAACAATTCTTGGAAGACCAATGCAAAGAGGTAGATGATATGATCAACGAAGGGAAACTGGAATGTGTCTACAAAGAATTAAATAGTTCTTTGGAAACAGACGAATAAAATGCAATGGAGTCCGAAATGAGGATGGAATGATATTATATGAACAGAAAGACATGTAGGAAGATGGAAAAACACACTGAAGAGCTGTATGCAGAAAACAGTGACGAGCTGGAAGTGGAGACGCTGAGGAGGGCGGTCCGGAACAAGACGGAGGCTATGTCTTGCGCGGTGGGTTCGACCTCGCACTCAGGCACCTAAAGCCTGCGAAAGCCGTTGGAGTTGTTGATATACCAGCAGACCTCAACAGGGCTGTTGCAGAACAGCTACATGAAAAACTGTTCCATCTCATACAAGTTGTATACGAAACAGCGGAGCTCCCAACAGATTTTTTTAAAAATTTGTTACAGTGCTAGTACCAAAGAAAACATCTGCAAACAGATGTGAACAATATAAGACGAGTTCGGTAACGCACGCCTCCAAGATCTTGAACTCTACTATTCTAAGGCGGACTGAGGGCGGGATAGATGCAATGATCGCGGACGACCAGTTTGGTTTTAGACAGGTATAGAGATACGAGAAGCAATTCTCGGCTTCCGATTAATTCTTCAGGAAAGACTAAAGGAGGCTCAAGACAGATATATATTGCCTTCGTCGACTTAGAAAAAGCATTTGGCAGGGTAGACTGACGACAGCTTTTTGAGGTGCTGAGAGAGGGTGGCATAAAGTATGAGGATAAAAGAATAATGCAGAGGCTGTATGGAAGAGGTGGTCGTCATGAGAAGTCGGGAATATTCAAGGAGAAGCTATTATTACGCAGCGCGTGCGACTGGGCTGCTCACTCTCTTCCGACTTGTTCGATGGATACATTCAGAGGAAAATAATGAAGTTAATCAGAAACCAGGAGCTATAGGACGAATTAAAATTAATGGTAAGAAAACAAACATGTTACTGATGATATAGCAGTGCTAAGTGAAGACGCGGAAGAATTGAGAGCTATGCAGGCTATGAGAGAGGGTGGCATAAAGTATGAGGATAAAAGAATAATGCAGAGGCTGTATGGAAGAGGTGGTCGTCATGAGAAGTCGGGAACATCAAGGAGAAGCTATTATTACGCAGCGCGTGCGACTGGGCTGCTCACTCTCTTCCGACTTGTTCGATGGATACATTCAGAGGAAAATAATGAAGTTAATCAGAAACCAGGAGCTATAGGACGAATTAAAATTAATGGTAAGAAAACAAATATGTTACTGATGATATAGCACTGCTAAGTGAAGACGCGGAAGAATTGAGAGCTATGCAGGCCCAGGTGGAAACCAGCCTCAGCTCTTCTTATAAGATGAAAATTAGTAAAGATAAAACAAAAATCTTTGTTGTAAGCAGACAAAACGTGGTTGTCCAATGCCCACTTAGTAATGAGGCACTGGAGACTATCGAATCCTTTGCATATCTATGGAGTACAATTACATCCGACGGGAGACCAAGGAAGGATATTGCAAGTCGAATCCACCAGGGAAAAGCTGCTTTTAACGAGAGAAAAACATTTTCACATCCAGCTGCATAGACTAACAACTCAGGATACACTTCATAAAGATATTTGTTTGGAGTGTGCTGCTGTATGGAAGTCAAACATGAACACTCTGAGAACCAGAGAAACACAAAATAGCCTCCGAGATAAGATGTTGCCCCAAAGTGCTCAAGACTGCCTGGGTAGACAAGAAGTCAATCAAACGAAGAGGTGCTCCACAAACCGCAGGAAGAGA
This sequence comes from Schistocerca americana, assembly GCF_021461395.2. Lineage (NCBI taxonomy): Eukaryota > Metazoa > Arthropoda > Insecta > Orthoptera > Acrididae > Schistocerca > Schistocerca americana. The sequence continues at coordinate 847,922,172 of NC_060120.1, read as the reverse complement.
AACCATGTATCTTCAAGCTTATCCAACACAGAAGGAACACATGCGTCGGCCGTCAGCTGAGACATGACGGTTTCATTAAAAGTGTCATTCGAAGGACGGTAGAGGAGAAGTACGCAAGAGGCAGACCGAGACTAGGACACATCAGACACGTCACGGAGGATACCAGCTGCACCACCTATATCTGTCTCGTAAGGAAGGCCGAAGGTGAAAATGCATGGCGAGCCTCTTGTAATCAAACTGACAGGGAAAGTTAGAAGGCATTACATGACCTGTTTAACGAAATGATCAGTTTATTAAGCACAGATATGCACTGAGAAAAACCAAAACCGAAAATATTGAGAAGGAACAGAAATGAGATCAGCGACAAACTTCGAAACTGAGACTATGCAGTAGACGCTCTGAAGAAGTCTGCGACCTCGGAAGGAAGATAATGTATGATGGGCGAAGCAAGGAGGACATAAGCAGCAGACTACCACAAGCAATGAGAGAATTTCTCACCAGAATAAGGCTATTACTATCAACGTGGTGCGCCAGATCTCGCACAAAAACAGTGGTGCAGACACAGCTGCGCTCTTGCAAACGTGGAATCACGTCTTTCACAGATAACAGACCCGCTCGGTATAATCACCTCGAAGAAAAACGGACCGAAAATGAAGGAGCTTATGAAACCATGCCACACAGTCACATGCGTTGAGTGCAGTGGATGTGGCGGAGTAGAGACCCATATGCGTCGGTTCTGTCCTTTCACGGTACCATGCAGAGAATAAAATATGCCTCGTCCGTCCAAAGAATATTCCCCGTTCACATGTCATTCTTCTTCATGAGTGACAAAAAACGAAAGTTAAAGTCACGGCATTGTAGACGATCTTGGGACTTCATTTGGTGCACGTTCTGAATCTTATAGGGACACCAGGGAATGCTCCGCAAAACTTTTTGAACTGTTGACCAGGAGAGAAAAAATCCTGTGACACGGCTCGAGCACTGGCTTCAGATTCTGAGGCATGGAGTTACAGCAACTACATTGCCATGGGAATGGGCTGCTTCCTATACCTGCTGCATTACCAAGTTCATCTGTTTCTTCAAATTTCTTGATCATATTCTTTAGACCTTTTATTGACATGCGTCCTCTTCCCAACTGTTTGTGTCTGCGGTGTTTCCACAATGCAGCGGTGCTACTGCTGTTCTGATAAATCAACCAGCAACGCATAGTTTTTGTTCTCAATAGCCATTGCTTTTTTACGGAAAACTTCAACCTTCTTAACCCTTTACAGCAAGAGTCACTTCGCAAAAGAAATCAACACGCGTCGCCAAGCAACATACTGACATCGAAACAGGAAACATTTCACATTATGATTGCTTACAGCGCCATATTTTCACGTGGTGGCAGGACGTGGAACAATTATGTTTTTCAGCATACCCCTCGAGCGCGTCGATTAATGAACATACCTTTGAATCTAAAGCGTCCTTCGATGTGTTCAGCCAGCACAGCAGCACTCGGAACACCGTCAGTTTATGCCTTAGTCTGTAGACGTGTTCCTCGTGATCATGGGGTAGCACGAGCATCATCCACAGAAACTGATGAGAAATAATTAATGGCTCCTTCGGGAACGTGTCGGGCACTGGGTGCTCTCCAATTAAATAACCAGCACACATACATGTCTGCCCAACAGCAATCAGTTTCTTTCCATCTCATTTCTTATAGAGATAAATGATCCATAATTTGATTACAACAGGGTTCCTTAATCTCTGGAATTGTCGGCTAAAGTGCAACATACAAACATCTACGCTCTCATTTAATATCAGAACTCACTCCTTTCCTGTTTCTACAGGTAACGGGTGTTTCCGCGCTATCAAAGAAGCGATAAGCCCCAAGCAAGCCACTGTGTGTGTTGGTGTGGCATTCACTCCGATAAAAGAGACAAGTGGGGCACGTCTTTTTATTCCTGTACTTGACATCTGCTACCTAATACAGGATCTCCTAGGAAGAATGGTCAATATTCAGGGATATGGCAGGAACGACCACTCGAAGCAAAAAAGTCCGGTAAACGTGGCTCTAAAATGATTACCTTAAGCTATGAGCGCCTCTTCATTTTCGATATTCTGAAACAAGTATACTGCCGGAAAAAATTGGTGACATATTAAGTGATTAACATTGCAAAATCACAGGTTAACGTAAGCGCGAGATAAGCCATTGCAAATGTGAAGTGCTGGTACATTAACGACCGGTGTAACCACCAGGATGATCAATGCAAGCATTCAGACGTGCTTGCATTGTGTTGTTCGGGTGCTGGATGTCAGTTTGTGGGATGGAGTTGCATGTCTGTTGTACCTGGTCGGTCAGTACGGGGGCGGTTAGTGCTGGTTGTGGATTACGCTGGTGTTGTTGGCCGATGATGTCCCATATGTGCTCGATTGGAGTCAGATCTGGTGACTTGGCAGGCAAAGGTAACATGTTCACAGCCTGTAAAGCATGTTGAATTACAAAAGGAGTAAGTGGGCGAGCGTTATCTTGTTGGAAACACCCCCTGGAACGCTGTTCATGAAAGACAACACAACAGGTCGAATCACCAGATTGACGCAAAAATTTGCAATCAGGGTACTTGGAATACCCAAGAGGGTGCTCATGTTGTCATACAAAATCGCACCCCAGACTCTAATTCAAGGTGTGGATCCAGTGTGTCTGGCACGCTGACGAGTTGGTTGTAGGCCCCGCCATCGTCAGATGTAGAAGGAACTGCGAGAGTGTCCCAGGAAAGTGTGCTGGGACCCCTGTTATTCACATTGCTTATTACAGACTATGCAGACAAAATTAATTGCAACCTCAGATTTTTCGCAGGTGATGCGATAGTCTATAATGAACTGCAACTATGAGTTGCAGTGGTCAGCTGGGTTGATCTTAGTTTGATAATTGCGGGGTACAGGTTCGATTCTCACTCATGACTTCCATTTTTAACATTCACGAAAAGATATAATTCACCTATGGTAACGCCAATTCCAGAATGTTAGGTCGCACAATGGTTCAGAATCTGCATTAAACACAATATCACTTCACTACCAACAGCGTCAGAGCCTGTTTAAATGGCGCCATAACAGAGGCGGTAGCCGCCCAAGGCACAAACTCTGTCGCCAGTAAACTAGCACTAAAAAGTTTATTTCATTTAATTTGGGAATGGCTATTTCGATAAAAGTGTTCATATTTAATTTGAACTTGAGGCTTTACAATTTTTGGTCCCCCACTGGAATTCGAATTCGGATCTCTTGGAATGGAACGTATCTGGTTTGCAGTCCTGGTCCAGCACAAACATATTCATAATTTCATTTTACGCCCTAGCATGTGCACACTGACCTACCACCGAAAAATAATTTGCATATTTAATGTTTGTTCATGAATAGTCAACAATAACGATAGGTACAGTTATTTCTAGTGAAACATGCGGGCATCTCGCTACTGATGAGCAAGCAGTTGATACTTAACGTCTATTTATGGATGGAAAATATCGACAGTACGCACCGGATTCCATTCCCGGGCAAGCAGTACAAATTGTACCTTCATCTCATATTGATACAGCTCCATGCTGGTAAATAAATTCGATTTCTAACATCTGATTTTACTCAGTTTGCAATCCGATACCGTGCTGGGCAGAAAATCCCGTCACAACATTTTAAATCATAGCATTCTAATTTTCAGCACATGCATACTTGGTTACTTGTGAAGGAGAGTATATTAAACGTCTTTCGTGGTTAGTTAACAGGGCGATAATGGTTTTGATGTAGTAGAAATAATTTGGTCATTTCGTTTCAAGTTCAGATGTGTTAACTAATACCGGTGAAAACATTTATATTTCACGTCTCTTTACGGCTAGTCAGCATTGATGATCGTTGCCTTGATCAAGTCCCGGACAGGTGCGAAAGTGTATTTTAGTTAGTAGTGGCTACGTCTACAGGGTTTCTGTCCAGATCCAGAACAAAAACTTTCATCATGCTATTTATAGTTCAAACGTGTTTGGGCAAATAATTCTTCATGAATAATTAGTACAGTGACGTTACTGATTATAATTCATTAGTATTGAGGTTTCGATAGAGTGTTTACCGCTGTTTATCGCGTTTTCTTTAACTAGTTCCTTTAACAAAAACCAATCGTCACTGGGACATTTAGCAGGTGTGGGAAAACCTTATACAGAGGAAAATTGCTTCGAACTGTCGTAGACCTTTATTAGTCCAGACTTTGTCTCAGAAGATCTTGTTCATGCAAAAATTGACTTTGTTTAAGGATTGCTGCATAGTTTATGTGCCATAGTTAATTGTTTCAGATTGTAATGAGATGGTAACGCTTTTGAAAATCATTGTAACCTTTACAAGCGTAAGGGATTAACTCCTCTCTAATTACGTGTTTTTCTAGTTTTTACAGTATCATGGTTGATGTTACAATGCACTGGTTGCCTTAAAGAACAGTGTTGTCTAGTGGTCTCTCGTGGTATCATCTATTTTGTATAGTCGAACGACCGTACGCAAAGCGATTAGAGGACCCACTACACTGCTAAGTTATGATGGTTGCATGCAAATCAGGCGGATCACAATTCAGGTCGTTCTGATGCTTTCGTGCATGATAGTACATTGGAGTTTGTCACGGGCGCGCTACTCCGCTCACAAACAGTTTCTGTCTGGTGGACAGCTCATACAGTATAAACACGCCTTCAGTCCTGTGCGCTGTTCCACCTAATGATCATTACCCCTGTGACAGATGTTGTTCTGCATAATTCATCCCGATACCACTAATTGTGAAATGTTCGGTTTCGAATTACACTGTTTCCCTAATAGTAATAGACATGATGTTTCCACAATACCATCCATAGAATAATAATAATAATGCATTGAGATACGTACTAAACAGCATGCGGTTGCCAGACTAATTGTTGAAAGGCATAATTAGTGGGACCATGGTGATAACACGTGGAAATAGTAACCGAGTTTCGACATTATTCGCAAAGCGCGTGCTAGTCCTACTGGCAATGTAAGGCACAAACGAAATATAATGGACCTGAACGAGGCAAGGATAACTGTTGGTACTAATCTATGGGACCACTAATCCATGGGACCTACTGGTAATGTAAGGCACTAACGAAATGTAATGGACCTGAATTAGGCAAGAATAATAGTTGGTACTAATCTAAGGGACCACTGGAGGAGGGTACAAACAAAACAGGTTGCGCATCTAGCAGACGAAGTGGTGCGAATATTCACGCCCACGACGTGGAAAGGGATTTTTTCAAAGCTAACCAATCTTCCATTTCTACAATTGTAGTACGTAAGTGCAAATGTTTTATAAAGAACCTGCTGCAATCGCTGTGGACGATTAAGATACCTGATACAGTTCCACCTGGACTACATTTACTAAATAAAAACCATACACCACAACCCAGCATCGAACCATCGAACCATGCAAACCCAAAACTCTATCCACAGCACCAACTGTATAGCACAATTGTTATCTGCTGACGGAGATAGTTACCATACATGTCGTTAAAGTGTTGCCAGCTTGCCACTCTTTAAAGTTCTTTTTTTGCCGGATGTACTCGCCAGACGAAATTTTGCGAGATACATTTTTTTATCGCTATCATCTGAGGAGTCGCGCTGCGAAGCCCGACAGCAGACTCCTGCTAATCCGAACCCCAGTAATCCGAACGTTCGGTTAATCCGAACATGAAAAATGTTAGTCTAAGTATGGAAAACCGTGCGGTAAACTTCTATACGTACACACTATTTTAATTTACACAGTTCAGTAAACACGTATTAGAGAAATTGGCAAGAAAACATTAGATTTAAACAATACATAACAATGAAAGAAAAGCTGTCAAACTTACTAAAATACAGAGGATATTTTATCCCTACTTTTTAGATGACAAAAACTCAGTCATTGTTTTTGTGGCGTATTGAAGACAATTCTGTTATGTGACGCATAATTATGCCATCGTCTCACAAACATCAAATAAGCAGGTGTAGCAGTGGGCTGTTGCCCCAAATAACGTAGCGCGACGTCAGGGGCTTCTGCTGCGTCACTGTGTGGCACCAGCTCTCCTATGTCGCTTCCACAGGCATTGTCACTTCCGTCCAGCAGTCCACTTCTTCCTGGTCTGGAGTCACAGCAGCAACTAAATCAGCGTCAGAAAGTTTCTCCACACATGTCCCATCTGCTGCCATCCACTCATCTACGTCTCTTTCACTAACTTCTTCGCATCCAGGGATTGTCTGTATCATTTTTAGCAGATTTTCAACTAGGTTGTCCTGAAATTCAAGAGATGTCCACAGTTTTCTCCACGATTTTCTCCGAGTGTTTTCTGAAATATTCTGCCATGTCTCAGTGGCCCAATAAACAACATCCTTCACATCGATCTGTTTTATTTTGTCCACTAAAAGAATGCTATCATCTTGGATCAGCATACTTAAAAATTGTTTTCTGCAAATCAGTTTTAATGTTTGCAGTACGCCTTGGTCCATTGCCTGTAGAAGTGGTGTAACATTCGGCGGCAAAAACTTCGCTACAATGTCTCCATCACATAATTTCGCGGTGCCGGGGTGAGATGGCGCATTATCAGTCAAAAGGATTACACGGGAAGGCAAATAATTTTTCTTAGAAAATCGTCGAACAGAGGGAACAATGTGGCCGTGAAACCATTTTTTGAACAGCTTACCATCCACCCATGATTTTTTTTGTTGTTGCGATAATATACGGGCAGGGACTTCATGTTGCAGTTTTTAAAAGCTCTGCGCCTAACAGATTTGCCGATCAGCATTAAAGGTAGCTTGTGATTAGCAGCAGCGTTGCTGCAAGCTAATAAAGTCACACGACCATTGCACATTTTAAAACCAGGAGCATAGTCATCTGCTTTTGATGCCAGGCTTTTTGTTGGCAATGTCCTAAAATTAAGGCCAGTCTCGCTAGCGCTATAAATTTGTTGGGGAGAATATTTCCCTCTCTTATCATTTTTTCAAACTCACCCAAGTATTCCTTCACTGCATCGCGGTCGGAAGAAAGCTTCTCTCCATTAGCTGACGGATTCCATGAGGTTTTTCTGAATCTGTCCAATAACCCGTACTCGCACTGAAAAACTTGTTCAGGTAAACAGCTTTCTCCTGAACCAGTGCTCCACTCAAAGGAGTTCCCCTTCCTCTTTCATGCGTAAACCAAAGGAAAAGAGCTTCATCCACTTTATCGTACCGGGACTGTTTCAAAGTCAGCCGAATTTAGAGTGTTTTTCCCGAACACGTTGCACAGGACTGTTCAAGCTTCACTCGGTTCTTCTTCCAATCACAAATGGTTGCTTTACCAACACCCAGTTCCGTCGTCAGTTTAGATACATTCTCACCATTGTTTATAACCTTCAAAGCATTCAGTTTTTCTTTGCGAGATAACGTTGTATGTTTCTGTTTACTAATTACGAAAATATGTACACCACTACAACTGAACGAATACAATACAACTGCTACGCGTGGCAGCGATCGATAACTAACATAATCAAGCGCTTTATGAGCCAACTGGCAGTGCACTGACCTCAGACACTACAAAGGTCTCAACAATGCACAACAACAAGGGCAGGGAGTGAGAGTGATCCATTGTTCCCACTCTTGTTCCCATTTGTTACCATGGTGTACCTACTTATCTGCTTGGTATACTTCATTCTAGAAAGTCGTCACCGTAATTCCAGCTAATCCGAACAAATCGGTAATCCGAACAAGGTCTAGTCCCAATTAGTTCGGCTTAACGGGACTCTACTGTATATATATATACTTGTGGCGGACCAAAACTACCAGTAGTGTCGGTTCCCACAATGGGTGGCTACAAAAGGCTTCTGCATCACATGTTAGTGGCGGCCTCAACCAACCTCCTGATCAATTTTGTCCATCTGGTCGCTTCCTTCCTCTCATGCCATCCTTCCTATGTCACCCTCTGCAATACCAGCTGCCATGTCTTTTATCCCACTGCTGGCGTCCCCCAAGGCTCCATCCTCTCCCCTCTCCTCTATCTCCCGTACACCGCCAAATGCCCAAACCACCCCCACCTGTACACTTCCTCAATATGCTCATGATACCACCTTCCTGTCCCTCTATCTTACCCTTCAATGGTCTCAACGCACCCTCCAAACCCACCTTGACCTGTTCACCACTTTGTACAACCAGTGGTTACTTGGTATCAAACTAAGACCCAGGCAAACATCATAGGCTGCACCACCCGCTCCTTGTGTCTCCGTGATTTCTATCTAACCATTTATGTTCGTTCTATCCAGCTCACCCCCACCTTAAGATATCTTGGCCTCACCCTCGACTGTCAGCTCACCTGGACCCCTCATCTCCTGACCATCCAGAAGGAAGCCCATACCCGCGTCCACCTCCTGAAATTCCTGTCCGGCCTCAGTGGCTATCATTACTCGTAGATCACAATATGTGACACTTAAAATAAAAACAAGTGCCGTATTTTACTTACAACTAATCGGTCCGTTGCGCCCTCCACCAACTGAAAAAAAAGAAGACGGTAGTAAGTTGACTACACTAACAAATGAATATAAACACTAGTCGAAAAAATAGATAGAGGGATTCATATAATAACAGAAAGAAAGTATGTTTAAAAAATCTGAAAGGCGTCATAAGGAGACCACCCAGAGGTACAAAACGATGTCACTACACGCGGAGAATTAATGCTACAAGCCAAATGTTAGAATGTTTATATATCTTGTGATATAGCCTGAAAGTCATTAACATCGAAATACACAATATTAAAAGTTTTGAAAATGGTCTTTTTTTAAAAAACAATAAAACTTGGATCAATTCACAGAACAAAATCAGTAACAATGTATGACAAATCTGCACTTGGCTAAACCACCAGCATATCTCTAGCTGCCCTAGTGATTTAGAAGCGGAGACACACGACAAAGAAGTATTATAAATTGCAATAAGTTTGCCACGTTGCCAGCAAAATCAGTGACCACGTCCGCAGGTAATCTGATGGTTGTGTCTTGTGTGAGTATAGGGCATAATCAGCTGTTACAGTAATATAACGTGTGATATTGGACTGATAATTCTATGAATTTCAGTGAAATATTGCGATTTCATCTCTAGTGCCAACAGAATCGGCAACAGATTTATTGATGTTTATAACAGTAATAACTGCATAATTGTTAGTGTCTGCCTTAAGTGGTGTGAGTTACACATTGGTTAATATGGAATGAAAGTGCGTATCACAAGGTCACAACAAATTTCTATATGAGGGTGGGTTATATTCTGGCGGCACTGAAAGAAATTGGTGGGGACTTTTCAGCAGAACTCAAGTCACCTGAATCAATGACTTTAATTTTAGTCACACAATCCCTGCAGATTTTGAATGTCTCGTACGATCCCTGGATATTTATTGAGTGGAAATGACCAACAGAAGACTGCGCAGAAGACCATTTGGGACGTTTCAGATGCTCAATAGATATTTATTGAGAAGAAAGTGCCGATAAAACGGATAGTACAGAAGACCCTCCCGCTAAGATTTGTGTGACTCATAAGACGATAAGTATCTTATACCAAGGAATACATAAGACGAATAAGTTTAATGTGTGATAAGAGCATTTCGAAACCGTATCTGAGAAATGCGAGACACAGTCCGATTTTACATCGTGGAAATTTTGATGGAATGAGGATCCACCATGCTATTTCAGGGAGAAACTACAGTAAAGCCTGTGGCATGTCACACGTGAAAGTGTACTGAGCAAAGCGAAAACCTTTTGTCGGTTTGAAAGCTCAGGTAGTGGGAATCACATGACAGCATTAAAATTAAGAAAGTGGAAAATGCAAAACATTAGCTAATTGTTATTATTGGTTAGACACAATGACATAGGTGCTCATGCAGAAATGTGAAGAGACTGTCTACACATCAGTTGTGATAGAATTGCACGAGACTGGAATCGAAACACTCCCCATTCTTACCCCACATTCCCACTTCACCACATACTCGTTTAGCCCACCGGGCTAGCCGCGCCGTATAACGCGTTGATTCCCGAGCGGGAAGGCGTGCCGGTCCCCGGCACGAAACCGCCCGGTGGATTAGTTTCGAGGTTCGGTGTGCTGGCCAGCCTGTGGATGGTTTTTAGGGGGCTTTGCATTTGCCTCGGCGAATGCGGGCTGTTTTCCCTTATTCCGCCTGTTACACTATGTTGGCGATTGCTTTACAAACAGTCTCCACGTACGCGTACACCATCATTACTCTACCACACAAACATTTGGTGTACACTCGTCTGGTATGAGACGTTCCCAGAGGGGGGGGCTATTGGGGACCAAACCGCACAACAATCCTGGGTTCGGGGTGGGGCGGCAGTGGGATGGGTGGACTGCCGTGGCCTCTTGTGGGGTTGTGAACCACTGAGGGCTACGGTGGGACGAAGCCTCTCCGTCGTTTCTAGGTCCCTGGTTCAATACACATACACACACACACAATACACATACTCGTTTTCCGTTTCTTTCCGTCTTATGCTCGAGGTTGTTCGGAAGGCAGTAGTTTTCGTGGAATTAAAAAGTTAGTCTTTGGTGTAGATGAGTGTTATGCAGAATTGGGATCAAATTTATCTTTTAAGGGAACAGAAACTTTAATTTTCTCTAGACCAAATAGATTAAGCCGAATGGATTTTATGATGATAAATAAAGAATAGTTTTCGTTGAAGAAAAGTATTTCCCTAGGTATTTTAATAGAATAATGTTCTAGTTACTTCTGTAAGATATTCTGTCACAGCTTCTGTTGGGAAAGAAACGAAACTGAAGTTTCTTTTATAATAGAAGTGTCTATGACTACAAAACAATATCTAAGTATGGTGTAAGCTAAAGCAGTGCCAGGATTCGAACCCTGGTCTTCTGCTTACTAGACAGATGCACTATCCTTTGCACCACACTGGCACTCCAGCTACGACAGCTGCACGGACTATTCTAGTACGATTCCCTTCCCGTTACAAATTCCAATGTTGTTCTTCTTCTAAATTCGCATCGGTGTTTCCAGGGCTCTATGGTACTGGAATAGAACCGTAGCAATGAGCGAAAAGGGGTTAGCCCTGCCTGACTTCTGGTGTAAATGATATATTAGTCATATACAGTAGAGGTTCCTGAGACGTATTGAGTCTCACCTCTATGTACACTCATGCTCATAAATTAAGGATAATGCTGATACATGGTTAAACAACGCTCTGGTGGGCGGTTCGCGGGTTTAAATCACCTCGGGTTATGACCATGCGGTGTAGCTGACCTGCGGTCGTCGCACGGTGGCGCTGGCAGCAGTCCACATACGCAGAGGTGTGTTGGTGCATCTCAGAGTAAGTGCAGCGAGTAAGTGTGCAGACGTTTTCAGACGTGCTAATGGTCACTGTGTGTTGAAAATGGCTCAAAGAACACATATTGATGACGTTATGAGGGGTAGATTACTAGAGCGACTGGAGACTGGTCAAACACAGAAGGTCGTAGCACGGGCACTCTGTGTGCCACAAAGTGTGATCTCAAGATTATGGCAACGATTCCAGCAGACAGGAAACGTGTCCAGGCACTACAGTACGGGATGTCCACAGTGTACAACACCACAAGTAGACCGATTTCTCACCATCAGTGAGTGCAGACAGTCACGGTGTACTGCAGGTAGCCTTGCTCGGGACCTTACGGCAGCCACTGGAACGGTTGTCTCCAGACACACAGTCTACAGATATGGTTTATTCGCCCGGCGATCTGCAACGTGCATTCCACTGACTCCCGGTCACAGGAGAGCCCATAAAGCCTGGTCTCAAGAACACAGTACATGGTCATTGGAACAGTGGTCCCAGCTTATGTTCACGGACGACTCCAGGTATACTCTGAACAGTGATTCTCGCCGGTTTTTCATCTAGCGTGAACCAGGAACCAGATACCAACCCCTTAATATCCTTGAAAGGGACCTGTACGGAGGTCGTGGTTTGCTGGTGTGGGATGGGATTATGATTGGTGCACGTCACCCCTGCATGTTTTTGACAAAGGGACTGTAACAGGTCAGATGTATCGGGACGTCATTTTGTACCAGTATGTCCGCCTTTTCAGGGGTGCTGTGGGTCCCACCTTCCTCCTGATGGATGATAGCGCACGGCCCCACCTAGCTGCCATTGTGGAGGAGTACCTTGAAACAGAAGATATGAGGCGAATGGAGTGGCCTGCCTGTTCTCCAGACCTAAGCCCCATCGAGCACGTCTGGGATGCTTTCGGTCGACGTATCGCTGCACGTTTTCAAACCCGTACGACACTTTGGGAGCTCCGACAGGCACTGGTGCAAGAATGGAAGGCTGTACCCCAACAGCTGCTTGACCACCTGATCCAGAGTGTGCGAACCCGTTGTGCGGCCTGTGTACATGTGCATGGTGATCATATCCCATACTGATGTAGGGGTACATGCGCAGAAAACAGTGGCGTTTTGTAGCACATGTGTTTCGGAATGGTTTTCTCAACTTATCACCAATACAGTGGACTTACAGATCTGTGTCGTGTGCGTTCTGGCAGTTTTGTGCAGTGCCACATTGTGTGGCACCACATTCTGCGATTGTCCTTAATTTATGAGTATTAGTGTACAATGATGATGTAAGCTGAAGCAATGAATTAGGTTAGTTCGCGCAACTCTGGTAGCTGGAGTGCCAGTGTGGCGCAATGGACAGCACACATGCCTAGTAAGCGGAGGACATAGACTCGAATACCAGCGCTGGTTCAAATTCACAATCATTGATCCATCCTACATCATTATCGTAGATACAGGTGAGACTTAATATGTCTCAGGAACATCAGCTGTGTATGATTAATATATCACCTACACCTGAGGTACAGGCAGGATTAACCCCCATTCCGGTCATTGCTGAGATGCTGTCCCAATTTCGAAGAGCCTCAGCGACAGTGATGCGAGTTTAGAAGGGGAACAGCAATGGGCTGAGGCGTGAATTTGAATTTGTATCTGGGAGGGAGATGTGCTAGGGTAGTGCGGCTGTAGTAACCGGAGTGAGAATGTGACACAATTGATTGCGCATTTGCCTAGTAAGCAGGAAACCTGCATTCGAATCCCAGTGCTGGTACAAACTACAAGGGTAATCCCAAAAGTAAGGTTTCCTTTTTTTTTTAAAGTACAGAACACTGTTTGTGTGGCAGTTGGTCACACTGTTATGAAAAGTAGTTCACGCGCTATGTGTAAACATGCGCACCCGCGCTGAGACGCTCAGTCTTGGCTTGGCAGCCGTTGAGAATGGAGCTCCCGTTGGATGTTACCGCCACGTGCGAATTGCGCGCAGTTATTCGGTTTTTGAACGAAAAGGGCACTGCGCTGATTGAAATCCATCGCCAACTGACCAAAGAGTATGGTGAGTCGTGCATGGATGTCAAAAATGTTCATAAGTGGTGTAGAGAGTTTGCAGCTGGTCGGACCGAAATTCACTACAAACAAAGGAGCGGGAGATCGTCAGTTTCTGAGGAGACAGTGTTGAAGGTTGAGCAAAGCATGCGCGAAGGTCGGCGGATCACCCTGGATTAGGGTGACCAAACGTCCCGGAAAACCGAGATTGTCCCGGTTTTCATCCCTGTGTTCCGGTGTCCCGAAAATTTGTTTCGGGATGCTCAAAAGTCCCGGAATTCAGTTTTTAAATACATTTCGTGAAACTTTCTCAAATTTTTGGGATTTCGCTATATTGAAGGAAATACGAGAAATTATTATATTTTAACTTATTTGTCTAAAACCTCCATTGTCCCATACTAGTAATCACAGTATCAGTATTGATACACTCAGGCAATAATGTACTTTGAGCGGTACTTTGACCAACAAGTAGTTAGTTGTATTATTGTAACAGAGCTATGAAACTGTCCGATTGTCGCGCCATTTACTCACACACTCATTGTCAGAACAGTGTAGTAGTTGATGTTTTGTCAGACAAACTGCAATAGTTTTTTCTCATATTAGTGGTATTATTGCTGCAGTACTGTGAAACGCAATGCCGAAACGTGCCTGCAAGTTCAGTGACTGTTATTCCAAGGAATGGAATTTCATTAAGGAAGGTCGTTTTGATTACGAAGCAGTGTGTTCCGTATGTAACTGTTTTATTAGTATAAGTCATGGTGGACGTTCCGACATAGTTCATCACATCAGGTCAAAGAAACACATTGACAGATACAGAGCACCGAGCTGCAGTAAAACTCTACAAAATTATTTTGTGAAACATCAGTCAAGTGAAGAGACGAAAGTTTGTGCAGCCAAGTTTTTTTTAAAAGCTGTGACTGTCTTCAGCATTACTCTGAGTTGGTAATAATTGTAGGTTATTTATTTGCAATCACAGGCCATAATGCCAATGTGGAAAGAATATTTTCGTTCATGAATATCCAGTGGACTGATGAAAGAAACAGAATGGAGGTGGACTCTCTTGAAGCAATCGTGCAGATCCTGTACAAAATGGATTGTACCGAGTTTTATCACTGTGTCTCAAAGAACAAACACACGATCAAGAAGGCTGGAGGCAGTGAAAAATACCCTTTGCTCCAAGGACAGTCAATTCCATTTACAAGCGCTCAGTAATATTAAAGCTCATGTTAATATTAACTGATTAAAAGTTGAATGGCTGTAAAATTTTGTAAAATCCTAATACATTTCTTTATTACTGTATACGCTTATTAAATGTCATTAATTATACAGATAATCTAGATTATATCAAACTTTTGTATCCTCTTATTAGTTATAATAATCGGGTTAACAAAATGTATCAACAAAACATCAATATATTTAAAATTAAGAAACCTGGGTACATGTGGAATGAGGTATCCATTGGCACCCGGGTGAATGTGTCCCGGTTTTCACCGAAAATAATTTGGTCACCCTACCCTGGATGATCCCTGCACGTTGGTTCGTTAGGTTTCCTGAAGCACCGCTCACAGAATTTTAAAGGAAACGTTGAACTACCGGAAGGTGTGCGCAAGATGGGTGCCACGCATGCTGACTGAGGACCACATGCCGCAACGAGTTGATGCTTCCCGCGCATTTCTTCACCGCCTTGCAGCCGAACAGGACAACTTTCTGGACTCAATTGTCACGAGTGACGAAACCTGGGCATACCACTTTACACCTGAGACCAAGCAACAAACACGCCAGTGGCGGCATGCTTCTTCGCCAAAGCCGCGGAAATTCAAACAAACAGTCTGCCGGTAATTGTCATGGCAATCGTTTTTTGGGATCGGAAAGGGGTATTGTTGGTCGACTTTATGCCCAATGGGACTACAATTAGCGCTGACAGGTACTGTGAGACTCTGAAAAAAATCAAACAGGCAATTCAGAAACAGAGAAGAAGAATATTGTGCAAGGGCGTTCACATTCTCCATGACAGCGCTCGCTCACACATCGCTCGGCAAACCGTTGCTCTCCTGCAACAGTTTCAGTGGAACATAATCACCCACACACCCTATAGTCCTGACTTGGTGCCCAGTGACTATCACCTGTTCACTAGGTTAAACTAACATTTGGCCGGAAAGCGATTCACCTCCGACGACGAGGTGAAAGAAGAGGTTCTTAGCTTTCTGAACAGCATGGCGGCTAACTGGTATGACATGGGCATACAAAAACTGCCACAGCGTCTACAAAAATGCATCGACAGAAATGGTGATTATGTCGAAAAATAGCTAAATGTTCAAGCTGAAAACTGATGTAAACCACTTTAGAAATAAACAGATCTATGTACTTATAAAAAAATAGGAGACCTTACTTTTGGGATTACCCTCGTATAATTCATTGCTTCAGCTTACATCATTATCACAGATAAAGTTGAGACTCAACATGTCTTAAGAACAGCAACCGTATATGGTATCCGGGTAGCTCGTTGAGTAAGTGGAACAAGTAATCAGTCAAGCAATATGTAATGAGTAATTCTGAACCCGTTTCAGAACCTTAATGTGCAATCAAAACCTGTGACACATCACCAGCCTAGTTTTGGAGTGGGTTTCGAAATAGGTGACAGATATAAGATATGTTAGTGCCACAGGTATGGGAGAGCTCTTGCGCCTACCAGCACGGAACACTGGCGCTGCAGTAATTTCGTTAACGACCGTTCAGCTGCGACAGAACGCCTGTTACCTACGATTTGCCGGGCGACAAAGCACAGCGCCTAAATGTTTCCAGAGTGAAGGGCAGAAGTTGAAGCTGCATGTAATATTTTTTTGCCAAGACTCAGTATCTGGGGTGGGCATAAACTTACAAGTGCGTCCGTCTACTGACCACCAGACTCACTGCCGGATGTAACCGAACACGTTAGAGACAACCTCAGGGCGCTAGTACGAATATTTCTCAATCATAATGACACCACAGGAGGAGACTTGAATCGTCCAAGAATAGACTGAGAATTTTCAGGTTTTAGGGTGTGTGGGTGACATTTCCTGGGAAACAATACTGAATGCTTTCTCTGAAATTACTTAGAACAAATATTTCGCAAGTTCGCTCGCGACGGAAATATATTAGATCTATTTACAACAAGTAGATTTGACCTCTTTGAGGATTTTCACATTACAATTACAATCAGTAACCATGATTAATTTGTAGCTACAATGATTACCAAAATACAAAAAATAACTAAGATAAGTAGAAAGATTTACAATGTCATCAAACTAGATAAAGTAGAGTAGAGTTGCTTCTCAAGGACAAATTTGATATATTTACTTCCGGGTAGGAATGTAGGTCTATAGAGGAATTGTAGTTTAGATTTTGAAGAACAGTTTACCAAACACTAATCTGGTAAGTATCTACGAGTAATACATCCGTTTCTGATGGGATAACCTTCCATAGTATGCAGTCTCTGCAAAGAAACTTCTAAAGAAATACCGACTACCGTGCAATAAGACTATTACAATCATGGAGCTAAGGATAGTAAGATCCTAAGTGAAATACGTTCGGCTATCAAGGGGCAGTGCTTGAAGCCTTCAACAAGAACCTTAGCAGTGTCTTTTCAAAGATATCTCTTAAACGCAAGAGAAATTGTGGCCATGTGTAGAGGCTGTCAGTGGCACCAAAGTTAGTGTCCAGGATTTTATGGATGACGAAACTGAGGTTAGCAAAGTATAAGCACAAGTGCTGAACCTTGTTTCCAGAAGTATCCTTTATCTCGGTACAACGACTAAGAAAAAGCTGAAATAATAAAACGGAATAAAGCCGTATCACCTGACGGGATATCAGCCGGAATCGTTACAGATATTGCGGATGAGTTAGCCCGTTTTTCTGTCACACCTGTCTTGAAGGAGGGTAAAAGACATAAATTACAAAACTACGGTCCAATATCGTCTCTGGTGGAGTTTTAGTACATTTTATGAGCTCTAACCTTAAGAGTTTTATCCAACAGAGTCACCTCCTTCATGGCAGTCAATATAGATTCCGGAAACGCTGTGCGAAACATAACTTGCAGATTATCGAATGACATCCTGAAAGCCTCTGATCGAGGTAGTCACAGGAGTATTTCTTGACTTCTGGAAACTATTTCACTCGGTGCCATGTTAAGATTCATTAAAAAATTGTGACTAACTTGATGATTTATTGATAGGAGGGACGTATAGTCTTATCTTGAATGCAAAGTCGTCGACAGAAGTAGAAGTAACTTACGGCGTGCTCCAAGGTAGTGTGTTGGGCCCCTTGCTGTTCATATTATACAGGGTGGTCCATTGATCGTGACCGGGCCAAATATCTCACGAAATAAGTGTCAAACGAAAAAACTACAAAGAACGAAACTTGTCTAGGTTGAAGGGGGAAACCAGATGGCGCTATGGTTGTCCCGCTAGATGGCGCTGCCATTTTTTAAATAGGAACCCCCATTTTTATTACATATTCGTGTAGTACGTATAGAAATATGAATGTTTTAGTTGGACCACTTATTTCGCTTAGTGATAGGTGGCGCTGTAATAGTCACAAACATATGGCTCACAATTTTAGACGAACAGCTGGTAACAGGTAGGTTTTTTAAATTAAAATACAGAACGTAGCTACGTTTGAACATTTTATTTCGGTTGTCCCAGTGTGATACATGTACCTTTGTGAACTTATCATTTCTGAGAACGCATGCTGTTACAGAGTGATGAACTGTAAATACCACATTAATGCAATAAACGCTCAACATGATGTCCGTCAACCTCAATGCATTTGGCAATACATGTAACGACATTCCTCTGAACAGCGAATAGTTCGCCTTCCGTAATGTTCGCACATGGCAAAAACTTAGAACTACCTAACTAACCTAAGCACATCACACACATCCATGCCCGAGGCAGGATTCGAACCTGCGACCGTAGCGGTCGCACGTGTTCGCACATGAATTGACAATGCGCTGACGCATGTTGTCAGGCGTTGTCGGTGGATCGCGATGGCAAATATCCTTCAAGTTTCCCCACAGAAAGAAATTCGGGGACATAAGATCCGGAGAACGTGCGGTCCATGGTATGGTGCTTCGACGACCAATCCACCTGTCATGATATATGCTTCAACCACACGCGACCTATGTGCCGGACATCCATCATGTTGGAAGTACATCGCCATTCTGTCATGCAGTGAAACATCTTGTAGTAACATCGGTAAAACATTACGTAGGAAATCAGCATACATTGCACCATTTAGATTGCCATCGATAAAATGGGGGCCAATTATCCTCCTTCCATAATTTCGCACCATACATTAACCCGCCAAGGTCGCTGATGTTCCACTTGTCGCAGCCATCGTGGATTTTCCGTTGCCCAAAAGTGCATATTATGCCGGTTTACGTTACCGCTGTTGGTGAATAACGCTTCGTCGCTAAATAGAACGCGTGCAAAAACCTGTCACCGTTCCGTAATTTTTCTTGTGCCCAGTGGCAGAACTGTACACGACGTTCACAGTCGTTGCCATGCAATTCCTGGTGCATAGAAATATGGTACGGGTGCAATCGATGTTGATTCCAGATTCCCGCGCAATTTGTCTGCTACTGATGTGCGGATTAGCCACGAAAGCAGCTAAAACACCTACTTGGGCATCATCATTTGTTGCAGGTCGTGGTTGACGTTTCACACGTGGCTGAACACTTCCTGTTTCCTTAAATAACATAAATATCCGGCGAACGGTCCGGACACTTGGATGATGTCGTCCAGGATACCGAGCAGCATACATAGCACACACCCGTTGGACATTTGGATCACAATAGCCGTACATCAACGCGATATCGACCTTTTCCGCAATTGATAAACGGTCCATTTTAATACGGGTAATGTATGACGAAGCAAATACCGTCCGCACTGACGGAATATTACGTGATACCACGTACTTATACGTTTGTGACTATTACAGCGCCATCTATCACGAAGCAAAAAAAGTGGTCCAGCTAAAACATTCATATTTCTTTACGTATTACACGAATATGTAATAAAAATGAGGGTTCCTATTTTTAAAAAACGCAGTTGGTATCCGTTTGACCTATAGCAACGCCATCTAGCTGGCCAACCATAGCGCCATCTGATTTCCCCCTCCACTTCTCTCCAGTCTGATCTGGCGGCGTGGCGCAGTGGCCACGGTACGGCACAGGCCTCGCTTGTCAGAGGTGCTATGATCAAACCTCTGTCCGAGTCTACAGATTTAAATCTCTTCACCTGCATGCTGAGATGCTCCCTCGACAACCTCACAGTCAATTTATTTCCTCATTTCTTCGTCAACGTGTTAATTCTCCGTGTTTAACGAGTTCGTCGTCATCAGGACGATAGGCCTGACCCAGCAGTCTTTCGTCCATTTCAGGCCAACAGGTAGTAAGTCTTCTTGTTTATGACATTTCTGCCTTACATTAAAGTCTTGCACGGCTTTCGGATTAACAACTTGCGTCAGTGAAAACTACGTATTTGAGAAAGTTGCTTGTATGTGTATAAGTTTATTACATAAATAGCTTAAAAAACAAACTGGAACTCACGGAGACTTTCATGTACACAGGACATCTAGCAGAATAACTGCAGATATTTTGATTGGTGACTGAGGACAGTGTGCTGAAGAACATTACATCTGTATTTACCTCACCTGCACATTAATAATTATACCTATTAGCAATGTATAGTATGTTTTTAGGTTGGTTAGTACAGCCAAGTACATGTAGCAAGAACAAGCTATTAATGCTTATTTTCACCTGGACAACAGGTCAGGTGTTGAACTGTGGACGTGTGGACTCAAAACGGTTAGTCTGTACTGACAGGCAAAGTCCACTTACAGCCAAACATATATGTAGTTGTCAGACTCTCAGATCGGTACCAAACGTTGTATGTCGATAGAGTGTCAACGAAAACTTCAATTCAGTTCGTACTATGTACCGTTGTTCAGCAGAACTGGCGTAAACGTTAATTGATAGTGATATCACAACTAAGGAGCACAGGAGACGCATAATCGTGAGTGATTAATACATATATATTCCATGAGGTAGTTGCTCGAGTGTTGAACCGTAGTACTAAGGGGAAGAAAGGCCCTACGTTCAAATCCCAATGACGTTTTTCTTGTATTTGGCGTGAAAGTGTTATATGGGACAACACATTCATGACACGTAAAACGGCTGTTTGGAGTTCAAGCAATGTTCTCTTGGGAGTCTGCTTTCGTTTCGTTTCTTTGAAAGTAGTAAACCTATGGAGTACATTTGTAGTTTCACAGAACACACAATCCGATCAGAAAAATAACGAATCAAAAGCATCAAATGTGCGGAAGTAATGATAGTAGTAATAATAACAATAATACACTTAATCCAGACGGTCGCTGTGGACGAGCGGTTCTAGGCGCTTCAGTCCAAAACCGCGCTGCTGCTACGGTCGCAGGTTCGAATGCTGCTTCGTGCATGGATGTGTGTGATGTCCTCAGGTTAGTTAGGTTTAACTAGTTCTAAGTCTAGGGGATTGATGAACTAAGATGTTAAGTCCCATAGTGCTTGGAGCCATTTTTTACACTTAATAAAATTATTAATAATAAACAATGTAATAAGATCAATAACAATTACATAACATTCAAAAATCAATGCGAACACGTTCTTCTCCCCTCCCCCTTGCCCCCCCTCCACACACGCACACGCACACGCACACACACACACACACACACGCGCACACACACACACACACACACACACACACACACACACACACACGCAGTATCATTCATTCAGGAACAAAGGCCTCACAATAATGGTTGCATACGAAGCAGTGTGTGAAGCAAATGTGGAGCAAGTTGTACCTACCAGTTTCACGCGTAAACAGTTAAAAAAATTTGTCATCAGTGGGGATTGAACGCGGAATTGTGGAACGATGCCCTCACGCTCTACCAACTCACCCATGCGAGAGCAACAAACAATTTCCCACAGATACCCTTTTCCTATGCTTCGTAGTTCTGGTGTTACTTTTAATTACCGTTTTCATATGTTCCACTGGACGACAGCACATAGCATAAACTAAATCAGTGTTTTGGCTGATACTCTACCGACATGCAACATTTGGCACCAATCTGAGTGTCTGACATCTGGAGGTTTGGCTGTTTGTAGTGTAGTTACCGTAGTGCAGAAAAATCAGGTAGTAAATTAACTGATGTGTTTGTGGAAAGACAATTAGATGCAGAGGAAAAATGGATAACACATTGAAGTGGGTACGTATTTAGTTACCAATGATCACAATATCTGCCCTTGAACTCCTAACTCCATGTATATACAAGTGAGATACAGTTGCCCTTCGATAATATTGTCCCATAAAGAAAGTAAAACGGTCCCAGTTCCCCAGTTTTGGGAGGCTCCCCATGGTTAGCAGCTGAATGCCGAAACTGGGAATCCCCTCTCAAATATTCCCAACAGAATTCCCTCTGGCTCACTCCCAGTCTGTTGGGACATTTAACTGGAAAGAACCACCACTCTTTAATGGGTTGGATCTCAAACAGTCCGCTCAGCTCCTCTGAGTAGAGAGCAAGGAAAGATAAGTGCTTGACCTAGGTACAGGTACCCTGGTCATGTTGAGCAAATCATCGGCCTTCCTCTATGTAGAGCTAAATAAATACACCGTCACATACACTAAGTCTCAATTATTTCTCTGCAACATAACGTCCAAATTGAACTGACAATTTTTCCCATCTCGAAAGTATTCCAAGAATTAGCCGTGGCTCTAAGGCAAATACTGGGACCGGAAATTCCCTCCCTAATATTCCATATAGGGAATCCCCCTCCCCCACTTCCAGCATGCGTTGTATTTGGCTGAAAAGTCCTTATCTTAACAGTGCTTCATTCTCGAGTAGCCTGCTATGGCCAACGAATGAAAAAAATATGTACAAAATTAATGAAAAAATGTATTTCACCTGGAGTAGGCGCACTGAACAGGTCGCACATGTTATAGGTTCTACTCCCTTAAACTCATAAACAATTCTCAAAAAGCACATAAGTTCCCGTTTTTCTCTGGAACATATTGTTCCGAAAAAATTAGCTCCAATTTCGCCGATCCGACTATGTTTTCGGCTTGGTTATACAGCATATACCGGAATGGAATTTCCCTTCCAAATATACACGACTGGGACTGTTCCCTGACCCGCGACCAACTGAAAGAATCGAATGATGGGATCTCGAACACCCCGCTCTACTCTTTGGTGAGTGGAATAAAACGTACAAAAGAAAGAGAAGTACTTGACTGAGAGCAACTGTTTTAAATGCGAAAGTTTTGTTTAGTGATTCAAAAAGAGGGAGCTAGAGTTGCAACTGAAACGAATGTTTATTTACTCTGTAACCGGTTTCGGGATATGCCCATTCTCAAATCAAACAATGTTTGCCAATCCGTCAAAATAGCAGTAAACAAAATGCGTTTATATGCGTATGGTCCCATCTAACGTTTGTTAATTTTTGGCAGGCTTCATCGTGACTGTTTCTGCTATGGAATGAAACATCAGGTTTACTGTTGCCATCACTATTTATTAATTTCCACAGCGTGTTTTGGAGGTTGAAAATTCTATCTGCAGGTGCATTAATACGGGCATCATGTTACATTACGACATGTTACACCACATCAATGCACATTCACATTATATCACATTATATCACATAAACACTTTTCTCCTCTGCTTTCGCCCTCTATTTCTCAATCCCGCACTCCACTTTCTCTCGCTCCCTCTCTCTCTCACACACACACACATTAAAAATGTAACGTAGTAATAGTAAGTAGATAATGGTTTATATACGATTTCGTTCTGTCGACAACATAATTATTACGCTGAATGTGTCTAACATGTCATCCTGTTTACTTAAATGTGTACAATGTATTAAGCCATGTAAACCTGACAGAGAACGATCAGAGAGCACTGTAGATATTTGCAGTTACATTTTTAAAAATCTACGCAACCAAAGATCGGCACAATGCTTAGACAAAGAGACATGCTCCGAAATAGTGCTTTGTTTGCTGTACGTTCTATGCCCTTTTTAGATTCCAGACACCGTTTTGGTTCCCAACAGTGTTTTCAAAGTGTGGTAACACACATAAACAAAATTCAGATAAAAGTCCTATGGTTTTTAATTTACGTTACAACGACGCAACCGGACTTGTTGGAGAACTGAGTTTCTTGGAAACTGCCTCCCACTCACCATTTTGTTTTTCATTTCGACGTTTGACTAATAGCAAAACATATAGCATCGTTAATGGCAAATTCTATGATATATGATGAAGTGGTATGTGATGAAGTAGTAATTGTACGATGTGCTTTGTGCGCAAAATCAAAGCGCATTCGGCATTTTTCTGACCCGAACAATTCTGCTCTTCCTCGTTATTGCACAGATTTATAATAATGTTACGACACTGATGTACAAACAATTTCAAATATAACATAATTAAACCTGAAAATGTAACAACTTGAAAACCAAAAAGTACGCCAAATGTAGAAAGAAAACACCAATACAACATAAGATATTTTATACTTCACAAAAGTAAAAGAAAAAATTTATATAATGAAAAATACATAGAAAATACACGTAGAATATATTTATCTGGGCAATACATGTTAAACAACTCAACATGATAATTGGAACTATAGCGGATACATATTGGGCGTGCGTACAGCGATCAGAGATATTTCTAGCTTATTTCTGACAAATGCGTCTTTGGAATATCACTACATCGTATGTGATTGAATTTGATATTAGCGATGCCATACGTTTGTTGAAAAGAAAAACAAATACTTCGGGGGACGACAGACCGAAAAAACTTGGCTTTGTCGATAAATCCGAGTGTATCGTTAACGTACATTGAAAACCATAGAACTATTAATTGATTTTTTTGTATCTGTTACGGTTTCAACGGTATGCGTTCAGAAATATTAATCTAAACTTTTTGATGATTCACCCTCTTAATGTCTTATGGGCACATATAAAAGCTTTATATGTCTTAGATTGCTCTACGCTACAATATATGTGACGCCGATCAAAATCGAAGTTGATCCCTTGGGTAGATTTATTTGTAGGACCGCCACAAAACTTTGAACTATATACAAAAGTTGTTTTTCTCTACTAGACAGTGCCACAGGTTACCCCATAGTCGTAACGCAACACATACATGTCACATTAACCCACATGAATCCACTTGATGATGGAGGTTTGAATCTCCGAAACACGTTGTAGAAATCAGTAAATAGCGAAAGGTAACAGCAAAGTCGTTGTTTCATCCGAAAAGAGCAACCATTTCTCTCTCAGAAACAGGTTAGGAATTATCACTTTCTAGTAGTTGGTGCCCTCAACAGGTGTAGCTTCGTATCACTGGTCTCTACTTTTGCTCACCTGAACATTTCGCATATCGCGAAGCCTATAGCAGCCCCGAGCGACGCAGTGGCTGCCGCGCCGGACACCTTCAATAAGAATCTAATTAGTCGCACCATATTCTCCATCTTGGCGCGACTAACTGTTTCTGTGGAGACGCAACTGTGTGTGGCTGACAATAATAGCTGGATACTGCACTCCTCTAGGCCAGCCATGCTCACTCGCTCACAAGCCATGACGTGTCCTGCAGACTCAGTTGTGAGTAATTAAAGGAGAGAATGATCGCTACAGTTCTGCTCGAAACGGAAGCGGCAAATACAGAGAGACTATGTAGCAAACAATGATCCTCAGTCCTCTCTCAGTTCATTACTGTGTGACAAGCACGACTACACAACTTCAGCTGACACCAGCAGTTCGGAGTGAGCTAACAGCCAAAACAGCCGCAAAATGCTTATGTGAGTAGCGGGAACTCCCAGTTCTAGTGAAGATGGCCTCATAATTAAAGTCCTAATTATACAAGGGCAAACATAGATCTAGCGAAATTCAGCTCGCTCTGTTTATCCATGAGATCCAACATACCGCTGTAGACAACGGCCTTTAGGTTGATGCTGTGTTCCTTGACTTCCGGAAGGCATTTGACACCGTCCCACACTACCGTTTAGTGAAAATACATAAATAAATACGAGGTTACCGAATATCGGACCAGATTTACGAGTGGATTTAAAACTTCCTTGTAGACAGAACTCAACACGTACCTCTTAACGGAACAAAATCGACAAAAATAAATATAATTTCTAGTGTACCCCAAGGATGTGTGATAGGACCATTACTGTCAACAATAGATATAAATGATTTAGTAGAAAGGGACGGAGCTCTTTAAGACTGTTCGCAGATAATGTGGTTGCCTATAAGAAAGTAGCAACGCCAGAAGAGAGCATCGATTTGCAAAATGACCTTCAGAGGATTGAGGAATGGTGGCGGCTCTTAGAGTTGATCCTGAACGCAAATAGATGCAACATAATGCGCGTACATAGGAAAAGAAATCCAATAGTATTCCTCTGCTCTATTGATGACAGATTGCTGGAAACAGTATCTACCGCAAAATATCTAAGTATAACTATCCAGAGCGACCTTAAGTGGAATGATCACATAAAGTAAATAATAGGACAAGCAGATGCTAGACAGATTCAAAGGAAGAATCTTAGGGAAATGTTAGTCATTCGTGGAAGACGTGGCTTATAAGGGGCTTGTTCGACCGATTCTTGAGTGCTGTTCACCTATCTGGGATACATACCAGATAAGACTGATAGACAGGTAGAGAAGGTCCAATGAAGAGCGGTGCGTTTCGTCACGGGTCACTGAGCAAGGTGGCGCAGTGGTTAGCATACTGGACTCGCATTCGGGAGGACGACGGTCACACCCGCGTCCGGCCATCTTGATTTAGGTTTTCCGTGATTTCTCTAAATCGCTTTAGGCAAATGTCGGGATGGTTCCTCTGAAAATGGCACGGCCTACTTTCTTCCCCATCCTTCCCTAATCCAATGGGACCGATGACCTCACTGTTTGGTCCCCTACACCGAATCAACAAACCGCGGGAATGTTACAGAGATTCTAAAGGAAGTCCAGTGGCAGATGTTGCAGGAGGGGCGTTGTGTAGCACAGAGAGGTTTCCTATTGAAATTTCGAGAGAGCTCTTTCCAGGAAGAGTTGCACAACATATTTCTTCCTCCCACATACATCTCGCGAAATGACCACAAGGACCAAATTCGGCAAATTAAAGCTAATACAGAGGCTGCCACAATCATTCTTCCCACGCGTCAATCTCGGTAGGAACAGGGAAGGGAAGATCAGTTAGTGATATCAGAAGTACGCTCCACCAGACAACGTCAGCTGTTTGCAGGGTGTGATGTACACTGATCAGCCAGAACGTTATGACCACCTACCTCATAGCCGGTATGTCCACCATTGGCACAGAAAACAGCAGCGTCTAGTCGTGGCATGGGTGCAATGAGGCCTTAGTTGGTCGCTGGAGAGCGTTGGTACCACATCTGCACACACGTGTCACCTAGTTCCTGTAAATTCTGGGAAGGGGGGCAATGAGCTCTGACGCCAAGTTCAATCACATCCCAAGGGTCTTCGATCGGGTTCACATCTGACGAGTTGGAGGACAGCACGTAAACTGGAACTCGACACTGTGTTCCTCGAACCACTCCATCACACTCCTGGTCTTTTGACATGGCGAAACATGATCGTCATGATGGGGTCCTTGGCCGTCATGGTGCCTTCTACGAGCTCCACAGAACCCATGGATGCCCACGTGAATGTTTCCAAGAGCATTATGGAGCCGCTGCCAGCATGTCTCCATCCTGCAGTACAGGTGTCAAGAGCTGTTCCCCTGGAAGACGACGGGTTCCCGCACTCCCATCGGCATGATGAAGGTACCGGGATTCATCAGACCATGCAACACTCTGCCACTTCAGCCACGTCCAGTGCCGAAGGTCACGTGTACATTTCAGTCGTAGTTGCCGATGTCGTGGTGTTAACTTTGGCACATCGGCTGCGGAGGCCCATCGTTAGGAGCGTTCGGTGCACTGACTGTTCATACACTCTTGTACTCCGCCCAGCATTAAAGTCTGATGTCAATTTCGCCACAGTTCGCCGTCTGTTCTGTTTTATCAGTCTGCTCAGCCTATGATATCCGACATCTTTAACGAGGGGTAGCCACCCATTACCACGACGTCTGGACGTGGGTTCACCTTGGATTCGCCACCTGTTGAAGACGCTCACCACAGCACTCCTCAAATACCTGACAAGTCTTGCAGTTTCAGAAATGCTCGCCGGCCGTTGTGGCCGAGCGGTTCTGGGCGCTTCAGTCCGGACTAGCGCTGCTGCTACGGTCGCAGGTTCGAATCCTGCCTCGGGCATGGATGTGTCAGATGTCCTTAGGTTAGTTAGGTTTAAGTAGTTCTAAGTTCTAGGGGACTGATGACCCCAGAAGTTAAGTCCCATAGTGCTCAGAGCCATTTGAACCAAAAATGCTCGTGCCGAGCCTCCGGGCTATCACAATCTGCCCTCGATTAAATTTAGATGTATCGCGCGCCTTTCCCACTGTACACACTGACAGCACACTCACTGACTGTGCGTGTGTCTGGCTAACAGCCATTCCTCGCAACGCGACGCTGCTATCACCTGGATGGATTTATGTCGATAGTAAGTCGGTGGTCCTAATGTTCTGGCTAATCAGTGTACATGTAGATGAATGGAGTAATGTGCGTTCACTGCTGTCTGAGTGATTCACTCCAGTGCCTTATTGTAAACGAATGAATCGAAACTTTTTGAAAACGGTTCGTGATCACATGGACCCAAAATAAATGTGCTGTAGATTAGGATTTCCTACGACTTCAGTAAACAATAAACAAAATTCAGAAATCGAGCTCTGAGCAATCTGTGAATCCAGGGGACCGGTGCTTAAGTCTCCAAAAATCTGACTGAGGTCCTATCATTCATCTTCCTAGTGAGCCGAAAAATTCGCTGCAAACTTTTTTCTGACATTAGCCCATCACTCAGTCAGCGATAAAGCGCATGCATTATACATATTACGCAATCGTGGATGTAGACGAAACGCGTCAGATATGTTAAGAATGCATCAACCTGTAGCGAAGGTCTCGGTGTTTTGAAACGGATATGTCATATGTTGCGTATCGTAATAGATATTGTGTTATAGACGAACCTAGCTACACCAGAAAATCGTCTTTTCTTTTCTTTTTGGATCGTAAGCCTTACAACTGGTTTGATGCGGCCTCGAACAAGTTCGTTTCATTCGCAAACCTCTCCATCTCAGATAAAGATTTGCAAAAAAAAATGGCTCTGAGCACTATGGGACTCAACTGCTGAGATCATTAGTCCCCTAGAACTTAGAACTAGTTAAACCTAACTAACCTAAGGACATCACAAACATCCATGCCCGAGGCAGGATTCGAACCTGCGACCGTAGTGGTCTTGCGGTTCCAGACTGCAGCGCCTTTAACCGCACGGCCACTTCGGCCGGCTAAAAGATTTGCACTCTGCACGCTCAGTTATTTGTTGGATGCATTCCAGTATCTTCCTTTCTCTACAGTTTGTTCCCTTTACCCTCCGCTGTTCCTCTAACACTATGGAAGTTATTCTCTGGTGTCTCTTCTTTTTGTCAGTGTTTCCCGTATGTTCCTTTGAATGCAATTCTGCGAACAACCACCTCATTCCTTATCGTATCAGTACCCATAATGTAAGCCTCCGTAGCTGCGGGGCCAGTGTGGACTCGGGTTTGATTCCAGACCAGGTGTGTGTTGTCTTCATTATCATTTCGTCATAACCGATACACAAGTAACGCAAATGACATCACATAAGAAGACTTGCACCCGGCGGCGAACCGCCACGCGAGAGGATATAGTAGCACTCCGTCTTCAGGCCACAAGTGGCCCATCGAGACCATCCGACCGCCGTGTCATCCTAGAGTTCCCTTAATCATCTACGGGAGCCCATTGTGGATAAAGAATTATTTGTGTAGAAACTGCTATCAGAATTACGTAGACCAGCAGACAACTGTTTTTCCACATCTTCTTGGAAAACTAAGTCCCACAAATCTGAAACGGCGTCCAAGAGATTTTGGTGTACGGAATATTCTTCGTTCCTAGAGCAGATGGTACTCCCCAAAAATCGATGTCAGTTTTGAAAGTTTGACCCGTGTGAACCACGAAACTCTCTCTAAGCACGTGATACCATGTGTATCGAGGACGCAAGATAAAGTGTCAAATTCTTTACACGTAGATTTCCTAAAGACGTTCTGCAGCTTACCATGCCGCCAGATGATTGCACATACACTAACTTGTAAACTGGCGTGTCATCTCAAAGATGTGACCGAATCGAATACTTTCTGACGCATTAAACCTTTGTGCGTTATCATGGACGACGAGTTTTCATAAGAAACAAGCCTAAGGGTGGATGCCCTAATGTAGACAAATACAAGACTTTGAGCGTAAGTATAAGAAAGAACCCAGATGAGTTCGAGTACAAAGTCCGTATTGCGCCACTGCTACGGGCTGTTGTCACGGCTGCGTGTGTTTATTCGCCGATTCGCTTTCTAGGCAGGAAGCGCTGTACAAACCACCGATTAAATCGCTTCTTCGAGCGGCAAAAATGAGTAATTTAAGCTTTTTAAAAAAAATACTTGCAGCGGAATGTGAGAACGTGGTATGCGGAGGATGGGCGATCTAACCGAGACAGACATTGTGAGGGCGACCGAAAGGCTCAGGTTCGTTTAGAGGACTCAGCGAATAACACAGAGAGAGAGGCTACAGGAGCTAAGGTATAGGGATTGATATCCAGATGTGGAGCGTCAACATCCTTTTCCAACAGTCTTCACGGAGACTTTACGCGATTTAACTGAATTACTTCTGGCGAATTACGGCATAACATAACTCCATCCTGTTTTAGGAAATGTTCTCTGATGTCACAGGACACTTGCACTGCATTTAGAATAGCGGAAAATTCAAAAATGGCGGAAAATTCAATGGAACCCAGTTTTACTACTGACGTCCCAACTCGGACGGAAATTAAAAAAAATCAAGATGGGGGAATTAATAATGAACCATTGACATAAAATTGATTGCATTTTCCAACGTAATTCTTCTTTACTAAGCCACATTTTACACGTTACAAACTGGCACAGTTTTATTTTTCAGTGTGGCGTGCTATGCATTGTTATGAACTTGCTTGCTTGTTTGCTTCTTGTTGTTAAGGAAGCTTGTCTTGAAATTTTTGTTATACCCTCTCACCAAACGAAATAAGCTGTTCACTGAATAGTGGCACAGCCAGATAACACCCAAACTCTGACGACTACTAGTCCGAATTAATGTTAGTGATAATCTACTTCACATAGCGCCTTTCTTTTGGCGATCCCGTATTTCATTCTTTTCATTGTGTGCCTTTACAGTATGTTTGTCTACCAGGTGTCAACACATTTACATAGTTTTTGTGCATATTTAAGTGTTAAAATAGTTAAGATATGTCTGTGTTATCACTGCCTCCCTATGTCGTAATGTTGTTTCTAGCTTTCACTGGACTCGCATTCGGTAGGCTGACGGTTCAAACCCACTCCCGGCCATCCTGATTTAGGTTTGCCGTGATTTTCCTAAATTGCCTCAGGGAAATGACGGGATGGTTCCTTTGAAAAGTCACGGCCGACTTACTTTCCCATCCTTCCCTAATCCGATGGGACCGATGGAAGTACCATGGAAGTCATTCCATGATTAAAGTTGAACTAAATAAGCCCTCGGTCATAATTTTTAGTCTTTTTCACCAGGTTTCAACACTTCTATTAGTGTCTTCATCAGAAATTAAATATTTAAAGTGGCCTATAACATAAGTACAAATTTGTGGGGAAAATTTTTTATATAAAATTGTAACTATTGACTAACAGAACAAGAAAGAGACAGTACTTACATATCACGTATAAAATAAGTATCAAGCCAGAAAGGCTTTAGTCACAAAATTTTTAAAAAGAATACATGAAAGGCAAGCCACTGGGCTGCTCATACCTACAAAGCCATATGTAGCAAAAGATTGAGGCGCACGCGTTAGCAAGTGCGGGCAGGTGAACATTGCACCGAGAGTGCCATGTAGTAGCCTTAAGTACAAACTGGCTACGTAGCATTCAAATAAAGCATTCCTCTTCAGCTTGCGACGTCGTCCTATATACCTGAACCATCGTTGTCTGTTTGCTGTCGATTCTGATAAGAACAACCCTATCACTTAAATGTTCACAGTAACACATTTCCTAATCACAACGAATCCTGCTCCCGTTATACCATTTTCTGCTGCTGTCGATATTACAATCATCTGACCAGAAATCCTTGTCTCCTTTTCATTTCACTTCACTGAGTCCTACTATATCTAGATTGAGCCTTTGCATTTCCCTTTTCAGATTTTCTAGCTTCACTACCACGTTCAAGCTTTTGACATTCCACGCCGCGACCCGTAGAACGTTATCCTTACGTCGGTTATTCAATCTTTGTCTCAAGGTAGCTCCAAGATTTTAATAAATCTTACTTAAAATTCACTAATAAGGGACTAGCGCATTGGTAGTTTCGTACGTTTTATATTAAAAAACCATCGGCAAGCACGCTTCAGACGCTGTCCTACACGCTTGTTACGTATTTTATATACTTCTTATTGAGAACAATGAGAAGCTGCCGACAATCTATGATCGCGTGCACCGCGATGCCAACTCGCCCGCTAGGAGGTTGTGATCAAGCAAACCAATTGTGCAGGTGTACCTTCCACTCCACACGTTGTAACGCCAGTTGTAAGCGATACGAACAGAGAAGAAATTACAAAAAGTCTTTCCGACTAAATGATGTCCAAAGTCGGACCGATTCATTAACGAATTACGGATGCCTTACAACAAAATAACTTTCTCTCACCCTGTGAATTAGTAGAATGAACACGAAGTTTGAGTCAACAGAATTGGTTAAAGAAAACTGAATGTCCGTGAAGTCTAAAATTGTATGTGCGCCAGTTTCTTTTCTCGCTAACAATCAATCCAAAACAAGCAGATTCTACGTAAAGAATGTAAGTAATACTTATCTCAATAAAATGGTCACAATGGCAGCTGAACAGATCGCGACGAAATTAGCTAATTCCGGTTACAAAAACACGCCGGTTGCTCCATGAGATGAGCTATTAGAACGAATAATGTGCTTAAAATAAATGACCACAGTGCAATAGACTCCTTTTTATGTTACCTTAGTATTCAATAAGTAGACTCACATGGACCATATATCCGTAGGGATACAACCAGACGAAGGGCATAGGAGCAGATAACCAGAGAAAAGTGTAAAAACAAGTGATACAAAAATTACAAAGTTTTTATTTTTTTCTCACTGTCGACAACAAGGATTAAATCAGCGTTATTACAACTTCAAGGAGTATCTGAGCATTTTTCTCGTAATAATATTGTTATTTCCCTTGCAATAAAACATCACTGTCTTTTCAAATTAACTAGTGCAGACTAAGAAAGAAAAGAAAAATGTAGCTAAGTCCTTTTAACATAGACAAATAACACACATGTTAGCAGATTGTCAGCTGGGTAAAATAATTGAAATCGTACTTTTTAAGTATTGGTTGGGCCAGCCCTGCTCCCCAGGGCCACAGGCGGCCCAAAGCCGCGGTTTAGGAGGCAGACGGCCGAAAGCTGGGTTTGCCAGCGTCCGACGGAGAGCGGTGAAAACTGTTGGCTTGAGAACCAGCACGTAGGAGAATGTGAAGGCACTAACAATGGCGGCTTCAGCAACATGTCAGGTAACAGAGACCATGAAATACTTCGAAATTAAGCAGTAATTCAGAAATTCATCACATCACAAAACGAATCACATCACCATAATCACAGCACTGAGCTCCATGTACTGATACCTTGATATCCCATGCATCGTAAAAAGTAGAGAAGACATACTGGTACTATAAACGACTAATAATGAACAAATAATAACAAATTAATAGCGATCTTTGGAAAGAAAGTGCTGAATAATACCGGAGGGCACTAGCTAATATCATGAAAAACACACTTATGTATATATTTTAGTTACTGAATCACACAACTTTTTATTCTTTTTTAATTGTATAAATGTATCAGAACACCAAATTCTCCACTCTTGCACAGGAAATGAAAATATCATGACATCCCTTGTACCTTTGTCTATGTAATCATGTAATCATATATAATGTTCAGTTTATTAAATAATTTCTTATTATTTAATTAAATGTTAATTCAATCCATAATAAAGACACTTGTCAATTGAACGTGGAACGCTGGAACAAATATCTATTAGCGCCGTTGGAAAGAGAGCAGACTGACGCATCTGTTGGGTAGCCCATCTTTACTGTTTCTCGTGTGTTGACAACAGTTTCTTTGTCATTTACTCTCTAAGACAGAAAAAGCACCATGAAGGAATTATTTGAATGGGACGGAAACAAGTAGATGTGAAGTGCCTGTATAGACAAGCAAATTATTACAGTTTCAGAAAAATTGGGTGATTCAATCAAGAGCAAACTTCACAAACTGAGGAAATCAATTACATGCTGGCCAACCTCTGGCCCTTATGGAATCGGTTATTAGAATCTAATTCGTGCAGCCAAAGGTAAATGTGTGACAACTGTGGATGTTGCCGTAGATTAGTTAGTAAGGGAGAAACATGTCAGGCCTGTGGCTTGGTGTTTCACTGGGGTGGCTGTAGTGAGAAACCAGTAAAATGTTAGATGAGGCTTTTCTATGGAGTTTTGCTGTCAAAACAAGAATATTGTGAACTGGGAAGAAACATTTATGCCCTTGAAGCAGAATTATAAAGGGCGTATTTTGAATAAGATAGGCTGAAGACGGAAATAGACAATGGGATCTGCCAAAAGGTGACAAGTAATAACCAAAAGGAGAAAGCCTCAGAAAACCCCTATCCAGTTTTCGGTTAGCAATCAGTTTCACTTGTTACCTGAAATAGGAGAAGAGCTTCAACCAAGTTTTGAGATACGTAGAGTGCAGCAGACTCGTAGGAACGACTTTAAGGCTGCCTCTACAGAAAAGTCACGTAGAAAAGAAAGAGTCCTGCTGGCAGATAAGAGTGACAGGAGGGATGCAGGCCGAATGCTACAATAAAAGCTAGGCGTAGAATACCAGGTTACGAACATCTTGAGGCCTAGTGCCAAGCTTAACCAGGTGACGCAGAACACGGAGGCGTTGTGCAAAGATTTTGATGGAGAGGATCAGATATAGTAAGAGGAGCGGGAAACAGCCTGGCTAGCAATTTAGAATATAACATTGAAGTTGTCCTGGAGGAAATAGGAGCAGAAACAGCACACCCTCACGTGGGGTTTGAGGAGGTTTTACAGCAGGATGAACAGGCCTGGCTTAACAACCCAGCTCTGGTTTAACAAGACTATTAGCCATGTTAACAAAGAACGAAGCGGATTGTTTTTGACTAAAGCAAAGTCTCGTACCTGTGCCGTGGCTGTTGCTGTAGTTGGGATATGGGGACGCAAAAATCATGGCCTGGACATGAGTAGGAGGGAAAGGAAAGATTAGCTGAGCATCTTCCAGAAAGTAAGGGTGGGGGTGGGGGAATTGACGTACAAGCACACCAGACAAAAATCCTTGTGTTTACTGGAGTCAGGCGGACATACTTTTTAGATTAGAGTCAGGCTGCAGATGGACGGTACTGAACGAAGTTAGAGCAGAACAGGAGCATATTTTCCAGAAAAATAAAATTAATTTATGTCGTTAGAACATTAGGGGGTTGAAAAACAAGATAGATGCGCTTTTTGTATGCCCGGGAGATGTGGAAAATTCTGAAGTGGTAGATGTTCTGTGCCTCTCAGAACACTATGTAACCACAGGGATGGGGAAGTTAAATATCGGTCATTTCAGACTGCACAGTTAATACGGGAAAAGGAAAAGTTGCAACGTGTGTGCAAACTGAACACAGAGTAAAAAATATTGAAACAATTTTTTTTTGTGTATCTCAGAAGGTAGAAGCACGTTCTTGTGAGCTGTTACTGTGGAATACTTCCCTGGTAACTGTAAAAGTCTGCAGATCCCCACTAGTAAATATTCAGTTATTTATGAGAAATCTGGATGCCTTACTGAGCTACCTATCAGACGAGAAGAAAAAGTAGTTCGTGGAGATTTCGATGTATATATCTTAACAGCTATTCTTAGTAAAGATGAACTAACATCATTGTGATCTAATTGCAATGGTCAGTTTCTCAACTCATTTGTAGCAAGAGGATAGAACACTGATTGACAACGTTTTTGCGGATAGTGCACAGGATGAAACAATTAATGTGTACCCAGTTGTTATTGGACTATTTTCCACGTTTTTTTTTTCCAGCATGGTGCTCTCATCCGACATGGATTCCTCGTCGCATTTGTTTTCTACCTAGCTTCAATGTTTCTACGGCCAACAGCACTTGCTGCCATCTCCACATCCTCTTCCACTTTTAGAGGCGCATTCTAATGTTCCTATAGATGTACGTTGGCAGTGACGAAGCTAGCAGTTTCACCCACTAATTAGCTTTTATTGTGTGCTACGCCGCTCTCCATTCCATTCCTTTGCTGTGCTCGCGGCCATCTCCGCTGTCTCTTCCACTTCCCCAGGCGCATTCTGATGTTTCTCATCTCGGGTGTCTCAGCGATACCACTACAACTTTTGTCAGTTAAGTTACTTGTGTTATCACATCCATTACTCCCGCTCTATTCTCTTGTTCCTCGTAGATGGATTCTGTAACGAACCTCGTTTACAATTCTCCCACCGCGACGCCCTCATGTTAGTGGGGTCATGCTGCTATGGCAGAACGGTTGCATATGTCATAGCTTCAGGTGGACTTTCCTCAATACGCAACGGTACAGGACGTCTTCTGTCACAATTTCCTCTAAGGTGTTCAGTGGAACTCCGTACGGAACAACTAACTGCGGGGCCGGTTGTCACAGACAACATACGCCCTATGACCGCATGCAGTCATATAAGAGGATATATGCTTTTGTAATTCTACTTCAGTTATTCCATTGACGCTAAGGTTACCGTGCACAAAGTTTTCTGATCACAATTCCCCTCTGATACTGTAAACTATCCCGTACGAACTAAGCGTGTCTCTGATCTTTTCGAGGGTTACTTAGAACGGTAAATTGCAGACTTCCACAGATCACAAGCGAATGTCTGCGTACGTTACTGGTACTGTGCTAACAGACCTATCATTATTCTTAACCTTTATGCTCTGACTGTTCGTTCACAAACTTAGTTGTTCATACGTTTTGCATACACACTATTCACTATTTTGTCAGTTTGAATAGCTAACAATTCCACGTCAAGCAACTTTACATCATTAATAATCCATCTCAAAATAGCGAGAGTCGTTGGCTTTTCGATGTTGCATTCAAAACTAAACGTCAAGGATTCTCTCCTCGAGGAAGACGTGTTACAGTTTAGCTGACACTTCCTGCGGTACAAAAGACAATCCGCCGTAAACTAGCGCTCCGCTGCACACAGACGCAGCGAACTTCCGCACCCCACTGCAGCCAAACACGGACTAAAAATATGATGACTCTATAATAGGTACTAGAAACATTTGGCTTCGTTGAAAAACAAAAACGTTAGAATGCTGAATGAATCAAAAATATGTGCTTATGAAGGTGCAAAGAACTCTGAACAAAGTCGTGACATCAAACCCGAGATAAAAACTCTAAGCATGGATTTATACAAGGAAATGGGAAAACCATTGAAGTACATTGACAGATTGTACTGGGTCTTCTTCTTTTTCTTGCGCATTTGTGCCACATCAGAGCAGGGTCGACTTGTTTATTAGCGGAGCTGGCGTGGTTAGTTTAAGGGGTGATCGGATGCCCTTCCTATTACCATCCCATTACCATCGGAAGGGAATATATGTACCCCAACTGTCTGTGTTTAGTATTATTCACACGAAAGTGAGCACACGTTTTCTGCGAGTGTGTGAATCATGTATCTGTGGCGGGACTTTGGTAGCAGCCCAATATTCACCTATTGGGATGTAGGAAACTGCCTGAAAACCACAGTCACGCTGGCCAACACACAGACACACGTCGTTAATTCGCCGGAGGGATTTAATCGGTGGCCAGCCGATCTCACCGTCCCGGAAGCGACGCTTTAGCAGACACGTCTGTCCGTGCGGGTGACATATTTCACTGGATGGTGTTAAGTAATATCACTGCAGGGTGGTGGGGTACACTCATTTGGTATGAGACGTTCCCGGAGGGTGGTGGGTGGGGGGTGAGAGGGGGGGGGGTGTCCACTTGAGGCCGAACCTCACAATAAGCCTGAGTTCGGTGTGGGGCGGCGGTGGGGTGAGTGGACCGCTGTGGCCGGTTGTGGGGTTGTCAACCACTAAGGGCTACGGCGGTACGAAGCCTCTCAGTCGTTTCTAGGTCGCCGGTTCACTACACACAATATCACTGCAAATACTTCTGTACTGTTGTTGAAGGAATAGTTTACCTGTCAAGGAGATTAATGTGGAAATCGACGTCACGAAGTAGACTGAGGAATGGATGAATTTAAAAGCCATTAGCTTGAACCTTAATAATGAAGACAGCTTTTAAGCTCGACGCACTTTTGGCTAAATTTCTGTTATATTTTCGGTTTGTTAAAACTGCGCAGTATTTGTTTTGGATACCAGCTAATAGTCCGAACACACAGAACTTCCGGTGTCTCGCAGCAATTAACGAAAGTAAGAAACACACTAAGGATAGAAACGGTTTCTTCTTGCATTGGTGGCTCGTGGATGGGAAGCTAGGTAAAGAGCTTGCAGCAAAGAAAAATATATCTATATTTACACAAGCTTATCTTAATAATTGAACTTAAGTATTTCTTGTACACCAAATCAATCTTTCGATCCTTTAAGGCTGCAAACGTATTGCTGATGTCTTCATAGAATGGCAGTGTTTACATTAACCACGCTAAGAGTTCTTTCTCAACTGAAATATTCGCTAAAGGAGAAAGTTTCTGTTTCGTATTTGTGTTCTTCAGGTATGTTTTTATACGTTTCAGGCGAGAAAAGCTTCGTTCTACAGATGCTGTACGGTAGAAGAAGAGATGGACCGAATAAAGGACAGTTTAGAAGTGTCCGTAAAAATTTCCTTATCCTCACTAAGCATTTTTAACACGTTTCAAAAGGAACTCTTTGTGTACTTCTCATCAGCATACAAAACAGAGAGTTCGTTTCTGAAGTGTTATGTCTTGGAGAATAAGGCCCAAAAAAATGTAAGTTTTCTGGCGCACTAGAAAGATAATACGTATGGTATTTTTAAAATTTTGTGCTATCGGCAATTTTTTCACAATCGCGAAATCTCTCATCCATCAAAAAGTGATCCAAAACTTCGTAATACAAGGCTCGAAACAACGTGAAAACGGTGTCTAGTGAAATACACACTATATCATAAGCAGGATTCGTATTTAAAACATATATCACTAAACGCTCTACAGATGGAAGCGTGCTCCTCGCACACAATAACCACTGCTTTGCAGTTTGTCGTTTGGAACTGTAGCCAGAAATAAAATTCCAATCTACATCGCCACATGCCGCCTACACAGACAAGCTCAAGCAGGTGACGTCACGGTTGCTATAGCAACCACAGTTATGCTCGGCACGTGGCTCCGCCCATGGGGTTAAGCAGAGAGAAAAGGGAAGGCTATTTAATTTCTCCAGATCGGAATCCCTTGCTTGTTGCTTGAAGAGTGTTCCACGCAGTACAAAAAAGGGAAATACGTTTGTACTAAAACCAGTATACATGGTAAGACAAATGAACTTTTTAAAGTGTGGCAAGATTAAAATACTGGTGAAGTGGCCCTTCACCTACTACCCCGACAAGCCACCCCTGTTCTATCGTCAAAATTAAGTTTAGTTTCAAGGACGTGACTTGTTCCAATCTTAAAAAAATTGTGTTGGAGAAGAAAGAAAGTTAAGAAAAAGTTGCGAAGACCGAAAAATACGAACCTAAATTTAAAAAAAATGATCTCATTATTGATAAATGCAATTTTGCTGTCATTGATTGTTAGACATAGTTGTTTTGCTGGATAACTCGTAATCTGTCAGTCCTGTCTTATGATAAATTTCTGAGGTATAGTTTAAAGAGACAAACTATTTAATAAATGAAAAATAATATATTAGTTATCTTTTTACGGGTATTTGCCTTTGTTCTATTTTGGCATAAATTGACACTGCTTGTGATGACTGTTTCCTGTTTGGGCCTGCCGCCAATCTCAACAATCTATCAGCTATAACAATAGCTTTGCTCAGAAACTTACCGGAAACATGAGATGCAATTTTAAATAATACATGTTTTTAATGCCGTTTGTCTTCTACTTACCGAGATTACAGCTGTCTTAATTTAGGTTCACATTCATTAATACGAACAAGTACTACATTTCTCTGTAATGCACTTCCACAAACCCTTTTTACTTTCGAGTGCAATTTATATTACAGCTTCGCAGGCGTTGCCAGCACTGAAAGACAAACGAGGGAACATTCTCCGCCCATGTCACTGCTTACCATGGGAACTGTGGCAATCGGCCAACTTATCGTCGGCAACTGTGTGCCCGGGAAAATAATCCGATTTGATCCAAATGTTGCGGATTTCGAAGTCTTTGTTCGGTGTCGGCAATTTAAGTAATGGCAGGCCTAGACTTTCCCAACCGGTGTGCCACGAAGCTTCACTGTTTTATGGACTTCGTCGTGAAATTCTGTTGTATCTGGGAGCCTATACTTTACAGGTTTATAGTACGAAACATTTTAATTTTTAACGCAGGGTGCAGTAACGTACGATTTATTTCGATACAGGCTGGACAAGGGAGATCCTGCAACGGCAGGCAACGGTTAATTGTTTGCTGTTAACTCGAGCGACGTTAAAAATTTCATGAGGTGACTGCCCTGTTCTTCCCACTTAGAATGAATACTTAGCCAGTTTCAGTATACAGACGTCTAAATAGTTACTGGTACATAAATTTTACAAAACTTTTGTGAATGAAAAACTTATTATTCGTAAACAGTGTATTTCCTCCCTTGCTGTGTGGATGGAGCTAATGAAAGTCAACTGTGAGAGATAATTTTCAGGTCTTGGGCAACGTCGTCTATGTTGCTCAGATAATAGTTGAAAACTCGAGATGCATAACGTATGCCAATGGCAAAGTTAGTGAAATAAAAGTTTATTTGACGTTATCTTCACGAATACTACAGAAGTAACATATACGTTTAAAAAATTCTGATTACGAATTGCTGCATTTAGTGCAACGAAGTTCACCAGAGCGATCTTGAACTCTAGCACTCGATATGTATTTTGAGAACTGTTCGTTATTACGCATACTGCGTTAACAACGGACGAATTACTACACAATGCGATATTCCAGTGCTTCGTTATTCAGAAGTTCGATGCAATATTTCTGCAGCGACTATAGCCGTTATGAAATTCATGAAATGTACTCGTGTTTGCGAATACGGACTACCATCAGATATATAAGCGAACGGCGACAGCGAAAATTTGTGCCGGACTGCGATTCGCAACAGGGGTTTCACGCATGTTGCGAGCTGTTGCCGTACGATTTTTTTTTCTTTTGTTTTCAACTCATTTTGTTCGTTATTGATCGTTGCAGTTGTTCAGGGCGAACGACGCGTGACACCGGTTTAAGTTCACCTTTTGTCCACTCATTCAGTTTTTTCTTTTTTTTTATTACAGAGGGCAGCTAATCGACCGAACATGCCGAGTTACCGTGCCGGCACCCCATTAGGCCCTCCGAACACCACTCACGGCCACGCCCAAACTTCCATATGTCGTCAACAATGTGTCTGCAACCTGCACTCGTACGTCCATTATGTATGTTCCCATACAGGGGAGACATTTTAATCGAAAGTCACTTTCCCGATGTCAGTGACTGCGTTACACAGCTGATGGTAGTGTATATTCGCAACTACGAATAAATTTCATGTAGTTCTATAGATGATGGAGCATGGGCGTTCACAGGAATTGCCACTTTTGATATGTCTGATTTGTTGAATGTGAAAACATGTCGTGCCCTAAGAACTAAATTTGACAAACTTATTTATCTCCGCACTGATAGTTGTCTACTTAGTATATTTTAAAAGTAGATTACTTTGGTTCCTAAAAAGTTAGCAAATTTTAATAATATGTGCAAAGTACAGCTTCCTGTCTCATTAATATGAATATGATGTATATGGATGCCACCGCTTTGATTCAACGATCAGTATCCACGCCCCATATAATTAAATTTAGGATATTCAACGAATTAAAAAATAAAGCTAGAGAAATTCAGAAAAACTGAAATTAAAAATCTGGAATAGGAAACAAAGTCTGTATGACTGAGAATATCCTGCTAGATATCAACAAAAATGTCACATTGTGGTGCCCCATATTTTAGTGAGCATCATCCTCCGTAGCCGGCCGGAGTGGCCGAGCGGTTCTAGGCGCGTCAGTCTGGAACCGCGCGACCGCTACGGTCGCAGGTTCGAATCCTGCCTCGGGCATGGATGTGTGTGATGTCCTTAGGTTAGTTAGGTTTAAGTAGTTCTAAGTCTAGGGGACTGATGACCTTAGAAGTTAAGTCCCATAGTGCTCAGAGCCATTTGAACCATCATCCTCCGTATTTTCCCCTGAGCGGCATCATTTAGGGAAGAAAGGTATACAATTTAATGTATTTTTTATGTATGATGTGCTTACTAAAATGTTGTTTTTTCTGTCTGTTTCATGTCGTAATGGCAAGATCCTGGCAAGTGATTCAGCGGTGTTTCACCGACCCAGCAATCAGTGGTCTCGAATATCAAGAACGCCGGCGGTCCGCGACGGCGAGAACATCGTGTCATCATTGTCAGCGTCCCCTCCGCCCGTTATTATGAAACTGATGTTTCGAATGAACCAATGTAAATGTATCAATTCACAAAAAGTCTCGAGCTTGTAATGATCACTGTATATTATTTCAAAGTCTTATAAATAAAAAGGGCGTTATTTTGAACGTGTGGCCCATTGATTAGCGTGGTGAATGTACCAAAGAGCAAGACAGAAATATTTTCGTTTGACTGACTGCGGAATAATATTGGAAAACTCTTGGTTGACTCGTAGCTAAATAAAGGATCTGTCATTTGAATGCTATTTTGTATGTTGTTAGTGAGCAACTTATTTTTGGAAATATTAGTGTCGTCGAAATATACACTTAAGTCTCACCTATTTGAGAACAAGTGCCTGAATTACGATTTAGAACCATTAGAAAGGGTCAAAGCTTAATTTCTTTAAACCGACTAACTGTGAACAACCCAACGAAAAAGTTGCTTGTTAGAATTTGATTTCGGTAGTAACTCAAGAGTAAATCTGAGACCAATACGATTACGTGAACTTTAAGTAACAGAATCTGTGGTACTCATTAAGAGTTTCCGATTAGAGGTTGCTTGACATTTAAGTGGACATAATAGTTTTGAAGTGTAAGAAATATTACATTCTCGTCGAAGTTATTAACTGAGGTTTTAATGAGAAAACAGTTCAAAGTGACATGTATCAAAGTTATGCGGCAGAACTTTCGACGCTCGAATTAAACGACACGATTATGTTATTGTTTTTGGTGAAATGGAAGTGGCAATTCTTACACGACGCCGATGATTTATTTGAAATTTAAAATACGGTCGCTACTCTGCTAGACAGACAAAAGGATCCTGCTATGTATAAGCAAAACTGAAATTAATTTTTTTATTAAGAAAGACATTAACTAATCACGAAGAAATCTTCGTATAAGGTGTGTGGTCCCTCCGATTGACACGGTACTTTATACCAACGAAAGAAGCCATGTGAAAAATACTAATTAATTCGTAACACGTCTGAAGAAAGTACACAACGTCTTACCGTATCCTGACTACACCCGCCTGTCTCTTTAGGTTATTCAAAGACAGAACGTTATTCATTGTCCACGTTATCTAAGCGAGAGAGTACGCAGTCGGTGGAGTACGGCGTTGCGGCTAGTATCTGGATGGATCAACTCAACATTAGTACCCTCAAAGTGGTGGAACAGGGAATAAACCATTGAAAAGGCTCATTCTACTCTGATGGCACTTTAACACTTTGTTTGCTTACAAAACTTTATACATGTGCACGTTAACGGATTTATTGCGTTACTTTCACGATTTCTATTTTTTAGTGTCGACTGGAATAACTGAAGTTGAACAAAATGTGTTTTAAAAGCTATACTTTTTTAAGTTGTTTAGGTAACGAGTACCCACTCCTAATGTAGCAGTGAAGAAAGGCTGTGCTAGTGATTCTCAAAGTGTATTCCGCGGAGACCTGGAGCTCCACAAGGCCTCTGCGAATGCTACGCCAAAACAATGTCCATGTATAGATCCAAAGCATGTCAATTCCTGTGACACACTAAGAAAGACAACTCTTATAAATGTCGTACCGACGCTGATTTTATCAAACTCTTTTCTCTCAGTCCATAGTCGTTGAAAATGAGGCAACAAGCAGCCTAATAAATCTACAATAACGCTATGATTGAAAACTATAAATAAAATAATTTAGCTTGTACGAGCAGGTATGTGACACTCAATACTCATCACTACACATGCACGCTTCAGACGTGTTGATGTTACCTCCCCCCCCCCCCCCCCCACTTCTCTCTGTCTCTCTCTCTCACTGTATATTGTCTCATTTACACGTTCTACGAACATTCCACTACGCTTTTCCACCTCTCTCTCTCTCT
Organism: Schistocerca americana; assembly: GCF_021461395.2. Lineage (NCBI taxonomy): Eukaryota > Metazoa > Arthropoda > Insecta > Orthoptera > Acrididae > Schistocerca > Schistocerca americana. The sequence continues at coordinate 847,878,095 of NC_060120.1, read as the reverse complement.
CTCTCTCTCTCATCCACCACAAACAATCGAACTGCCTCGAAGGATTTCCCTGTTACACCATCTACGCTATAGCTGTGCTGATGTTTCCTCCCTCCCCCCTATCTCTCTCTCTCTCTCTCTCTCTCTCTCTCTCTCACTGCATACTGTCTCATTTGCACATTCTGTTCTGTGAAAATTCCACTATGCTCTCTCCTTCCCTCGACAATTGAACTGTTTTGAAGGATTTCGTCGCTTCACCATCTATGCTTCACTGCCTGGAGCTATATGCACTCGCCCGTGCAGCACAGAGCACAGTTCCCAGTCGAGTTTGCTATTGAATCGTGCAGCCCAATTTGGCACTGCGAATGGAGCGTTGGCTTCAAACTGTTGCGACATAACCTTGCATCTAATGTTCAAATGTGGTTCGCCTGGAAGATGTGGCATCAGTCTAAAGATTTCTGATCAAGACTGTGTGGTTCAAGAAGGTGATGTCACAACTTCAAGCTCTATGGTTTCAAGCACTAAGATATCTAACGACTCATTAAAGGCGAAAAAAAAGAAAAAAAGAAAATATGACGAATCTTACATCAGTCTTTGATTTGTTGATTCTAACGACCCACCTCTCTTCACGGTGATGTCGCAAGTTACTTTTGAATGGAACCATGGTACCTGCTAATAAGAGAACGTTCCCAAATATCAATAAAAGATCTTGATGGCACTTGGCGAGTATGTAGAAGGGAGAAAATTGTATAATATGTATTTTTTTGTGTGTGTCCAATTTCACTTGTAAGGGATAAAACACACTCCGAAAAGTATTTTGGCATTTTCAGTTTAGGGAGAATATCTTCGAAATGATGCTATATGAAAAATGTTTTTCATATAAAGTTTTTATGTTATTAACGTCCTTGAAAACTGTATAACCAACTTTTGTAATAATTTGAAATTTTGCAAAATACTGTGCCACCAAAACTAACTAATTTTGCAAAATCAAAACTTTTGTTACAATATAAATTAAAAAAGCTTTCAAACCACATACATCCCTGTGTAATAAAGGTGGTTTCTGAAATACCAATTTTGGAAAATAGGCTGCACACAATGTGCTGTCAGATTATTTTCAACATACATAATTATAATACCTAAACATTCATTACTATTCTAGTTACTTATTGTACTGGTATTTGTTTTGTTTTAAATTGTTTGTTTACATTTTATATTCATGGCTATTTTTGTTACCTAGTTTATTATTTCATCTACATGCATTTAGTTAATTGAAAATAAGTAACTCATTATTATGATAGAAAGTTATTGTAATAATGATAATGTGTAAGGAAAGGCTGAAAACATAACGCTTTTAAGACCATGCACATAAAATAAACGAAATTTCTTCATATCGAAATACACTGTGGAGAAGTCAATATAAAACAAAATTCAGCAGGATTTCAAATTGCCAGGGAGATCCTCTAAATATCCTAATTTGTATCAGTACATTGCTAAGTCTTAGCGAAGAAAACTATTTATTTGTGCCTGCATCTTGATTGTATTGTTTCTGAAGAGGAGTTGACATTATAATCATTCAACAGAACTAGCCCTGAAAATCTTCTCACAAAGTTCTCCCATCACTGAAAGCTGTAAACGTTATCGCCTGTTCAACTAAACCCTGTAATTTATAATGACAAATATAAACTGTTGCATGATTTTGTAAATGAGCCATATAATGTGATTTTAATATACATCAAGAAGGGAATAGTAAATCGTTTATAGGTAATTAGCAAGCATTATACACAACAAAAAATTTCTTGATCTACACAGTTTAAGCGATAGCAACTTTATAAACGCCTTTCAATTTTTGAATCGATTAACTCTGCACTGGAGGCCACTCCCACCTTTTCCGACATTTGGGAAACTGCTTGCTTCAGCAGAATTTTTGTCAGTGTGAAGGCTATTTTCATTCAATATCTTTGTCTGACATCTATGTCTCTGGCTGACATCTATATCTTTGCCTGAAAATTTTCTTGTATTTCGTTTATGTACGTTTTAATGATAGTAACACATATTAGTAGGTGGAAGGAAAACCTTTACGTGGAAGTCAAGATTTATGCATAATGGACGGTGGAAAAACTCTGTTTAGGAAATGGAGGTTTTATGGAAATCCGTTTACCAACAAAAGAGAGGAAGCACCTCGAAATGAAGTACATAACCTCTCAACTTCAGCATTGAAGCTTTGGACAAGAGAATTGTTCAGGTGGGTGAACAATGTTGATATGGATTCCACTGGATTCAGACTTATTGATTTAGAGCTTCTCTGCCAGGCTATAAAGTTTTCATGTTCATGTGTTAGCTGTAAAAATACAGAATGCATGATTGTTGTTGAAGAAAGAAGAGTGGGAATAGCTTGTGATTTTAAATTAATTTGTAAATAGTGTGGCTATGAATTTTCATTTTCCTCCTCCAAAAAACTGACACTGCTAATTATGAAAGCAATTTTAGGTTAGCATATGCTCTGAGATGCCTTGGACAGGGCAAGGAAGGAGATAATTTATTGTGTGGTTTTCTGAACATGCCTCCACCTTGTGCAAGACTTGAAAAAATAAATAAAGAAATGTCTGATGCTTTATGCGATACCGGTACTGCCAATGTTTCTATGAATAAAGCAGTGGAGGAATTGGTGGAAATAAACCAAAAAGAAACAGATTGTGGGATTGATATTCATGACAGTGAATCACCTACAAATGATACTGACCTGTGTGTGTCTGTAGATGGGACCTGGATGAAAAGGGGTCACACATCTCTGTATGGAGTTGCATCTGTTATTGGTATTGAATCAGGTAAAGTTTTAGATGTAGAGATTATGTCTAAATACTGCCACCAGTGTGCAACAAGGAATATGTCAAACAATGAAGACAGTGAGAAATTGTGGGAAGAAAAGCATGCAGTAGCATGCTCTAAAAATTATAGTGGCTCAAGTGGGTGCATGGAGGCTGCTGCAGTTGTGAGGATGTTCTCCAGAACTGAGGACCAGTATGGTGCTAGATACACTAAATACCTTAGTGTTGGGGATTCCTCTTCGTTTAAAACTGTAACAGATAAAAATCCGTACAATACAACAAAGGAAAAGTTGGAATGTGTTGACCACATCCAAAAGAGACTTGGTGGTAGGCTTCGTCACTTGGTGAAGGAGAAGAAAGGTGTAGCACTTGAGGATGGTAAACCACTAGGAGGAAAAGGCTGGCTTACTCTGAAAGAAATTGATTCTCTTCAGTTATTTTATCGGAGAGCTATCAGAGGCAATGAGGCGGACTGTGTGGTCAATTTTTTCCCACTAACTATCCACTGACCAAACACAAATGCACAATCTGTGCACGAAAGATGATTGGTGTAAGTTCAACAACAGAAATGAGAAGTATTCACATAAACACTCATTCTAGAACCTGTTATTTTCTCTGTTATAAATTTTTTACGTTATTAGAAGCCTTTTCTCAAAAAGTATATGCGCTAATGCTATGAAATTTTCAGGAACTGTTCGCAATGTGTTTCTGCCTCCCTGGAACTAAAAAATACGAGATCCTGCAATTGCATTCTGATTTAGGGATGATTGTATGTGGAAAAAAAGTTAATTTTGAATGTGCAGAATTAAAAACTCTGTTAATGATACAATTTGTACCACAAATTAATAACTGTTGTTCAGTAGCCTTACAACGTTCTCAGGACACTACAATACAATTTTCAGATTAATTGCATGATTAGAATTTCAGTTTTGGCTTTTTATGAAAAAGTCAATAAAAAATTCAAATTTCTAGCAAATATTAATCCTACATATTTTATTACATTTTCCCATTAAAGACAGCTCTTTTGCTTTACACATGCAAAATTTTAGATTTGTACATTAATTAATATGGCTGTAATTTTTTAAAAAAATGTTTACATTTTCCATTCAAAAATGGTTCAAATGGCTCTGAGCACTATGGGACTTAACATCTGAGGTTGTCAGTCTCCTCGAACTTAGAACTACTTCAGCCTAACTAACCTATGGACATTACATACATCCATGCCCAAGGCAGGATTCGAACCTGCGACGTCGCGCAGTTCCAGACTTAAGCACCTAGGACCGCTCGTCCACACCGGCCGGCGTACATTTTCCATTACATCCCTCCTTAAATACAGATGTGCATGTACAAGGGCTGTGTTCTTCCGAGGATATTAAAGTAGCTCTGTAGTTTAAAACTGAATGAGGAATCAACAACCCACGATGAGTCTCATTTTTCCACAAACAAACGGTAAATTACTGTTGTGATTGCATTTTGCATCCAGTGGAGGGAGCATCCTATAACATGTGGGACGGGAAGCTCGCAGGTATACTGCAACTATAATTATGTACGCGAATCAGTGATGGAATCTGTGCGACGATCTGTCACAAGATCTTTTCAACAGATCCTTAAGGGGATATGGAATCGCCTACGGCCGCAATGTTAAAATATGCCTACAATAGGGAACATTTTATCACAAACTACTGGAGACAGACAGATAAAATTTTTACTGTATGTGCATTGATATGTTATAACAATACTGAAACAACAGTTTATTGTCAAAGTATTTTCTTACAGAGATATTTTACATTTTTTAAGTAAATTTTTCCATCACTTTTTACTAGATTATCACCCCTAAGTCTTGTGTAAATTAAGTAATTAAAAATCGTTGTTTCAGTGTGTAAAAGAAATCCATGTAACTAAGTCATAAAAATATCAGACTCCTAGGTTCACCAGTATGTGAGATAATGTTCCAAGAAGATGTTAAAAGCAAACTTACAGGAAACGAAGAAAGAAGATTAAAGCATTCCTGATACATAGTTAATACCCCATTCACAGACTTTATAATCATCTTCTTGTCTTCTTTTGGCACCCCTCTGTATTGCTTTATTGACTAATGACTTGATTAGATTATATTGTCAGCATGCCTTAGTCTGTGTTGATCTAAAGTCAACATAGCACGTACTGTGAGGGAACCAACACGCAAACCCAACTTTTGAAGGACCTGACATTTAGTTATATTCCCAAGATTGAAGGCTGCCACAGCATCGTACACACCAAAATGTAATGTATTAATTCCAACAAACACTGTTTTTGGGAGACGATACCATATCACACTATTCAAGCACTCATTGGGGTTCTGTGTTTTTCCATGAAGACATTTCATCAGAAGACTTCTGTCAGCCAGATCTCTGAAAATGGGCTTTATTTCTTCCATGATGGCTAATGGTAGACTGTGGTGGTGAATGTATTTCTCTCCAGTTGTTGGTCCCCTATTGTATTTACACAAGCCTTTTTCATTTTTGGGGCGTAAGCCATGTTCTGGATGCTCATCTGTGCATGCGGTGTGGAAATACAAAGCCCATATAGCTTTCCTCATTTCTTCAAGATTGCCTGTATTTTGCCTGATTGCAAGGCCATAGCAATTCTGAATGTCGTCTGTTGTGGAATCAGTCAATCTTCCTTTGCCATGCAAGGTTTTCCCATCATCTAGTTTTTTCCCTCTCATAACTGATTTAAGCTTTTCAGCCTGGCACCCAGTCTCTTCTGCACATGTCCTATACATTCAAGTTTTCTTATATTTACACTGTTCCCATATGGTTTGCTATCCAGAACTTCTTCGAATGCTTTAGAGTCACCATCTCCCAGATACTTGACATAGCGAACATTATACCACTCCGAAGAGCGATGAAAATTTTTTTTTACCCTAGCAACCTCCATGCCACCACTACTACCATAATAATTAGCAACACAGTCATCACTATGTTCATTTTTCAGCCTGTCTATGCTTCTGCAGTATTTAGACATTATTTCAAAATCAATAACCTTTCCAGTGTCAACACCAGTTGCTGTTAAAACACCATCGTTGGAGGTGTGACCCCTTTATTCCACCTGCCATCAAAAGCTACTGTGAGGTCACGACTGCCATCATTTTCTTTCACTGCTTCTTCCACTGCTACCTGGATTGACTTCTGTGCTACATCTTCAACTGCAGATCCTAGTTCATAGCATCAAACTTTGAAGGTACACTTGGAATATTTAGAACACCACATAGCATATCACCAGCTGCTTTGCCCTTACTAATTGCTCGCAATCCATAAACTAACATAATGTTTACACTATAAATTTAGTTTTCTTGTATCCATTATTTATAGTTACTGAAACAGAACTTGGAAACTTAGAGCTGAACTTACAAACGCTGCATATTAAATTAATCTGGGCAACCACGCCAACATGGGATTCTACTTTCAGAGAAACGCTTCCTTGACATTTCTTGCAGCACACACTTTTTTCAAGAGCTTCGCACAATATACTCTTATCAATAAGTTCAAAAACTTCTTTCCCTTTATCAAGTAAATTACATTTCTCTTCCAAATCTCTTAGTTTTTTTTATGAGAAACACTGTTTTCATTTGGAGTAAGTTCGTTTGGCAAATCAGTAGTAAGTGGACTCACATTTTACAACAGTTATCACAAAGAACTGCTTTGCTTTGCTAATGAATCATCATTTCTTTTCTTTTGCCAGTTCACACGCTTTTTAAACACTTTTGCTCTAGCTCTAGGTATTTTCACTGCGAAAAATGAAGCACTAAATACGAAATAACTCGACAACAACAACTTTCATATAGCACACGGTTTACAAACAATCCCCTCACAAAGTCAAAGATTATTTGAGGAAACCAGAGGAAAACATTTTCGGACAAATGGTGTATAAAGAGTCGCTGGAAAGCGGGATATTTGAATTCATGTCACATAAATGTACTGCCAAAATGTTTATGGTCAGCCATGAGAGACGTGTATAACTAAAGCGCAGTAACCGATCTCACAAATCTATAAAAATAAAATAGTTATAATTCTAGTAGAGCTATGTATGATACGTCACTTTTAAGAGGAAACTTGGCGGGCTATAATACGTTAAAATCCGATTCCGTTTAGTTTCATGGATCAGCACAAGGCAAACCCACCGCAATAGCTTCTGCTCACTTGATATTGTATTTCAGACAGCAGCCGCTAGATGGCAGAATGATAACAAAGCTCAGCGGGAAGACCACCAGTTTTGTCGATAGAGCGCTTCCCATGCAGTTAGGTGCTAATGGCGCTTAATTTAAGATTTAAATCCGTAAACAATTTACATTTCAATGATATCGCGAGCTGTATACGACTGGCCTTTTTAGAAACTGACGAACTGTCACTTATCACTGATTGGATTGTAATGAAATTAATATACCAGTGAAATTATTTGGCTAATTGATATGCAATTTTTCAGTCGGTGTGCAATATCGACAGCTGATAAGCATATTCAATAAAATTACCAAAATATGGAAGATAAGGGATAAACGTTGTGTCGACAACGTGATCATTAGAAACGTATCACAAACTGGGTTTATGGAAGGAAATCAGCCATGTTGATTTCATTCAAACTGTTGCAGAATTTGCGTTGAGCTGTTTGGAGAATATATAATTAAGTTAAATCTGGATGGACGGATGGGCATTAAATGCCGGGCGTCGGTGTGGCTCCTCTTCCGTATGCTGTTGCTATTCTGTCAACTGTTAGTCCCTCGTCATGTGACGCATTACAAGATATCCTTCGGCTTTTTTTCATTTCTCGAATTTATTTCTTTTAATGGGGATGGCTTAAGACGAACATGGTTCATAAAATGTTCTGTTTGATAGTCTAATGCTGAAATATAATTACCGTAGGTACGAAAAAGAGTGATCATTTATTTTTTCAAGATATAACACACGAAATCCATCACACGTAACCGTCTACTACGCGCCACGATTATGAGCAATAGCACTGATGCATTACACCTAAACAAGATTAACAAATACGTTTCCTTTCACTCTACTGGTATCGTTAAGCTTTTATAGATTTTTGTCTCGTACCTGAGTCTCGGAAACAGATTATCAATATCCACGAATGTTATACGTAATATTCTCCACCCACTTCTAAAGCCAGCCAACGACAGTTTTCGCACACAAAATCAAAATTACCAGTAGCTTAAATGCTGGAACAACATATACCGTCCGACCAGAAAGTTCTAAGCATGATTTTATATGTGATGTCAGCGCACTAACTACGGTGGCAACTTACAGAACTATAAACAACAGATGTGCATGCGGCCTGCAGCTGTGAGCAGCATGGTGGCGAAACTCTTATACAGAGATTTCCGTTAAACCTTGGTTCGCTGCCAGGCCACTTGGAGAGCTGAATTATCTTGTTTTGTTATTGGGTGGTTAAAAGTCTTCCAGATTTGTTTTCGTGTCGTAGTGAAAAGAAGGTGGTTTCATCGCACTGTATTCCCGATTAAGACTCCTTTTGTGTGTTACACTCTGAATTCCATTGCAACTATGTGCTTGTATTTTGCTTGATTTCTGCTCGCATCCGTAAAACTGGGTGGCTTAAATGATTCCATATTTGTTTCTGTTTCATATAAAACAGAAGCTGGTTTTGTTATATGGTGTTTTGTGAGCTTATGTAGGGTACTTGTTACTGCTTACGAATTCATGTGTGAACTGTTCCATTTAAATGCACTGTAAATATATTGCCTTTATTCTGCTTCATATTTGCCTCATCCGTTTTATGCACTTTCTTTCATTTAATGGAGAACTTCATTTTAGCACATTTTGACAGAATAGGTATTTAACTTTACTACATCGTTACACGGAATGAGTGTGTAATTCTGCAGCCGCGCGGGGTAGCCGTGCGGTCTCAGGCGTCTTGTCACGGTTCGCGCGGCCGCTCCCGTCGGAGGTTCGAGTCCTCCCTGGGGCATGGGTGTGTGTGTTGCCTTTAGCGTAAGTTAGATTAAGTAGTGTAAGCTTAGGGACCGATGACCTCAGCAGTGTGGTCCCATAGGACTTACCACAAATTTCCAAACTTCTTTGTAGTTCTGCTTTGAATGGTGTTGCGTCTTACTATTGAGTATCAGTTATTTGCAGAGTATAGACGCAGATGAAGAACTGTACACGAATATGCTTTGTAGTCTTGGTGACTAAAGCATTCTTCCTTGCGAATGCTGAAAATGCTACAGCAGTCACGCAAATGTGTTCACACGTATTAACAGGTACTACAAACAATACATTTTAGCAGAAATCGATATTCCAGAATTATACTCTCACTCGAATGAAAATTTAAGAAATCTACATTAAGTGTGAAAAAGTGTGAAAAACCAATGCACACAAAAATGAAGTATAATAAATGCAGTATACCTGCAATACATTTAAATCGAGCAGTTCACAAACGGATTCGTAAACAGTGACAAATGTACGTGAGTCCACAGAACACCACACGACGAAATCAGCTACTAATATTTTTTTTTTTTTGTAATCAGAAACAAATATGGAATCATTTACTCCTACAAGTATTATGAATGCGGGCAGAAATCAAGCAGAATCCAAGAAACATATATACAATACAGTTCAAAGCGCAATATACACAAGAAGTCGTAAGGAGGAGCAGAATGCAGTGCAACCAGTTTCTGTGTCACGACATGTCAGATGACTTTAAAGTTCTGTCAAGTGCTAAAGCGCAATTATTTCCAATTGATAATGGCCGCACGGTAGAAACTGTAGTATTTTGCCATACAAATAAATAATTTTACAGTGAAAAGAGGACCACGATGTGATTTACGAAATTTTACGTCATTCCGAACGCGAACTAATGTTTTTTTCGATTGAGATTTCTTTTAAAGGTCACAAAAACGTTTCCAAGTACACGCTTTAACCACTAGACTACGAGTCCCAGCCATAAAGTACAAACAAAATTTTGTTATCCAATACTCGTATTTCACACAGCAAGAATAGGGATGATGTGGTTTTCTGTGACGAGCAGGCGGTGCTGATTAGTGGACGTGTGGCCGTAGTGTGTCCACGTTGCTGTGTCACAAATCCAATGGAGCAGTGTGTCTAAACCAAGCGTTCATGACATTCTACAACATGTATAGAAGAAGAGAGAAGTTTGTGCAAAGTATTTGTGGCATACTTTGTCTCCCGAACAAAACAACAACGCCTGGACGCCTACCGCGAGTTGACTGAAATGAAAAAAAGAAGAAACGTTTTCTCTGGAAAAAATGGAGGTGCCGAGATTTGATGTTATCAGTACGAACCTACCAGAAAACGACAAAGAGCAGAACGTGTCTCTGATACTCGCCAAGACCTAGGAAGAAGTGAATGTGATGCGTGAGATAAACAACATCCCAGTCAAGGACTTTTCTGCCAGTTACGGATGATTATATGAATGTTCTGAGTTCTGACCTTAAGTGGGGGGACACTGTGTAGAAAGCCTGAAGCATTAAAACCACCATATTAACTTACTTCTATTTTTTTATCAATCCAGTCTCGAAACGCTTTGGACTGAATGGTGCATGCAAGGGTCACGCGACAAAATGCTTTGTCGCTTCTTCCACTGGCTTAGAGGTAGATAGCGACTAGTCATGACGTGAAAGAATAGGTAAAGGAAAGTATGAATGTACACAAAGGGGTTGGACAAAAATGTGGAAACACTGCGAGAAATGTATGTATAAACACGTAAACAGTCGAAACTTCTCACGCCCCGTCCTCACAGCTTCACTTCTGCCAGTACCTCGTCTCCTACCTTCCAATGTTTACAGACGCTCTCCTGCGCAGGAGAGCTTCTGTAAAGTTTGAAAGGTAGGAGACGAGGTACTGGCAGAAGTAAAACTGTGAGCACCGGGCGTGAGTCGTGCTTGGGTACCTCAGTTGGTAGAGCACTTGCCCGCGAAAGGCAAAGGTCCCGAGTTCGAGTCTCGGCCCGGCACACAGTTTTAATCTGCCAGGAAGTTTCATATCAGCGCACACTCCGCTGCAGAGTGAAAATCTCATTCTTCACGTAAACAGTTGCTAGACAAGCTTGCAGGTTGCGCTGTTGTGTTTGAGCGTGCATGACACCTGTGCAATGTGTTATGTTCAAGTATCCGTGTAGCTTTGAGTGCATTATGTTGCAGCCAAGTGAAGTCGCATATGGGTAAATTATCAATGGTGCTCGTATGGTGGGCGCTTGCGTAACCAAGGTAGCCGAAGCGTCTGATGCTTCAAGAGGCACCGTATCGAAGATTTATACCGCGTACAGGCAAAACGGAAAAACAAATTCTAAGTCACAACATGGACGAAAGTGTGTGTTGAGTGAGCGTGACGGTCACTGCATAGGGCTGTGACAAATAATAGGAGCGCAATTTCAACATTTTGTAGATGTAGGACCAGCAACTCTTTTATTTCAAGTTGTTTGATTATGACTTGTACTTTGAACACTGTGTCATTTATGTATTGCCAGTCTCAGATGGTTGTCATCAATATCAGACACTCTTAATGCAGCTTCAGTAGGCCAAGGTTGAGAATGAACTAGTCGGTTCGAAACTAGTCACACAAAACAAGTTCTGCAACTGTGATAGAACTGTAATAAACTCTTGATGAATGTCGCACTTTCGAAACCTTTCAGCGCCAAAGGAACATGAAGGGAGTTACGTAAGCAGGGAACTGCAGGGCGAGATGGAATTTCAAAACCACTCATCAGTGATGCAACTGACCCTAACAGGAAAATTTGGTGCCGAAGCCATAAAACCTTAACTGTGGAGCAATGTGACTAGGGCCTCCCGTCGGGTAGACCGTTTGTCGGGTGCAAGTCTTTCTATTTGACGCCACTTCGGCGACTTGAGCGTCGATGGGGATGAAATGATGATGATTACGACAACACAACACCCAGTCCCTGAGCGGAGAATATCTCCGACCCAGCCGGAAATCTAACCCGGGCCCGTAGGATTGACATTCTGTCGCGCTGACCACACAGCTACCAGGGGCGGACAATGGAGCAACGGGAGAAAGTCATGTGCACGGGTGAGTCGTTTTACACTGTTTCCGACTTCAGGCCGACTTTGCATCCGAAGAGTCAAAAATGACGAGGTTTCGGAAATGATTTTGGGCAGCCATATCGTGAAATTTCATGAGCCCAACTGTTACTTTAAGGCCGCATTATTGCCAAGGAATATGTGACTATTTGGCTGATCAGGTTTGTTCCCCAATAGTGATGCCGTATTACAAGAAGACACAGCTGGCATCGGCCAGGACTGGTTTTGGGAATACCAGAATTAATTACTGTATCTTCCCTGGACACAACAGTAACCTGATCTTAATATTATTGAGCCTCTGTCGTCCTCGGATGAGAAGCGTGTGTGATCACTCTCCACCTCCCTCGTCGTTACCTTAACTTGTCACTAGTTGGCAAGAAGAATGATAAAAGATTCCCTTGAAAACCATGCAGGACGTGTATTTATCGATTATGAGACGATTGGAAGCTGTTGCGAATGCTAACTGTTTATCTCCGTAGTATTATGTATTGTAATGTGCTGTGTTTCTGGTGTTTCCATATTTTTGTCTGCCCTATATACATATAAAACGTGTCTCATGTGGGGGTACCAGTCTCCTCACGCTAGCGCACCAGCATCTTAATCACCTCATTAGGTAAGTTTATGAAAAACATTCTATTACTTTAGTGCACTCTAGTGGGTACAATCGAAACTAAATCACAGTTCCCCTATCCAATATTGTCCTCTATCGGCTGATACATAAACTACGTGCGCGTCCAGTCTCGCATCACCATCTGTCACTATCCAGCTCTGAGACACATCTCCCACTTAACCGCCTCCAAGGCAGGATCGTTATACGGCGCTATGCATCAACTGGACCATCGAGGCTTTCCTGACTGAAATCTCAGTCTGACGCCCCTTTCATTCACTTCTCCACGAGCCACACATTATACATGTTCCAGTCACATTAATGTGCCCACCACCAATGTTAGACGTCAACGTGGAATAACCACTCACAGACGACAGATGGCAGCATTAGCAGTTGAGGCTATATAAAGCATGTCGGGGGGACGCGGAAAGAAGTGCAACCGTCGTTGTAATGCGGAAATGGAGCGATTTATCTGGCGCCCAAGGGGCTATGATCATTGGCTTTCGGGCCAAGGATGGCAGCATTTCCGAAACGGCTAAATTTGTAACCTGTTCGCGTGTTGCCGCGGTTAAAGTATACCATGCATGGCAAAATGGCGCTATCCAGAAATGGAGCCGAGGCAAATTGGTGTACTGCGGGCCATGGATTATATAGTGTTGAGCGACGACTGCGAAGATGTGTACTGGCGAACAGACATGCAACAGCTGAGCAACTGACCGTCCAGATGAACTAAGGGGTTGCCAACGGTGTCTTCTCAACGAGCGAGTATTCAGCGAACGTTGCTTCGTATGTGCCTCCACAGCTGGCGCCTTGTTTATACACCCGTGCTGACTGCTGTTCATCGGCGACGAACGCTGCAATTTGGACGCCCACACCGTAACTGGACAACCAGTGAGCGCCGATAGGCGGCCTTTTTAGCTGACTCACTTTTTATGCTCCTTCGAACAGCTAGCCATGGGCGTATAAGGTATGCAACCAAAATGCAGCGTATAACGATATGTTTACGTAATGTGTATACATAAACATACAGTTATAAATGTCCCCGTTCGCAGTCGCTAATTATAACAATATGTTTACTTTTGTGCTGTAACATATAGCTATAATCAGCGGTGGAAATATATTTGCGAACGCCGACCGTGTGCGGCTGTCTCTTGTTGGATCGTCCCCCAATTGCATTGCAGAGGAGAGTAAATGCCTATTCAAAATATAATTATTTTTGGATAGCTCAACATGAATTTCCTAAGGGACCGTAGTTTATCACTCATTTCCCAGTAGAATATGGCACGGAGAAAATATTTCGCCCCATGCAACTTCCGTCCGATCTCGACGAAAGAATTCGTGACTTTGAACTATTTGGCAGAAGCATAAAGAAATTTAAATAACTTCATGAAAGAGTGAGACATAGATTCTATAATAAAGAAACAGTCCATACACCAGTTCCATTTAACTTTGAATTTATGGCAATTAATAGATGAACTTACACTGCTATGAAGGATTTAACATGGATGCCGTTTTGACTGGCACTTCTCTTCTCGTAATGAAAATAATTCCTTTGACGTTTTCACATACACATCGCACAATAAATCTACTGCTATGCAATATTGCACTTTTAGTATTGCACTTTTATTTTAGACTAAAATAATATTATTTTTAACAACAATGATACGGCGGCAAGACATGCGCGTCCGACTCAAGTTACAAGAGACAAGGGGAAATGAGTAACTGAGTAACTGTTCATCGAGAATATCTTGTACATCAAAAGAATGTGTAAAAGTGTTCTTCTTCTATCCGTTTTTCGCGCCGCGGTTTTCAAAGTCAGTAACTCAGTGTATCTCTGACGGCGCTTCGACAATAAACACGTTACGTCACAGATCGTTCACCTTTTACATTCTCACAACATTATTTGCTAACTGTAGCTGTTGCCGAGCGACTGCTCGATTAGTGAATGATTTAAAATGATAAGGCAATCACATAATGTTACAAGCGTTATGGTCTGGGGAATGTTTTCGTGGCATACCCTGACTGACGTCGTTATCCCTGTCGATACCTTCCAATGGATCCACACAATCCACTGGAAGGCTAGCGCAGCTGGCCATGCCGTTGGAGTGGGCATGGCTCCACATCCCTGTCTGTACAGTCCAGAACCACTTTGACTCTCTTCTTGCACGTCTCACGCTGCAAAAGGTGGTTATACAGACTTCTGACAGGTGGCCACATTAATGTGAGTGGACAGAGCGTAACGGAATTGCTACAGTATGCAGCTCTACACTACCAAGACGACAAGGGCTTCTGCACTGCGTGCGAGAGATCGACCTCTCACTTCGGTTTTCCCGATCCTCTAGAAGAGGTACAGTAAGGAGGCCTCCCAGTGCACAGAAGCAGGATCACGAGTACATTTGCGGTGCATTAGTGATAATACAATGTGATCACCTTTGCAAGTACGGTGGTTCGAATCCTCGCCCTTCTGTCCAGACTTGACATTTCCATCGCTTAAGACAAATGGCGGGATATTTCCCTTGCCAAAGCCATGGACGATTTTCCTCACTATCCTTTCCCATTGGAATTAATTTTCCGTCTCTACTGTCCTCACCGACGACAGGGCTTAAACTCTAAACAGCCTTATTATTTCGTAGGGTTCGACTGCAAGATTCCGTTAACATCAACGTTTTCTGGTTATAGTGCCTCGTCATATCTAACGAGGGCGTGCTGCAAAGTGATGCCTCCAAATTTGTTTTTCTGTTCTCGATATCAGTTGACGTATTACATGTCAAGCATATTATTCCGTCGATTTTCCCTCTTCACTGAAGCAAGCTGCAGCCACTGCCGCTAGAAGGCGCCTAGTTGTAGCGTGTAACATGGCTGTGTGTGACATAACTGCGTAGGAGTGTTGCGAGACCCCCCAAAAACAGAAGGCATGAGTTCGAAGAGCTCGTCCACATATGACGAAACCCTCTTCCTCAGCATGACAATGTCGGACCACACACACGAGCGCCGCAACGTCTGCAACATCCAGACGCCTTGGGTTCACTGTCGTCGATCATCCTCCACACAGTCCCGCTCTGGCCCCAGGATTTTCGTCTGTTTCGAGGACTTCACTTTGATAGTGATGAAGCGATGCGAACAGAGGTGAGGTTGTGTGGTTCCATCACCAAAGTTGAGCATTATACAGTGACGGTATCAACAAACTGATCTCTCGTTGGCAGAAACGTGTTCACCGCCTCGGTGGCTATATTGATAAATAATTTTGTAGACATGTAGAATGTCAATAAAGTTTAATGTAAACGTAGGCTTCCGCGGCTGTTGTCATAGTCAATAAAATTCTTCTGGGTTTGAGGCCGCATTGCCAACTATAAAATTCCGACGTTTCGTCGACTGATGCAAGGTGCTTTCCTCAGGGTGTATTGCTAACTGCTGAATGAACACTAGTTTGGTTATATACTAAGGAGGAGTGCTGTCATTGGATATGAGTATGAGGAGGAAGAGTATTAGGAGTTCATTTTATTGGTCTTTGCATTGCGTGTTGTCATTGGCGTTTTCCATTGGAGTTTCCATTATTGCTTGCCGTTGGTGGAAATCGGCGAATAGGACACTGAGCGGCGACTGCAGCGTGGCGATGTTTACTAACTGCCTAGTATCGGCCAGGCCGCGTCAGCGCTCTGTGTACCCTCCGCCGCTGTGGCCTACCGCGCGCCTGTTGCTTTGCGAGAGATGTCCTTCCGCAAAGCTGTCACTGCTGGCAGCCAAGACGCTGGAAGTCGGTGCCCGTCTTCTCTATTCATATTGTCGGGTCGCTTGGCTGTTTCTATAGCCTCTCTAACCTTCCTCCTCAAACTAAACGGCTGCTTCGCTAGTACGCGGGCCTCTTGAAATTCGATCTTCATTCTGCACTGTTCCTGATGTTCTGCCACCGCTGATTTGTTGTATGGTTTGAGGCAGATATCTCTCTCGTGAACGAGATTTCCGAAAGCAGTGGCTGAAATGCAATTATTGTGGTTCAGTAGACTCAGAACATACAGTTTAATGTCCTGTACAAGTTTCATGTCAATGGCTACCGTGGTTCCTGAAATACAGGGAACCCAAGTCACCAAAGTTAACATTGTCGGGATAGGGCGTTGCAACTCCCCTTAACTGTTAGTGAATCTACACTGAAACGTATGATGAACTGAATATATGTTCCGTGACACTGAAACACACAAGAGAAACTGTTGCCTGCGCAACGGAAGGGCTTTTGTGACCTGCAATATTACCTGAGATACAGGGTGTTAAAAAAAATATTTTGAGAGGTGGCAGTAACCATGGAAGAAAGAAAAAATGTCCAATAAAGTAGGTTCTAAAATGCATAATTTAAGAGCTATGAGCACTTCTTCATCTTCGCCACTGTGAAACACACATCTTCATCTAGAACAAATATTAATAGCTCTTAAGGTACGCATTTCAGAGCCCATGTTTACTGGACTTTTTTATATTGATGGTTACTACTAACTCTAAAAATATTTGTCCCAATTTTTTAATCTTCTGCATCCGCACCTGAAATAAATCATGCTGCTATACAATGCAATTGCGGTCATTTGTGCCAGGTGGTTTTCCGCTAGTAAACGGGAAGTGTGGAGTCATAAAGTGAAATAAATCAAAATTTTACTTCAGTATCACTTTTATAATGGAACTTGGACAAATATCTGGTTACAAGGTTCATTTACATTATAAGTTTGTAGTGCATGCCTCTTTAGACCAACGCGTCAGTAACGACCACAAGCAGGCAAGCATACATTGCAGAACCCATGATAATACTGCATCACATATGTTCGTCGAAAGTCTTTTTTACATGCAACACGTTTAGATTCTCAGAAGGAAAGGGCTGAGACATCAACTTCCTGAGCACATACTTGACGAGAACTCACTGGCCGTCCGTTAACTTACGGGATGTCTACAGCATGTTGTGACTATTGAAACATATCAGATACGAGTGGGTGCTTAGAATGAAAATCTGACTCCACATAATAATTAACACCATAAGTTCTCGTATGAGGTCGAAATAAAGGCCCAAATAAAGTGGCCCAACTTAATGCTAAGGTCAACGTGGCTATCGTGAAGCAGTTATCAAGCCAATGATCGGCTAATCACGAATCTTATATCAAAAGAATAACTCGAGATATCACTATTCTGTCCTAATAGTGTTACAAAATATCATACATAGTGGCACTCGGAAAGCGTCTGTACCCTTTTAGCACATTCAGCACGCAGAGGGCAGCCACCATAGTGGTAGCATCCATCGTCCAGGAATCCAATGTATGCTCCCGCCATATTCTCCCTGTCCCGTAACTTGACCTTGCAGCCTCTTACATCAGCTATTAACAACGTCATCAACCTTACCACTGAGGGCTACCCCATTCAGATACAAACTTCTCTGATTGATTTAGCAGACGATAGCTAATGCCGCAGTGAGAAAAGTGTATTCACAAATAAAACTGCATTTACCTCTCATATCTTGTTTTCTAGGACGCTCCTCTATTGAGAATGACATTACGTCACAATTTCAAAACCGTTGATACCGTTGGCCTTATGTGGCGAAAGGAGTGAGAAACTTTATAGAAATTCGTTTCCTGAGTGCCTCCTATATTATGTGCCGTGACTGACAGTCATCGGAGAATATGGTGTGCACTCTTGTTTCCCTTATGCGGCAGGTGGATAGCGCAGCGGCAGTTAATCGCCGGGAACGAGTATACGAAAGCAAGATTGGCAGGACATCGATAAAGCGCAGTCAGCGGCATTCTGACTGTATGTGAAGAGTGTCGCTGAACCTAATTAGTAAACATTTTTGCCGTGTTCGTGTTCAGTATGTCTTCTACAACACCTGCTTGGCTCAGGATGCGTTAAGCTCCACAAGATAGAAGCAGGAGACCCATATTATCAACAGTTTTAGGATTGTGACATAATTTCATGCTCACTAGAACAGTCGTGGCGAAATATAATGAACCCTGGACAACAACGTACGCCAATAGTGCCACAAGTAATCCACTGTGATCGTGGCCGAAACAGCGGTTTTTTCTAGTGATGGTCATTTTACAATATGATGCGTCACCGTACCCGGAACACTTTTATATTACCTGACGATTCCTTCGTTCGCTAGTGGTGGAGACGTTCACTGCCTCCAGGAAAAGTCAGTGCTTAGAAAAATGGAACGTCATTGGTCAGGAGGCCCCTTGTGGGGCAGGTCCGGCCGCCGTGGTGCAGGTCTTATTACATTCGACGCCAAATTGGGCGACCTATGCTACGAATGGAGATGAAATGATGATGAAGACAACACAGCACCCAGCCCCTGAGCGTAGAAAATTCTCCGACCCAGCCGGGAATGCAACCCGGGCCAATAGGACGGCAATCCGACACGCTGACCACTCAGCTATTGGGGCGGACAGTGCTTAGGAGAAACTTAATAAGATCGCTTTTCCTCATTCAAGTTGTTTAGAGTTTTAGAAAGAGACTGTTTGAGTCTCGCGCTACCTTCATTTGGAGCTGACTCCATTGTGGAGGATACAGTGGAGGACACTGATGCTTGTGAACCTTCAACATGAAGGTACAGGGTGCTAAAAAAAACGTGATTGAAAGTATGTTAAGTTCCTGATTTCACTCGTATTGATATAAATACAATTTTTCCATATTGCGGTAGCACAAATATTGCATTTCAAGTGAAAGTCTGTTTACTAGAAATAAAGAAGAAGCAGTATGGGATCACTGACCTTGGATGAGTGTATATTTATCGTAAGAAAATCTTATGAGAATAAGTGCAGTAATGTCACCGTTCGACGGGCATATTTGTCAGAATTCGGAAGGAAAAGGACACTTAGTAGTGAAGAGGTTACCGCACGGTAAGTTACAGTACTCGAAAGTCGCAGTGATCTTGAAGCCATCAGATGGTCGATGTTCTGGTCCTCATCTCACACTGATTTTCATTGTTGACAGGTTGATCGCCAGATTTGAACCTACCGGTAATGTTTGGGATTCAAGGAGCAAGGTTTCGGCTCGAAAATCCACAGTCGTTGCTGATGACAACAGTGAGCGAGTCCGCTCATTCTTTGAGGATCAACCAACATCCACTCGACAGGCGTCCCAACAGTTAAGTATATCCAAAACATCATTACAAAGGCTAACGAAAGCGGTTGGGTTGCGTCACTACAATATCTAAATGTGCCATCGACTCAAGAAGAGGGACACTGTGCGGGGGAGATATTTCGCAAACCACATGATCGAACTTAAAAGTGGTACCATCAGTCAACACAAGACCTGTTTCAGTGCCAAGGTCCATTTTCAGTTGAATGGGTGTGTGAACAAACGAACCTGGCACCACTGGGGTACGGAAAGTCCTCATCTCAGTGTCGTCTCGCCACTGCATCCACAAAGGATCACGGTGTCGTGTGCCACGACACCGGATCAATGGTCTGATATCGACGGTAAGGTCACAGGAGTGAAGTATCGAGAGTTACTGGAGCGCCACTTTGGCCCAGAAGCGAGCCGTCTCAACAAGACTGGCCGTACTGGTTCATGCAAGATGGGGCTCGACCTCATAGAATTGCTGACTTCTTCACGTGACTTGAAAGCCGGCCGGAGTGGCCGTGCGGTTCTAGGCGCTTCAGTCTGGAACCGAGCGACAGCTACGGTCGCAGGTTCGAATCCTGCCTCGGGCATGGATGTGTGTGATGTCCTGAGGTTAGTTAGGTTTAATTAGTTCTAAGTTCTAGGTGACTGATGACCTCAGAAGTTAAGTCGCAGAGCCATTTTTGTGACTTGAAATAACGTTTGGTGAGCGTTTGATTGCATTGGACGCAGAGAAGTTCACGGGCGAAGAGATGGAGCGACTCCCATACAGTCCGGACCTCAATCCGTGCGACTTTTTCTGATGGGGCTACATCAAGGAAAGAATCTATATGAATCTCCCATAAGCCACTGGAGGACATGAAACCGAAGATTAAGCACATGGGTCCATCACACTACAACGCTTTATGACAGAAGTTTGGAACCGATTGTATACAACTGTGACCGGTGACAGTAGATATTTCGAGCATCTTGTCATTCATATTCATATTAAATGTCATTCGTATTTGTATTCAGTAAAATAGGGTTATGTTCTTGCATGTTGTCTTTTGGCACAACCATCGCTTACCTTCTATTGGACCAACCCTGTAACCGCTTTTAGTGTGTTGGAACAAATTTTATCCTTGTACTTAGGGCAGAAACTTAAGGAGAGGTGACGGGGTCCAGTTTATTGATTGCCACACCATGCTCCAATGCCTGTCTACAGCTACATGGATACTGCGGGCTTTCAATAATAAAATGAAATGGTGGTGGCCCTCAGCTACGTTCCCTCTGATTCAGAGTTGAAGTATTAAAAGTTTTGGGTGGTTTCGTTGTCTAGGGGCTGGGATGCGTAGTTGCCACATTACAAACCAAATACTGCTGAGTCTACAGTATGCAATATGAATATACATATGAATGGAATTGTCAAAGGTTCCTATCACTCGGAAATTGCGAATTCTGGATGTAACATAAATGAAAGATTGCAATTAAATAAAATCTGCAGGTACTGTTTTTAAAGACTTTAAATGCTGAGTAGGATAGCAGAAGTACCTTTAAGAGTGCCGTTTATTACTGCAAAACACTTATTGGTGTCAATGGTCCAGCAATTGAATAAAATATAAGTTGAATAACAGGGAAACAATAGATTCCTACTGCATGTAATTAGTTATGAGCAACACCACAGCTCGCGAGATATCCACTTCTAAACGCATACTACGTCTTCACTGCAGAAGCCACGGAAATCTCACAAGTGCACAAGTCGGCACTACGAAATATTTCTATCTCCCGCGACCACGCGCAAACTGCTCAACACTCTCCAAGTCTTTCCCACGACCATACGTCGCTGCTTCCCATCCAGCACTCCCTGTGTCCTGCCCAGCACTCCTCCCCCACTTCCACCCACTCTCCCCATTAACGAGCGCTGTGATTGGCTAGAGAGCTCCCATCATTTCTCCAAGCAAACGCACAATCACAAACATATTGAAATACATACAAAATACTGGATTTACTTTTAAATAACATGAAATTAAATAAATATTCCTATGGATGGACCACAAACACGCTCTAACACACATTATTAAATCCATAAACAAATCAAATAAACATATATCAAACGAATACAAAAAAAAAAAAAACAGGCCAGTAGCCTAACGTCTCTGTGCTTTCTAAAACACAGTGAAATCTCACCAGTTTCTTCATGAATTGTATATATCGGATATAAAGAATGACATAGACGAATAAATATATTTATAAGCAAGCTGCTACCGCTTCTTCGTGTAACTGTGGAGTACTAATGGCCTGACGCGATCGTTAGTAATCGGCCACTTTGACCTCCAATAACTCATGTGCTATTCAAGTTACATGCCTGTAGTTCATACCAATTTAGTTTACAAAATTGTTAAAGCTTTCGTGGCACTTGTTGACAAATTGCCTATTGGCTTCTGGCTGATGATTTTACTGACGTTTCGCCAGTACGAGTGGCTGGCATTGTCAAAGCTTCACCCTCCATTGCCGGTGGTGAACTGGAGCCGAGCTCGCGGCCGCAAACTGTATGTACCTGGCGCGCCAACGTCCGAGGGCATCTCCGCGGTTATTTCCGGTGCGGTTCTCCTCTTGCTATCTGCGACGGTCGTTCGCTGCAGTACGGGAAGCCAGGATCCGTTTACCTTAAGGCTTTCCTCTTTCTTGTTGATGCTATTCGCATGTTTTTGTATTTCTACAGCTTCTCTGAAGACGCATGTGTGATAGTGCTTCTCTACAGCCAGAACTTCCATGTCGGCGAATTTTATTACGTGGTCGGTCTCACTCAGTGCGTGCTCTGCCACGGTCAATTTCTCCACCTGCCCCAACCTGCAATGTCGCTTATGTTCTTTGATCCTGGTGTTGATTGATCGTCCAGTCATTCCGACATAAACTTTTCCGCATGTGCATGGTATGCGGTGTATTCCCCAAATACCAAGTGGGTCCGTTTTCTCCTTTTCCGATCTAAGACAACCTTTGATCTTCCTTGTCTTTACGCCGTGTTTGCGCAATATACGGACGATTCTGTCCATCACTCTGGGAATGTATGACAGAAAGGCCGTACCCGACATTTCTTTTTCAGGTTTCTTTTAGATGTATATACATTCGCCAATGAAAATCGCCATAGCAATTTGAGAAGAATGGTGACGCTCATGCCTACAACACTAGAAGAAAAATGACCTTTATTTCTCATTACGAAAGCCGTTACTCTCTCAGAAAAGATTGCAATAGGCATCAACAAAAATTTTTATCGCTTACCCAGTAACATAAGACGTGAGACGGGTTATAATGCAAGTTGTGAATTTAACCCAAAATCATTTCTTCTGGACAGCTCTTTCTATTCCATAGACGAGTATTTATTTAAAAACTGGTATTCAGTAAAACAATAAAAATATGATTACACTTAAGTGTCACTGCATGAGTTGAAATGAAAACTAGTCCATAAGTGTTAAATTTAAGCCAGAATATAGCCATCCGCTGAAATGAATCATCTACAGAAATCCTGTAAAATTATCCGTTCCACGTCGCTTCGATAAAAATATCGTTAAAATGTTCTATGGAATACACAACTAACTAAGAAACTAACTAACACTACTAGTGCGATGTTTTCCTTCAATTCGGCGTGGTCAGGGCCCAAAATCATCGACCAACATTCGAGAGTGGGTCACAAAAACGGTTTGTACGCCCTCTTATTTATAGGTGCAGAATAGTTTCCCAAAGGCCTCCCAATAGCCCTAAGTTGGTCATTCTCCTTCCTTCCAGCAACAATGGCTCCAGATATTAATGGACGTGCGTGATTGTAGCAGCTTGCAATTAATTCTGTGTTCTAACATTCCTGTGATATTTACGCTACCCGTGTGGTTTAACTTAAGTGTATCAATATTTAAAATAATCTGGCACTAATCGCACAAAACAGAAATTTTATCTGTCTTCCTGAAATCCTTTACAGCCACTCAACCAGTACACGAGACTGTAGAAAATAGCTTCATCATCGGAGATCCTCAAATTACAGCTCACCTTGTCCTATAGGACTTTTACGTATGTGGAGAATAGGAGCAGCGATAGATCAGAAGTGGGCATTACCGGTCAATTACTAAACGGAACACACTGTTTTAAATAGCGTGGATCCAGTTGCATAACGGATTGAAATGCAGGCAACTCACAAATGAACTGATAAAGAAGCTTGTTCAGTATATTTTGTTGATAGTACGATGGTTGACTGAAAAGTAATGCCTTCCCCTCAGTAACTCCTCAACAGTTCGCAGCATTGGTATGCGGCAGGTACTGGCTTGTTCCGTAGCCTCTTCTCTACAGCTCCAGTTGGCGGGAAGCCTTAGCATTGAACGGTTGTGTTGTTACAGTGTAAATATGGAACCCTGCGCAGACGGTCGGTCAATGCGATTTAAACAACGTGCAGTCATTGGATTCTTGACAGCAGAAGGTGTCACCCAAAAGGAGATTCATCAAAGAATGAAAGCAGTTTATGGTGATGTGTTGATGTGAGTACTGTGCGTCGTTGGGAGAGTAAGTTTAAAGATGTTGAGGCGGGAACATCTGACCTGCGTAACAAACAAAGAGTTGGTCGTCCTGTGACAGCAACCACCGAGTTTCACAAGGAAAATGTTGACAGATTGATTCAGGACGATCGTCGTATCACTCAGAGAGAAATTGCAAGCACGACAACTAACAAGGGCCCGAAAGAAAAAGGGAAATGTGTTCCTCCAGCATGACAATGCCAAGCCATACGCTTCACATACCACCACAGCAGAACTTCAGAGACTGAATCTCACCACCATACGGCATCCTCCATTCAGTCCAGATTCAGCACCGTCTGACTTCCATCTGTTCCCGATAATGAAAGACGATCTG
The DNA here is from genome assembly GCF_021461395.2 of Schistocerca americana. Classification (NCBI taxonomy): domain Eukaryota; kingdom Metazoa; phylum Arthropoda; class Insecta; order Orthoptera; family Acrididae; genus Schistocerca; species Schistocerca americana. The sequence continues at coordinate 847,853,665 of NC_060120.1, read as the reverse complement.
TGGTGATGTCCTTATGCTTCTGATGAAGACGTTAATAGAACTATGAGACTGTGGTTGCGGAAACAGAGTGTCGACTTCTTCCGTGACGGCTTGAGAAAACTAGTTCATCGTTGGCAGAAATGTATCCAATTGGCTGGTGATTAAGTGGAAAAGTGAATATTGGTAATTTAAGATCACATTATATGGATTATTTCTGCGTTTGATTCATTAAAATATTCCCATCCAAACTGAATTAACTAAGGTGAAGGCATTACTTTTCATTCAACCCTCGTATTATTTTTCATTTTGGGAAGCGCTGAGTCAATTTACATATTTTCAGTCCTTGTTATCTTACGGTAGTGAAACAGAAGTAAATACTGTATGAGGTAGGTCATACATCTCGCAGACGACTTTTTAACCTCACTTCACAACACATTTATTTCTTCAATATTGTTGTTGCTGTCAATAAAAATCAGTTTCAGCTGAACTATGATTTGAACAATCACAATACAAGACACAAAAAGTAATTTTCATGTAGACTTTGCCACTTGTCTATGCTTCGACAAGCTGCCACCTAATATAAAGCAAGAAATTGGAAACCAAAACCCATTCATAGGAAAATTAAAACTTACCTAATTTACAACGAGTTGTGTAGAGCGAAGAGACAGATTGAAGGACCGAGAAGTTCTGTTAGCTGTATGGCAAGTAGCAGTGTTAGTTGTAAATCTGCAAGGTAAGTAGCCATGTACTACCAACAGCAGTATTTGCAGACATAGTGCATGGGGGCTTAATTAAATAAAATGCAAATATTTTTAGTTTTTTTGTAGCTGTATGTCCGATTACACTGTTTCGTAAACGGTTGGCCCTCACTAGTATTATTACGCTATCTGACTGCAAAGAACAACAATAAAGAATGAAATGAAAATTTTCGTTAACACAATTAATTAATTAAGTCCCCAGCAACTATAAAACCTACAAAACCAAAGCACAAATGTAACTGTTCTGTATGTGGAAGTATGGCTCAACGCACATCTGGCACGGTTCTTCTTCAACAAGACAAGAATTTTTAAATACCAATTTTACTGACGTGATAAAAGAAAGTTACAAATACTATAATTGCGTAAGGAAAGCAGAATTAAACCCTAATACAAGAACACACGCCAGATGCTTTGTTGACTGAACCTGTAATAACGCATTATTTAGGACACTGAAATAATGAGAAAAAAAGGAAACGGAGTTTACCTCATTTATATTGATGAAAATCACTCTAATCCTTACAATATATCTCTACACCGATTCTCTACTACCACATCTCAACAAGACTCTTCAGTATCACATCTCAGCAAGCACTGCCTACTAGCACATCTCAACAAACACTCTCTGCTACGAGTTCTTAACAAGTACTGACTGCTACGAGTTCTCAACAGGCACTGACTACTACGAGCTCTCTACAAGCACTGACTTCTACGAGTTCTCTCCAAGCACTGTGTAGACGGCTTAATAATACTCTTTGGCGCAATCTCTGGCGCAGTGGCTCAGTGTAGCCACCTTTCATATGCCCCTCCTCCACAGGCCAGAATTTGATGGCATTTTTGCCAGCATTGGTGGTGAAAATACCACCAAATTCGTCCACAAAAATAGAGACAAAACAAAAGATAATATTAATACCTAAATATCACATAATTAGTTAAAATTTTGGCTTTGCACTGACCTTTCAATAACCTAATATATAAAATACAGTAGGCAATACAAATTCTTTCATACATGTGGCTTTACATAATAGTTTACACAATACACAAAAAATCAGTTTTTACAAATGTTCACATAAAATGCTTTCAATGATTAGTTCCAGTAGTAGCACCCAGCGATGGTCAACAGGTGCAAACACCAACAAGTGACATCATTTTAGTAAAAGCAGTTTCATCAGTGGCACCCAGTAAAGTTGAGCAGGTACACACAGCAACAAGTCACATTTCTCAGCAGAAGCAGTTCCATTAGTGGCACCCAGCAATGTTGAGGAGGTGCAGACACCAACAAGTGACATCATTTCAGTAGAAGCAGTCCATCAGTGGCACCCAGCAATGTTGAGCAGTTGCAGACACCAACAAGTGAAATTATCTCAGTAGAAACAGTTCCATCTGTTGCACCTAGTAGTGTTGAGCAGGTACACACAGCAACAAGTCACATTATTTCAGTAGAAGCAGTTCATCAGTGGCACCCAGTAAAGTTGGGCAGGTGCAGACACCGACAAGTGACATCATTTCCATAGAAGTAGCTCCATCAGTGCACCCAGTAATGTTGAGCAGGTGCAGACACCAACAAGCGACATCATTTCAGCAGAAGCAGTTCATCAGTGGCACCCAGCAATGTTGGGCAGGTGCAGACACCGACAAGTGACATCATTTCCATAGAAGTAGCTCCATCAGTGCACCCAGTAATGTTGAGCAGGTGCAGACACCAACAAGCGACATCATTTCAGCAGAAGCAGTTCATCAGTGGCACCCAGCAATGTTGAGCAGGTGCAGACACCGACAAGTGACATCATTTCCATAGAAGTAGCTCCATCTGTGCACCCAGTAATGTTGAGCAGGTGCAGACACCAACAAGTGACATCATTTCAGCAGAAGCAGTTCATCAGTGGCACCCAGCAATGTTGAGGAGGTGCAGACACCAACAAGTGACATCATTTCAGTAGAAGCAGTCCATCAGTGGCACCCAGCAATGTTGAGCAGGTCCAGAGAGCAGTCTATAATATTCACTATCACTAATCACACTGTTCATCAGCAGAAATTAAACATGTCCTAGTGGCACCAATCATGTAGAAAAAGTACAAGTAACAGTCCATAATATTCACTATCCCTAATCAGACAGTTCATCAGCAGAAATTAAACATGTCCTAGTTGCACCAATCATGTAGAAAAAGTCAAGTAACAGTCCATAAGATTCACTATTACTAATCAGACAGTTCAGGCATGAACAATAGTTTGAATGCACATACAAATGCTTTTACACTAAACATACAAATCATAACAAACACACAAATGATGTCAGATAATTTTCATATTAACTATTACAAATACTCAAATATCAGTAAACCTATAATATTTATGGGTGTCAGTGCAAGCCACAACAAACAAATAAAATAATATTTAGGAGATAGGTGGGTAGGATTAGGAAAGGAAAACACACAAAACACACTCATTCATCTTTCATCCACATTAAGTACTACTGTGTAATTGAATAGTGTTAACTGTGTAAATGCAATTCTGTCAAAATCTGATGTTCATCATGTGTATCAAGTAGTAGTGGCAGCAATGTATAACAGTCAATAATAGTTAAGTCAACGTCATAGTCATCATGTCAAGACCAATGTTTGCCAAGCCAGATCAAATGTACTGTTGTTGGACAACTGTCAGTGAGCCAAGATATGCAAATACTTCCTCTCTTCAAAAAAACGTATATACTGCTTAGTGATTTAACAAAGTGTGTATAGACTATCTTCCTTCTACTTTAGTGTTCTAGTGTTCTAGTCCTCCTTGTTCTATAAGACTAACAAAAAAAAATATGCACCTCACTCACTTCACCTCTTATCCACCAAAACTCCAATAATCATCAGCATCACATAATCTCAATACTTCAATAATACCTCTTACGTCGATACATATAAATCTTATCATCAATATCATTTCTCTTACCTCTTGTCCACAAAAACTCCAATAATCATCAACTTCACACAATCTCAATAATACCTCAATAATACCTCTTCAATACATCGATACATATAAACCTTATAGCCAATATCATTTCACTTCCACAACAACTCTTTCCTCTAGTCAGTCTCCTCGAACAAGTACAGATAAAATCCTAATGCAAACCTCATCATCCCATACAATCCGAAGACACATTGTCAACACACAACCTCTGTGTAATCCATCTGAGCCAAATCTTCTACTCATTATGAATTATAAACAAAGAAATGCATACATGACCTCTAACAGACTTAGTTCGAATAATTCTCAGTAATTAAGTACGAGTACGGAGTTTGAATGATAGTAATATTTCACAGTGTGTACACGACTTCAAGAATTATGGCAAACAGAAGCAAACATGTGGAGCATTTCTTTGCGTCAAGTGTCACTTCCTATTTCAATTGCTCACGAAAAATGCAGTGTAATAATTGTTAATGGTCTAAACCTAGTAATGGTATGTCATGTCGTTAGCTTCCTTCCTATTAGCATAAATTTATACAGCTTCCATAAAACCTCAGCTCATGTGACTTCAACGAAGTTCTTTGTACCAATGTCGTTCGTCGAAATATAGCAGTTCATTTTCTCATCCTAAAAATATAAGGCACTGAGCGTAAGCAAAACAAGCAATAGCGAGTAAATATACCAGTAGAGAACAGAATGTCAACAAGTGGATGCAGCACAAATCCTACAACGAGGCTCTGCTAAGCGAACAATCTATAATTAATCCAATAGTGTGACCTAAACTCTCTGTTTGTACACAGTATATCAGCAGTTCTATACACTAAATTAAAGAGTAGTTATGACAACAACAGAAATGTATAAATATGCAATCCATACGCATAGCAGTAAACATATGTTATCTAACATAATAAACAGGTCATTAGCATCATATCAGCATAAGCAAATAAATGTTCATATGTCAATAAGTAAACATGAAGGCGCAAGCAGATAAATCACAAAGTATAACTTACATACATAAACACAGTCAGCACAATTAATCAGGTTACAACCATAATTTAAATAAATAAGCACAGCAGGCACATAATTAAAAAATATGACATCAGTGAAAAAGCAGTGCAGCCAAGCGATGCATAATATACACAAGTTACAGCCCAGTTCATTAATAATCATTGTCAAAATCAGTTAACGTACGCAAGCACGTCGCTTCACAAGTAATTTCATAGAACATGAAATTAGCACAAAGTATGAATCACGTAATCACGAGCAGCAAATTACGTCTAAAGTACGTACCTGAGTGGAAATATGTTACCTGAAAAATGAACTCAATTAATAGTTACCCTTTTTAGTTTATTAGTTTCTTCTTCGAAATTACATTCTTTCTGAAAATTTCCTGATAGCAAGTCCTCTTAACGTCGGAGACACACAGAATTTACCTGAAGTTTTTAAATATTTTATAGAACCGTATCCTGAAAAATACTGAATGTTAATAACATAATTCATCAAGTCACTATAGCTTTATACTGAATTTAATGGGAGAAATTTGTTTACGGCTGTCAGTGCATTCGCACTGAGCGCTCGATCAGCTGTAGGCGCGTGACGTAGGAAGCAATTGTTTGCGGTCAACGACTGCCTTGTGCGGCGCGCAGACTTGACTGTTGCTTTGAGTATGTGCCGCCGCCAAAACACAGCGCGGTATCCTTGTACTCTCCACATGTTTACATGTAGCTGTGAGTTTCTCTAAAATATGTCATTCCACAAAAATTTTTTATGTTAGATATATGATGTATTCCTTTAGAGCGTCGAGATTTAAGAGTTTCTACTTCGACAGTGTTATCATGTATAATTTTGCGAATTCTATATGGACCGTTATAAAGCAGAAAAAATTTGCGATACAAGCCTTTTCCTTTGTGAGACAAACGATGAGACTTCATTAACACCTTCTGACCAATTGACAAGATTTTTGAACGACCAGGACGCTTAGCTGATTTCTCTCTTCTAGCAGCCGCAGATGCAATATTTTGCAGAGCCAGGTTGACAACTTCAGAATGCCGCAGTTTCCGTGAAGGCTGAAAAGGAACGATTTCAGATATGCGATTTGTCGGTGCTTTGTTTTTTAATATCAGTAATGGCGGTAAAGAAGTTGAATCATTAGGAAGTTCATTCAGAATGTTTTGAAAAATATGAAGATACTGATCCCAAGTTATGTGATTCTGATGACAATAAAGACGACACAATTTATTGATTTCCTTCATCCATCTCTCTGAAGCGTTAGATTGAGGGTGAAAAAGTGAAATGAAAATTGGTTTAATTTCACGACGCTGTAGAGTACGAAGCCAAATTTTAGAACGAAACTGTGATCCATTATCTGATATAACCTTATCAACATGACCAACTTCTTTAAGAAAATGTTTGATGAAAGCGTTAGATACTGAACGAGCTGTTGCTTTGCGTAAAGGTGTAAAACATACATATTTTGACGTCAACTCCACTGCTACGAAAATGTACGCAAAACCATTAGTAGAACGATCCACTGGACCGAAAAAAACGACTGCAGCCATCTCCTTTAATTTCGCTGGAATGATAGGAAACAACGGTGCTCTGTGAGAAACTGTTGGCGGCTTAGCCTTTTGACATAATTTGCATTTGGCCAGAACAGATCGAATACGTTTTTCCATATTACTGAAGTAGCAATTTTCTCGTAATTTATGAAAGCATTTTCTGGGACCAAAGTGTGCATAACTGAAATGCGTATACCAAATCAGCATATTAACCCACTCATCAGGAATACAAACTAACCAAACAGAGTTGTCGACCGATTTTCGTTTAAAAAGAATGTCATTGCGAACTAAATAATGCTGTCTAATCGCTACGCTTTCCTTTCTCCTCCACTTCTCCTTAATGTCCTTCCAGATTGGATCCTTATTTCGCTCCTTAGCGATGTCCTGGAGCGAAGACGAAATAAAGTTCTCAAACGCAACACCTTGAATATACATCAAACAATAATTGTTTTCTATGCCGTTCTCTTCAGCACTTTGTTTCAAACCCATAGGTCCACGTGATAAAGCATCGGCAACAATATTTGAAGAACCCTGTATGTAAACAATACTAAAGTCAAATTCCTGTAGGTACAACGCCCATCGTGACAATCTGCCACGAGTTAATTTTGTCGACATAAGAAATTCCAGAGCTCGATGATCGGTGTAAACCTTAGTATGTCTGCCAAACAAAAATGTCCGAAATTTTGTAAAAGCCCATACAACAGCCAAAGCTTCAAGTTCCGTAATCGAATAATTCTTTTCGGATTTAGAGAGAACGCGACTTCCAAATGCAATAGTCTTCTGTACTACAACGCCGTTTTCTTCTATCTCTTGACATAAATGTGCACCTAGGCCTTTGTATGATGAGTCCGTCGCCAAACAAAAATCTTTAGATAAATCCGGATGTGAAAGAAGTGGAGCAGCAACTAAAGCATCACGAAGTTGTTCAAATTCTGATTGAGCTTCCTCATCCCAACACCAATTAGATTTCTTTCCAGACAGTTCACATAAACGAGGTGTGGCCAAATCGTCCAATCTAACAAAGCGTCGAAGAAAATTACAGACACCAAGGAAACTACGAACATCACGTTTTGTGGTAGGAACAGCATAGTTACGAATAGCGTCTAATTTTTCTGGATCAGGAAGAATACCTTCTGTAGAAATAATGTGACCGAGAAATTTCACCTGAGAACGACCAACTTCAGATTTTTCCAATTTCACTGTAATGCCAACTCTTGCAAAGATACGTAACAATGAATCCAAAATTTTGTTGTGCTCACTCCAAGAATGTTTAGCAATAAGAATATCGTCAACATATGAAGTAATATTGTCACGAAGATAAACAGGTAAAATTTCGTTTAAGCTACGAATGAATGCTGCTGAAGATACAGTAAGTCCAAACGGTAATTTCCGAAACTGGTAACAGTTACCAAAGGCTAAAAAGGCCGTGTATTTTCTACAATCAGGGTGGAATTCTATTTGCCAAAAACTTGCGCGCATATCAATCGTGGATAAAACTTTAATTTCATGGAAATGTTGAAGAAGTTCATCTAAATTTTGTGGGCGGTCAGTTTCAGGAATGATGATATTATTTATCTGTCTGGAATCCAGAACCAAACGAATTGACCCATCCTTTTTAAGAACAACGTGTAATGGACTGGTATAAGGACTGACTGCAGGCTCGATAATGCCCTGATCTAACATGTACTGAAGTTCATTCTTAACCTTGTCTCTGTAAGCCAAAGGAATAGCGTACGTTTTCCCCCGAAATGGTGTGTGTTCTTTTACTTTAAATAAATATTGTAGGCCTTGTATAGTTCCTGTATGATGACTAAATACTGTAGCATGTGAAGACAAAATGTGGTGCAGCTCTTCTCTTGCAACGTCATCTGGCACTTCAGCTTTCTTAACCTTTTCATTAATTAATTCTTCGCTATTAATTATATCATCCATCGCGACTCTGTATCAATTGTCATTGTCATGAATAAACACACTGTCGTCATAATGCTCAACGAAAACATCAGAAGTAAGAAATCTTAAACATTTTGTATCTGATTCAGATCTTGTTAAACACTCGAAAAATTTCAAATATTTCGGCATTCCGGCAACAGTCAAATTCACACTTCCTTCTTTAAAGTTCAAAATTGCCTTATGTGCGTTAAGAAACTCCATACCTAATATAATTTGTGTACTGAGTAATGGAACAATAATAAAATTAGCAGAAAATTCGTATCCTTGACAAATAAAATTTAAGTTGGTCTGTTGTTTAACTTCCACACTTTTTCCAGAAATCGCTCCTCGAATTGTAGCTTTAGAAATAGGTAACACAGGACAGGCAATAGTTCTTTCGCATATACGAAAAACTGATTCACTAATGACGTTCAATGGACTCCCAGAGTCTAAAACTGCAGTGAACTTATTCTTACCGACACATACTTCAATAACAGGATGTAAAAATGCGTCTACATTATTTTCCTTTTCGTCTAGCAAAATGTCTCTCATGTCTTCCAGGCGTACGTAGTGTAAAGTCGTAGTGTCATTACTTTCTGAACCGTCTATACTGCTGCCAGAAGCCGAAGCTGCAAGTCATTGTCGATTGTTTGCGTCACGTCTTTGATTATTCCCGTCATTTCGCGGATCAATTTCAACGATTTGCACTTGTCTCTCTGAAGTTCTGTCACGTGGAGGATGCCAATTAGGTCCCTCCTGTCTGTTAGATGCAAATTCTGGGTTGTGTCTGTTATTAAAATTTCTATTTTCCTGTCTGTCTGCATAACTACTTCTTGTATAATTTCGACTGTCACTTCTGAAATTATTGTTGTATCTACTACCCTGATTATTTCTGTAGTAAGAATTTCTGTTACCGTTTGAATAATTTCTGTCTTGATGATACCGATTACTGTTTCCGTATGATTGATCATTCCGGTACGAATTACCGTTATTATAATTGTCTGTGTAATTTCTGTTAGAATGTCTGTTATTGTCATAAGGCTGGTATCTATTGTCCTGTCTGTTACGTCTGTCATTCTCAAAATTACCCATATAACGCCCGTTCCGATCACTATCCCTTTTCTCTGAAAATCTATTGTAATTACTGTTACTGAAGAAGTTACAGGAAGTCCCGTCGTCGTTGTCATACTCAAGTTCTTGCAACAAAGTCTTAAAAGTCTCGATGTCGTCTTTACATCTTCCGGCTAAAGCAATTTGTCTTATGGATTGTGGCAACTTAGTTAAACAAATGCGAATTAATTCAGTCGGGCTATAAGGGTTGTAAAGGAACTGATTCTTTCGAACCATGTCTTCAAAATATTCCGCTGGCGTGCGGAACTCAGACTGTTCGAAATTACGCTGCATAATAAGACTGTGTTTGACTCTGTCTTGCGTGTTTTCGGACCAATATGCCGATAGAAATGCATGATAAAAATCATTTAGGTTACTAAAATCTCTAATGAGTGCGCGCATCCGCGTCGCCGGTTCGTTTTCTAAATATCCACACATAAATTCCAGTTTGTGACTTTGTGGCACATCTGGCGGAACATGGCTGTATGTCATTCTTAGAATTGCGGAAGATCTTAAATTTCCGAACAGTCAAAAAGTGTTTATAGTCAAAGTTTTCGCCTCGTGGCGACAAAGACCTACCGCGTCTGTCCCAGTCACAATGACGACTATTGTTAAATTCACGCGCCTGGCGCTCTCTTGTTGCATCCCGTAAATGAAACAAATTATTTTCTTCAAACCCTTCTGCTATCTGTGATTCCAAATTTCTTTTGCTGTCTTTTCCTACAATTTCGCCTTCGATCTGTTTAACTTGCTTTCGTAATGCCTCAACTTCCCTTTTAACGCGTTCATTAAATTTTCCCTGATTTTCAGCATGCTTATTTATATTCTGGTACTCTTCGGTTTCTGAAAATGGTAATGGAGCTGTATCATCCGGATCTCTGTCCCCATGTAAACTAAGAGTTGTCAATTTATCTGATATCTCCTCAACTCTTTCCGCTAAATCACCTATTTTTTCTTTCTGTTTATTTACGTCTTCCGTAAGTGTCGCGACTCGGGTTTCAGTATTGACACATTTGCTAGTTAACTGTTCATATTGTTGTGTTAGATTATTTATTCTGTCATTTGGTACGGATTCCTCGATTCTCTCAAATATTTCTTTCTTATCGTGTGCACGTTGTAAATTTAACTCTGAAAATTTTTGTACTATCACGCGATCTCTTTCTTCCTGTTCTCTATCCTGTTCCCTTTGTCTAATCTCTACTACAATTAATCTATTATTGTGAGAATTCAAAATCGGTTGTACTTCTTCTCTGATTTCTTTCTTTAACTCATCTTTCATATTTTTGAAACATGTCCCTATTCGTGAGTCTAACCGTGTTTCCAGTGTTTCCATCTCAGTTCTGATTGTTACTATTTGTGAGTCCAACCGTGTTTCCATTGGTGCCATATCAGTTTTTAATTCAGATCCCAAAGTTCCCATCTCGGTTTTAATTGTTCCTATCTCTGTTTTTAATTCAGATCCAAACCGTGTTTCCATTGTTCCCATTTGTGATCCCAGTGAGTCTAACCGTTTTTCCATTGTTCCCATTTGTGATCCCAAATTTAATATTGCACTCATCAACTGCTCCATGTTAACTGTTTCAAAATTCTTTTCGCCCCTAACATTTCCCGCAAAACCAGCTTCCTTCGTCATACACTCCTGGAAATGGAAAAAAGAACACATTGACACCGGTGTGTCAGACCCACCATACTTGCTCCGGACACTGCGAGAGGGCTGTACAAGCAATGATCACACGCACGGCACAGTGGACACACCAGGAACCGCGGTGTTGGCCGTCGAATGGCGCTAGCTGCGCAGCAATTGTGCACCGCCGCCGTCAGTGTCAGCCAGTTTGCCGTGACATACGGAGCTCCATCGCAGTCTTTAACACTGGTAGCATGCCGCGACAGCGTGGACGTGAACCGTATGTGCAGTTGACGGACTTTGAGCGAGGGCGTATAGTGGGCATGCGGGAGGCCGGGTGGACGTACCGCCGAATTGCTCAACACGTGGGGCGTGAGGTCTCCACAGTACATCGATGTTGTCGCCAGTGGTCGGCGGAAGGTGCACGTGCCCGTCGACCTGGGACCGGACCGCAGCGACGCACGGATGCACGCCAAGACCGTAGGATCCTACACAGTGCCGTAGGGGACCGCACCGCCACTTCCCAGCAAATTAGGGACACTGTTGCTCCTGGGGTATCGGCGAGGACCATTCGCAACCGTCTCCATGAAGCTGGGCTACGGTCCCGCACACCGTTAGGCCGTCTTCCGCTCACGCCCCAACATCGTGCAGCCCGCCTCCGGTGGTGTCGCGACAGGCGTGAATGGAGGGACGAATGGAGACGTGTCGTCTTCAGCGATGAGAGTCGCTTCTGCCTTGGTGCCAATGATGGTCGTATGCGTGTTTGGCGCCGTGCAGGTGAGCGCCACAATCAGGACTGCATACGACCGAGGCACACAGGGCCAACACCCGGCATCATGGTGTGGGGAGCGATCTCCTACACTGGCCGTACACCACTGGTGATTGTCGAGGGGACACTGAATAGTGCACGGTACATCCAAACCGTCATCGAACCCATCGTTCTACCATTCCTAGACCGGCAAGGGAACTTGCTGTTCCAACAGGACAATGCACGTCCGCATGTATCCCGTGCCACCCAACGTGCTCTAGAAGGTGTAAGTCAACTACCCTGGCCAGCAAGATCTCCGGATCTGTCCCCCATTGAGCATGTTTGGGACTGGATGAAGCGTCGTCTCACGCGGTCTGCACGTCCAGCACGAACGCTGGTCCAACTGAGGCGCCAGGTGGAAATGGCATGGCAAGCCGTTCCACAAGACTACATCCAGCATCTCTACGATCGTCTCCATGGGAGAATAGCAGCCTGCATTGCTGCGAAAGGTGGATATACACTGTACTAGTGCCGACATTGTGCATGCTCTGTTGCCTGTGTCTATGTGCCTGTGGTTCTGTCAGTGTGATCATGTGATGTATCTGACCCCAGGAATGTGTCAATAAAGTTTCCCCTTCCTGGGACAATGAATTCACGGTGTTCTTATTTCAATTTCCAGGAGTGTAGCTGTAAAGCTATTTGTGTTCGATACTATTTCAGAATCTTCTATCGTTAATCTCGTATTCTGTGAATTTTCTGATTGAGAAAAATTTTGAAATGGTTCCGGACTGTCTTCCCGACTTATTAAATTGTTTTCAACTCCATTATTCATCATACTGTTGTCCTGTGTTGGCGAGTTCGCCATGTCAACAATTTCGTCATTCTCACTATTCATCATTTTCGCCTTTTTCATCGACCGCGTAATCATTTACAAAACATAAAAAATTCGTCACTGTACGAAAATTACACACAATGACTCTTTATCTCCAACAATACCATTTACATGAAATGTTTCCCTCAAACACGATTAATCGAACAATTGAAATAATTGCACTAAATTGTCAAACGCGTATACAAGACAACAAATCAAATTCTGAGAAAAAATACCATTAGAAGAATGACAATTACCAAATCTACACATGCAAAATAGACTACAATTACTAAACTACAAATTACTACAACAATACTACTGTCTACTATTTTTACAGTCAGAAGATTCCAAGGGACGATCCGAAGCAGCGGTCGCCACGTGCATGGGGGCTTAATTACATAAAATGCAAATATTTTTAGTTTTTTTGTAGCTGTATGTCCGATTACACTGTTTCGTAAACGGTTGGCCCTGACTAGTATTATTACGCTATCTAACTGCAAAGAACAACAACAAAGAATGAAATGAAAATTTTCGTTAACACAATTAATTAAGTCCCCAGCAACTATAAAACCTACAAAACCAAAGCACAAATGTAACTGTTCTGTATGTGGAAGTATGACTCAACGCACATCTGGCACGGTTCTTCTTCAACAAGACAAGAATTTTTAAATACCAATTTTACTGACGTGATAAAAGAAAGTTACAAATACTATAATTGCGTAAGGAAAGCAGAATTAAACCCTAATACAAGAACACACGCCAGATGCTTTGTTGACTGAACCTGTAATAACGCATTATTTAGGACACTGAAATAATGAGAAAAAAAGGAAACGGAGTTTACCTCATTTATATTGATGAAAATCACTCTAATCCTTACAATATATCTCTACACCGATTCTCTACTACCACATCTCAACAAGACTCTTCAGTATCACATCTCAGCAAGCACTGCCTAATAGCACATCTCAACAAACACTCTCTGCTACGAGTTCTTAACAGGCACTGACTACTACGAGCTCTCTACAAGCACTGACTTCTACGAGCTCTCTCCAAGCACTGTGTAGGCGGCTTAATAATACTCTTTGGCGCAATCTCTGGCGCAGTGGCTCAGTGTAGCCACCTTTCAATAGGTAACTATTTTCTTTTAAAAATACCACTGCAATGACGTAAATATTAACCTACCAACAAGAGGTAAACAATAGCTACTCAGTATAAATGAGGATTCCGCAGCTTTCATCAAATTGGCGGCCTTCTTTCTAAATTAATTGATTAAATTTAACTGCTATAAGCAAGAACAGTATTAAGCAGTGTAGTGGTAATTTATTGTCAATGTAATTTGCAGATTAAGATTCTGTAATGATTTATTTGTACACGCACCGTCATAAAAAGAGTTGCACCCATCAAAACAAAGCGGATTGCAATCATTGCAGGAAAGCAAGTGAATGGTACCACACGTACTAAATGATTACAGTTTCAGTGTGGAAGTACCAACAAGTGTTCTGCTACACGCTAGAAAATGTGCGTGTTAGTATGGCGTCGCCCACAGTGATTGTGAACGCAAGTGTCGAAACGTCGCAGGCATGGAAGTGTACTGGTCTTGTAAGTAATCCTGTGACATTCCGTCTCATACCGCTTGCACCTGACCTCGCAGGTCTTGCAGACTGGTGGGTTGAGGTGGAGTTCTGGTAGCACACTCCATGACGTCTCACTTATTCTCGATTGTGGAGGCCACGGCAGAGTATTTACAGCTGCACGCCCGCCTGATGGCAGCGGTATGAAGACGAGAGTTGTCCTGTTGAAATAGGGCACGGGCGTGGGCGATCACCAACAGCAGAGCTACTGCTTGAAGACCTCCTCCATAAGCCATAAAGAAGCCCTTTAGGAACACTAACGGTGAATGGGCACCACAGGGTAATGCTCCGCACACCATCCCACCAGGCTGGTGGGACGTCTGATGGAGGACCACAAACCGCTCTCCATGGCGGACATGAGGAGTGAGCCACTCATCGAAATGTCGCCGTTTTATAATACTGCCATCTGGCTGGAAGCTCGAGAGCTTTCCATCAATTATATACGCCGGGAAAGTCTGTTCACGTATTTCTACTGACACTTTGAATACAATTGAAAACGATCCTAACTTTTTCGAAAGAGTGATAACATGTAACGAATCTTGGTTTTTCAAATGCGATCCATGCATTGGAAGGACCAGCTTCTCCGAGAGCGAAAAAAAAGCTCGAATGGTCAAATCAAGATTCAAAGCAATAATGATTTCTTTTTTTATATTCATGGAATTGTGTACCTTCAGCAGGTTCCTGAAGGTCAAACTTTTAATCAACATTACTACCTTGAGGTTCTTGATCAGTTTCATGAGAAAATACATAAATAGCGACCCAAATTATGAAAGAGCAAGTCACGGGGCGCTGCATCAAAACAATGCTCCAGCTCGTTCCTCACGTCTATTATGAGCATCCCACGGCTAAGCCATCCACCTTACTGGCCTGAACTAGAACCGTGTGACTTTTATTTGCTCCCCAAGGTCAAATCTGCATTAGAAGGAACAAAACTTCAGTTCACTGAACCAGTGAAAGAAAAAGCGGTACGCGTCAACGAGGAGTTCACAGCGGAAGACTTTCAGCACTGTTTCCATCATTGGGAAATTTGCATGGATCGTTGCAGCTATAGGTGAGGGAAATATATTTATGGTAACAATAACTAAATATGAATGTCTTCGAAATAAAATATCTTACAGCAACAGTCTCGCTATTGTATAGCCATATCTTAGAGAAGGCAGGACAACCCACCAGCTAGTCCCTATCGTTGCCATCGGATCTGCTCGAGCGACAATCCTTCACTGCTCCCTCATTGTGACGCTTGTCGGACATCCAGATTCTACATGGCGTGTATCCGTGCCTTCCAGTATGCGTTGCCACCAACTACGAGCAATCATTCTCTGTTGGTACACTGTGGACGTGGGACAGCGGCTGGTCAAATATTTAACAAAGGAATTCGCCAAAGAACCGCGTAAATTGAGAACTTATTTTATTTTATTTTCGCTACCAGTTTCGGCAAATCAATATTCCATCTTCAGGCCCTGTATGCACTTCTCAAAAATTATCGATATAGGCATACTTGGGCCATCTTCTTCTGAATGTCGTGAATTCTCAAATGGTTCCTTCGTAGACTTGACTGCAACTAAATTTGCACCCAAGTCTTCGAAGGAAGCACTTGAGAATTCACGAAGCACCTAGAAGTGAACTAGTCGAGCTGGGGAGTTTACCGTGAAATGTATCGCCGGGGCGTATTGCGTGCTCAGGAGATAACTTCTTATCGCTACTCGCTGTTGTATTGGCCGGCACAGCCGTTTGGGACCCTCTTACGTCAGCAGATGCGCACTACATCACGACTCGATCCGTCCTCCTCGAGTGTGTGGCCGCCCGTACAAAAGTAATCGTTGGTATAGTTGATGGTGAGCAGCAACCCCGCCCAGTTTGTTGTGGATCGGCTGGGTCCTTGGTGCAGCTCTTTTTATGACAATGAGTGTATTTTATTACTGTAGCTCTTGACTCGTTCAGTATCCCTACAGTTTCTCCTTCTTGTTGGGGTGTACGGAACACAATGAATGAATCACCCAAACTTCTTTGGAGCATTCGTAACGTTACCTTTCTCTTTTGCGAACGCTGACCAACCAAAACGATATGTATATATTCAAAGTCTTCGGACCAGTCACATATTTGAGAATATACTGGATGTTTGGATATTTGTTGCAGTGCAACACAATATCGAGCGTTATCCGATATAAGACCTGCCTATTGAAATACATACTTAGTTCAGTGTGAAAAGGGCGAGCGGAGTTTCACATGAGAACGATTCCCAAACCTGAGCTGGTTTATGGACAACAAATTTTTTAACTCTCTAGGAAACTCATTTTATTGTAGACAGGTTGTGTTCAAGGACCGTGCAGCATGTTGACGTAAGGGATTCTGGTTTATAATTTTGCTCATCCGTTGTTTTTCCTTCTTATTTTTGCGAGCGCTCACTGTGTTTTAGGCACTTGGGTCTGCTTAGAGTGTGTGAGAAATTCGTGAGAAATCCAGACTGAGAAAGGGACCAATATTGTAGGGTGGCTTCTGTGAATCCAGATTGGAATTCCGTGAAGGCCAGGTGGATTATTCGTTTCTTTCTGTTTCACCAGGAACGTTTATGAAACTTTATGGAATTGATGAAGAGTTTATTACGCTGCTCGCTAATTTCGTATTCCACTGTAGAGTAGTTATCAGTTAGTGAACGTACTTGTACACCCTCAAAACATTATTTCCGAAAATATTCTATGTGATGTGTGGTTCCGACGCTTATTACACTCGTTGACCTGTTAATATGTGAAAATACTTCCCGTTCGACACCTAATTAATTTTAGCAGAACCGTCCAATACTCATCGCTCTTTACGTAGAACTCGTGAGGCATAATTGGCTGGCGACCGCGGGGAAAATGCGGAGTACAGAGTGAATAATAGGGTTGTTGACGGTATCAATTATTTGGCCACTTTTTATTTTCCTGTTATCTTTGACTGCCTGTGAATTTACATTTCACAAAATAAATTCCACCATCAGCATGGCAATTATTTTAATTTGCGATCGCCCGACAAAACTGTGTAAACGCTTCTCAGTTACAGCTAGGGTTGCTGCAATCGAAGACAGGGCAAGCAAGAGGAGGATGCCTGCGGCTGATAGCGTGTTGACGGCAGCGAGGTTATCAAAGACGAAGCAATTAATTAATTAATTCACACATCGTCTTTCACAAATGCCACCGTGAAGGAGAACCTTTAGTGATGCAGAACCGCTTATACTACTCAGCCGCTGCTTCAACTGATAGTGAGCACTAAGCTGTTAAGAGCTGTGTAGGAAAACTACTACTGTCTGAATAGTCTCTCATATTAGAGTTTGTCCCGCAGTAGAAGGCCCTCTGCTTTTTATAATCTGACAAATTTATTCCATATTCAATTTGTTGCCTCATGCTAGCGCCGGCGTTAGGAGAGAGTGTGAGGGATGGGGCCCGCTATGTGGTACAAAAGTACCCTTGCTTGGGTGCCCAACTCAATAGTTATAAAATCTGTACTTATGATTTTCACCAAAAGGCCTGAGCGCTGGAGGTCCTCACTGAACCTGATGGGCTATTTTTTTAAAAATTACTCATATATAACTAGTGGTTTAATTAGTGCAAAAACTATTGTTTTGTTTATGAAGCATATCCAACACATCAGACAATGTGCAGTAAAAAATAAGTGCAAGTGTTGCAATATTATTTTTGTGAACGCAGCACCGTGCAAGTTATTTGCTGATGTCTTAACAGATCTTCTATTATCCGACCCCTCCTCTTGTCAGTGTTTTCGGTATATTTCTCTCCTCGCCGATTCTGCAGAGAACATCCTCATTCCTTACCTCATCAGCCCACATGACTTTCAACATTCTCCTCTAGCACCACATCTCAAACTCTTCGATTCTCCTCTGTTCCGGTTTTCCCATAGTCCATGATTCACTACCAGACAATGCTGTCGTCCGAACGTACATTCTCAGAAATTTCTGCCTCAAATTAAGGCCTGTGTTTGATACCAGTAGACTTGTCTTGGTCAGGAATGCCCTTTTTGCAGGTGCCAATCTACTTTTTACGTCCTCCTTGCTCCGCCTATCGTGGATTATTTTGCTACCCTGGTGGTAGAATTCCTTGACTTCCTTTGGTTTGTGATCCTCAATTTTGATGTTAAGTTTCTCTCTGCTCTCATTTCTGCTACTTATGGAAATGGAAATGTAGTGTGGATAGGGCCTCCCGTAGGGTGACTGGTCACCTGGTGCAAGTCTTTCGTGTTGACGCCACTTCGGCGACTTGCGTGCCGATGGGGATGAGATGATGATGATCAGGACAACACAACGCCCAATCCCTGAGCGGAGAAAATCTCCAACCCAGCCAGGAATCGAACCTGGGCCTCTTGGTATGACAGTTTGTCGTGCTGACCACTCATCTATCTGGGCGGACTCTGCTACTCATTATTGCTTTAGTCTTTCTCCGACTTACTCTAAGTCCATATTCTGTACCTATTAGACTGTCCATTCCATTCACCAGATTCTGTAGCTCTTCTTAACTTTCACTGAGGATAGAAATGCCATCAGTGAATGTTATCGTTGATATCTTTCACCTTGAATTTTAATCACAATCTTGAACCTTTCCTTTACTTCCGTCTTTGCTTCTTCGACATACAGATTGAACAGTAGGGGCGAAACACTACATCCCTGCCTTATACCCTATTTAATCAGAGCAATTCGTTCTTCGTCTTTCAGTCTTATTGTTCTCTCTTTGTTCTTGTACGTATTGCATGTTAGCCGTCTTTCCCTACAGCGTACATCTATTTTTCTCACAATTTCGAACATGTTGAACCATTTTACATTGTCGAAAGCTTTTCCCTCAATCTTGCTTCCATTATCATCCATAACGTCAGAACTGCCTCTCTAGTGCCTTTACCTTTCCTAAAACCAAACTGCTCATCATCCAAGAGACCCTCAGTTTTCTTTTCAATTCTTCTGTATATTATTCTTGTCTGCAACTTGGATGCATATGCTGTTAAGCTGATGGTGCGATAATTATAGCGCCAGTCGGCTCTTGCTATCTTAGGAACAGTGTGGATGAAGTTCTTTCGAAAGTCTGATGATATATAGGCAGTCTCATATATTCTACATACCAACGTGAGTAGTCGTTTTGATGCCACTTCACCCAATGATTTTAGAAATTTAGAAATATACCTAGGAAATGGTGCTTGTATGGAAAGCTACTATCATTGTATGGAGAAATTAAAAATTAAAGAGATATTGTAACACTAAAACTACTCTCAGTAGCCATAGAAGATGTTTCAGATCTTTAGATTGGGAAAACGAAGAATGAACATGCGTTAAAGTTGCATGTTTGAACCACGCTCATTTTGCTACTGACTTCATAATGAATACATCAAGCGCAAATAAAATTCAATGGTGAATGGATGAACTTAATATAGCAAGTTAGAATGTAGGCCTAAAACAATTACAATAAGACGAATGTAACCATTCACCAAAACATATAAAAATAGTACCAAATAGCGATGAAGCAATGGAATAAGTGAGGAATTGTTGAATTTAGGGCAGTTGACTATAAAGACTGGCTCAGTTGCAAAAGAAGCAAAGAGTAAGTGCAGAAATGTGTGTGTTTTGTAAATTAGTTTTTTCTCAATACTAAGCTTCCTATGTGTCTGAAAAGGATACCTTATAAACAATGTGTGTCATCCGTTTCGGCTTGTGGCAGACAGAATTTCTGTGCGGAAACATTCCCAAACTGAGGGTTCCTCAGGAAACACTGGGGGTTTGCATGGTGAAAAATAATAGGGGGTACAGAAGAGGAAATAAATGGATCAAGGAACGAGGTGCGTGATATACGAAGCCAGCCAAAGGCAGGGTGCGAAATGAATCAAGGACGATCTTTGATGGGTTCCAAGTAACGATAACCGAATAAAAAAATGGGCAACGGAAATTAGAGAACGTGTTGGAACAACATGGATGCATATAGCTGAAGATCGAAATACATGGAAAATATAGGAGATCTTCATCCAGCAGTGGAGGCCAAATATGTGATGCTGATGACGACGATGAGGATGACAATGATAGCGATCATGGCAATAACGATGGCGATGAAGATGATGATGACTGACCAAAAGTAATACAGATGATCTCATGTGGAGCTCCTGAATTCCAGTCACCCCCAGTGTTTCGGCATTCTGTTTCACATAATTTATGTACACAATAAAACCTTTGATAGTCAAGGCTGAGATTTATGAATCTTCTATTTGAAAAACAAAAGAGATTACAAGAACCAAGTAAAATCTGGGCAAATGAGCTACGCAACTCGTCGATTTACTGGTAACTTTGTACATACCAAATTCAGACAAGATCTACCAGATGCATTAAGTGGAGACAGTCCTATAAAAAAGTGAAACTTTCTGTGCAGGTTTCTGATATTTCAACATTATTATACGGTTATGAATTACTTGTTTGCAAACAGGCATCAGATTTTTAAAACTAGATAAATACTAATGAAATAAATTTCGCACTTGATTTCGTGTTTTTTGGACATTTGTGGTAAGGTGTTATGGGACCAAACTGCTTAGGTCATCGGTCCCTAAGCTCACGCACTACATAATCTAACTTAAACTAACTTACGCGAGGGAGGACTCGAACCTCCAATGGCAGGGGGGAGGGGGGGGGGGGCAGGAGCTGCGTGGACGTGACAAGTCGCCCTAGACCGTGCGGCTACCCCGCGCGGCTGCGTTTTAATTATTATTATTATTATTATTAGAATGAAATTTTCACTCTACAGCGGAGTGTGCGCTGATATGCAACTTCCTGGCAGATTAAAACTGCGTGCTGGGCCGGGACTCGAACTCGGGACCTTTGCCTTTCGTGGGCAAGTGCTCTACCACTGAGCTACCCAAGCACGACTCACGCCGCGTCCTCACAGCTTCAATTCCACCAGTACCTCGTCACCTACCTTCCAAACTTCACAGAAGCTCTCCTGCGTGTCTCGGCCCCGCACACAGTTTTAATCTGCCAGGAAGTTTCATATCAGCGCACACTCCGCTGTAGAGTGAAAATTTCATTCTAGAAACATCCCCCAGGCTGTGGCTAAGCCATGTCTCCGCAATATCCTTTCTTCCAGGAGTGCTAGTTCTGTAAGGTTCGCAGGAGAGCTTCTGTGAAGTTTGGAAGGTAGGAGACGAGGTACTGGCGGAACTGAACCTGTGAGGACGGGGCGTGAGTCGTGCTTGGGTAGCTCATTTGGTAGAGCACTTGTCCGCGAAAGGCAAAGTTCCCGAGTTTCACTCTCGGCCCAGCACACAGTTTTAATCTGCCAGAAAGTTTCATTATTATTATTATTAAGAGCAACAGAACACTGCAGATACATAGGACACAACTAATAGTAATATAAACATAAATATGAGGATCTTCTGCACCTGAGGTAACAAGTTTTCCAGCCATCAATAGCAGGTACAGTTCAGCTAGCCAGCTTACCATCACCAAAATGTCTGGGTACTGCGTTTCAATACGGGACGTTGCTCCCTTTTTTTGCTGCGAAAGAATGAAAAATTAGAGTTCAAAGCATCATCTGTTAGGTTTGCAGTGTTCAAGGAAAAACTGAAAGTGCTTTTGTATCATTTTCACTCTAATAAATTTTTAGAATAGATGGTCGCAAAATTATTGCAAAAAAAATCAGTGAATAACATCAGTATTCACAACCAAATCGATTTATGGCCAGGACTACTCTAAAAATATAGTTTCTTACATTAACTATAAAAGGTAATCCGAACAATAACATGGCCATAATTTGAATTTAACTCTAATATTTTGTCATTACAAGGGAAAAGACTTGGATATATTACACAGCAATAATGACATAATAATAACAAGAAATTGAAGCTAATAAATATCATAGTTTTACTACTAAAAGTTAATACAACTTAATCCAATATTGGTCCTTGTTGTCATTAATGTTTTTAACGAATCATATTTTGCTGTCACAGCTCTTCTCTCTATTTGCTGAAAGCAACAGATAGTGCACCACTAGTTAGTCATATTTAATTTCTGATACAATCATAAAAACTTAGACATCTTTTGAAAGGATATAGTGAGTCTGTCTTTGTCCTAAACTGATCATTGTGAGATAGCTACTTTCAGATTCAGACTCAAAATGTTAGAGATATCATGCTATGATGTGCAACTTCTCACTACTGCATGAGAATTATGTATTTCATCAGCAAAAATACTTTTTAAACTTTAGATAGTGGTTATAATATGAAATTATATAAAATCTGTGCTTATACAATATTTATTTCTTGTTTATGTAATATATGATGAAACTTACTTGTATTAGCCACAGACACTCACCAGTCTCATTTCAATTTTTTTCTCTGTTGTAGGGAATTTCTCAGAAAAATCGTATTTCAATTTAATTCCAAACTTGTTCTTATTGTCTATCAGTAGTTTTAATCCACTAGAGGTGATGTGAATGTCTTAAATACTATAAGGTTTTCCAGTTTTGAAGATAAAAAGAGGTTAGGATATGAGTAGTAGATATCTTTTTTGATCCAGTACTATAACAATAAAATTTTTTTCAAATGTCAAATACTTTCCAAGTATTTCAGAGCAGGTATCTACAAAAAATGTCATAATTTGTAACTGTTGTTAGTTGATCAAGTTGCTTAAACAACTTTCTGTTTAAAAGTTGAAAATATAGACCTGACTTAAGACTCATAACAAGTTTCCTAGGACACTGTTACATGTTAGTGATTGAATGCAAGTATGCAAAGGGAAAGTTTCTGGATTTTAATCGGAAATCCAGCAGTCAAACCCAGTAAATTGTTTTTCAACTTGAATATATAACAATATCCATACATACAAATGTGATTCTGAATTCTAGTACAGATCAATAGGCACATAAAAACATTTTAAAGATTCTGTTTTAAATATTACTTTTCCTTATATGCAACTATTGTGAAAGTTACAGAGCATCTTGCACACAATTATCCTGACTATTGTTGCATCATGTATAACTTACACAGAACAAGTAAATTAATTGACTGAAAATTTGGTTTATTTTTCCTTCTGTTACTGAATATCAAATTATAGCAAAGTAAAATTATTTCCACTGAACTGAAATAAGCTGAGATAAGGTTTGTGCACAGGAAGATTGATAATGGATCAGGCTAGATTACATTAGGAATCATTGTGCTCAGCGAGTCTGAAATGATTATAATGAGGGAATAACGAAGTCAATCACACATCAATCTATATTTTATTGGAGACTTAGCTAGATTTTAGGTACAGTATAGTCATAATCAGTGCTTTAGTAGCGAGTCAAATGTACCCATAAAGCTTGTATTCGCACATGGTGTTAAAACTGCTTTAAACTTTCCATAGCTCAATTCTGTGTGCATTGACTATGGACAGTTTAATGTCCTTCTGACAACATGTTCTTATAAAAGCTTTCTGGACCTATATGACATGCTACTAAATGCACTGATGATGGCTATACTGCAGCTGAAATCTAACTAGATGTACAATAAAATGGTGGTTGATATGTGACTGTTTGATGTGTTCATTCCTGATTTAATAGTGGATGTTGTGTCAAACCCCTTGGTACACCATTAGTGAATGACACCTATTAGGAATACAAACTGTCATCCTAATATTGGAAGTCACCTAGAAGGACTTTTGGCGTCTTGTTACTTTAGTATGAAATAAAGCAGATAATATTTTTACCTTTACTGCTATAAAATTTAGGTTGTGGTAAGTATGAATGCAGTCAAATGTCTTACACATATCCAAGAACGAAATGGAAATATTTTTTATACAAAAATGGTTTTGATAATTTGCTTTTAGTCTTATCAGCTCAGCTTTTCATATACTACTTCTTATCTTAATTTTCTATGAATTAATTGACCTAATACTATACTGACTGAAAATATTTGTGATATTACACCTCATATACAAGGAAAATCTTTTTATTGTGAACTGACTGCAGTAATTTCATTTGTTATGCTAAGGATGTCATTACAAATACTAACTGAAAATATTTACGATATTAGAATTCACTTATACCAAAAATATTTTTATTGTTAACTGATGGCTCTAATTTCATTTATTATGGTAATTGTATCATAACAAATACTTCCAGTGTGTGTCATTTCATGTGTCATTCCTTTGTTTCCTCAAATAATCAAATCTCATTTAGCTTTACTAATTTCACTGTGGACCATCACATGAATACTTAATTGTTTTCTCAGAATTATTAATTTTAGACAGAATATTTTCGATTTTAATATCGTATGCGTATTTTCATAATCATTCTGTGCAGCTCTCTTCCCTCACAATGTTGTATATTAATGGCCTTTGTTTTTCATCTTACTATTGAAACACGTATGTTGTGTGGCGGCGATGGCGAGGCATTGCAGAGTCTCTGACCAGAGAGCTATTTGTCGTTCCTAGTCTGCGCTTGACCGCGCGAGAGTTCAGTTCTGTGGCAGTCGAGTTACGAGACAGTTCAGTTGCGGGTTAGCAGTTGTGTGTGAGCAGTCGGCGGGCGTCGACATGGCACTCTGGTCAAGATTCAGGACGAGGTATATTATTTTTTTTTATAAGGTAATGAAGCAGCATTGCGCTCAGCTAATAATGTAAATTAACTGTAACTAATTTGTGCAAGAATCGCCCCAATAATAATTTTGTTTTCAAAGCAATTTTTTAACAAAGAATTCTTTAATGAAAGAAATATTTCCCTTGCTATTCCTTAAAGAAAAGTTTCCCTTAAATTCAAAATTTTTGCAATGAATTTCCTCCAAGCTATGGCGAAAAATAAGAGCAGATGCAGTTTTACTAAGGTAAGAATTACAGTTTAATTAGTGAACAGGGCCTAAGATCGACATTTCGGTCTATTTGTGTTTTCATTGTCACTGAGATTTTATTATCACTGAATTGACTTTCATTTTTTGGGAGGAACTTATACTTGGGTCAGATAGCTAGTTTTCATTTAATTGTCATTGTCAATAAATTTAATTGTGGGGAGGTTACACTTGGCTCCATTTCTATTAAATATTGTCTTTAAAATTTTGTGGGGAGGTTACACTTGGCGACATCCAGTCCAGGATCGTATTTCGTTGAGAATCTTCTGAAACGTAGCCAGATATCTGCTCTTATTTGCTTAAATATAATTAGCATTTGGCGCAACGCTTTTACTAATTTTATGACTTTCTTTCCTCAGATCATTGACAGTTCGTTGCTCTGTTGTATTTGTGTGTTGCTTTTGCATTGTGCTTATTTGTTTTGTGAATAATTTTGACTACTGTAAAAATGCCGCGAAAGACTGTGAATAGTGTATCGTGAGGTATTATGAACGAAATTACCGATTTAAACAACGTGACCGATAGTAATAGTGACGCGCAATGTAATGATGACAATCCTGCGTTCACTGACAATTAGTGCGTTCCAACCACTCATGATGATTTTTGTCTTAATGATGAACAAACGAGCTCGGTTATGTCGTCTGTTGATTTGACGACAATCGATGACGCCGGACGCTCTATTGTAATGAGCGCCGCCCAGCTTAACACGCCCGGTTTGGAAAATTCAACAGACGAACAGACAAATTTGTCTAATGAAGATGAACAGGATACACAAAATAGGACGGATTTATTTAATTCCGAAATAGTGTCTGACAGTGTACGTCCGAGTGATAAACGTTTTTGTAAATTACAGAATGACCAAATGGTCACACAAAACGAGACAATTCCAGATCCAGCATTAATTAGCACAGAGAATAGAAATGCTAATTTTGTATAGGATCCAATTATGGCATTTTTGCTACAAAATTTCAAACAACTTAGTGAACAGAACTAACAGTTAAATAAAAAAGTAGACAACAATTCTAGGCAGTTTAATGAAAAATTAGACAATAATAATGAAAAACAAGACAAGCTAAATGAAAAATTAGACAACAATTCTAGACAGCTTAGTGAACAGATCAAACAGCTTAATGAAAAACATGACAGCCTTAATGAAAAATTAGACAACAATTCTAGACAGCTTAGCGAGCAGATTACAGCCGTTGCCGCGCAGTGTCATGATACTAAGGAACAGTTACGCGAGGAAATAGAGGGTTGTTCAAGAAAAAGTAGCGAAGAAATTAGGTCTGTTGCGCAAGAATTAAGGGAAATGCAAACAGCTACAACAGAAACACTTAGAGACGAAATTAGCGGAGTCGCTAAACAATGCTCTGAAAAGGCTACACAATTACGCGACGAGTTTAAAGCAACGACAGCAGAACTTTCGCACACGATGGATGAAAAGATTGACGCGAAATTCGACCAACAGAACTCTCAAATTAACGAACGTCTTAGTCTTCACATACAAAACAGTGATACGCGTTTCCGCAAATTCATACAGGATCAAAATAAAGTAAAACGACAAGTAGTGGAAACAATCACAGCACAGAGACAGGAAGACAAACGTAAAATATTTGCGAAGGCAAAAACATATGTAGACAACAATATTGCTACGGTATCGGACAAAATTAATACCATCGAACAGTTCAACGCGGAATTACATGATGAGATTTCTGACCTTAAATCAAAAACAGATACGCACACAGCAGATATTCAGATAGTGACAGACAGATTCGAACAATTAGAACCAACACAGGATTCCGATGTAATTCAAACTGACGTTAAAAAACTGAACGAAACTACACGTAAGTTGCAAAAACAGATTAATGCCTCTGATTCTAAAACCGATGATCAGGTAAAAATACTGACTGAAAAATGTAATGAATTGGCCAGTCATATTGACGTTATTGAAAGTAATAATGACAACAAATCAGACGATACTTCACCGGTTTCGTTTAACCAAACACCTGAATTTCAAAATTTACAGCAGACAATTAATGAGATCGATTCGTCTAATAACACGTTGCGTAGAAAGTTGTCAAGTTTACAACAAGAAGTAACAGAGATGAAAAGTATTTCAGTTAATAACACATCACAACAGACGCCACTTTTCGAACATTTGTCAGTGTCACGCAGCGCGTATAATTTAGGTAATCTACAGAGAGTACGGGACTTAGATTCCGAACAACCACAGTTCAACAGATTCTCTTACAATCCTGAACCTGTTCCATCACACAGAGACGATAATTTCGATTACAAACATTTTCTGTCAGTAAGAAAATTTAAAGTGTTTAAGAATGACAGAACACAGATTCACCCACTAGATTGGATTCAACAATTTAGCTTTGCTTTTCCACCGACTTGGCCTGTAACACATAAACTTGAGTTTATTTGCAGTTTTTTGGAAGGCGAACCGGCAACTCGTATGAGACCGATCGCGAGACAATGTTATTCAGTAGAAGAATTTCAGAATGCCTGTCTGTCTGCGTACTGGTCGAAGACGACACAGCGCGGAATTAAAGATCAATTAATTAGTTTACCAAATTATGAGAACTCCAATTTTTCCACTGTCACGCAATTTTTTGAGCATATGGTCCAACAAAACCAGTACTTAAGTGAGCCTTATAGTGAATCTGCACTCATTCAATTATGCATTTCTAAATTGCCACGATCATTTAGAGTGTCACTTCTAACGGGTCAGCAAAAAGAAAACATTTCGGCATTCAGAGATCTGTTACAGCTCTTGGAAGTACAACAATCTGATTATTCTTTTGTAAATAAAAATTTTTCTTATAATAACCAAGGTCAGCAAACTTACAGTAATTACGGTCAACCACGTAGTTTCAATAGCAAAAGTAACAGACGCTTTTGGAACGACAACCATCAGAACTTTGATAGCAGGCAAAATTTTAATTATCTGTATCGTCAAAATTTTGAGCAACAGGAATCACATTTTGGTAACAATAGACGTTTTCCACCACAACAGCATGAAAGTCAGCCGGTTGGAACACATAAACAACAATGTAATGCGCAAGGTCAACCTAACTTTAATGTTTCGCCACATGCACGTATAGTCCCAGATCCAACAAATAGTAACGCACGGCAGCAAAGGAACAACTACGTACAGAAAACGCAGTATTTCAATTCCTATCGCAATGCACCGTATAGGAATGACTATCACGACAGACGTAAAAATGATGAGCACAATTATCAGCGTACATATAATAGTAGTCGATCTTACCAACAGCAAAATCATCCGCAAGAGCATATTCTCATGAATGAACCCGACAGTAGGTATCATCCAGAGCGTAACACGTCTGGAAGAAGTAATAGAACTGTTCAAATAGTAGAAATGCCACAGCATCCTCCTGATAACAATAACACGTCAGATAGAATCTGACTAGATACTGTACAGGTCGCATCTTCCAGTAACACGAGCACTACTTTAGACACGCAGAATGTTGTTCACGAAAATGTAATTACTTTTGACGACATCAGAGACACTCTTACGCATGAAAGACCAGTTATTCAGAAAACTATTTCAAATCCTGTGATCGAAATTAAAATTGGTTCATCGAAATTTTCAGCAGTAATCGATTCCGGATCACCTATGTCAGTAATAAATGAAGAAACTTTTAACGAGTGTAACAAAGAGAATACCTATCCCACATTACCTTTAGGCAAAACGAAAGTGAAAGGAGCAGTATCGAGTAAAGGAATAGACGTTAAATTACAGACGCATTTATCATTTTGTATTGCAGGTCACACATTTCACTCAAATTTTTGGATTGTTCCTTTATTGACAACAGACGTTATTTTAGGTAATAATTTTCTGGTACAACACGACGCTGTTATTGATTTTCAAAATTCATATTTAATGTTGAAGGATGAAAATGTGCAATTGGCTTTAGAATTTCAGCACTCATTATCGGCAGAAGAAGAAACAATTAATTGTACAGAGGTCATTTCCGTATCACGTGACATAGACTGTAACCCCACATTGTTCACGGATACGTATGTACATAAATATAATACTCCAGACGAAGCTGACTACGACGTACTGCAGATGATTTCCGATAAAGTTAAACAAAACAGTGCAAATACAGACGACGAACGAACGCAGCTACACAAAATTCTTTTACAGCAAGTTCCAGTTTTTGACAACATTCCTGGTACTATGTCCGGATTTATGTACGAATTTCAAGTCAAACAGCACGATACATTTAAAGCCAAGCATTATCCCATTCCATATATCCACAGAGAACAGGTTAAAAAAGAATTGCAGGATATGCTTGATCAAGGAATTATAGAACCGGCAGTTAGTCCGTATATAAACCCACTACATATTGTTAAGAAAAAAGATGGCTCACTTCGCCTCGTACTTGATTCACGTCACATTAATGACATTATTATTAATGAAACAGATCGACCACAGACTTTAGAGGAACTTCTACAGAAATTTCATGGTACTGCTATTTATTCCACATTAGATTTGAAATCGGGATTTTGGCAAATTCAACTTCATCCGAATTGCAGAAAATACACAGCTTTTCTCTGTTTTGGCGACTGTTATCAGTTTTGTAAATTACCGTTCGGTTTAATTATTTCTTCAGCAGCTTTTATACTCCCGACAGAACTTAAAGACAGAATCACGACGTACGTAGACGACATTCTTATCGCAGAAGCTAACTGGTGTGAACACAATCTGATTCTTGAACAACTGTTGGAAACTTTTCGTGCGCAAGGACTCACAGTTAATCTCAGTAAATCACATTTTGGCAAAACTTCCATAAAATTTCT
Organism: Schistocerca americana; assembly: GCF_021461395.2. Classification (NCBI taxonomy): domain Eukaryota; kingdom Metazoa; phylum Arthropoda; class Insecta; order Orthoptera; family Acrididae; genus Schistocerca; species Schistocerca americana. Next base: position 847,823,833 of record NC_060120.1, on the reverse strand, counting down.
TGGACACGTAATTTCAGCAGAAGGCATTGCGCCTGACCCGGAAAAACTTCAAGCTCTACGTGACATTACTGTTCCTACAACGAAGAAACAATTACGCAGTTTTTTGGGCTTAATTAACTTTTTTCGTAAATTTATTCATCATTCTGCTTTAGACACACCTAGATTATGCCAATTAACAGGTAAAAACAGTATTTGGTCTTGGGATAAGCAAGCAGATTTTGAATTCATGAACCTGAAACATGCTCTGTTGGATGCACCACTTTTATCGCACCCATATCTTACCAGAAATTTTTCCATTGCTACCGATAGTTCTAACACCGCTTTAGGCGTACACATTTTTCAGGAAATTGAAGAAGATGGCTCTACAGTAATCAAAAACATTGCATTTGCAAGCCGCATTCTGTCACCTGCTGAGCGAAATTATTCCGTTACAGAACTGGAAACATTATGTGTTGTATGGGCTTTTACGAGATTTCGGCACTTTCTTTATGGAAGACACACGACCGTGTACACAGACCACAGAGCGATACAATTCTTACTTTCAGCTAAATTTACACACGACAGATTAAGTAGATGGAAACTTTATTTACAGGAATTTAATTTTACGATTGTTCACATTCCCGGCACGCAAAATGTTATAGCAGACGCACTATCGCGTTCTCTGAGCAACAATCAGCAAGACGTAGCAACCAACTTCTGCAAAGCAAATTTCAGTGTCATGTACATTCAGCAAGTTGCATTTGAAAATTTTATTTCGTCGTCATTACAGGACATAGCAAAAGAGCAAAGTAAAGACAATGTGTGGAAAGAAATTAAACACCTTTGGCAAGATAAGAATAATGTTACAATTAGACACCATTACATTGTACGCAATGACATTCTGTTTCGCCGCTCTCATCCAGACAGCAACAATTGGTTATTATGCATTCCTGACGAACTGGTTAACAAATTAATATGGTATACTCATTTAAGTTATGCACATTATGGAGCCAGAAAATGTTTTCTTATACTGAGACAGAATTGTTATTTTGCCAATATGGAAAAACGTATACGACGAGTTTTAGCGTCATGTAAAATTTGCCAGAAAGCTAAGTCAGACACCACTTCACATATTCCTCCATTATATCCCATTATACCTGTTAAATTAAGACATATGGGCGCAGTAGACATTTTTGGTCCAATTCCGAGAACTAACAGAGGTTTTTGCTACATCTTTGTCGCTGTTGAACTCACTTCAAAATTTGTTACCTTCACTCCGTTACGCAAAGCTACTGCTAAAACTGTTTCGAAAGCATTTGTAAAGCATTTTCTATTTCATGTAGGGCATGTGATGAAAGTAATTTCTGACAATGGATCACAATTTCGTTCTGCTATATGGATACGCATGTTACGAGCTAGAAACATTTCTCCGATTTATATATCCAAGTACCATGCTTCTTCGAACCCTTGTGAACGACTAATGAAAGAAATTGGTAAACTGTGTAGAATATACTGCCACAAAAGACATATTGATTGGGATACACACATACTCTCCTTCCAAGATGTAATTAATTCCATACCAAATGAATCCACTAAGCTATCTCCGTCTGTTATACTGAAAAACGTTGAACCACCAAACAAAATTAAACTTCCCTACTTGTCGTCGACTAAGACACCACGAAATAATTGACATTGCGCTGAACAACATCAAACGTGCCGCAGAGCGCCGGAGAAGACAGCAAAAACAGTTTTGTAGACGCCGAGACTTTCACATTGGGCAGAAGATGTTAGTACGTACACACTATTTATCCAGCAAATTAAAAGGTAAGTGCAGTAAATTTGAACTTCTATACGCAGGTCCATATCGGATTCGCAGTATTCCTCACCCCAATGTAGTACACGTCGAAACTCTGAGAACCAAAAAATCGAAAGGAAACCACCACTTATCCAACATGAAACCCTTTATTGAGTGAACATACTTTACGATTTATCACGCTGTAATGCTATTTGCTAATTTTTATGAACATTTATGCAATTATATTCACATGACTAATTATTGATGATTATCGTATTTTTTCTTGGCAAGTGCCCGGCAAGGTAAGGTTAGCAGGTCGCTCTTCTTGTCGTTACACATCAGACCGTGCACATTTTCCATTTTTTTGTGTGTATGATTGTTTTCCAGTTTTGTTTGTATGCACTGTGAAATAGTTAAGGTATAACACACCAGTTGATTTTGAGATTTTTTTTGCCCTATGACATCTCAAGATCGTGACTGTTTTACATTTTTTTTTTTTTTTTTTTTTTTTTTTTTTTTTTTTTTTTTTTTGCTGCTGCATTGCGATATTCTGTGTACATTTTTGCCTTTGAACACTGTATATGCTTTTGACATATTACGTTTTCTGTCATGTTATGCTGTATGCTTAATTATGTCACCATAAACCAGTCATTATTTAGTGGGTATATGATTTAAATGCAAGACATTAATCTTTGTTCATCATTTTCAGAAAGAAATAACGTGTAAAGGAAATAAATTAAACAGAAATGGGAATTTCACCTACGGAATAAACGAAAGAAGATGCAATAACTTTATGAGGAAGAGTAAATGGATCAGGATTAACAAGCATTAACAAGAATATACTATACTCATCGTAGAATAGCAGTTTTAACTAATTTTTTCTTTCAGAATAAAAGGCGATTGATGCAAGCTGTCAGACAGAACTACACATCTTAGTTTTAGTGATGAAATATGCTAGAGATAGGGAATAGTTATGTGATAAATAATGAAGTGATTTTTGCAGATGATAATGAATACTGATGAAGAGTAATGATGAAGAATATGCTACTATGAATAATGAAGTTTTTCTTTACAGGTGATGATAATAATGAAGTTAAGATAATATGGATAATGAAATTATTCTTTACAGATGAGGATGATGTTGAGGTTTATGTATTTATGCTATGTAGTAATTTAAGTATTTGTTGCAGTTTGTTTTGACAGTATGTTTTATATCGTATGGTATGATGACTGAAGGTTTTGGAAAGGACAGCTATGGAACACATTTAATATACACATTTCACTACCTGTTAATTCGAAGTTCACTACTTTTCAGCATAGTCTGCGTTTCTTCTTTCAGCTCAATAATCCAATTTGTATTTTTTTTTCCAGGAGAAGCTTTTCATGATACTTACTAAACTTGTTACTTATTATACCTGTTCTAGTACTTGCATTTTTATTTTTTACCCATTTGTGTCTATAACTTATAAATGTGATCACATATATTGCCTTGTTACATAGCCTTGCTACAGCTGACTCATGACGAATGACGTTACCTATCCTCATTTGCAGCAATAGGTCAATAGCAAATATTGTTATGCCTCAGCAATTAATTATTGATCCCAACGCAATGCATTGCTAGCACAAAAACAAAACAAAAACCACAAAAAAAAACAAAAAAAAGTATTACCAGTCCCAAATAATGCTACTAGTTTAAGAGAATTCTGAATAATACTGATCAGCTCTGAATAGTATGTCACTTCAGTGATGACTTCTTAATGATACAAAAAAAATATATAAAATAATGCTTTGTAACTGGCTAATAACTGCCACTGTTTATTGTAATGAGACTACTTATAATGCCCATGATTATTAATGCTATGACTGCAATTAACTGATTTTTAATGATGACTTCTTAATGATCTGAATAATACTGAATGATGAACAATGTTTTATACTATTCAATACTTGCTGGCCACTGAATGCCAATAATTAATATAACTAAATGAATTATGACTTTTCATATTTTGGTAACTGGCCACTGAGTGCCAATAATTAATGTCACTAAATGAATTATGTTAATAATTATGCCATTAATTAGCTCCTGTTTTCAATGATGACTTTTCATGTTCTATAACTGGCCACTGAGTGCCAATAATTAATGTCACTAAATAAATTATGTTAATAATTATGCCATTAATTAGCTCTTGTTTTCAATGATGACTTTTCATGTTTTGGTAACTGGCCAATGAGTGCCAATAACTTGTATAACTCAATGTGTTATGTTAATGCTAGACCAATAATTGACTCTTTTTTTCAATGAAGACTTCTGATGAACATTATTCTGTCATACTAAATATGTTTTGTAACTGGCCAAAGACTGCCGCTGTTTATTGTAATACGATTACCCATGATGCCAATAATTTAATTTTATGAACATTATTCTGTAATACTAAATACATGGTACAGAAATGTTCAATAACTGGGCTATGAATGCCGCAAACTACTAATGTAATTCCTAATCAAGACTAGTCTGTGACTTAATGTCCTTCACCTTCTGACCTAACTACCTGGAATTACTGTAATATCCATTTGTCTTGTCCATCCTCATGATCATAGAGCACTATATTTGGTTTTTGCACTAATTCTACGTTGGTGTGCCTTGTAAGAGCGTGGTGTTGACACGACATGCTGTCCACCACCGTGAGCGATGAAGACGTTATTATGGTCCCACTGTTTGGTGTACCTGATGTACTGCCAAAATGATAACAGGAAATATTACTACGACGTTTCAGTGTCTTGGATACGCTGATAAATACTTCTGGGAAAAGAACTGCAAATTGTCTCACTTGGTGTTGTACTTCTGTGGAAAGATATGGACTTTCAGTGCAGCTGCGTGCAACCTAAGTGCTACACCCATGACGCAATCCTTCCTATTCCTTCCCTAATTCTTGTAAAATGAAAAAGTCATATACAGTGCATGTGCACCTATGTTATGTGTTAGTATGTTTTCTACTGAACTTCAGTACCTGTGCACTTTTCTCATTTTTCAATATGATTTGTACTCATTCTGTATACTTTTTATGATTTCCTGATATGTTCATTACTTCAGTGCGTATGCACTTACGTCATTTGTTACTCATTGTATATAAATTTCGTCATTTGCTGATATGTTCTGAACTGCAGTGCATGTGCACTCATGTCACTTGTCAACATGATTTTTTGGCAATTCTGTTCTGAAAATGCTAAAGAATTTATCAGTGCGTGTGCACTTTGTTATCTATCAAATAATTTGTATATACATTTTCCTGATATGTTTTGTTCTCTTATTTTGTCTTTGTCTGAAATGTTTTGTACTCGGTGCATGTGCACCACATTTAATTTATGTACTACATTTGAATATTCTGTAAATTGTAAAAATTGATTAATTAAAGAAAAAATTTTGACGCGCTTGGCAAGTCCAAATGACTCACCATCGCTGCCAAATTTTTGCCCCCCCCCAGTGGAAGGTTATGAAACACGTATGTTGTGTGGCGGCGATGGCGAGGCATTGCAGAGTCTCTGACCAGAGAGCTATTTGTCGTTCCTAGTCTGCGCTTGACCGCGCGAGAGTTCAGTTCTGTGGCAGTCGAGTTACGAGACAGTTCAGTTGCGGGTTAGCAGTTGTGTGTGAGCAGTCGGCGGGCGTCGACATGGCACTCTGGTCAAGATTCAGGACGAGGTATATTATTTTTTTTATAAGGTAATGAAGCAGCATTGCGCTCAGCTAATAATGTAAATTAACTGTAACTAATTTGTGCAAGAATCGCCCCAATAATAATTTTGTTTTCAAAGCAATTTTTTAACAAAGAATTCTTTAATGAAAGAAATATTTCCCTTGCTATTCCTTAAAGAAAAGTTTCCCTTAAATTCAAAATTTTTGCAATGAATTTCCTCCAAGCTATGGCGAAAAATAAGAGCAGATGCAGTTTTACTAAGGTAAGAATTACAGTTTAATTAGTGAACAGGGCCTAAGATCGACATTTCGGTCTATTTGTGTTTTCATTGTCACTGAGATTTTATTATCACTGAATTGACTTTCATTTTTTGGGAGGAACTTATACTTGGGTCAGATAGCTAGTTTTCATTTAATTGTCATTGTCAATAAATTTAATTGTGGGGAGGTTACACTTGGCTCCATTTCTATTAAATATTGTCTTTAAAATTTTGTGGGGAGGTTACACTATTCATTGTTCTTGATCATCTGGACATCTATATAATCCTTAAACATTTTCTTTCTTTCATTACAACGCTGTTCTCAATAAAGAATTTCCATAATAGATGATGTAATTGATATATTTCCCCAAAGAAAATAAGAAATTGCTCGAGCATGCGATCATTTCTTCATTTTAAATATATTGTAGCGGAAGGGCAATAACCAATCATGGACAGAAACATTTCACTAAAACTTTAACCTGTTACAAATATTAAGAATGTGATAAACTACTCACCACTTTGCCCACTGTTGAATGGCAAAAACTACGTCTTAGCATCTTGAAAACTTTTTGGAATGTCAAGTTACCAGGTTACAGGCATGAGATGAGCGTTTGGCATTGGTAGGAGCTTTTATGATGAAAGTATGATGTAGGAAATGTGTCAATATAATGGAAAAAATAAAAAATACTGTTGACATTAAGCTTGAATAAAAACTGAATAAACTTGTAGCAATTCCTTACGTAAAACAAAGTTCCATTACAATATAGTAAATCATCTTGGAGATTTGTGGCATAGGTATGTGAAAAGCGAGACCGTTATGATAGTGCAATAAGACGCACTCGATAAAGGGAATAACTTACCGAGAGACCTGTAGTATAAATCATGAACGGTAGCGAGAAATGTTTTTGTGTTGAAAACAAAACTATTGGTAGAGACAATGATGCATGTGTAAGCTACACAGCCGAGTGTTATTCGTATGCTTATTCCATCTCAGCTTCTTCGGGAACATGTGAACATCCTGCGCTTTCTACATTACATGTAGAAGAATTTCTAAATTGTTATGTTTTGAAAGTAGGCGAATAACCTGATCGTACCTGAACCAAGAGATAATTTCTGTGCTGTTTCAATTGAGCTTTGTGTGTCTTGCAGCTTTCTTTTATCACCATTCCCAGTTTACAAGCGTACCTCTCTCAGTGTGCCCGTCTACTTCCCTGTCTGCCCAAATTACGTCTAGTCTCTATCTCATATTACGCCGACTATGAGCTCTCTAGTGACAGGACGCTGGGATGAAAGACTTGACGGACGAAAGGTCGAAATTTAACATTTCGTCCATGTCGGTGATGTGGAAACAGATAATCCTGTACTAAGGGTCGACGAATAAGAAGATGGACAGCGTCTGAGAATGCTGCAGCTGTGTTCTCTGACATCAGTCTATCCTGTCATCTGCCGCTGCCCTCGCCAGGACACAGATAAACGTCACACACCCATTCGCAGTTCTACACTCAAGTGAAATTGGCTGAGTACCAGGAAGAGATCAAAGGCATTACTGAGGGGATGCCGTGCATTTAATTCAGCCAGGTTCAAACGTGAGTGATTACATTTCGCTGATATCTGTGACGAGGAGGGCTGGAGACTGTTTGATCTTTCGCCTAACTGAGTAAATGCATGTCCGTGTAAATAGGGGTCTCTCCTGTCAGAGCGGTTTTGTGGGAAAACTACACACCAGCGCCTACCACAAAGTGAATCTGTACAACACAACCGACTTATTATTGTTAATATATCAGACGTTAACAGCTTTGCAGATATCTACGACAGATAACAGTATCGAATAAGGTTCCAGAAGCTGTTAGGTGTTCTATTTGAAAGAAACGTACAATGGAATTTTTCTTCCAGCTAGTATCAGGAATGTACAATGTAATAGGTGCTTTAAAGATGGATTAGTGTCGTAGGAGGTGGTTTTTATTTGTCGTGTGAGTGCGTAGCGCTAGACAGCTCTTGTATATAGCCGCACTCTGTTAAAAAAATTATACACGCTGCAATAAAGTCGGCCCACCTCGATTCGTCCCATCGTGGTTATATAGCGTGTCCATCAGTTCCGTAATTCAAAATTAGAGATGTGTATGGAAGAAAATCTCATCGTGTGGCAGCCCTCATTGTCTGTCTGGCTTTCGGGCTAGTTATCGCCACATCATTCAGTAGAACACGCTGCTCTCGCCACAATAGTAATAATAAGTAATATTCCCCCATTAACTTTGAGGAAGATCTACTAAACATACATGTATTGACACTTTAACTGACATTTATTAATCACACACAAGGCCAAACAGACAGTAAGAGCATCGCAGTTTTAATTGCTATTAAATGCACAGCAACTCGGGTAATATTTAGATTCGTGAAACTAACATGAAATGCCGTGCACATGTGAATCATACATACGTACACACACACACACACACACACACACACACACACACACACACACACACACTGTAATAGACCTCTTTAATATTGCGCATTCAATAATTTGTTCTCAGACCTGACGTTAGTCATTATTTTGAAGCGAGTTCCATCGAAGGGCATAGCCATATATTAAGATACAAAGATTTTACTTAGCTGACTGTTTGGAGGTTGGCTTGTCTTCCTTAGAGGCATTACATCTACAGACTGATCTAGTACGCCGAAAAATAACCGATGAAAGAATTGTCAAAATTGTATTTCTGAAGTTACGAAATGAAGTAAGGCATCTTAACTTTCAAATGTTCATGAAGACAGTAACTGTTCTTGAAAGAACAGATACTGTTGATGGCCTTGCAGCTTTTCCCTGAAATAAATGATGACTAACTTAAACCCTCAGCTGCCGACAGGTGTTGTTGATATACCTCGATGTGGACAGCTGAAAATGTGTGCCCCTACCGGGACTCGACCCCAGGATGTACCTTATAGGTACATTACATATGTGGAATTGTGGACAGTTGGGAATGTGAGTCTCACGGGAAGCGTGCAAGGGATAAGTCCCTGCAGTCGCGCTGTTCATCTGTGTCCTCAGAAGCTTAGATGGATAGAGCGTCTGCCATGTAAGCAGAAGATCCCGGGTTCGAGTCCCGGTCGGGGCACACATTTTCAGCTGTCCACATCGAGGTATATCAACAACACCTGTCGGCAGCTGAGGGTTTAAGTTAGTCATCATTTATTTCAGGGAAAAGCTGCACGGTCATCAACAGTATCTGTTCTTTCAAGAACAGTTACTGTCTTCATATATATAGTTAAAGGCTACCCAGCCATTGACCTTCGTCTGTGCGAATGCGCACAGGTTGCCCAAACTCTTACGGGAATCGCCAAAGCGTGCGCGAGTAATGAGTGGATGGGCAAATGTCTATAAGGTACATTACATATGTGGAATTCTGGACAGTTGGGAATGTGTCTCACGGGAAGCGTGCAAGGGTTAAGTCCCTGCAGTCGCGCTGTTCATCTGTGTCCTCGGTGGCTCAGATGGATAGAGCGTCTGCCATGTAAGCAGGAGATCCCGGGTTAGGGTCCCGGTCGGGGCACTTATTTTCAGCTGTCCACAGCGAGGTATATTAACAACACCTGTCGGCAGCTGGGGGTTTAAGTTAGTCATCATTTATTTCAAATGTTCGTCGTCTGAAACTTTTGCCGTATTGTAATGACACAAGATGAACTAAGAGTTCGAACTACACGTCTGCTTTCTACATCCTCACACAAAGACTTGACCACCATTCACCACTAATTCGCACCAAGCCTGTAAACGATGTAGAAAAACGGAGATAGTATGCAAAGCAAAGAGTATATATCTTTGTTAGAAACAACCGCTGGTACATATTTAGCAAAATATTCTTCATCTACACCTACATGGATACTCTGAAAATCACGTTTAAGTAACTGGCAGAGAATTCATCAAACCACCTTGACAATTCTCTATTATTCTAATCTCTTACTGCACGCGGTGAGAACGAACAACTATATCTTTCCGAACGAGCTCTGATTTCCCTTATTTTATCATCCTGATCGTTTCTCGCTATGTAGGTCGGCGTCAACAAAATATTTTCGTATTCGGAGGAGGAGGAGAAAGTTGGTGAGAAGATACCGCCGCAACGAAAAACGCCTTTTTTTAATGATGTCCACCCCAAGTCCTGTAGCATTTCAGTGATAATCTCTCCCCTGTTTCACCATATTACAAATCGTGCTGCCCTTCTTTGAACTTTTTCGATGTACTCCGTCAGTCCTATATGGTAAGCATCCCACAACGCGCAGCAGTATTCCAAAAGAGGACGGACAAACAAAGTGTAGGCAGTCTTATTAGTAGATCTGTTACATTTTCTAAGTGTCCTGCCAATAAAAGGCAGTCTTTGGTTAGCCTTCCCCACAACATTTTCTATGTGTTCCTTCCAATTTAAGTTGTTCGCAATTGTATTTCCTAAGTATTTAGTTTAATGTACGGCCATTAGATTTGACTGATTTATCGTATAACCGAAGTTTGACTGATTTATCGTATAACCGAAGTTTAACGAATTCCTTTTAGCACTCATGTGGATGACCTCACATTTTTCGTTATTTAGGGTCAAGTGCCAATTTTCACGCCATTCAGATATCTTTTCTAAATCGTTTTGCCATTTGTTTTGATCTTCTGATGACTTTGCTAATCGATAAACGACAGCGTCACCTGCAAAAAAAAAAAAAAAAAAAAAAACCTAAGACGGATGCTCAGACTGTATCCTAAATCGTTTACATTGATAAGGAACAGCAAAGGACCTATAACACTACCTTTTGGAATGCCAGAGATCACTTCTGTTTTACTCGATGACTTTCCGTCATTTACTACGAACTGTGACCTCTGTGACAGGTAATCGCGAATCCAGTCACGTAACTGAGACGATATTCCGTAAGCTCGTAATTTCACTACAAGCCGCTTGTGTGGTACAGTGTCAAAAACCTTCCGGAAATCCAGAAATACGGAATCAGTCTGAAATCCCATGCCAATAGCACTCAGCACTCCATGAGAGTAAAGAGCTAAAATAAAATATGAAAATGAATTTACAAATTTTTATATTAAAATTTCAGTATAATTCTAAGGATATGGAATGTTAACATTTAACACTAAAAGTACAGGACTTCGCCGTACCCCTAGTAGTACCATGTGGGTAATTTTTGACCCACAGTAGAAAACCACCATTTTATTCGTATTTGGGTGGTGCTTTGAGTGTCTTCATGTTGACATTACGTCTGTAAAATGAATATTATACTGTCAAAAATAAATTTTTAGAAGTATTTTTTTTTTAATTTTACAGAAGAAATTCCACATCTTTCATCAATCGTCGTTAATATAAGAAATATTTTTCTTTATAAAAAGATTGAAACAGAATCAAAACATATTGTTTATGTGAGTATTAATAGTATTTTTAGTTTTATAGACAAATAAGGAAAGTGACAAATATTTGTAAAAGTTTCTGAAATCCAGCAGGTGACTAAATTTCACTTCGTATTTTCTTGCTTATTGCAATCAAGGAACTAAAACGTGAGAGAAAAATAACGTCAGCCTATGATTAAAAATAATTGGTAATATTTAAGGACACAGATTTGACAGACTTGCTTAAGCTGGGATTCAGACATTCGACAAGAGTTTTTGCTCGGAAGCTTTTGCACACGTACTTGTTGCACTTGAAGCATACGCTTCATGTTTTATTTCGCTTTGTTGTTTGCAGGAAACCTGAATTTGCCAAGACCTTCTATTTCCACGTTGGCCAGTGTCGGTATCGAGTGTCTGAAAGGGGAGACTGGCTCCTGTCTGCAGTTTGTAGAGGGTAGCAAGCTCATCTGCTACTCTGAGGATAAAGTCCCGACGTTAAATCTTCTTAGAGCTAAGTAACTTAAAAACTGTGTGAGCGTTGATCATGGCAAGGTCAAGAATATTTTAAAAGACACGCACAGGATATCGACGGGTGCCAGCTCGGACACTGTAGTGTCTAGCCATTTGGTTAACTATATCGAATCCAAACTTAGTTTCATTATAAAACTTCACAGTTTCTGGAAGTTTCTTCTCAGTGTTTTCATTCATCTGACATGCAGCAAGCATGTTACTTAGAATACGGATTTTTTGTTTTATTTTTCCCTTGGTATGCTGTGAGAAGACTGTCGCCTGACTTGTAAGTGTGTTGCACACAATGTGTCGTCTCCACTTCACGCTACAGGAAGGACCTCCTTTTAGTGATCTCCCAAGAGCGCCAACTAAACTTGTTCCTTTCCGTTTCAGCTCATCTGTCAGTTTCACAGAGATGAAGAAGTTGTCACTCATGACGTTCCGTAAGGGCGACACGCCTGACATCTGGTGACGTGTAAGAGAACTGTTAGCAGTGCCCCAGAAAGTTGTGCAGAAGGAGACAGGGGGGAATTCCCCACTGTATAATATGCTATTCTGTAGATTCACAGTGTCACTGCGTAGGTCTGTATGTCCTTAGAAAACGGAAAGCCGCTTTGATATAACTTATCATCCATCACCGAATACTTCGTATTTCACGTTCTTTTTGGTTCAAAGTATCATAATATACTCAATATCTCGTGAATAATATCGAGTCAAGTCCAGGAACTATTCAGTGTCTGAAAACTGGTATTAGTAATATCAAACTACGTTAAAATGGGTATGAGTCAAAAATGACCCACATGGTACTGCTGGTATAACAGGTAAATTTTTCATACTTCTAGATGAGCTAGGGAGATAAAATTTTGGTGAGTTGTGTAAGCCCATAAATGATGAACGATCACGAGAGCGTTTGGTCCTGTGATGAATATGGTGGGGGCTACGGCCCTCGAAAAACCATCGTGGGTCAAAATTAACCCACATGATACTTCTAATGCTCAGCATGAAACAATTAATTCTTGTGAACATACTTTTCATATGAACACTCCTTTCTGCAAACGAAGATGTCAATACCTGCTGGTATTGTAGGATTCCTATGTGTCACAGGGTCGATTACGTTACAACGCACACACACACACACACACGTTTCGTTGTCGTGCGTCAGCGATTATTTTCATGACGGTCGACCAAAATCGGCTGTTCCGAAAACTGTCGACCCAGTGCAAAATATGAATGAATCACGTAACCAACCGTGATACAGAGGTGAGCTTACACATGAACGTTTAGTTGTCTACGAGACAATCTGACTGTACCTCAGAGATAAGCCCGTGAAAATTGGCGTAAGAAATCTCTAAAAAAATTCCACCAAAGAAATAAACAATTTGTGTACCGTTTCGTAACTGAAGTCAATCCGTGGGTATATTCGCACGATCTGGAAATTAAGTAGCTATCAAACTCTTTGAATGGTCCAAGATAAAACAAACCCATAAAAATGTTTCGCTTCCGGAGGTCTTCCAACCAAACTATGGCATGTTCCTTTGGTTACTCTGGACACACAGTGGTCATTGCTCTAGAGGATTGAAGGACAGTTAAGCTGAGTAGTATACACCAAGTAGTTTGCCACAGATCATCGATGAAAACCGAAAAAAAAACAACCGAAAACGGCGCAGCATTTTTCAGCATGACAATGCCAGCTGTCTCGCACACCTAAAACACGGGGGAAAAAAATGGAATTAATGTCACTTTTCCCGTGTACATCCTATTTCTCTTTGTTTCTTTACGTCAAACGAAGAATGTGTTCAGAGGCATGTTATCAACTCAAGTAGGTGTTGTATAATTCCAAAACCATTCCCCGTAGGAGCAGAAAAAATGTTCCAAGAACTGGCTCTGGCATATGCAAAATTTATTATTTTTATTTTATAGCCTTCCCTGGGCCACTCTATTCAGTTATACAAAGATTTACACTGGTTGTTTTTATTCAATAATACAATACAGTTCAATAATAATTCAAAAGAACAGTTCAATTGCTCAGTTTTTATGCAAGGATTATTATAATTTATTATTATATTCTATCTGCCCAATGCTTCATCATACTTTTAAATATTTTCTTTCTTTCTTCGTCTGACATCACTCATCCTACAGCCTTTTATTGATCTTCGTTTGTAGCCTGCTTTGTGTGTCTTGCAGTACTATGATTTCTCTGTTTTGTTTTTTGTTCTCTACTCTACTGGAGTTCTCTTATATCTTCCTTAAATTCTGTGCTCCAATTAATGTTGCTCTTAATATTCCACAACTTTTTCTATTATTCCCTTACTGATTCTTTAATCTGGAGTTCTCATCAGACATACAAAGAATGAGATACGTTTCTTCCTGATTGTGCTCATTACTACTTCTATTTTCTTGTATGCTGTTTCATCTGAAGCTACTCTCCCATGTCCATTTGCTTGATATTGTTTATTTTTGTATGTCATAATTATTCTTCTTGCTATCTTCAGTGTTTTGTCTATTTCTGCTGTATTAATTGTTTTGAAGATGGTTTCGGCTACACAATTTATTTCTGATTGTGTTATTGTTTTATAAAGTTTTAATTTTGCATCTGTGGCTAGGCTCATTTTGGTGTATGTGTTTTTTGTACTGTAATTTGCATTGTTAAGGTTTTTTTATTCTGTTTTGTCCTGCTGGTTTGTTATTTAGATTGTAAGGTACTATTTTACCAAACGTTTAAATTTATGAATAATTTCGATTTCTTGTTCTCCTATTGTAATTCACTTTGCAAGTGGTAGGTCACTTAGTATAATTCCTATTTCTTTTCTTTTTTTTTCAAATGGTATTCTGAGAACAGTATTCTGTGCTATTTCTTGTACTGATTTAACTTGTTGCCTGGTTTCTTCAACATTGTTAGCAAGGAGAGTAAGATCGTTAGCAAATCCCAAGCTGTTCAAACTTGCATGATTTTCAGCACTTGTAATTCTAATGTTCTTTGGGTTATTTTCGTACCGCTATTTTTATGTATGCCAGGGCTCAGTTGAACACTATCGGTGATAGACAATTTTTATAAGGTATGGCTCAGAGGTACATGAAAAATTATATACGTTTTAAAGGTGAGTATTTTGAGAACCAATAAAGTGATTAGGACAAAAAACTGTTATTCTTTCGTAGCTTTTGTAAAATATTGAAAGGCGACCCTCGTGTTCTTGCAGAAAAGTGAATGGGACAATGAACACAAATGCTTGAGAGATTGTTGTACTTTGGAACACTTTTCAAATTTTCGCCTCTAGCCAGCTCTGTAAAACAAGATAAATATATTTTATTACTCAATTTTTAAGTGCTGCTGTTTTACCGGAAATTATAAAAATTACGCCGGACGAGTAACGTTTTTCCACGTGTGTAAAAAAATATTCGAATGTACAACTCATTCATATACTTAAGAAGAAATATACTACTGAAATTTAAAGATGTCAATACTGCATTCGATAGTCTGTCTGTTACGTTATTACGCTACTACCCGACAACAGTCAGTAAATGAAATTAGATTAAGAAGAAAAACCAAAAACCGCTCTCAAATTAAATACATTTTGAAACAGAAGCTATCGAAAACTAATACAAACGTATTTCCATTTGCAAAACAGATAAAATAGTTAAGGTATTAAACAATCTCAGTTTATTTGCGAATATCCATGGCAGAAGAGCTCCTTCTGCTTCAAGGTACAAGGTCGTGCATGATCAACGAAAAATGAGTGGCCTAACTGTACAGATTATTAGTCTTAACAATACACTCTAAAAGAAATTGGATGATTTATTCAGTAGAAAGAGCTTCACAAATTGAGCAGTTCCGTAACGCGTTGATTCATCTCTGACCGGTTATTGGCTTGGCATTGATTGACAGAGCTGTTGGTTGCCTTCCTGAGGAATATCGTGCCAAGTTCTGTCCAGCAGGCGCGTTAGATCGTCAAAATCCCGAGCCGGCTGGGAGGGGGGGGGGGGGGGGGGGCGTAATGCTCCAAATGTTCTCAGTTGGGGTGGGATCCAGTAACCTCGCTGGCCAAGGTAGGGTTTCACAAGCACGAAGACAAACTGTAGAAACTTTCGCAGTGTGCGGGTGGGTATTATCTTCCTGAAGTGCAAGCCCAGGATGGCTTGCCAAGAAGGGCAACAAAACGGGGCGTAGAACAATTCCTTCGTGGTGGGCGTCTTTTTTTGTGTGGTCTTAAGACTGTATATTGGATTTTACTCAACATAAAATAATCTAAGTGAAGAGTTATCAATGCTTCCGAAAAGCTTCAACATATTAGACATCACTTAGATGTACAGAACACAGAATATTGAGAAATGCTGCACAATACCCAACCTAATGTTTTAGAGCAAAAAAAAAAAAAAAAAGCATAAAATGGCGGAAACTACATGCTGCGGTGTCTAGTACGCGTTCCATCATGTGATTCAAAAAATGATCTCTAGAATACAATCCTCAAGGTGCAACGCTGAATAGTTAAGCGATAACCCGCCGTTTGGCTTACTGTTTAATGAGATCAGCGTTGCATATGTGAGATTTTTGTAGAGCGGAAGGATTCTGGCGATATGCTCCATCAAGCTTCCAGCTAGTCTGCAGAAACAGTTACCATGAAGTGAATTTTAAAACTTTCCCGGCAAATTGAATGTTCAGACAAACTTCAGGCTTGCAGCCTGTCGTCGTTTAGTGTGCATACTAATTGCCCAATCGACCAACGGACGCCAAATGCTCGTAATTTCCCTCCGGTATACGGATGTTTTCTACTAAAGGTATTAGCAGATTAGTTACTGCTAAACGGAGACCTTCCAACGGTTTCGTCCAAACGAAGTCCGTATTTCAAACTGACTTTACGTCGCTGTGTATCACAGAGAAATATAAACATTTTCATTTGCTACAGTTTTGCAATGATTTCTGAATTACATTGTAGATTAGAAGTGTTAGCGCTTGTATTATACAAACTAATACGATCACCTTTCGTTCCAAATATTAAAAATGCTATGTACAATTAGAAACAACATACAGTTTCTCCTACAGCTGACGGTACCAATTACTCAGATCGAGTCTACAAAGGGTTTTCATATATGGTAATTAGCACACCCCAATCATTGCTTTATGTACTGAATTGTGAGATAAGAAATAAGGAGAAATACTATTGAAAATATGTTATCACCTGATTGTTCAACTGTATTGTGGCAATTTCATACCACTTTCAGCCGATAGTCTCATCGGATGTCTAATCTAGAATCTCTGTTTCCATAAGAGGCACTGGCTTGGAATCACCGGAAATTCGTGAGTGGTCTGCCTGTGTGTGTGTGTGTGTGTGTGTGTGTGTGTGTGTGTTTCTACATATTAAAAGATACTTTAACCACTAGTAAATAAAATGTTTCGTTCCATTCCACAAATGATTTGGATTGCCGATGACGCTGTCAAAAAATAAAGGTACGTAATTTAACAGAATTCCAGTTAATCCTGGAAAGTTGCTTCTTTCGTTAGGTAAGAATAGCATATCAATAGAAATAAAGGAAACGTATGGATTTTTGAAAATATATGATGAGCTTAGGAAAATAACGCCCATGCTCGCGTGTTAGGTGCGAAGTAGCTTAACATTTGTGGAAGCAGGTATACGAACTTAGAGAAACGTAGATTAATTGTAGGAGAACATTGACGCTATTAAAAGGTCAATTGAAACGTTCTTGACTTAGCAAGGTACAATGCCAACAATGACTGAATATAGGCATATTATCATCTACCGCAAATCTTGTGCATTTGCTTAATTGAATCACACTATATGACTGCCTTCGTGAAAAGCATCGGTAGGAGATCAAGTCGTTAACACACTGCCCGACAAAATAGTGAACACCCAGAAGATATTGTCCGTTGTCAGTGCAACTTAGTACACGTGCACAGCATTGGAGGGTACGTAAATGATTAGCGTTGTTATTCTCTGTGAGGCTTAGAACACACGCATTAGTGTTGTTGTTCTTGTTTAGTGTTATCAGCTGGCCTGGTAGGGTAAATAAGATGCGTGAACAGCGTCTGATGTAGAGTGATTAGTGTGTAGCACACGGGGATGTCGCGTACTCAAATGAGACAGCGTTATCAGCACCTGACAGAGTTTCAAAGGGGTCTTTGTTTGGACTGGCAGGTCGAACCGTGGAGTATCCAGATTTTTGAGGGACTACGATGTGACAGTGGCCCGATGTGGACTGCGTGAGAATGTGAGGGCAGACATATCTTTCTTTAAGGTTCTGGTGGATCACATCTAACCACCACGAGGGAGGGTTGCCGTTCTGTGCACCAAGCACATCCCAACCTTTTCACATTTGCGCCTGCCATGCGAGAACAGGTAACAGACTCCCTGAAAAATTTTCTCAGGCACTTATTTCTTCCACCCTTTCTCTCAGAACTAAAGATTTTGGATGTTTGTGCTTTAGTTGTTATCCAAATTAGTGTTGCGTATTCCAGAATTGGCCTGACGAAGCTGCAGTATATATAGATGAGTGTAGAGATGGACGCGCCGCTGAGTTTTCGTTTAATTACGACGGTCATTCAATAAGTAAAGAGACAAAGTGGTCTGGAGAAAAAAGCGTTTATTTTTACAAAACACTCCTTGTCCTACTTTTCAACATAATCCCCTAGAACATTTATGAACTTGTTCCAACAGGCTAAAAGCTTGTTTATTCCGGCTGCAAAGAACTCTTTATCTTGATCTTTGGACCCACAAACTTCTTTAGGTCCTCGTTGTCCTGGAACCTCTTC
The DNA here is from genome assembly GCF_021461395.2 of Schistocerca americana. Lineage (NCBI taxonomy): Eukaryota > Metazoa > Arthropoda > Insecta > Orthoptera > Acrididae > Schistocerca > Schistocerca americana. The sequence goes on along the minus strand of NC_060120.1, from coordinate 847,805,467 downwards.
CCACGTAGTGCCTCCTTCAGTGCACCAAACAAGCGGAAACCACTAGGTGCTAAATCAGAACTGTAAGGGGGTGAGGCAGTACTTCCCAGCCCATTTTGCCGATGGATTCACAGGTTAGTTCAGCAATATGAGTGCGTGCGTTGTCTTGCCGGAGAATCACACCTCTCCTCTGAGATCCACGACATCTCTCTCTCACGCCTGGCTTCACCTTGTTTGAAAGCAAATCTGAATAGTATTGGCTATTCATTGTACTCTGCTCTTCGAGGTAATCACAAAAAACTGGACCCTCAGCATCCCAAAACACCATCAACACGACTTTTCCTGCTGATGCCTGGGTTTTGAATTTTTTCTTGACAGGTGAGTTGGTGTGCTTCCACTCCATGCTTTGTCTTTTTGATTATGGCTGATAATAGTGAACCCACGTTTCATCACAAGTTAAAATTTTGTTGAGGAAGTGCTCACCTTCTCTTTCATAACGTTCCTTTAGCTCTGTGTACACTGTCAACCTTGTTTCCTTGAGTAGCTACGTCAACTCCTTTGGGACCCATCTTACACATGTTCTGCGGTACTTCAGCTTGTTACATATAATGTTATGAACTATACTAGTACTAACTTGAACCTTGTCAACTATCATTTCCACAGTCACCCGGCGGTCTGCACGAATGACGTCATCAATTCGACTTTCAAGTGAGAGAGTTGAAACTGCAAGTGGTCGGCCATAACGGTGTTCGTCAGTCACTGAGTCGCGTCCATTTTTGAACTGCTCTACACAATTTTAAAAATTTGCACGATTCATACAACCTTCACCATAAACTTTAGACATTTTACAGTATATATTCACTGGTTTCCCGCTTTCAGCAAGTAAAAAAACGAATAACAGAATGCTGTTCAACTGATGTGGACGTTTAGAGCGGACTCGCCATCTTGAAATGTATTTTTGATGTTGTAAACAAAACAATGTTGTTACATCAGCTGATCAGGGCTCATCCCGGTGATGACAACTCAAAGTCATAACAATACCAAACTTGCCCTACTAATAGTTTTTTTCCCCAGACCAATTTGAATGACCCTAGTAGTTATGCGATAAACAATTTCATTTCAACGGCAAAAATTGTATCCTCGTGAGACGCCACGTTCATCTGTCTTGCTCGACCACGATCTTTTGTCGTACTCTCTATTTTGTAAACATTTCGTATAATGTAGTCATCCTTGTGTATTAGTACAATATGCAGTTAAGTATTACATTATTACAAAATTCCGTTGATTGGGTGTTTGTGTTGTCCTTATCATTTCATCCTCATTATCATCATCATTCGTGACAGTGGCTAGATTGGACCGCGTAAAAAATTAGACTGTGTAAAAATTGAAATTATGTACGGGCGCTGTTGACAGCACAGTTGAGCGCCCCACAAACTAAACATCACCATCACAATAAAATTCTTTTAAAAACACCTTCTTTCCTTCTTAAAACGGTGTTGGTCAGTTTGTATGTCTTTTGGCTATGCGGTGTGTAGGTGCATTTTTACATAGTGTATTTTGATGAAATTTTTGGTGTTATTTAGTAGTTGATTTTCGAAACTACTCATAGTAAACACGAACCTGTCCCCTTAAGCTACAGTAGGTTACAGTAAGCCTTAAAGATGTGGCAGGATTAACAAACACGATGGATTTTAGTAAGTAATGTCTGTGATCACTTTCCCTAGCAAAACAGGAGGCAACTTTCTTACCTCACGTCTTTTAAAGATGTCTGATAGCTGATGTCCCAATTCATTACTTCTCCACTGGCAGCAGGCTCTAACGTGCATGCGGTAAACAGTGCATAATGAAATGCCAAATGGAACAGAAATCAGTGCAATTTATTTGAAGTTGCCAAATAAAGAGATGCCGCTTGATTTTAACTATATTCATGCTACCAAAAGTCAAGAAACTGTTCTGATAACCATTCTACCATTGTTAGTCAGGGGAGAGTTACGGATTCTAATTAATTTAAAGCATCGCAAAAGTTACAGAAACATGATCCACATGATCTCATAGTTCACACAAAATCGCAAACACATGTTTTCGGTGGCAACTTTCGATGATTTGCAGTTTTTACTCTAAATCGCAGTCGTGACATTTGGGAAACACAGCTTGTAAACGATTTATAGAGCTTTGGCAACATAGTTGCTATTGGTAAATATTGCATCCTTCCTCGGACGGTCTTTTTGAACATAACATCAAATATGTCTAGCTCAAACGAAAATAAAGAGCAATATTTGCCTGTTCATAACTAAGTAATTATATTTTTCTGGTGTAGAACACGTACATTACCTTCTATCCCATAAGTTGATGACATCACTGATAAAAGTAGTGGTGTCACTGATAAGAAGTGTGGGGTTTGTGACGTCGTGGGTAGGACACTGACCGGCTCAGGTGACATCACAAATGCGAGCAAAGTGAACCAAATTGTGGGTAGCTACACTACTTAGAATTCTCTAGTTGGCAAAATATTTAGTGAGTTAGTGTTGTATTTGTACCGATATTTGAATTAATCAATATCAGTTAAATCATTGTCATTTTGATTAATCAAAGTATCTGTATTGACATATTTCGGCGTTGTATACCGACTGTAATACTTCTCCATAGAAATCGTCGTTAACTATGGGAAGCTTTGCGGGATTAGTTCACGGAAGCTATTCACCAAATAACCTACTATGTCACTACGAATAAAATATGTTTCTGTCTCCCAACAAATGTTAATAATTCTGGAGAAAATTTCCAGAAGGGAAACCAAAAACAAATTAAATCACACGAAGAAAGCAGATAAAGCAAATATAAGTAAAAAGATAGTTGTGGAGAGGGATCATTTCAAGCAATTTTGTGTAGTGGAAGAAAATGTCTTTATGTTAATGTTACAGTTTTTATCAAGCAAAAATTGAGCTTATGATGAACAAAGGGCTTTCCATCTGAAGCAGTTAGGTATAGATCGAGCTGTCACAGGAGATCTTTGATTAAGACACATAAATAAAGCAGAGAATTCAGTAGAATTATGGTCGCAAGTCGAAAACTATCCGCATTGTGTCTATACGTTTTATTGCAGTACAAATATGACACCAACGTTTTTAGTATATTCCCTCTTGCTTTTCAGTGCACTTGGTCCATCGTAGCACAAGCTTCTTGATGTCTTTAGAAAAGAAGGTTTCCGGCTGAGCAGTGGGCCATGCATACACCGCGTCCTTCACTTACCCTCGTATATCATTGTATATAGTTTTAATCTGGCAGTAAATTTCAGTACACACGGATGCAGGGTAAATGCATCAATCTGGAATGAAATAAATGTATCCTTGAAAGTCGCAAGGGCTTTGGCTTGTTCAGACACACAAAAATACGTATATACAAAAGGTGTTTCCGTTATCTTCGACATCCGGCAACTAATGGGCAATCACCTTGGCTCTATAAGCAATGCGCTCTCCCCCTAACGGATGGAGAGATGTAACAATGGTATCTGGTCACACATTACGCAAAGCTATGGTGCAGCAATTCTGAGCTGCAGAGACAATAACTTCGCATCCACATTTGTCTTTCTGTCGCAGATGGCATGAGCTGTACTCGTTACCTTCCGCCCACAAGCAGGGGGTGCGAACGCGAGGGCGCGAAGGGGTGAGACGAGGGACGGCGAGGGGTGCGTCAGAGATGGCAATGGGGGGATATAATGAACGGGGGTGGCGCCCGCTCTCAAAAGAATCGATCAGCACCGAGGCGCTTCAGTTTAAAGCCTCTCGGTTGTCCCAATGGCTGTTGTTTGTAGGCGCCAAAACCTCCTGTATCGGGTGTTGTTTCGCTTCAAGGCTCTTATTTTACAGACTTTTTGAATCGGTCTGCAGAGCTTGTGGAAACTCGTGGAAGACCGTCCTTACTACCACAGCACGGCTTTAATCACTTTTTCCGCTTGGTGTTTCAAAAAGATTTATTCGATTTCACGAGACTATCCAGCGTTATTCGTCATAGCCTCCCGACTAGAAACATACAGAAAACTGACGCATGTCAGTATACAGGCTCCTCTCCAAGTAATGACTTTTTGGTTGAAGTCCTTTTGTGTCCACGTTTGCTTCCTAATACGTAATAAGGAAATGTGGTTCTGCCTTGAGCAAACACAGTTTTTCATATTTTAGTACCAAAACATGTTTCAGAAAAGTTTATCCATTTCAGTGGGTTCATTTATTCCCTGTTAAACATATGAAGAATTTGCGCACTATACATAACAGTTTTTGAGGTTTTTGAAGTTTCGATTCGTAATACACGTCGTCATGCAGTGCAGAAACACACCACTAGGTGGCAGACGTGCAAGAATCTGTAGAAAAATCATACACTCCATGTTGACACTTCGAATTAGTTACGCCGTGCCTACGGAAAAAATATGCAGTACTGTTTTGTAGCAAATTTAATATAGTTAAATTTTATACTGGCGTATGTTTTCGCTAAGGGCTGCAGTTTTCGAATTATTCTAGAAAAACTTATTACAGTGACCTTTAAACGCGTTTTTCCTGAACTGCTCGAAAACCGTGACCTCCAGCGCAAAAGTATCCCAGTACAAAATTTAATTACATTAAAGTTCCTACAAAGAGGTTCTGTTCATTTTTGTTGTAGGTCTAATAGCGTGCGTGTAGCGAGCGACAGAACATCATAACCTTGTGCTTCGTATTTTATGGTGTTGTGGGCTGCATAAAACCCAGTGGCAGGGACAGCTGAATGACGCTGTATATGTCGTCAGGTGCTTCTTTTCTGGTGTTTTGGCAGATTTTTCAATTTACTTTTTGCTGTGTGTAGCTGGATTCATCCCAAAAAAATACTGCGCATCATGTCTCTCGTGCGACTTACAGTGTCGACGGAAATCGCCCGTTTGTTTCCCATTACCAACAAAATTGATTTTAAAATGGAATTTTACATGCCCTTTCAATAAAGCGGTCTCAAATTAGTCTAGGGCGATATATTGTTTGTCGATAAGTGTCAACAGGAGCAGTAAAACACGAAGTATTCCAACAGCGCCAGCACAGCCCTGGCCTATACTGACTGCTGCCGCCATGCAGCAGCAGCGCTGCGAGTCGCTGCTGCAATACTGGCACATTCTTTGTGTTTTACTGCTCCTGTTGATACTTATCGACAAACAATATATCGCCCTAGACTAGTTTGAGACCGCTCTAGCGAATGGACACATAAATTCCGTTTTAAAAACCATTTTGTTTGTAAGGGGAAACAAACTGATGTCTTCCTTCCACACAGGAAAAATGTGATGAGCCGTGTGTGTTTGGGCTAACAACAGCAATCCAACTACACAATGAAAAAACGAAATTGCAAAATCTGCCGAAACACCAGAGAAAAAGTGCCTGACGACTCTCAGGAGAGACGTTACATGTGTAGGGCCACAGAATATGCCTCTCTGGCTCAACTACTAAACATGAAAGGAAGCATAAAACGAGAAATGTTTCGACATATTATATTAGACTGACAAGCTTATGGAAGATACTTCTCAGTTTTGAAGTCCAAGATGTCGGCCGAGTTGAAGAAAACAGTTTTACACCAATTATACTGCATTTAATAACTTATGGCTGTGAGACATTGACATTAAATGAGTTCATTGTCAGAAGAGTAATAGCTGCCCGAATAGGAATGGAAAGATCAATGCTGGACTACGCAAAGAAAGACAGAAAGAAAGCTATTGATATCAGACAGGGAACAGAGGTCAGTGACTTAATGGAGTGAGTGAATACCACCTTGAAATGACAGTGCTGATGACGCCATTCGAAGAAAAAATGGCAGGTGGTCAAAACAAGAACTAGACTGTAGCCCAGTTTACCACAAAGACGAGAAGATCGCCAGACACATGGGAATGGGAAGCTCAACATCGGCAAAAACGGAAGCACCTGCAGGGATCCTATGCTGCACGCCGATTCAAAGAGGGCAGATCACCAAGTAATCGAACTGGCTGATGATGATGATGATGATGATGATGCTGATGATGATGATGAAAATGATATATATACAGGACACTCCAGAGGACACAGCCTTCATAAATTCTACTGAATGGGGAGTTATCGCAAAACAAATCCCAAAGGTTCAATTTTGGGTCCTCTGCTGTTCCTTATTCACGTGAATGACCTCTCACTTAACGTTCAGCAAGCACAACAAATACTTTTTGCATGTGACACAAGTGTAATAATAAATCCCATTCCAGGAAAAACAGCTGAGTATATTGTTAAGGATGTCTTTCAAAGAATTATTAAGCGGTTCTCAGAAAATGGACTGTCTCTTGATTTTGAAAAAACTCACTATATCCAGTTCGGTACGCCGAATAGAGTCATACCGACAATTCATGTAGCTTATGAACAGGGCTCAGTTAAGAGGGTAGATTTATCCAAATTTTTCGGTGGTGACATTGATGACAACTTGAACTGGAAGAAGCATATTACTGAGCTTCTCAAACAATTAAGTTCAGTTTCATTCGCTCTTCGTATAATGGCTAGTCTTGGTAATAAACAGATCAGCCTCCTAACATACTTCGCATATTTCCACTCAATAATGTCTTATGGAATTGTTTTCTGGGGTAACTCAACACTTACGCATAATGTATTGATTGAACAAAAGAGAGCGGTGAGAATAATTAGTGGTGTACACCCATGGGTGTCATGTAGACCCCTATTCAAGGAGTTAGGTATTTGAACCGCACCATCAGAGTACATATATTCGCTAATGAAATTCGTTATAAATAATCCATCTCAATTCGCGAAGAACAGTGATGTTCATACGTACAACACTAGAGGGAAAAATGACCTTTCCTATCCGTTATTGAGCTGTCAGTACATTATTCAGCAACAGAAATCTTTGATCATTTGCCCAACATCATAAAGGATCCGGCAGGTAGCACACCAAGTTTTAAATATAGGTTAAAATGACTTCTTTTGGACAACTCCTTCTGTTCCATGGACGAGTTTCTGTTTCAGAACAGGTAAAAAATATTGTACCTCTAAATATAGCAGCAAGTGTAAAACTAAAAATTTCAATAATATTAATAATAGCACCTATGTGTGTATATATATCTTGTAATCTGACTTGTTTCACATCATATCAATAAAATAATCGTAACCTACGGAACATGACATAGCTAAACTAAACCAAACCATAAATATGGGGTGTTCGTAAATTCCCGTTACAAACTTCCAGGACTTGCAGAGGGGAGTGAACACATAATATTTGTAATAGAACCCATGCCCGGAAATGTACCGTTGTTTGAAACATGTTTCAACATGTTTGCTAGATGGTTATGCGACAGGATAGTCAAGCTGCAGGGTGGTTACGTCGGATAGGCTGATGTCATTTGACGTCTGTCATACTTCTCTCACCTGGTTCGAGCCTCATTCGCGTGTATGTGTGTGTTACGGCTCCATGCTTAAGTTTACGTTTTGCAGAATACACGAACATGATCGTGAATGGTGCAGCTCACGGTAATGGAATAGCTGCTCGTCGTCTTTATCAAGATCGGTCTCCACAATGTCTGACTCCATCTCATGCTCTTTTCGCCATAATTACGCAAGGGCTTCGAGAAAGAGTGCTTTCAATGTCAGCAGGCGTGACTGTGGTGCTCTAATGAGGCGCTGCACACTCGAATGGGAAGAGGCCGTACTGTCTCATATTGAAGAGAACCGTGAAAGAGAACACGGAAATCCCTTTGGCTATTAATGAGTGAAACTGTAAAACAAGTGATGTACAGGGTCACGTCTAATCAATTACTTGAAAAAGTGGTCGCGTTTCAACACTGAGCGAGGTGGCGCATGGATAGCACACTGGTCTCTCGCATTCGGGAGGACGACGGTCCAAATAGCGTCCTCCCAGCTAGCAGCGTGGGGTAGCCGCGCGGTCTTTGGCGCCTTTCCATGCTTTGCGCGGCTCCCCCCCCCCCCTCTCCCCCCCCCCCCCCCCCCGCCCACCCTTCGTCAGAGGTTCGAGTCCTCCCTCGGGGCATGGGTGTGTTTGTGGACCGATGACCTCAGCAGTTTGGTCCCATAGGAACTTATCCCGAATTTCCGAATTTTTCGGCCATCCAGATTTAAGTTTCCCTAGGTTTCTCTAATTCTCTCCAGGCAAATGTTCGGATGATTCCTTTGAAAGGACACCGCCGATGTACTCCCTCGTCCTTGACGCAATCCGAGTTTGTGCTCAATGTCTAATGACCTCGATGTCGACGGGACGTAGACCACAATCTTCCTTCCTTGCGTTTTCACCATGTTTCAAATGATTGTAGCACGGAAAGGTACGTTTCTCTCAGCGATCTTGAATGACTGCCCGATCGCAAGTGGAGCTAACTGCTGCATAGACAGGCCCTGTCTCCCATGAACACGATGCTCTGTTACCTCGGTTGATGATGCTTCCGGACACGAGTTAAATCTTTAGTTTGTTTCTCTGGAGAATTCAGAGGGATCCAGGACAAAAATAAACTGCGGGCGGAAAACTGTGTCCAAAACCGTCGTCCACCGAGGCAACATAGAGTCCATTTCATAGGAGACAAGACCTTTCTGCGCAACGCCCAGCTCCATCTTCTCCACTGGGGATCGTGGCAATGAGTCGCGAACACTGAGTAAGAAACCAAATTGCAAGCCGCTTCGTCAGCGTACAGAGCAACGTCTGCAGCCGAAGGGGCGGCCTAGCAGCAGACACTGGGGTCTGTAACTTCGACTTCCTGTAGCGTCGTTAGATGGCGTTTACAGATGACGTTTTCGGACACTGGTTCCTACCCTCGATTTGTTCCTGACGATGATGATGATGTTTGGTTTGTGAGGCGCTCAACTGCACGGTTATCAGCGCCCGTACAAAGTCCCAACCTTTGCTGAGCCCAATCTCGTCACTTTCATGAATGATGAAACGATTAAGACAACACAAACACCCAGACATCTCGAGGCAGGTTAAAATCCCTGACCACGCCGGTAATCGAATCCGGAACCCCGTGCTCGGGAAGCGAGAACGCGACCGCGAGACCACGAGCTGCAGACATTTGTTCCTGAAGATACCCTCTACAACCCCTCGAACTTTGTCGTAACAGGTATGGGGCACCCCGTAAATGACATGCAAAAATAAGGGACGAGTTTGACTAGCGTTTGGATGTTTGTTGTGCCTTCACTGAAGGGCATATTTAACATTTGTGAAAAACAAATGTAAACTTTGATCGTCAACGAATTGTAGAAACTGCCCCAACGTTGTACATGCACGCACGTAAAGATGATTCTGATGTATTATGAGAAACTCTGTCTGAACCATGCATGTATTTGACAAAATAAGATAGGTCGTCTGAAAATAAAGACTTTGTAGTTCTGTTCATACGCTGCAGTTTATTCCTGTTTACTTAATTCATGTAGAAGATACAATCTTGTGAAATCTGATAATTCTTTTAGAAACACCCTGCGTCATTCCGTTCCCTAACGATATGGAGGCAGACTCAGAGCAGCCGCGATGCTATCTGAATGGAAGATAGCTTTCGGCTGGCGCGACTCTAAGAGCCGCTGTGAACACATAGCCCTCTACAGGTTATAAACACGCGATTCTGAGGATTGATTGCCACCGTACGTCGAATCTCGAACACAAATTATCTCGGTTTCTGGATCTGGACGTTGAACTTGAAATGTGGGACATTATGTGTTGGTGTTTAAAATGATTCTGTTCTTTTTTTCTGTTGTGATTTGAGTTCACGTTACTTGCAGCCGTAATGCTCGCTTCCTGCTACGACTTAAGAGTCGTCCTTGGTTTCCTCACGCTACTGGAAGTGGTCTGCAAAACTTGCACCACGCTACGACACAAAAGTTTACGGCACAGTGGAGCATATGGGTCACTACTATCCGGAAAATGTTTAGTGTAAGAAGACTATATTAAAACTGATTAAATGAAACAATAAGGGTTTGTTAAAATAAGCCACAGGGCCATCCACAAATACAAACGTTGCGACGTTAATAGTGGGAACTATTTATTTACAATGTACACAAAATATACACAAGTTTCAAAGTTTTACTGTACTTCAAAGTAGTCAGAAACGACGTGTATAGTCCGTTCGCAGCAATGAGGAAGTCGTAGAAGATCCTTAGTAGCACCAAAAGTCTTGATAGTTCGAGTGCAGCAGTCCATTGTCCAACGAATCCTCTATAAGAGTTCTGACGCAAATACCATGAAGTGCTTCCTTTGTATGGGGAATCAAGTTGAAGTCGCAAGGGCTTAAGTCTGAGCAGTTTGGCGGTGGTATAGAACAAATCAGTCACAACTTGCGCCATGATGGGCATATCCTGCAGAAAGTGACGCCGCTTGGTTCCCTAACCTGTTCGATTTCGAAACACAGCGTGCCACCATGCTGGATGACTCCCAAACCAAGACGTCATTAGTAACACCACTGTGACCCACCTTAGCAATGGAGGAATGAGGTCACTGTCCACTGTCCACTATCCACTGTCCACTGTCCACTGGTCGCCAAAGATGGTCACCGGACTAGTGCAGAACAGCGATGCAACGCCGCGCGGGGTAGCCGGGCGGTCTTAGGCGTCTTGTCACGGTCCGCGCGGCTTCCCCTGCCGGAGCTTCGAGTCCTCCCTCGGGCATGGGTGTGTGTGTCGTCCTTAGAGTAAGCTAGTTTAAGTTAGATTAAGTAGTGTGTAAGCTTAGGGACCGATGACCTCAGCAGTTTGGTCCCATAAAATCTTAGCACAAATTTCCAAATTTCCGATGCATCGCTAATTATATTAACATCGGCTAATAGGTGTTAGTGTATTTCGTGCACCTGCGGATAGGCGACACACTAACATCATCTGCCCTGGTGCAGATGATGTGGGTTGAGTTGTCTGTATTACTGTGCATGAAATATTTTCCAGGCCAGTTTTACTGTGCGCATTCTCCAAATGTTCACATGTATTTATCTCAGCATGTAACAACGATGAAGTAGGGTTGGATTTAACGATCTAAATGAAGAAAACGCAGTCGGGGGGAGGGGGGCAAAGAAAAATATGAGCCAGTGAACAGTGAATGCAAAGTAAAAGAATGGAGAGTCCATTGATAACGTTGTGGAGTAGGGGAAAGGAGGAGCGAAGTAGATAGAGAAAGAGGGGGAGGGAGAGAGAGGGTTAGAGAGAGAGAGAGAGAGAGAGAGAGAGAGAGAGAGAGAAGGAGGGAATGTTTTCTTTTTTCTTCTGGTGATGTGTTCAGTTATTTTGTTAATTGGTTTCCAATATTTATCTAGTGATTATGTAGCCGTTCGTTGTGTATTAGTGAGTTGTAAATCACTTTCTTAGAAAGCGAGAGGATCTTGGTATTTGCTAATTTTATGATCGTCATATCCTTTTCTATTATGCTTGGCTTGATATAACGTGGTTTGCAAACGTTTAGTGGTTTGTACTGTAATTCCTAACTCTGATGTCGTCCTTAACCTTGTGTCAAAGGGCTTGGAAAGACGTTACGAACCAATCTGTCTCCCTGTCTCTTGACCAACCTCCGCGGCTTGCTGCACGGGCGTCCATTTTATCGTCCAACTCCTCAGCCCCATATCGTGCACCCACTCCTGGACACAGCAAGCCATTTATGTGTGCTGCCCCTCACCCTTCCGCCCTACCTCTATTGCTGCCTAGACAGCAACTACTTCGAACTGACCTCGAAGGGCTTTCCAAATGCGTCACTGTCATTGTCATTGTCGCCGTCACTGCCACCATATTAGCATCTGCCATAACATTTCCATCTGTGTTTGCAGTAAACCGTCAAGTATAATTATTATTATTGTATTTGAAACGTATTACTGTAATATTTTAATCGTGAAAAACAGTATATGTATATAGTTTGTCGTCGATTGGCTTGAGAGCAGCAGTATTGCAGGTGCCGCCCGCACCCATGGGGGCAAATGAATTGATCAGTAAGTCTATTCTACTGTATAGAGATAAATTGTTGTTCAATGTTGTTATCGAAAATTTCTTGACCGATTTACTGCACATTTTTAAAAGATAATTTAATAAACATTTCAACTACCATAAGGAATACATTTTTAATGTACAGTATATAACATACAAATATACGCGAAATGCGTCAGTAAAAGTATTGTTTCCCCTGTAACCAAGAATATTTTTCTTTCGAAATACTGCCCAGAGTTGCTGTACCATACCATAGAGTGGGAAGAATTGTGTATAAATATATGTATAATATGCATAAGTGAAAAGTTGTTACAAAAAAAGGCAAAATGTTCTTGAACGAATTTCTTCAAATATTTCACACGATACTCAAATAAGCAGTCAGATGAACTAAAAACATGGATTGTGTGTTTGTTTTAAACAACTACGTACTGATATGAAACTTCTGTAGTGTTTGGAAGGTAGGAGACGAGATACTGGCAGAAGTAAAGCTGTGAGTACCAGGCGTGAGTTGTGATTCGGTAGCTCAGATGGTAGAGCACTTGCCCGCGAAAGACAAAAGTCCCGAGTTTGAGTCTCGGTCGGGCACACAGTTTTAATCTGCCAGGAAGTTTCACATCAGCGCACACTCCGCTGCAGAGTGAAAATCTCATTCTGAACTACGTACTGGTTTTTTATTAAAACCGACTGTGAAAAGATGCGTTCTCGCTTTCTTTCTCACAGTAAGTTTTAAGTACGACAGCAGGCCATTTAAATAATTAGACAAATTGTTTCTCCCTTATGTAATTTTAAACAAAAATTGTATACGCAACTATGTGTTATTTCGTTTTCCTTCATGCAGGGACTTTTAACTGAAAACAGGTTCAAAAAATGGTTCAAATGGTTCTGAGCACTATGGGACTTTACATCTGAGGTTATCAGTCCCCTAGATCTTAGGACTACTTAAACCTAACTAACCTAAGGACATCACACACATCCATGCCCGAGGCAGGATTCGAGCCTGTGAACGTAGCGGTCGCGCTGTTCCAGACTTAAGCGCCTAGAACCGCTCGGGCACAACTGCCGGCCTGAAAACAGAAAAGTACTATTTATGGCTTATTGGGTTATAATTAGAATACTACTACAGAATATAAATCGCCGCCCAAAACTTTGTAATCTTACTCATTTGCAGACTAAAACCACGCAAAATGCTGTCATTGACGCTACTATCCTCAAAATTCCAGCAGTAGGAGAGGTCTTTCATACCAACGATCCAACCGACTTACCCATTCATTTTGACTTCAGTTTCCAACCAAGGATTAGTTGGCAGTAACAATAAACAAGGGTGAAGTTAAAGGTCCAGAAAGGGGGAAGGATGTTCGATCCCCTGCTAGGGGAGCAAGATTCGCTGAAATGAGACATACACTTCGCAATAACAACTGTTAGAACTAAGTTACATACAGCCTCTGAGAATAATGTCTACGAAATTTGAGAGCAGCATTGTATTGCGGAGCAGGGAAGATTAACAATGACACAGCCCCGCAATCTCCGCATGAAGGTACCGTCTTAAGAGGCTGAGAGCTCGTGGGCCATCTGCTGGTAACGACACGGTCCCACAAGGCGTTGAGCACGTGTCCAGTCACAGCAAATACTGGGAAGCGGTGCCCTCGGAGCGGCTGGTAGAAGCGCAAAGTCGGACGTGGCTCAGGACGAGGGCGGTGGATTGCGGCAGTAGGCGGTGTCCGTAGGGGTGATCTGAAACGGCTGTCGGTTTCTAGGAGCTCCGGACCTAATTGGCACTCCGTGGGCGGAGCGCCGACTTACGTACACGCCTGAGGAAGGATACATGCAGGGTATCAAGCGAGCACGTGACCGTGCGGACGTAAACGTAAATGAGTGCCCTCGACTGCAGAGCACTGTGCTGCGACTTGCACGGCCACTACGTGGCGGGACCGGCGCCCCAGACGCTGTGGCGACTGTTGGGGGCTTGGCTGTATGCAGTACCTTGCCGCTTCTGTTTACAAATAACCTCCTAGGTGAGGCAGGGGCCGTACCTAGCCTGAGAATCATACACGCAAATGTGGTGCCCGAAATATGCGGGGGCAGCCCTACATAGCCAACAAAGAGGAGTTGGGCGGAGGGGGGAGAGAAGGAGATTAGGACGTATATCCAATTCTCATATACATTTAGCCATTGCGAAACATTGCCGTTTTCGCTAGTAAAAGGTAAAGATGACTGGAACCTCTCATCGTCTCATTAACTTGCCATTACCTGGCTACTGTCCACGACGAGATAAAGTTATTTCCTTTGCTGCTCTTTCGTGTTTCGATAGTCAACACCTGGCGTGTTATGCTCCTTTCGCAGTCTTTGGCGTCAAGTAGATTGATCACATGATCTTACACCTTCCCCTCCACCTTTGCCACGATAATCCTTCCTGCATAGCCATCAGATGGAACTACCCCGTTTGTCATCCCTCACGCCTCGGCCTTATTTTATGGCTATCTGTGTGGCTGCTATGGCGTTATCCTGAATCAGCAGCTATGGATCTTCCCATCAGCACAACATCCATAGTGACTGAAACTCACCTTTCTTCTACTCCTACCGCCACGCATGCTTTCTACCCGTACATTGCATATTCATCTGGCCTTCCCAACTTTCCGACTCTCTCTGTGCCCGCATCTCGTGGTCGTGCGGTAGCGTTCTCGCTTCCCACGCCCGGGTTCCCGGGTTCGATTCCCGGCCGGGTCAGGGATTTTCTCTGCCTCGTGATGGCTGGGTGTTGTGTGATGTCCTTAGGTTAGTTAGGTTTAAGTAGTTCTAAGTTCTAGGGGACTGATGACCATAGATGTTAAGTCCCATAGTGCTCAGAGCCATTTGAACCATTTGACTCTCTCTGTCTGCCGTGAGGGGCCTACCAATTATTATCACAATACACGCACACACATCCACAAAATTGTTAAATTTGAAACTTTCTCGGTGTTTAGATTGTTCAGTGTAATTTAGGGGGGCTTCTGGATGCTACGAATGTATTCCCACAGTATTTCGGCGCTGAGTCTTCTCAATATCTTCAGGCGTATGTTGGTAAAGTACAGTGAGGTCCCCTAGTTAATACTACACCCGGCATGCCCGGTGTACCCAGTTATCACTAGAGATGCCTTGCTTACTGCGCACGTGCTTCTGCTGTAAGACTCTGCGCTGGTGAGAGCATCCTCCGTAGGAAAAGCTTACCACATCGATACCAGATCGGTCATCTTCACTTGACAAAATAGCAGGTCGATGTCATATACGCAGAGGACGAAAATTTCTATGACATGGTTACATGCTGTATCAAAGTGGTAATCGCCGTCCCATTTGATAAGGGTGTCAGTCCTATTTCCACTCACTCATTGATAATAGCTCCAAAAAGTTTGAAGTATTGCCTTAGTTATTATTTCATTGTATTTTATCGAATGACAGAAGAAATACAGTGTTCTGCATAGCGTCATGTACTGGTTTGCACCGAGGCAAGAATTTCACTGGTGTTCAATGATGCACTCCTGAAAACGCGTGGCTTTTGCACTATGTACATATGATTTTTCGTATTTGGACCGGGAGTCTTATAAATACCTTTCTTGCGAAGCTCTAAGTTGTATTGTACTAATCCCAGATGTGCAGGGATTTTTGATGGATTACTGTGACCTTATGAAATGAAATGATCGTATGGCATTGTTGGCCGGGAGGCCCCATTCGGAGAGTTCGGCCGCCGTATTGCAAGTCGTTTTTAGTTGACGTCACTTCGGCGACTTGTGAGTCAATGATGATGAAATGATGATGAAGGACACACAACACCGAGTCCGCTTTCGGGAGTCGAACCCGGGTCCCCTGCGTGATAGGCGGTAACGCTGCCGCTACGCTACAGAGGCGGACTTTAACCTTATGTTTTTTCATTATTAAACATATTTTTGGCACAAACATTTCCAGTATATGGCAGGTAGGCTGTTGTCTTGAAGGCCTCAACATCTTTCTAGTTATGCCGATTATATATCTATAATGCTCTCTGTATCTGATGAGACGAATATCCAATTTTGTGGAACACAATTTGGAGGTGCTCCAATTCTGTCTGCGGGTTATCGGCATCTGAGATCACGTGGGCGTGGTGAATCAGAGTCTTCAGATCGCGCGTTGTTTGTGCCGGATGTGGCAACTAGTAGTCTGTGAACGGTTGCCCACTCGTACTAACAACGTCTTCCGTTATTTGTTGGCTGTGTTCCAGTTTCTGACCACCCTGCATTACCCTGTACAGTGCACTCTAGCACCATGAGAATTATTCTCTGATGCTTTAACACATGTCCTATCATCCTCTTGCTTCATATTGACAGTATTTTCCACATATTCCTTTTATTACCGATGCTGCCGAGAACGTTCTCGTTTCTTACCTTAAAAGTCTACCATATTTTCAGCTTCTACAGCACCACATCTAAAACTCTTCGATTTTTTCCCTGTTTTTCCACAGTCTACGATTCACTATCATACAATGTTATAATCCAAAAGCTCATTATCAACAAGTTCTTCCTCAAATTCAGGCCTATGTTCGATAGACTTCTTTTGGCTAGGAAAGCCCTCTTTGCCTGTCCTGGCCTACTTCTTATTTCCATGCGTCATGTGTAATTATGTTTCCAAGGCAGCAAAATTCCTACACGTTGTTTAACTCATGGTCCTCAATTTTCATGTTAAGTTTGTCGCTAGTCTCACTCTGTTAGTCGTAAACTGTAAAAAACATCCAATAATTAGCTTCAGTTCACCTACGCCTAATAGTCGCAAACAGAAAACTTCACAGTCAGACTAAATGTTGACCTCTATAAGCCTAATACATTTTCGACTTCAATACGATCTGAAGATGGGCGATATTGCCCCAAACCGGTCGTTTTGAAATAAAAATATCGATTGACAGACAGAAATTTAGCCTATTTTGTATGTATAAGAATCACGGCATCCGGAAAACAACGGTTTGTGGACAATAACATTCTTGAAAAGGATTGGTCTGCTCAGAGTCTCGACCTGAACCCAGTGGAACACCTTAGGAATGAGTTAGAAAGTTGTCTATGCTCCATACTGTGTTTTATCCCGTTAAAGATCTGAATAAAGATGGAATACTAGATTGCATTTTATTTCAGAATGCTAATTACACCGAGGTGGCATGAACTACAAGGGGTAGCAACAGAAAAATTGATCATGTTTAGTTGGCAGTCAGGACTGGAATCAAACGAAACTCCACACTGAATCTGAATATGGTCTTTGTTCCATGTTAAATTTCCTGTTATGATGAAACCAGGCGCGAATATCGCTGTAGGAGAGCGATAAGTAGGGCTGGTGGCGGACCGTGTTAATGTGCAGTACAATGCAACAAAGTACGTCGCTTTGTGAAGCAACAAGAATCTGATTTCGTATATGTAGGAATTTAGACTGTAGGTTATAGCGATAGAATGCAAATACAATTATGTATTTGATGGCACGCTGCTGGTGCGTAATTGACTCAATACAAAATTTTCGCTTCCCAGCGGAATTATGCTGCTGAGGTAATAACTTATTTTAACCCAATATTAGCATTATTATTTGTAGTTAACTTAGAGGTACAAAAATTACATTCTTACTTTTATAGTGGCAGAAGAAGTGGATGGCAAGAAGGACTCTAAGAGAGTCTGATTAGTTTGTATGTGAAAGAACAACGCAATGATTACATGGACTCTGACATACTGAGTCCAAGGTTATACATACTTTCAGCATGCTATTTCATTATGCGACAAAATTTAATCTGTTATAACACCCCTTCATCCAGCATCTCTGGTTTCGACTGTTGAGGAAGAATGGGCTGCCATTCTTTAATAGACATTAAAACATCTCATTGAAAGTGTCGTCAGCCGTCATAAAGGCGAAATCTGGTCGCAACCCATATTAATGTCCACTAACAGCGGTCCAGATACTTGTGACCAGATAGTGTTAGAACTGTAAGACTATCGTAGGTTACTGTGGACCTACCATAAGTAGGCGTTGACTGCTGTAGTTTTCCTAGCAGCTTTGGTCAGTTAAGGTCATACATTACCTGTACGTTACGTGTAGCATATCTATGGGGGTGGGGGGTTACCTCACGATCAGTGTCTTTCACGATTCATCCAGAAACCAGAAGCGACGTACCTTCTAGAATCTGTGTGAAGATATATTGAAATGCATATACTCAGAGTAAATTAATTCAAATTTTGTAAGAAAATACTACTTTGAACCAGAGATGGTCAAATGTAGTATAAACTGCGTAGTAGCGTCGCTGCTCAACATCGATCCCAAATTCGAGGTGTTACGAGTAATGCGTTACAGCAGTGTTTTTCAACCTTTTTGAATACGCAACCCCTTTCCAAGTAAAAATCTGGCGACCCCAGAACCATAATAAAAATATGTCAGCGATTTCAAAGGCAACGATTTAATTTTCTTTCTATTGATACTGTACTGATCGAGAAATCAAGTGCAATGTGCAAAGAGGTCGCAGTGTTCTGCGGGCAGAGATATAATTATATTCTCTGCCTCGGTAGAGGCGTGGGGGTGAGAAGGGGTCAGTTGGGGCGCAGTGGCACGTTTTCGGTCACTACAATGTTTTCCGAGTGCGCCAGAGAGTACGGACGTGATAATTGTCTTATCGCTTCGCACTGAACAAGCATAAAATTGACAAGTTTCTTAAAAGATCCGTGCAGCCCTCCATATCTGATACAAGTGGCAGTGGCGGAAGAGAATCAAAATATAAAAAAAAAATAGACTTTATGACGACAGTTATTTGAAGTATGGTTTTAATGTCATGAACAATAAACCTCAATGTGTAATTTGCGGCGAAGTATTGTCACGTGAGTTTATGAAACCATCAAAGCTCCTGCGTCACCTTTCAACTAAACATTCCAAGGAAGCTGATAAAGCGTTGGATTTCTTCGAAAGGAGACTGAAAACACTTAACCAGAAGCAAACTGCTATGATTCAGGTAATAAAATAGCAATGTTATTTGTTGATTTAAAATAGTATTAATGTTACTAACTTTTATTCGTTTTTTCTGACTGAACAATATTTTTTATCTGATATTAAGTATCCAGTGTCAACGAGAAACCGTTACCAGCTAGCTACAGATTCGCATTTCGAGTCGCTAGAGCAGGGAAGCCTCTTACAGATGCAGAGAATCTTATTTTGCCAGCAGCCCTGGATATGGTTGAAATTATGTTAGGTAAGCAAGAAGCAAACAAGCTAAAAAGAATACCACTTTCTGATAATACCAATGATCGCAGAATAAATAATATGGCCGGCGACATTCGAGAACAGCTATTCGAAAAATTAAAGAAGAGCCCACATTTTGCATTGCAGTTTGATGAATTTACTGATGTTTCAGATTGTGCTCAATTATAGTATTTGTGCGTTTTGAAGCAGATGAAAGTATCATGGAAGACATTTTATTTTGCAAAGCACTCCCTGCGAACACTACTGGCCAGTGTTTGTATGACATGTTTTTAGAAATCACTCGCAACTACGAGACTGATTGGACAAAATGTATCGCCATTGTAGTGACGCGTAAAAGTGGGATTGTCGCGAAATTAAATTCAATAATGCCAAATCTTTCGTGGACACACTGCTTTCTTCATCGACAAGCTCTGTCAGCCACGATTTTAACTTCTTATTTAAACGATGTGCTTAAAGAGGTGATCAAATTTGTAAGCTCTATTGAAGGTATAGCGTTGCAAACTCGACTGTTTAGGATCATTTATGAAGACATGGTTTCGCTCCATCAAAATCTTCTTTATTATAGAGAGGTCAGGTGGCTTCCCAAACCAAAGTTATTGACACGAGTTCTGGAACTAAAAGTTGAATTGTTAATGTTCTTACAGCATTCTAAATCTGGATATGCGAATTACTTTTGTGACCCTGTTTGGCTATTAAATTAGCATTTCTCGCGGATCTTTTTAAGCATCTAAATATTTTAAACAAGAGAATCCCAGGGAAAGAAGAAAACATTATAACAATTAACGATAAAAACAAAGAATTCCTCGCAAAACTTAATTTGTGGTCAACGTTTTTACAAAAGATGATGTCTGAGTTTTTCCCTTGTATTCAGACGATTGTCGATGAAATTGAGTGGACCAGTCGGTGATACTAAGCTCTCGCATTCCTTGCGTGATACAGAGCTTGCATAATTTGTAAGAGAAACTTTTAAGCAACTTTCCATAGCTGCACTCTGACATTGACAACGGTCATAGATGGATACTAAATCCTTTTTTAAATATGTCAGTACAACTGGCTGATCTGAGCACGATGACGAAAGAAACACTTATAGATTTAACATCTGACGGGGTATTTAAAATGTAATTTAAATCGCAATAGATTGATGTCTTCAGGATGAAGGGAAAATAAGAGTATCCACAGCTGGCAAAGGAAGCTCTGAAATTTTTAGTGCTATTCGCCAGTTCCTATCTTTGTGAATTAGCGTTCTCTTCAGTGGTGAACATAAAAACTAAGAAGAGAAATAGGCGTCAACTAGAAGATGATTTGGTGACTTGTGTCTGAAAAATAGAACCACGATTTGGCAAATTATTACTGAATAAACAGGCACAGCCTTCTCATTGAAACTGTTGTATTTTTGCTGTAGTCTAGGGCCTATAACCCTTGCATGCTCATCTGGCTAAGTGGCACCCCTGGCAGATATCGCTCGTGTTGCCCTACGAATAAAAACTGTTGAAAAGGATAAAATTTTAATAAGTCTCGTGTACTCGAGTATGCTTTTTAATAATGCAAATGAGAGACATTAGTCATCAGGCATCATACTGCAGTTGTGCCGATAAAGCGCTGTGCATTTGCGAATAATCGCTGGGTCGTACCATTATTGTTATTCACTTTACTCTTGGCGGTATGGCTTATGCTTCGCGGGAAAGGAATGACAATGAAATAAAAGAAAACGCAGAGGAGAAAAGAGCGTAATGTTTTACATCAGTGTTATTATTATTATTATTGCGACGACCAAAGTGCATTAGACGCTATGACAAAGACAACGCTGCCATCTCAGTATTCAGCTGTACTGTTAGCGACACTCCTCGAGTTGCAATTATTGTAGCCGATACAACCGTTCGGGTCCTCGACGATGTTGCCAAATTCTCTGTGACGGTAGTGCAAGCAAGACTCATGTTACTTCATGACCTTGAAATACCTCTATATGAATTCCATTTTAGACATGTCGTCGTTACCCAATTGAATTCAATAAAGCTGCGCATTAACCAATATGTAGGCAGATGTTTTATTCAGCTAGCCGTCTTCCATGTGTATGAGTCATTTTGAAGCAAAGATAAAAACAAATGTCTTTACACAAATTCTTGTAAAAAAGGGTGTACATTTTATTAACTGTTTTAGTATTTTTTCGGAATGGAATGCATTATCTTTTTATTTACGTGAATTCCAAATAAAAAATATGTTTCGCATAACGAGTGTTTCTTAATGCAGATAAGAAGTGAACTATCCTCGTTAACCGAGATCCCACTGTAAAGTCAAGAAGATCTTTTTCCGAATTTCTCAAAGTTACTTATGGGATCTTCTTCATTTTGTTATCGATCGGTTCCTGAAAACAGTTTTCCAGTTTTGCGTTTATTTATCGTTAACACGGTGTGTCTTTATAGAACAATCTACATTACGCTCAATTCAGAATTAATGTTAAACAAGGAAGTGCGTAATTTTAATTATAAAATAAATCCCATTTTCCATAGGCCTATGTTTTTGTACTACAGAACCCCTAGTTTTGAGACGTAGCAGGACGGTTATTTAATCTACTTTCATTCAGTTTCAAAAGAAGACAACATTTCTTTTTAATTAATTGCGAGAATATGTAGTGTATATTTTAAGAAAAGATGTTACCAGTTTTTAGTAAGATATTTTTCAACTCTTTTATAGAGCACTATAAAAAAAACAATGATTCACTTCAAGTCAATCACCACAGTTAAATACATGAAAGAAATGAGAAATTAACCAGCTGATCAGTAACGACGATTTTGTAGGAATCGTGATGAAGCCGCAGAACTAGGAAAATAGAAACAACATCAACATGCAGTTTGTGAATTAAAGTCTGAGTTGAGCTCAGGCATCCTAGATCCGCTCGGTAGAAATCGCTGCTCTTCGAGCCTTGTCTAACTGCTGCCAATACTAGCTATCTATTGTTTAATTCGAAGCTTGTTACTGAAATGCATACTAGTAATCTCGGTGCTAAACCTTGAACGTGAGCTGTGTGCGTGTTGTTGCAGCCATTTTGTATCACATTTGAACGTGAGCATCTTTCAAATGCGCTTTCATAAATTGCTCTCGTTCCGTGTGATATTTTTATCACAGCAGATGACTGGCACGTAAACTAAGTTGTCAGTAATACACAAGACGCTGATACTGCACAGCCGTTCCAGCCCGGAAGTTGATGTGGTCCTTTCCCTCTCCCTGGAAACCTCTCAGAGATAAATACTCTGTACAAGACTTAGTGAGTTTCGCCGGACTAGTTCCATTCCGCAAAAGTGGGAAGAATAGATAGACA
Source organism: Schistocerca americana (assembly GCF_021461395.2). Taxonomy (NCBI): domain Eukaryota; kingdom Metazoa; phylum Arthropoda; class Insecta; order Orthoptera; family Acrididae; genus Schistocerca; species Schistocerca americana. Next base: position 847,783,030 of record NC_060120.1, on the reverse strand, counting down.
TCGTGTTGCTGCAAGTGTTTGCGTATTTGAACTCTTCAACAGATTTAAATTAAATTCTTAAATTCGTATTTATTATTACAAATAAGTACTAGATCTGAGCGTGAGCGAATTCGCAAGGTGCTTTCACAAAACCTTGTCATTTCCGTGTGACATTTATACCATAACAGATGATCGTCATGAAACATACTGCAACTGCTTTTTCCTGTGACCGCGACCCCATGAGCAAGGCTTCGACCCACAGGTTGAAAAACACTGCGTTAGAGTAACTTTAGATCGAAAGCTGTATGGAGGCCTCTCAAGTGTAGAGACGTGTTGTATCTGATGTGTTCAGGATATATAGTTACTCGCTACAGATACTAATGATTTTTTATTTGCAAGATACTATGATGTTTGCTAACTGTAAAAGGAATCTCAACAGAAGTTGGAAATAATTAAGCTAAAGAAAGTTGTTTGGTTACTAGTGTAATTCGCGAATTCATAGGTGATGATTGAGACAATATATAGCACTCACATTAGCTTCACATTTTGTGAAGCTAATTGCTCATGTATAATCAGTTTATTGAGTGTATTAATTGTGAGCATTATTAATTTTCAAAGAGTCAAAATACGAGTGTTAAAGTTAGTGTCATATTGTTACTTGCCCCAAGTTAATACCAGGTACCAGATCCATGTCATTTTTGATTAATTATTTTTCTCAAGAAGTTATTGTCTCAGTTATATTCGATTTCATTAAAATGTTTGCTAAGCAACAGCCTTCCACAATAGCTGTTTGCCAACAATACAATTTAAAGTACCAACAGAGCGCAGCACAGATAAAGATAAGAAATTTTTATTATTTCAGGGGTAGCATTCATTAAGCTCGAGGACCATTATTTTCAAATTGATCAAGTTTTGTTTTATTACCAGGGCGAATTTCAAATCAATAGTATTGCATCAGATTCAGTTTTTGTGTTATGTAAATTCATGCAGTTTTCGTTTGGTTTAAAGTTATTGACAGTTTACATTCTCGCAGCTAAATTAGATTAACATTCTCGCAGAAGAAAAGTTCAGTACAGGGCAAAGCGCGTAGGCGACGAGATAAAATGCACGCTCACATGCAATTCCCATTCTAACAGATGTGTTTCAAACTACTGTCAGTTACGTAGTTTCTATTGTATTTCAAACGTATTTGTTTCAATATGAAGGGCCGTGTAACCTACGGAACATTTGTGTTCTGCATAGTTACCTTACTCTCTGTTATTTAAAAATAAACAGCATTTATTGCAAAATTGAACCTGTCGATGTTTGGTTGAAGCTGTTCACAGAGGGATATTGCAGTAAAAATAAAGCAGACACAAGAGATTGATCATGTAGCAGTAGAAAACACAGTTTCCTCAACAAAAAGATAAAAACAAAAAAAGGATGCAGAACAGTAATATTTCAAACATCGCTTCAATACGTCGTCGAAGTCATATAAAACATGTTTCTGTTAGTCATAAACAACTTTCCGACTCATCATTAAGAACAGGAAACTCATGCCTTTGATCAGGATGAAGAACGTCCTTTTGAGTACAAAATAACAATGATAATTACATATATCTTTTATGTTTGTACATGTATAATGAACTTGAATCAGAAGTAATTGCTTTGGTTACATAAAAGCTCAGAAGCTACGCGAACTACAAATTTTCATTAGTTATGACATGAAATTCGTATTCTGTAAGTACGTAAAATGCATAGACTGAATGATACGCGATTCGAATTTTGTGTAAAACAAAAAAAGAAAAAAAAAAAAAAAAGAAAAGAGAAATCGGCGGCTCCCAGTTTCTGTCTGACATATTCATTTATGGTTGTTTCCCTACCAATGCTACCGGTTATTCTACCGTTTTCTAAATCATTTATGTAGTGTAGCAAAACTACCAAACGTAGTTTTGGTAGAACGCCATTCTAGTTTGTGTACATCAGAAATGTGCGCTAAGTACCTCTGATCCGAAAGTCATCGAAAATCTGTGGGACTGCTAGGAATGACGGTTTCATTGTCATGGATTTCATCGTATGAGATATTTTATACCAAATGAAGATGAAAAGTAAAGTCTCCTGCGTCCATATCTTTGTTTACTTATCTCCTGCGGGATAGGAAGTTATCGTCAAGAAGGTGTTACAATGCATTGTAATTTTTTGTCTAGTGAGTGTATCTTGGAACAAATCCCATTTCATTTGGTGTTTCCCTTCCAGAACACGCAAAAGTAAACATACGATGGATTCAGGCAGAGTGAAGGTGGTGTTTGCAGGGAACAGCGAGCTATTGCTATGGCAGAGACGGGGAATTCCCCGGGGGAGCGCTGGCTTGCAGCTTAATACCGGCCAACGGCCGTAAATCTTGGGGAACGGGGTGCGCTGGCTGCTGGCTGCTCTGCCCGTTCCCCTCCCGCCCCCCACCCACCCACAAAACTCCCCCCCCCCCATCCTGCTTGTATGACCTACCCTCCTCCCCCCCAACCTCCCTGAGCTCATCTCCTTTAAGCCGACCTCCGGCTATACACGTACTACGTAACGAGGTGTACCTGTGAATGCAAGGTCTGAACTGACACAGGTAGGACTACACTTCGACTACAATAACTTTGTGATTGAGTTTTCAGCAATTGGAGTGATAAGGTTTAGGCATCAGCCAACCGCAGCTGTTTCTTGGGTACCGCGTGATCGCTTCATAGCCTGTGTATAACCACAGTTGTCAGTCTCAATGTGGACCGCTAGACATTGATAATTTTTATTACAGTTTTTACTTGTCGTTAAGATTTTGCTTTCCAGATACAGTTGTTCTAACCAGTACAGGTGCTGCTACACAAGTACTGAAATGATGGACGAAAGTTCCTCACTAGCAAATAATCTTTACGACGCAACGTATCCCAATATTTTTTAGATAACTAATCAGGAGGCTTGAGTGCGAGGTCATATGACTTTCTCCAGTGTCTGTCTGTACGGAGGCAGTTGTCAACATCCTGAGACACTTGTCAACATCCTCTCCTCTAATTCACATCGGCTAAGGGGTAGACTAATAGATGCCGTCTGCCGCCGACTCTGTTGTAATTCGCTTCTGGTATATAGTGTAGAGCTTAAGCGCTCATATGTTTTAGTCTTCATTTTTTAGCTTTCACCCCTGTTTCCCATGAAAACGCCAGCAGGTGTTAACTCCAGCTTTCTTGGACGTTCCTGCTGTAAACGATATAACTGCGATAAACACAGGCGTAGTTGACTGTTCAAATTAGAAACTGTCAAACTGGAATATGTGATCCATTTTGGAAAAAAAAATTCATATACGTTTTGATCGTTTTCGCTGTATTTACAGGAGACTCGCTCTTCCTGGCCCATCTACATGTGTCACTGCACAACTTACAAGAATAACAAGAGCTTGCGCCAGATCGTGAATCCTGGTGGCTACACTGAATGTTCATCATGTAATATCCTTTTCCATTCCATGGTCCTTTTGTAGCAAAAATTTCGTGTGTTTAACAGCTGTGATTATGATATGCTCGGTTACATTGCCGCATGAAAATTGCTAAGGAACAACTGACGCATGCTAAGGAACAACTGTCAGTTGCTACGGAACAACAAACAATTGCTACAGACCACCCGACCAGTGATAGTAAAAGGAAATGAAGATGGTGAGAAATATTGACTGCAGCGAAGCTTGCGCATAAACGCTGTGTATGAATTCGGCAGTTCATGCAATACGGTGTTTGAAGAAGGTTGTTTTTGCAGCAATTAGTTCTAGATCCCATGTGGTACGGCAGCGTGTCGGAAAGACATCATTATTTTTTTTTTAGAATTATATTAATACCTTCAGCTGCTAAAAGGCGTTGATATATATCAACGGGGACAGGTGAAAATGTGTGTCCCGACCGGGACTCGAAGCCGGGATCTCCTGCTTACATGGCAGACGCTCTATCCATCTGAGCCACCGAGGTGACGGAGGAGAGCGTCGCTGCAGGGACTATCTCGCGCACGCCTCCCACGCGACCCACGTTACCTTGTGTGTCCACACACTACATTCGTAGTGTCCCACCCCAACACACTCATTACTCGTGAAAGACATTCTTACCAAGTCCCGTAAGAGTTCGGGGAATGTGTGTGCATCCGCACAGAAGAAGAAGGCCATGGCCGGTATTGCCAGAACTATATGCTTATATGGGTATGGTGTCTGTTCTTTCGGACATGTCCGAATAAGTATATAAGTATAGACATCATTTTAGCGCTTACAATAGTAAACGGGCAGTTGGACGGTTGGGCAGAGTGTCTCTCTTATGGTCACAGTAATGGATGTGCCCAAAAGCATCATATCGCCATTAAAAAAGACCAGTGAAGGAGGAAATGCTATGCGACAGCACGTTGGAGGTCGTAGACAGAACACCACACCACAACAGTATCGATTTGTAGTCCTAGTATCGAAAATGAACAGACATCTCACTCTTACGCAGATTGGTGCAGACCTTGCAGCCGCTACCAGTACAGGAGTCTCCGCCAAAACCATTTTGTGGCGATTAAATTTGTCTGGTTTCTATGCTCGTTAGTATATTATATGCATCCCACTTCGCCGTAGTCAAGTAGAAAGAAGCATGTCGATGGGGTCGGCAACAGTGGTCCAGAGTGATGGACCATGACGAATCCCGCTACGGGCTAGGCGTTATGGTGTGGGCAGGCATTATGCTCAATGGCTGAAAACCTCTGCATATCTCTGCCCAAGGTACCGTTACAGGACAGCGATCATGCAAGGAGATTATTCTGGATCATGTCCGTTTCTTAAGGGGTGCTGTAGGTCCTGGCTTTGTTTTTCAGGACGACAATGCCCACCCACAAAGGACTGCTGAGCTGTCGGACACACTGGAAAGTGAAGATATTGAACATGCAATGGTCTGAACCCCCCGGACCTGAACCCTATAGAGCATGTCTTGGATGCTCCTGGAATATGTTTCTCAACGGAAATCCTACCCAAACCGTGTGAGAACTGAAATCTGACCTGAAAGAGGAGTGGGAAGGGCTTCTCAATATTTTGGTAGCCATCATACATAACAGGTGCAAAATGTGCATTAGTGCCCGAGGAGGTCATATTCCTTACTGACATTCCGATATCAACTTTTATGTTGGGAGTCTGACCTGTTTCAAATATGCTGATTTCCCATGTGGTGAAATCTGTACCACTTTACACTATAAATATAACACTCCACGTCTATTACGCACGTACTGTGTTTCATGTAGTCCATCATTGCTTGTGATTATTCCTGTTTAACAATGTTTCTGTTCCTTAGCAGTTCTCAAGCAATGTATGTTTCGCTTCGTAGGACGAGTTGTTCATTAAAGTTTCTTCAAATACTCTAAATTGATGTTATTATATTCCAGAAAACGATAAATAATAATCACATTAGAGTCTTTTTAAACAGAAATGTTTATCCAGAATGAGATTTTCACTCTGCAGCGGAGTGTGCGCTGATATGAAACTTCCTGGCAGATTAAAACTGTGGGCCGGACCGAGACACGAACTCGGGACCTAGGCAAAGGTTTTAATCTGCCAGGAAGTTTCAGAAATGTTTATTTTTAGGAATGTAGTTTAAACACATGTGAAGCTACGCATGCACACATACTCTGTATGGTAATAACTGTCGTGTTTTTAAAGTATGACAATTGAACAGACACATGCTGATTTTAATTGACCACGTTCAGTTCTAAATGCGACTAGAAATGTTACTTTGGCAACAATACATAAATTATGTTTTTACTTTTTTCTTTACCTTGCGCATTTTAATATTTTTATAACCGTTCATATTTAATGGTTCAAATGGCTCTGAGCACTATGGGACTCAACTGCTGAGGTCATTAGTCCCCTAGAACTTAGAACTAGTTAAACCTAACTAACCTAAGGACATCACAAACATCCATGCCCGAGGCAGGATTCGAACCTGCGACCGTAGCGGTCTTGCGGTTCCAGTCTGTAGCGCCTTTAACCGCACGGCCACTTCGGCCGGCGTTCATATTTAATAGTTCCTTTCATTTTTGTCTTTTCTGAGTGCTTAGTTCTTTTGGTTATTGGTTAACTGCATAAACGCACCAAATGTGATAACCATAGTAGTGAAGAAAAACCTCTTTAATTGTGTTTATAACTCTACCCCGGCCACAATCGACCCAGCACGGCGACCAGTACCCCCGTTTCGTAGACACCTGCAGAGCCATGCCTTGCGAGGTAGGTTATAGAACATGTAGCGTATAGAGAGAAGCCAGCGGCGCTGCATACACTCTGCTGTCAATGAGATCTGTCAACCACATAGTTATTTTATTTCAGTTATATTTGCGATTTAACCGACGACAACAACTTCGGTCCTGTCCACAGGTGACAGCACAGTTAAACCACTTTTGCTTTTACACCGCAGAAACTATAAATGTATACAGTACAAAGTGGTGCTATGTGGCGTGCAGACCTGGACTACACTATTGACTGTTATCACAAACTTCGAACAACTGACGGTCGCCGCACGGAATGGCCGCGCGGTTTAGGGCGCCGTGTCACGGATTGCTCGGTCCCTCCCGCCGGAGGTTCGAGTTCTTCCTCGGGCATGGGTATGTGTGTTCTTCTTAGCATAAGTTAGTTTAAGTAGTGTGTAAGTCTAGGGACCGATGGATGATCTCAGCAGTTTGGTCCCTTAGGAATTCACACATATTTGAACATTTGAACTGACGGTCACAGTTTCTGAATCTTAATGACTTGTAAGAAATTAAGGCGGTGGTAAGAAATACAAACTGTGTGAAAGTAGTGAACATAACTTTTTCTTGGTGACACTAAAAGACAATACTGGGAAAAAACAGTAAATATAATTCGGACAGAGATACGTAATGGTTCTGGTGGTAGTCGGATAAAGATACTGTTGTATATACACTTGTAGAGGTGGATATGCTGTAGACATTTTACTACATACACATAGACAGTTGAATGAGTAAAATCCATTTTTATTTGCACTATTTAGAAGAAGCCAACCTGGAAAAGTCAGATAACTACAAGCACTTTCCCTGTGGTACAGTTACAAGTTGAAGAGATCAGAAGCAAGTACACATCTTTTAGTTTTGAGAGAAGTGAAGTTCACAAGGTATCAGAATTGTATTGAGATTGCCAGATGAAATTTCACTTTTTTGTGTAGACTAGAAATAAAAATACTTTGTAGCATTTAATTTTTGCATGTTGGACTGACGGTTCAATATAAATGGTCAGTTTTATATCACAATTCGTAAAAGTTTGTATGCTCTTGTATCACTTTGCTTCCAGAATATTGTGAATTGAGTAGAATGTGATTAACGTTTTCTCTGTAATACTTTATTATTTTTTTCTCCGAACAGGCCTCAGAATGCCCAATAGACCGATCGACCGCCGTGTCATCCTCACTGTTAGGCGTCACTGGATGCGGATAAGGGGGGGCATGTGGTCAGCACACCGCTTTCCCGTCCGTTGTCAGTTTTCGTGACAAGAGCCGCTACTTCTCAAACGAGTAGCTCCTCAGATTGCCTCACAAGGGCGCTCGGCAGACGCGGACGGTGACACATCCAAGTGCTAGCTAAGCCCAACAGCGCTTAACTGCGGTGATCTGACGGGAACCGGTGTTACCACTGCGGCAAGACCGTTGGCCAGTGCTTTATTATTGGTTGTTGTCGATTCAGTTATCATGTAATTACTATTTACAGTTATAACAAAACATTTATTTGATACTATATGAACACTAAATCGTTTTTGTGGCTTCTGAAACAAAATAAGGAAAAAAAATTGTAATCCAGTTTTGTAAGGGCCTCGGCACTACTTCTGGGAGTCCGAGTTGCCACTGTTGTTACGGTGGGCCATGTTTGTGAGTTCGTGAAACGATTCTAGTGCAATACACCGCTAAGACAATTTCTCCCTGCTACTATTACATAGCTATGCCCCAGGTAACAGGATAGGAAAGCGGTGGTTCTACAAACACTCCAACAAATTAGTATCAAAGTCACACAAATGAGTTAAAAAGGTTCACTTATCTTTGTGACTAGTTGAATAATGAAGTCTGCAACACAGCTAATAAAACAACACAAAAAATACCCTCAATGGCTAAGTACAAATAGTCGTAGGTAGACTTCACAATGCATAGCAAATGCAATTTACAACTCTCTGCTCACTTCTAAGTTTTCCGAGTAGGCTTCTGTCCGTTGTCGTCCGGTCTTTGGCGGATTGTACTCGGCCGGCAATTGGCAATATGAACAAATGGCAGTACGGACAATATCTTCATCCTCAGCGCCGCCCTTGGCGCTGCTGGAACTCGCGCAAGTGACGAGTCTCTATGGCACTGGCAGCAGCTCGCATCTTTGCGCCTGTGGTGCTTTTGCCCTGGCTGTCTCTTGTTCGGACGACACAGCAGAAATTCTGTTTAACACAATAACCGATTATTGAAAATATTTCGCACCACCTGTGTCACTTCCCTCTTCTCATGTAATACAGGGTGATTCAAAAAGAATACCACAACTTTAAAAATTTGTATTTAATGAAAGAAACATAATATAACCTTCTGTTATAAATCATTACAAAGAGTATTTAAAAAGGTTTTTTTTTTCACTCAAAAACAAGTTCATAGATGTTCAATATGGCCCCCTCCAGACACACGAGCAATATCAACCCGATACTCCAACTCTCTGTAGCATATCAGGGGTAACAGTTTGGATAGCTGCTGTTATTTCTCGTTTCAAATCATCAATGGTGGCTGGGAGAGGTGGCCGAAACACCATATCCATAACATACCCCCATAAGAAAAAATCGCAGGGGGTAAGATCAGGGCTTCTTGGAGGCCAGTGATGAAGTGCTCTGTCACGGGCTGCCTGGCGGCCGATCCATCGCCTCGGGTAGTTGACGTTCAGGTAGTTACGGACAGATAAGTGCCAATGTGGTGGCGCTCCATCCTGCTGAAATATGAATTGTTGTGCTTCTTGTTCGAGCTGAGGGAACAGCCAATTCTCTAACATCTCCAGATACTGTAGTCCAGTTACAGTAGCACCTTCGAAGAAAAAGGGACCAAAAACTTTATTGGCTGAAATGGCACAGAAAACGTTCACCCTAGGCGAGTCACGTTCATACTGAGTTGTTTCCCCGCGGATTCTCAGTGCCCCATATACAGACATTGTGACGGTTGACTTTCCCGTTAGTGTGGAAAGTTGCTTCATCACTAAACACAATCTTTGAAACGAAAGATTCATCTGTTTCCATTTGAGCAAGGATAAAATCACAGAAATCGATTCTTTTAATCTTATCAGCTGCAGACAGTGCTTGAACCAATTTCAGGCGATAAGGTTTCATAACTAACCTTTTTCGTAGGACTCTCCATACAGTTGATTGTGGAATTTGCAGCTCTCTCCTAGCTCTGCGAGTCGATTTTCCTGGGCTGCGAACAAATGCTTGCTGGATGCGTGCTACATTTTCATCACTCGTTCTCGGCCGTCCAGAACTTTTCCCTTTGCACAAACACCCATTCTCTGTAAACTGTTTATACCAACGTTTAATACACCACCTATCAGGAGGTTTAACACCATACTTCGTTCGAAATGCACGCTGAACAACTGTCGTCGATTCACTTCTGCCGTACTCAATAACACAAAAAGCTTTCTGTTGAGCGGTCGCCATCTTAGCATCAACTGACGCTGACGCCTAGTCAACAGCGCCTCAAGCGAACAAATGTACAACTAAATGAAACTTTATAGCTCCCTTAATTCACCGACAGATAGTGCTTAGCTCTGCCTTTTGTCGTTGCAGAGTTTTAAATTCCTAAAGTTGTGGTATTCTTTTTGAATCACCCTGTATAAAGACGTTACTTAGATAGTATACAACATAAAAAACCTGTGTAACTTTATATAAACGTGACTATTTTGTGACATCTTGTAACAAATAGAGGGACGCGCAGAGTGGGATTTCATTTGTATCCCTTTGGCACAGCAATTTTACATGCATTTCAACACTCTAGATGCATGTATCTCATTTATCTGGGGAAGGCCCTTGTACACCTTTGCTTCTGACTCCCTCAATTAGATCCACTGAGGGCGTGACCTACAGCAGCCAACTCTATCTGAAAAAGTGTCCCTGGTAGCTAATGCGGCGAGTGACGGAGAATTTAGTGCGATCGAAGCTCCCACCCACGGCCAGTCTGGACTCAGCTGACTTTAGAACGCCTAAACGCCAGCATAAACGCCACTGACACTGCAGACACCATGATGACTGCCACAGCCACCACTTTGGAATCATGCTGTTAGGAGGTAGCTAGGGTCTTAAGAAGTTGACTGCTCTGCCAGACAGTCCAGTCACAACAGACACCTGTGACCATAGCAGTTATCACTGCAGTTCACTTTATTCTCTTTCTTCATACTTACCATGTTATCAGCAGAGAGCCCCAGCGGGCACATCATTCTCAGCTGTGAAGCTTGTAAGGTGGCAGAATAAATAGTCAGATTCGCACCTTACATGAGACCTTTACAAATCGCAATGAGAAGGTGAAGATGACACCTAACGTAAATCGACAGTTATGAGAACATTTGCCTATCAATATGTAATGCGAAAAGGGATGACAGTCAATTGACAGTAATTAACACACCATTCCTATAGAATGCAAGTCTTTGAGCGGAAGGTAGAACAGGGAAAGTGGGTCGAGTTCCTTTTAGTTTCGAAAAGCCAGCTCCACAATGGCGTAGTGAAGCCGCACTGTGAGAGTTACACCAGAAACCACTTAAAGGGGTGGCCAGAAGGAGGACAGCGACCCCGGGGCAGGTGATTCAAGCTGGAGGCCCACCTGTAGTGGGAGCATCGGCACAAGGGCAGAGAAGAAGCTTTAGAAAACTACGTTTCAAAATTCCAACAGGATATGAACAAAAGCATGTGAAGCATTTTCGTCCAGTGAGTGCGACACACAGAAAGGTCAATGTGTCTAGAATGGGCACAAAATGTCCGATTGGCGGATACGCACTAGGAAGGAGAAAATACTGAAGTTTCGACGCAGGTCGATAGAAGGGACATTGCGATTGGTAGAGGGTGTTTCTACAAAATAGGCGCAATGCTCCTATTAGTCGAAAAAAGCCATGATGTGAAAAAGGAACCCACGTGGAGGGAGGCAGTTCTGCCATAAGTAGGAGAAGAGAGAAATTTTGTGGGGGGACTCTTCCTTGAACTGGCATCAAGTGCAGAACAGAGCTCTTAATGCTCCATATGACGCAGAGAAGAAATTTGTGTGAACACTGCATTCACAGCGGCTGCGCTACAGCTGAAGAATTAGCTGTAGCAGCGTTTAGCTCCAACTGTGGAGAAACAAACCAGCCAAATTAGTTAATTGTTCTTATGAGAACTGATAGGCACTATAATACACACGCTGCTCCAACCATGCACATGTATATCGTAACATAATAAGACTAGGGCTGAGTACATGTTATCTCACATAATGAGAAACATAGGGAAAGTTTTTGCTGGAAAGTTCAGCAAAGGCCAGTTTAGTATTGTAGGAATTTCAGTGGAAGAGAGCGGCCTTGCAGACAGCAGCACATCGCAGCTTGAGGTAAATACCGCATGCAGAGGCGTAAACTTTGTTGGTTCACCAGTTTGTGTCCACTGTATACTCGAGCAGCCTTGGGCAATCTTGCACTCAAATTTGTCACTTGACTAAACATCCACCGTAGACTTGATTGTCATCCTAAATACTACCGAACTTTGAACCGGAATCGGACGATTTTCGTAGTACTGACCAACGTCATAATGTATGTGGAGGACCAATTTTGTAAAGAAACGTCGAATTAAACTTTCATATTATTGTGCTTAGGAATAGTGTAACGAAACTTCCAATTAAACTTTCATAATATTGTGCTTAGGATTAATGTTCTTTCAGATAGTTAATATTTAACATTGTTGTGTATAATCTTATTTCACTTTTTGATGTTGGCAAGATGTGTTATCCATTGCGCTGTTTTTATGTTGGCGAGTTGAAAACTCTGTGAAAAGCTGTAATTTGGTGAGAAATATTGCGACATTAAACTTGTCATTTCACTTCACACATTTGCTCTCAATTCAAGAATAAGAAATACAAAACCCCCGCAACCTTACAAGCTTATTTCAGTGAATGTTCATGCAAAACTCTATTATACCTATTCCAGTTTCAAACGACTTTTTTCTTGTTTTTAGTCACCATACTTCTGACTGGTTTGATGTGATCTGCCACGAATTTTTCTCCTGCGTTAAGCTCTAAAGCTCAGAGTAGCACTTGCACCCTTTATCCTCAGTTATTTGCTGCATATATTCCAATCTCTGTCTTCCACTGCGGTTCTTACCATCTGCATCTCCCTCTAGTAGCATGGAAGTTATTCCCTGATGTTTTAACAAATGTCATACCGTCCATTCCTCTTGTCAGCGTTTTCAATACGCTCCTTTCTTTGGCGATTCTGCGGAAAATCTCCACATTCCTTGTTTTATTAACGCATAAAATTTTCAACTTTCTTTTGTAACACCACATATGAAACGCTTCGATTCTCTTCTGTTCCGGTTTAGCAAAATCCATGTTTCACTAGCATACAATACTGTGCTCCGAAAGTACGCTCTCGGGAATTTATTCCTCGAAGTAAGGCCAATGTTTAATACCAGTACCCTTCTTTCGGCCAGGAATACCCTCTTTGGGTGTGCAAGTCTGTTTTTATTTTCTCCTTGCTTCGTCTGGCATGGGTTATTTTTCTTCCAAAGATGCAGAATCCCTTCGTGTACTTCGTGATCACCAATTCTGATGTTAAGTTTCTCGCTATTAGAGTGATTAGATAGTATTAATAGCCCATAAATACTTCTTGACTTATTTCATTTTAAAATTTTTGCTTTGACGATCTCAGCTGCAGTTTATCAAAAATGGTAGATAGTTTCTAACACTTCAGATCTGATTAATTGCCCGTTATAAGGACTACTGCGTGTGTTTTCACTTTTCAAAACTCGTGATTAATCAGCTCTGAAGGTGATCATTAAGTAACTGAAACTATATATTACTTGTGGTGCTCCAAAAGGTAGATTGTTTGAATAAATAATTTTAAAATATACCATTGCGACATTGCCCATGATAATATGTCAAATGTTATCTAGTTCGTTTATTATTACGACAACATAACCACTTTCTCCTTTTATTCCTGTAAGTTTATTTTTGATATTTGTTTCATTAGCCGTGCTATTAAGACAGCACTCCTACTAAAGCATCGTAATTGGTGAAAACTTGTCTTACAGCGGAGACTTCAGATGTTTCCACAGCCATCTCTGGAAACTAAAGATATTGTGACGTTCTGCCACATTCGCTATGCGGTATTGTTTCATTTTTGTACCAATATTTCATAGTTATTTTTTTTTAGAGTACTGGACTTGTGTGCTTGGGAGGAAGCTTAGCGTTTTCCTCGCTGGGAACATCTGCTTTTAGAGGAGTCTCAGGTTCCTCTTTGTTAGCGAAGACACGAACTACGCAGCAAAAAAGTGTCACAATATGACTGTATCGGCTTCAAACAAGATCGACGCGAGAACGAATGGAAAAATTGCGGGACTGCTGATACTACATGACTTGAGGTGGATGAGAGTGGCTGAACTTTAACTCTGTCAATGCTTTCTCTGATCCTCCGTCATCTCACCCACATGGAGTTTAGAGCTTCATTTTGAGAGGTTGGAGGGGGGGAGTGGAGTCAGTAGATGATGAGATAGGTTTGTGAATGATGATGGTAGTATAAACCGATGCATGAGTGTTGCTTTTGAATTGTGGATCGTAGTCTCGCGCAAATGTGATGAAGCGTGTGAGACATAGACCCAAAACTCTCCTTTCGGAAGCAATAACTTACCATCTGAGCTGGGCGGATGCCCGTGATGAGCTTCCAAAGCTTTGCTTCTGCCAGTAGCTCTTTCGTACGTTCCAAAGTCTCCTAGAAAGGGAAGTGCTCGCAAAGTTTCAAAACTGCACACGTCCCGTTTAAAGAGCTAGATTCCCTCCGGCAGTTATTCTTATGTTTATTTTAACTCTGTTAGTCTCTCTGCTTTTTAGAAGAAGACAGATTTGGCATAGGTGGACGCAATCTTTATCACACATTTAATTAATACGCATGTTGTATGCCGCTAAACATCTTCTGACTGACCTTTTTCATATCAATTTTAATCTTGTCAATACTTGAACAAGCTGCTTTTATCGTAATGGCTTTGCTATTTCAGGACAATTTAATCACAGCTACTGGCCAGACTCCATCATTATATTGTTCGTATACGCTAGTTAGATGACAGCACCACGAGCCCCCCCCCCCCCCCCCCTATCGCAGTGCATTGCCTCAGTTTATTTGCAACTGCTGCTTGCTCGTTCGGCAGCAGAAAAGAAAGAGATTTGGACAATTTTACAATTTTTGGGAGTTCATCAGTGCATATATATGTGCAGAATTTTTGAAAGAGGACGCCACACTTGAAAGTGTTGAAAACTTCCATTGTACGAGGGTCGTTTGGAAAGTCCGTGCCAAGTCCGAGATATGGCATCACCGGCACGTATCGAGGTCATGTTTAGTTAGTAACATCTTTGGACAGATCGCACACCAAGTTTCAGCCATATTGGTCTATTTCTTTGTGTTTGGCATTCGTGTGAATCAAGGAAGTCGAGTGATTGCCAAAAAATGGACGAAGAAGAATTTTGTGTGGTGATTAATGCCTTTATGAAAGGCAAAACGCCTCATGAGACAAAAGAGAAGCTTGATAAACATTACGGTAACTCTGCTCCTCCGTTTGGAACAGTTTATAAGTAGATTCAAAATTTTGGGAGTGGCCATATGGGCACAAGTGATGCTGAACGTTCTGGCCGCCTTGTGGTGGTTACGACGGCAGAAATCATTGATAAAATCCATGATATTGTAATGGATGACAGAAGAGTTAAGGTGCATGAGATTGATAGTTCTGTGGGCATCTAGAATGAACGGGTACATAATATTTTGCATAAACATTTGGACATGAGAAAGCCATCCGCAAGATGGGTTCCGTGATTGCTCACGCTTGACCAAAAACGGAATCGTGTGAAGTGTTGGAAGGATGGTATGCAGCTGTTCAGGAAGAATCCGCAGGACTTTAAGCGTCACTGTGGATAAAACATTGACACATTACTGTACTCCTGAGACCAAACTACAATCTAAACAATGGGTTACTAAAGGAGAATCTGCACCAAAAAAAGGCGAAGACCAGTCCTTCGGCCGGAAAGGTTATGGCGACTGTCTTTTGGGATTCGCAAGGGATAATCCTCATCTGGAAAAGGGTAAAACTATTACAGGTGCATATTATTCATCGTTATTGGATCGTTTGAAACCGAGGTGCAAGAAAAACGCCGGCGATTGGACCGCAAAAATGTCATTTTCCATCACGACAATGCACCAGGACTCACCTCAGCAGTTGTGGTCTCAAAATTAACGGAAATAGGATTCCAACTCGTTTCACATCCCCGCTATTCTCCAGACTTGGCCCCAGATTTTATTCAAACGAGGTGATTGCAGCAACTAATAGCTGTTTTGCAGACTTGGACAATTCCTATTATTCGGAAGGGATCAACAAATTAGAACAGTGTTGGACGAAGTGTATAAGTCTAAAAGGAGACTACGTCGAAAAACAAGAAAAATTTTACCCCAAACACGTAAGTAATTTTCATTTTTGCACGGACGTTTCAAACGCCCCTCGTACCATGAAATGTCGACTAGCGATAAATGTGGTGCAGCCGAGGTTGAGTGACTTTTAAGCTATTTCTGTCGATTTGCATTTTGTGTTCATGTACGAGATGGGCATGCCCAAAAATAAAGTAAAATAGAGTTATAATTTTATCTTATTTTTGGACATTCATGTTAACGCCGGTTTTGATAGAAGGCAAACGAAAACACAAAACGCCTCTCAAAGTACATTATATCTTCGTATGAAGTTATTTGTAACAAGCTCTTCACCACATGCTGAGTGACGTCTATATGGGTAACTGTCGGTGTTCATATACATATAAAAATGATTAGCATGTCACCAAGTATCAATCACAATGGAAGCTGATAGTAGGATACTAATAAAAAGAAGCCTCCCCTACCGTCGCAGTAAGTACATAATTCATTTTTGGATCTAAATACCCACGGTGATACATTGTCGTATGTTCCATCTTCTTGTCAGAGAACCAATACCCAGAGTTACTCCATGAAATCGTCGTGTAACCTTTCTGCGCATCACCTGAAGATGAACCCGAAAAGTTTCGAAAACTGGTTTTATGGAATAAACAACATTGCAAAAAAGTATATGGTTGCAGTTTTCTGTATTTATACAGAATTTTGATAATTTTAAAAGTCATATAAGTAGTATTTTAAAACTATTCTTACTAGTGTCAATGCTTACGGCTGAACAGCGGCGTTTTGTCGCTGCCAGAATACACTGGCTGTAAAATGGGCGAGGGAGTGAGCAAACAGTGAAGGGAAAATAAATAGAGACGAGGTGTGATGCCGATACGCAGACTCAAATACTAACTTATATTTTCCACAAAAGCGTTACGTAATCCTGCCGCCAGCTTGGGACAGCGCTGACGGTGTTACGCACTAACTTCAGCCAATAGCAACGCGTGATATTTACCGCACAACATCGTTATTTCTAAGAACCGAGAACTTTGTTAACGATATATTTCGGGTAAGCCACACCTTGAACACCGGGTTAATTGCACTTCCTGACAGGTGGAAACGCACTTTATTTTCTCGGAAAACCATGCATGGAGCCTCTCTCGGAAAACTATGGTTCAAAATGTCTCTGAGCACTATGGGACTCAACTGCTGTGCTCATCAGTCCACTAGAACTTAGAACTACTTAAACTTAGCTAACCTAAGAACATCACTCACATCCATGCCCGAGGCAGGATTCGAACCTGCGACCGTAGCAGTCGCACGGTTCCGGACTGCGCGCCTAGAACCGCGAGACCACCGCGGCCGGCGGAAAACTATGCACGGAGCCTCTTTCCGCCAATATTTCTGTGTCAAGGAATATGTTTTTCATAGTCAGTATTGTCACTGTTGCAAATGGTGTATTAGTTGACGCGTGACAGGAGAGTTGTAAGACAACCAAACGTTTAAGTTTTATTACTTTTGAGTAAACTCAGTTTTATTTAATTACCCATTAACATTTAATTTCACGTTTCAGCTAATCGTATTATTTAATAAGAAAAATAATTAATTCGCATGAAAACACTCCATCTATCTGAGTGATTCGGGTGACTCTATTTTTACATCTACAAACATTATTTTCATTAAAATTAAGTCACCTATGTACTATAAAAAATCATAGGTTATTTTTCGTTGGTACGCTTAAGAAAATTATGTGATAAATCCCAGAAGAACTAGACAGTGCAAGAAAACACGTTTTACATTCAAGAGTTTTAGCGTTCTTCAAAGACAAACATGGTCTTTTATATGCCGAAAGCGAAGAATGTTAGCTGGATTTCCAAATTATATTTTGATGGGGCGACTGACAACAAACAAGAAGGAAAACTAAATCTGGGATTATCACATGCGGTGTTGATATTGTACACACGATGTGTTACACCTGTACTGTTGTTTTTTGTTCAACACTAAACATGTTGTTGTTGTTGTGGTCTTCAGTCCTGAGACTGGTTTGATGCAGCTCTCCATGCTACTCTATCCTGTGCAAGCCCCTTTATCTCCCAGTACCTACTGCAACGTACATCCTTCTGAATCTGCTTAGTGTATTCATCTCTTGGTCTCCCCCTACGATTTTTACCCTCCACGCTGCCCTCCAATGCTAAATTTGTGATCCCTTGATGCCTCAAAACATGTCCTACCAACCGATCCCTTCTTCTAGTCAAGTTGTGCCACAAACTTCTCTTCTCCCCAATCCTATTCAATACCTCCTCATTAGTTACGTGATCTACCCACCTTATCTTCAGCATTCTTCTGTAGCACCACATTTCGAAAGCTTCTATTCTCTTCTTGTCCATACTAGTTATCGTCCATGTTTCACTTCCATACATGGCTACACTCCATACAAATACTTTCAGAAACGACTTCCTGACACTTAAATCTATACTCGATGTTAACAAATTTCTCTTCTTCAGAAACGATTTCCTTGCCATTGCCAGTCTACATTTTATATCCTCTGTACTTCGACCATCATCAATTATTTTACTCCCTAAATAGCAAAACTCCTTTACTACTTTAAGTGTCTCATTTCCTAATCTAATTCCCTCAGCATCACCCGATTTAATTTGACTCCATTCCATTATCCTCGTTTTGCTTTTGTTGATGTTCATCTTATATCCTCCTTTCAAGACACTGTCCATTCCATTCAACTGCTCTTCCAAGTCCTTTGCTGTCTCTGACAGAATTACAATGTCATCGGCGAACCTCAAAGTTTTTACTTCTTCTCCATGAATTTTAATACCTACTCCGAATTTTTCTTTTGTTTCCTTTACTGCTTGCTCAATATACAGATTGAATAACATCGGGGAGAGGCTACAACCCTGTCTCACTCGTTTCCCAACCACTGCTTCCCTTTCATGCCCCTCGACTCTTATAACTGCCATCTGGTTTCTGTACAAATTGTAAATAGCCTTTCGCTCCCTGTATTTTATCCCTGACACCTTTAGAATGTGAAAGAGAGTATTCCAGTCAACATTGTCAAAAGCTTTCTCTAAGTCTACAAATGCTAGAAACGTAGGTTTGCCTTTTCTTAATCTTTCTTCTAAGATAAGTCGTAAGGTTAGTATTGCCTCACGTGTTCCAACATTTCTACGGAATCCAAACTGATCTTCCCCGAGGTCCGCTTCTACCAGTTTTTCCATTCGTCTGTAAAGAATTCGCGTTAGTATTTTGCAGCTGTGACTTATTAAACTGATAGTTCGGTAATTTTCACATCTGTCAGCACCTGCTTTCTTTGGGATTGGAATTATTATATTCTTCTTGAAGTCTGAGGGTATTTCACCTGTCTCATACATCTTGCTCACCAGATGGTAGAGTTTTGTCAGGACTGGCTCTCCCAAGGCCGCCAGTAGTTCTAATGGAATGTTGTCTACTCCTGGGGCCTTGTTTTGACTCAGGTCTTTCAGTGCTCTGTCAAACTCTTCACGCAGTATCGTATCTCCCATTTCACCTTCATCTACATCCTCTTCCATTTCCATAATATTGTCGTCAAGTACATCGCCCTTGTATAAACCCTCTATATACTCCTTCCACCTTTCTGCCTTCCCTTCTTTGCTTAGAACTGGGTTGCCATCTGTGCTCTTGATATTGATACAAGTGGCTCTCTTTCCTCCAAAGGTCTCTTTAATTTTCCTGTAAGCTGTATCTATCTTACCCCTAGTGAGATAAGTCTCTACATCCTTACATTTGTCCTCTAGCCATGCCTGCTTAGCCATTTTGCACTTCCTGTCGATCTCATTTTTGAGACGTTTGTGTTTCTTTTTGCCTGCTTCATTTACTGCATTTTTATATTTTCTCCTTTCATCAATTAAATTCAATATTTCTTCTGTTACCCAAGGATTTCTATTAGCCCTCGTCTTTTTACCTACTTGATCGTCTGCTGCTTTCACTACTTCTTCCCTCAGAGCTACCCATTCTTCTTCTACTGTATTTCTTTCCCCCATTCCTGTCAATTGTTCCCTTATGCTCTCCCTGAAACTCTCTACAACCTCTCGTTCTTTCAGTTTATCCAGGTCCCATCTCCTTAAATTCCCAACCAAATACAGTGGAATGTCAGGTCTTAAATGGCTACACAGGATAATTGAAATGGCCTGGGAGTCGGGACAGGTTCCATCAGACTGGACAAAAGCAGTAATCACACCAATCTTTAAACATGGTAACAGAAAAGATTGTAACAACTACAGAGGTATCTCTTTAATCAGCGTTGTGGGAAAAATCTTCTCAGGTATTGTTGAAAGGAAAGTGCGAGTATTAGTTGAGGACCAATTGGATGAAAATTAGTGTGGGTTGAGGCCTCTTAGAGGTTATCAGGACCAGATCTTTAGCTTACGGCAAATAATGGAGAAGTGTTATGAGTGGAACAGGGAATTGTATCTATGCTTTATAGATCTAGCAAAGGCATATGACCGGGTTCCTAGGAGGAAGTTATTGTCTGTTCTACAAGATTATGGAATAGGAGGCAACCTTTTGCGAGCAATTAAAGGTCTTTACATGGATAGTCAGGCAGCAGTTAGAGTTGACGGTAAATTGAGTTCATGGTTCAGAGTATTTTCAGGGGTAGGACAAGGCTGCAACCTGTCTCCACTGTTATTTATGGATCATATGTTGAAAACAATAGACTGGCTGGGTGAAATTAAGATATGTGAACATAAAATAAGCAGTCTTGCATATGCGGATGACTTAGTTGTGATGGCAGATTCGATTGAAAGTTTGCAAAGTAATATTTCAGAGCTAGATCAGAAATGTAAGGACTATGTTATGAAGATTAGCATCTCCAAAACGAAAGTAATGTCAGTGGGAAAGAAATATAAACGGATTGAGTGCCAAATAGGAGGAACAAAGTTAGAACAGGTGGACGGTTTCTAGTACTTAGGATGCATATTCTCACAGGATGGCAACATAGTGAAAGAACTGGAAGCGAGGTGTAGCAAAGCTAATGCAATGAGCGCTCAGCTACGATCTACTCTCTTCTGCAAGAAGGAAGTCAGTACCAAGACAAAGTTATCTGTGCACCGTTCAATCTTTCGACCAACTTTGTTGTATGGGAGCGAAAGTTGGGTGGATTCAGGTTACCTTATCAATAAGGCTGAGGTTACGGATATGAAAGTAGCTAGGATGATTGCAGGTACTAGTAGATGGGAACAATGGCAGGAGGGTGTCCACAATGAGGAAATCAAAGAAAAACTGGGAATGAACTCTATAGATGTAGCAGTCAGGGCGAACAGGCTTAGATGGTGGGGTCATGTTACACGCATGGGAGAAGCAAGGTTACCCAAGAGACTCATGGGTTCAGCAGTAGAGGGTAGGAGGAGTCGGGGCAGACCGAGGAGAAGGTACCTGGATTCGGTTAAGAATGATTTTGAAGTAATCGGTTTAACATCAGAAGAGGCACCAACGTTAGCACTGAATAGGGGATCATGGAGGAACTGTATAAGGGGGGCTATGCTCCGGACTGAACGCTGAAAGGCATAATCAGTCTTAAATGATGATGATGATGATGATGATGATGATTCAGTTTCAATCTGCAGTTCATAACCAAGAGATTGTGGTCAGAATCCATATCTGCCCCTGGAAATGTCTTACAATTTAAAACCCGGTTCCTAAATCTCTGTCTTACCATTATATAATCTATCTGATACCTTTTAGTATCTCCAGGATTCTTCCAGGTATACAACGTTCTTTTATGATTCTTGAACCAAGTGTTAGCTATGATTAAGTTATGCTCTGTGTAAAATTCTACTAGGCGGCTTCCTCTTTCATTTCTTCCCCCCAATCCATATTCACCTACTATGTTTCCTTCTCTCCCTTTTCCTACTGACGAATTCCAGTCATCCATGACTATTAAATTTTCGTCTGCCTTCACTACCTGAACAATTTCTTTTATCTCGTCATACATTTCATCAATTTCTTCATCATCTGCAGAGATAGTTGTCATATAAACTTGTACTACTGTAGTAGGCATGGGCTTTGTGTCTATCTTGGCCACAATAATGCGTTCACTATGCTGTTTGTAGTAGCTGACCCGCACTCCTATTTTTTTTATTCATTATTAAACCTACTCCTGCATTACCTCTATTTGATTTTGTATTTATAACCCTGTAATCACCTGACCAAAAGTCTTGTTCCCCCTGCCACCGAACTTCACTAATTCCCACTATATCTAACTTTAACCTATCCATTTCCCTTTTTAAATTTTCTAACCTACCTGCCCGATTAAGGGATCTGACATTCCACGCTCCGATCCGTAGAACGCCAGTTTTCTTTCTCCTGATAACGACGTCCTCTTGAGTAGTCCCCGCCCGGAGATCCCAATGGGGGACTATTTTACCTCCGGAATATTTTACCCAAGAGGACGCCATCATCATTTAATCATACAGTAAAGCTGCATGTCCTCGGGAAAAATTACGGCTGTAGTTTCCCCTTGCTTTCAGCCGTTCGCAGTACCAGCACAGCAAGGCCGTTTTGGTTAATGTTACAAGGCCAGATCAGTCAATCATTCAGACTGTTGCCCCTGCAACTACTGAAATGGCTGCAGCCCCTCTTCGGGAACCACATGTTTGTCTGGCCTCTCAACAGATACCCCTCCGTTGTGGTTGCACCTACGGTACGGCCATCTGTATCACTGAGGCACGCAAGCCTCCCCAGCAACGGCAAGGTCCATGTTTCATGGGGGGACACTAAACATAGCGGGAATAAATACCCACACTAGGTACATTCTAAGACAAAATGGATCAAAAACCGGTAGATGTGATGTAGATGTACAGACAGACAAATGATTACAGTTTCAGAAAAAAAATTGTTGATTTATTCAAGAGAAAGGACTTTACAAATTGAGCAAGTCAATAAGGCGTTGGTACACCTCTGGTCCTTATAGTTATATGTATGGTGCGAAAAGTGGCAACTGACCATGAATAAGGAAAAGTGTGAAGTTATTCACACGAATACTAAAGGAAATCAGCTAAATTTCGATTAAGCGATAAGTCACACAAATAAGAAGGCTGTAAATTCAACTAAATACTTAGGGATTACAATTACAATTAACCTAAACTGGAACGATCACACAGATAATATTGTGGCTGGAGCAAACTAAAGACTGTGATTCATTGGCAGAACACTTAGAAGGTGCAACAGGTCTACTAAAGAGACTGCTTACACCATGCTTGTCCACCCTATTCTGGAGTATTGCTGTACTGTGTGGTATCCGCATCAGGTATGACTGACGGATGACATCGAAAAAGTACAAAGAAGGCCAGCTCGTTTTGTATTATGGCGAAATAGGGGAGATAGTGTCACAGACTTGATACGCGAATTAGAGTGGCAATGATTAAAAGAAAGGCGTTTTTCGTTGCGACGGGATCTTATCATGAAACTTCAATCACCAGTTTTCTCCTCTGATTGCGAAAACATTCTGTTGGCATCCAACTACATAGGGAGAAATGATCATCACAATAAGAAAAGAGAAATCAGGGCGCGCGTTCGAGAATGGAACGGTAGAGAGACAGCTTGCAGGTGGTTCACTGAACCCTCTGCCAGGCACTTTATTGTGAATAGCGGTGTAATCACGTAGATGTAGATGTAGTTGTATGAAAGCAATTATTCGGCTTGTCATTGACTGATAGAGTTGTTGCGTGTCCTGCTGAGGAATATCGTGTCAAGTTCTGTGCAATTGGCGCGTTAGATTGTCAATATCCCGAGAGAAGCGGCGGCCTTACTAGCAAAGGTAGGATTTGCCAAGCACGAAGACAAGCAGTAGAAATTCTCGGCGTGTGCGGGCGGGTATTATCTTGCTGAAATGTAAGCCCGGCAAGGCTTAGTATGAAGGGCAGCACAGCGGGATGTAGAATACAATCGACATACGGCTGTGCTATAAAGGTTCAAGGGTGCCACGGATGACAACCAAAGGGGCACTGCTGTGTAATGAATTGGCATCCCAAACCATCACTCCTGGTTGTCGGGCTGTATGGTGGGTGAGAGTCAGTTTGGTACCCCACAGCTGTCCGGGGCGTCTCCAGACACGTGCTCGGCCTGGAATCTCGTTGATGGAGTAGAATCGTTTTCAGTGACGAAACTCGTTTCTAACTGAGCCCCGATGAACAGTGAAATTCAAATTGTAACCATTTGTTTGTCTGTACATGCATATCATATCTACCGATTTCAGTTCCATTCGGATAAGTCCTTCGTGGTGCGTCTTTCTTTTCTTTTCTTAGAGTGTATTTTGGAAACGGGGACGATATGATGAGAGGTGGAGATTTTCCTCGAGCTCTAAAACAGGAATTGGTTTAAGACCGCTTGCAGAACAGAATTTTAAGTCCACGTATTTCCATTATTTACACCATCTAGACGTGGCGAAATTCTACGATTTGATGAGGGAAGGAGAGAAATTGACACAAGTGAAACTCAGCAAAATGCGACAAACGAACAGAACTCTCAAACGGAAAGATTCACTTGTGATTCATGTGATGGTTATCTCTGTCTGCAATAAGGTTCCTTGATATGCAAAAACTACTGTTAGGACAAAACGAGTGATTCAGAGTAGGTGTACGATCCATAGGTCGAAGACCAAAAAAACATTTGCTTTTGTCACTGAGGACAACCATAACCTCTTGTGGACTCAAACATGCAATCCGTCTTCAGGTCACAAGTGGCCCATCGGGACCATCCGACCGCCGTATCATCCTCAACTTCGGATGCGGATAGGAGAGGCGTGTGGTCAGCACACCGCTCTCCCGGTCGTTATGATGGCTTTCTGTGACCGGAGCCGCTACTATTCGGTCGAGTAGCTCGTCAATTGGATTCACGAGGCTGAGTGCACCCCGAAAAATGGCAACAGCGCATGGCGGCCCGGACGGTCACCCATCCCAGTGCCAGCCACGTCCAACAGCGCTTAACTTCAGTGATCTGACGGGAACCGGTGTATCCACTGCGGCAAGGCCGTTGGCGGACTCAAACATGGCATAATAATTATTGCTTTTGTCAATTTTTGTTTGCTGTACGTTTGCCATGTACTTCCTAAAGAAATATGAATTAATGAAATTTGATAAAGTTCTTATTCCGTCCAAGAGTACCTTCATTTCGGCAGGAGCCTCGGCTAACGCATTATTAAAGTACTCGTGACGTTCCGCGCGAACGACGCAGTGGTTCGCCTGCGGCGCGCTTCCACCCAGCCAGACACGGGGTATCCATGTGGACCGGCAGCGCTGGCATCGACGTTTGGGAGCGCTCTTCCAGTAACCATTATTCCAGCACCCCCTCACCCCTCTTTCAGCCCTGCGCCCGCGCGGCCGCCGCCCGCCCCTGTGGCGTCAATTACACCCCATTCAACCCTCAGTCTCTCTCCACCCCGTCCTCTTTCAGGCAGACAGCCCCGTGCGGAAGTGCCTTTTATTTATGCATTTTTGTTTTCACCCCAGCTACGATGATGGAACAATGAATCCCCACGTACTATGCAGTAAATTCATTCTCGAAGGATGTGTAGGGAACAGAAGCCCTCGCCCCTCTTTCCATAAAATATCCCATCCTGCACAAATACTATTAGGCAAGGGCCAAAACCATACAGCCCTACCGACGTGTGTGCCAGCACCTGTACGTTCACCTGCTCACAGCGAAGAGTTTCACAGTTTATGTCTATTTCCTGTCTTTCTTCCTCTCTGGAAAAGTTTGCAGTTAACAAATCTCTATGGAGCATGTATCGTAATTCAGGATGACAGTTACTGAATTATATGAAAAAAAAACAAAAACCTGAATTAGTTAGAAACTACGGCGTACATATAATTTATTCAACATGTAAACGTCACTACAGATGTACGGAATTAGGTTATGTCATGTTCCATATGCCTGCCATCATTGGCGATGATGTGGCGCAGACGAATAGCGAAATTCTGCATGACCCGCTGAAGTGTCGGAACATCGATGCCGTCGATGACCACCTGAACTACTGTTTTCAGTTCAGCAATGGTTTTGGGGTTATTGCTGTGCACCTTGTATTCAAAATAACTCCACAAAAAGGTGTCGCATGTGTTCAGATCTGGAGAATATGGCGGACAATCGAGGCCCATACCAGTGGCCTCTGGGTACCCCAGAACCAGAATGTGGTCCCTCAGACTGCTCCTCCAGGACATCAAACACTCTCCCGCTTCTATGGGGTCGAGCTCCGTTTTGAACGAACCACATCTTGTCGAAATCAGTGTGAATAATGGGGATGAAATCATTTTCCAAAGCCTTCAAATATCGTTAGGTAGTCATCGTGTCATCAAGGAATATCGTACCAGTTGTTCCGTGGCTGGACACACCAAGTCACCCGTTGAGAGTGAAGAGACTTCTCGATCTCGAAATACGTATTCACAGTCCCCCAAATGCACCAATTTTGCTTATTGACGAACCCATCCAAAGGAAAGTGGGCTTCGCCACTAAACGAAACCTTGTATGCGCATACTAATTTCTGTCGTGCCCTGTGGCCAACCGTGCAGTTTGAACGTCCTAATGCAAATCGTCCAGAAGGTATGCCGGCTTTTTTCATATAGTTCTCAATTGCCACCCTGTGTACAGGCCTGCTTCTCTAATTATGCACTGCAATCCCCCCGAGAGAGTATGAGTATTTACGGTGTGAGCACAGGCACACTGTGCGTAGCACCATCATCAAATTGAGATCAGGAAATAAGAGTTACGTTGTCCTTGCGTTCGTAGCGTCGTAGCTGACAAGAAAATCGTCTCCAATAAGCTATCATGTAGTCTTTCCATAACTGCCAAGAGCTGATCTTTAATATTACACTTGTTTGTCCTGTTTTAATACATTTATTAGTTAGCGACATCAGTGGGGGCACAAACGTTGCTGCTACGGAAGCAAATCGAAATACGTCGAAGGAGAAATGTTGCTTTTCACAGGTAACTACGAGAAGGATCTGATTAAGGTAATCGAACTACAAGTGGCTCTTTATATGTTGAAAGATACCGAGACACGGTGTAATAAAAAGTAAATTCGTAGTGCTAATTTATGTCACTGTAAGGCTATATATCCACGAGTCAAGTGCTAGTTAAATCCTTATTGGGGGAGTGGCTGCCGATTAATTCGTTGAATGTACGTGTATACATTTCGAGAAATTTTCATCTGCGTATAACAATTTTACGAGGCTTGCCCAGAAAGTGGCGCACCGCATTTTTTTTCTCAGCCGAAAACAATGCTATGAATGAGAAACGTTTCGTATGTATTACTTGATGTCTCCTGAGTGAGCGCGCCAAGTTTTTGTCACTTCCGGCAGTTTGCGTAGCTGCAGGACAGTTTCAAAATGGCGTCTGTAGGTGATGTACGTTACAAGCGACGTACCGTCATTGAGTTTCTCACTGCAGAAAAAGAAACTGCAGGGAATATTCATAAACTCTTGTGAAAAGCCTATGGGACATCTGCTGCCGACCGAAATATAGTTATTCGCTGGGCACGGAGGGTGAAATCATCAGAAGGCGGTTCGGCGGAGCTCCACGATCTGGGAGACCATCCCCACGACTGTCACCCCTGACATGTTAAAGCAAGCTGATGGCATTCACAAGGACAGACGCATTACGACTAGACAGCTGGCGATGTGTCTGTCAATCAGTAAACGAAGTTCACACAGTTACACAGTTAAGCACTGCCCTCGCCACAAGAATGAGGATTGGTACCGACAGGGCATACATGCCCTTGTTTCGAGCCGGGGGGGGGGGGGGGGGGGGAGGCTATAGAGCGGGATATGGAGATTATGTGGAAAAATAGGATGTGTGGATATAAGACCATTCTTTCCTGAGTGTAATTCTCATTATGTTCAATAAAGAATTCTGGAAGAGAAAAATGCAAAATGCGGTGCATTACTTTCTGGGCAACCCTCATATATCACAGTGTAAGTACACTACTGGCCATTAAAACTGCTACATCAAGAAGAAATGCAGATGATAAACGGGTATTCATTGGACAAATATATTATACTTAAACTGACATGTGATCACATTTTCACGAAATTTGGGTGCATAGATCCAGAGAAATCAGTACCCAGAACAACCACCTCTGGCCGTAATAAGGGCCTTGATACGCCTGGGCAATGAGTCAAACAGAGCTTGGATGGAGTGTACAGGTACAGCTGGCCATGCAGCTTCAACACGATACCTCAGTTCATCAAGAGTAGTGACTGGCGTATTGTGACAGCCAGTTGCTCGGCCACCATTGACCAGACGTTTTCAGTTGGTGAGAGTTCTGGAAGATGTGCTGGCCAGGGCAGCAGTCAACATTTTCTGTATCCAGAAAGGCCAGTACAGAACTTACAACATGCGGTCGTGCATTATACTGCTGAAATGTAGGGTTTCGCAGGGATCGAATGAAGGGTAGAGCAATGGGTCGTAACACATCTGACATGTAACGTCCACTGTTTAAAGAGCCGTCAATGCGAACAAGAAGTGACCGAGACGCGTAACCAATGGCACCCCATACCATCAGGCCGGGTGATACGCCAGTATGGCGATGACGAATACACGCTTCCAATGTGCGTTCTCCGCGATGTCGCCAAACACGGATGCGACCATCATGATGCTGTAAACAGAACCTGGATTCATCCGAAAAAATGATGTTTTGCCATTCTTGCACCCAGGTTCGTCGTTGAGTACACCATCGCAGTGTCTGCGATGCAACGTCAAGGGTAACCGCAGCCATGGTCTCCGAGCTGATAGACCATGCTGCTGCAAACGTTGTCGAACTGTTGGTGCAGATGGTTGTTGTCTTGCAAACGTCCCCATCTGTTGACTCAGGGATCGAGACGTGGCTGCACGATCCGTTACAGCCATGCGGATAAGATGCCTGTCATCTCGACTGCTAGTGATACGAGGCCGTTGGGATACAGCACAGCGTTCCGTATTACCCTCGTGAATCCACCGATTCCATATTCTGCTAGCAGTCATTGGATCTCGACCAACGCGAGCAGCAATGTCGCGATACGATAAACCGCAATCGCAATAGGCACAATCCGACTTTTATCAAAGTCGGAAACGTTATGGTACTCATTTCTCCTCCTTACACCAGGCATCAAAACTACGTTTCACCAGGCAACGCCAGTCAGCAGCTGTTTGGGTATGAGAAATCGGTTGGAAACTTTCCTCATGTCAGCACGTTTTAGGTGTCGCCACCGGCGCCAACCTTGTGTGAATGCCCTGAAAAGCTAATCATTTGCAGATCACAGCATCTTCTTCTTGTAGGTTAAATTTCGCGTCTGTAGCACGTCATCTTCGTGGTGTAGTAATTTTAATGGCCAGTGGTGTAGTTACCTTGAGGCTTCCCTGATCTCAAAACAAATGTGTTTCTTGGACGTACGATAAATGAAAAACGTAGTACTACTACACGCCAACTATCACGCCGCATTCGCAACACTTGTTCCCATTTTTTCACCAAAGTTAAGCGCTTTTGGGCTTGGCTAGCACTTGGATGGGGGACCGTCCGGGTGTGCCGAGCGCTAATTGGAAGATGAGTACATTCAGCCCTTGTGAGACCAACTGAGAGCTACTTGGCCGAGAAGTAGCGGCTCTGGCCACGGAAACTGGCAAAGGCCGGGACAGCAGTGCACTGACCACACACCCCTCCGTATGTGCACCCAGTGACGCCTATCGGCTGAGGATGACAGGGCGGTCCGTCGGTACTGTTGGGCTTTTAGAGGCCTGTTCGGAAGGAGTTTAGTTCAGTATTGCTACCTATAACATGGAGAATGATTAGGTGCGAGTAATATTTTGGTTCCTGAAGGGTTGACGAGGATTTAACATATGGCATCAGAATGTAAAATACAGAAGTAATTTGTTCGTTAAAACACTTCTTTGCGCTATTAATAAGTAATTTGTTGCATGTCATAGTTCCAGATTCGATGTTTGTTAGGACTCTTTCACTTTGGCGTATTAGGAAACCATTTCGCAATACCACCGCATCATAACTTATTAAAACAGATTAAAGTTATCAAGTGCAGCACAAAAACTTTTCTTGGAATTCCGACATCTGAGCTGTAACACTTGCTGAAGGGCAGAATGCCTTTGCATTTATCTCCTCGAAGCCTCAAGCGAAGTTCATTCTAGATTTCGAATGATTAAGGTGACTACGAAATACATTGCCTGTCTGTACAGGCAATGTAATGACATTCGTAGTCTGTAGAATAAAAGTCGGTACGCCGTACGCATTACCAGTCACGTGACTTTGGAGGCAATTTATATTTGCGCTAAAAACTATGCTCTGCGCATCCGAATACTCACTCCGTATATATTCTTACCGTGTGATTCCCTGTAACGTGCGTGGCACATGGTATATTTACTGAATCGCAGATTCAAGATTCTTCCCGTTCTATTAACAGGTAGAAAGTATGAAGAACGCTCATGACACGTTTCTGTGCTAGCGGTCTATAGACTAAGACGTTCGGTGCATCTGTATTCACATCAGAAAGCTTACCGTACCAACATCATTCTCCTCTCCCCCCCCCCCCCCCCCCCCTTCACCCACCCCCCATCCCTCCCCCTACTCATATTCCCATTGCATTTGAACGCGGTACGCGGGAAGAAAGGCCGTCGGTCATTCTTTATGATCCCAAATTTTCTTTAATTTCGTTGTGATTATATCGTAAGATTTATGTTGGAGGCAATACATGCTGTGTAGAAAAGACTCATCTGAGTGCACGTGAGTCGCGCTTGGGTAGCTCAGGTGATAGGGCACTTGCTCGCGAAAGGCGAAGGTCCCGAGTTCGAGTCTCGGTCCGGCACACACTTTTAATCTGCCAGGAAGTTTCATATCAGCACACACTACGCTGCAGAGTGAAAATCTCATTCTGGAAACAGTTTTATGATTCGCAACAAACCGTACGTCCGGTAATGGCTTTGTGCAGCAGCCATCGTTGAGATAAACAACGAATATTGCATTGTCGTTAAATATTCTATTATATTAAGTTTATACACCTAAGGGTGTCGAACCAGATCGTTCTCCACAATTACATTATTAAATAAATCAGTATGCAGTTGTTAGTGAACTGATTTATTAATCTATGATTATTGCTGATTATAATGTGAATAAAGGTGCTCTAGAAGCACAAATATGTTCTTGTCAATCAGATATGTAATTAAAAATGACAAGAAATGGTGTCAGCAGACAATTCTTGACATAACCTGTCAATTGGAATAGGGATTTCACTTGTAGAATCACTAGTGTACGGCTGGTGATCCATCTATATGTAAATCATTGTGTTGTACGACGTGTATGTGCTCGTGCTCTCATTGGCTGAAGTGTCTGACGCTGTGGGATGTTGGTGGTGGAAGTGGTGCTCTTGGGAGCAGGAGGCACGGAGAGAGGGAGAACAGTTCGGGACGTCGTTCGAGAAAGAGAGACTACTTTCTGCCACTAGACAATACAGCAGGGTGGTGTGGTTTTATTTATGTAGGGGCACTCCGGATCCTTTACGGCATATCGATTACAGGTAGCTAAGAATGCAGGTGAATATATTCATGTTCTTATTACACGTTGCGGCTTGATTTTAGAGGCGATTCTGTCAACTTCCGTGTCACACTAGTTAATTTAAGGAATGTTGATATATTTCAGTAATGAACTTTGTTTTCGTATAAAACTGCGTGTAGGGCCACGGTTCAGGAGGTGTTTGAACCTTACTGAATAAACATTGTGCTCTTAAAACTTAAATCAGCAGTGTTGCCTATGTTGCCTATGTTTATTACAAATGTTTCCCCATTTGTTTCCGTTCATTCATTGATAATTAACATACCTTGCCTACCCTCAATTATTCGGCCGCCAGACCAGCTTTGGAAAATTATTTTGCTAATACAACTCTGCTTCGCGATGACTGGGTGTTGTGTGCTGTCCTTAGGTTAGGTAGGTTTAAGTAGTTCTAAGTTCTAGGGGACCGATGACCATAGATGTTAAGTCCCATAGTGCTCAGAGCCATTTGAACCATTTTTTGAGCTAATACAACAATAGGGCGTAAAGCATACGGTGTATGGCTCATACCTATGCCTTTTACCTACCAAGCTTTAATCAGCGCCGTACATTTGCTCCTCTGTCTCATTAAACGCAGAGTAGTAACGTCGCAACCTCTAGCGTACCTCTCACTTTGTAACCTAGCAGCATGTGCTATAGCATGCCGCCCTAGTACTCACCGTGCCCCGCGTGCAGGCTTTTAGAGCACTGTCCACGCGATCTGTGTTCCCCCTCATTGCCTGCTAGTCTTTGTGCTGCAGCTCACCAGTGGAGACGCGCCGAATTCTTGCGGCGGGTCGCGCTATTCGCTGCAGCCCATTGAAGGAGACATGAGGCCGACCGAAGGCTCGGGCTAGTGGCAGACCGCATCCAGCTGCGTCTAAGAAACTAGCTGTAGGGGACTGCGTCCACTGCGCCGCCAGCGGACTACCAAAGACAATTAATTTGGCTGAAAGCTTCTTAAACCACTCGCTTCCAGCTGGCTGGTGTCTTACAGTCAATGACCGGAGCCTTGGCAGAAGACAAATGTTGGTTATATTTATTTAAGTTATCTAGCTTCATTTGTTTCTGCTGTTAGAGCAGTGCAGTCTGGTTCTAGGTACGTTTTTATAAGGGGAGGCCACGACGTTCGGACCAGTGATTTACTTCAAACTTTCTACACTTTTGGTAGTCTGTTAGGACAACATAATGTGCAAGTAATAACGCGTATGTCTTGCAATTTCGAGCAAATTGCAAGGGGAGCTTTACGTCTCAAATACGTACCTTCCTGTTGCGGCTGTGAGCTCGAGATGGGGGCGGACAAATGGTTCGCGTTTAAGCTCCGTAATCAGAGGCTTGCTGCTTCGAATCCCATTCAACTTTTTCCATGCGTATTCCTTACAACACTTGTCATATTATTTCATATGTATGACATTTGAAAGGTAATAAATCGAAAAAACAAGTATATTTGAATGAAAGTTTATTGAAGTTGCAATGTTATTTAGCTGTTCACTAATTGGAATAACTACAACTATTAAATTTACGCCTGTCGTCAAGTAAACGACAAAACGCAAAGCTCTCCTGAATATGCATGCGTGTCGTGATTTATGAATAAGGTCCGTTCCTTGAAGAAGACTACCACAATACTCAAATACATCTTTTAACTAATGATGGCATTCATCATCAGCAGCAATCCAAGAATAGGAGTCAACTCAATTTTTTAACAAAAATGTAAATTTTGTGATTTGAAAAAAATTCGCAAGTACACTTTTTGTTCTCAGAAACGTATCCTACAATTATCTAATTGTGCGTTACCCTTACAGTCTGGCATGTCGTAACTCATTGCATAATTAAATAAAGTTATTTACATCTTTATTTGTCGATGTTTGACTTGGGTCTTGCAGAGCCTGTTCATCATCATTGAAACCTGTGTCGAAGCGCTCAGATGCAAAGCAGCTCCGGGTACCTTAACTGATTGCAGGTATTAGGGATTTCGCAAATCACGACCTCCATGCACTTTTGGAAAAACTTGTCGACTAGTCATTAGTTATAAAATATGTTGTAATAATCAAAATTAATAAACAGCGAAATACCATTGGAAATTCTTCACTGATTTTCCAATAATATTTCGCTGTTTACTAATTGACACAAATACACATATTTTTTCATTCCATTCTCTATCAAATATCATACATGACCATTGTTGAAAAAAAGCATTAAAACAAAAGGAAAAGAGTGAGACTTTATTCAGCGACCTACCAGTTTCAGAGCTTGAATGGTAAGCACTTTTTTCCCTGACATTCCGGAATATACCTAAACCTACAAAAAAAAAGGAAAAGGTAATGCTACCACCACTTTTGCTGTAAGCTTAAAAATAAGCCCAGAAGAGGCTCTAGTACTTCAGGCATTTGCCCTATCAATAAGATCCCAATACAGTCTATCAAAAACAGGAAAGGCAGACATAAGAAAGTCTTGCATAATTTTTATTTATATATTTATTTTTATTGTATTTTATTATCTATATTATTCCACCAGCACGTCATCGCTAAGACTGGCTATTACCTTTGATATCAATGAGAGAAAACCCGCATGGTGGCAACATATCAGTAGAGCACTGCTGAACATCTTCTCTCAAATGTGAATGAATAGTTACTGAAGGGATAACTGAGGAATGTACACATGTCAGCTGCTCCTAGAGTAGAATTCTTCTGTAGATTCTGGCTTACTAGCTCAATTACATAGAAAATAAAAAAATTGCTCGTTTCACTCACAATTTTTTTTATTTTCTATGAAATTGACCTAATTACCCAGAACATACAGAAGGATTCTACTTATTTACTAAGTAGAATCTTTACTAAGTACTTTAGTAAAGTACTAAAAAAATTGCTTATTTTACAAACATTTCCCATAGGTGAACATAATAAATAAAATGTTAATAATTAATTTCCCAAGGTGAATGTAAGAAAATAAATTTAATGAGCTTGGTGAATTACTCATTACTCATTTCCCTAGGTGAATGTAAGAAAATAAATAAAATGAATTAGTTAAGAAAGGTAAACTATATTAAAAGGGTCAGTTTTTTACTTTTCAAAAACACTTTGAAAGGAGATGTAAACAAGAAGTTAACACTTCTATAACTTTTTCTAGTTTCTTATTCATTTATATAATTAAAATTTTCAGTAAGTATTCTATGTTGTGCATCATATGTAAAATTCTTCGTACCATACATAATTACATAAGAAAGTGTATCATTGGAATTTTATCATTAAAATTTGCAATAAGTTTCATAGTAGTTTTCTGTGTAGCTACAACATTCTTTCTATGTGTCATATTGATTACATAAACTGATTAATTCGTTATGAAACTAAATGGATTAATATTAATATCTGATTTTAGTAAAATAATTCGTTTAAAATCTAGAAATGTATCATATGCTTTTAGAAAATTATTTGGTGTATTTATATTCCACATTTCCTGTCGAAAAACGTCGCTTCTACCATTTTTCAAATATATTTTCTGAAGTTTAACATGATCAAATAATGATGAAGCAACTAATTGATTATTTTTACGATTTCTCTGAAATGCAACAAACACAAAATATGCCATATCAGATTCTGTAGTTTTGTAGTTATTTGTGATATCTAGTTCAAAACTGTTTTTGCCAGATAATCTGGCAACTTCTTCTGTTTGAAGTTCATAAAAAGAAATAGGAATTTTAGGATTTTTCAGAATATTTTCTCATTGTTCAGGTTCGTAATTTGGTTCATATTTAATAACAGGAACACGATTTTCCATAGGTTCTACAACAATGTTACCTTATTTTGGAAGTGTATCATTTATTTCAATGGCAGCATCATTTCTATCAGACTAATGAAGAATTGCATCCCCAGATGTTGCACTAAGTGTAAAAATTTCAGTTAAATGTCCTTCCCACATAATTTCTTTGTAACCTCTAAAAAAACCACCAAGCATTGACAATGGATAAAGTACTTCACTTATCTTACTATTTATTTTTCCTGTGTTAAGAATATGTC
This sequence comes from Schistocerca americana, assembly GCF_021461395.2. Classification (NCBI taxonomy): domain Eukaryota; kingdom Metazoa; phylum Arthropoda; class Insecta; order Orthoptera; family Acrididae; genus Schistocerca; species Schistocerca americana. The sequence continues at coordinate 847,747,855 of NC_060120.1, read as the reverse complement.
CCCCTAAGTTTATTTTATCAGCAACAGATGAAGTTAGGTGTAACAAAACTGATGATGAAATAAAAGGATGTTCAGTTCTAGATAAAATATTATTTCCTTTTTTTATCATTACAAAGTCAAACAATTTTGCTACATGATTATCGATTAACTTCTGGTTTGATTTTCCATCGTAAGTTGGATAATCTGTACAATCATTTCCAATAATACTAAAATACATGTACAATTGTGTATTATTTGGATGAATTCAACCATCTGCAATATTTATTTTGCTTCTGTATCCTTATTTGGAGCATTAACTGTAGTGAAGATAAAGTTTTTGGTTTAAAACCTGTTGGTATGTTTAAATATGCTGGTAATTTATCTGTTGAATTCATTGGAGATAAACTAAAAATTGGTGAGAAACCATATGGAGGAACAGAAGGCTTAATGAGAGTTTAACTATAAAATATGAATGAAAAATTCGATCACGTAGATTTATCGAATTATGCAGATATATTATACAATCCAGGGACACTGTATTCTGATAGTAATCGAAATAAAATAAGATCAAGTAGAGGTAATAAATATAAATATTTGATAAAACCAGTTGTTGATGATAATTTTGCAAACTTAAGAAGACCAACTATAGATGATTCAGATTTTAGTTCACCTGATCGCAGACCTGAGAGTGCTTCAGCTGTTGCTGAAAAAATAGGTGAAGGTTTAGCTAAAAAAATATACAGAAAAACCAATTGAATATGTTTGGATGAATGATGTTTGTGAATTAATTGATAGATTAGCAGTATTTCATGGTGAAGAACTAACTGGAAATAAAAATTATCACAATGAAAAAGTTAGTGTAGCACAAATGCTAACAAATAAATTTAGTGATTTCATAATCGATAATCTAAAAGGAATTCCATATCTAATTAGATTTTTGAATAATCTTCTTCACACATTTTGGAAATGTGATAAACATGGAAAAGGATTAGTAAACACTTTAATTAACAAATTACCATTTAAAATGCATCTTCCAGGTTATAGATTTTGTGGCCCAGGAACAAAATTAGAAGAAAGATTAGCTAAAGGAGATAAAGGTATAAATCCATTAGATCAAGTTTGTAAACAATATGATATTGCTTACAGAGATAACAATGATTTAGAAAAAAGACATGAAGCAGATAAACAACTTCAATTAGCTGCAAAAGAAAGAATGTATGCAAGTGAGGCTTCATTTGGAGAAAAAGTTGCAGCAACAGCTGTTAGAGGAATAATGTACGGTATAGAAAACGAAAGTTAGGTATGGGTTTACATCTTGATGAAAATAGTTGGGGATTATAAAACTCTTTACAAATTTTTAATCTATATAAAAATCTTTATAAATTTTTAATCTATGTAAAAATCTTTAGAAATTTTTTAACTATATAAACAAACAACTTTATGACTGATTATACTTTGCTACCTAGTGGCAAAACTAAACCAAAATCTATTAAATTAAAGTTGGTTAATGAACAATTAAATGCAATTGAACCATTTTAACACACGGTTAAAAGACGAAAAAAGAAAAGAAAGTTGATGAAAATTTACTTGTTACATTAGCTATTCTTGTCGTGATAAAAATTATTGAATGTCTAACAAAAAAAAAGATGGTAAAATACTAACACAACATGTAGGTGGATTTCTTCCATTATTATTAGCTGCATTACCATATCTAGCAAAACTTGGTTCACTAGCTGGAGGATCTGCAGCAATTGCAAATGCAGTTGTAAACAAGGAGAAAGCTGATAAGGAATTAGAAGATCAAAAAAGACATAACCAAGCAATTGAGAAAAAAGCAAGAACTGGACTACAGAAAGCAAAAAAAAGTAATTGATAAATATCCTAATGCATTAAGTAATTTTGATATGGAATAACTAACTAAACAACTGATTGATCAGTTACCAAACAAAGCAAAAAACTTAGAATTTGGAATAGTAAATTTAGATACATCTGAAAAGCTTGGTACTTGTAGGATTTGTTATTATAAAAACAATGATTAAAATTTGGTTTTTGATTCATTTGGTGGTTATATACCAAAACAGCTAGTTAACCATTTAGGAAAAAGTGAACTATACTACAATACAGAAAGAAAACAAAATTTTGATGAAGTAATTTGTAGTCATTTGTGTCTATTTGTTTTAAAATTGCTGTGTGAGAATTAAAATTTTATTGATATCTAAAAATTTAATAAATGGACATTTTTGGAAATAAGATATATCTACCTAAACAGACTGAATGCAGTGCTGAGCCAGCTTCAGGGGGTGCTGCACGTACATTTGATCTAGAAAAAAATTGAAAATATGATAAAACAACTTCGATCATCAATAGATCCAAAGATAACAAAGGCAATTACACAATTTCAAAAAGAATTTAATGCTATTTTTAAACTAAGTAGAGGATATATTGGTTTTAAAAATAGAAGACCTGCTAATGTAATGGTCCAATTAATCAAAAGATGTACCGAAAAACATTATTTCGATAATGAGTTAGCTGACTTTAGTCAGCGACTATCAAATGTTGTTACAAAACCAGAATACACAAGCATTCTAACACAGTTCAATAACTATGTCACCAATACACAGTTTAATGAAAATATTTATCGAATTTATCAAGATAATTACAATACTATAAAACATTTCTTTACAAAAAAGGAAGTAGAAAAAGCTTTTGAAGATTATTTTTCAAAGGCAGATTTAATGCCATATCTAAGTCAAATAAGTGATCTCCAGAAAAGAATGTATGACAAACATAGACTGAAATTTGATTTTAATACTGGCACAGAGATATTTAAGTACAGATTTGAGTATGATGTAAAAATGAAGAGAATTATTTTATTTGGAGCCAATGTAAATTGTGATCTGTCACATACTGATTTTAAAATAGAGATAAAAAGATTCAACGTTGATAACTGCAAATTCTATTCCAAAACAGTTCAATAATCCATAACTTGAAATGAAAAAGGAGGATAAAATACTTGTATCTCTAAATGAGTCTGTTAAGACTGTCCCTGTTTCAGGTGAATTAATCATGTATGGTGAATTACCTTTAGAATATAATGATGATGACTGTGGCAGCTAAAATTATATTATTATGTTCTGTAATCTATTTAAATGAACAATCGTGCTTTTCACTCACCTCTTCAGAGCGATCATACTTCATATTTAGTTCTTAAAAACACATAATCCACATAGAGTAACAACTAAAAATGGAAAAGAAAGAATTGAAGGTCTTTGTACAATATGTAAAACTAAAAAGAGCAAATTTGTTAAAAAAATTTTGTGGGTGGTGAAGGTCTAAGTAATATTCATAAAGAAATAATTAATGAATTACATAAACTAATTAGAAATTTTTTTAAAAGAATACATGTTGTTTCGCTTGGTATAGATGATTTATGGCAAGATGATCTAGTTGAAATGGATTCAGGTAATATAGAAGGAATTTCAAAAATAAACAAAGGTTATAAATATTTATTGACTGTTATTGATGTCTTCGAAATTTGCTTGGTCTGTTCCTGTTAAAGATAAAACAAGTAAGAATGTAGTTGATGGTTTCAAAAAAATTTTCGTAGTTAGAAAGCCATAAAATTTACAAAGAGATAACGGTAAAGAATTCTGTAACAAAGAATTTCAAGAATTGATGAAGAAACACATTACTAATCACTATTCAACTTTTACAGAATTAAAACCATGTGTTGTTGAACGATTTAACAGAACACTTAAAGAAAAGATGTGGAAGAAATTTGCTCTTCAAGGAAGTAATAAAGTGTTAAATTTAGTTAAATATCTAATTGATGATTACAATGACACAAAACTTTCAACTACAAAAATGAAACCAATGGAAGTAAGTGAGAACAATTTTAAAACAGGTAACATGGTATCGAATGACACTAAATTTAAAAAATGTGAGAAAGTGAGAATTTGTAAAGTTACAGGTCTTTTTGAAAAAGGATATACAGCTAATTGGTCAACAGAAATTTTTGAAATTGAAGATGTTATTTATTCTAATCGAGTCACATATAAATTAAAAGATGTAAAAGGAAATTTTTATGAACAGGAACTACAGATAACAAAATATCCAGATGTATACCTAGTTGAAAAAGTTATAAGAAAGAAAGGTAATCATGTTTATGTTAAATGGTTAGGTTTTGATATTTTATACAATAGTTGGCTAAATAAAGAAGATGTCATTTTATAGTAGTTCAGTCTAATGAAGGATTTTAATATCATTAATCAATTGTTCTTTCATATAGTTATTCAAAGTACTGTTCAGATGACAGGCAATTGTCAAATTTTCTTTCATTCTTTGATACAGATTTCTTGAATTAGTTTCAATACAGTCTTAACACATCTTCACAATTTGGATATCTGCCTTCGATTTTATATGGTTGTTTCTGCGAATTTTTTCGTTGTGTTCTTATGACAAACCAAGGATAATCACATTCATCATCAAATAATTTTAAAAGAGTGAACGTTGGTCTTAAACTGTCATCAATTGTTTGGGTGGTGGTTGTTGGGATGTTTAAGGGGGACTAAACAGCGAAGGTAATTGTTTGGGGAACATGGTGAGACAATAATGTGTTTATTTGTTCATTTCTTTTACCTACTATTTCTGAAGAAGTATGTACTCAAATTGTGAATATAATCATGTTTTACTTTTATTATTTCTGTGTTTAATTTATTCAATGTTTGTAGTTGTTGTATGCAATTATCTTTATGTTTTATTTGATCTTTGTAAAATGTTTTAGTTTTATATTTACCATATCTTCTAATTGATGGAAGAATGTCATCAGTAACCCATCTTTTAAATTGTTTTGCACCTGGAAGTTTTGAAATCATAACTAAATCATAAAGAACCATATTCTGTTGTAAAAATAGTATGTTTTTCATTAAAAGTTAGAGGTGGTGAAACACCACCTTCAATTATATGTTCGATTCTTTGTTTATCATCATTATGAACATGTTGCTTTATAGCATTTATGTTATCTTTGTATCCCAATATGTCACAAACATCTTTTGCTCTAAACTATGGAATATTTTCTTCATCAATAAGCATGAAAACTTGCTTATTGTTGTTAGTAAGCTTTTTGTTGATGAGATCTACATTCAACTCCATTTAAGAGAAACATTCTTTATTAGTTTTGCAAAAAATAAACAGTAGCTGAAAGTTGTAGTTTGTATTCACCATATTTTCTTTATGATGATGATAATGAAAATAACTTTATGGATTTAAAGTAATTATATTATTTTAATGCCAATAATTCTGCTATTGCTGTTAATGAAAATAGTAGTAGCTGCGCCAGTGGCGGTTAAAGCAGGCCTAGGACTGCAGCCTGATGAAAAGAACAAAGCAGCTAAATATTTAATTGATTTTAGTTACTTAAATATTCCAACAACTGCAATAACCCAAGTGAGTGATGAATGATTAAGAGAATCATTAATGTTATATCAGCTAACACATAGTCTACAGGTGAATTCAGTGAAGAAACTTTACGTTTTATGAACAGAGCTAGATGTGGTGTAAAAGATTCATTCGATAGTTGTAGAACTCGTATGTATAAATGGAATAAAAAGAACACAAAATTGAATTATAATATAGCAAATAACAGTATTGGAATGAACAGATGCAGTTTTTAGTCTATGCTAGAAACATAATGGTATTCAGTTTATTCATATCAATGATCCTGATATATTTATAACAGGTAAAAGACGAATACATTTCAATGAAGTTAATGGTCAACAATGTCCAAATGAGTTACATGGAAAAGGAAATGTGTTATGTCATGCTTTTTTCCAAATACGAATAATGATCCACTAGAAATACATATGGATAAGGATGAAACTTGTATTTTGAAATTGATAAAAATACACCAAAATATTAAACAAATATATTTGAAGTTCTGGTTCATGAAATCGGTCATGCATCAGGTTTAGAGCACACAGATGTTTTTGAATCAATAATGTATCCTTACTATAATGGATCACATTCAGAATTATCTCAAGATGACATTGATGCTATTCAAAGTTTATATGGTAAAACATTAATGAAAAAAAAATATCAAAAGTAACATTACCAACTCTTCCTTCTAAACCAAGAGAAACAGTTTAATCATTTTGTGAAATTCGTAGGCATGATCACTTATTATTTGTAAATGGAGATTTATACATTTTTATCAAAAGTGGGTATGGATAAATCAAAAAGAACAACTAATCACAACTTGGTTAACACTCGTACCACAAGATTTACAAAAAACAGATGGAATATATCAAAGTCAAAGTGGTGAAATTATAAAATTTGTTGACAATATGTTTTATATGGTAAATTTACACACGTTACAATTAATTTCAGTGTATCGAAAGTCAATAACTATTGTAGGATTACGTAAAATTTTTTAATTGAATAGCACAGTAAACACTTATTCAGGTAGAACATTTTTATTCTTTAACAAATATTTCTATGTAGAATTAGATGAATTTCACATACAAATCACGGGGAACTATAACTAGAGAATTTCCAAGGTGGCCCCCAGAAATGAATTCTGCATTTAGATACACAAGTGGTTTGTCATATTTTTTCAAGGATGATACATTTTATGAGAACAGTGAATTTACAAAAAAAGTATTGAGAGGTGGTACAACTGATTTATCTTTATTTGGTATTGAATGTCATAAAACATCTGAATTAGTTCCTAAAGTAACAAATATATTGAAAACACAGTACAAAAATTAGAGAATTTAACTTTTTCGCAAATCTAATAAATTTTTTTCTATGTAAATGGAGAGCATACAGCAATCTTCAGATGACACCAAATCTACGTTATGTAAATATTACAATACTGAGAAGTCAATTGGTAATTTTACTTTACAGAAATACACAAAAGGTGGTTATAAAACTTTGTGTAGGCTATATATAAATTAATATCATGTAAAAAATTACAATGAAAGTCGAATTCCTTGCGTATGTGGGAAAAGTGTTGATAAATATTATTACAAAGAACATTTACGACGAATTCCGAATGACGAACTTTCAAATATATTATTATCGATGAATTATAATGAAGAACCCATTGATTCATCTACAAAGAAATGTAAAAGTTGTCAAGAGAATAAAGACTTAAATTGTTTTTACATAAATCCTTCACATAAAGATAAACATAATAATAAACATAGGAAGTGTACTTTAGATTATATTAAGAATAAGAAAGCTACATCAGGGCCAGCTGAAGCAGGCTTAGGAGTCTGTCCATGTTGAACTTTTATTATGTATAAATATTAATTATTTTGATTAATTATCTATTAAATAATAATCATTATCCATCTATTAAATAGTTATTCTTATCCATCTATTAAATAATTACCATTTGTGAAAAAATATTTTTTACAAACATCATGAATTTTTTTGTAATAAATATAGGAGCAAAATGGAAAGATATGTTGCTACTCAACTAGAGCAGTTCACTGTTGCTACACTTTGTAGATATTGTAAAATAAATAATTGATGAGGATATTTAAATTATGTAAAGCTGATTTAATTACATTTATTATTAGAAGTTGTGCTCCTAAAGTAAGTGGCAATCTTTGGAAATACCATATCATAATACTGAAAATGATGATGTTTTCAAACTGAAGAAGATAAACCACTAAAAAGAATATTTCCATTTTCTATAGATGTGTTTGCGAAACAGAAGACTAGAACCAATAAAGTCGTATTATTTCCTTTTTACAATGATTTATTTGGGAAACCAAGAGATAGAATAACAATTAAAAATTATGTAGTTGAAAAAGCATTTGCAAACAGATTACAAACTATAGATGTTAAAAACAATATAAACTCAGTTGAAACTGATCATTTCTTGTCTGTATTGAAGACGAAAATTCTGAAAATTTTGAAAGACAATTTGAAAGTACATTGTAGTTTAAAGATAAATTTCAATCTATTTTGTGAGTATAGCTTACAAACGAATGATAATGTTAAAGAATTTGGGCAAGAAACACAAAACTATACTATTATGACAGAAAAAGCCTTTAGTAAAAAATTCGAACTAGGGAAGCGAGATATGTTAACAGAAATATCTAATTTTCAAGTATGAGGATCAGGATGGACATTAAGTAGAATTATTGAATTACAGCTAGCAATTAACAAATATGTTCCACCAAGAGGATCATCTTACATTGAAATTCCAGATAAAATTACAAATAAGAAAGCATGTGTTAATGTGAAAAATAATGATCAAAAATGATTTCTGTGTTCCATAAAATCAGCTTTGTATCCTGTAGATAAAAATGCTGAAGGAGTAACAAAATATAAAGATGTTGGTCGTGATCTTGATCAAAAACTTGAAAATATTGAGTTTTGTGGAGTAGTTGATCATTTTCCAAAAAATGGAAAATAGAATCAAAGTGTATATCAATGTTTATTCATGTGATGGAGAATGTCAAGTGTATCCATTAAAAATTACGAAAAGTAAGAGAGAAAAACAAGTGAATTTTCTTTATTTCAAGAAAGATGGTAATTCACACTATCATTACATAAAAAATTTTATCTAGACTTGTCTCACTTCAGATCAATAAACATGAAGAAGCAAAATTTAGTTATGATTTATGTTTACTACATTTCAATAGTGAACACAAATTAATCATACACCAAACTGTATAACTAAAAAATTATTAGAAGCTGAAATGCCAAATGAAGGAAGATGTGTATATTTTAAAAATTATCAATACACACTGAAAGTTCCCTTTGTAATTTATGCTGATTTTGAAAGTTTACTTTTAAAGGTGGACAACTGCCAGCCAAATCCTGAAAGCTCACTTATGAAGAAATATCAGAAGTATGAACAAAGCTGATTCTGGTACTTCATCAAATTCGTGAATGGTCATTACAAAGATCCTGTTGTTTATAGACGACCAAATTGTTATAAAAAATCATGGAATGCATGATGCAAAAGTTGAAGAAATTCGAAGAATTTATTCTGAAATTGAAGAAATGAATCCACATACACCTGAAAAACAATCATGACATAAAAAAATCTAAAGTTTGTACACAGTGTAACTGTCATTATACAGGAAATAATCATGATCATCTAACTGGAAAATACATTGCTCCATTCTGCAATAATTGAAATTTGAAACTACCTATTTATTTACATAATTTATCTTTTTGTAAAAGAACTTGGTTATGGAACAAAAGAAATAGAACTAATACCACACAATGAAAATAAATACATTAGTTTTGGTAAACATACAAAAAATTTAAAAATTGGATTTGTTGATAGATTTAAATTTATGGCTTCTTCACTTGACAAACTTTCATCAAATTTGAAGATACATCAATTAAAAAGCATTAAAAAGTTTTTCTTCAGAATTATTTTATTTAGTAATCAGAAAAGGTGTTTATCCATATGATTACATGAATTCTTGGAAGAAATTTGAAGAAACACAGTTACCACCTAAAGAAGAATTTTACAATAAATTGAATAATTGTGACATAAGTGATGAAGATTATGAACATGCAAAATTAGTTTGGGTAAAATTCAATATGAAAACTCTTGGTGCATATTATGATTTGTATCTTAAAAATAATGTACTATTGTTAGCTGATGTACTTGAAAATTTTATAAAAACGTGTTTAACAACATACGATTTAGATCCATCTTGGGATATTACAGCACTAGTTTTATCTTGGGATGCAATGTTGAAAATGAATAAACTACCACTTGAATTAGTACATTATTATGAGATGCTTCTGATGGTTGAAAAAGGAATAAGAGGAGGAATATCTCAATGTTGTAAAAGATAATTAAAAGCAAATAATAAATACTTGAAAGATTATGATGTTAAACAGATACCTAATTATCTAGCAAACAACGTATATGGTTATGCTATGAGCCAATATTTACCATATGGTGGATTTCAATAGGATGAACCAAATAATTTTTATTGTACAAAAATAAGTGAAATGTCAAACAATAGTCAAGGTGGGTATTTATGTTTGAATTAGATCTAGAATATCCAAAAGAATTACATGATTTACATAGAGAATTACCATTACCTCCTGAAGGAAAAAAATGTTTCAGGAACAAATGAAAGTAAATTGATAACTACTTCAAATAAGAAGCATAATTATGTAGTTCATTATAGAAATCTTAAACAATATCTATCTCCTGGAATGAAACTCACCAAAATACATAAAGTTCTAAAATTTAAACAATCGGATTGGTTAAAGAAATATATAGATCTGAACACACAGATGAAGACTAAAGCTTCAAATAATTTTCAAAACGATTTCTATAAATTAACCAACAATTCTGTGTTTGGTAAAACAATGGAAAATATAAGAAACAGTCAAAATATAAAATTAGTTACAGATAGTAAAATGTGTGATAAACTTGTAGCTAAACCAAATGTTAAACGTAGAACTATATTTAATGAAGATTTTGCTGCTATCCATATGAATAAAACAAAAATTACATTTAATTAACCTATCTATGTTGGAATGAGTGTACTTGACCTATCCAAATAATTAATGTATGATTTTCACTACAGAGTTATAAAACCTAAATATGGAGAAAATACTGAGTTGTGTTATCAAGATACAGATAGTTATATTTACAATATTGAAACTGAAAATTTCAATGATGATATAAAATTAATGATCGATAAATTTGGACAAAGTGACTATCCAGCAGATCATACTTAGGGTGTTCCACAAGTAAACAAGAAAGTTGTTGGAAAAATGAAAGATGAATGTAATAGAAAAGTAATTGAAGAATTTTGTGGTTTAAGAGCAAAAATGTATGCTTATAATGTTGGTGACAAAATAGACAAAAATCTAAAGGAGTTAAGAAATATGTTGTTAAAAACAGAGTAAGTCTAGAAGCTTACAAAGATCGTTTGTTTAACAATATAGAACAATACAAAAGAATTAATTTGATTAGAAGTGAGAAACATGAAATCTATACATTTGAAACAAACATAAGAGCTTTAAGTCTGCATGATAATAAAAGATATGTCTTGGAAAATAGAATAGATACATTACCATATGGTCATTACTCATTACTGAAAATCTAATAAAAATTATTATATATAAATCTACTAAAATTTTTTCTATATAAATGGAGACTCTAATCAAGAAGCCCAATGATGCTAGTGTCTCGAAAGAGATTAAAAAAAATTCTGAGGAAGAGATAAATGTTTTATATAATGTTACTGACTGTGAATATTTAAATACTAGATATGAAGCAAAAATTTGTATGGAACTTAATAATGATTTTAAAGTTATTTTACCAAATAGATATTCCAAATTAAATGATGTTTGGGATTTTGAAATAATTAGAAAAGGGCAAATGAAACTGAAATATAAAGGAATGAAGAAACTTTAAAATAGAAATAATGAATTTCATGACTTGGAATTCACTATGTGAATTTTTTTTAAAAAACATTAATTTTTTTATAAATATTACATTCTTTAAATGGGCAGCACCAAGCCACAGTAAAGACAGTGTAGTGAATGTAGGATGAAAACATTATTGAGCAATTTCATAAAGATAAATCAAACAGGTGGACATAGATATTTATGCAAGGAATGTTGCAAAGAATATCAGAAAAAATTAAAGGTACTTGTGAGTGAGGTAGAACTGTAAATAAGTCTTATCTCAAAAAACATTTGTGAACAACAGCTCACAATGCCAGTATGAGATTTTCGCTCTGCAGTGGAGTGTGCACTGATATGAAACATCCTGGCAGATTAAAACTGTGTGCTGGACTGAGACTCGAACTCGGGACCTTTGCCTTTTGTGGGCAAGTGCTCTACCAAATGAGCTACCCAAGCACGACTCATGCGCCGTCCTCACAGCTTCACTTCCTCCAGTATCTCGTCTCCTACCTTCCAAACTTTACAGAAGCTCTCCTGCAAACCTTGCAGACCTAGCACTTCTGAAAAAAAGGATATTACGAAGACATGGCTTAGCCACAGCCTGGGGGATGTTTCCATAGACGAGATACTGGCGGAAGTAAAGCTGTGAGGACGGGGCGTGAGTTGTGCTTGGGTAGCTCAGTTGGTAGAGCACTTGCCCACGAAAGGCAATGGTCCTGAATTCGAGTCTAGGGCTGGCACACAGCTTGGATCTGCCAGGAAGTTTCATATCAGCGCAAACTCCGCTGCAGAGTGAAAATCTCATTCTGGAAACATCCGCCAGGCTGTGGCTAAGCCATGTCTCTTCAATATCCTTTCTTTCAGGAATGCTAGTCCTGAAAGGTTCGTAGGAGAGCTTCTGTAAAGTTTGGAAGGTAGGAGACGAGGTACTGGCTGAAGTAAAGCTGCGAGGATAGGGCGTGAGTCATGCTTGGGTAGCTCAGTTGGTAGAGCACTTTGCCCGTGAAAGGCAAAGGTCTGGATTTCGAGTCTCGGAGAGGCACACAGTTTTAATCTGCCAGGAAGTTTCAACAGCTCCTAGTTATCTTATGGCTGCTGAAGCAGGAAGTGAATAATTTTATATATTAACTTTATAATTTCTTACATTTACCTATGGCAAATGAGTCATTCACCAAGCTCATTAAATTTATTTTCTAACATTCACCTGTGTAAATGAGTTATTAACTTTTTAATTTATTACATTCACCTATGCGAAATATTTGTAAAATAAGTGATTTTTTTAGTTCTTTCCTAAAGTGATTCTACTTATGAAAGTACTTAGTAAAGGTTCTACTTAGTAAATAAGTAGAATATTTCTGTAGGTTCTGGGTAATTAGGTCAATTTCACAGGAAACACCAAAAATTGCTACTGCCAGAAATTGATGACTGATTTGCCACTGGCACCAAACAGGTAGCGGGCAGTGTGCCTGCTAATCCAAGTCAATGACTGGGTCTTCATCTGCAGGAAACACTCCGTGTCTGGGAAGAGAAGCATCTGTATGGTGTTGCTGTCAGGAGTTGTGTGTGTGACGAACACCGGTATCTGGCAGATTAAAAGTCAAACATCATTCACCACTCCACGGACAAGTCTATGGCCATTGTTGACTTAGCACTTCAAGTGCTATACGGTGGCAATGCTGCCAGATGTATCCGGTGAAAGCGCAACTGGCGTACCTGCTTCCCAGTAACCATCATGTGCCACGTGGACTGCACAGCTGACACAAGAGTAGGGGCTTCCACTGCCTGCCACGTGGCATTCCACTAGACGAGGGGGTGTTTTTCTTGGACCACATTTGGTGGAAGCTGCGATTGCAGCGAGGCATAGGCTATCTTGGCGGTCGGTAGATGTGGAGGGAGAAGCGTGGTCCGCATTTAACTGTATTCAAGAAAGAAGTAGTTGAAGTAGAAAAATGGCACTGATATGTCCGTCAGGGGCACTGGAGTGAGCTCGGGGTTAGGGCCTTCATCAACATTCGGGTGAGGCAAGTCGTAGTAAGTCGTCACATCTTGACATGTGTGGTTACAGAGGGGGCCGTTATTCAATGTTGGACATCCCTTGGCCTTCGGGAGGGTGATGAACTCATAGCTAACTTTAAATAACATGTCCTGACTCAGAAAGGAACCCAATGCGGCCAACATGCATCTGGTCACTGACGGCAGAATGCTGGGTTCATAACAACATCTCCGGGTTTCAGGGTGTATGATCAAGGAGATCCGCCAAGATCTGGCGTAATAACAGCCTACTGTTAAGCGCTTACTGTTAAGGGTCACAGATTGCCGCAAGACTACTGTAAAATCAATGCCCAGATATCATATTGTTGAGCTACATAGGAGCGTCACATTCATCGGTAGCCGACATCCTGTAGGCTGCACACGAGATTTGTGAATGTTAATGACGTTGCCTGACGCAGCGCCGTAGGACTCATAGGCAACAACAGAAGACACAAAAAGATATGAGTACACGGCAACTCCAATATGAGTCCAATCTGTGAACCGGTACGGCACCTTGCTTGGTGAGTTATGTATCAGTCAAAAGACTGGACCTAAGATTTGTGGCTTACTTTGAGGGCTTTTTATTCAAGTTTCCTTTACGATAGTTGCCCATATTGAAAACTATTTCCACCTAGTGAAGTTCAGAGGCAGTGTAGTATCTCGTTCTCCCCAGTTTAGATATGATGCAGTCCACCTAGTGTCACTTAACTGTCATCTTTGATTTTTATCTTTAATTTTTTGTCCCGGTGGCCTTTCTACTTGTTATCGACTACCTTGTTCGTCTGAGACAGAGACAATAAATTTGGGAGAAACAAAAACATTGGACACAAGTCAGTTACTTCTGATTGTGACTAAAAGCAGACGTGTTGTATATCAAGAAACGGTTAAAAAAGGGCGAGCTATTCCTGTGTATTGATATTTTTTGTGTTAGTTCATAACAACTACAATCGTTTAGTGTTCTAGCGTACTTAGCTGCACTGGTTTCATATTGTTTCATCGCGAGAAGGCAGTCTGTTCTGAACAAACTGAGGTCTAGAAGGAAAACTGGCGACGGATCTGAACATAAGGCGCTTGCATTGACACAGGCTACGACACAAGCGGGCTTTAACTTTTCGACGATGAAAAATACCCTAGGTGATCGCCTTTGTTGTACTGAAACTTTTTTCTGAAGCTTTGACGTTCGTTACCGCTTTACTGGGAGAGAATCTTTTCTGTAACAATGCGGTACCTGTGTATAAAAGCTAGAAACGAGAGAGGCAGAACCTTGATCTCGACTATACGAAAGCCGATCGGGTTTGAAGGAAAATGCGCGCAAGAGAAAGAGTAAGATCAATACACCGTGGTATATAAGAAGCTTATCATTTCACGTTAGATATTGTAGAAGAAAAAAAAATAAAAACAGATTTTGCTGCCGGTTTTAAAGAAGTGCTTTCAGCATTTTATGAAGTGCTCGTGCTGAGAGACTGCCATTAGCGAATGAGCATCAGGAGACAGGTAGTCCTTTCAAAACCTCTTCCATTAGTAGCTTCTGGAGGCGTCCTCACGTTAGCTGCAGAAAGCAGCCTCACTCAAAGCTATCTGACGTCCGCCAAACATAAAAACGCTCCAAGCGCCAAGCGTTTCAAGTTCGCCTGTAAGCGTTCCAGACAAACGTATCAGCTTCTTTGATGTGTTGTGATTCACATATTTCTATATTGTTTGAAAAGGAGAAGGTACTGATGAATCAGAGATGGCGTCTTTGAAGGAAATGGAAATGCCATACGTAGAACTGAAACCCATTTTCTCATCGAACTATATTTATTGACACGGTCAACGCTTTTTAATTTCTGTATTTTCTATTCTCCACTGCTAAATCTACATTTACGTCTAAAAGAGGCGGGCTACATCACACTGATATTAAATTTATAAACACATTGATTTACTCCTACTAATATAACTATAATATAACTAATATAACTAATATAACTTTACACGAATCAAGCTAACTTTTGACCACACAAATATCATTTATGACTCATTCATTGAGATGGTATTCTTCTCTTTTTTAATAAGTATTATGTTACCTTATTTCTGTAGATGCTGCATTTCTCTTTTCCTTCAGTGCCTGGAAAGTGCTTGAGTTTTCATCAAGAACGGAGTAAATGTATTTAGGTGCAGTTTTCGCTAAGTTGTAGCGGACGACTGTAGTGATGCGTTGATACTCAGTTCTGTCACGGAACTTAGCCCACTTGTGTAGTGTTACGACGAATCGTAGTTTCAAACCTTGCTTTAGGTCTTCGTCTCTTGGCTTGGACGAGAAGGTGGAAACTGAGTAAGAGAAATGCAGCGAGAGTGGCAATGAACACAAAATCCTTATTAATTTTACACCCAATCCTCTCCACCATCAGAAGTGCCACGTAGGAAAATAAATTTTGTATAAACTTCAAAAAACCTTAGATAAAATTCTCTGAAAGTGAAAGATTTCTTCTTGTATGGCAGATTTAAGACAGCCACCTCCTCGAAAGTGTAATCTTGAGAAAGTTCCAGCAGGTGTTGCAGATTACAACATCTCTCAAATCGTCCCCAGCGGTTTGTAAAAAGTCCAAACTCAAATAACCCTAAAATTTTATTGTATACACAGCAAAACCTCTGCCACTGAAGTCGCTAGAGCTATACTATAACAAACAAACAAAAAGAAAGAGATATAGCACAAAGGAATTACCCGAATGGGAAAGAAATTTGCAGATGTGATGTACGTGTGGAGACAAAAAAAAAAAAAAATACAATTTGAGAAAAAATGGTTGGTTTATTATAGAGAAAGAGCTTCAAAAATTGAACAAGTCAATAACGTGTTGATCCACATGTGGCCCTTGCGCAAACAGCTATTCGGCTTGGCACCGATTGATAGCTTTTGGAAGTCCTCCTGTGGCATATCATGCCAAGTTATATCTATACGGCGCGTTAGATTCTCGAAATTCCGAACTGGTTCGAGGATCTTGCCCATAATGTTCCAAAAGTTCTGAGTTAAAGAGAGGTCTGGTGACCTTGCTGGCCAAGGGAGGGTTTAGCAAGCACAAAGACAAGAAGTAGGAACTCTCACCGTGTGGGCGGGCATTATCTTGCACAAGTATTAACCCAGAATGGCCTCCCACGAAGGGCAGCAAAAAAGAACAAAAAAAAAAAAAAACAAAAAGAAAAAAAACAAATCGTCGACGTACTCCTGTGCTGTAAGGGTGCTGCAGATAACAACCGAAAGGGTCCTGCTATGAAATGACCGTCATTCTGGTTGTAGGACGGCATGGCGGGAGACAGTCAGGATGGCATCCCACCACTCTCTGGGACATCTACAGACACATCTTTGAGGTAATCGTAGTTCAGTTCGAAGTGGGACTCATGAATGAAGACGGTTATACTCCAGTCAACGAAATTCCAGGCCATAGACGCCCCAGACAGTGGTGGAACAGCACCTGGACTGTCACCCACCATACTGTCTGACAGCCGGGAATGATAGTCTGGGCTGTCATTTCTTTTCATAGCAGGACCCCATTGGTCGTCATTCGCGACACCCTTATAACACAGATGTACGTCGATGATATTTTACGCCCAGTTTTGTTGCCTGTCTTCATGCTTGCGAAACCCTACCATGGCGAGAATGACCTCCGTATCTCTTTACAATTGAGAACATTGGAGCAATATGGACCGTTCAACCATCTCCGGAGTTTTACGATCTAAGGCGCCAATTGGATAGAATTTCACATGGTATCTCACAGGAGGACATCCTACAACACTATCAATTAATGCTGAGCCAAATAACTGCTTGCAAAGGGCCAGAGGTCACTGTAGTGGGTTAAAGAGTAAATGAACACAATTTGTTAGTGTGGGTTGCATATATGATATTACCTAGCGAGGTGACGCAGTGGTTAACACACTGGACTCGCATTTGGTAAGACGACGGTTCAATTCCGTGTCCAGCCATCCTCATTTAGGTCCTCTGTGATTTTCCTAAATCGCTTCAGGCAAATGCCAGGATGGTTCCTTTGACAGGGCAAGGCCGACTTCCTTCCCCATTTTTCCCTAATCCGATGAGACTGATGACATCACTGTTTGATCTTTTCCCTCAAATCAACCCAACCCACATATGATATTGTTAGGCCAACTGATTTATGACCCCCCCCCCCCACCCTATAGTTGATTTATGATCCCCCTGTGGATAATCCATCCTTCTGAGAAACTCCCCAGCCCTCCCTATTCTCCCCCCCTTCACCACTCTGGGAAAACGGACACATTTTTTTGTCAACCCTCCCCAGTTCAGTTCAGAGTCACTTGTCCCTCTCCATCAAAATCCCCCAGTCTTCCCCTCACCTCCCCCACTTCCTTCCCCTCCTCTCTGAATTCCCATCCGATCCCCAATCTGTAAAATTGTGGGACTTAGTCTGTGCTGGAGGGGGGGGGGGGATATCACAACAGAAAATTCAAATTAATGTCAATAATAGTAATATATTGTTCAGTTCAGTTTGCATGTTCTTTATTTATTCTGTTTGCGGAAGGCAGAGCTCCCCCACTTGAGTAGAGCTCATCACTGTGCAATAGCTGTAAGCACCGAACAATATAATGAAGAGTGGCATATTAACCGCCATTTTGGCTCGCCTGCACGTGTGTCTATAGTCTGGGCGCCGCCAAAGAGGTCAAAAAACGCCCAGTGTCCTAATTACAGGTCATGATACTAAATGCCACGGACCAGATGTCTGCCTTCTTTGATCTCGCATGAATTGGGTGGTGGCATCCCGCCGATAGGGAAATTTCAGACTCGCTTCCTGTCTCTGTCTCTCTCAAGTAGCTGCTTCCTGTTTGTGTGTTATTATGCAACAACTAACATTCGAAACACTCAGATGGAGGTTTTCATCCCTCCTCAGAATACTGTGTTTCTAATGGCTAATTATGGGGACAAGGGGAGAACTGGCACAATTGTGATATCAAAATAATGGAAAATAGTCATTTGCACTAACCTATCAAATTAATTGTTTGACAGTTTACAGGAGTAAAAAAGAGCGCTTAAAACACTCACCACAAGCTTATGATTTTCTTCTTCATAATAAAACATATTTTCAACATCTAAAAATCATACTCAAAACTTTGCAAATTAAGGGTAAATTTCCATCACAAATAGATTGTGGTGCAAAATACGAGTATATCCAAGATTAACGTTTGAGAACACAAGCACCCTCCTCCACCACAACGTTTCCACCTTATGCTAACCACGTCTGGCGAAAAAAAAATCTTCCTATCACACACACTTGAGAACACCAATTACAGGTATGCCAGGACATCGTGTCTTCGCACGCCCACCAGTCGGGCGATGTCTGCAAATGCATCGGCCATGCAGGCACTGGTGTGCACATCTCCTGCTGTACCGGACACTCAGAGGCAAAGAGACTGTCGCTGTGACCGCCAAGCAGTCAATCAATCAATTTACATGGAGGGAATAATCGCCCAGTGCAAAGACTCGTCATATTGAATCTTGTCGTGAAACATTCATGTCCACTTCTGTGACCGCTCAACCAGCATATTGGCTAGCTCACTATTTAGTCATAGAGAGAGCGTCACGTCTGGGAAATGTCTCCACGGCAGCAGACAAGAGCTGACAGGTCGAAGCATTCTGTGTAACTAACCAGTCGTTCCAGGATAAGACGTAGCTTTCGGTTGGTCACCGGTTACAAGAACTAGTAGACAAGCAGATGCGGCTTGGACATGCAATTCTAACTGCAATTCCACCAGCGACGTTCGCTCTCAACATTTTAAAAATCCGCTTTACTCTAATCCGAGAAAGGGGTATTGTTGTCCACACACCTCAGATTTCTTACACGAAATGTAGATTCGTCGCTTTTATACGAGCTATTTTCGAAGACAAAAGAAATCGGAGCATACGCACATACAGTAAGAAATGGCCCCGCCAAGTCACAGACTTCTGATAATTATCTCGTAATCCCATCACGTTTAGACGACATTGTTCCATTAGTCAGAAGGTTGTCTAGTCCTCCAACCATCACAGACTACGGAGAGAGCTATCACAACAAGAAAAGTGGCACACTAACGAACAGGGGGGAACACGGACTGCACAAAGAAATTCCGAAGCATAACACCTACAATTCTTCGATATCGGATGATTGTCTACAAATTGTCTGCGCACGTCCTAATCTCATTTATCGTATTCCTGTAATTACGAGAGCTTTTCGGAAAGTAAGGTGCGATGGTATGCGAAAGAGAAAGTCTGACGAAACCTTGCACAGATGTATTGCGCAGAGTCTCTAGTATGTCCGTCGATCACGTCACGTCCCTCTTTTCAGTTCTGAGCACACAGAGAGCACGTAAAGATGCTTGGAACAACAATGTCTCCCGCCATGTATGAGGGCCAGGTGTGAGATTTCGCCTGATGTCCTGCAACCCACATAACATAGCTGTCACACATTTCCTTCTGCATGACAATTGTCAGCCGCGCTCTGAAGGGGCAATGAAGATGCTCCTGCAGCGTTTTCGATTGGAAGTGTTTGATCACCCACACAATACAGCCTATAATTGACTCTCCCTGAGTTTTACCTCTGCTCAGATGAACCGCTGGCTATGAAGACAACGTTTTGGCACAGCCAACGAGTTCTAGATCAGTTTAGAGAATGGCGGCAAGCATAAACGGCTGCCTTATATGATGAGGGTATTGGAAAGTCGGTACAACGCTACGACATATGTCTAAATCAGAGTCGTGACTATGTCGAAAAGTAGCTGGAAGATGTAGCTACTGTTGCAAATAAAACATTTTTGATTTTCAAGGTGGTTTCCATTTTTCGTCCGATCGGACCTTACTTTCGGAAGAAGTCTCATACTAGGCTAGAAATACGTCAGAGTCTTCGTTGACAGCACAGTCTCTCTCTCTCTCTCTCTCTCTCATCGTTATTTTTATAACATCGAATGGAGCAAAGCTATGAACCATAAAACCTCGATAAGGTTTTACTGCGTATCCCTCTACCAATATATCGAAAACAAATACCGTCAGCGCGTTGACATGAAGCATATGTGGTGATCCCACTTAACACACCGCTATCCCGAAAGGAGTACTATGAATCAATGCCAAGCCGAATAACTGCTTGCACAAGGACCAGAGGTGAACCTAAACGTTACTAGTTACTTGTTCAGTTTGTGAAGCCATTTCTCGTGAATAAATCGTACAGTTTTTCTGAAATTGTAATTGTATATTTATCTGTACATATATATGTAACTTCTACTGATTTCCGTACCGTTCAGATAATTCCTTCGTTCTGAGTCCTTTTTCTTGTCTTATTGTATTAATTGCATACCAGCTACTTTATTACGCAAATGATGTAGCAAATGATGTATTTCCGCCAGGGATGTGACGGAGACTAACTGATTATCTTATTGGTTGTCAAAATGAAAATTCGCTCAACAGTTAACAATTTTATTTTGAATAAGTGCTTGCGTGAGTTCGGTGTACAGCACGTGTACGCTTTGGAACTGCGACGACCTTCGGCTCGCTGTGCTTGGTGGCCAGATATACGCGACTCGACCGGCTCTGTTAATGCGCTGGGCGTCGCCCTCGTTATCCATCGAGGCGAAGCAGAATGATACCAGCTTCTGCGGTAACATGTATCTAAACGAAACCAATAACAAACAAAACTCACATGCAATGCAGTCCCTAAAAAAAAGAAATTAAATGATAGTGTGGCATTGTCGGTCGAGAGGCTCCAGCAGGGAAAGGTCGGCCGCCCGGTGCACCTCGTATTTCAGTCGACGCCACACTGGGCGACTTGCGCGTCGGTGATGATGATGGATTCATAATGAGGACAACACAACACCCAGTCCACGAGCGGAAGAAAGCGCCAGTCTCTCCGGGAATCGAAATCGGGCCCGCTGAGTAGTAGGCAAATACGTTACCACTCAGCTAAGTAGCCGGACATGCAGTCCATAAAAGCAACCCAATGAGAGAATGACATGAACCTTATATTCAGATGGCTACGAGAATAGTAATTTGGCCTTGTCTTGGTCACTAATTCTTTTTATTATACTCATTATTAAGCATCGTTAGATATAGCTGTGATACAAAGATCTAACATTATTAGGTCTAAAACTTTGCTTCTGCGGTTTTTTCTCGAAGTTAGAGGTTTTATTGTGAAAACCTTACAGAAAATGTAGGATTCAAAGTGTTGGCCATCGCTGGCTACTACTTGTTCCCAACTTTCAGACAGCATACCAATCCTGAAGCGGCATAATTGGTCGTCTTTTGACGAGACTCATGAATCTATCCAATTTTGCACTTTTTCATATGACCGGATGTGCTGGTCAGACCGGCCGTGTACCATCGATCGAAAAAGGTGGTAGTCAGAAGGAGCAATGTCTGTAGAATACGTCTCATTTCAACTTCTCCAAGTATGTTTTGGTGGGTTTTGTGACATGGGGTAGAGAACTGTCACACTGCAAAATCACGTTGCCATGTCCACAGTTGTAGCGTGTCCGTTTGTCTTTCAGTGCTCGTCTCAAACGCATCAGCTGCTTTCGATGAAGATCCCGTGTAATTGCTTCCGTCAGTTTCAGCAGTTTCGAAAATGTGTCATCCACCGCCATACCGGTCTTCGACGTCAAAATCATCGTTATTGAATCGTTGAAACCATTCTCTGCGCGTTATTTCACTAATAGGTGCCTCACCGTAGCTGTTACACATAATTTTATGAGCCTCAGTAGCACACTTCTTCATGTTAAAACAGAAAATTAAAACTTCTCGCAATTGGCGGGAACCGAGCTCATAAATTGACATATTCGAACAAAAATAACTTTATGATGCACTCACGAATCGACTAATATTTTGAAGGCGTTTTGTTTACAAATGCCAAAGCTTATTCTGTGACCTACCACTTGCACCAACACTTACTTTCAAAACGACGGAAGCCAAGCCGTAGATCCAATACAATGGGTGAAGCTGACTTTTACAAAATAACACTGTTTAGAATAATTGTGGTAATGCGTTAGTTGAATTACATACCTTAGGGATATATGGTGTCTAGTCAAAGTTAACATCTTGCACAGCACCTCTCCCTGTGCAGCGGTTTACAAGGTAGACGTGTTTGGCCACCCGATGGTTTGTGGCGTCACAGTCAGACTTAACGAATTTTCCCCCAAATCAAGAGAAATAATTAACAAATGCCAGCATCTAGTACGCTTAAGTTAAACAATATTTAATTTTACTCATTAAAACATCAATGTAATGCAGTGATGCATGAACCTTGTAATTAGTACTGGGATAAAAAATATGCGAAGATAACACGTATATTGTAAAAAGAGTCGTATGAGCGTGAAAAGTTCTCTTGTTCTTTAGCTCTAGCTTGCGCTCTTATTCTCTTACGATTACGTTTTGTTCAGAATTGTATCTTTCTTCATCGATGTCGCTGAGCTGTGTTACTAAATGTGAGTTGTACAGACTGACTATTCATTAAAGCATAAAAAGTAAACTACATGTTATGAGCGTGTTATTTGAAGAGTCGCTTTCATTTTGGATAAAGAGAAAAAACAGATTTCACTCATAAAAAGTGACGAAATTGAATGTGGAAGGTTTTCGTTTGGTCCGTGATTGTTTAAAAAGTCATTTTGTGTATGATCACTATTTGAATATTATATTAGTAGAACTTGACGTCATTTATTTTTCTCAAGGTTCGATAATTTTTCTAAGTGAAATTATTAAGAAAATAAACTTTATTTCTTATCACGGCCACTAAAAGGCAAAACGAATTATTTCCAATCCAGCTGTGGGCAGTAGATATTTTGCAGTTATAAAGTAAGTGAAAGTTAACAGTATTATTATAATTCCTGATTTTCATGAAAGTAAATGACATTAAACCAAAGATTAAACTAGGCTCCAGTATTCTTATAACGTTACCGCCAAAGACCGCCAATAACTTCAGAAAAATGTTTAATGCTCTTAATTGTCAGATTCAGTAGCCGAAGCAAATTTTACTTACTTGAAGGCGGTAATTTTACAGGGTGAATGAATGGCGTGTATTGAAAATGATTTCCTATTTTTTTAAAAGTGGAACAGCTACTTTCACCATTAATATCATAATTACAGCCTATACATAATACATTATAAAACACATCATTGCTTTATATTAAACTTTATTGTGCATAAAAATATTTGCCTTGACTCGCATGAAGCTACATTTACGATACAGTTTAAAAAATAACAAAAATTGTAATTAATACATATGTGTTTTATTCGAAATGACGCGGCTTTAAAACAGAGAAGATTTTATTCATATTCAATATACGCCGTTCATTTTAACCACTTGGAGGCCGAACACGTTTGCTTTGTACATAACGCCAGTTTGGCCTCTGGTGCTGTGTAAGATGTTAGCTTTGTCTGTATACCATAAACAAGTATCCATAAGGTATGTACTCCAACTTACACGTTACCACGGTTGTTCTAAATATTGTTATTTCGTAAAAATCTTTTTCATCCATTCTAATGTCAATTCTTTGTACCAAATATGTTCAAAATGGTTCAAATGGCTCGAAGCACTATGGGACTTAACATATGAGGTCATCAGTCGCCTAGACTTAGAACTACTTAAACCTAGGACATCAAACACATCCACGCCCGAGGCAGGATTCGAACCTGCGACTGTAGCAACCACATATGTACCTGATGATGCTGTTAAATCGAAAGGCGTAAGTCTGAGCTAGACGTGGTAGCAGACCTAATGAAAGATTTCAAGTCGAAAGCAATGGGCTATGAGAATAAGCTGGCGTCCGCCCAAATGTGGGACACTACACGACCTGGTGAATTTTCTGACATAAGCAACAGTTTTTTAAAGTTTATAGCTGCCGAATTATGACAAGACCTTTTTAAAATGGATCTATATACTTTCTTTCTGTTCTGTTCTGTTCATCAAAGATGACTTCAACGAAACAATGTATGTGGAACTTGATCAAACAATGAGAAGGTAACAACCCCACAGGCCACTGCCCATGCTGACGATCGGGTCCACCTCCTTCGTCACGATGTCTGCACAGCACTAGCATGGGTAGTGAACTACGGCGCGGAATCTGGAAGTAGTCTCAACGTCCAAAAATTGCATGCTCTGTCTACAGGTATGATGCTGCCCATCGGTGGGACGCCCCCCTACGAGTAAGTGACGATATGTTGCTTGGGCATTGATTTCATAATTAATTTGTGGCGCTCGATAGCCATCAAGTGAAGGCATCTATTAAATCAGATAAGACCAGGGACAGGGATAACTGATCACCGCCTTAAGACTCTAGACATTCTGCAACATGGCGATATTCCTACGTCTGTTTGACACTGAGCATTCACCATGTTGCCCAAACACTTGCGATCCCGCCATTTCTGGACCGCAGCATGCTGGCAACTTTAGGATTCTTTGTTGGCATGCTTTTTAAGATCCGCTACGAGTTCCTCACCCTCCCAAGGGACAGAGGGGTACTGCGCGTTTTTCACGTTCAGGACAGAGCGAAGGTCCTATTTATAAGCTCTTATATGAAGATGTGGAGACGTCCTCCGGGTATGCCTTACAGGACTGCTGCTGGATCCTTCTCTCTCTCTCTCCACTGGTGCTGTTGTTGGACATCCCAGCGTCTTTCTTCTACATTGGCCAATTCTTCCTTGAACTACGTTTGATTCGCACTGCTCTATTGTGCACACGCTTGACATAAGCGAGGGCGATATTTAACAATCTACAACTGAGTATGGCACCGAACGTGACTGAAATACTCCCATATAGAGCGGTGTACTGTGTTGCAGGCGATGAGCGCCGCTACTCTTAATACGGACGTTCAGTCCGCTTGGCAAGTAACATTTAGCGGGAAGTGGGTGTGCCAGTCTCGCCTACATCAAATTCACCTCGCGGCCTCTCTCACCTGCGGAGTGACGGATAGGGATGATCATCGCGTTGTTTGAGGATCGGCGAATGATGTTTGTCACTTGGGCCGCCAGATGTTGGTTTGTTGGTTCTCTCCCACGCGTGACTCCCGACTAGATAATTGCATAATCGCCCGACTTCCCGGATTACAGGTATCTTCAGAGAGCAAAAACGAATTCTGTGACATGGATACGCGCCCAGCCCGTCCACTGCTCGTCTGGTGACGGGAAGAAGACAGTCCTCCATTTTTGGCAGCACTTAAGCGAAAGACACTGTGCCATAGCACGGAACCTCAAGTAGAAGCAATACTTCCCAAATTTTCTCCGGAGCACGATCCATAACTCGTAACCAGCGCAATTGCAGGCTTGGCTAGCACCTGAATTTACGTTCAATGACGCATTTCTCGATGTGTTGCCGTATTTTTTGACCATGAAAATTTTTTTTTGTACGGTTCGAGAAGGCATGCCTCGATAATCCGACGAGGACCGGCTTTCATTGACCTTCCCCTCGATATCATGAGACATTCCATAACAGGAGCTTTTGCATCACAGTGGTGATGCTACAAATAAAAAACTAAATTAATAATTGTAAGTAAATAATATTAAATTAAAAACAAATCAAGATAAAATAAATAAAATAAAGAATTAAGAAATAAAAAATATTCTTTCTTTTTCCTCGATGCATTTTGCCCCCCCCCCCCCCCCCCCCCCCCCACACACACACACCTTTCTTAATTCTGAGGGGGAGAATGGGACATCGTGGGAAAGTCTCGGGTTGCGACCACTGCCTACTTTGCCTCCGACCCGCCCTTAGGAATTATGTTAGGAAGAAAAAGAGCACTTGATTGGAAACCAGAGGGGCGTGGGATCGAATCCCGCTAGGACCTTGCATTTTTGAGTATGCGTTGTAACCTAGCCTTCACGTCTCAACGAAGTGAGGGGTCGCCAGAAACGACACGTGGTTCGGATTACACACTAAACTGTAGGTCCCCTTTCCGCGGTTGGATAACTGGCGTACGTCACGCACATGCAAGTCCCTGAAGTGGCGTCCAATTGAAAGACTTGCGCCAGACCAGTGAACCACACTGAATTATTATTTTTATTATAACTGCGAGCACAAGGAATGCTTACTGACTCCTAGCAACCCGAGAACAACAGCCAGAGCAGCGGACCCCGCGGCGGGAGTAGCGTTGTTTTACGACGCTCCTTCCAGTTATAACACCTCCTATTGTTTTCCTCAGAAACTAATAATGCGAAAACTGTGAAACCTGTGTCACGTCTCGACACAATCTCCCTGCAGTCTGAGGTGTTTTGAGGCGTTCCCTCGTGTTGCTGTGTGCTCATGCACCATCTGTCATCCTGTAGTCCATTGATATTGTTATTTCCAGTCTCCGTTCCCGAAACTACTTACTTGCTTGGTCCTGCCATGCAGTGCCTCATAACGAACGATTACCCGCGGTTCTTTTAATGAAAAGTCTCCATTTTAACATCAAGAACAGCCGTTACTCTCGCTGCTGCCAGTACAGTTCTGTGTGGCGTTCAGTATCGCCATCTTTGTCTCGCATTCACAACAAATGGTCACATGTTTTGAAACCAACCGCATGGTTCTAGATGTTTCCAATCCGGAGAAAAGTAATCGAAGGTGTTATAACTTGAACACACCTCGTGTATTGCATCGGGAAATAGCATCTGCGTTGGTCAGTCGATGCACTGTTATGTAACGTTTCAATTTCAGCGTGTGCATAGCTGTGTGAGCAGACGTTACTGACATCCCGCTATAGATGCATGTACACCCAACACAGTCATCTGTCTGCCACGTTAAGGTTTGAAACCAACATTTAGGTCACGTGACGACAGGGCTAGAAGCTGAACGTTTGTCATTACACGCTGTGCGAAATGGAGCCGACATTTGCAGTTTTTCTCATTTACAGCTGAAACCAAGCATTGATTTTAGCAGTTGAACTACTTATTTTATTAATATTACAACTTTAACTGTACAGTCAACGTAATTTCTTCCAAATTCCCAATATTAATGCGATGGTTGTCGTTTTTATATTACGGTAACAGTTTGAAACATTGTACTTAGCTTTTTTTCTTTTTACAACTGACAAATTTACAGTTATTCAGTCGATTCCTGTATTTGTTGGCTGCGAGCTATTTAGTTCACCACTCCACAAGGACAGAAGATAAAATATCACTTTGGCAGGAAGGATTTAGTTTTATGATAGTTCTTCAGGAACCATTAACTTTTGTGGCGGTTCTTCAACAATATATGTGAAATGTTTCATTATGCTTTTATGAGAAATGACATCCGTATCTACCAAAACTTTACTCAGTCCAGTAACGATACTGAAACAATATCAAGACATGAAATATAAGACTCCTGTTTTAGAGAACATTGTTTGTAGAGAAAACTTTTGTAATGAGTTAGATATTAAGATTCTGTCGTCTCAAAATATTCACCAAGTTCTGGATTTGAGGGCCAATGTTCTTGTATTTTTAACGATAAGTATATAATGACCCTTCTCATTCAGTTCGTATTATTTAGATACAAATAAATAGTCTCAAGTAGAAGACCATTCACGTCTGTTTGGTAACGATAACACTCCTCAGTTTCAGACCGAAATTTCACTGACTTAACATGTTTCGAATTTTTTTGTGTGCTTCCGAAACAACTTCACCTGTGGAACTCACTGTTTTACATATCTTTCGATTTAGCTGAACAGCGCACGATATTTCACCATTGTAATAAAGGAATCTTTATTGAAAGTAGCGTAACTAACATATATTGAACAGTATTACAGAAGTCGCAAATGGATTTCACAACTAGTTAGCTGATTGAGACGTTGGTTTACATGCAATGACGTCATATTCGGTCTATATCATTTATGATCTCAGTTTCTGACACACTGGTCAGAAGTACTAAAAGCAACAATTTCCTTCTGAGTTCGGCTAAAACGGACATGGCATGTCGCAGAGTCCGAGGAATGGGCCGCAATGTATGCAGGGACCACAGCCTGCCTCCCTGCTGCTGGTCCCCGAGCCACGCCGTACACAGTACTTGTGTCATATGTGTACCGGTGCGCCAAATAAGCAGCACAATACGGTGCGGAGTGGAAGTAAATGAAAGTTGTGGGGGGAAGGGGGGGGGGGTACAAATTTCTTACCAGAATACACAATTTATTGACAACGCAGTTAAATCATGCGAAGCAAGCAAACTTTCTGTTAAAAGTGTGCGCAATAAGCTTAGAATTTTATTCAAAGAACAGCAGTTAAAATCTTCTTTAATAACTGCACAGTGAGAAGTATGGCTATGGACATTCCAACACACAGCACAAGTTCCCACCACTACTCCGCTTTGCAGCCACGTGAAAACATCAAGATGAGTCAGGTGGAAAATAAATCCAAAATGGCTGCTGGCAAGGTATTAAAAAGTCCAACATTGCGGATGGTGGGAAATTTAAAAATTGAGATTGTGGATGGCCATAAATTTGAAAATTACGGATCGGTGAAATAATCTAAAACAATCCAAGATGACGGAATGAGCCCAGTTGTGCTTCGTAATACCTCTCCATCCCGCTTCCTCCTCCCTCCTCCAACCAAACCCTAGCACTTTATAGGCCATAAAAAAGATACAGGTAATTACAGCTCAGCCATCCTGTCTGTCAGAACAGTATTCATACACTTTAAGCTTATTTTTAGTGCTATGTTAACGAGAGTTTATCAAAAAAAATTAAGAAACAGATGAAACTTTCAGTATTTTTGACCATGATCAAAAGTATCGGAACACGGAATTACGTTTTTGCACCATGTTGAAAAGTATTTATCCAAAAGCTTACGTGAAAGATGTAACTTGCAGTATTTTCGGCTGTGCTCAAAAAAATCTGAATCCCTTGAATGATTAGCACCAAGTATTTATCCCAAAAATTAGGTAATGAGTGTAACTTACAGTATTTCGACATTGTAATTTGCAGAATATCCATATCTAAAAGTACTTGACAGGACATTAAAATGAAACAGTGGAGCATAGTGTATTCATTTCGATTATTTGCATCATGTTCAAACGCATTTACCCAAAAAATTGTCTGAACAGTTGTTCAGTGCAAAGCTCGATTTCTCAACAATACAAAGGTATTGTAAGACAACGGAAACACAAGCAATGTGCCAACATAAAATTTAATCTATTCCATGATAAACTCATATCAGTATTTGAAAATAGCTTTCCGCATAAGCTAATCAGAGGGGACATTAAAGAGCCATGTAAAACACCATGGATCACTAAGGGGTTTAAAGTATCTTGTGAAAGAAAAAGAGAAATGTATCTTTTGGCAAGAACAAGTAGAGACCCTGCAGTATTTGCACACTATAAAAACTACTCAAAATTGCTAAGAAAGGTTATTAAAAATCAAGAAACATTCACATAATGTCAGAAATCCATACGTCTGACAACAGAGTTAAGGCAATATGGAATGTAGTGAAGCAAGAGACAGGACAAACAACCACAGAAGAGGATAATATTACTATTGAATTGAATGGAAGGGCTATAAGTGACAAATCGTAGGTAGCAAATGTATTTAATAATTATGTCTTAAACATATTAGAAAGCACAGAGACCAACAGTTCAAGAGATAGATCATAGCAATATATTGAAGAAATAACTATCATAAAATTACATAATATGAATGTTCCCCCAACTTCTACTTCTGAAATTAAGAGGTAATACATTCTCTCAAGAATAAAAGCTCTTCTGGTTTTAATGGTGTTCCCAATAGAGTACTAAACATTTGTTTCCATATAATAAGTCTGGTATTGTCCGAAATATGTAATGCATCACTAACTCAAGGCATTTTTCCAGAGAGACTAAAATATGCCGTTGTTAAACCCCTCTTTAAGAAAGGTGATAAAGAGAGATGTCTGTAACTACCGACCTATTTCACTGTCTATATAATTTTCCAAAATTTTTCAGAAGGTGATCTATTCTAAAATAGTATCACACCTCGGCAACAATAATATCCTGAGCAAATCACAGTCTGGGTTTTAGAAGGGTTGCTCTACTGAGAATGCCATTTACATGTCACACTCTAGACATTACAGACATTAAATAACAAAATAGCACCGGTAGGTATTGTCTGTGACCTATCCAAGGCCTTTGATTGCGTGAATCATAGTATACTCCTAGATAAATTGAAATTTTAAAGGGATTGATGCTATAGCCAACCAATGGATCATGTCATATGTAACTAAAAAAATGCAAAAAGTTGTACTTAGTAGTACTCTCAATTCAACCAACAGAATCCAGGGACATAATTCTGACTGGAGAGAAATCACGTATGGGGTTCCCTAAGGCTGTATCTTAGGTCCATTACTGTTTCTCATATAAGTAAATGATCTACTGTCTAGTGTACAACAAGAAGACATGGTTCTTTTTGCAGATGACACCAGTATTTTAATCACTCCCAGTATACATACAGAAATGGAAGAAATGGTGAACAAAATTCTCAAAAGTATCATTGATTGGTTTTCTGCGAATGGTCTCACCCTGAGTTTCACAAAGACACATCATATTCAGTTCTGCCCCTCTATGGGTACTGCACCAGTGATAAGTGTAACACATGGTGATAAAATAATACATAGGGTGCAAACTTCAAATTCTTAGGTGTCCACGTTGACGAGAATTTAAACTGGAAAAAAAACACGTTTTGGAACTCCTAAAGCAACTTAGTTCAGCCACATTCGCTCTTAGAACCATAGAAAATTTTGGGGAGAGAGAAATCAGGAAGTCGACATATTTTGCTTATTTTCATTCAGTAATGTCATATGGAATAATGTTCTGGGTCAACTCATCTTTAAGAACGAATGTCTTCATTGCTAAAAACATGCTGTAAGAATCATATGTGGCACTCACCTGCAATCATCTTGTAGACATCTGATTAAGGAATCGGTCATTGTGATCCCTACTTCACAGGATATTTATTCCCTCATGAAGTTTGTTGTAAATAATCCACCACAGCTCAGATGGAACAACGAGGTACATAATTACAATACTAGAAGAAAAAAGGACATTCATTACTCAACATTAAGGTTGTCTTTAGCACAGAATGGGGTGCACAACGCCGCAACAAAAATTTTTGATCACTTACCTGGTGATATAAAATGTCTGACAGCAAGGTAAAATTTGAAAATAAATTAAAAATGTTTCTCCTTGACAACTCCGTCTATTCCGTAGAAGAATTTCGATGTTTGTAAAGTGTAAAAGGTCGTAGGTAGGAATTGCTAACACAATCTGTCAATCTGTACGTCTGGTTTTCATTTCGGGAAAAAAATAATTACATGGTGATGTTTAGAGTACAAATAGATGTACAAATTAATTTGCAATATGAATGTATGAATGTAAAACTGCTCGTTCTACATACACACATACACACACACACACACACACACACACACACACACACATATATATATATATATATATATATATATATATATATATATACTCATGCTCATAAATTAAGGTTAATGCTGATACATGGTGAAACATCGCTCTGGTGGGCGGTTTGCAGGTTTAAATCACCTTGAGGAATGACCATGCGGTGCATTTGACCTGCGGTCCTCACACGGTGGCGCTGGCTGCAGTTCACATACACAGAGGTGTGTTGGTGCATGCCAGAGTACGATGCAGCGAATAAATGTGCAGGCGTTTTCGGACGTGCTAATGGTGACTGTGTGTTGAAAATGGCTGAAAGAACACATATTGATGACGTTATGAGGGGTAGAATACTAGGGCGACAGGAGGCTGGTCAAACACAGCAGGTCGTAGCACGGGCCCTACTTGTGCCACAAAGTGTGACCTCAAGGTTATGGCAACAATACCAGCAGACAGGAAGCGTGTCCAGGCGCTACAGTGCGGGACGTCCACAGTGTACAACACAACAAGAAGACCGATATCTCACAATCAGTGCCCATAGGCGGCCACGGAGTACTGCAGGTAGCTTTGTTCGGTACCTTACCGCAGGCACTGGAACAGTTGTCTCCAGACACACAGTCTACAGACGACTGAACAGACGGTTTATTCGCCCAGAGACCTGCAAGGTGCATACCACTGACCCCTGGTCACAGGAGAGCCCGTAAAGCCTGGTGTCAAGAACACAGTACATGGTCACTGGAACAGTGGTCCCAGGTTATTTCATGGACGAGTCCAGGTATAGTCTGAACAGTGATTCTCGCCGGGTTTTCATCTGGCGTGAACCAGGAACCAGATACCAACCACTTAATGTCTTTGAAAGGGACCTGTATGGAGGTCGTGGTTTTATGGTGTGGGGTAGGATTATGACTGGTGCACGTACATCCCTGCATGTCTTTGACAGAGGAAGTGTAACAGGTCAGGTGTATCGGGACGTCATTTTGCACCAGTAATGTCCGCCTTTTCAAGGGTGCAGTGGGTCCCACCTTCCTCCTGATGGATGATAACGCACGGCCCCACCGAGCTGCCATCGTGGAGGAGTACCTTGAAACAGAAGATATCAGGCGAATGGAGTGGCCGGCCTGTTCTCCAGACATAAACCCCATCGAGCACTTCTGGGATGCTCTCGGTCGACGTATCGCTGCTCGTCTTCAAACCCTAGGACACTTCAGGAGCTCCGACAGGCACTGGTGCAGGAATGGGAGACTATACCCCAGCAACTGCTCGGCCACCTGATCCAGAGTACGCCAACCCGTTGTGCGGCCTGTGTACGTGTGCATGGTGATCATATCCCATACTGATGTCAGGGTACATGCGCAGGAAACAGTGGTGTTTTGTAGCACATGTGTTTCAGGACGGTTTTCTCAACTTATTACCAATACCGTGGACTTGATCTATGTCGTGTGTGTTCCCTGTGTGCCTATGCTATTAGCGCCAGTTTTGTGTAGTGCTACGTTGTGTGGCACCACATTCTGCATTTATCCTTAATTTATGAGCATGCAACAATTTTAATTTTTGGCCGTTCTGTACTCGGACGCCGCTTTATTTTATTTTAATTAATTTTATTTATTTATTTAAGAAAATTCTCTGCTTCCTATTTGTTTTTGATAATTTTAGTTGTGGTTTCCAGTGGTTTTACTTAGATTTTAGTTTCAGTCTGTTAAAACCTAAAGAATATAAGGTTTTAAATACCACAGGAGAGATATATATGTCCCGCAGCGTCGATCTCGCTGATACTCCTCGTCGGAACTGCTCCACATGAAATCTCTAAAATGTTTATTTCGCTATGAATATCGTTCGGCACAACTAGGTGCTATGTTGTATGATGCGTATGGATTGATGTGTCAAACTTTTTTACCAACGAAAAGTTTATTACTTCTGAGATAGTCTTCCGAAGAATATTGACCGTGAAAAGATGCAGGCTTGCACCAGTATTCCACATTGCACCTCCGATCGATATATGTCGCGTGATATCTGAAGAATGTTTGTCAAAATTGATAAATAGACGCATTGAATGCGTATTATTTTCCTTGAATTTTTTTATTGCTCCATCGACTAACTAAACATTCACAATGGAGCTTAAATAGCGTCGCACAACAATAGCAAAGTATCTCCAACCTAAAACATGCCCGTTCTCTGCAATCGCTTACCATAGAGTCCTCAAATATACGGTTACTTATTCCAGAGAGATGCATCTGTAACACGAAACTTCCAATTCTAGCAGGCAGTTTATACTACTCTCAGCATTAATAATGCACCGCAGCTGAATGAATGAAAAGGCGATGCTTTACTTTACCCACAGACGTCGGGTAATCGCCGCACTAAAATCGTCATCAAGGACTTGCCACCAGAGGTTACGGCAGAGGAGGTCAAGGAGGAACTGCTTCGACTCGATTTCGAAGATCATTTGGTCCACCAGTATAGCAAGAGGAATCCTGAGACCAGGGCATTGATCCCCTGCCCTACCCACGTCGTCTCCCTTTCCCGGAGGGAGGACATAGAGCGGATTTATCAAATCCGGTATCTTCTGTACACGAAAGTCCGGATTGAATCGTACGAGGGCCGCAACGGGCCAGCCATCTGTCGCAAATGCCAACGTTTACGACATACTGGGAATTACTGCTCCCTGCCGTTGCGGTGTGTTAAGTGTGCTGGCCCACATTTAGTGGAGAACTGAACACTCCCTGCTTTGGAGAAACCTACCTGTGCCAGATGTTTGGGAACGGCGCACGATCCCCACCACATGGCATCCTGGAGGGGTTGCCCTGTTTACCAGAAGGCACTGAAGTCTTCTCGTCCGCCCAAAAAGAAACCAAGAACAAATCGACCTCTCCCACCGCTACGGGAGATGACCAACTATCCTGTTTTGCGGGGTCAGCCTGGTGCACTGTCCTCAGCAGCCATTCTGGTACCAGCCACTCAGGAACCAGATGGTTCGGTGGCTCCTGTGCCCCTTCCTGCCCAGACTCCCACGACATCCTTTGCTGCTGCAGCCTGGTCTCCTCCTCATTGTCTGTCTTCCGTGACGGCTCTCACTGCTCACCAACTACAGGAGCCAGCTGCAGCTCCCTCCAGTCCATCTGTGGCTCTATCTCAGCCCTCTGCCCCTACCCCCTCTCTGCCTACTACTACACCTGCACCTGCGCGCCGTAGGGGCAAGCAGACCACCTGGGACCCTCACACAGTGGTGGAGACTGATGCGTCCTTTCGGGCGGACATGAGCGAAATCCTCCAGGTCATCTCCTTTTTCACGAAACCCCACATCTGGGCTGTTATTCGTGACACTGCACAAAAAATCCGTCAGTCGGAGGACGGGCTCTCCAAGGTCATCGCCCTAGTGGAAGGGCTTAGTCAAATATTGTTGTAATGGTGAATCGACCTCCACACCACCACCAGCCCCCTCGGGATCTTGTCACTTGTATTTTTAATGCCAATGGCATAAAACGTATGAAGACGGAATTGAACACCATCCACGTTTTACTGGTCACAGAAACACACCTCAAACCGGCAGACGATTTCCGCCTTCGCAACATGGTGTGTTACCGCTCTGACTGCCTCGACCGCCGTGGTGGAGGCACAGCTGTATTCCTCAACAAAGCTCTTGTCCATACCCAAGAGACTCTCTAGCCAATGGAACACATAGAGGCCACAGCGGTTACCATCTCCACACGCCTTGCTGCCATTACCTTTGCAGCAGCGTATTTGAGCCCAAACAAGCCACTGCTGGAAGCAGACCTCCACACATTGTCTTCCTTCGACAGGCTCATCATTGGGGCAGATCTCAATGCCAAGCACCCAGCTTGGCATTCTCGCGTGTCTAACCCCAAAGGCCGGCTCCTCCTTGGCCTAGAGGATACTTTAGCACTATCAGTCTATGGCCCCCACGAACCTACCCATATCCCAGTCCGTACTAACTGCCAGCCAGACGTTCTGGATGTGGCCATCTTCAAAAACATCACTCCTCAGTTTTCACTGGTTCAGATGGCTCTGAGCACTATGGGACTCAACTGCTGAGGTCATAAGTCCCCTAGAACTTAGAACTACTTAAACCTAACTAACCTAAGGACAACACACACATCCATGCCCGAGGCAGGATTCGAACCTGCGACCGTAGCGGTCGTGCGGTTCCAGACTGTAGCGCCAGAACCGCTCGGCCACCAGCGGCCGGCAGTTTTCGCTAGAAGTTCTCCACGAACTGGCCTCTGACCATGAGCCAGTACTCTTGCACCTCACCAATTCTGCCCTTTCATTTGATGTTCGTTCCACTGCGACCCTCCCCAATTGGGACAAGTTTGCCAGGGTACTTAATAACACCACTCGACACGACCTCGATTTGACAACACCAGCCAATATAGTCCTTGCTGTGGATTACCTTACCGCCAAAATACAGAAAGCAGTGATACTCCCCACCTCCACTGCACCTCGAAATTTAACACCCCTGGACGACTTACCACCTCTGTTACGAGAGCTGAAGGTGCAAAAGAACCACTACCGCCGGAGGTGGAAGCAGTTTCATGACCCTCAGGACAAACGCCAAATGAGACGCCTCCAACGCGAATTCAGCCACCGGCTCGCCGAATGGAGGTCTGAACAGTGGGAGGACAGGATGTCCACTTTCCTACTCCACCAAAAATCTGACTGGGCTGTCATTCGCACCCTGCGGTGTTCTAAGCCAGCGACTGCCCATCCTATTCGCACAACAGCGGGCTTGTCATATGATATCTTGCAAATTGTGGAAACCCTGGCAGATGCGTTCGAGGCCCTCTGGTCCAGGACCTTTCTCCGAACGAACTACAGGAAGAACATGAAGTCCTGACAGCTGTTGCTGCTTTCCGCAACCCCCACCCCAGTCTGCTCCCTTTCTTACGTCCATGGCAGAAATTCAGCGCATCCATCGACGGAAACGTGGCCGGTCAGTCCCTGGATTAAACGGAATTTTAAATGAACATCTTTGCCACTTTTCCCACACACCACTCATCTTGTTCACCAAGATTTTAAACTGTTGTCTCACATCTGGCCTTTTCCCCCCTCAGTGGAAACGAGCCAAGCTGATTGCGATACGCAAGAGGTTCAAGGACCCTACAGTCCCCACCAACAACAGGCCCATCAGCCTCCTAAACACTATGGCGAAGGTCCTTGAATCTGTGATCCTTCACCGACTTCCCCAACCTCTTACGGCAGCTGGCACGATCCGTCCTGAACAGTTTGGATTCACTTCGCACTTCTCTGCTGAATTCAGGTCATACGGATCACTGAACACATCAGCAAAGGCTTCAACACTGCCAAGTCGACAGCTGCCGTTTTTCTGGACTTGCAAAACGCCTACGACAAGATCTGGCAAGACAGCCTCGTACACAAGGTGCTGACACAGACCGCTATACCAGATATTTATGTCAAGATCGTGGATGACTTCCTCCGTGGTAGGACTTTCCTAGTGGCTCAAAGGGAAATGCGTTCTGGCATTCGCCAATTGTCGGCAGGCACTCCGCAAGGATCGGTGCTATCTCCCATCCTTTTTAATATCTATGTCAATGATATGCCGGTCATCCCCGAGTGCCACCTTGCACAATACGCTGACGACACAGCACTATACACCACTGGCCGCATTACTGACGCCGTCGTCGCCCGCCTCCAGCGACAGGTGGACGTCACTATCACCTGGTGCCGGACAAACAAAATAACTCTCAATGCCGACAAAACTACGGCAGTTTACTTCACGAAACGGCGCCCAGTCCTCCGCCGCAATATCTCGATTGCAGGTGTGCAGGTGCCCTGGTCCCCGACAACCATCTATCTCGGGGTCCAGATGGACCACAAGTTGCTCTCCCACTGTCATGCGGAGTATGTCACCAACAAGGGGCAAAAGCTAACCAGGGCTTTGTACCCGCTCTTCCGCAGTAGGGAACTTAACCTGCATTCCAAGCTCCGCATTTACCGAACAGTTATCCTGCCTGCCCTCACGTATGGATCTGGTGCATGGGCCACGATTAGTGTCACCAGGGATGCGGACATTGCAGCGCCTGCAGAACAAGGTGCTCAGGTGGAGCCTGCACGCCCCGCCACTCACGAGAGTTGTCACTCTCCACGAGGAAGCGGATATCGTCCCCCTAAAGACGACCATACGCAGACAACGCGCGGCGGCTCTATG
Organism: Schistocerca americana; assembly: GCF_021461395.2. Lineage (NCBI taxonomy): Eukaryota > Metazoa > Arthropoda > Insecta > Orthoptera > Acrididae > Schistocerca > Schistocerca americana. Next base: position 847,709,914 of record NC_060120.1, on the reverse strand, counting down.
AGAAAGTGGATGCCTTGCGGGACACTGTCCATGGGTTACGCCACGTTGGGACCACACTTCCACGCCGCTGGCATCGACATCCGGTTCCCCTAACCATCCTAGAGGAATCGGATTCCGACCATGGCTAACGGTAGGTCTGGCACGCCCACCATGGACGCATCCTTTCGCGGGACTAGCCCCCATTCTATGTCCAATAATTTCCAATCATACCTGCCCACGTTAGGCTAAATTTTTCTGCCTGACTCATGTAGTACTGTCACCGTCAGAGGGTGGTACGGAACTACAAGTCCCACCGCCACACCTCCAAAGTGAATTGCACTGCCCTGTGGATAAATTTACTGCCTCACCAACACAGTTAGACCGCAATAGACCGGTGATGCTGTATTGTAACATATCACCAAAAAAAGAATGAAAATTGCCGAACTATCAGTCTAATTAGTCACTGCAACAAAGTACTAAAGCGAATACTTTACAGATAAACGGAAAAACTGATAGAACACAGTTAGACCGCAATAGACCGGTGATGCTGTATTGTAACATATCACCAAAAAAAAGAATGAAAATTGCGAAACTATCAGTGTAATTAGTCACTGCAACAAAGTACTAAAGCGAATACTTTACAGACAAACGGAAAAACTGATAGAAGCCAATTTCGGGGAAGATCAGTTTGGAATTCGTAAAAATGTCGGAACACGTGAGGGAATACTGATCCTACTATTGATCTTAGATTAAGTAAAGGCAAACCTACGTTTCTCGTATTTGCGGACTTAGAGAAAGCTTTTGACAATGTTGACTGGAATACTTTCTTTCAAATTCTGAAGGTGGCAGGAGGCAAATATAGGGAGCGAAGGGCTATTTAAAATATGTACAGAAACCAGATGGCAGTTATAAGAGTCGAGGGGCATGAAAGGGAAGCAGTGGTTGGGAAGGGAGTGAGACAGCATCGTAGCCAATTCCCGATGTTATTCGATCTCTATATTGAGCAAGCAGTGAGGGAAAGCAAAGAAAAATTCGGAATAGGAATTAAAACCCATGGTGAAGAAACAAAAACTTTGAGGTTTGCCGATGACATTGTAATTCTGTCATAGACAGCAAAGGACCTGGAAGAAGAACGGAATACACATCGTCTTGAAAGGAGGCTACATGATGAACATCAACAAAAGCTAAACGAGGATAATGGAATGTAGTCGAATTAAATCACGCGATGTTGAAGGAATTAGATTACGAAATTAGACACTTAAAGTAGGAGATGAGTTTTGCTATTTGGTTAGCAAACTAACTGATGATGATCGAAGTAGAGAGGATATAATACGTAGACTGGCAATGACAAGGAAAGCGTTTCTGAAGAACAGAAATTTGTTAACGTAGAATATAGATGGGAATGTCAGGAAGTCTTTTCTGAAAGTATTTGTGTTGAGTGTAGCCACGTATGGAAGTGAAACATGGACGATAAATAGTTTAGATAAGAAGAGAATAGAAGCTTTTGAAAAGTGGTGCTTCATATGAATGCTGAAGATCAGATGGGTAGATCACGTGACTAATGGAAGGCACTGAAAAGAATTGGGGAATAGAGGAATTTGTGGCAAAACTTGACTGTAAGAAGGGATCGGTTGGTAGGACTCGTTCTGAGGCATCAAGGGATCACCAATATAGTATTGGAGGAAGCGTGGAGGGTAGAAATCGTAGAGGGAGACCTAGGATGAACACACTAAGCAGATTCAGAAGGATGTGAATTGCAGTAGTTACTCGGAGATGAAGAGGCTTGCACAAGATAGAGGAGCGTGGAGAACTGCATCAAACCAGTCTCTGGACTGAAGACCACAACAACAACAACAAAAGAAAGGTAGTTATGTGGATGTCATGGAAGAGATAGAAAATTTTTTACATTATACTAAAGATCTGAATTCAATTTTGAATGAAGAACTTAGAACGAAAAAAAAGGTATAGAAAATTTTCACGATATTGTATTACAAAGATAATACTAGTCACAATGGCAACTATTAGTCGTTTAATTCAAATATTCTTTGGATAGTTCTGAAAGTGACACTCAATGCAGCTGCCTTTGCATTACAAATTATTTTGTACAATTATTGTATCTTGAGATTTGATTTATAATGTACATGTAACATGAGTTATTACCAAAAATTAGTAAGTATTGTTTATATTTCACTACAATTTTCAAACATCCCTCCTGCATTAAAATTCTCTTGTATCCATAAAGTTGTACGACAGATACTGGAGTACGGGAAAATCGTCTCTGATCGAAAACGTGCGTACAGTTTATTATAAATTATAAAGCAGCTTCACGTGCCACAATACATATTTTTACAAAATTTTGTACATGGCTGCACGTTCAGAGACCGTGAATAGTTACAACTGAAAGAAAACGGCCCCCGGTCACTATTTTTAACGAATTTACCCGGTTTCAAAACTGCTAGGAGTGTCTTCCTCCTGAATTTAAATCAAAGAATGGTCTATAACATGGTCACAGAATTAAGACTAAAAACGTATGATGTAGAGTGTAAGTACAGAATCATCGTGAAAGACTGGCAGTACTTATATGTCGTTTATAAAATAATAAATATGCCAAAAGGGCATTAGTCACCAAGATATTTAAGATAAAAAATTGTGATGATGAGCCGCTAAGGGCTGCTCGTTACTTGCGCGCTTACAGGTTGCAAACGGACTGACTCAGTCCGCAACTGACCCTACTGACGGGCAGCGCTCTACCTGAGCACGTGCTAAGAGGTAGGTATTTTGGTTTCCAAAATTTTTCTTTCATGCACGTGTCTAGCCGATACTTTCCACTTCCCCTCCAGCATTCACGCCGACTCTGACCGTAACAGCAGCAGTTGGACGCAAACTGATTGTCTCCTTAGTTCTGTCTACCAGTCTTGTGGCTGCGCCGTTTGGGGCGCCATGTCACGGATTGGGCGTCCTCTCCCGCCGGAGGTTCCAGTCCTCCCCCGGGCACGGGAATGTGTTGTTGTTAGCATAAGTTAATTTAAGTTATGAAAGTCTCTTCGGGTTTGCTGCCGGATCCTAAAATCAACTTGACTCGATATTTCGGCGATCCAACTGGTCGCCATCTTCAGGAAAATGCTGCCTCTGCTGATGAGTCCCACTGAGAACTAACGCCAGGTTGCAAATCGACGTCCTATATAGGCCACCACTCAGTACCCGGCGCATGCGCCGCCCATCACAGTTGTTGCCCTCCAAGACAGGGAGGTGGCGCCGCCCTTAGTGAAACACTGCTGACAACGATATATCGCACTCAGGGCCGCACCGAAGAACCTTCAATTTTGATGCGAGATAATACACGATTCCACGTCTTGCTGAGACCCCTTGTCTCTGTTGATTAAGTTATTAGCCAACCTAATTTCAATCACCTGTTTATAGACAATGTTCCAAAAACCGGAAATGTTGGCAGCTATCACAGTTTCATCAAATTTCATACCGTGTCCCTCATTTAAGCAGTGTTCTGCTACTGTCGATTTTTCCGGCTGTTGTAGCCTCGTATGACGGTGATGTTCCACACACCTGTCATACACTATGCGAATCGAACGGCCAATGTAATCTTTCCCACATTGACACGGAATTTTGTACACACCGGGTTTCCTAAGCTCCAAATCATCTTTCACAGAGCCGAGCAGTGCCCTAATCTTAGAAGGTGGACAGAACACACTCTTAATGTTAAAATTCCTTAAAATTCGTCCACTCTTAAACGATAAGCCTCCAGTGGTACTCATCAGCAGAGGCAGCAATTTCCTGAAGATAGCAACCAGTTGGACCGCCGAAATATCGAGCTAAGTTGATTTTAGGATCCGGCAGTAAACCCGAAGAGACTTTCAAGACTTATTACGCCGGGAAAACCTACGTATTCACATAGTTTAAGTTAGTTTAACTAATGTGTAAGTCTAGGGACCGATGACTTCAGCAGTTTGGCCCCTTAGGAATTCACACACATTTGAACATTTTGAACCTATCTCTTACACTCCACCCTTTTGTGTCTAGACGAAAAGGCCCTGGATCTGACATTTTTCAAGCATGTTGATCAACATAGAAATTTACGATTCGCAAACAATGCGTAATTATCATTGCAGGTAAATTACAAATCGTCTCTAAAGAGCTAAATTCACATCTCACGTTAATTGATGCCATAGTCTCATTGCAATATCGTACTGTACGTTATTGCAATTCATGTTGATGTAATTCCAATAGTAATGGTGCTCACTTTTGTCGCAGAGGACAAAGCCACTGGCGTTTATTTGGTGCAAGGGCTGATTACAAATGTGACGTTTAACATTTACGTTGGACATGTTTACTTGGGTTCAAAAGTATTGTAGACAATTTCCAGCGTCGAATCATCAACCGGTGTACATAGCGACGTTAAAGCTCTCTCTCTCTCTCTCTCTCTCTCTCTCTCTCTCTGTTTCCTGTGTGTGTGTTTTTCACTCTCCTCTCGAATTCTCTACCCATGTCTCATTCTCCCTTTCTCCTTTTCTCCTCTCTCTGTCTCTTCCTCCCATCTCCCTCTCTCTCCCTCTCCCCCTCTCTCTCTCTATCCACCTTCATCTCCCTCCTTCCTCATCTCTCTCTCTCTCTCTCTCTCTCTCTTCTCCCCCTCTGTAACTACATCCATTTCCAGTGCCTCCCTCGCTCCCGGCAACTGTGTTCCTGTCTCGCACTGTTCCCTGTTAGTAATTAGGAAGATGGAAGGGAAGTGGAATTCTTCAGCTACGCGGACGCAATTTAACGCGACTGGTGCATTAGCTGGCACCGCGGGCGCCGGTGCATAATTAGCTCTCAGAGAATGCGTAAATCCCAGCAATTAAGCGCGTCCTTTCAGATCGATCACCAATCCACCCTCGTGATGCCGTCATGCGCCATTGTCGGTGCGGTGAATTGAACTGCGCCCTGGTCGCCCAAGTAAAATGCTGGGACAACTCTGTTACTTCTCATTACATGGAAGAAGGCCACCACATTGCTGAGAGTACACGTCGTTGCTCAACTTTTCCTCCTGACCTCCTGAGATAACGTGCAACACTTGTCATTCTAGCAAAAAAAAAAAAAAAATTGGACACGAGTATAAGACCACGAGAGACTACGTAATTTACCTTTCTGTTGCTAATCATTCGCAGTTTATGTCTGGTCAGTTTAATTCCGGCAGTTATCGCACCTGTCTTCTTTCGTTTCATGCCAACTAAGAACCACGTTTAAGTCGTTCAGTTAGCTTTACACTTTCCCCAATACTCCTGCATCTGTTCACTGTTCTCTTTCCTCTTTTCTGGTATCCACTATTTCCCCTCTTTTTGGAACTGTATTGTTTCGGAAACATTCCCATATCTTGATATTACGTCTTTATTTTGTGTTGTCTTCAATTTCTTATTTATTTATGTCATTCTTCTTCATGCACATTCTTAAGCCTGTTTAGTTTGCCTTTTATTTTTTCAGAATGCTGTACAATTCTTCTTAACTGTCTGCATGGACTCATTGTTTGGATTTGCCGATAGTATATAATTTTTCTTTTCCTAATTTCGCCTCTAATTTTTTTCTACGTTATTGCACACTCCTGCTGTTGCTCTACTTCCAGTCATCTTCCTCGTAATCTTTCCTTCCTGGTTTCTTCAGTTTCTTTTACTGATCCTAAAATTACTGTTTATAAAGCATTTGTGCATTTTCAGAGTATTACTGTCTTGTGATAATGAAGTTTTACATTTCTATTAAATTATTATTTTTTTACTCTAAACTTGTGTTTTTAAGTGAAACGCTAAGTTTTTTTCCGTAATCTTTCTGTGATGGTTTCTTCTTTCCTTCACTAGGCTATGTCCTCAATTATTTGGTGGATGTATTCCAATCTCTGTCTTCCTCTACAGTTTTTACCCTCTACAATTCCCTCTAGTAGAGTCGAAGTTATTCCCTTATGCCTTAACAGATGTCCTATTATCCTGTCCCTTGTCAGTGTTTTCCATATATTTCTTTCCTCACCGGTTCTGCGGAGAGCCTCTTTATCCCTTACCTTATCAGTCCACCTAATTTCCAACATTCTTCTGCAAAACCACATCTCAAATGATTCTGTTCTGGTTTTCCCACAGTCCATGTCTCACTACCAGACAACGCCCTGCACCAAACGTGCATTCTCAGAAATTTCTTCCTCAAATTCAGATCTGTACTTGATATTAGCAGGCTTCTCTTCTCCAGGAATGCCCTTTTTGCCACTGCTAGTCTGCTTTTTCTAACCTCCTTGCCCCGCCCGTCATAGGTAATTTTGCTTCCTGGGTAGCAGTATTCTGTAACTTCGTCTATTTCGTGGTCGCCAATCCTGATGTTAAGTTTCTCGCTGTTCTCATTTCTGCTACTTCTCATTACTTCCGTCTTTCTTCGATTTACTCTCAGTCGGTATTCTATACTCATTAGACAGAATCCTGTAACTGTACTTTCACTGAGGATAGGAATGTCATTAGCGAATCTTATCATTGATATCTTTTCACCCAGAATATTAATCCCACTCTTGAACTATTCTTATATTTCCGTCATTTCTTCTCCGATGTATTGATTGAACAGTAGGGGCGAAAGACTACATCCTGGCTTGCATTCTTTTTAATCCGAGCGTGGCGTTCTTGGTCTTCTAGTCTTGTTGCTCCCCTTTGGAACTTGTAAATATTGTATGTTATCCGTCTTTCCCTATAGCTTAACCCTATTTTTTCTCAGAACTTCGAACATCTTGCGCAATTTGACGTTGTCGAACACTTTTTCCAGGTTGACAGATCCTATTGACGCGCCTTGATTTTTGTTCAGTCTTGCTTCCATCATTAACTGCGACGTCAGAACTGCCTCTCCTTTCGTAGAGCCAAACTGATTGTCATCTAAGACATCCTCAATTTTCTTTTCCATTCTTATGTGTGTTATTCTTGTTAGGAACTTGGATGAATGAGCTGTTAAGCTGATTTTGCGATAAGTTTCGCACTTGTCGGCTCTTTCTATCTTCGGAGTTGTGTGGTGGATGTTATTCTACAAGTCTGATGGTATATCGCTAGTCTCATAAATTCTACGCACAAACTTGCGTAGTCGTGTTGTTGACACTTCCCTCAATGATTTTAGAAACTACGGTGGAATGTTATCTATCCATTCTTTCTTATTTGATCATATGTCGTCATAGCTCTTTTAAGTTGTGATTGTAATACTGGGCCTGTTACCTCTCCCCCGTCGACTCCTACTTCTTCTTCTATCCCGTCATCACACAAGTTCTCTCACTCATAGAGACCTATTCACTCTCTCCTCTCCATTTAACAGTGGAATTCCCCTTGCACTCTAAATTTTACCGCCCTTGCCCTTAATTTAACGAAATGCTGTTTGAGTCTTCTACGTTTTTTTCTCGATTTCTTCAAGGTTTTCACGTAGCCATTTCTCCTTAGCTTCCCTGCAATTCCTATTTATTTCATTCCCGAGTGAGGGGTTGTCATGTGTTGCTGAATGCCCCTGAACATTTTTGTACTGATTTCATTCGTCTATCAGCTGAAGTATTTCTTATGCTGTCCATGGTTGTCTCGCAATTACCTTTCTTGTAACTTCGATTTTCTTTACACCTTCTGTGAATGCCATTTTTAGAGATCTCCATTCCTTTTCAACTGAAATGCCTACTGAGCTATTCATCATAGCGGTATCTCTAGCCTCAGAGAACTTCAAGCGTATCTCTTCATTCCTTAGTTCTTCCGAATCCCACTTCTTAACGCACTGATTCTTCCTGAGGAGTCGCTTAAACTTCAGCCTACTCTTCATCATAACTAAATTTCGGTCTGAGCCTCTATCTGCTCCTGGTGCGCCTTACAGTCCAGTATCTAATTTCGGTATCTCTGCCTGACCACAACGCAATGTAACTGAAATCTTCCCGTGACTTCTGGCCTTTTCCAAGTATGCTTCCTACTCTTGGGAATATTGAGAAGAATATTCACCATTGCTAACTGATGTTTATTGTAAAACTTAATTAGTCTTTCTCCTAGTGAAAACGCTAATCAATCAAATTTGAGATTATGTCTTTTTTCGGATAATTTGTATTCCTCTTTTGGTATTAGATTCTGTCAAATCCATTCTCTGATCTTTTTCAAATAAATGGTTAAATAAGATGAATGTTGCAGAGATTTTTTGTATACAGATTCAAGGTTTCAGTGACTTTCTACGTCTCCATCCTAAGATTTACCTGTAGCCGAATTATGTCATGGAAGCCCGACGACCTCATGCAACGGCCATATGCTACCACAGAGTACAGATTATTTCTATAACTATGATCGAGGAAAATCAGTAGTGGCGCTACTACCTTTTTTTTAGGTGTTGGATAACTCAGCTTATTTCACTGTAGCCTTACAGCATCAAAAGCCCGTTTCCATACACCATTGCCGCAGTTTCGGTTAATTTTCACATCATGATCTCAGCTTTTTTTAATGAAAGAATCCCAATTAGTAGATGCATGGGATAAGATTTTCGTTTCCTCAAAGGTAATTGTGTTGTTTGATTTTATGGTAGTGTTCGACTATAGCAGATTAGTCGAATTCACGATATTTAATGTGGCACCGGTGCTTGTGCAGTATCGTGAGATCGTATATTTTGGCTGATTTATGTTAAGGCTGCCTTTCAATTTTCCTGAGTGCTCTGAAAATGGATTGGATGCCGTGTCTGCACAAGATCTTGCCTAGTTTATTTGTTGTAGGTTCGAAGAAACGAAAGCGTGCTATATGTCGATCATGTAATGGTGACTATCTCCGTGTTTTCATTTCTAAGATGCGTCTAACTTAATATCTCGTTCACTGTATCTGTTATTTCGGAACTCCCTTTCCAGATATCTTTTCTCAAAATCCATGTCATTCTTGTCGAAAACAAATTTTAAACATATGTTTCAACTTGTTTAGACCTGCTCGCACTTGGGGTGGGTGATAGACTCCTTGCACACTTAGATATAGGACGACATCTGTTGGCTTCCGGTAAACACAGTGGCCTAGCCGTCCATTTGATATTCGCTCAAGCAAAACATCTTCAAGCACAACATCTAAATGTGATAATTTTCCTTCTCTCTCCAACTCAATGGCGAACTTGATATTAGTGTGCGTACTGTTCATATCATCTATGAACAGATGAGAAGCTTCCACCCCATGTGGCAGGATCATAAAGGTGTTGTCAGCATAAGCAAAGATGCAAGAAGGAGATGCAGACGGAGATGCAAGATGGAGATGCAAGACGGACGAATTGGTCCTGAGTTTAACGGGTGGTCTTCGAAGTGCTTCATAAAGAAATTACCCACTTACAGAGACAATGGAAAACCATGCCTATTCCGTCAGTCATTTCATAAAATTTACCACTACGCAAAAAGTAGGTGGAGTAGTCTGCTAATATCGTTAATGGGACTTATGAACAAAGAGACCACATCCAAAGTGACCTCAGTTTCGTTTGGATTGATTCTGGTTTGAATATTTGTGTCAACGAGCACGTGGGATATTTTGAAATGATGTCCACAGCGATCAGGTATTGCCTCTAGTAACTTTGTTATATATTTCGCTAGCCTGTAGTTCGGTGAATCTATAGCATTAAAGATGGGTCGCAATGGAGCGCCTTCTATGTGGATTTTAGGCAAACTGTACAACCTTTCTGGACTACGGGATAGCGTTCGTAGGTCTTTTATCATATACTTTGGTAGTCCAGAATCCTTCAGCAGCTTCGCCCTTTTTCTGTTACGTTATAGAGGACGATCACTTTTCAAAGATTACTATCGTAATAGGCTATGATTTTAAGGACGGCTGTAGCATTTCCCTTCTGAGCTGTCAGACTTCGACTCTTCGCGAAGCGCCGAGTACTTTTGTACTTCTGCTCTGGTAATATTTTACTTAGGAGTCTTGGTTGTTGCTAATATGTTCAGCGTAGAGAAACTTGCTTCAGCGGTAACGTGATGGGAGAGATACGTACTGCCTGTAATACTCCACTGACAATATTTGCAATACGTAGAGTACCTGGCGTTGGAGCGAGATTCGTAACTCTGTTGAGCGCCGCGATGTTCCGTATTGAGGATTCTTATCTGACAGGCTGATGACAGTGTGTGTGCTGTCTCGCAAGGTAACACTCTTGCGCAAGGTTACAGAGAAATAATGAGGATAATTAATTGTATTTACTATCTAACAGAAGAGAGGTCACTACAAATGTTACTTCACCACAGACCTCGACACAGTCTCTGGTAGCATATGGAACTGCCGTGACCTCGTGACGTCTCCATAACATAATGCATCAATTTAAATGAAGTACCACACGGCCTACAGATAACTCCTGACGATGGAATCAGTGGAAGTCGTTGAAAGCTTGACTTCCCATACAAATACCAAACAGCAAGAAGTATATGAAGCATACGGAAAATTACGTTTTCAGTCCATCGCCTTGTCTAACTCATGTCCTAGTCTCAAATGGGCCTGAAATATGTATGATGAGTTTTTCTTTTGTTAGGGTCTGTGTTTTCCTATCTGTTTAAAATTCTTCCAATGTATTGAATGAAGTTCGCCTATCTCTAGAGTCATACGAATTTTTACTATCTACAAATTATATCAGTATTCTCTACCTCGTTTACACCTTTCTTGAAATATTAGCTTTACTTTGCTGACTGGTACTGCTTAAGACCAATCTCTACTACAACCCTGTGGGATATTCTTCTAATTCTGCATTCATCCGTTGTCAATTTTTTTTTTTTTTTTTGAAAAGTCCTACTGGAAAGATTTTTTGAAGGATATCCTGCTATAGTTGTTGGCATCTGTTTCGTCACCTTTTCCGGGTAGTGAATGGATTGGTGCAACTTTCCAGTCGTTTGGGACCTTTCCTTCTATCCACACTTTTTCGTCAGTTAAACTGCAGCCAGTCGTGTTTCTCTTCTGTTTAGGTGAAGAATGAACCCGCTCATGTATTCAACTATGAGGCGGTTAAATCATAAGACGTAGATTTGTATGAACAAAAAGAAAGTCTCTTTCTTATACGAACTACAATTCCTCACTTCCAGGTTGGTTTTCAAGGTGACATTTGGAAATGTAGGTAAGTCTTTGCGGAAATTAAGTCCACAAAGGAGTCACGAAAGAAACCCGTCCTCGCTAGCTGGGATCCAGTGTCAGAAAGAGATTATCACGTGGAGTCGGCGCTCTCCGATTGCCATCAGTCAAACCGTGATTCGTCTCCCACGCTTCTATGGTTTATACACAGCGAGTGCATGGAGGGCAGATTGTCTGCAGTTCACGTTTCACAGGAACCAACTACCTCTGTTGAAGGTATAATCATATTTGCCTTGTAGACCACAATGAATTATAGGAGGGGAGTTCAATAAGTAATGCAACACACTTTTTTTCTCGACCGGTTTTGGCGGAAAAAAAATGTGGAGTTTGTTGTGTGATGTCGTGGAATATTCTCGTTTCAGCCCCTACAGTTTCATGAAGTTCCGATAGGTAGCGACGCTATCATAGCCTTAAAATGGCGCCAGTAACTGAGGTAGGTTCCAAGAAGAAAGCTGTCGTTGAGTTTCTTTTGGTGGAAAACTAGAACATCGCAGATATTCATAGGGCCTTGCAGAATGTCTTCGCACAGCTAGCATTGAACAAAAGCACGGTGAGTCATTGGGCGAGACATCTGTCATCATCGCAATAAGGTCACGCAAAACTGTCCGATCTTCCGCGTGCAGGCCGTCCACACACAGCTGTAACTCCGGCATTGTTGGAACATGCGGATACTCTCATTCGAGATGATCGACGGATTACAATCAAACCCTTCCGTGTCACTGTAAGGTTTCACCCAAGTCCGCGCAAGCGAGAGGAGCTCACTATTCTTCCTCAACCGCCCTACAGTGCGGAACTCGCACCTTCCGACTCGTCTGATGGCCCAATGGAGGATCTGTCCGCCTCCTTAGCTGAGTGGTCAGGGGAGGGCCCGGGTTCGATTCGCGACCGGGTGTTGTGCTGTCCACATCATCACTTATTCTTTAGCGACAAGCAAGTCGCCCAATGTGGCGTCAACTGAAAACGTTGCAATTCGGCGGCCAAACTTCCCCAGATGGGGATTCCTGGCCATCGATGCCCTACTATCATTTCATTTCAACCGATACACGGTGGGAGCTTATTGATGTAGTAAGACACTTCGACTAGTAGAGTGTACCACATTCTAGAGAAACAGAACATCCAGTTTCGAGTCCCGGTCCAGGACAAATTTTCACATGTTGTCATTGCAGGTAACACAGTGCCTGTATGCAGCTGATATCTAAACATTTCTCTTTCACTGTTTCGCATGTTCAGATGCTGCTATTTAGGGAACCTTTGCTATTACGTGAAATATACATGGTGCCAAAATAGGAGGCAAGGGATCGACAAGGGGCTGCTGCATAGAGAACAGGGCTCACTAATGTGTAAACAAAAGGCAGAAGAGCTTTGTTATTACGGCGTTTGTGGACAGCGGTGTTGCGTTTGCTAACAATAACGTGACGGATAGGAATGTAATTCAGATTTTGTGAAGAGTTATAATATTATTAGTAAGGGCATAAAAAGGAAGTCAGCGCAGTCTGCATTATTGCCAAATTTATTCAAGATGGCGCTTCTCCCACTCTGTCGGGACGGGTGGAATAGGTGGTAAAATCGCACTAATGACAACACTCACTCCCAACCCCTCCCCCACTTCCCTTCCCCTCCCCCTCCCCCACTTGCCCCCTCACCTCCCCAACTTCCCATCCCTTAACCCTCTTGTGAGCTATTCGGAAAGAGGCCTAGTCTGAACTGGGCTGCTGGAGAAGGAAGGATGTAGAGTATTTATTTATCTATTTTTGGCGGTGAATGTGTTCAATTGACGTGATTTTGAGGTTGGACCAACAGGAGTTTAATAAATGTATTACCTTCAAGCATATATCTAAGGGTGGGTTCAGAAAGTGATAATGATAGAGCATTGGGGGAATTCTTTTCAGCAACTAATGCAGCAGATGGACTGAGGATGCAATTCGCAACTCATAGAGGCTACTGCCTGTGCTGGAGTTCTTGGTGTTTTTCGAAATGGCTGATCAATCCACAGTACTGGAGAGAACTTTGTCCTATTCCACTACCCCAGACTGAATAACCAGAGATGTTCTTCATGGAGTACATGGCTCAACAGAGGACGCTTGATATGGATTTTATTCCTCTTTCTGATCGGGTGTGCATATATGTTCTTCTTGCTGTGTCCACAATACCATTCGAAACTGGTGGGGAACTGTCCTACAGCCCCTGCCAGAAGAATTGTTTCCTACCAATCTACGACTGTATAGCTGCTGAGGAACTTGTACACTGATACATGTTAAAAAGTGACTGGACAGCAAACTATCACTGATATCTAGGAAGCCTCATATCGACTTACAAGCGGAATAGCAGAGAAACATGTGCGTGGATACATGGTAAGAAGGGATAGGACAGCAAACTGTGTAGGAGGAGAAGCCTCCTACTGATCTACAAGTGAAATAGCTGCTGATGAACTTCTACACAGATACATGATAAAAAGGCATAAGGCAGCAAACTATCGCTGAAGTGTAGAACGTACAATGCCTTTCATGCTATCTATTCGCATGGTGGGAAAAAATTCAATCATTTTCACACCCGACAGAAAGCTACAAGCTACAGTCCCCAATCCTACTCACTACTTCATAACATCCAACCAAATACAGCTACAAACTCTGTCCATGATATTGTTGTCAATGACGGATGAGCAAACTGCCAAGGTTGGAACTCTATATTTGTATATCTGACACACCTATTAACCTATCACACATCTCTTGTGCATGTCTTCCATGCATAAAATCGGTAACACATCCTAAATGAATCGAAAGCTTCCATTGTTTTGATGTGTAAACTACTGATCTCCACAGAACATTCACGTGAATGAAAGTGAGAACTTTAATCTCCAAAAACATTCAGTCTAGCAAAACATCTATGTTATAAGCTGTATTGTGATGGAATTTTTCAGTGGAACGGATGTACCTAACGTCACATTACCTTTTGTAAGCGACCAGCAATTAAGAACTCATATGTGATGATAATAAAGCAGACATGTTTCCATGAGAACAGATACAAGCGATTTCTTTCAGTTTCATGGAATAATTGACATAGTTGAGACGATTTTTCATGTTCAGAACTAGTGTGTGTGTGGAAGTCTTGTAAATAAACTGCCATGCACATGGGTATGACATAAATTTCAAATACATGAAATATCAATACAGAACCGTATCCCTCGCACTAGCTATTCGTAGGTTGCTGCCAGAGACGTATAGCAAAGATGTTTAAAATCATATCTCCTATGCTTGAGAAGAACCATGTAAGAGATATGTGGGTAAAGTTACATACTAAGAAAGTGGGAAAGGAAAATCACACATTGTGAGGTAGAAAAGGTTCATTTATTTTTCATCCAACTTAAAGGTAAAATTACATTTTTGTAGGCAGACAAACACTGTTTTCACACATCTTTTCCTTCTTGAGTCAGTGGAGATCTGGACACCCATATAATTTCAGATTTTGATTAGCAGCACCACTTGAAGATTGGATGCATTTGATATAGATTATGATATCCATGTGATCGAATGATCAAAGTAATGTCACCATATCTTCATGGGGTATACTAGGAGCGTCCCAGTGGATTCTAGGGCATTCCTGTGTTGTAGTTTTGAAAGCAGTTTGATACATTCATTTTTTGCTGAAACACATCCAAGCAGTGTTTGACTACAGCTTTTTAGATAGCCATACATTTTCTTTTCATACTACGACTTTGAGGTGTATGTCAAGTGCTACAATAACATCAACCTGTTTCGATCCACTGGCTTCTGCAGAAACCTGGGTACTGCATGATGTAGTGTGTGCTATTCCCACAGTGCACACAGGATGGTGGAAATAAAAGATAGAGTTGATTTTCCTTATTGACAAAAATGTGACAGACATCACAACATATCGAAAAAGGAAGACTTTGTCACATTGAGGAGCATTTTCAAGCAGCTATCTTAAGGTGACGATATCTAGATTTCATCTCATGTTTCATTGTGACATGGTAGAGATGTGTCGATTTCACATTTTTTTAAAGAGACCAAGAGCATTGATTCATCATATTGCACCCAGGTATAAGTTGACTGTTTCGGTATATTGGTGTTAGTCATCCTGATATACAAATCTTTGAATATACTGTATTTAATTTTTATGGCTTAACAATGTATAGCTGCATGTGGACAGGGTATATTCTGCAAGACTTTAACCAATAGAGCACTGATAGTACTCACCATCAACCTATCGCAGTGGTGGAGAAATGGCATGATTTTCATACATCCAGGCTTACATGGAAGCACCCTCATTTTTGTCGTATCTTCCTCGTTTTTACGAGTTTTCCATAAATTTACACACTTTTACAAGGTTTTCATAATTTCAACGCATTTTACCCCATTATTTGAGCTCAAAAAAACCATTGCTCTCGACAACCTATGTCATCAACAAAACGTCTCATCTCATCGATCCTGTGATGCTGTGTGCCAGTGACATTGCTGCATCAAGATCACCTACAATAAATCAGACCTTAAGGCAGATATCGATAGCTGACAATATGGCCGCAATCGTGGAGGAAACAAACCAGTGTGCTTGTGTTTCCGTACCGCGTGTGTGTAAAATTGTATATGTGACGTTCAAGAGAAGCTAAAGCATTTATTACGACCTATTATTTATGCTATGTGTTGTGAATGTCGTCACAAGTACTAAGTTAGTGTTTATTTTTTAGATTCTCTAGTAAGTTCGGCATAATTTAAAGTGTAAAATGTTTTTGCGATGGGTCATAGCTGTTGTGTACCATGATGTAAATCCAATTACGGCAAAACATACGATACCTCAACATTTAAGTTTCTCAAAGAAACTGCATTGAGGAACAAATGGATTAAACTCATTCATAGATATAATTTTGAAGTGAACGATAAAACTGTGGTATGCATTAAGCATTTTGAACCTAAGTTTGTGGTTATGGAACACATTTTTCCTGTGGAAAATAGTGAACCAATACGTGTGCCACGAAAAATACCAAAACTAACAAATGATGAATTCCAACAATCTTTCGTAATCAACCTTCTTATCACACAGTACCAGTTCCTAAGGAAAGGAAGAATCCTGAAGATCTTGCTCAACCACTACTGGAACGTGATGAATGTAGTTTCAGTAATTGGTGCAAAAATGACAATATAACTGACTTTCAGCATTTTAAAAGCGAAGTACAGAAAAGGATTGTTTGTCCATTTACACTTTTAGTAAAGGATGACTACGTATCTTTCATTAAATTAAAGGATGATTCAGTAAGTGATGTGCCATTAGTTTCAGTGTGCTTCAAGATATCAAGTTCCTTGGAAGTAAAAGTGTTTCACAAAAATGTGTGTTTGCCTACAGAAACCTTGAAATGAATATTACAGTCTGGGGAAGAAGAGAACTTGAAATGTGACAAGTCGACGAAATTTGACAATCTGGTGCGTCGCCTAAATGGTTTCACAGAAACTCTATCGGCACCATTGACAAGATTACAATTTTAGTCAATGTTCTTAAACAAGCACTGAAATCTGGTAGTGATTTTGATGATAAAATAGCCCCTAAAATAGAATTTGTTTTGGAGAAATTACAACTTGCAACAGCAAATCAAAGTAGACATTCTCCTGAGCTTTTGATATGGGCAACAACCATTTGCTTTTCATTTTCTGGTGCCTAACATCACTTGAGAAAAACAAATGTATTATCCTTACCTCATCCTGTCTGTTTAAGGCAGTTTCTATGCAAAATGGGTCCAAATAAACCTTGTATTGGTCCATAACAGCTAGCTTTTTTGAGGGAAAAAAATAAATTTCTTAAGGAAAGCAACAAGGTAGTTTCAGTGATGCCAGATGAAGTTTATGTTAACTCAAAATTCCCTTACAAGGCAGGTACTTCAACAGCAGGTACAATGCAAGTTTTCATGGCATCATCTTTACATTCTGATTATAAGAAGTAATAGCTCTCTTTCCTGTAAAAAATGTTAATTCTGATACACTACTGAAAATGACAATTGATATAATAAAGTTAATGCATAAGTTTGGATATGATGTCATATGCCTGGTGACAGATAACTATAGCACTAACAGGAAAATGTATCAGCTTTTGTGTGGTGGCACTTTACAGCCATGTATGACAAATCCAGCTGCTCTATCCAATTTTCTGTATCTTCTGTTTGATAGTGTGCACTTGCTTAAGTGTATAAGAAATGACAGGTGGAATGGAAAAAAGAATCCTTCACAATGCCAAATATTGAGGATACATTTGCTTGCATTAATTCCTTTCTACACAGCGATGAAGGGAATGCTACATGTGAATATACTGTCAGGGAAGCAAAATTTTCTTATTTGAGGAACCTGTTGCATTCTGAGAAAAATAAACTGTTGAAACTTGCACCAAAGCTAGTGAGAAAGGCAGTATATCCAACTTCTATTGAGAGACAGAATGTTACCCTTACTCTCAGTGTTTTTGATTCTAAAAATGTGGCAGTAAAAGAAATTTTGAAAAGCCGGGGGACTGAGATTTCTGATGGCACTATTCAGTTTTTAAAATTAATCATTAAATGGTGGACAGTTTCTAATGTACAGCATCCCATGAAAGGCAAATACACATGAGATGATAATTGTAGCCCAATCACTGGACCTACTGACTCCAAACTTCTGTTTCTTGAAAATTTGAAAACATATTTTACATCTGGGATGCGCTGCCTACTCATGAAAAACTAACCAATGAAACATATACTGCTTTGTATCACACACTTGTAACAACAGTTCAGTTATGCAGATATATTTTTAACACTTCCGATTGGTCCTACATTCTTACAGCAAAATTACACACTGATGCTTTAGAAGCAAGATTTGGAGATTATAGAAGGCTAAGTGGCTGCACATGCAAATCTTGGAATCCGAGAGGAAACTCAAAGTAATAAGACTATTAAAGCTCAGATCTACTAAACATGCCGAATTTACGTTAAATGATTTTGCAACAAAAGTAACAAACAGCATAAAACAGTAAATGTATGAAAATTTAGATAAATTAGAACCTGCTGTAAAGGAACAAGCAAACATTCCCATGATAGGTGAAGATTTGAAAGTCTTGGTTTGTATTGCCAGCTACACCAGCAAAACAGTGCTTGAAAAGCAGCGAAAAAGTGGAAAATGTTCAGCTTGTAAAGAAATGTTACAGACAGAGAGCGAAATTTTGTTCCAGTGTGAAACCAAAGAACTCCTTTCGTATTTCAACCAACTGAATCGTGAGGAATTGAAGTGTCCTTCTATAATGATTTCCTTGTGTTGAATATACACTCCTGGAAATGGAAAAAAGAACACATTGACACCGGTGTGTCAGACCCACCATACTTGCTCCAGACACTGCGAGAGGGCTGTACAAGCAATGATCACACGCACGGCACAGCGGACACACCAGGAACCGCGGTGTTGGCCGTCGAATGGCGCTAGCTGCGCAGCATTTGTGCACCGCCGCCGTCAGTGTCAGCCAGTTTGCCGTGGCATACGGAGCTCCATCGCAGTCTTTAACACTGGTAGCATGCCGCGACAGCGTGGACGTGAACCGTATGTGCAGTTGACGGACTTTGAGCGAGGGCGTATAGTGGGCATGCGGGAGGCCGCGTGGACGTACCGCCGAATTGCTCAACACGTGGGGCGTGAGGTCTCCACAGTACATCGATGTTGTCGCCAGTGGTCGGCGGAAGGTGCACGTGCCCGTCGACCTGGGACCGGACCGCAGCGACGCACGGATGCACGCCAAGACCGTAGGATCCTACGCAGTGCCGTAGGGGACCGCACCGCCACTTCCCAGCAAATTAGGGACACTGTTGCTCCTGGGGTATCGGCGAGGACCATTCGCAACCGTCTCCATGAAGCTGGGCTACGGTCCCGCACACCGTTAGGCCGTCTTCCGCTCACGCCCCAACATCGTGCAGCCCGCCTCCAGTGGTGTCGCGACAGGCGTGAATGGAGGGACGAATGGAGACGTGTCGTCTTCAGCGATGAGAGTCGCTTCTGCCTTGGTGCCAATGATGGTCGTATGCGTGTTTGGCGCCGTGCAGGTGAGCGCCACAACCAGGACTGCATACGACCGAGGCACACAGGGCCAACACCCGGCATCATGGTGTGGGGAGCGATCTCCTACAGTGGCCGTACACCACTGGTGATCGTCGAGGGGAACTGAATAGTGCACGGTACATCCAAACCGTCATCGAACCCATCGTTCTACCATTCCTAGACCGGCAAGGGAACTTACTGTTACAACAGGACAATGCACGTCCGCATGTATCCCGTGCCACCCAACGTGCTCTAGAAGGTGTAAGTCAACTACCCTGGCCAGCAAGATCTCCGGATCTGTCCCCCATTGAGCATGTTTGGGACTGGATGAAGCGTCGTCTCACGCGGTCTGCACGTCCAGCACGAACGCTAGTCCAGCTGAGGCGCCAGGTGGAAATGGCATGGCAAGCCGTTCCACAGGACTACATCCAGCATCTCTACGATCGTCTCCGTGGGAGAATAGCAGCCTGCATTGCTGCGAAAGGTGGATATACACTGTACTAGTGCCGACATTGTGCATGCTCTGTTGCCCGTGTCTATGCGCCTGTGGTTCTGTCTGTGTGATCATGTGATGTATCTGACCCCAGGAATGTTTCAATAAAGTTTCCCCTTCCTTGGACAATGAATTCACGGTGTTCTTATTTCAATTTCCAGGAGTGTATATAAATTTTTTCAAGTTCTGATTAGCAGCACATGTGAATCAGAATTTCTCAGACTTGAAAGTCAAAGAGATGCAGTACTTACTTTAGGAACTGAATTATGTGAAAATGCCATTAGTAACATCAGTGATGTGTTCAAATGTGGCATTCATTTAAAGACAATAATCAAGAAAAGTATTAAAGTGCTTTCAAATATTTTTATTAATAATTACGCAAAACTCTTCAATGAGAACTGTTTTTCAAAGTCAGTTGCTCGAACAGTAGTAAAATAAAATAGAGGAACTCATGAAGACGCTGCACCAAAAATAAGAAAGTGCAAAGTGGCCAAGCTGAGCAGCAAATAAATCCAACAGGTACTCAAAATCAAACCACTTCTAGCATGTTACATAATGACAGTGATTAGAATTAACTGCATATTGTTTAATACTATTTTGAGCTTTAGTTACACACTTAACTTATTATTGCTATGTATCTTCTATTTTGCAAATTATTATTAGTGTCCAAATATGCCATTTACATGTGTTGTGTAGTAGTTGTTTGGATTTGATTTTGAGTTGCATATCCAAATTTTACTTCGTCATAGTATTTATGATGTAATTTGTGACTTTAGTAACAAATTTTTATTTAAGTTTGAATATGGAAAAATACATAACAATACGACATTTCTTACGCAATTTAGAATCTACTTTCCATTTATGAAGTTTGTAAATAATTCGTGGTGGGGTACTGCTGAAATAACTGGCCTAAGACTGCCGCCATCTTGGTTTTTGTGTTGTGGTCTGATGTATTTTAGGTAGTCTTGGCTACATGATCCTCAATTTTTGTATGCTTGCTAAACCACCCCTCCATTACTAATGTGTGTATTAAGTTTTTTGAAATAATGCAACGAGCAAGATTTCTCATGAAAACTACCAAATGTCGAAACATTCTCGTATGTGTGTGATCCTAAAGATGTGTTTGTACTGCAAAGTCAGGTGTCATCCCAAATGTGCTCATGCTTACCAACCTGTAGTGGCGAATTCATCGAGTTTCTTGTAAGGATCTGGCATTTAAATGTCACTCAGGACGACCAGAAAATTCGTGTCCTGCTTCAAAATCTTTGGACACACTCGTCATTACTACAACACTCTTCAGCTTTCAAGGCATATTTAATTCTATGGCTTACAATGTGTAGCCACAGTGGGGAGCGCTCTTGGTGTGATAGCAGTCATGGTCCAATGTTAGGTAGTATCACTTGTGTGTAGAGGCATATGGCAGTTTTGTCTTGACATCACATCTCTATAATGCAGCAAGGGGGCTTAATTAAAAAGAAAAGACTAATATTAACGAATAAATGCAATAATTTTACTGGCTGTGTGACCGGTTAGGAAGTCTCTAACTGGTTGGCCCTGACTAGTATTAGCATGCAATCTGACTGCATAAAATAAAAATAAAGAATGACAAGGAGTTTCCATTAACACAATTGATTAATTAAGTGCCCTGCAACTATAAAAGCTACGAAACAACAAAGCACAAGTGTAACTGTTCTGTGTGTGGTAGTGTGACTCAATGTACATGGCTTGGTCCTTTCTCAATACGACAAAATACTTTAAACACCATTTACAATGAACTAATTGAAGAACCAGAAATAATATAATTGCACATAGAAACCAGAATTAGAAGTCTAATAAATGAATATGAGCCAGATGCTTTATTGACTGTACCTGTGAGCAAGAGGGATTGTTATTAAAGAAAACTGTAATACCTTTTTCCTCATTATATATTGACGAAAATATTCCATTACACCAGCATCATAAATCAAAAGCACATCTCCTTTCTCAAATATGTTCTGACAATTGCATCTTCTTCCATCTATACATTATACCAACCGAACAGTACAACATTTCAGTCAACCCTCAGATCGTCTACTCTCTCGCGCAACAGTACAACGACTACTCTCGACATCCTCTGAACTACTACTGCGCCCAGTGGAGGCCGCGGAATAATAATCTTTGGCGCAATCTCTGGAGCTGTGACTCAGTGTAGCCACCTTTCATATGCCCCTCCTCCAAGGGCTAGAATTTGGTGGTAATTTTGCCAGCATTGGTAGTGAAAATACCACCAAATTCGTCCAAAAACCACAGACAAAAAAGAGGATATTAATAAGTAAATATCCCATAACTAAATAAATTTTGAGTTTGCATTGACCCTTCAATAACCTAATATATAAAAATACAGTAAGGAATACAAATGCTTACACACATATTTTTTACATAACAGTTTACACAAGTATCACTTCTGAGAGTAGTTAAACAGTTCAATCAATGGCTCCAGAGATGATGAATAGGTGCAGATAACAGTCTCATAACATTTCATAAACAGTAAATACACAATAAATCAGTTTACACAAATAGTCACATAAAATCTTTTCAATAGTTCAATAAACAAGTAGCACTCCTCAGAGTAGTTGACAGTTCCAACAGTAGCACCCAGCAATGGTCGACAGGTGCAACTAGCAGTCCCATAACATTTCATCAGCAGTATTTGAACAGCTCCAACAGTGGCCCCCAGCAATGGCGAGCAGGTGCAAGCAGGAATGAGTGACATCACATAAATAGTGGCACCCAGCAATGGCGAACAGGTGCAGGCAGCAACAAGTGACATCTCATCAGTGGTTGAACAGTTCCAATAGTGGCACCCAGCAATGTTGAACAGGTCCAGACAGCAACAAGTTACATCATCTCAGTAGTAGCAGTTCCAACAGTGGCACCCAGCAGTGGCAAAGAGGTGCAGGCAGGAATGAGTGACATCACTTCAATAGTAGCAGTTCCAACAGTGGCACCCAGCAATGGCGAGCAGGTGCAGACAGCAGTCCCATAAAATTCACCAGTAGTAACTAAACAGATCCAGCAGTGGCACCCACCAATGGCGAGCAGGTACAGGCAGGAATGAGTTACATCACATCAGTGGTTGCAGTTCCAACACTGGCACCCAGCAATGCTGAACAAGTGCAGGTAACAGTCCATAATTTTCACCAGCAATAATTAAACAGTCCAGCACATTTCATCAGCAGAAATTAAACAGTTCATCACATTTCGTCAGCATAAATTAAACATTTCCAAGTGGCACCCAGCAATGATAATAGGTGTAAGCACGAACAACAGTTTCAATGCACACACAACTGCTTTTACAAAATTATCTTACACTAAACATACAAATTATAATAAACACACAAATTGCATCAGATAATTATCATATTAACTATTACAAATACACAAATATCAGTAAACCTATAATATTTATGGGTGTCAGTGCAAGCCACAAGAAATAAGTAAAATAATATTTAGTAGGTAGTTCGGTACCAATTATTTGGGATTAGGAAAGGAAAACACACAAAACACACTCACCCATCTTTCATCCACATACTAAGTACTATTGTGTAATTGAATAGTGTAAATGCAATTCTGTCAAAATTTGATGTGTAACATGTGTATCAATTAGTAGAGGCAGCAGTGTATAACAGTCAATAGTAGTTAGTCAATGTCATAGTCATCATGTCAAGACCAATGTTTGCCAAGCCACATCAAAATATACAGGTCCTGAACAGCTGTCAGTGTGCCAACATACGCAAATACTTCTTTCCCAAAAAAATATATATGTACTGCTTACTGATTTAACAATGTGTGTGTGTAGACAATCTTCCTTCCACTGGAGTGTTTGAGCCTGCCATCTTCATCCTTCTTGTTCTATATAAACCAACAAAAAAAAATCACATGCTCCTCACTTACCTTACCTCTTATCCACTAAAACTCCAATAATCATCAGCATCACACAATCTCAATACTTCAATAATACCTCTTCAATACGTTGATACACATAAACCTTATCATCAATATTATTTCACTTCCATAACAACTCATTCCTCTAGACAGTTTCCTCGAACAAGTACAGATAAAATCCTAGTGCAAACTTCAATTCATCATCCCACCAATCCCAAGACACAATGTCCACACACAACCTTTGTGTAATCCACCTGAGCCAAATCTTCTACTCATTATGAATTATAAAATATATTTTGGATACCTTGTCCATAGTAAATATGATTAAATCCTAATATTTCACCGTGTGTACACCACTTCAAGAATCATGGCAAAACAGAAGAAAACATGTGGAGTATTTTTTTGTGTCAAGTGTCACTTGTTATTTCAATTGCTCACGAAGAATGCAGTGTAATAAATGTCAATAGTCTAAAGCTAGTGTTAGTATTTCATGTGATCAGCTTCTTTTCTATAATAATGAATTTATACAGCTACCATAAAACCTCCAGTTCATGTGACTTCAATGAAGTTTTAAGTACCCATGTAGTTGGTAGAATTATAGCAGTTCATTTTCTTATCATAAAATGTAAGGCACTGAGCGTAAGCAAAACATGCAATAGCAAGTAAATATACAAGTAGAGAATGTACAATAAGTAGATGCAGCACAATCCCTACATCGTCTCTAATGACTTCGTTGTCGACGGGACATTAAACACTAACCACCACCATCACAATCCCAACAATGAGGCTCTGCCAAGCGAACAATCTATAATTAATACCATAGTGTAACCTAAATTCTATGTTCATACACAGTATGTAAGCATTTCAATATACGAAATTAAAGCGTAGTTGTGACAACAAAACAGAAATGTGTAAATACGCAATCCACATGCAATGCAACAAGTATATATCTTACATAATAAATAAGTCATTAGCATCATATCAGCATAAGCAAATAAATGTTCATATGTAATATTAATAAGTAAAGATGAAGGCGCAAGCAGATAAATCTCAAAGTATAACTTACATACATACCCATATCAACACAACTATTCAGATGACAAATATAATTTAAATAAATAGGCACAGCAAGCACATAATGAAAAATATGACATCAGTGAATAAGCATAGCAGCCAAGCGATTCATAATATACACAAGCAACAACCCTGTTCATTAATCAAACATTGTCAAAATCAGCAAATGTACGCAAGTATGTCGATTCACAAGTAATAGAGCATAACATTTAACACGAAGCATAAATCACGCAATCACAAACAGCAAATTATGTGTAAAGTACATACCTAAGTAGAAATATGTTACCTGAGAAATAAACTCAACTAATAGTTACCTTTTTAGTTTATTACTTTCTTCCTCGAAATTACATTATTCCTGAAATTTTCTCGATAGCAAGTCTTCTTAATGTCGGACACGCAGAGAATTTACCTGTAGTTCTTAAAGATTTTATACAACTGTATCCTGGAAAAACTGAACATTAATAACATGATAAGTAATCAAGTCATTATAGCTTTATACTGAATTTAACCAGAGAAATTAGACTGTGTATTTGTTTACGGCTGTCAGTGAATTTGCACTGAGCGCTCGATCAGCTGTTGGTAGGTGTGACGTGGGAAGTAATTGTTTGCGGTCAATGGTTCCCTTGTGCGGCACACAGACTGATTGTCACTTTGTGTATGTGCTGCCGCTAGAACACGGTGTGGTATCCCTGTGTTCTCTGCGTGTTTAAGTGTAACTGTTAATTTTCTCAAAAGTACATCATACCACAAAAATTTTAACGTTCGATATATGATGTATTCCCTTAGAGCGCCGTGATTTAAGAGTTTCTACTTCAACAGTGTTATCATGAATAATTTTGCGACCGTTATAAAACAGAAACCGTTATAAAACAGAAAAAAAATTGCGACACAAGCCTTTTCCTTTGTGAGACAAACGATGAGACTTAATTAAGACCTTTTGACCAACTGACAAAGTTTTTAAACGATCAGGACGTTTAGATGATTTCTCTCTTCTAGCAGCCGCAGATGCAATATTTTGTAGAGCCAGGTTGACAACTTCAGAATGCCGCAGTTTCTGTCTAGGACTCTAGGTGGAAAAGGAACGATTTCAGAAATACAATTTGTCGGTGCTTTATTTTTTAATATCAATATAGGCGGGAAAGAAGTTGAATCATTAGGGAGTTCATTCAGAATGTTTCGAAAAATATGAAGATACTGATCCCACGTTCTGTGATTATGATGACAATAAAGACGACACAATTTATTAATTTCCTTCATCCATTTCTCTGACGCGTTAGATTGAGGGTGAAAACGTGAAATGAAAATTGGTTTAATCTTACGACGCCGTAGAGTACGAAGCCAAATTTTAGAGCGAAACTGTGATCCATTATCTGATATAACTTTATCAACATGACCCACTTCTTTAAGAAAATGTTTGATGAAAGTATTAGATACTGAACGAGCTGTTGCTTTACGTAAAGGTGTAAAACACACATATTTTGATGTCAATTCCACTACTACCATAATGTACTCAAAATCATTAGTAGAACGAACCACTGGACCGAACAAATCGACTGCAGTCATCTCCTTTAATCTCGCTGGAATGATAGGAAACAACGGTGCTCTGTGAGAAATAGTTGACAGCTTAGCATTTTGACATAATTTGCATTTAGCAAGAACAAATCGAATACGTTTTTCCATATTACTGAAGTATCAATTTTCTCGTAATTTATGAAAGCGTTTTCTAGAACCAAAGTGTGCATAGCTGAAATGTGTGTACCAAATCAATTTATTAACCCACTCATCAGGAATGCAAACTAACCAAACAGTGTGGTCAACCTATTTTCGTTTAAAAAAAAACATATTTATGAACTAAATAATACTGTCTAATCGCTGCGCTCTCCTTTCTCCTCCACTTCTCCTTATGTACTTCCAGATTGGATCCTTGTTTTGCTCCTTAGCGATGTTCTGGAGTGAAGACGAAATGAGATTTTCAAAAACAACACCTTGAATATACATCAAACAACAATTGTTTTCTTTGCAGTCTTCCTCAGCACTTTGTTTCAAACCCATAGGTGCACGTGATAAAACATCAGCAATAATATTAGAAGAAGCCTGATGTAAACAATACTAAAATTAAATTCCTGTAGATACAGTGCCCATCGTGATAATCTTCCATGTGTTAATTCTCTTGACATAAGGAATTCCAGAGTTCGACGATCGGTGTAAACCTTAGTATGTCTGCCATACAAAAAGATGCGAAATTTTGTGAAACCCCAAACAACAGCCAAAGCTTCAAGTTCTGTGATCGAACAATTCTTTTCTGATTTAGAGAGAATACGACTTCCAAATGCAATAGTTTTCTGTACTACAACGCCGTTTTCTTCTATCTCTTGAAATAAATGTGCACCTAGGCATTTGTATGATGAGCCCATCGCCTAACAAAAATCTTTAGATAAATCTGGGTGTGAAAGAAGTGGAGCAGCAACTAAAGCATCATAAAGTTGTTCAAGTCTAATTGAGCTTCCTCATCCCAACACCAATGAGAAATCTTTCCAGAAAGTTCACATAAACGAGGTGTGGCCAAATCGTCCAATCTGACAAAGCTTGTAAGAAAATTACAGACACCAAGGAAACTATGAACATCACGTTTAGTAGTAGGAACAGCATAATTACGAATAGCGTGTAGTTTCTCTGGATCAGAAAGAATGCCTTGTGTTGAAATAATATGACCAAGAAATTTCATCTGAGAACGACCAAATTCAGATTTTTCCAAGTTCACTGAAATGCCAACTCTTGCAAAAATACATAATAATGAATCCAAGATTCTGTTATGCTCACTCCAAGAACGTTTAGCAATAAGAATATCGTCAACATATGAAGTAATATTGTTATGAAGATAAACAGGTAAAATTTCATTTAAACCACGAATGAATGCTGCTGAAGATACAGTAAGTCCAAAAGGTAATTTCCGAAATTGATAACAGTTACCACAGGCTAAAAGAGCAGTGTACTTTCTACAATCAGGGTGGAGTTCAATTTTCCAAAAACTTGGGCAGAGATCAATTGTGGATAATACTTTAATTCCATGGAAATGTTGAAGAAGTTCATCTAAATTTTGAGGACGATCAGTTTCAGGAATGATGATATTATTTATCTGTCTGGAATCCAGAACCAAACGAATTGACCCATCCTTTTTACGAACGACATGTAATGGGCTGGTATAAAAATTGACTGCTGGCTCAATAATTGATCTAACATGGATTGAAGTTCATTCTTAACCTTGTCTCTATAAGCCAAAGGAATAGTGTACGTTTTTCCCCAAAATGGTGTGTGTTCTTTTACTTTAAATAAATATTGTAAGCCTTGTATAGTTCCTGTGTGATGACTAAATACTGTAGCACATGAAGTCAAAATTTGGTGCAATTCTTCTCTTGCAACGTCATCTGTCACTTCAGCTGTGTTAACCTTTTCATTAATCAATTCTTCACTATTAACCGTATCATCCATCGCGTCTCTGTATCTATTGTTGTAGTCTTGAATGAACACATTGTCATCATAATACTCAGAGGAAACATCAGAAGTAAGAAACCTTAAACAATTTGTTTCTGATTCAGATTTCGTTACACACTCGAAAAATTTCAAACATCTCGGCATTCCGGCAACAGTCAAGTTCACACTTCCTTCCTTAAAGTTTAAAATTGCTTTATATGTGTTAAGAAACTCCATAACTTAAATAATTTGTGTACTGAGTAATAGAACAATAATAAAATTAGCGGAAAATTCATATCCTTGACAAATGAAATTTAAGTTGGTCTGTTGGTTGACTTCCACACTTTTTCCAGAAATAGCTTCTCGAATTGTGGTTTTAGAAACAGGTAACACAGGACACGCAATAGTTCTTATGCATATACGAAAAACTGATTCACTAATAACATTCAATGGGCTCCCAGAATCTAATCCGCAGTGAACTTATTCTTACTCACACATACTTCAATAACAGAATGTAAAAAATGCGTCTACATTATTTTCCTTTTCGTCTCGCAAAATATCTCTCATGTCTTCCAAGCGTACGTAGTGTAAAGTCGAAGTGTCATTACTTTCTGAACTGTCTGTATTGCTGCCAGAAGCCTAAGCTACAAGTCATTGTCGATTGTTTGCGTCACGTCTTTGATTATTCGCGTCACTTCGCGGATCAATTTCAACGATTTGCACTTTTCTCTCTGAATTTTTGTCACGTAGAGGATGCGAATTTGGTCCTTCTTGTCTGTTGGATGTAAATTCTTGACTGTGTCTGTTATTAAAATTTCTATTTTCATGGCTATCTGCATGACCACTTCTTGTGTAATTTCGACTGTCACTTCTGAAATGGTTGTTAGGTCTACTACCGTGGTTATTTCTGTAGTAAGGATTTCTATTATTGTATGCATGATTTCTGCCTTGATGATACCGATTACTGTTTCCGTATGACTGATCATTCTGGTAAGTATTTCTGTTATTATAATTGTTTGTGTAATTCCTGTTATTGTCATAAGGCTGGTATCTATTGTCCCGTCTGTTTCGTCTGTCATTTCCAAAATTACCGTTATAACGTCCGTTCCGATCATTATCCCTTTTCTCTGAAAATCTATTGTGATTACCGTTACTGAAAAAATTACAAGAAGTCCCGTCGTCGTTGTCATACTCAAGTTCTTGTAGCAAAGTCTTAAAAGTTTCAATGTCGTCTTTACATCTTCCGGCTAAAGCAATGTGTCTTATCGATTGTGGCAGCTTAGTTAAACAAATACGAATTAATTCAGTCGGGCTATAAGGGTTGGAAAGGAATTGATTCTTTCGAATCATGTCTTCAAAGTATTCTGCCGGGGTGCAGAACTCAGACTGTTTAAAATTGCGCTGCATGATAAGACTATGTTTGACTCTGTCTTGCGTGTTTTCGGATCAATATGCCGATAGAAATGCGTGATAAAAATCATTTAAATTATTACAATCTCAAATAAGTGCGCTCATGTGCGTCGCCAGTTCGTTTCCTAAATATCCACACATAAATTCCAGTTTGTGACATAGTGGTCAATTTGGCGGAAGTGCGTACATAAATTGATCTAACCATGAACATGAACGTATGTCATTATTAGAATTGCGAAAGATCTTAAATTTCCGAACAGTTAAAATGTGTTTATAGTCAAAGTTTTCGCCTCGTGCTGACAAAGACCTACTGCGTCTGTCCCAGTCCAAATGTCGATTATTGTCAAGTTCGCGCGCCTGGCGCTCTCTTGTTGCATCTCGTAAATGAAATAAATTATTTTCTTCAAAACCCCCCGCTATCGGTGATTCTAAATTTCTTCTACTGCCTTTGCCTACGATTTCACTTTCAATTTGTTTAACTTGCTTTCGTAAAGCCTCAATTTATTTATATTCTGGTACTCTTCTGTTTCTGCAAATGGCAATGGAGCTGTATCATCTGAATCTCTGTCCCCATTTAAACTAAGACTTGTCAATTTATCTGAAATCTCCTCAACTTTTTCCGTTAAGTCACATATTTGTTCTTTCTGTTTATTTACGTCTTCCGTAAATGTCGCGACTCGGGTTTCAATATTGACACATTTAGTAGTTAACTGTTCATATAGTTGTGTTAGGTTATTTATTCTGTCATTTGGTACGGATTCCTCGATTCTTTTAAATATTTCTTCCTTATCGTGTGCACATTGTAAATTTAACTCTGAAAATTTTTGTACCATCACGCGATCTCTTTCTTCCTGTTCTCTATCCTGTTCCTTTTGTCTATTTTCTATTGAAGTTAATCTATTATTGTGAGCATTCAAAATCGGTTGTACTTCTTCTCTAATTTCTTTCTTTAATTCATCTTTCATGTTTTCAAAACATGTACCGATTCGTGGGTCTAACCATGTTGCCATTGTTCCCATCTCTGTTTTAAATTCAGATCCTAACTGTGTTTCCATTATTCCCATATCAGTTTCAATTGTTTCTATTTGTGACCCCAAATTTAATATTGCACTCATCAACTGCTCCATAGTAACTGGTTCGAAATTCTTTTCGCCCCCAACATTTCCCGTAAAACTAACTTCCTTCGTCATAGCCGTAAAGCTATATGTGGTCGATACTATTCCAGAATCTTCTATCGTTAATCTCGTATTCTGAAAATTTTCCGATTGTGAAAAAAATTGAACTGGTTCCAGACTATTTTCCCAGCTTATTAAATTGTTTTCTACTTCATTATTCACCATACTGTTCTCCTGTGTCGGCGAGTTCGCCATGTTAACAATTTCTTTATTCTGACTATCCATCATTCTTGCCTTTTTCAGCGATCAGGTAATCATTTACAAAACATACAAAACTCGTCACTATACGAAAATTACACACAATATAACACATTATCACCAACAATAGCATTCACACGAAATGCTTCCCCACAAACACGATTAACGAAGAATTAAAACCTTCACAATTGCACGAAATTGTCAAACATGTATACGACACATCAAAAATTAAATTCTACAAAAATACCATTAGAAGAATGACAAGAGAACTACAAATGTTCAATTACAGAATCTACACATGCAATATACACTACAATTACTAAACTACAAATTACTACAGCAATGCTACTGTCTACTATTTTTGCTATCAAAAGAATTCCAAGGAAAGACCAGAAGCAGCGGTCACCACGTACAAGGGGGCTTAATTTAAAAGAAAAGACTAATATTAATGAATAAATGCAATAATTTTACTAGGTCTGTGATCGGTTAGGAAGTCTCGTAACCGGTTGGCTCTGAATAGTATTAGCACGCAATCTGACTGCATAAAATAAAAATAAAGAATGACAAGGAGTTTCCATTAACACAATTGATTAATTAAGTGCCCTGCAACTATAAAAGCTACGAAACAACAAAGCACAAGTGTAACTGTTCTGTGTGTGGTAGTGTGACTCAACGTACATGTATCTGGCTTGGTCCTTTCTCAATACGACAAAATATTTTAAACACCATTTGCAATGAACTAATTGAAGAACTAGAAATACTATATTTGCACACAGCACCCCGAATTACAAGTCTAATAAATGAACACGAGCCAGATGCTATGTTGACTGTACCTGTGAGCAAGAGGGATTGTTATTAAAGAAAACTGTAATACCTTTTTACCTTATTATATATTGACAAAAATATTCCATTACACCAGCATCATAAATCAAAAGCCCATCTCCTTTCTCAAATATATTCTGACAATTGCATCTTCTTCCATCTATACATTACACCAACCGAACAGTACAACATTTCAGTCAACCCTCAGATCGTCTACTCTCTCGCCCAACAGAACAACGACTGCTCTCGACATCCTCTGAACTACTACTGCGCCCAGTGGAGGCGGCGGAATAATGATCTTTGACGCAATCTCTGGTGCTGTGATTCAGTGCAGTCACCTCTCAATGCACCTTGCTTCTACTATTAAGATGCATAATTGTATCATTAGTCCATTCTCCCACTAGAACATGCAGTTGTATTGATTTTCACCAATACTCCAACACATGCCCAGTTTCCATTAGTACCTACTGTAACTGCTAATAGCATTTTTCGTAACGAGATCTCTTCATAAATGATGTTTAAAGGCATATGTAAGCCCTACTTGCACATTTGCAATTGCATTTTCTTTTTCCATTTACAGTTGTTTTCGCCATATACCAAAGTTCTCGTTTCATGGCTTCGATGTCGTTTAGCACCAGTTTTCTTTTTCTTACACATAGCACATTGACTGTACTTAGAGGAGTAATTTCATTAATAAGGAATAGTTTAAGTCTGTTCAATATATTGGTTCCTTTCCTTAATACTTGTGTTAAGAACACTGTTTGCAGGAGCCAGCTCTAATTCGGTAATATCTATATTTGATGGTACAGCAGAGAACACTGTCCTGTATTGGGGTAATATGGTCTGCTTTAATATAAGAACACCCCCCCCCCCCCCCGCCCCCATACTTCTTGGCTTTTCTTTAATTGTTAATGCACACATAGCAGAGCACAGTTATGCTAGTTCATGTGCTGGATCACCATCTCTTCCTGACCACTGACGCCTGAGGGGGTGGTTCCTGGAATATTGCACATAACGTAAAAGGATTTGCATTTCAGACAATACCTCTGATAATATGGGTCCTCTTTCCATGTTGTTGTTGTTGTGGTCTTCAGTCCTGAGACTGGTTTGATGCAGCTCTCCATGCTACTCTATCCTGTGCTAGCTTCTTCATCTCCCAGTACTTACTGCAACCTACAGCCTTCTGAATCTGCTTAGTGTACTCATCTCTTGGTCTCCCTCTACGATTTTTACCCTCCACGCTGTTCTCGAATGCTAAATTTGTGATCCCTTGATGCCTCAGAACATGTCCTACCAACCGGTCCCTTCGTCTTGTCAAGTTGTGTTACAAACTCCTCGCCAATTGTATTCAATACCTCCTCATTAGTTATGTGATGTACCCATCCAATCTTCAGCATTCTTCTGTAGCACCACATTTCGAAAGCTTCTATTCTCATCTTGTCCAAACTATTTCTCGAACATGTTCCACTTTCATACATGGCTACACTCCATACAAATACTTTCAGAAACGACTTTCTTTCACTTAAATCTATACTTGATGTTAACAAATTTCTCTTCTTCAGAAACGCTTTCCTTGACATTGCCAGTCTACATTTCATATCCTCTATACTTCGACCATCATCAGTTATTTTGCTCCCCAAATAGCAAAACTCCTTTACTACTTTAAGGGTCTCATTGCCTAATGTAATTCCCTCAGCATCACCTGACTTAATTCGACTACATTCCATTATCCTCGTTTTGCTTTTGTTGATGTTCATCTTACATCCTCCTTTCAAGACACTGTCCGTTCCGTTCAACTGCTCTTCCAAGTCCTTTGCTGTCTGACAGAATTACAATGTCATCGGCGAACCTCAAAGTTTTTATTTCTTCTCCATGGATTTTAATACCTACTCCGAATTTTTCTTTTCTTTCCTTTACTGCTTGCTCAATATACGGATTGAATAACATCGGGGAGAGGCTACAACCCTGTCTCACTCCCTTCCCAACCACTGCTTCCCTTTCATGCCCCTCGACTCTTACAACTGCCATCTGGTTACTGTACAAATTGTAAATAGCCTTTCGCTCCCTGTATTTTACCCTGCCACCTTTATAATTTGAAAGAGACTAGTCCAGTCGACATTGTCAAAAGCTTTCTCTAAGCCTACAAATGCTATAAATGTAGGTTTTCCTTTCCTTAATCTTTCTTCTAAGGTAAGTTGTAATGTCAGTATTGCCTCACGTGTTCCAACTTTTCTACGGAATCCAAACTGATCTTCCCCGAGGTCGGCTTCTACCAGTTTTTCCATTCGTCTGTAAAGAATTCGCGTTAGTATTTTGCAGCTGTGACTTATTAAACTGATAGTCCGGTAATTTTCACATCTGTCAACCCCTGCTTTCCTTGGGATTGGAATTATTATATTCTTCTTGAAGTCTGAGGGTATTTCGCCTGTCTCATACATCTTGCTCACCATATGGTAGACTTTTGTCAGGACTGGCTCTCCCAAGGCCGTCAGTAGTTCTAATGGAATGTTGTCTACTCCTGGGGCCTTGTTTCGACTCAGGTCTTTCAGTGCTCCGTACTAAACATAATCCACAAATAACTATGTTCGTGGATCCACCCCACCCCATTACTTGGGTGAATCTGCCTTAGTAAATATTTCTGAATGTGTACCACTGATTACTCCACTTTCAACATGATTTCTCAGAGAATACTATACTAAACAATACCCCTGAATATACATGGGTGGATCCACCTTAATAAATATTTATGAACACATAATGCTACTGGATCCAACCATTGGGCGATGTCTCAGTTCATATGTGTGTTTTATCAATACTAAATATCATCTGTGAACTGATATCCAGATGGATCCAACCCAACCATTACCCCAGAATATACGCAAGTGGGATCTGCCTAATAAAATATTTCCTAATGCATAATGTTGGCAGATCCACCTTTTGGATGCATCTTGGTACTCACCCTTGATCTGTAATCACTTCAGCCGACAACGATGACTAGGTGTCAGGTGTCAGTGGAGTGAGGGAGAGAAGGTGTGGGACGTCGCAGGTTGGAGATCAAAAACACAAAATGTAGTAACTGTGCTCTTTTATGTGTGTGCTTATAACTGAGTAATATCAACACCTTACCTCACCACAGTAATCCATTTATGTGCATATGTGTTTTTGTGATAGTTTGTACATACATTGACTGGACTGGAGGCTATGTATTGGGATTGGATGGTATAGACAGAAATAGGAAGTCACACCCTCTAAGCAATAAGTGTATATACATATGAATAAAATCAGTAAAATTCTATTAAGACATATTCTTGCTGGATATCTGTATTTATACTTTGCTGGAAATGCATCATTTCACAGAATAACTGCTTGGGATTTCAGGTGTCATGCTGCGCATATGGGTCTGTGATCGAAATAGTTTCAACAGATCTACTGAAGACAGAATAGGCGTTCTTGTTGTGGAGAAGGAGCTGAGAGCTGTGATGATGGAGTTGTACTTTCTCAACGGTTCATTGCAGTTTGGATGCATTTTGAAAGACATTTTGATGTCGTTTGGGAGCGTTTTGATACAATATGAACCACATTGAAGAAAGCTTATAAATTATATTTTGTCCACATTCAGTTTCAATTATCCACATCTACCACATGTAAACTATGTGTGGGTTCATAACACTTACTCCAACGAAGACGACATAAGTATTACACAAAAGATTTATATTAAAGGAGACCCAAATACTCCTCTTGGTCCAACACCATCCAACACCAACATCTCATAAATTCAACATATTTACTGCCAAAAAAATAAATAAATAAATAAATAGATACCTTACCTCCTTACTCTCCAGCAGCTCAACGCAGACTGAGACTTTTCCCACCAATTCAGAACTAGTGGGTGGGGAAGTGAGGAGAGGAAGGGGGGTGTTATCTTGGGTAAATTTGGCAACAATGCAGACTACAGTGACTTCAGCTTTATTTCCCTACTAATATTAACTGAGTAATTATTACTGTCATAAGAGTACAAGTAGGCAATGCATTTTTCATGGAATATATTCACAGTTGCGAATACAAACATCCAACAACTGAATAAGGTAATAAAAATTTGTGCTGCACTGGGACTCGAACCTGGGGACTCGAAACTGATTCCCCACTTTACTTGAGTGGTTACCTTAACCACTTTGGCTATCCATGCATGACCCACAGCCACACACAGACTCCCATATGTGGTAATTCCTGCATCACAACCTGTACTTGTACAAGCCTGATGTAATTCTTGTACAGAGCAGGATAATTTAATTGAAGGTATCCTCAGATAAATACAATACTGCCATGTCTATGTTGTTAATATGAACACTGCAATGTTTCTGTGGACATGCTTGTGTGCCCAAAAAAATTCTTGCATTGTTCTTCTTAACAACACAGGCACTGCAATATCGAATGTATCTTTTATTTCAAGTAAAGAGTGGTAGTTCGAGTGCAATGTCATCCACTCCTATCCTGTAACACGAGGGAGGGCAAAAACAGTGGTGCTAGCTGTCGTCTCTCCATATTCCAGAAGCATTACTTTACTACTGCTGTATTCCAGAAGGCTTACTTTGCCATTGGTGGGGATTTATATTTAGAATTTAAGTAGGGACTGGGATTCAACCCGGGACCCAGGGCGTTTTCATTACTAGTCAGAGACAGTACCGTTTTTTTTTTCTACAATGAACTGTAACGTTTCACAAATTTTGAAATAAATCATAACTATTACCAATACATTCATCAATTTACTTACATTAAAGAACGTATTTAATAATAACAGTAACAATAATAACAATAACAATAAAAAATAGGATCTAAAGTAGGAATGTATATTCGTATCCAATGAAATTATTGTTGTTGATTGTATATATTGTTTTTAAGTTCTTTCTGCAGAACATTTTGTCTGTGCTGCACTAATACATTGTTTGAAATACTTTTAGCTGTAAATCAGGGAATTTGAACAACAGAATCGCATTAATGGGTACAGGACTAAGCTATCTCCTAAAATAAGATATCCAAGTAGGCTCCAAGAAAGTGAACATCTCATATCCACGTTAAAGTTATGGATGATTTGTTCATTTTTTTGTAAATGAAACTGATTTGTCCAATTTTTGTCAGTTCAATGGAAATATAATAATACTGGGCATGTCATGCAAACATATCATTTCTTCTATTACACTTAACAATTATATTAAAATTAAAAAAAATAAGTGAATCAAAACAAAGGTTTGTCTCTGTTGCACTCTCATAAGTATTTTTAGATCAGTCTGCATTTTTCAAGCTGTCTTGATGCATCAGGTGATTGTGTTACTGAACTGAGTGCGTCAGTTTCTGTTCTTAACCGGTCTCGAGAATTACAGCCAGGTAATTCTGCACAGTCGGTCCTTATATGGCTCCCAGGTGAGATTTGAGACACCAGTGTTCCAATGACAAATACACTCCTGGAAATTGAAATAAGAACACCGTGAATTCATTGTCCCAGGAAGGGGAAACTTTATGGACACATTCCTGGGGTCAGATACATCACATGATCACACTGACAGAACCACAGGCACATAGACACAGGCAACAGAGCATGCACAATGTCGGCACTAGTACAGTGTATATCCACGTTTCGCAGCAATGCAGGCTGCTATTCTCCCATGGAGACGATCGTAGAGATGCTGGATGTAGTCCTGTGGAACGGCTTGCCATGCCATTTCCACCTGGCGCCTCAGTTGGACCAGCGTTCGTGCTGGACGTGCAGACCGCGTGAGACGACGCTTCATCCAGTCCCAAACATGCTCAATGGGGGACAGATCCGGAGATCTTGCTGGCCAGGGTAGTTGACTTACACCTTCTAGAGCACGTTGGGTGGCACGGGATACATGCGGACGTGCATTGTCCTGTTGGAACAGCAAGTTCCCTTGCCGGTCTAGGAATGGTAGAACGATGGGTTCGATGACGGTTTGGATGTACCGTGCACTATTCAGTGTCCCCTCGACGATCACCAGTGGTGTACGGCCAGTGTAGGAGATCGCTTCCCACACCATGATGCCGAGTGTTCGCCCTGTGTGCCTCGGTCGTATGCAGTCCTGATTGTGGCGCTCACCTGCAAGGCGCCAAACACGCATACGACCATCATTGGCACCAAGGCAGAAGCGACTCTCATCGCTGAAGACGACACGTCTCCATTCGTCCCTCCATTCACGCCTGTAGCGACACCACTGGAGGCGGGCTGCACGATGTTGGGGCGTGAGCGGAAGACGGCCTAACGGTGTGCGGGACCGTAGCCCAGCTTCATGGAGACGGTTGCGAATGGTCCTCGCCGATACCCCAGGAGCAACAGTGTCCCTAATTTGCTGGGAAGTGGCGGTGCGGTCCCCTACGGCACTGCGTAGGATCCTACGGTCTTGGGGTGCATCCGTGCGTCGCTGCGGTCCGGTCCCAGGTCGACGGGCACGTGCATCTTCCGCCGACCACTGGCGACAACATCGATGTACTGTGGAGACCTCACGCCCCACGTGTTGAGCAATTCGGCGGTACGTCCACGCGGCCTCCCGCATGCCCACTATACGCCCTCGCTCAAAGTCCGTCAACTGCACATACGGTTCATGTCCACGCTGTCGCGGCATGCTACCAGTGTTAAAGACTGCGATGGAGCTCCGTATGCCACGGCAAACTGGTTTACACTGACGGCGGCGGTGCACAAATGCTGCGCAGCTAGCGCCATTCGACGGCCAACACCGCGGTTCCTGGTGTGTCCGCTGTGCCGTGCGTGTGATCATTGCTTGTACAGCCCTCCCGCAGTGTCCGGAGCAAGTATGGTGGGTCTGACACACCGGTGTCAATGTGTTCTTTTTTCCATTTCCAGGAGTGTATTAGATGAATTCTTGTACATCTAGATCATAGTGTTGGGCTACATTCAGTAGCTGCAAACAAGACACAATCACTTTTGTACCAGGAGAAGCTGGATCTTATGGTTTCTTTCGCACAGAATTTCTACCTTCTTAACGTTTTAGTAGGTTCCACTCTGGTACCTGCTTCTTCTTGTTATGAAATGAAATGAT
Organism: Schistocerca americana; assembly: GCF_021461395.2. NCBI lineage: Eukaryota > Metazoa > Arthropoda > Insecta > Orthoptera > Acrididae > Schistocerca > Schistocerca americana. The sequence goes on along the minus strand of NC_060120.1, from coordinate 847,671,160 downwards.
CGTTTGGCATTGTTGGCCAGGAGGCCCCATCCGGTGGAGTTCCTTTTTAGGTGACGCCACATCGGTGACTTCCGAGTCAATGATGATGAAAATGATGATGAAGGACACACAACACCTAGTGTCCTGCCGGGAATCGAACCCCGACCCCTGCGTGGTAGGCGATAAAGCTGTTCTGACCTGACGAAACTATAGTCTCCTGATGTAACTGTGGTTCTTTGATTGCTCTGGGAGATCATGGAGTGCAACCACTGCACGTGAAATAGTAATTTACTTTATTAAAAGAATGATAAAAAAGTTAACTTATCTATTGCCACAGTTATGTGCCGCATATTTACATTGTCTTTGAATTTACAGTTGTCTTGCTCCACTCATTTACTAAACTCTTCTCTTTGAATACAAAGTTCTGAATGACCGGTGTACCCGAGACATGAGTAACATATGTGTACTAATTAATCGATGTTGTCTGACTGATCGGAGGTCACGAACTGGGCCGAGCCGTCCTCCGCAGTGTTTTGTATAACGGTCTCTCGGTGCTGTGGCGCTGTGGAGCTGGGAGCAAGCGTGTGGACTGGCCAGGGCCTCCCATTCGTCGTCGTCAGTGTACAGGACGACATCGCTGCCTTCTGTGGTATCGATGGGACTGCGATCTTTGGACGAGACCACACTTCTTCTTCTTCTCCTTCTTATTACGTCATCCTCCATCTTCCCTTTTCTTCAGCCCTCCCTGATTTCTCTTCGCCCCGTCACAGTGTTGCACCCCCTGGGAACACCGAGCGAGTTGGCGCAGCTCTTAGCGCAATGGATTCTCTTTCGGGAGGACGACGCTTCAGATTTCCATCCGGTCATCCAGATTTAAGTTTTCCGTGATTCCGTAAATCACTTTTGGTAAATGTCGGGGTGGCTCCTTTTAAAAGGCACGGCCGATTTCCTTCCCTACGTCGTGAGCCGCGGCAGTTTCCATGAGGGAACGTGCGTCATCCCAATGGCGCCACTTGTGCGGGCGTTCCGTCAATTCTGGCCTTTCTCGTACTATCAATGCTGGGTTTTGTGTTCCCTTGGGGCTGTGTGGTGGCGAGTACTATATCGGAAATGGACCTATGTGAGTGTGCTAGGCGTTCTGGCGTTTGCGTCCAGTTGAAACCGTAGACCGCGGGGCTATGGGGCTCCGCGTTTTCCTGAGCGTTGATCGTTGCTACCGGCGAATGTAGTGGCCAAGGAGTGGCTCTCGTCACGTGAAACCTGGTTACGACATACATCAGCCAACTGTGATGTGATAAATACGCCGCGACGTATTAAACTCAACTGTGATGTGCTAAATACGCCGAGACGTATTAAACAACTTGTTAGCTGCCACGTGCAGAAGGGCAATATTATCCAGCACCTACCTGGAGTCCTGAAAACTAGTGACCTCCTCGGCATTTGTTTGAATTATCTATGAAGACTGACGAGTAGCCGGCCGCGGTGGCCGAGCGGTTCTAGGTGCTTCAGTCCGGAACCGCGTGACTGCTACGGTCGCAGGTTCGAATCCTGCCTCGGGCATGGATGTGTGTGATGTCCTTAGGCTAGTTAGGTTTAAGTAGTTCTAAGTTTATGGGACTGATGACCTCAGATGTTATGTCCCATAGTGCTCAGAGCCATTTGAACCATTTGAACTGTCTAGTAAACACTACTTTTTTTTGGGTCATCAGTCTTTTGACTGGTTTGATGCGGCCCGCCACGAATCCTCTCCTGCACTAACCTCTTCATCTTAGAGTAGCAGCCTACGTCCTCTATTATTTTTTGGATGTATTCCAATCTCTGTCTTCCTCTACAGTTTTTGCCTTCTACAGCTCCCTCTAGTACCATGGAAGTCATTCTCATGTCTTAACAGATGTCCTAACATCCTATCCCGTCTCCTTATCAGTTTTTTCCACATATTCCTTTCCTCTCCGCTTCTGCGCAGAACCTCCTCATTCTTTACCCTATCAGTCCACCTAATTTTCAACATTCGTTTGTAGCACCACATCTCAAATGCTTCGATTCTCTTCTGTTCCGGTTTTCCTACAGTCCATGTTTCACTACCGTACAATGCTGTACTCCAGACGTACATTCTCAGAAATTTCTTCCTCAAATTAAGGCCGATATTTGATGTCAGTAGACGTCTCTTGGCCAGGAATGCCCTTTTTGCCCACTGCTAGTGCGTTTTTGATGTCCTCCTTGCTCCGTCCGTCACTCATTATTTTACTGCCTAGGTAGCAGAATTCCTTAACTTCATCTACTTCGTGACCGCCGATCTTGATATTAAGTTTCTCGCGTCGGCCTTTGTGGCCGAGCTGTTCTAGGCGCTTCAGTCTGGAACAGTCTGGAACAGCAGGTTCGAATCCTGCCTCGAGCGTGGATGTGTGTGATGTCCTTAGGTTAGTTAGGTTTAAGTAGTTCTAAGTTCTAGGGGACTGATGACCTCAGATGGTAAGCCCCATAGAGCTCAGAGCCATTTGAACCATTTTTAAGTTTCTCGCTGTTCTTATTTCTACTACTTCTCTCTACCCTCGTTTTTCTTCGATTTACTCTTAATCAGTACTCTGTACTCATTAGATTGTTCATTCCATTCAGCAGATCATATAATTCTTCTTCACTTTCACTCAGGATAGCAACGTCATCAGCGAATCGTACATCAGTCAGTAATGATGTGCTAAATACGCCAAGATGTATTAAGCAACTTGTTAGCTTAATTCCACTCGTGAAACTTTCTTTTATTTCCATCATTGCTTCCTCGATGTACAGATTGAACAGTAGGGGCAAAAGACTACATCCTTGTCTTACAACCTTTTTAATAGGAGCACTTCGTTCTTGGTCGTCCACTCTTATTATTCCCTCTTGGCTGTTGTACATGTTGTACATGATCCGCCTCCCTCTATAGCTTACCACTATTTTCCTCAGAATTTCGAACATGTTGCACCATTTTACATTGTCGAACGCTTTTTCCAGGTCGACAAATCCTATGAACGTGTCCTGATATTTCTTTTGTTTCCATTACTAACCGCAACGTCACAATTTCCTGTCTCGTGCCTTTACCTTTCCTAAAGTCAAACTGATCGTTATGTAGTGCATCCTCAATTTTATTTTCCATTCTTCTGTGTATTATTCTTGTCAGCAACTTAGATGCATGAGCTGTTAAGCTGATTGTGCGATAATTCTCACACTTGTCAGCTCTTGCCGTCTTCAGAATTCTGTGAATGATGTTTTTCCGAAAGTCAGATGCTATGTCGCCAGACGCATACATCTAAACACCAACGTGAATAGTCGTTTTGTTGCCACTTCCCCCAACTATTTTAGCAATTCTGATGGAATGTTATCTATCCCTTCTGCCTTATTTGATCCTAAGTCCTCCAAATGTCTTTTAAATTCTGATTCTAATACCGGATCCCCTATCTCTTCTAAACCGACTCCTGTTTCATCATCAGACAAACCTTCTCGCTCTTAGAGGCTTTCAATGTATTGTTCCCACCTATCCGCTCTCTGCATTTAACAGTGGAATTCCCGGTGCACTCTTAATGTAATCACCCTTGCTTTTAATGTCACTAAAGGTCGTTTTGACTTTCCTGTATGCTGAGTCAGTCCTACGGACAATCATTTCTTTTTCGATTTCTTCACATTTTTCCTGCAGCCATTTAGTCTTAGCTTCCCTGCACTTCCTATTTATTTCATTCCTCAGCGACTTGTATTTCTGTACTCCTGAGTCTCCTGGAATATTTTTGTACTTCCTTCTTTCATCTATCGATTGAAGTGTTTCTTCTGTTATCCATGGTGTCTTCGCAGTTACTTCTTTGTACCTATGTTTTCCTTCCCAACGTCTGTTATCGCTCTTTTTAGGGATGTCCATTCCTCTTCAACTGTACTGCCTACTGAGCTACTCCTTCTTGCTGTATCTATAGCATTTTGGAGTTCCAAGCGTATCTTGTCATTCCTTAGTACTTCCGTATCCCACTTCTTTGCGTTATGATTCTTCCTGACTACGGTCTTAAACTTCAGCCTACTCTTCATCACTACCGTGTTGTGATCTAAGTCTATACCTACTCCTGGGTACGCCTTACAATCCAGTATCTGATTATGGAATGTCTGTCTGACCATGATGTAATCTAGCTGAAATCTTCCCGTATCACCCGGCCTTTTCCAAGTATAACTCCTCCTCTTGTGATTCCTGAACAGAGTATTCGCTGTTACTAGCTGACGTTTATTACAGAACTCAGTTAATCTTTCTCCTCTCTCATTCCTTGTCCCAAGCCCATATTCTGCTGTAACATTTTCTTTTACTCCTTCCCCTACAACTGCATTCCAGTCTCCCATGACTATTAGATTTTCATCTCCCTTTAGATACTGTATTAGCCTTTCAATATACCGAGCGTGGTGGTGCAGTGGTTAGCACACTGGACTCACATTCGAGAGGACGACTGCTCATCCCGCGTCCGGCCATCCTGATTTAGGTTTTCCGTGATTTGCCTAAATCTCTTCAGGCAAATGCCGGGATGGTTTCTTTGAAAAGGGCACGGCCGACTTCCTTACCCATCCTTCCCTAAACCGATGAGACCGATGACCTCGCAGTTTGGTCTCCTCCCCCAAAACAACCCAATCAACCAGCCTTTTAGTATTCTCATACACTTTCTCTATCTCTTCATCTTCAGCCTGCGACGTCGGCAAGTATACCTGACCTATCGTTCTCGGTGTTGGTTTGCCGTCGATTCTGATAAGAAAACCCCTATCACTGAACGGTTCACAGTAACACACTCTCTACCCTAGCTTCCTCTTCATACTGGAACCGCGCTAGCGCTTCGGTCGCATGTTCAAATCCTGCCTCGGGCATTGATGTGTGTGATGTCCTTTGGTTAGTTAGGTTTAAGTAGTTCTAAGTTCTAGGGGGCTGATGAACTCAGAAGTTAAGTCCCATAGTGCTCAGAGCCATTTGAACCATTTGAACCTCTTCATAACGAATCCTACTCACGTTATACCATTTTATGCTGCTGTTGGTATACCCTCTTTTCATCTGACCAGAAATCCTTGTGTTATTTCCACTTCACTTCACTGACCCCTACTATATCTAGTTTGAGCCTTTGTATTTCCCTTTTCAGATTTTCTTGTTTCCCTACCACGTTCAAGCTTTTGACATTCCACGCCCCTACTCGTAGAACGTTATTATTTCGTTGATTATTCAATCTTTTTCTCATAGTAACCTCCCCCTTGGCAGTCCCCTCCCGGAGATCCGAATGGGGGACTATTCCGTAATCTTTTGCTACAGAAGAGATCATCATAACACTTCTTCAATTACAGGCCACGCGTCCTGTGTATACAAGTTACGTGTCCTTAATGCAGTGGTTTCCATTGCCTTCTGCATCTTCATGCCGTTGATCTTTCGTTGATTCTTCCGCCTTCAGAGGCAGTTTCGCACCCCCATCACGATGGGCCACCCTTTCACGTGTTTTCCTTTAATTAATATCGATCCTTTTCCTTGGTCTCGGGGCGAGCTTATGCTCCGTCTCTAATGAGCACGTTGTCAATGTTAAACTCTAATCTTCCTTATTTTTACCACAGGAACGGCGCCGGGAGCACTCACCAAGCCCACCATACCCGAGTTACGCCCCTCATCAAGACCGACTCGTTTCGGGGATCCCATGTCACCAGACACACAGAGTTTACTTTAGCCACACTCGCGCAGAATTACACGTCGGCTCACGTACACAGATGAGCCTAGAGCGCGCTGTACAGCTGGGTGTAAGCCATCGCAGCACCAGTGGGCGCTCCCGTCACGGCGCACACGCGCAACTACAGGTGGCGCCAGCGGTGCGCACGCTATTGCCGGCGCCAGTCCCACCCTCGGCCGCGGCACTGCAATCAACGCGGCGGTCTAATGGCTTCCGCGGCGCGCTGTCGCCGCCGACCACCTGTAATTATCGGCCCTGGATCCTGACAGGGCTCAGCCGCTATTCACGAGCGCAGGCCACATCGGCCTCAAAGGCGCAGCCGCGCGCCGGTACGTACGTGCCAAGGCAGGCCCGGATCTAGAGGGGGGGATTACAAACTGGGGTATCTGCCTCGGGCGGCAATTTCAGGGGGCACCATATTCATATTCTTGAAGAAAAAAACTTGTTTCACAAATCGCCTAGGATCCAGCGCACGTCGTCTATCGATTATTCACATGATTTTGAAACGCATTCCTGTTGTTTTTTGAAGACATTCTAAGTTGATATTTGAACGACCTATAAGTTGATTTTTGACTGCGTGGATAATGTACGTGATGTCTCTGTCAGGGGAATTCTCGTCGCATCTAGGAATAATAAAATGTTCCCTCACACAAAAGGGGTCGGGGCTGTACGAGCAGTGCCGAACAAACGCGAACGGGTCAATACCAATCGCTGTTTGTTTATGTGGTTGACTGCATGTGCGAGCGACCAGCGTTGTTATAGTTATTAGCGAAATCCATAAATTTAGACCACATGAGTGGACGTAAACAACCAACAGGAGCAACAGGTAAGAAAGATTACATATTGATGTCCTCGGTGTATCCAAGAGAATGGAAGGAGAAACAGCCGACATAGGAGGTCAAATAGTTGTGTACATGTCTGGCCTAGGAACATCTACAGCAGGCTCATCCCAGAATTGCGCCCGGCGGGTGCGCCTTCGCCCCGCGGGCGCAAGGCAGTGTAGTTCAGCGCCCCGTCCGCGACCGTGTGTCGCTAGTGTCGCCATAGGAACGAGAGAGTAAGTGAGAGAGAGAGAGAGAGAGAGAGAGAGAGCGAGCTGCAGAGCGAGTGAGAACGAACAGTACTGCTCTGCGCTGGACTGTGCCGCGGTCAGATCTAACGTAAACAAAATATTCTATTTTAGAATTAGTTTTATGTAAGGGATATAGAGTCTCATTCTTACTGTTAGTAGTTACAAGTAAGTATTTTTTGTTATACTTCGTGCTACAATTTTTGTATCCCTTTTCAGAGTTTAGAAATCGGATCCTTAGTTTGCTATTTTGTGCGTAATAATTTTAACTGACTAAGTTTGCAAACTTATTAAAATAGAATTGAGGTTATAAAGCTCTTTAATTCTTACAGCCAACATTGTTAAAGAAGACAATTAACATATTACACGTTTTTCTTTTTCGAGGAAACGATTTTGTCTAGGCTTGGTACAATATTCCGTGAGACTGCTAACTTCAAAGAATTGGTCAAATTTTTATCGCCAAGGAATGAGCGGTTCTTAGGTTTAGCAAGCTTTAAAAGAGAGAAAAAGCCCTCACAAATATACGTGGAACCAAACATTGATAGAACTTTGGCAGCGTGCTTGTGCAAAAGAGGATATTTCTCTCGTCAAAGACAGCTGTAAAAGTCATCCAAAGTTTTACATATAAGAAAGCGGTCCTTCAGGCGGATATGGCACTGTAGGTCAATCAGCTCTAGTTGAAGCACTTGTCAGACGTCTTCTGCCCGAAGGGAAAACGGGCGAAGAAATATATCTATGTATTGGCTGGCGTTCGGGCGGTCTGCACGGCCAGCTAAGCGGCGCGGCTCGGCCACTGCGACAACGTACGAATTCACCCGGGGCGCTGGCCGCGGGCGATCGCGGGCGCTAGCGCCCCAGGGACACAGTTTGGACGAGCCTGCTCTACAGGGTTATTCACCTGCCCCTATCGGTGTCATTTCATGCAACCCGCAATGTTATATCTAACCTTCAAAAACCACACGCGAGATTTTCATGTTTTCTCGTTCTCTATGTGCAAAGTATTAGTCCTGCACAACAAATGAACAGGATGTTTTTTGTAGGAAATTTTATGTAGTTAAATTTTGTACTGAGATACGTTTTCGCTGGAGGCACGAAATCGAGTTTTTCAAGAAAAACGTACATAAGTGACCTTCAAATGCACCTCCACCCCATACTCATCCCTCGCCACACAGGATTTTTAGTATGTTGACACACCCTCCTTCTACACGATCTATTCCCGATATTCGAACTTGATTGGACTAGTACGCCACCAGCATATTCTCCTATTTCGTTAAACATTGTTCATTTAAACATGCCCGTGAGGGCAACGAAAGAAAAACGACTTTTGTAAACGCTATGCTAAAACTAATTACCTTGACATGACGGTCCAATCTTAACCTTACAGGAACAATTGTTTCGTAGTCAGAAGTCCCGGAGAATACAATGATGTAGTTGTTTACTTTATGCTGTTAAAATTCACAAAATTGTTAGGTAAAATGTGCACAAAAGTCAGTTTTACAATTTGTAAGCACTCCACTAAGCCGGAGACGTAATGAGGCCAATCATAGAAGACCGAAACAGATCGAGGTGGGAATGCATAGCATTCCTCTAGCAAACCGGATTAGTATTCAGCACACTCGGCTGTGTGGTGGAATGGCGGACCTGAGGGGGTAACAACAACAGCATCTTTCACATTTCAACCAAATGGAAGACTGAGTCTAATGAAAAAAAGTGACAAGACCACTGCAGCTTAGTGAGTCAGTGAGGTGACAGTGACGAATTGTAGCAAGATAATCTTACTACAGTCCTTTGCATTATTTTTCATAAATGGTAGAAGCTTCTACTGGAAATTAAAAATTATTTACAGCTGTTAAGTTAATTGAGACCCAGGACACTCTTCAGTATTAGTTGAAGGAAAAGACGTGGGAGGTTGGCCCAACTTGATGCGTCATTTATTATTTCCAAACAAATATTTTTATTTAATAACAATTCTGTCATAAGCCAACTTAGTTACCAAGATTATTGCCAAATACAGACCAGTAGTTAACGTTTTTAAATTAAAATCACGAGACAAAAGGACATTTGCATTATACATAAAATTAAAAAAGGTACTCCAAGAGCATGTCAACTGTGCAACACAGTGATGTCCTGATAACAAGCAGTTAATTGATTAAGTTGATAAACAAGCACACAGCCGCAGGGGGAACACACAACCAAGCAAAGATGATACGACGAGGGCGTGAATCGATGGAGCACAAGCAAAAGTGGCCCCAGTAGGATCAGAGCGCGCGCGCTCTCATAGCAGCCGCCAAAGCCCGTTAATGGATTTAACAACTGTAACAGTAAACAAAACCCAGACTCTTACAAACTTTAGTTTAAATTAGTTGCAAGCTGGGTCAACAAATGAAAAAGTTTAATTCTTAAAAAACAACTGTATGACGTGGACTGGTAAAAAAAAATCCACGCTTTAAGTTAACAACCCTAAAAGAGGCACAGTAATAGAATATTTACGCCAATTTCGTTGTTGGCCAAGGTTCCGTATAAAGCCGCAGTGACTTTGCAGTCAGGCAAGACGCCGACGCCACTGCCCTGGAAACAACGGCCCGCGTGGCGACGCAAGTTAAAAACCGGCCACAGCAGACAGAGCTCTTCCGAAATAAAAAACTAAAACTCAAGTTAGGTTACACAATTACAGGCCGATTAACACACGAAGGATTATATCGTTAGAAGGAGGACCAAGAGGGGCCTGATAGTGAAACGGCCATACTCAAATGACAAGGCCTAATTCCACAGAACGCCTTTTAAGATTTGTCAGTAGCCACCAAAAAACTGACTTAAGCATTGACAAATAAAAAAAAAAATCAAGAGATCATATCACAACATTCCAGACACTGATGGGCTTAAGTAACTGGCCTACATATTTCGTCAACTAGTCTCAAAATTATAATTACAGTTCAGGCCAGTTTTCAGACAACTGTTAGTACTAATGCGCAGTTAGAACCATTCATCCTGCATCTAATGGCCGATGGGCAAGGATAAACAGTAGGCCCCTAGAGTCCAACTTACACCACAGTCTTACTCATGTCACAGTTTACTAACAATCCATTGATCCCGCGATTAACAAGCTGCCAGATAGCTTAATCAATAAGGTTACTTAAAGCTGCTTGTACACCTAACAAGGAAAGATTTCTAAATTTCAGGACTCTTAAAAACAATCACCAATAAGGTGGCCGTTACGGCAATCTCAATGAAACAAGCAGAATAGTAATTTAAACTCTCGGATAGTACAATTTAAAGTGGACACAGCCTTTGACTAATTCTGGTAGAAAGCCTTCCTGCCCAACACGCAATAACTGCACACAATTTAACGAACGCAATGTTCACATAAAAGGCCGAAGTTTTAATTCATCAGCAACCGGCTGTTCGCCTCTGGCATGGGCTGGACGCATATTCACGTTTCAGGATGTCTCCCATAAGCTTACTTTCCGAGACATAGCCCGGTAGGCAGATACTTATATCTTGCATACAAGTTCGCTGGCCGTCCAAAACACCTTCCTGCCTCAACAGACTCATGGCTTCTCCAACTAACAGCACAGTGCTGCGTGGCCACATCCTTCACGCCGTACTCCTTCCTCCAATACTTTACCGCTCGCAGCCCACTTTACAACAACCGAAGCGCTGCTGTCGCGCGTGGGTAAATGTGGCCACACAACGGTACAACAGACAATTGAGAGATCGAAGCAAGCCGTACGACTCAGTGGGAAATAATTCACACATTCACAAAATTTTGTACAGAGATAGGAGGGAGTGCCATGAAAAACGCGCTAGAAATGGTTCAAATGGCTCTGAGCACTATGGGACTTAACTTCTGTGGTCATCAGTCCCCTAGAGCTTCGAACTACTTAAACCTAACTAACCTAAGGACATCACAAACATCCATGCCCGAGGTAGGATTCGAACCTGCGACCGTAGCGGTCGTGCGGCTCCAGACTGTAGCGCCTAGAACCGCTCGGCCACTACGGCAGGCCGCGCTAGAAATCCTGACCGGTAGGAGCAAGTGGGATTGGGTGTGCGTTTGTAGGTCACTTTTGTAGGTTTTGCTTGAATAACTTAAAAACTGCGGCTTATAGCGAAAACATATCCTGGTACAAAATCTAATTACATTTAATTCCCTACAAAAAGCTCCTCTTCATTCTTTCTGTAGGACTAAAAGTCTGCACGTAGCGAGTGATGGACTATGAAAATGTCACACGTGTTTTTTGAAGGCCAGACATGACATTGCGGGTTGCATAAAACCAAAGCAGTAGGGGAAGCTAAATCACCCTGTTTATTTATCAGTCAGTTACTTGGTAATATGTTTCATACGCCACTTTACAGGATGTAATGAAATGACCTGGGACGAATGAATTTACAGGATATACACTTGGTATTTAAATACGACAGTATGGTGAAAATTTACAGATGATATCCCTTAACAGAAATCTATATTATATTTTTTAATACAAGTATGTATGGTAATGCTTTGGTATTAAAAAAGCTACCAGTCTCCAAATAAAAGTTTTTGTACCGAATAGGAGCTCCCCAGAACGAACTGTTTCAACTTACTTAAATTTAGCTTTGCTGTCTGTCGGGTACTGTAAATTTCGGTGTAGGGAAGAGTACAAAAACTTTGAGTATAACGTACCTAGGAAGACACGATCTTTCCTGCTCGGTGCTCCAGTCCAGTGACCGATTTTAGAGTCACTAAAGGCCGCCGTAAGCAGTTTCCGGCTTTTATGCTGCTTTTGTTTCTGTGAAGCATGAGATTATGTTTCGTGCAGAAATCGTAAATATTTTTAGTTCTACATATTTAAATGCTATACCTGTCAGGTTAGCCGAGAGCGCTACCGTCTGGAACCGCACGACCGCTATGGTCGCAGGTTCGAATCCTGCCTCGGGCATGGATGTGTGTGATGTCCTTAGGTTACTTAGGTATAAGTAAGGGACTGGTGACCTTAGATGTTGAGTCCCATAGTGCTCAGAGCCATTTGAGCCATTTGAACCAATCTGGTGTGCTAGCCAGCCTGGATGTGGTTTTTAGGCGGTTTTCCACATCCCACTAGGTGAATATCGGGCTGGTCCCCACGTCCCGCCTCATTTACGCGACTCACAGACATTTGAAACACGTTCGCACTATTTCATTATTTACACTAGACTCAGACAGTTGGGGTGCTCTGATCCCATCCCGAGGGCATGGGGTGGCGGCAGAAAGGGCATCTGGCTACCCCTTCGAACTACCCATGCCAGTTTTGATTGTAACAGTGCCGACCTTGCGCAGCTCGTGGGACAAAGGCTCAAGCAATAGCATATTTAAATGCTGTGTAATGTATTAAAGCTATTTGGAAACTATTGTTAATTCTTCACTTACAGAATTTAATTACATATAAAATTCCATATTTTTCAAAGCTGGTTATATAACGTGTGGATGGTTAATTTATACTTTGTTGGTAGGGCACCATCTTGTGTCTTGCAACAGAACAAGGGCTTCTACCATGGAACATACAGTCTTTTCAAGTGAATGGAGATGGCTTAATTTCTGAACAGTTATACCGGTCTCGAATTCCAATAGCTTCTATTTCAGAATGTACAACGTGTACTGTAAATTTCGGTGTAGGGAAGAGTACAAAAACTTTGAGTATAACGTACCTAGGAAGACACGATCTTTCCTGCTCGGTGCTCCAGTCCAGTGACCGATTTTAGAGTCACTAAAGGCCGCCGTAAGCAGTTTCCGGCTTTTATGCTGCTTTTGTTTCTGTGAAGCATGAGATTATGTTTCGTGCAGAAATCGTAAATATTTTTAGTTCTACATATTTAAATGCTATACCTGTCAGGTTAGCCGAGAGCGCTACCGTCTGGAACCGCACGACCGCTATGGTCGCAGGTTCGAATCCTGCCTCGGGCATGGATGTGTGTGATGTCCTTAGGTTACTTAGGTATAAGTAAGGGACTGGTGACCTTAGATGTTGAGTCCCATAGTGCTCAGAGCCATTTGAGCCATTTGAACCAATCTGGTGTGCTAGCCAGCCTGGATGTGGTTTTTAGGCGGTTTTCCACATCCCACTAGGTGAATATCGGGCTGGTCCCCACGTCCCGCCTCATTTACGCGACTCACAGACATTTGAAACACGTTCGCACTATTTCATTATTTACACTAGACTCAGACAGTTGGGGTGCTCTGATCCCATCCCGAGGGCATGGGGTGGCGGCAGAAAGGGCATCTGGCTACCCCTTCGAACTACCCATGCCAGTTTTGATTGTAACAGTGCCGACCTTGCGCAGCTCGCGGGACAAAGGCTCAAGCAATAGCATATTTAAATGCTGTGTAATGTATTAAAGCTATTTGGAAACTATTGTTAATTCTTCACTTACAGAATTTAATTACATATAAAATTCCATATTTTTCAAAGCTGGTTATATAACGTGTGGATGGTTAATTTATACTTTGTTGGTAGGGCACCATCTTGTGTCTTGCAACAGAACAAGGGCTTCTACCATGGAACATACAGTCTTTTCAAGTGAATGGAGATGGCTTAATTTCTGAACAGTTATACCGGTCTCGAATTCCAATAGCTTCTATTTCAGAATGTACAACGTGTCCATAAATAAAGGTACAGGTTCAAAATGCTATAGAAAGAGAGTCACTGCCCAAAATGTCGTCAAACTTGAGCAGCATGTTATTGACGCAGGGGGAAAGGTCGGTGACAAAAAAGGAATTGACAATATGAAATAAGGCATTGATCCGACATCTGCTGAAGTTCTGCAGAAAATGATTACGAAATTGAAAAGACAGGTTGTTTTGAAGTGAAATCCAGTATAGAGAGGAAAATAGTTGATCTGACGTCTGTCGAACACATGGCCACAGTATTGCAGGAGGGTCAAGAAATGGTGTGCAAATGTTTAGTGCACGGGGAATTGCCCGAACGTTAGAAATGCTTGAGAGCAAGGTGCATAAAATCCTACGAAACATCCTGCATTGTTATCAATACAAAATCACCCATGTTCAGGAGTTGTTTCCTGCTGGTCTACCAACAAGACAGACGCCAGCTCTGGAATTATTTTTCCCAAGGAAGTGGACAACGAAAGGCCGTGGAACATTCTGTGGACAGATGGAGCCCACTTCCCTGTCCAAGGGTATGTCAGTACGCAATATTGCAGAATATGGACAATGAGAAATCCGCACGCACATCAACCGGTACCATTTCATTTTGCAAATGACTGTGTGACGGGAGGCTGACGGTATCGTTTATCGGAGGGCCGTATTTTTGCTGTGGGGTTATCTAAAAGAGGTTGTGTTCAGTGCTCCATTTACGAACGTAGCTGACTTAAAGGCGCACACGGAGCAACTCATTCTGAACGTGACACCCGAGGCACTTTAGTGTGTTGTGGAAATGCTATTTCTCGATTTCAGCTTGTGGCAGTAAAAGGTGCATAGTATTTTGAACATGTCTTACGCCCGTCTGACGACACTTAGAAACCGATGTCATTTTGCTTTTAATAGGAATTTTTCTCAGGGAAATTAAAAGCCGATTTTTCCCATCCGATATGTTCGATCTTGCCATGGTGAGTGGGCTTACTAACTAATAGTGCCACAACTTTCGACTGCCGAATTTGTGCATTCATGCGCATTGAACAGCACGGATAGTGTCATATGAAACGCAAACAATAGCCGTCATATTGCGATTCATCTGTCTATTGTAGACGACGCCATCTACGTTATAACTCTTACAGCGCCATCTATTGGTAAAAGACTGTTCCACGACGTTCCCTCATTCCCTCCCCCTCCCCTCCGACAATAATATTCTGATTAAATTTGACGGCATTCTAAGCAGTGGTTCTCTTTCTACAGCGTTATTTAATTTCCAACTGGTTTTTGATAATAATTTTCCTTAACTTGATTTCATCTGCTGGCTAATGGCATACAGTAAATAATAAACTGCTAAACAGAGAATTTATAAGATTTTCTCGATTGCAGCCCTTCTACATTTCAACAGCTACACGGAGTGACCTGGAATATGGAACACGGCCAGAAATGATTGCGTGAATATGTATACACATGCTAACCAAGACAGATGCCTGTCAACTCAGAACCGTGTTCTGTGTAGTTATGAGTGTATTGTGTCGGAGCAAAGTGAAGTCGAACTTGGCAAACTCAATGGTGCTCGTTTGCTGATTGCTTCCGTAACCAAGATAGCCGAAGTATTTGGTGTCTCAAAAGATGGCACATCGAAATTTCACACCGCTTACAGAGAAAGCGGAAAAACGTCGATACTTTGTCACAATGTGGACGACAGTATGTTTTAAGTGATCGTGACACAAGGTCGTCGAAGAGGATTAGGCATGTTATTGTGTTGCGTTTTTTGGCGTTTCGCTATTTTTGTCCGCCCCCTGTAAATGACCACGTTGTTCCTTGGAACATGTTTCCACAATCAGGAAAATGTTACTTTACAGAGAAATTTTTGTAATTTCGGAAAAAGATTGCAGCACCCAGAAAACGAATGCCATTATTTAAAATTGCAAAATGTAAATATGTTAAACTTCTATTACATACACTATGTGATCAAAAGTATCCGGACGACTGGCTGAAAATGACTTACAAGTTCGTGGCACCCTCCATCGGTAATGCTGGAATTCAATATGGTGTTTGCCCACCCTTAGCCTTGATGACAGCTTCCACTCTCGCAGGGATACCTTCAATTAGGTGATGGAGAGTTTCTTGGGGAATGGCAGCCCATTCTTCGCGGAGTGCTGCACTGAGGAGAGGTATCGATGTCGGTCGGCGAGGCCTGGCACGAAGTCGGCGTTCCAAAACATCCCAAAGGTGTTCTATAGCATTCAGGTCAGGACTCTGTGCAGGCTAGTTCATTACAGGGATGTTATTATCGCGTAACCACTCCGCCACAGGCCATGCATTATGAACAGGTGCTCGATCATGTTGAAAGATGCAATCGCCATCCCCGAATTGCTCTTCAACAATGGGAAGCAAGAAGGTGCTTAAAACATCAATGCAGGCCTGTGCTGTGATAGTACCACTCAAATCAACAAGGGATGCAAGCCCCTCCCACACCATAACACCCCCGCCTCCGAATTTTACTGTTGGTACTACACACGATGGCAGATGACGTTCCAATGGTTCGAATGGCTCTAAGCACTATAGGACTTAACATCTGAGGTCATCAGTCCCCTTGACTTAGAACTACTTAAACCTAACTAACCTAAGGACATCACACACATCCAGGACCGAGGCAGGATTCGAACCTGCGACCGCAGCAGCAGCGCGGTTCCGGACTGAAGCGCCTAGAACCGCTCGGCCACAACGGCCGGCAGATGACGTTCACCGGGCATTCGCCATACCTATACTCTGCCATCGGATAGCCACATTATGTACCGTGATTCGTCACTCCACATAACGTTTTTCCACTGTTCACTCCTTAGAACAAGCGAGGCGTCGTTTGGCATTTACCGGATTGACGTGTGGCTTATGAGCAGCCGCTAGACCATGAAATCCAAGTTTTCTCACCTCCCACTTAAGTGTCATAGTTCTTGCAGTGGATCCTGATGCAGTTTGGAATTCGTGTGTGATGGTCTGGATTGATGTCTGCCTATTACATGTTACGACCCTCTTCAACTGTCGGCGGTCTCTGTCAGTCAACAGACGAAGTTGGCCTGTACGCTTTTGTGGTGTACGTGTCTCTTCACGCTTTAGTTTCACTATCACATCGGAAACAATGGACCTAGGGATGTTTAGGAGTGTGGAAATCTCGCGTACAGACGTATGACACCCAATCACCTGACCACGTTCGAAGTGCATGAGTTCCGCGGAGCGCCCCATTCTGCTCTCTCACGATGTGTAATGACTACTGAGTTCACTGATGTGGAGTAGCTGGCAGAAGGTGGCAGCACAATGCACCTAATATGAAAAACTTATGCTTTTGTCGGTGCCGGATACTTTTGATCGCATAGCGTAACTGCCTAGAGAAGAAAATGTCGAAAGTATTACAAGGCACAATATTCTCCCCTACTTAAATTCATACTAATTCCGCTTACTGGAAATAAATATGACCTCTACCAGTGGGTGAAACCCCTTAAGTAAATATACAACAGAATTATTGACACTGGCTGCAAGCGAACAGTGATTGAAATCAATGGGGAAAGTTGGAAGTTCGTGCCGGACCAGGATTCGAACGCGGGTCTTCTTCTCACTTGGCAGATAGTCTGGCCACTGAGCCATGGAGACGGAGTCGGTAGAGCAACTGTACGGACTACCCTTGCACGCTCAACCAAATGCTCGTCTTATCCACACACTACCAATATAGTGCCCCAGGCTCACTATCCTCATTACTTGCGGCATTTCAGCTATTACCGTAAGAGCTGATCCTGATGTGCATCCGCACTGAAGAACTGAAGAGACCATTGGCCGTCCTCGCCGTAATTATATATATGTGGCGTCTGTCCTTTCGGTCATCCCCGATAAAATAGACACTACATATATCGATAATTGAGGTTCTTCCGTGGTCTAGCGGTAACGTCTTTGATTCATAAGCAAAACGTCTTCGGTCCCGGGTTCGATCCCCGCCGCTACCTAAATTTTGATAAATAATCAGCATTGGCGGCCGAAGACTTCCGGCATAAGAAGTCGGCCTCATTCTGCCAACGGTCTTGTCAAAGAGGGCGGAGGAGCGGATAGAGGTTCAGGGCACTCTCTTGTCCTAGGGGTGGGAAATTGCCCCTAAAGGCGGAAGAATCAGCAATGATCAACGACATGAGGATGCAGAAGGCAATGGAAACCACTGCATTAAAGACACGTAACGTGTATCCACAGGACATGTGGCCTGTAATTGAAGAAGTGTCATGATGATCTCTCCATTGGCAAAAGATTCCGGAATAGTCCCCCATTCGGTTCTCCGGGAGGGGACTGCCAAGGGGGAGGTTACAATGAGAAAAAGATTGAATAATCAACGAAAGGATAACGTTCTACGAGTCGGGACGTGGAATGTCAGAAGCTTGAACGTGGTAGGGAAACTAGAAAATCTGAAAAGAGAAATGCAAGGGCTCAGTCTAGATATAGTAGGGGTCAGTGAAGTGAAGTGGAAGGAAGACAAGGATTTCTGGTCAGATGAGTATCGGGTAATATCAACAGCAGCAGAAAATGGTATAACAGGTGTAGGACTCGTTATGAATAGGAAGGTAGGGCAGAGGGTGTGTTACTGTGAACAGTTCAGTGACCGGGTTGTTCTAATCAGAATCGACAGCAGACCAACACCGACAACGATAGTTCAGGTATACATGCCGACGTCGCAAGCTGAAGATGAACAGATGGAGAAAGTGTATGAGGATATTGAAAGGGTATGTAAAGGGGGACGAAAATCTAATAGTCATGGGCGACTGGATTGCAGTTGTAGGGGAAGGAGCAGAAGAAAAGGTTACAGGAGAATATGGGCTTGGGACAAGGAATGAAAGAGGAGAAAGACTAATTGAGTTCTGTAACAAGTTTCAGCTAGTAATAGCGAATACCCTGTTCAAGAATCACAAGAGGAGGAGGTATACTTGGAAAAGGCCGGGAGACACGGGAAGATTTCAATTAGATTACATCATGGTCAGACAGAGATTCAGAAATCAGATACTGGATTGTAATCACAATATAGTAGTGATGAAGAGTAGGCTGAAGTTCAAGACATTACTCAGGAAGAATCAATACACAAAGAAGTGGGATACGGAATGACGAGATACGTTTGAAGTTCTCTAACGCTATAGATACAGCAATAAGGAATAGCGCAGTAGGCAGTACAGTTGAAGAGGAATGGACATCTCTAAAAAGGGCCATCACAGAAGTTGGGAAGGAAAACATAGGTACAAAGAAGGTAGCTGCGAAGAAACCATGGGTAACAGAAGAAATATTTCAGTTGATTGATGAAAGGAGGAAGTACAAACACTCTCCGGGAAAATCAGGAATACAGAAATACAAGTCGCTGAGGAATGAAATAAATAGGAAGTGCAGGGAAGCTAAGACGAAATGGCTGCAGGAAAAATGTGAAGACATCGAAGGAGAAATGATTGTCGGAAGAACAGACTCAGCATACAGGAAAGTCAAAACAACCTTTGGTGACATTAAAAGCAACGGTGGTAACGTTAAGAGTGCAACGGGAATTCCATTGTTAAATGCAGAGGAGAGAGCAGATAGGTGGAAAGTGTTGTGGATTGGCAAGACAGCCAACCCACTATGAGAGGAAGCCGAAAGGCACGCGTTTTAGCTCACGCAGGCTGGCGTGAGGTCTGGAACAGGTCAAGGAAATGAGACCAACAAAAAACGTACGTAGCTACTGGAATACTTAACTTTAATCCATAATTGGTGAACATCGCTCTTGACGGTACATGTTTTACAGTATCAATAGTAGCTGGTAATTGCGCCTTGCTAGGTCGTAGCAAATGACGTAGCTGAAGGCTATGCTAACTATCGTCTCGGCAAATGAGAGCGTAATTTGTCAGTGAACCATCGCTAGCAAAGTCCGCTGTACAACCGGGGCGAGTGCTAGGAAGTCTCTCTAGACCTGCCGTGTGGCGGCGCTCGGTCTGCAATCACTGATAGTGGCGACACGCGGGTCCGACGTATACTAACGGACCGGGGCCGATTTAAAGGCTACCACCTACCAAGTGTGGTGTCTGGCTGTGACACCACAGAAAGAATACATTGAAAGCCTCTATGAGGGTGACGATTTGTCTGATGTGATAGAAGCAGAAACAGGAGTCGATTTAGAAGAGATAGGGGATCCAGTATTAGAATCGGAATTTAAAAGAGCTTTGGAGGACTTAACGGTCAAATAAGGCAGAAGGGATTGATAACATTCCATCAGAATTTCTAAAATCATTGGGGGAAGTGGCAACAAAACGACTATTCACGTTGGTGTGTAGAATATACGATTCTGGCGACATACCATCTGACTTTCGGAAAAGCATCATCCACACAATTCCGAAGACGGCAAGAGCTGACAAGTGCGAGAATTATCGCACAATCAGCTTAACAGCTCATGCATCGAAGCTGCTTACAAGAATAATGTACAGAAGAATGGAAAAGATAATTGAGAATGCGCTAGGTGACGATTAGTTTGGCTTTAGGAAAAGTAAAGGGACGAGAGAGGCAATTCTGACGTTACGGCTAATAATGGAAGCAAGGCTAAAGAAAAACCAAGACACTTTCATAGGATTTGTCGACCTGGAAAAAGCGTCCGACAATATGAAAAGGTGCAAGCTCTTCGAGATTATGAAAAAAGTAGGGGAAAGCTATAGGGAGAGACGGGTCATATACAATATGTACAACAACCAAGAGGGAATAATAAGAGTGGACGATCAAGAACGAAGTGCTCGTATTAAGAAGGGTATAAGACAAGGCTGTAGCCTTTCGCCCCTACTCTTGAATCTGTACATCGAGGAAGCAATGATGGAAATAAAAGAAAGTTTCAGGATTGGAATTAAAATACAAGGTGAAAGGATATCAATGATATGATTCGCTGATGACATTGCTGTCCTGAGTGAAAGTGAAGAAGAATTAAATGGTCTGCTGAATGGAATGAACAGTCTAATGAGTACACAGTATGGTTTGAGAGTAAATCGGAGAAAGACGAAGGTAATGAGAAGTAGTAGAAATGAGAACAGCGAGGAACTTAACATCGGGATTGATGGCCACGAAGTCAATGAAGTTAAGGAATTCTGCTACCTAGGCAGTAAAATAACCAATGACGAACGGAGCAAGGAGGACATCAAAAGCAGACTCGCTATGGCAAAAAAGGCATTTCTGGCCAAGAGAAGTCTACTAATATCAAACACCGGCCTTAATTTGAGGAAGAAATTTCTGAGGATGTACGTCTGGAGTACAGCATTGTATGGTAGTGAAACATGGACTGTGCGAAAACCGGAACAGAAGAGAATCGAAGCATTTGAGATGTGGTGCTATAGACGAATGTTGAAAATTAGGTAGACTGATAAGGTAAGGAATGAGGAGGTTCTACGCAGAATCGGAGAGAAAAGGAATATGTGGAAAACACTGATAAGGAGAAGGGACAGGATGATAGGACATCTGCTAAGTCATGAGGGAATGACTTCCATGGTACTAGAGGGAGCTGTAGAGGGCAAAAACTGTAGAGGAAGACAGAGATTTGAATACGTCAAGCAAATAATTGAGGACGTAGGTTGCAAGTGCTACTCTGAGATGAAGAGGTTGCAACCCATAATAGGGAAAATCACCGTCACGTGAACTAACTTGAATCGTCAATAATAATTTCCGCAACGGAATCTCTCAGTAGATTTGCCTTTGTAGGCTTAACCAGAGGCGAATTTACTTTCAATATTTAAATTTGAGACATGGAATACGTTCCGTATAATGTGCTACTAAAGGGAAGAACCTATGAGCTTAGAAGCGGCTGAAGGGAAGTGCTGGATTTTCTGCTCCGGTCACTGTCTTGGTTAAATTCAAATGTCCTGAATTGGCAAGGAGAGTACAATGTTAATATTTTTAATTTAGTTAAAATTGAGACATAATGCCGCGCAGAGGACTTGCGACTATATGTGAATAATGAGCATTTCTTTTTCATTGCTTTTTGACCGTTAATAACAACAATCAACTCGTTAATACTTTATTTACGCGTTTCAGGCATAGCACGTCATCTGAATATCAGATAAAAGAACGTAATGCAGAGTATCGTGTCAAATGAAATCATTTTTCATCTGATGTTCTGATAATGGGTTATCCCCAAAAAGCGTAAAATAAACAAGGATTTAATAACAACTGGACGCGTGTTATTAGCGGCCAAAACGCGATGAAAAATACGTGTTCAGTATTCAATATTCTTAACACAACTGGTCAGTTGTTGAAAGTGGACAATCAGATTCGTGTAGCTGTGTTGCTTCTGGCAAAATCGAAACGGCACACCATGCTAATAAATTTTTCAGTCTGCTCTAAAAATCTGATATGAAACAACCATAAAGTAGCATAGAAAAGAAGAAACTAGAGTGTCCGCAATGCGCCCGCAAACAACGTAAAGTATCAATCAATAGTTTCATTAATTTCATCTTAAGTGACCAGCATGAGATTCGGTTTCCTCGGTTACTTATGCCCCGATTATGAATTCGGTATTTCCGGATAATTAGCAAAAGAGATCATCATACATACGAAACATACTGGCAGTACAAAACACCGACATTTCTCGCGCATCAGGAAAAGTGGCTTGAAAAAAGATTCAGTGGTCAATATGGAAAGGAATCACGCTGTTTAGACTCTAGTTCGTTCAAATGAGGATTAGGCCGAAGGCCGTTTCTTGCTATATTCAATACTACTAATGTGTTTGTTACCAAACTCCAGCGAATGCGTAGTAGTTGGCAGTGCGTAATCCCGTGTGACTATGTGGGCAGAAATTTCCTCTAGTGAGTACGTTTCGTTTTCCACGTAAGTTTCTGCCGTTACTGAGCTGAGCGGAAGCTGCCGTCATGACAATGACCGACCAACCTCACCGAAAAAACGAAATGGAACGCTCGCATGACCCAGACTGAAAGACGTTTGCGCACATTAAGCCACATTTCAGTATTTAATATCACCGGGAAAGTGGCCTTATATCGACCATATTGGACTGTGGTTAGGAAACTGCCACTGTTAATGACAATAAAAGACGATTTAAAACAATTACCTGTGTCAGTCACTTTTGATTTACTTCCGCTTTTTATTTACTTCCAAAGCTGAGAGAATGTCAATGAACTTCTTTCGGAGCTTCTCAAACATTGTAGGCGATGTAGTGTAACTTCTGCTGCCATCTATTTTTGAGTGACCTAAATCATAAAAAAAATTCGAAATGACCGTAATAAAACGTTCATAAATAAATATACTGAAATCAGGTTTATAATTTTTTAATTTTCTTTTTTTTTGCAATAACAGTACTCTTAAGCATAAGGGTTGTAAAGAATTAAACAATCATATAATTGTTTTCTGTATCGTTGATTCGCACCCTAGCCACCTAATAATAAATGCTCTTTGACTTACAGAGCTTTGTATCCCTACCTCTGTACAATCTCTGGACTATTTGTGTTATTGGTTTGTGTATGTGTTACATCTAAGGCTGGAAATATTTAGGACGAACCTCACTGCTCTTTCTGCTCGAACGTATTGTAAGAACTTTTATTATGGTATGAAATTTGTAATCTTGGTGCCATACTAGGCGAACAAGTGCTGATTATGTCTTGTTTGTAGCGAAATGAAACTGAAAAGATATAAGTGGCTACATACGGCAAACAAAAATGTAATGTAATATACTGATCCATCTGAAGGCGAGAGTATAAGCCTTCGAAACGTGTCGTGGAAGCAAACGTAAAATTACTGACACAAATAATTGTTTTAATCTATCTTTTAGTGGGTAAGTTTTCGAAGATCGTTTCGGAGGTAAAGACGTTTTCATGGAGCGTGATGAAGACCAGTTCCGCTTTTAGTGTTGCAATTATGGATGTCATTATTCCTTACGAAAAAATTGGAAATTTGTGTCTACCCCGCGCCTCCTTGTGAACTCAAATGGATTATTTACAACAAATTTCGACTCTGCTCAGATGTCATTCCCCATAATGAAAAGCATTTCCATTGACTCATTCATGATGGTTTGTAGATTAAAATGAATTGTGTGCACAGCTGAATGTCGGCTGTAATGCCTTACACACGATATTACGCAAACTTTGTTACCACAAAGTGCGTGTGGTTAAAAAAAAAAAAAAAAAAGGAACGGGTCAAATGGAAATTTATCAGGACTTGCTGGAACAATACGAGACTGAAAATGACGATTTTATGAATGTGAACACCAAAGGATATGAGAATTCATTATAAGGACAGATTCCCTTTCTCTCATTAGTGTGCGTCGTAATAACGTATTCTTGGCTCTACTTCCCCGCAACTTGAGTCAACAACAGCATCTAGCTTTCCAGGAAAGAAAGTTCTATGGGAGTAAATTTTTGCGACAACGTGTCGTGACTCCCGCTTGGTTACCACAGAAGTTGGGACTGGTTGTCACGGGTAATTATGTTTGGGAAAAATAAATCATTTATTCGAAAAAAGTTGCATTAAGGGCAAGAAAAACAAACATTGACATTGATAAAGCTGTAACTGTAACTAAATCCAATTTTCAAAGGCTTTTTTGCTGTAGCAAAGATTATCTTTCTTTATTACTTGTATTGTTGAAAGATGCCCATTGACCTAGAACATTAGTAAACAGAGAAGAGGTGGGAGGGATGGGAAAATATACAAGGATATCGGAGAGGGTAAGTATATCAGTCTGAGGTAAGAGACCCTGACCTGGAAACAACCGTGCCGAAAGTTACTGTCGAAATTCGTCCTGATACATTTGACGTGTACCGGTATTGTTGTTGCTAAAACTGTAGGGTATGATTCTTTCAGAGGCAGCAGCATGAACCAAAACAAGAAAAATGAAATGGCTAGTAAATATTGACTCTAAATGCATATCGTAAGAACTAAGAACTCTTATTCATCTTCGCTACTGTGAAACCCATCTCTTCTATTGAACAAGAGGCCATAGCTCTTAAGGGACATATTTTAGAGTCCATATTGACCGGACTTTTTTTCTTGTTTTGGCCCATACTGCCTTCTCTGGAAATATGTAAAATAAAGAACTTTCAGTAGAAGAGATGTGTTTCACAGAATCGAAGATGAACAAGTGGCCATAGTTTAACGTATGCATTTTAGTGCCTCTGTTTACTAAATGGTTTTCTTTCTTGTTTTGTTCCTCACTTCCACCTGTGAAAGTTTCCTATCCTATAATCTTAGCAACGGCAGAAACGGTACATGAATTCCACCGTCAGAAGTATCAGAATGATTTTCACTTATAACCTTCGCCTTGGTCATTTCCAGAAAAAGGTTCTTTACCTCAAACTGACACATTCACCCCACTCCATCTTCCTGGAAAGTTTGTAACATCATCACAGATTCACCCTGTGTGTGTATATATTTAAATTACGTTCATTATTGCATTATTAACGAATGCTATTTTCTATGTCTATATAAGCTAGGTATCAGAATCATTTCATCTGTATTTCTCGGTACTGAATGTATAATAGGCTCGCTATTGCTATTTACATATTGATTAAGGCCTAAGCATCAGAGCTTAGCATTTTGATGGCTTCATTTGATGAAATTTTTAAGTTATATTGGCAATGGGAGGGTATTTCGCTGGGATGTGACAACGAGTGGGAGAGAAATTGACTGTTAATAAAGAGAAAGTGGGAAGCAAGTGAGCGACTGACGATGTGCGTGTGCGTGCGTGTGTGCGTGCGTGTGTGTGTGTATGTGTGTGTGTGTGTGCGTTTTAGCGTGGTTTCTATTTCTTTGACTGTCTCTCTGTACGGCATCAACATGTCATCTACATAGTGTTTATAGCAAATAACTTTGTCTTTTACTATTCGGTTCACTTTAAAAAATTCTGCTTTCTAGATCATTGATGTAGATGTCAGTAAGTAATCTAGCTCACATACTGCCCATTGCTAAGCCATTATTTTCAGTTAAATTGTTGTTATTAATGAAAAATGATAAAGTAATTGTGGGTTGAAAAGTAAATCCCTCAAGCAAATCCGTCAGTTCTTAGATTTCTGTGTTGCTTCTGATGTAATAAGCTATTTTTTTTATTATTTGAATTGTCTGTTACAGGTATCTTAATATGATGACTGACTATATTGAGGTACTTAAACCATGTTGAACTTAAATGTTCTTTAAGGAGTAGTTGTTTGTAAATGTGCAGGATTTACTGAGAATTACATGAAGGTTTTTAAGTGATTTTGTGTACATGAAAGTTCTGGCTTTATGAAAGGCAGTTGGTTGTAGTCATTACTCAAAACATTTATTTATCACAGTTACAGCGAACCACCTCCATAACGGTCAGAAATATAATGTTCACGTAAATTGTTTGATAGCTATAGATGTTTCAACCGACTAGTCATGTGAGTCTCGCGGAAATGTTGACTCCTAAAACGTTTTTACGCAGCCGTTACTTGACAAGCATTTAGAAGCTATTAATGATAACAACTGAGATCGGTATAAACGAGTACATCGAACAGTTTATACAAGCATCGACTGAAGTAAACTTTATAGTTAGACAGTTCTTTCGGATGTCTTGGAGCCTACGGCAGCTGTCAATTTAGATCGCTACAAGACAATTTCCAAGCTAAGGTCAGAACACAAACTTCTTCTAACAACACGATATCCTCAGACCCCGCAACTGTTTTCCGGCCATGAATCTCACTGAAAAATTTGGCTGGACTTTTCTTCCACATTCACCATACAGTCCGTATTTAGTACCCTACATTCAGATTTCCATCTCTTTGGGCCAGTGACATACTAACTCACGACCGACATTTTCCAGACTTAGGTGTTGTCTTCAAAGCTGTAAAAAAACTGGCTAGCGTCGTCTGATGTGTCTCTGTCAAGCAACATGGCTCGATAAAACCTGGACCATACACAGAAAGAACTGCTACAGTATTGTACAGGAGGCAAATGAAAGACACAAAGAGACGAACAGAAATGACTTATTCAAAGAATATCGTTATGCTGAAGTCACGGCGATTCATGATGTCTCCTAGGCGTTACAGACGGTGGTACACGGTTCTAAACAGTATCTGTGATCACCATGGACGGCAGTGAATGCTCTACAACGTGTTCCATGTTGACCACATGTTAGTGAAGATGGGACTACTATCATTATTTTTGGGCGAAACCTTCAACACAGTAAACCACTTTAATATCAGCATCTAAATAAAGAGCATCCCAACGGAACCCTGTAAGAGGCTTAAATGACTGGGTTTCTTATGATAGGATGCTCCATTCCTCCACCAACACGGCTGACAACTGTTGGATGATCATTGGTGTACGTGGATGTTCCACAATAAGTGTTCTCATCTAATCTCACACGTGCTCGATGGGATTTGAGTCCAGGTAATTGGCAGGCCAGTCCATTCTTGGAATACCCAGTTCCTTCACCTGCGCTGTTCAGTACAATCGCGCACTGTCACCCATAAAAGTGAAGTCAGGGCCGAATGCCCCCTTGAAATGACGCACATGGCGAAGGAGTACAGTGTTATAGTAACGTTTGCAGTGAGTGTACGGTGTTCAAAGACTTGGTCAGTACGACCATTCAACATTATGCCTCCCCACACCATAGCACCTGCATCACTAAAACCATCATTTTCGACAGTGCTGGATGCACCCTCATATGGCCAAAGGTGGGAGAGCGTAATGCACCCAGGAAAATTGTCGTATATTATTGTTACGACCACTACTTCCGCCTGACCATAACTGCGGATTTTGTAATTGCTGTGGGAGACGGCTAATTGGAACTACGACATATGAAATATTAGTTCACTTTATTACATGAATGAATAAATGGATTTACTTAATTTGATACAATCCTTTGCCACAGGAGTGCTTGATAATTACAACTATTATTGAAAGTTAAAGCACGACTTGATGCGTAGAATTACAACTCTTATCTTGAAGTACAATGTTCAACATTTACAAAAGTACTTTTTCATCCGAGACTTGAAATGTTCTTTAGTCTTAGTCAGCGAAGTTGACTGTTTCAGCTGAGGTCAGAACCGGGCAGAGGACGTCCAAGCTCAGATGTATACTGACCTCTACATCTACATCTACATCCAGTCTGCAATTCACACTTAAGTGCCTGGCAGAGGGTTCATCGAACCATTTTCAAACTACTTCTCTACCATTCCACTCTCGAGTGGTGCGTGGGAAAAAGGAACACCTAATTCTTTCCGTGCGAGCTCTGATTTCTTTTATTTTATTGTGATGATCATTTCTCCCTACGTAGGTGGTCGTCAGAAAAATATTTACGCATTCGAATGAGAAAGTTGGTGATTGAAATTCCGTAAATAGATCTCGCCGCGAAGAAAACCGCCTTTGTTTCAATGACTGCCACCCCAACTCACGTATCATATCAGTGACACTCTCACGCCTATCGCGCGATAAGACGAAACGAGCTGCCCTTCTTTATACTTTTTCGATGTCCTCCATCAATCCTACCTGGTAAGGATCCCACACCGCGCAGCGGTATTCCAGCAGAGGACGGACAAGTGCAATGTAGGCTGTCTCTCTAGTCGCATCTTCTACTTGTTCTGCAACAAAGCGCAGTCTATGTTTCGCCTTGCCCACTTATTATCTATGTGGTTTTTCCAATTTAAATTGCTCGTAACTGTAATTCCTAGGTATTTAGTCGAATTGACAGCCCTTAGATTTGTGCGATTTATCATATACCCTAAATTTATCAGTTTTTTTTATTAGCAATGTGGATGACCTCACACTTTTCTTTGTTTAGTGCTAATTGCCACTTTTCGCACCATACAAAAATTCTCTCTAGATCATTTTGTTATCGGAATTGATCGTCTGATGGTTTTACTAGTCGGTAAATTACAGCGTCATCTGCAAACAATCTAAGGGGGCTGCTCAGATTATCACTAGATCATTTATATAAATCAGGAACAGCAGAGGGCCTATGACACTACCTTGCGGAACGCCAGATACCTCTTCTGTTATACTCGATGATTTACCGTCTATCACTACGAACTGTGACCTCTCTGAGAGGAAATCACGAATCCAGTCACACAACTGAGATGATACTCCATATGTACGCAATTTGATTAATAGTCGCTTGTGAGGAACGGAATCAAAAGACTTCTGGAAACCTAGGAATATGGAATCGATCTGAGATCCCTTGTCGACAGTACTCATTACTTCATGAGAATAAAGAGCTAGCTGTGTTGCACAAGAATGATATTTTCTGAATTCGTGTTGGTTATGTATAAGTAAGTCATTTTCTTCAAGGTGATCCATAATGTTCGAGTACAGTATATGCTCCAAAATCCTACTGCAAATTGAGGTCAGTGATATGGGTCTGTAATTCAATGGGTTACTCGTATTTCCTTTCTTGAATATTGGTGAGACCTGTGCTACCTTCCAGTCTTTAGGAACAGACCTTTCGTCAAGTGAGCGGTTGTATATGATTGCTAAGAAAGGCGCTGTTGTGTCTGCATACTCTGAGAGGAACCTGATTGGTATACCATCTGGATCGGAGGACTTGCCTTTCTTAAGTGATTTGATTTGTTTCGCAACACCTAAGATATCTACTTTTATGTCATGCTAACAGCTATTCTGGTTTCGAATTCTGGAATATTTCCTTCGTCTTCTTTCGTGAAGGAATTACGAAAAACTGTATTTAGTAACTGCGCTTTAGTGGCACCATCATCGGCAACATTTCCATCGGTATCGCGCAGTGACGGTATTGACTGTTTTTTGCCACTGGTGTACTTTACATACGACCAGAATCTCTTTGGGTTTTCTACCATATTTTGAGACAATATTTCATTGTGGAAACTATTAAAAGCATCTCGCATTGACGTCCGCACTAAATTTCGAGCTTCCGTGAAACTAAGCCAGTCATCCTCCAGGTGAGGGCGCTGCTTTGTTGCGTGAGAAGGCACGTATTCTTCTGCCTCTCCCATACGTCGCTGCGGATAGTGTCTGTGGTACTGATGTGCGTTGTCGACTTCGGTGCAGCGCTGCCATTTTTGCACGATACTACAATTACATCTTTTACTTTCCACAAACTTAGCTCCTGTTTTTCCATTTATAAACCAAGCCCAAGGCGTCTCTGCAGTATGCAGATTATGTGGAGGTCAAAGGGAAAGGTCTGCAAGTACTGCTGCCTGCAGTAGTTGGCGACAGTGAGAAGACGTCGCCTTTGAGATAATCTAGAAGTGAGTGATCTTCAAATAATACTCCAGTGCCCAAAGAGTCCACACAAGGTGCATCATACCATTACGAAAGAATCATATACTTCTAAAGTCTAGAATTCCAGGAAAAGTAATCCATTCTAGAAAATATCCTTAGGTATTACAGCTATTTTTAAAATTTTATGGCCCCTGGAGTACTTTGTAGTTTGCTGTAGTATTATAATCGTAATATAAGTGTGTGTATGTGGGTGAAAACTGTCCGAGTTTGGAGTCGACTTTTCGGGATTGTTACTCCCTAGGTAAGCGCAAGTATCTGGTCGGGAGAACATGGTGACAGTAGTATTCCATTAAGGTACGAGAGTTTTTTAAGTTCGATAGTCGAACGCCGTCCCCTCCGACTGCATGAAGATCTCAGTGTACAAAAGAAAAACACAACACAGACATGTGGTTCTTCGGGG
This sequence comes from Schistocerca americana, assembly GCF_021461395.2. Taxonomy (NCBI): domain Eukaryota; kingdom Metazoa; phylum Arthropoda; class Insecta; order Orthoptera; family Acrididae; genus Schistocerca; species Schistocerca americana. The sequence goes on along the minus strand of NC_060120.1, from coordinate 847,641,173 downwards.
GAGGAGGAAACCCAGAGGAAGAAGCAAAGCAAGGACCGGCCAGAAAACTCCGCAGACGACAAACCTAAATGGTCCAGCCCAACGGTTGGTCGAAAGCGAAGGCACTGACGGCTCATGCAGGGTTGTACTGGGTGGTTATCACTAAAGTGTAGCTACTCACAGATGTTCAGTGGGCTTGTAATGGTCTTATGTCAGCGAATCTTGGTAGATATTCTAATGCGTTAATGCGGAACCGATCAACGTTCAAAACATTATTGCAAAAAAATTAGTACCTATTTTGGCCACCAGGTGCAAATCTAGCTCTATGAAGACGTATAGAAACGAATGTGTTTCCTTTTGTAATGGATTAGGAATTGGACGTGGGCAGAAAAAGAAAAACAAGTGCGAAAGGCGTAATTATTATTAACCGCCACTTAAAGAATTTGTTCAATATGAACACTGGAGAAATAGACGGTATGCTGTACAGCACCAGATTTGTACTTGGTGGCCAACATTGGAACTAATTTTTTCCAGCGTAAATCGGTTCCGTATTACCACATTGGCATATTTACCGAGTTTCGATGCCATCAGATAATTACAGCCCACGCTGTACCTCCGTCAGTAGCTGCGCTTTAATTATAACCACCCAGTGTAAAAGTGCAAAACAGAAGTAGCGTATGAACACAATCGATATACTGAGAAGCATTCGCCATTAAGACCGTAACGCTGTCCACAGCAGATTAGACGATCTGAACGGAAAGAATACGGGGTTCTCGACCGATAATAACACTAACCAAGAGTGAAAATGTAACTTGGATGAAACAAATGTTCGTTAACTACATATACCACGGTGATAACGAAAAAGACAATCAAAAACTCAAATTAGCTCTCTTTTCCAAGCTAAAGGGGGTTAATTTAACTATAATTATATTTTATTTCCATTCATTGTCAATCTCTTCCCATATAGCCTTCGAAACCCCGCTGATGGTAAAAGAGTGATGAAATTCAGGTGAAAATAGCTATGTGTATTTTGGACACGGGGCATGTTTCATTTAAGCGTAATTTTAGTCGGTTATTAGCTGTGTTGTGTTTGTGTGCTGGAACAACTGTTACTGAAATGTAGTTTGCGCTTGTGGTCATTGTAATTACTGTGACTTTATATGGGTAGCAAATGCGTAAGCAGTGCTAACAAGTTTTGCTACATCTGCTGACAGGCTACATTAAATAGCAAACTAGGCCAATAACGCCATATATTAGGAATATGTACAGACTATACTTTGGCTGTGAAATCAGGGACGAGGTGTATGTTGTTGCATATCTTGAGACTCGAGGAGGAGGAGGAGACTAGTGTTTAACGTCCCGTCGACAACGAGGTCATTAGAGACGGAGCGCAAGCTCGGGGGAGGGAAGGATGGGGAAGGAAATCGGCCGTGCCCTTTCAAAGGAACCATCCCGGCATTTGCCTGAAGCGATTTAGGGAAATCACGGAAAACCTAAATCAGGATGGCCGGAGACGGGATTGACCCGTCGTCCTCCCGAATGCGCTTGTGACTCGAGTCTTCATTTGTGGTTGAATAGTAAAAGATCTTCCATGGGCTTCCTATACCCATGATATGGCGAGAACCATTAAACCAAGTGAATGATTATTTCTTTTGTATGACTATTAACACTTGGTATTTTCAAGAAGAAGAAGTCTTTCTCGACATATCCTAACATACCGTCGGCCAAGTGTCCAAGTGCCTCACGGAGACGGACTGCTTGTTCTTGGCCCACCTGATTCTGATAGTGACGAGGACGGTAGTGAAACTTACGCTGCACTGCCATCTTCAAAATTCAGTTCTTTGAAAGATCCTGATTTGGTGTGTAACGATGAGTATACAGGGTTTCGCACAATAACACAGCGTGAACTTAATTACTTAGTGAATGATCTGGAATTGCCGAGAGGTAAAGGTGAAGTGTTGGCGTCAACATCACAACGAAGGAATTGTCTTGATAAGAAGGTTCCGTAACCGCCATATGCCATTCCTTCCATTTTTGAAAGTGAAAAGAGACTATAAAATTGATCAGTAGAGGCTGTTCAATAACTCCACCAAAGTAAGTCTCATGTGTATGATACTGCATAACGGCAACGTGTTACCATCGATTCCAGTTGGGTAGGCTATGCATCTTACACGAAAGAAACATGTGATAACATGAAACAGTTCTTAATGCAATTGAACTACGACAAGCTTACGTCACAGATTCCCAGGTATCTGAAAGTCATAGGCCTATTACTTAGGCAACTACATGGTTACACCAAATTCTGTTGATTCCTGTGCCTCTGGGATAGCCACGCCAAAGCACTTCATTGTAAAAAAGAAAGATTGACCCAAGCATCAATCACTCGAACCAGGTTCTCATAATGTTATGCGTGATGCACTTCTCGAATCCAAAAACACTATTCTCCCTATTCTTCATATAAGATTGGTCCTAATGAAATACATCTTTAAGGCCATGGATAAAACTGGGGAAGCATTTCTATATTTTCGCAAGAAATTTCCACGTCTTAATGGACGAAAATTAAGAGAGTGGATTTTCATGGCTCCGTAGACATGCAAACTGTAGAAAGATGAGCATTTCAGCACCACCCTGGCAGGTGATGAAAAGTCAGCTTGGGATGCTTTGTTCAAGTGTTGAACATCTTTCTAAGGAATAGGAGGATACAAAACTGTAAGTGTCTGTATGTCCATCTTTTCAGAGATGGTTGCAGGACTCGGCTGTTCGTACAGGATATAAAATCGAACACCTTTCAGCCGTCTAATTTCCAAACTTATTTTATTTGGCGACCAGTTTCGGCCATTTTCAGGCCATCTTCAGGCACTTGACCGACCTGTAGGAAGATTCCTCCTCGGTTCTGGCCTGTCGGCGGTTGATGGTTGCAGTGATCGCTGTGGAAAGCAGAAATCAACAGATATGAGTATTTGAATGCTGTCCCCTATTTTGACCAGAACCGAGGTGGAATCTTCTACACGACTGTCAGTGGGCCTGAAGATGGTGTAGTAAATCGCTGAAACTGGTAGCCAAATAAAATATTTTGGAAATTAGACTGCTGAAAAGTGTTCGACTTGACATCCTGAAAACTACAAGGATCTTGTGGCAGATCTTTTGCACTGCTACATCAGACTGGGATGCAACATGCCCTTAAATTTCTTGGATTCTCACTTGGACTTCTTTCCTGACAACTGTGGTGCTGTAACCGGAGAGCACGGAGAACGCTTTCACCAGTAAAATTCGGGCTTGGAAATGAGATACCAGAGAAAGTGGAGTGCATCAATATAACTACTAAACACTGCTGAGGGAATCACCAGCAGAAAACTACAAACACGAGACAACGCGGTCATGCCTTCTGTGACCTGCCAGCCGGGATGGCCGAGCGGCTCTAGGCGCTACAGTTTGGAACCGTGCGATCGCTACGGTCGCAGGTTCGAATCCTGCCTTTGGCGTGGATGTGTGTGATGTCCTTAGGTTAGTTAGGTTTAAGTAGTTGTAAGTTCTAGGGGACTGATGACCTCAGAAGTTAAGTCCTATAGTGCTCAGAGCCATTTTTTCTGTGACTTTCCTCCGAGAAATTCAAATGGTTCAAACGGCTCTAAGCACTATGGGACTTAACATCTGAGGTCATCAATAAAAAAAAAGAAATGGTTCAAATGGCTCTGAGCACTATGCGACTTAACTTCTGAGGTCATCAGTCGCCTAGAACTTAGAACTAATGAAACCTAACTAACCTAAAGACATCACACACATCCATGCCCGAGGCAGGATTCGAACCTGCGACCGTAGCGGTCGCTCGGCTCCAGACTGTAGCTCCCAGAACCGCACGGCCACTCTGGGTCATCAGTCCCCTAGACTTAGAAGTACTTAAACCTAACTAACCTAAGGACATCACACACAGCCATACCCGAAGCAGGATTCAGACTGCGACCGTAGCAGCAGTGCGGTTCCGGACTGAAGCGCCTAGAACCGTTCGGTCACAGCGGCCGGACCTCCGAGGGATAACACCATGACAGATACATGCATAAGCTTACGTACGCAATAACGCCAAATTACTATAACCTCAGAACGATAGCTAATCCTGCATTTTCATTAACATTTTCGTTATGAGCAGACCCGAAAGCATAAAGATTAGCTGTTTTCGTACCAGTTACGAAAAAAAGTAAAATTTAGTTGGCTTGTGTAATGCGTACTAAATTAAGTCCGATCAGCTAAGAGGGAATATAAGCCGCAGAACACTCACGCAAAGTGTCTGAGAAGTTGTTTGGACTGGGGAGCAGGCGGCGGCGTTCCACTTACGCTCCCGTCCGCGAGGTCATTCTAATCGCCGAGAGTAGGTGGTTGCGCCGCGCCGGCCGGCCGTGCGCACCCCGAGGCGGAAGCAGTCGATGCAGGGGAGAGAGAGGTGATCAGGGGTGCGCCGTCAGCTGAGCACGTGCGGCGGGGGTGGGTGTCGCCATGGCGACCAGCCGCCGCGGCCGCCAGCCACCCCCAGACACGGATCGAAGGCCGCCGCTCGGAGCCGCGCCGTCTCGCGCCACCACCCCTCTGCGACTCAGACAACAGCAACAGCCGAGCGCACAGTTGGAGCGTGCGTTTCCAATGTGACGCATCTCCAGGAAACGGAAAGCTTCGGGAAACGGAAATTCCAAATATCCATCACAATTTTTCAGGCGTCCGTGGCCACTTGTATTGCCTGTTTGGTCTGTCGGGATCTTCGGCTGCAGTTTTTTTGATGATTTTTCTGGCATTTCGCCAGCATTGTGAAGGGATAGACATTCATTGTCGGTGACGCATTGGAGTCAAGGTCGTGGCAGGATATTATACTATCTGATGAAAAGAATCACGGCATCTATTAGTGGACACAAATATGGGGTACGTCCACCGTTCGCCTTTATGAAGGCTTGAACTCTGGTGGCGACGATCTTAATGACGTATCTGAATGTCTGTGGAGCAATGGCAGCCCTTTCTTCACCAACGCGTCTATGAACGCTACAAATAATTCAATACCTTCTCTTGCTGACAGTACTGATGATGATGATAAGCAGAAGGCCGAAATTCTAAACCTAGCTTTCAAAAACTCGTTTGCGGTAGAGGACTGCAGCACCATTCCCCCCCCCCCCCCCCCTTTCAGTTACAGAACAAACTCATGGATGGCTGACATAGTGTATAGTGTACCTAGGATTGTAAAACAGTTAAGATCTTTAAACGCCAGGAAGGCATCTGGCCCAGACGGTATCCCCGTAAGATTTTATGTTGACTGTGCTACAAATATAGCACCATTCTTATCCATCATCTATCAGAGATCATTGGAACAGCGGAAAGTTCCAAGGGACTGGTAGAAGGCCCAAGTCATAGCAATCTATAAAAAGGGTAGAAAATCGGATGATGCCATATTTCTTGACTTAAGAAAGGCGTTCGACTTAGTTTCGAACCGTCGCTTGCTCCAAAAAGTGCGCGCTTACGGACTATCCGATGATATATACGGTTTGACAGATAGTTTTCTAACAGACAGGGAGCAGTACGTCGTCCTGATCGGGGTGACTTCAACAGAAACAAGCGTAACTTCAGGCGTGCCCCAGGGCAGTGTAATAGGTCCGCTGCTTTTTACGATTTACATAAACGATCTGGTTGATGGTATTGTCAGCGGCATTACACTGTTTGCCGATGATGCTGTAGTCTACAGGAAAGTAGTATCACACAATAGTTGTGAACAAATCAATGACGATTTGCAGAAAGTAAATGCGTGGCTGGTACATTTAGCCATCGCGAGAGCGTTACAAATCTCATAGAAAGTTTGAAGTGGGACACCCTTGCAGATAGATGGCGCGCTAAGCGGAAGGGGCTGCTCGCTAAATTCCGAAACCCGATCTTCGCCGAGGATGTAGAGCATATATTATTACCACCAACTTTCAAATCGCGCAATGATCACCATTCAAAGACAAGGGAAATTAGAGCTCGTACTGAGGCGTTCAGACAGTCGTTTTTCCCTCGCGCGATCCGCGAGTGGAACAGAGGGGGGGAAATATGACTTTGGAGCAAATTGTGCCCTCCGCCTTACACTCCTTGGTGGCTAGTGGAGCATATATGTAAATGTAGATGTAGAAGAGCAGAAACCAGAGAACGTAGTGGTGCTGGACGCTGGCGTTTGGAGCGAAGCTGACGTTTTAACTCTTGGCGGTGCTGTTGCATAAGGTTCAGGTCGGGACTCTGGACAGGCTAGTCCATTTCAGCAATGTTATTGTCGACAAACTACTGCCTGATGGATGCTGCTTTATAACAGGGAGCACCATACTGAAACCAACAATCGTCGTCACCGAATTGTGTCCCTGCTGTACACGATACAGAAAGCTGTAAGATGTGTTTCTTCCCTCTCGCATTTAGTGTTTTAGGACGCACAGTAACGTGACCACGCACAAACCGCGGGAAACACCACCATACAATAAGACCTACTCCTCCGCACTGCGCTGTTGGCTCTACACATAAGGGTAGGTAACGATCTCCAGGCATTCGCCAAACCGAAAATCGGATTACCACAGGGTATGGCGGGATAAGAGGTGGAGCCCCTCCACGCCCATACCGGCATGATGGCCAACACAAAAGGTATACTGCCATCTCTGCACAATGGTTAGTTTTCACTAAACTGAGGTCTCGCAGGATATGGCGACTGCGATATTTGCTACGTCTGGTTAAAGTTAACTATGAATACCCGCTCATCTTGAGATACACTATATGATCAAAAGTATCCGGACACCCCAAAAATTATACGTTTTTCATATTAGGTGCATTGTGCTGCCACCTACTGTCAAGTACTCCGTATCAGCGACCTCAATAGTCATTGGACATGGTGAGAGATCAGAATGGGGCGCTCCGCGGAATTCACGGACTTCGAACGTGGTCAGGTGATTGGGTGTCGCTTGTGTCATACGTCTGTACGCGAGATTTCCACAAGCATCCCTAGGTCCACTGTTTCCGATGTGATAGTGAAGTGCAAACGTGAAGCGACACGTACACCACAAAAGCGTACAGGCCAACTTCTTCTGTTGACTGACAGAGACCGCCGACAGTTGAAGAGGGTCGTAACGTGGCAGACATCTATCCAGCCCATCACACAGGAATTCCAAACTGCATCAGGATCCATTGCAAGTACTACGAAAGTTAGGCAGGAGGTGAGGAAACCTGCATTTCATGGTCGAGCGGCTGCTCATAATCCACACATCACGACGGTAAATGCCAAACGGCGCTTCACTTGTTGTAAGGAGCGTAAACATTGGACCACTGAAAAGCGGGAAAACTTGTGTGGAGTGACTAATCACGGTACACAATGTGGTGATCCGATGGCAAGGTGTGGGTATGGCGAATGCCTGGTGAACGTCATCTGCTAGCGTGTGTAGTGCCAACGGTAAAATTCGCAAGCGATGATGTTCTGATGCGGTCGTGTTTTTCATCGAGGGGGTTGGCACCTCTTGTTGTTTTGCTTGGCACTATCACAGCACAGTCCTACATTGAGGTTTTAAGCACCTTCTTGCTCTCCATTGTTGAGGAGCAATTCGGGGATGGTGATTGCATCTTCAACACGATCGGGCACCTGTTCATAATGCACGGCGTGTGGCGGAGTGGTTACACGTCAATAACACCCCTGAAATAAACTGGGCTGCACAGACTCCTGACCTGAATCCTATAGAAGAACTTTGAGTTGTTTTGGAACACCGACTTCGTGCCAGGCCTCACCGACCGACATCGATACCTCTCCTCAGTGCAGCACTCAGTGAAGAATGGGTTTCCATTCCTCAAGAAACCTTCCAGCACCGGACTGAACTTATGCCTGCGAGAGTGGAAGCTGTCATCAAGGCTAAGGGTGGGCCAACACCATATACTGGGTGATCAAAAAGTCAGTATAAATTTGAAAACTGAATAAATCACGGAATAATTTAGATAGAGAGGTACAAATTGACACATATGCTTGGAATGACATGGGGTTTTATTAGAACAAAAAAAAAATTAAAAAATACAAAAGTTCCAAAATATCCGACAGATGGCACTTCATCTGATCAGAATAGCAATAATTAGCATAACAAAGTAAAACAAAGCAAAGATGATGTTTCCAGAATGAGATTTTCACTCTGCAGCGGAGTGTGCGCTGATATGAAACTTCCTGGCAGATTAAAACTGTGTGCCCGACCGAGACTCGAACTCGGGAACTTTGCCTTTCGTGGGCAAGTGCTCTACCATCTGAGCTACCGAAGCACGACTCACGCCCCCTCTCACAGCTTTACTTCTGCCAGTATCTCGTCTCCTACCTTCCAAACTTTACAGAAGCTCTCCTGCGAACCTTGCAGAACTAGCACTCCTGAAAGAAAGGATATTGCGGAGACATGGCTTAGCCACAGCCTGGGGGATGTTTCCAGAATGAGATTAAAGGCAAAGGTCCCGAGTTCGAGTCTCGGTCGGGCACACAGTTTTAATCTGCCAGGAAGTTTCATATCAGCGCACACTCCGCTGCAGAGTGAAAATCTCATTCTGGAAACATCCCCCAGGCTGTGGCTAAGCCATGTCTCCACAATATCCTTTCTTTCAGGAGTGCTAGTTCTGCAAGATTCGCAGGAGAGCTTCTGTAAAGTTTGGAAGGTAGGAGACGAGATACTGGCAGAAGTAAAGCTGTGAGACAGGGCGTGAGTCGTGCTTCGGTAGCTCAGATGGTAGAGCACTTGCCCGCGAAAGGCAATGGTCCCGAGTTCGAGTCTCGGTCGGGCACACAGTTTTAATCTGCCAGGAAGTTTCAAAGATGATGTTCTTTACAGGAAATGTTCAATATGTCCACTATCATTCCTCGACAATAGCTGTAGTCGTGGAATAATGTTATGAACAGCACTGTAAAGCATGTCCGGAGTTATGGTGAGGCGTTGGCGTCGGATGTTGACTTTCAGCATCCCTAGAGATGTCGGTCGATCACGATACACTTGCGACTTCAGGTGAACCCAAAGCCAATAATCGCGCGGACTGAGGTCTGGGGACCTGGGAGACCAAGCATGACAAAAGCGGCGGCTGAGCATACGATCATCAGCAGCCGACGTGCGCAAGAGATCTTTCACGCGTATAGCAATATAGGGTGGAGCGCCATCCTGCATAAACATCGTACGTTCCAGCAGGTGTTTATCAGCCAGTCTGGGGATGGTGCGATTCCGTAACATATCGGCGTACCTCTCACCCGTCACGGTAGCAGTCACTGACGTTTTACTGTCCAGCGCCATCTGTAGGACATTTTGTGAACTTCGTTTTTTTTTTGGTTCTAGTAAAACCCCATATCATTCCAAGCATGTGTGTCAATTTTAACCTCTCTATCTGCATTATTCCGTGGATTATTAAGTTTTCAAATTTATACTGACTTTTTGATCACCCGGTAAATTCCAGCATATCCGATGGAGGGCGCCACGAACTTTTAAGTCGTTTTCAGCCAGGTGTCCGGATACTCTTGATCATATAGTTGAACGAAGGGTAGCGGTTTGAAGGGCAGAGGTGCCAAGGGAAGAGCCAAGGAAGAGCAGTAGCGATTTTCTTAATGGCTGCGACAGGTTATGCAAGGGTAGGCTTTGATAGTAGTGGGTGTCACGCAGGTGGATACCTTTGTCGTTGTGCGGTGGTGTTTGTTACTCGGCGGCTGCCGCTGGGTGCCAGTGTTGGTTTGTAGGTCGGCGTCAACGTACGTGTAACAGTTAGGTACATCGTCGTTCTGTGACCAATAGGTCATATATCAGATTCACAGTGTAGGGTAATGTTGGAGGTTTGTTTGTGCGTCAGTGTGCGAGCTTGTCGGTTTCCCTGCTGTAACCTGTTGATCGGCTTTAATAGCAGCTGGCATATCCAGTCAACGTTGCAGTTGTGCAGGGGCTTGCCAATGTTGTCGCTTGTGTGTGCATGTTAGCTTGCCATAGGTGGTTATGCCCTAGCTATCAGAGTTTTTGGCCACTTATGCTTCCACCTTCAGTTGTGATCATAGTTTCGTAGAACAAGGATGAAAGGACTGTTCGAGTGTCTCGAGTTTCTATATAGTCGTGTGGCATGTTGTTTGAGTACTTCTCTGAGGGTTTCAAAGCGGTATTCATTGTGAAGATCCACGGTGCGTGTGTACCGTGGTATGGTGGGAGTAATCACTCCTGATCACTCGTTTCCACGCATCCATGTCCAGTGGCGTCATTTTTTACACCACCTCAAGAACTGCTTAGCGCTAACAGGAGCAATGTGTGGCTTTTGAGGAACTGCTCCATCATTGTACCCCATTCTTTTTAACTCCCTGCGCACAATCATCGCATAGCTGGACTGTTGGTGGCACTTTTGGACTCACAACTGATTCGTTCTACTGGTTTCATGCGATCTTTTAGAACCACGGTCCGTAATGCTCGACGGTCTCTGTAAATTAGTACACGACGTCTGCCTGGTCTTGATTTAACTGTAATTCTTTCTCGGCATTTCCAATTCGCAGTCACATCACCAACAGCCGAACTGGGCAGCTTGAGAAGTATTGAAATGTCCCTGAAGGATTTGTTACGTGACATGCTTTCCTGACCGAACCACTCTTCTGTTACCTCTTCTCTACTCACGACGCAGAACTCCCTGCCTCCTGTTATACTGGTGGGTCCCCCTCTCGTGACATCTAGCGGTCAATTCCGCATTATGTAGAGGAGTCCGGGAACTTCCGATCACGTAGTGTATACAGTAGTCGACATCAGTATAAATATACGAATATTTGTAAAAATTGACATTGTACGATGTAATAAAGCCTGCCAAGGACGCTCGCAAACCATTGGAAAAAGCTGGAGTGTATAGGATCCCATGCAGCTGTGAAGATGTTTATGTGGGTACCACTAAAGGAACTGAAACTTCCTGGCAGATTAAAATTGTGTGCCGGACCGAGACTCGAATTCGGGACCTTTGCCTTTCGCGGGCAGGTGCTCTACCAACTGAGCTACACAAGCACGACTCACGCCCCGTCCTCACAGCTTTACTTCTGCCAGTACATCGTCTCCTGCCTTCCCAACTTTACAGAAGCCCTCCTGCGAATATGGAATCGGTGGGTTCAGGAAGGTAAAACGGAACGCCGTGCTGGATCCCAACGGCCTCGTATCACTAGCAGTAGAGATAATAGGCATCTTATCCGCATAGCTGTAACGGATCGTGCAGCCACGTCTCGATCCCTGAGTAAACAGATGAGGACGTTTGCAAGACAACAACCATCCGCACGAACAGGTCGACAACGTTTGCAGCAGCATGGACTATCAGCTCGGAGACCATGGCTGCGGTTACCCTTGACGCTGCATCACAGGCAGGAGCGCCTGCGAGGTGTACACAACGACGAACCCGGGTGCACGAATAGCAAAACGTCATTTTTTCGGATGAATCCAGGTTCTGTTTACAGCATCATGATGGTCGCATCCGTGTTTGACGACATCGCAGTGAACGCACATTGGAAGCGTGTATTCGTCATCGCCATACTGGCGTATCACCTGGGTGATGGTGTGGGTGTGGGGTGCCATTGGTTACACGTCTCGGTCACGTCTTGTTCGCATTGACGGCACTTTGAACAGTGGACGTTACATTTCAGATGTGTTACGACCCGTGGCTCTAGCCTTCATTCGATCCCTGCGAAATCCTACATTTCAGCAGGATAACGCACGACCGCATGTTGCAGGTCCTGTACGGGCCTGGATACAGAAAATGTTCGACTGCTGCCCTTGCCAGCACATATTCCAGATCTCTCACCAATTGAAAACGTCTGGTCAATGGTGGCCGAGCAACTGTCTCGTCACAATACGCCAGTCACTATCCTTGATGAACTGTGGTATCGTGTTGAAGCTGCATGGGCAGCTGTACCTGCACACGCCATCCAAGCTCTGTTTGACTCAATGCCCAGGCGTATCAAGGCCGTTATAACAGCCAGTGGTGGTTGTTCTGGGTACTGATTTCTCAGGATCTATGCAGCCAAATTGCGTGAAATTGTAATCACATGTGAGTTCTAGTATAATATATTTGTCCAATGAATACACGTTTATCATCTGCATTTCTTCTTGGTGTAAGAATTTTAATGGCCAGTAGTGTATCTTCCTCCCATCGCATCAGTAACTCTATTAAGAAGAAACGTCAACTTCTGTGAATCATTGTGCCTTAATAGTAAACACGCCAGCACGAACGGACCTGCTCCGCATCAGTGATTCCTAGTATAATCGAGAAATGGAGATCTGAAGGTGATCTCTTAGACGATCGTAACCGGTAATCTAAAAAATATGAAATATCTGAAATGCGATCACGACTGCGTTTATTAAATAAGCAGAGAGGTTTTCTGCTGAGACTTGGTACTGTGCATACCTTTACATTCTCCTGATCATGTACACCGATTAAGATGCTTCTTATGTCACAAAGATGCAAATCAAAATGTGTTCCCTTAGAAACTCAGATACAAATGAACTATGAAAAATTCAAGCAAGTAGTTCAGCTGGCTGTGGAACAGAGATATACAAGAAAAAAATCCCGTGGTTCGAGTTGGTGGATTCTATTTTATAGATAGGCGTATTTATGTACAGGAGGAAAAGCTACACAAATCCCGTAAGATGAACTCTATATTCACTCACAATCCCCGACTGTAGTCAGGGTATCACAAAGAATTTGAGAAAATGTGACAAAAAGCGCACTTCACAAACTTGACGTTGCACAATTTCCGATGGATATAAAAGTACCTTGGAGCAGTGCGATCAACTTCGAGGAACGCTAGCCGAACCAATACTGTGAGTTTGAAGTAAGCACTTAGAGAGAAATTTTATTTGCCACAAGAGTCAACAGCTTAATAGTAGATTAATCACCCTGCTACCGCTCATAAGGTCTACATCGGAAATGCGGATACTTTGCCCTCAGCTAGTGGAAGAATTAGGCCGATCATTTGATTCAGAAAGATAGCAACATTTTACCATTCCGAATTCCTTTCAGATATCAGTTGGAAAACCTCTATATTCATTACTAAAGTTATATGAAGAACTGTTTCAGCACAATCAGTTCAAGGTTCAGTACTTTATTGGCCGCACTTTGTTCAAGAGTATACTAATGCCCCTTGATAGCTAGAGTCCTTAGCAGTACGATGTGCATTTCCTTGCCCCAAGCAGCGATACTACAAACAATTTCGTCAGCCACCATACTGTTCAATTTTTACCGCGGAAGCGGTAGCGACTTGATTGGCTCTCAAATTTGGTCAGGGGCGGGGCTCCAGAACCTGTAAAGACTGAGTAAACGTATTGCAAACTATTGAAAGACCAAAGTGTAACAGTAAGAAGAATATTTAAATAATAGAAATGTTACGAGAATCATTTGCAAAGTAAACGAAGAACTTCCTTGCTATGGGTTTCATCTCACATAGGATTGATTTGACAAGGCAAATCGACCAGTTGGCGAAGGACTCCAGTATTTCTGGCCCTTTAATGAACACCAACCTACAGCCGTTCACCTTGTATCACATAACACACTGCCTCTATCTAATTTCCTTGTTTCTTGGAACTCAGGACGTCGTTCGAGAAAAGCACGAGTTGAGTTTCACGTAAGGAATATTTTCGGAATTCGTGTTCATTAACATGGAAGACGTTATTCTGTTCGAGAAATTCTGTGCAATGAAATTGGACGATAGTTTTGTAGAGAATTTCAGTTACCCCTCTTGTAGACCCGTGTTTTTTCTAACAACTGGGAACAGCTTTCTTTGTTTAAGGGATCTGTGTCATATTATGCCTAATGAAGGGACTATCTCCATATAGACAAGCGGTGATGATTTCATATGTTTCTCAAAGCCACTGACCTAATATACAGGGAGATTCACCAAAAACTTGCACCGCAAACATTGCAGTTTTCACAGACTGGATTGATAGTGAGGGGTGGAAAATGTTAGCCAGTCAAAAGATTGGAATAATACTCAGAAAGTGTATTTTCTATGCAAACATACACTTTTTTACGTGGAACAATGCATGTTGACACTAACAAATTAAATGTAGGGTAAATGAGAATGTCAGTTGTGTTTGTTCTGTTGCGGGGTCTAGTGCGAGTCGTTTAGGAGATATCGCATTGTGCAAAGTTGCACACCGACACTTGTTTGTGTTATTCGACTTGGCTAATTGCCAGGTACGACGTTGTTATGTTTGCGTACAGTGGGCTTGTGTGTTTATGGAGTGCATGGCGACTTGTTAGTGAGTTGGTTTGTGAAACTCCAAGCAATAGGTCGTGGGTTGCCTATGGGATTCACCAACGCAGAAAAAGCCGACATGTTCATGGTTATGGAGAGTGTAGGAAGAATGCAGTTTGTTCTTGTAATGTGGTTGGTTTGGTTGCTTGGGGAAGGAGACCAGACAGCGTGGTCATCGGTCTCATCGGATTAGGGAAGGATGGGGAAGGATGTCGGCCGTGCCCTTTCAGACGAACCATCCCGGCATTTGCCTGGAGTGATTTAGGGAAATCACGGAAAACCTAAATCAGGATGGCCGGACGCGGGATTGAACCGTCGTCCTCCCGAATGCGAGTCCAGTGTCTAACCACTGCGCCACCTCGCTCGGTCTTGTAATGTGTCTGCGCCAAGATATTCCAATTGATGTCTACCATCTCGGCAGTTATTTGTCAGCCTTTTCAACCTGTTACGTGAGAGTGTTAGTATAACACCTACATAGCGTAATAGAAGGAAACAAGCGATGAGAGAAGAGAGAGAATTAATATCCCTGCCGCTGTTGCAGTCGATCTGCACGTTAGCTCCCTCGCAATCGCATGAGAAAAGGGCATGAGTCAGGTAAGTGTCCTACGCATTCTTCAACGATGTAAGTTCCATCTCTATCATATCTCTCTCCATCAAGAGCTGCGTGGAAACGAGAATCTTGTTATCTTCTGTTAAAAAAAAAAAAAAAAAATGGTTCAAATGGCTCTGAGCACTATGGGACTCAACTGCTGTGGTCATAAGTCCCCTAGAACTTAGAACTACTTAAACCTAACTAACCTAAGGACATCATACACATCCATGCCCGACGCAGGATTCGAACCTGCGACCGTAGCGGTCGTGCGGTTCCAGACTGTAGCGCCTTTAACCGCTCGGCCACTCCGGCCGGCTGTTATTTTCTGTACATGGGCCTTAAGACAGGAAACTCCAAATGCATCATGATTTGTGTATTGCCGCTGCTGTTGGCCATTTTAAACGCTACCAGTGATGGCTAATTGTCTCGTTATTGGTCAGAATCCACATAACTAACGGAAACACTTGCGTTGTTTTTAGTGCGTCTATCACAGGTATTGTACAAGAGCCAGCTGGGGACTCGCAAACGACTCGAACTAGAATCGTACAACGAACACCACTAACGCTCTAAATTACCTCAATTTTAGTTTGTTAACGTCAGTAGGCATTTGCACATTTAAACATATTTATGTTTGCACAAAAAATACACTTTCTAAGTGTTTCTACGATTTGTTGATTGGCTAATAATACGAGCCCCTAACTACCAATCCATTCTGTGAAAACTGCATATCATTAGAACTTCCCATTTCTGCAATATCTGTGGTGCAAGTTTTAAGTGATTCACCCTGTATATATCGCTCGTTACTCATTTCATTGGTTATTTTCCCTCATTACACGACTACTAGCAAAAATTGTGTTAGATGTTTCACCAGTCTCCAGTTCCATGCTGCGCATCGTTTCCAGTTCCTGCCGCACGTCAGCTGATCCCTAGGCCTCAGCCGCTCCCCCTTGCGCGAGAGGATCCCCTCGCTCCCTCCCCGCCCCTCCGCCCGCTATCTGTCATGTTAACGGCCCCATGCTAATGCCGTCGCTTGTCACGGGCTCTTGTGTCTGCAGGGGCAACCGGAGCTCTACGTTGTGCCTCCTCAGGTTGCTCAGCAAACAAGTACAGCGAGATACGAATCAAGGCTTCAAACTACGAGGAACGTTTAATAGGTAATGCAATACACCTTTTTTTTACTGAAAACAGGTTGACTTTATTCAGGATTCCAATACACCATATTATTCCCTACTCTTTTGGCTACAAAACCCTACTTTTTAACATAATCTCCATTGAATGCGACGATCTTACTCAGAGGGCCTGCATGCCCGCATGCTACCACTCGGCTGGTCAGTGTCGGAGCCAACATCTTGCTGCATCAATAACATCCCCATCACCCACGTACTGCTTCCTGCGAAACGCATCCTTCATTGGATCAAACAGCTGGAAGTCGGAGGGTGCGAGGTCCGGGTAGTAGGGTGGACGAGGAACTACAGTGACTTCCTCTCAGGTGCGCAGACTTGAGGCCTTGCGCTGTGATGGAGAAGCAGAAATTCGTTTGCATTTTTGTGGCGATGAAGATGCTGAAGTTGTTTCTACAGTTTAGTGAGGATAGCATGATACACTTTAGACTTGATCATTGCACCATGATGGAGGTCGTCGAACGGAGTTACCCCCATCAGAGACCCAGAAGACTGTGACTATGACTTTATCTGCTGAGAGTTTGAGCCGGCCGTGGTGGCCAAGCGGTTCTAGGCGCTTCAGTCCGGAACCGCGCGACCACTACGGTCGCAGGTTCGAATCCTGCCTCGGGCATGGATGTGTGTGATGTCCTTAGGTTAGTTAGGTTTAAGTAGTTCTAAGTTCTAGGGGACTGATGACCTCAGATGTTAAGTACCATAGTGCTCAGAGCCATTTGAACCAGCCATCTGAGAGTTTGGCTTTGAACTTTTCCTTCAGACGGGAGGTGATGCGGTGCCACTGCATGGATTGCCATTTTGTTTCCACTTCGAAATGATGAACCCAACTTTCATCGCCTACGTCGATGTCAGACAAAAAATTATCACGATCAGTCTTATAACAAACAAACAGTTCTGAACAGATGGTCCTTTGCTGCTCTTCATAGTCTTCTGTTAGGTGGCGAGTAACCCAGCAGGCACACACCATTGAGTACCTCAGCTGGTGGACAAGTGTGTCAGCAACAGAGAGGTCCAGTTTTGCAGCGAGGTATCTAAGTGTTATTCGATCACATCGACTGAGAGTGTCCACACGTTCCAACATTACATGAGTCACAGCTGTGTGCAACGGCTGGCATGTGGAGGATCGGACAGGTTTGCGCGATCTTGTCGTGATGATGACAGGCACCTCGTCGAACGATTCGCCGTGCTTTTGTTCACTGCCGGATCTGAGTAGACATTCTGCAAGGGCCTATGAATACTGTGATGTTCTGGTTTTCCACCAGTCTAAATTCATTGACAGCTCTGTGCTTGGAACGTACCTCCGTTGCTGACACAATTCTAAAGACAGTCGGAACTTCATGGCAGTATAGGGGCCACAGCGGGAATAATCCGCGACGTCTCGCAACAAATTTCGCATTTTTTTTCAACCAAAACTGGCGGAGAAAAAATGTGATGCGTTGCTTACTAAACGCCCCTCGTATTTTTACTTTTTTCCGATTTCCTTCTATTGGAGAACAGTTTCTGTTGTGAACGCTTAGGTCGACGAAAGCAAGTTTCATTGCAACGCGGACGATTAAAATATAGCGTTTCATGTATAATCAGTCAAATACGTGTAATGTGGGGAGTTCCTCAGTTAATTCATTAATTAATGAATAGACTAGTTCCTAAAAAATGTTCTGTATTTTAATCCAAAGCGACTTCTACTTTTATGTTGAAGTCATTTACTCGTGAATCTGAAACTGAGGTTGTAAATATTTGACATAATTAATATTTACATACATTCTAATGTCCCGTAAGCAATCACAATAAATGTACAGAGAGATGCAGATTTTTAAATATTTCAGTTAGATGATGTAATAGTACGACTTTTGTGCTTGTTTTTCTCACTGTTCGTGGACTGTATCAGACTCATTAACGCCCGAAAGCTCGCTCTATTTACATGGGACAATAGAACTTATTGAGAACAGAAAAGCCAATATTTACTTTAGTTTTATTCATATGTGCATGACTTGCGTGAAATAATAATTTCACATCATGTCGATTCCACATGTTGGTTGGCAACAGGGCTGCTTTACTCTGTAGCGTCAGCACTAACAATAAGATAGCAAAATCAGTCCGAACTTAACGTCCAACTTCAAACATCGCAAAAAGAGAGAGAGAGAGAGAGAGAGAGAGAGAGAGAGAGTGAGAGAGAGAGACTGACTCTGAATAGTAATAAAAAAACTCAGCTATGTAAAAGATCGATTCGCACTTCTTTTGGTGAAAAAATTATAAAATTATGCATTTAGAGTCGAAGTACAAGGAAAGAAGAAAAGAGAAAAATATTGCTTACATTGTGCTTTGGTGAAGCAGCGTCAAATGAGTAAAAAAATAAAAGTCAGGTAGATTTAACAGTGATGCGGCCATCAATATCGTAAGGAAAATGGGCTTGTCATGTTCATAAAGAGTGTACACATTTTTGCATTAAAATAGCTGGTATTCTTAACAGTCCAAAGTAGCCATACATTTTGACATGTTCGAAATTTTAAATTTCATGCTTTACCAATGCCCTGGATACACACTTCCACTGCAGCTACTTTAGAATTTATTTAAATCTAAAGAACTAGCGCCAGCCATTGGTAAAGTGTGCAATTTCTAATATGTATTTGTTATCGCCAGGTCAGGGAGGCAGCAGTAGCATAGCAGTGCTGTTGTGAGGGCAGGTAAACATCGCGTGATGCATTACATCTGATGAGCATCCTTTGCAAAATATCTTGACCGAGATCGAGAAATGTTCCAGGATCTTGGTAGCCCACGGCTGTGTTATCAACACAGGCTCTTTGGTGTCCCCAACACCCTTTCCTCTGGGGAAACACTGGGAATTGATCAACGTCACACAGGGGAACCCTCCACATGCCTTGGGCAGTAGTCGTCGCGTGATATAAAATTGTCGGGAAAACTCTTTCCTCTCCCTGGAACAATGAGGATCAAACAATACTCCTTCCTCCCAATTTCTTCTCTTTTTATAACTGGGACATTTGGGTGTGAGGGATTCACTCTGAAGCTGGGCAGCGTAAGGAGAGGTGGTAGGCTGCACTTATTTGTTAATAGGCGAATTACATTAAGTCACATCATCTGAGGTCTATTTGTTAATAACAATTTGATGTTACATCATTTGAGCCACCAACAGAGCTCACTCATTGGCAGATTTGTAAATATTCACATTCCTCCACAATTTAACTTATTTTTCACCCATTTTCATATTTCCCACAATTTTACATTTTTTCACATATTCTGGTATTTTATTCAATTACAAGAACTCCATCCCAGTGTTCCTGACATCATTTTGCTCTCAGACAATCACAATGCAGTAAGTCTCACAGCCAATAGGAACACAATAAAATGGCGGAAAATTGGTGCAACAATTAGATTGAAGCTTCTCCTCCTCCCTCTATCATCCTTTATAAATATCTCAGCTGTGGACACCTCATCGGTCGAAGTCTGTGTATCATTGGGAGAGGATCAGGTTTGTAATCCTTCTCAGTCCCTACGTGGCATATATACTACATCCAAATTTTATTTTTACTGGCTCAGGGAATCAACCAAATCCATTGTGCCTAATTATAGCTTTCACTTTACACCATGTGCTTTCTCCTCATCTCTTGTTTTCATCTCTGCATGTTCCCAGTAGGTAGCAGCATTTGCTCAAAGAAGGTGTTTATCACAGTGTGAGTAAATCTTCGAAAAATTAAGGTAGTTGCTGTTTGTTTCCAGTAATTTTGGACTAGAATGCATTTTGACCATGCTGTAATATCCTTATCTGTCCTACAATATCGAATAAATGATTGTTTATGTCATCACAACAAAATATATTGATTATTGGTTTCGATGTAACAGTGGGACTACAATTGGCAATGACATATTTTCTCATTTCAGTAACGTTTTAGTTATTTATGTGTTTAATATTGAGTTTTCAAAGTGCTGCACATACACTCCTGGAAATTGAAATAAGAACACCGTGAATTCATTGTCCCGGGAAGGGGAAACTTTATTGACACATTCCTGGGGTCAGATACATCACATGATCACACTGACAGAACCACAGGCACATAGACACAGGCAACAGAGCATGCACAATGTCGGCACTAGTACAGTGTATATCCACCTTTCGCAGCAATGCAGGCTGCTATTCTCCCATGGAGACGATCGTAGAGATGCTGGATGTAGTCCTGTGGAACGGCTTGCCATGCCAATTCCACCTGGCGCCTCAGTTGGACCAGCGTTCGTGCTGGACGTGCAGACCGCGTGAGACGACGCTTCATCCAGTCCCAAACATGCTCAATGGGGGACAGATCCGGAGATCTTGCTGGCCAGGGTAGTTGACTTACACCTTCTAGAGCACGTTGGGTGGCACGGGATACATGCGGACGTGCATTGTCCTGTTGGAACAGCAAGTTCCCTTGCCGGTCTAGGAATGGTAGAACGATGGGTTCGATGACGGTTTGGATGTACCGTGCACTATTCAGTGTCCCCTCGACGATCACCAGTGGTGTACGGCCAATGTAGGAGATCGCTCCCCACAGCATGATGCCGGGTGTTGGCCCTGTGTGCCTCGGTCGTATGCAGTCCTGATTGTGGCGCTCACCTGCACGGCGCCAAACACGCATACGACCATCATTGGCACCAAGGCAGAAGCGACTCTCATCGCTGAAGACGACACGTCTCCATTCGTCCCTCCATTCACGCCTGTCGCGACACCACTGGAGGCGGGCTGCACGATGTTGGGGCGTGAGCGGAAGACGGCCTAACGGTGTGCGGGACCGTAGCCCAGCTTCATGGAGACGGTTGCGAATGGTCCTCGCCGATACCCCAGGAGCAACAGTGTCCCTAATTTGCTGGGAAGTGGCGGTGCGGTCCCCTACGGCACTGCGTAGGATCCTACGGTCTTGGCGTGCATCCGTGCGTCGCTGCGGTCCGGTCCCAGGTCGACGGGCACGTGCACCTTCCGCCGACCACTGGCGACAACATCGATGTACTGTGGAGACCTCACGCCCCACGTGTTGAGCAATTCGGCGGTACGTCCACCCGGCCTCCCGCATGCCCACTATACGCCCTCGCTCAAAGTCCGTCAACTGCACATACGGTTCACGTCCACGCTGTCGCGGCATGCTACCAGTGTTAAAGACTGCGATGGAGCTCCGTATGCCACGGCAAACTGGCTGACACTGACGGCGGCGGTGCACAAATGCTGCGCAGCTAGCGCCATTCGACGGCCAACACCGCGGTTCCTGGTGTGTCCGCTGTGCCGTGCGTGTGATCATTGCTTGTACAGCCCTCTCGCAGTGTCCGGAGCAAGTATGGTGGGTCTGACACACCGGTGTCAATGTGTTCTTTTTTCCATTTCCAGGAGTGTATTTCAGTTATTTTCTAACGTAAATGATGCTTACTTTGAACATGATCTAAAATTTTTGCGACGCACACAAATTTTTTAAATTTGATATTTCATTCTCATTTTGCCCATGAAGAATGCATTGACCACCAATATAAACTTTTCTTTCATAAATTCTAAGCTCAGGGCTGAGGAAGATATAGACAGTAATTCCATAGTGAAAGGGTTTAGGAATATGCATTCAATACAGAAATATGTAAGCAGGCAGAATACGGCGCTGCGGTCGGCAACACCTGTGTAAGACAACGAATGTCTGGCGCAGTTGTCAAATCGGTTACCGATGCTACAATGGAAGCTTATCAAGATTTAAGTGAGTTTGAACGTGGTGTTACAGTCGTCGCACGAGCGATGGGACTCAGCATCTCCGAGGTAGCGATGAAGTGGAGATTTTCCCGTACGAGCATTTCACGAGTGTACCGTGAACATAAGAAATCCGGTAAAACATCAAACCTCCGACATCGCTACGGCCGGGAATAGTTCCTGCAAGAACGGGACCAACGATGACTGAAGAGAATCGTTCAACGTGCAGAAGTGCAACCCCTCCGCAAATTGCTGCAGATTTCAGTGCTGGGACATCAACAAGTGTCAGCGTGCGAACCATTCAATGAAACATCATCGATATGGGCTTTCGGACCCGAAGGCCCACTTGTGTACCCTTAATGCCTACACGGCACAAAGCTTTACGCCTCGCCTAGTCCCGTCAAGACCAACATCGGACTGTTGGTGACTATATACATGTTACCTGGTCGGACGAGTTTCGTTTCAAATTCTGTCGATCGGATGGACGCGTACAGGTATGGAGACTACCTCATGAATCCATGGGCCCTGCATGTCAGCAGGGGACTGTTCAAGCTGGTGGTGGTTATGTAATGGTATGAGTCGTGTGCAGTTTGAGTGATATGGGACCCCTGATATATCTTGTTATGATGCTGACAGGTGACACGTACGTAATCATCCTCTCTGAACACCTGCATCCATTCATGTCCATTGTGTATTCCGACGAACTTGGACAATTCCAACAGGGCAGTGCGACACCCCACACATTCATAATTGATAGAGAATGGCTCCAGGAACACTCTTCTGAGTTTAAACACTTCCGCTGGCCACCAAACTCCCAGACATGAACATTATTGAGCAAATAGCATATCTGGGATGCCGTGCAACGTGCTATTCAGAAGATATCACGACCCCCTCCCCCGCCTTTCTCTTACAGATTTATATGCAGTCCTGCAGGATTCATTGTGCCAATTCCCTCCAGCACTACTTCAGACATTAGTCGAGTCCACGTCACGTGCTGCGGCACTTCTGCGTGCTCGCGGGGGCCCTACACGATATTAGACAGGTGTATCAGTTTGTTTGGCTCTTCAGTGTAAGAACAATGATATAACAAATTTCTTTGCAGTAAAATTTCTTACAATTATTCTTTTATTTTATTTGCAAACCTGTTGATTTATGATGTCATTCCTCTCATCTGTTTTTTACAAAGAATTTTTCCGTATATAAAATGATTTGCAAAGCTAATTTTTTCATGCCTTTTTCCTGGATGTATTTACACACCCATTTTTTCCTGGCACACATATACATTGGTTTTCTTTGCATAGTTATGTTTTATGATGACTATAAAATACATTTATTTATTTTAAAACTAATGTAGAGAAGAGGAGTTTAAATACTATGTTTCCAATTTTATTTATATATACACATGTTACTCTTTTATATAGAGCTTACACTTCCGTTCTGACTATGTCATTCTGTATATAGTATATATGGCAAACGAGGACTAGCAGCGTCAGATGAAAAAAAACCATATATATATATATATATATATATATATATATATATATATATATATATATATATATCGGGGCGGTTAGTAGACCCGCAACCGAGCGCCTCCCCAGGTGGTGGATAGGGGCATGCCTCCTAGATATAGGTGGTACCGAGGAAATGAAATACTCGGGGCGGACCAAAACTCCTGGTCTGGAAAGTCAGGTTGTAGTCGGCAGCATGCCATACATCCAACTACTAAACATCATGATGGTACAACGAGAAAAATCTCATTACCCCGGGCCCCAGTCAATAGACTGGGATCGTCGTGAGCATCGGATTCCGGGGGCTCACGGACATCATGAGAAGAATCGGAGCTTCTCAAACTCCCTCAAGACCAAACGCAAACACTACATCGGCACACTCAACGTGAACACACTGATGAAGACAGGAAAGATGAAACAACTGACAGACACTCTCGAAAAATTTCAAATCAAAATATGTGCACTGCAAGAAACACGATTCACAGACGAAGACCATTTCAACACGGAGAATTTCAGAATATACAAAGGAAAACCATCAAGACAACTGAAAAACCTAAGGCTTTTTGGCACAGGATTTGCAGTACACAGGTCCATCACGGACAGCATAATCGACTTTTCGTCACCAAACGAAAGAATCAGCACCATCACAGTGAAATCAGCCAATAAATCCTACACAATAATCAACGCACATGCACCGACTAATGACTACAACAGGAAAAACCCGGACGAAATTGATGACTTCTGGACGACAATGGAAGAAACTATCAGAAAAATTCCTGCACATAGAGTCAAAATAATACTGGGAGACTTCAACGCTAAACTCGGAAAAGAAACGATATACAGACATACCACAGGAAAACATACTCCACACAAGGACACCAACAAAAACGGAAAACATATGATAGACTTTTGCAAAAGCCACGACCTCGCCATTATGTCAACAAAATTCAAGAAACCAACACGAAAACTTACCACATGGAAATTCCCCAGCAGAAAGCAAGAACTACAAATCGACCACGTAATAGTCCAGAAAGACTCACAAAAAGAAATTTTGAACATAGACACCCGTAAAGGCTACTTCGACTCAGGCCACCACCTACTACAGATCAGGATTCGTCTTTTGCCCAAGAAAAAGCTCCATAAGAACAAAATTGTTAGAACAGATCCAGAATACGTTACTTTAAACCAGACACAAATATTACACAAAATTAAAATGGAGAAGACGACAGACTGGACACAACTTTCACGAAGAATCCGAGAGGCCATGAAACTAGCACAAGCACCACGCACACGAAAACACCGTTGGTGGAACCACACATGTGAGCAAGCTATTGACCAACGAATCAGTGCATGGAAAAAATTTAGTAGCCATAAATCCCAAGAGAATTGGATGAAATTCTTGAAAACACAGAAGCAATCAAGCAAAATCATTCGCAGTGAAAAACGACAGTACGACAAACGGCGACTGACAGAGATCGAATCGGACTTCATGAAAAACAATACAAGAAACTTCTACTGAACGTTCAGAGAAAATATGACTGGATATCAACCACCCAACTTGTGCTTCAGAAGACCGGATGCAACCCTAGAAACCAATACCAAAAACAATTGTGACATTCTGGCAAAGTACTTTGAAAAACTGCTCAATACGGAACCCCCTATGGAAGAAATGATGACAGAAACGAGCACATACAAACCAGATAGTGAACCTCCAACTCTAGAAGAAGTTAAAGAAATAATCAAGTCACTCAAGAATCGTAGAGCACCAGGAGAAGATGGCATCATCGAGGAAATATGGAAGTTACAAGACCCAGAACTCACCAAAGACATCCACAGGATCTTGGAAGACTTCTGGAAGACCATGAAAATTCCTGACGACTGGAAAGCTGCCCTGATACACCCACTACCCAAAAAAGGTGACAAGACTGACCCGAACAACTACAGAGGAATATCCCTACTACCGGTGACATACAAGATCCTCTCTAAAGCTTTACTGAACAGACTAGAATGCTAGACCGACCACTTGATTGGGGAATACCAAGCAGGCTTCCGTAGAGGGCGGTCTTGTGCGGAACAAATTTGGAACCTGAAAATGATTTTACAACACAAACAGAACCTGATCATTACCTTTGTTGACTTCAAAAAGGCGTACGACTCTATCGACCGGAAAACTCTCTTCAAAATTCTAGCAGAATACAAAGTAGACAACAAAACACGGGCTATCATAGAGCAAACTTTAACCAACACGACCTCCAAAGTAAAGTTCTGTGGGGAACTATCAGAGCCCTTCGAAATTCGCACAGGTGTCCGACAAGGCGATGGCGTCTCACTTCTCCTTTTCAATCTGGTGTTAGATAAGGTCATAAAAGAATGGGAAACATCACAACAGGGGATAACCTTAGGAAACCTACAGATTAAATGCCTGGCTTTTGCAGACGATTTGGCGATTGTCACGAAAGGTATAAAGGTAACAAAAGACGCTATTGAAAAACTGCACGAAATCGCTTCCAATACTGGACTACAGATCTCTTACGAAAAGACACAGTTTATGAGCACAAAGAAACTCTCATCTCTGAACACAAAGTATGGCACGATTTACAAAACGGCAAACTTCAAATACCTCGGTGAAACACTACAAATGAGTGGACATAACAGAGACTCAAACGACGAAAGAAAGACTAAACTGGACAAGGCATACAAAGTAGTGTGGAATCATTATAACAAAAAGTCTATCTCACAAAAAGCCAAATTACGCCATTACGACACGGTGGTGCTCCCCGAGGCACTATATGCAGCAGAGACCACACTAATCCTAGGGCATACACGTATCAGACAATTAGAAAAAGTAGGATGGAAAATACTTAGGAAAATATTTGGCGCAACTAACAACAATGGAATATGGATCAAGAAACCTACAGAGGAACTGTACAAACATACGGTGAAAATCACAGAAAAGATTAGAAAACGCGGACTACAATTCTATGGACACCTATACAGAATGTCATCACACAGGCTGACCAAACAGATCTTTGACTGGGTAACCACTAGAAACAACAAATGGGTGGCAGAGGTAGAAAACGACCTGACCCAACTCAACATAACAGCAGACACAATAAACGACAGAATAAAATTCAGAAACATCATTAAGAAAAGTAAACTACATGAGATACAATATGACAAACGAACAGGCATAAAATGGACCGAAGAACGCAAGCAAGATCACAGCCAGAAGATGAAAGAAATATGGGCAACCAAAAAGGCAATCAAGATGAAGCCGAAGACACAAAGCCGACAAGAAGCATGGACAGAGGACCGGAACCAGAAACACAGCGAGCGAATGAGGGAAGTTTGGGCAGCAAGGAAGGCAGCAAAAGGAACCGGCCATGTAGTTTAGTGCAAATGCGCTCCTTAAGGGCAAAACACCAACAATAATATATACACATGCATGTAGTATGCAACTGTGTTCACAGTATGCTGTATACGCACACATACTGCGTAATCAGGCATCCATAATCACACACACACACACACACACACACACACACAACTATGACGAGCTGTTCATCTAACTATTCCACACCCACTCACACATAAATACATTGACGATTTACAAACAAATACGCAGTCACACACTAAATAACACCGTTGTATAAAGCGAGTATGGGAGGGTGCCAATCTCATGCCAATAGATGAACTGTTTTTTCATGATGGAACAGCCTTATTTTCAGCTGCAGTGCAGTATATACCTCATGACCTCTCGATCGAACAGTTACCTGGCGTACAATGTATGGAGCAGCGCCAACAACTAATTTCGAGGAGGCACCTCTTGTAATCTTCATTAGTGATAGTTTTTAAGATCACACAATGCACACCTTTGGGCGGCACCTACGTCTATACGGTGTGTGTATAATTATCTTTGATCTGAGCCCCACAAACTTCACAATCTGTGAACCATTCGCCTCTTCTTTCATCAGGCCGATAACCTTTTTCTTTCAAGGTGTTATTCTAAAAGAATTATCGGTCGCATGTGCAGAGGTGCCGAATTCTTCGTGATTGGACCTGATTAGTCCATATGGATCACAGCTTTTCACCCAATACATAAAACTACCTGTATCTGTTTTAAGTAACTTGTGATCAGTGAAGTTTGGCTCCGTAAAGCCATAGTGGAAGTGTTGAATGTGAAGTTTGGAGACGTCCAGAACGCACATATAGATATAGACAGGCTTCGTGAACTGTACTGAAACGTTAGCCATCTCCACGGAGACGAGTCCTTCACTGAAGATGGTGGCCCATATGAATTTTGACCTGGCGGTGTACTGTCTTGAGTTATAACGTCCATTCCATTGGTAAACCATATGAATTTCATGATATTCTCTAAAATTTTCCATGGTTTTTCTGAAAACTGAATTATTAATTAATTTTTAAAAACCGTTTTCAAAATCATGCATCACAAGAGCCCTCCGTCTGGTGTTTAAATCAATGTAGTAGTCCTTCAGTCAGGGACGTTGCTTGAAGGAGATGCAGCAAACGATACAAACAAGCACTGTCCCCAACCAGAGACTCCTCTGCAGATTTCTGTGGTGTTTTTCGGCAGCGTTGTCAACAGTTTCAGGGTGGAACCATTTTACTGGAATAGGGGCTCTGCTCATAGTGGCAAACTGCTGTGCTTGTCGTGCAAATGGGTGCGATATTCCTGCTCTACCTCCAGAACATATCCTTTACCAGCATCCGCAGCCACATCCTGGAACTTTTCCTTCAATATGACGACTTCCCCTTTGGATATCCAACGGAACGCCACAAATGGAAGACTTCGTTACATGGTGTAACAGCAGAGATTGTTTACATAGAGGTAAAAGATGTAACTTAAATTGTCAGATGGCCTGAAATGCTCCTCGCTCATATGGAGGTCTCAGAGCTATATAGTCACTCAGCATTTTGAGATCCATATTTTTATATTCTATGTACATTCTTATCCGCTGAATAACTGAATTTTATAATTTAATATTTAGTAACATAACATGTGTACGTTACTTTTCTTCAACCGTCATACGATGCCTGTGCCCACCTACCCCCCTTTTGGACGTTTGAAGCATATTTTAAACGTCAGATGACTTTGTATCCACGATGCTGGAGTGTAAACACATCGTTGTTTATTGTATATTATATTGTCATGGAAGTTCTGCGTCTTGTCGCTTCCTTGCTGTTGAAGAACTACTTTTGTCACACGGACGGTGGTTACCAAAGTATTGTGTTTTTCAGATATTCTGTGAGCCATTGTCAGAACGTATTACAGCAGAATCCTACGTGTATAAATATGTTAGAAGAGGGGTGACAAAATGTCGGTATTCGGTTTACCTGTGCTGTTATCCAGCTACAAGCCCGTGAACCATTTGCGAGTAATTTCTATGTTCGAGATAACGCAGCAACGGTCGTAGTATCTACGAGTACTCTTATACACCTACTTCTCGTAAGTACGTAGATGAGTAGATGGTAACTCGTTGCAACATCCACTCGTATATCAATAAACTTTTCAATCTAGCGATTTTTTAATAGAAGCAATGGTAGGCTAGTTGTTCAAATGAGAAAATCAGAAGTAAGACTCTACCTAAACTTAGTTTAAATGAAGAAAAAATGTTTAAAAAGTTTATTTCCTTTAAAATTTGTGACATGACGCTCAAGTCCAAAGGAACATGCAACTTCAAAGCTACAATTGCTTGGGGTAGCCTGCAGGCAGGCTATAAGCCAAGGAACCTCTGAGACATGCTGTAACAGAAATCATTGTCAGTTAAAAACCAAGCCAAATTTGTTTTTCTTCTTTAAATGTGATCATTCTATTTGTCTGCAGCCAAAATAGCGGATAACGGTTGGCCAAAATCAAATTGTACTGCCCGACATCTGCGCATCATTTCTGTACATTGCCTTTTATGACAGTCATGACAGTTATTGCCTTTCTTATGCTTTCTATAACCACTCTGTAACTTAAGGTTTGCTCGATATTTAGTACATACTAGATAATGTGTTATGCTGCTCCTTATGTCTATTAGTTAACAAGAGTGGAAAATATCCTACTTCTCCCAGAGACAATAAAATGCTCTGGAGAGGCTAATCGATCTACGTTCATTGGTCGCCTCTCAGCAGCTCCTTAAAATCTAACGTCATGCATAAATTTGCCACAAATTTCACGCATTTTGCTTGGTTTGTGATATTCTCAAGCGCGTGGCGCCAGCGTTTTTTTTTCATATTATTTAGAGCCAAGAAATGTTCCTCATATCACTGTATCACGTTACTTCATCAACACTCTCAAATTCACGTGGCATCTGAAATCTGACACAGCATCATGACAATCGGATAAGTGGAAGACTGTTTTTAATTGTAACTGATATTTGCAGTTTTATTGAGGTCACCCTTTCAGTTACAGTTGTATTGTTCACATATTTTAGCACAATAGTACATTGAAACTTCCTGGCAGATAAAAACTGTGTGCCCGACTGAGACTCGAACTCGGGACCTTTGCCTTTCGCCCGCGAAAGGCAAAGGTCCCGAGTTCGAGTCTCGGTCGGGCACACAGTTTTTATCTGCCAGGAAGTTTCATACCAGCGCACACTCCGCTGCAGAGTGAAAATCTCATTGTGGAAACAATAGTACATTACTTACACTGATGTAGGATTTAGTCACTAAGGAAAGTAAATGATTATTTAATATTGTCCATCCTCCAAAAATATTTTTATACTGTTTCCGGCGATCTTGTCATACTTCTTAAACAAGGGACAAGTCTTCTGAGCTAGATCCATCCATCTCTGGATATTTTTGTGTTATGAGAAGTCTATTCTACCCATTTGGAGCCTGAAAAGAAAATAAAGAAAGAAAACGTAGATATTGCAAGCGCGCTGCAATCCCAGTGTCTAAATATCAACAGAAAAGAAGGACTAGAATGTTCGCATGATAAGACGTAAGACTTTAAGAACTGATGGAGAACTGAAAAACTAGAAAATAAAATGAGCTCGGTCAGCGAACTCCACAATAAAGGGCTATAAGCCCCTAGGTGGCATTAAGTCTTCGGTAACATTCCTTTCAGTACCAGGGACTGATGGAAAGAATGTTTCATGTTACAAGCCCCATCTCGTTAGATAAGAACTGCGACATAGATGTTCCTCTACCTTAGTTCTTTTGATGAAAAATTTAAAACAATTCACGAACACCAAGTACAAAATGGCAGAAGGCAGCACAGAATTGGTTCCACAGGCGTCGACGAGCACTCAACATAAGAAATTTTAATAATTCACGAAGCACATTCCTCTAAATGGCTTATGTTGGAAGAATACCACGGGGCAGCGAGTAATCATCTACTACACCCTCTGGCACTGTTGCTAGTGGTGTGCATAAAAGTGTGCTGTGAAAACCATAAGAAATGCATAGTGCTGCAGAAGAAGTAAAATTAGACCAAAATTATCAGTGTCTAATGCAGAAAAACAACGACGTGTGAACAGATGGCATTTCCCGATGTAAGCGAGAAATCAAGCGAAAATCACCGTAAGTACAAATCAACATATTCTTAACGAACTGTTTTTCGATCTAAAACCAATTAAAAATGTAAATAACTTAATTACAAACCACTGATGATGCTTTACCTGAATAAAGCGAAACGCTTCCTGTGAAAAATGTCACGCATATTTGTAGTTGTAACGACAGAACGAAAATACCCTCAACACACAAGAAAGCTCACACTTCTATCAGATATTTCCACACACTCCAAACGAGTACTTAGTTAATTTATCAACTGTTACACAGAGCATATGAACAGTTGGTGATGAAACACGAGAGTTAATAACGAACAATCACAAGTAACATGAAAATTAAATATCAGAAAAATGACAACCAAGTTCTATTTCGGTCCCCTGAAACATCACGTGCTGAAATGATTTGGCCAGTCTCTTTTTTCAAAATATCCACTTCTATTCAGCAGCTACGTCTATGACTTAACGCACCAACATGTTTCGTTAGTAAGCTGTTTCTTTACAGTGGTGTTCGTCCTGCAAAAGTCGGCGGGATCAGTAGCAGTCACAACAGCTCTTCATGAAAAATGTTTCTAATGAACTGTGTGGCAGATTAATTTCAGTTTCGATCTGCGCTTACAGTACATTCAAGAGATGAAGGCGGACACGAAAACTATTACACATGATTAGTACAACGACTAACACTTTATCAAGATTATTTTTAATAAAGTACGCAAAACATTTACTGTATAAACTGTACTAACATGATGCCTGGTTTCCTAAATAGCAAACGCTGAGCTTCAAGACCATGTAGAATCAGTGAAACTGTATAAAGTAACAGCTTAAATGAAAGCAACGTTTTTGACCTTCCAAAAGGGAGATTTCTTGCATAAAGGCCAATATTAAATTTGTGTGAGATATTTAAGTAATGGAATGAAGCATTCATCGAATTGTGCAGCAAACGAATCAATGTAATTGATTATCTTCAAGCACTGATCATGTACAAGAGCAGCCATTAATTACGAAAAAGGAAGACCACGATATTTAAGGTTCTGAGAGCCTATCTTCATTTTGTGAAATTTCCCAGGTAAATCGTTGTTTTACATCGCTGTTCCAGGAAACAATTATGTACTGAAACAAACAAGTTTACATCGTCATGTAACACACACACACGTTCTCACGTTGACAAAGCGTGACTAATCTCTTGAAACGTGAAGTATTTTTGTCTTTCAGTCGAACTGATTTCTTACATTTTGTGTACATCATTTCAACTTTATCGTGAAAACCTGCAAAACTATGGTGGATGCAATGGATGCAACTGAAGACGGGAAGACATGCTCTGAAAACCCACTGTAATTAAAAATAAATCGTGTTAGATACATATCATTAATAGAGTTGTAGATCTATGATAACTGATAAAATGAAGGTAAATCTTTCGTACACATGAAGTAGTCGTGGAAGACAAATGTGAACTTTCTTTTAGTGTGATTAAGAGCAATATTCGAGACCTTGCTACTGGAATGTACGTCATTTGTAAGAAACGTACAACATACCAAAGAAAGGGGGCAATGACAAAGAATATGTAAGAAATAAAACGCAATGGAAGCTCTGAATATTAAGAAACAAAAAAACTCCTGGAGAACTCAGCTGTTTAATGAAAGCAAACGGTATTGCTTCCCACCAGTTGTAACTTGCCTGCCTCTAGTGGCGAGCCAAATATACTTACGTCAATAAAAGTGATGCTGCAGTAGTAGCAGTAGTCAGCAATGGTGAAGTTGTCCTCGGCAATAAACTTGCTGGCGGTCAAGAAGCGTTCCACCGCCTCCAGACCGTCTACCAAGCTGTCCCTCAATTCGTCGCTGGGCTCTTTTTTGTGAAGCAGAGGTGCGGACTGCAGGAAACATTAGAGGAGAAAGTCACTTGATACCTTCATTAAACACTGATGTAGTTTCAGTATCTGGTGAGACTGAGATTGTGCACTATATGATGGAAGTATGAAACAACCCACATTGTGGTTATGACAGGTCGCTAACTTAATTGGTCTGCGATTATTTTATTCTAATTATTTTCCTCTAAGCACTGAAAACGATGTGGAGCATATCTGATTGATAGTGAGGAGCGCTTCTAATGCGTTCAGCGTCACTCCAGTATTATCATGGGTGGACAGGAACTTGACAGGGAGGGAGAAGCTGGTGCCAATATGTAGCTAGTCTTTCAAGAATTTCACGTATACAATCGAGAAGTACGAGGGGGAGTTGGAAACTGTGGACTGTGGTCAGAGTTGTGTGAAAAAGGAGAAAAAAGAGAATGAGACAATAAAGATACGACATATCTTTATTTTTCTACATAATTTCGAAGTACATTGAGATTTGTCATACCGCTTTATGAGCTTCAAAAAGCATTCCAGGAAAAAATCGGGGCTTCGAATACGGAAGAAATGTTGAACGGCTTGTCTGACGTCAGCATTGCTGCCAAAGCGCCTTCCACCGAGAGTCTTCTTCAAAGCAGGAAACAGATGGAAGTCACTTGGTGCGAGATCCGGACTGTAAGGCGGATGGTGTAGACGCTACCAACCAAGAGTTGCAATGTGGCTTTGCGTTGCCCTCGCTGTGTGTGGTCGCGCATTGTCATCCAACAGCAGAATGCCAGATCTGAGAAGGTCAGGCCGCTTTTTCCGAATCACCTTTTTCATTTCCGACAGAGTGGTGCAGTACCGCGCAGCATTGATGGTTGCATCCTCCAGAGAGTACACCAGCAAAACTCCTTTGGTGACCCAGAAAACGGTGAGTAGCACATTACCTGCAGACAGAGTGCTTATGAACTTCTTTCGGACAGGTAATGACGGTGTTTCCATTCCATGGATGCGGACTTCGATTCGGGCGTGTAACTGTGGACCCATGTTTCATCCACCGTCACAATCCGAAACAGAAGGTCCTTCCCAGATTCATGGTAACGCAGGAGCTGTTTCAGGCTGAACACCATGCGTTGTTACATGTGTGCCGAGGTCAGTTGGCAGGGCACCCATCGTGCTGACACCTACCTGTATCGAAGAGTGTCGTGGATGATCTTGTGAGCTTGCTCATGTACGATTCCAAGTTCTGCCCCTACTCCATCGATGGTGATACGCCGGTTCGCTTTAATCATGTCATCCACCTTCCTGACATTTGCATCTGTAGTGGCCGTGCGAGTCCGTTCAGGTCTCTGTATGTCCTGCGCTTGCTGACGTCCATCACTGAATTGCTGGCACCATCTCCGCACCATTTGCCTCGACATCACACCTGACCCATGCACCTGAGCAAGGTGGTTATGAATTTCTCTGCCTGATACTCCACGTGCTCATTCATAGCGGATAACAGCTCTTACTTCCGCCTTTGACCACGACTGCAAAACGCACCTTCTCTCCATAGCTCCGGGAAAAGACTGAGCGGCTAGCCTCCGCTTTACGCAGGCACTGCGACAGCGCCAGCTGCTTGATCGCTATCTACCTCTACCCAGTGGTGTATCGGTGTCTTGCACGTGCGCGTTCACCTACCGTGTTGTTTTTCGCCCATATCACACGACTCTGCCCACAGTCGGCAGGGGAAACTTATCTTCCAACTCCCCCTCGTAGAAGGAAGGAACGAAGTAGGTTACAACGTAACATACCTTTGACGTTGAAATCATTTTAAATGAACGTCATCTCATATGTAGACGTATGAGATAAAAATCGGTGTTAGACTTCTCGATAAAATAATTTCCGAATTGGTGAGAAATGATTTAGTGGGAAGAAACAGGTAAACTAAACCTACAGGTAATGTTTGAAGAAGACAGTTTCTCCTATTCTGAACTGACGTGCACTTATAAAAATCTGTACACTGTACCAGCAACACAGGATATCCCAGGAGGAGTGGTCGATGTTCTGAGACATGTAAGGCACGATGATTCGAAGGAAACAAGTATGGGCTCTGAAATGCACACCTTAAGAGCTATGAACACGTCTTCATCTTCGCTACTGTGAAGCACCTCTCTTCTTACGGTATATATTTTACGGCCCAAATTTACTAGCTTTTTGCTTCGAATGATCGTTCCTGTCATATCCGTGAATACTGACAATTCCTCCTGGAACATCCTGTTCAATGAGCATCAGTTCTTTCCGTCCTACTAAGAGAATGGCCAGATGGACCAATACAGCAACATACTTGTTGATTTGGCAATCTGACATTTTGGTTATTCAGCACAAATCGCGTATGGAATAAAACAGACATTCCGTTGATTATAAGTGTTCGAGAACAACTTGTTTCGTCTTTGTTCGATAGAGGACAGATCATAGTGAGTCGGAGGGCTGATGCCTCCAGTTCACCTCCACCTGCAGCTGTGGGTACTTCAAAAGTCTGTGTGATTTGTCTTGCAATTCTTTTTTCAATATGCGTTCCTAAATGTTTGAGGTGAGTAGTTGGTTTACGCCTCTCAAATCTTATGAACTTAGCAAAATTGTGGCAGCAGCAGCAGCAGGCCTTACGATTGACATCTGGATTGGAAATACGCTGGTGTCCGCGGTTGTTTCAGTATGTGTAGCACATGGGAATTGAAGTCAGCAATGATACCCGCTGGCAAATTGGCTGCCCTAGGCAATTGTTAGGCTTAACAGAAACTAATTTTGCCTCATACAGTATACACTAAAGAGCCAAAGAAGCTGGTACACCTGCCTAATATCGTGTAGGGCCCCGCGAAGTCGCAGAAGCGCCGCAACTCGGCGTGTCACGGACTCACTAATGTCTGAAGTAGTGCTGGTGGAAATTGGCACATGAATCCAGCAGGGCGTCCGTAATTCCGTAAGACTGCAAGGGGACGAAGATATCTTCTGAACAGCACTTTGGAAGGAATCCCAGATATGCTCAATAATGTTTATGTCTGTGGAGTTTGGAGACCAGCGGAATTGTTTAAACTCAGAAGAGTGTTCCTGGAGCCACTCTGTAGCAATTCTGGACGTGTGGGGTGTCGCAGTGTCCTTCTGGAACTGCCCAATGCACAATGGACATGAATGGATGCAGGTGATCAGACAGGATGATTACGTACGTGTCACGTGTCAGAGTCGTGTATAGACGTATCAGGGGTCTCATATCACTCCAACTGCACACGCTCCACACCTTTAAGAGCCTCCACCAGCTTGAACAGTCCCCTGCTGACATGTATGGTCCGTGGTTTCTAAGGTTACCTCCATACTCGCACACGTCCACCCGCTCGATAGGTTTGGAACCGAAACTCGTCCGACCAGGTAACATGTTTCCAGTCATCAACAGTCCAATGTCGGTGTCGACGGGCCAAGGAGAGGCTAAAAGTTTTGTATAGTGCAGTAACCAAGCGTATACGAGTGGGCCTTCGGCTCCAAAAGCCCATATCGATAATGTTTCTTTGGATGGTTAGCAGTTTGACACTTTTTGATGGCCCAGCACTCATATCTGCAACAATTTGCGGAAGGGTTGCACTTCTGCCACGTTGAACGATTCTCTCCAGTCGTCGCTGGTGCCGTTCATGCAGGATCTTTTGCCGGCCGCAGCGATGTCGGAGATTTGATGTTTTAACGGATTCCTGATACTGACTGTACACCCGGGAAATGGTCGTACGGGAAAATCCCCACTTCATCGCTACCTCGGAGATGCTGTGTCCCATCGCTCGTGCGCCGTTCAAACTCACTTATATCTTAGTAATCGGACTTCGTAGCAGCAGTAACCGATCTAACAACTGCGCCAGACACTTGTTGCCAACCACAGTGCTGTCTTCTGCGGTGTTTACATTTCTCTGTATTTGAATACGCATACCTATACCAGTTCCTTTGGGGCTTCAGTGTATAATTTTATGTTTGTCCATGTAATGTGCTACGAACAGTCTTTTATTTTAACTCTGAGTTCATTTGGAGCAATGTAAAACCGCCGTAAGCCTTGAGCTCTCAGTTACTTTAAATAACAAGGTATTTATATTTGTTTTGAGTAAAAGTTGATCAAGGACATTTCTTACGCAACCTCTATGTCAGTGATGATGAGATCACTGACTTTGTTAATAAATTACTTTGTGTTTATCCGTTACATTGATTATGAGATACGGTGAACTCAGATGTTACAGGGAGAAGTCAAAAATTCCGTTGTGCACCTTTTGAATAAATGATTTAATCATTCTGTAGTTGCACACGTGTTAACGTGTTACTGCAACGACATGTAGAGCCTTGTTCGAAGTTTAATCTTTAGTTGCTCCGTCCATTTCGAACTGCGTAACTGCTTTACCTGTGAATAATGAGTGATCAAAAAATTCTCGTTCGAAGACCGTACAGTCCAGAACCGGTACGACAATCAAGCAAAATAGTCGTGAGTACTGAGGCAATCAAGCAAAATAGCCGTGAGTATTGAGGCAATCACGCAAAATAGTCGTGAGTATTGAGGTGGTCATCCCACCCGTGTACCAGGTCGAAGATACCCTTTTCGTAAAACACAGTGTACTGCTGACTTCAGAAGTCTGGTCGTGGGCTCTAAAGTGCATACCTTAAAAGCTATGAACACTTGCTCAGTAGAGGAGATGTGTTTCACATTAGCGAAGATGAACGAATGGTTATCGCTTCTCAGGTATGCAATTTAGAGCCCACTTTTGTTGGACATTTTTTCTCGTTTTTGTCCGCACTACCACCACTGAAAGTTACCAACCCTACTCTCTTCGCAACACAAGAACCGGTACATGTATTCAACTGTCAGAGGTATCAGAACGGTTTTCGTTTATAACATTTGACTCGTTCGTTTCCGGTACAGGGATCCTTACTTCAAATTAAAACATTTATCGTTCTCCATCATCCTAGAAAGTCTGTAACATCATCACGGAATCACCCCGTGTATACGTACATTTACAGACGCCCGCGCCTGTAACTGGGACGCTCTGTACTCTCGTTGGATGACGTTTCCGGACATGGGTTCCCTCTTCAAAATACGATGTACTCACTCCCTTCTACAAGTCCTAGAAGTCTGTAACGGGAATTTCCGACCACCCTGTATATCTCCCTGCTGCTCACTACCATTGGACAGGAATCGTTGACCTTCCAAGGCCTTTTTTAAGGGACCGAACACGTGGTAATCGCATGGGGAGAGATCAGAGCTATAGGGCGAATGCTCGAGTGTCTCCCACTTGAGTTGTAACTCTCGTGTTACGACATTTGCGATATGGGGCCTTTATCACGAAGCAGTACCCGTCGCCGCAGTTTTCATTCCATAACGGTGGTTTTCGGCAGATATGCTGCCCTATATACACCCGTCATTCTCCGAAGGATGTCTACCAGCGTTTGCACTTTGGTTGTCAAGAAAAGAATAACAGCACGCTGGTCCTGTTTGGACACATCTGGTAATAATGTCACCATATTTTACATTTCCGCATTTACCGCATGAACGTTGGAAAGACATGAATGCCACATTAATGCTTTGCCTACATGTTGGTACTTATAAACCCGCATCGGAGTCGCGCAACCTTGCATATACGCGGCAGCACCGCATATTGGGTCAGAATCCTGAAACAGTGGCTATAAATAAAAAAGTTCGGAGTTAAGTAGTTTGTAAGTAGCGTGTTTATATGTTTGTATGTTGGCAGCGCTATCGACTGCATTAATATCGCTGACAGCGTTCTGCGCATTCGGTAAGAGACTCTGTTGCTGGCTGGACTAGCAGTTAGCAGCTAGCGAGCTGACGGCTTGGAAATGTGTCCTTCGTGGAGACTCAGTGTTGGTAGGATGGATGTAGTTGGTAATGTTATGGTAGGGGAATTATTGACAAGTATGTAATTTTTGGAACTGGATGCCACATGAATAAGGTAAAATCTGCTAAATACATTGTTTGATCGTCAAGAAAATCTTTCTTTTGCTAACAATATGCCTCCCAGAAGTTAGAGCCTACAGTAGTTAGAATCCTTTTATTTAGTTGGCTGTAGTTGCTGCTTGCTGTAGTACGTGTTATGAAGATTTTCTGTGAGGTAAGTGACTTATGAAAAGTACGGGTTATTATTAGGATTTCTTCCAGTTCAGGGACATTGTTTTGTGTTAATTATTTGAAGCCATGTAGTCACTGCATAGCGGTCAGATTGCGTTGGGACTGTATATTGTGGGTAATAAATGAATAGGTTAAGTTTGATTCGTCTTTGCCAGGAAAATTCTGCAGTTCAGTGCTCGAAACAGTAAAAATAAGTAAACACTAAGAAGTTTCAAGTTTCGTTTAATAGGTTGGCTACAGTAATGCTGGAACAACTGAATTCCGCCTTTATAAGCGGCCAACTGTTTCTTCCGAAAGTTGAATTTCAGGTCTAACGCCGCATCCGTTTGTGAGCCGCGCGCCGAGCTGACCAGGCTGCAAAAGTACTGCGTCGTTCGGATGAAATATTTTTGTTCAGCGAAATCACACCGAATTTTTTAAACTGAATCTATTGCAGAAGGTATGTACTTAATTACGAATACTTATTTCGCCATTGAGTCATTAATTAACAATTGATTTCTGTTAATTAACTTCTTTCCGGAACGCAAGCGAGACAATTGCAACATGCAAGCGAATAAAAGGGATAAGTTTTACATTCCACGACATTCCGCCTTCTTTTTCATTCCGTCCTCATGTATGTACCATTACTTTCATGAAACAACCTTAAAATCCAGCTACTAACCGCAACTCCGGCTTTGAGACGTTTTTAAGCGACGTTGCAAAATGCCGTTATTTACATCGAGAAAATAGAAATTGACGTCGAGGAAGTTCGAAGCTACGCCATTACAACAGCCAGGCATTGTGTCAAACAGGAGTACACAGAATGTTGATCCACGGACCGGACATACCAATAGGTCAGCTGTCGAGAGATGCGCAGGAATTAGCAAACAATTTAATATGGCAATGTCATCTAAGCTTTGCCCGAAAAGTCCTCTCGCACGAAAAATTTGGAGGATGTGTCCCGGAGACTTCTGGCAACAACCGAATCTATATTTCTTCTTTACGGAAATCATCGACGACTAAGGCAAAAACTTCGTCGTCAAGAGTTGCTACCCATTTGGTGCCTGCTGAAGAAGATTACAAGGAGTTAGATGCTGCCGATGATAATACAAATGTCGGCGCGGAGGAAGATGAAGAAGGAAATGAAGATGAAGAATAAGAAGTACAAAAGGAAGAAGATTAAGGAGAGTTATAAAACTTTCAGTTTTTGGTACTAATATATATTTTATGTAATAAAGACAACATTGGAGGCAGTTTTGTCATAAAGTGTATCATAAAAATAATAAATGTTCACCGAAAACATTATGTCCACTTCATTAGCTTTTTCCAAATTGTTTTCGCAATATTAGATCCGTCGTTTTGAATTTTTCAATTCTGATCTAAAAATCGTTATCAGAAGGGTCAAAAACACCATTATATCCACATTTGGCCATATTGGAGTTACTCTGAAATATTGGCCAGGTTTTCGGTACTCCAGCCCCTTGTGCAATGCCCTCAAAGGGAAACTTTTGGGTCGCTCCTTATATCTTTCGTGTCATACATCACACTGCTAAGCACTTCATTCCCGTGGACGGAATTTTAGTGAATACTGTTTTTGCATCTTTAATACATAACGGTCCGAGTACTTCGATCGTACAGGTGGCTTTTTATTTCCCCCTTCACAGTAATGTGAAACCGATGAGGAAAAGATATTTTGCTGAGTGATGGAATAAGGGCTGCAGATGAGGGATGATATTTGTATTGTCTTAAAAATCTGCTTCATGTTGAGTTTCCACGCAGTTTTACAACCCATCAGGGGAAGGACTATGAAGACGATACAATACTATATAAATTTGTCTTTCCCTTTTTTTCAGTTTCCTTTCTTCGTCTCTGCTTTGCAAATAAAGACATTTATTATAATATAGGTTTTGTAACTTTGTTTCTGTATACGTCAGGTAGCTGCTATTTATGAAACTGTTGACTTCCATTTTTCTGATGTATGTCTGCACATTTATGAACATGTGATGTCAATCACGTTCCACAGACGTAATACAGTGTACGGCACATAAAACCGGCCCGTCGTACGGAACGCCGTCCAAACAGTTGTGTACGAACTAACCATTTCCACTGATGTACCGACATGCCGCGGAACTTCTTTGTATAAAGCATCTGCCGCCGCAGCTAGTGGAACTTGTCGAAACCAGTTGAAGATAAAAGCCTCGTTTTGTGAAGCCGGGTTAATCTGAGGGTGTGATAACGCCGAATTCGTTAACCGGGCGTGTAGCCATTGTTGGAGAGTTCATTCGCACTGGATCTTTTGTGAAAACAAAGAATTTGTTTCAGGAGAAATTTCCTGGACGTTATGTGCCAGCAAAAAGTACCATACAGGAATTGACTGAAAAATGACGGCGTGCAGGATCGGTTCACAATGTTCCCAGAAGCACATCACCACCTGTCTGCACTCTTGAATTAAGGAGGGAGCTGCAGGAGATAATGACAAGAAGTTCTCGTAAGTCAACGAGGAAATTAATGCGAGTGAGGGAAGTTGCAGCCGTGTTTTAAGGGAACTGAAGTTAAAACCGTATCAGATAAGCGTTTTGCAAGAACTGACGGAGTCTGACCAGTAGAAGAGAGTCCATTTCTGTTCATGGATGTTGAGAAATGTTGCCAGTGGTGTCTTGGACCGACTAAAGCTCATCATAAATGACGAGGCTTGGTTCCACTTGTCTGGGTACAAAACAACCCGTATTGGTTGACAGAGCCACACTTGATACCCTAGGTACTCTTGCGTAACAAGGAGCTTGGTGTTCGGCGTGCCGTTTCCGTCACGCGCGTTGTGTTAAAAAAAATGGCTCTGAGCACTATGGGACTTAACTTCTGAGGTGATCAGTCGCCTACAACTTAGAACTACTTAAACCTAACTAACCTAAAGACATCACACACATCCATGCCCGAGGCAGGATTCGAACCTGCGACCGTAGCGGTCGCGCGGTTCCATACTGTAGCGCCTAGAACCGCTCGGCCACTCCGGCCGGCGCGCGTTGTGGGGTCCGCATTCTTTGAGACGACAGTAAACAGTGACGTGTATTTGGGAATCCTGGAGGAGTTTCATTCAGACTTGACAGAAGAGGAGCATCGGCTACGTTACTTTTAGCAAGACGGTGCAACGTGCCACATATCAGCTGGATCATTGTCCCGTGTGGATTAGATGTTTACACAAGAGAGGACAATCAGCAAAGGCTTCTGGCCTCATCAGTCACCAAACTTGCCCACTTGTGATTCTTACTTGCGGGGACTGTTAAAGGAGAGAGTATACGAAACAAATCCACACACAATTGAATAACTCAAGAGCAGGATACAGCTGTCATTAATAGCATCACAACACAAGAATTGACAAGGGTATATGTGAATCTCATCAACCACGCTCACATGTGTGCTGACGTGGGCAGAGGACACTTTCCACACCTACTGTGAAACTGAGTAATCATATTCAATACATCACATTTCGTTTTATG
Organism: Schistocerca americana; assembly: GCF_021461395.2. Lineage (NCBI taxonomy): Eukaryota > Metazoa > Arthropoda > Insecta > Orthoptera > Acrididae > Schistocerca > Schistocerca americana. Next base: position 847,599,007 of record NC_060120.1, on the reverse strand, counting down.
TTCACATATTGACTTTATGGGCAGGTTTTACGTGCTGCACCTGTATACGAAACTGCAACTTCGCATAAGTTCTTGAACACTGTATCTGTATAATACCATGCGAGAGAAGTTGAGCTATAGAAATGTATTGAGAGGTTGACAGATGAAAAGTCAACAAAGGTGTCTGACGTGCTAGTGTAGACTAATTGTCGTTTCTTACGCATGAGCACGGGAGGCCGCTGTAGGTTGCCGTACATACCGCTGACGAAGCTAAAAACGAAACGTATTATAGTTCTTCACATCGTGGACGGACATCCCGAAGATTAATCTTGAAAGTACGATATGCAAGCAGCCAGGTCATTCGGTTGTTATGTGAACGATGTCCAGTATGGGAGCACTGTTTGGTGTGTTTTGCCGACTGCAAAATTAAAAATATAAACATGTTAACATACTTTCGTGTAATGGACTGTCGTTTCAAAAAGTGAATCTGAAAGATACGATGTGTGGAGAGTGCAGCAGGCTGTTTGCCGAGTGGACGGTTTTGCAGAGCATTGTGATCTGTGAATTTCATGAACATATGGATTATGTATCATAGATGATTCCATTATATCTTACGGCATCGTAAGTTAACAATCTGAAAACTATAGATTGGGACAGTGAAGAGAAAGTTATACCTCACCGAAAGCTTTCCTTGAGCAGTGCATACTGCGACCCTGTGGTAATAGAATTAACCTATAGTGACGGACTGATTTTTTATACAGTAATAATCGAAACGCTGTAACCTTCAGATTGGGGTGCAACGTGTTTCACAAATGAGCAGTTTCTGGGACTCACCGTGGATAGTGATGTATGAAGTGTTTCTAGCCTAATCTGACATGAAGCTACAGAATTCGTATTGTGACAACAAGTGACTAATAAACACTGTGACGTCGCACGTGTACAACAGAAATATTTACATCGATAATACTTCTGCTTACGGGATGATAACACGGGTGACGATATGCTGGTGACATCAGCTAAGTGAATATTGGTTTTGCAAACTTTAGGAAACTTTTCCCTTGCGAACTAATCTTCGATTTTTGTAATAAAATTATCATTTGTACTGAAGCTGTTCTCGTTTCTCATTGTTACTGCTTCTCCATGCAACCGAAATTCCGAACATTTTTAAATAACGTTTTCGTTATTTTCGAGGCCTTAAGACAGAATTAATTTAATTTTATTAAATAATTTTCCATAAGCAATGTTATATTTTCTGCACATGCTTTATCTTTCAACATCGGCATAATTTTTACAACAGTTACGAGTACTTTTATTGCCTGTGATATAAAATGATTTTGATACTTTTTTACACGAAATATATGTCTAATTGCAATAGATGTGTTATTCCTGCATGTTGTATGTTACCGTGTTTTTATGTTGAAATTTGCGTTACTTATTGCCATGTGTTGGCGAAATACGCATGCGTTGTATGGTGTTCGGCATCAGGTCAGTTGACTACAGTCTTGAAAGGGTAAATGTGCTCCCAATGGTGGGAACTTTGAACTGACAGATTGTTGCATTGCATTTGTTTGCATGTCAGTGTTCGTCATGCTATGGTATTCTAAGCCAGTGTAGGGCCTTGCGGGCTCGCTTGGTAAAGGTTAATTATCAGATCTGCTCCTGTGGGCGCAATATTTACTTAATTCTGGGAGCAAATAAATTTTCTTGGTTTTAGTTACTTCAGATTTTACATGGATGAGATTATGTGTGCTTTTCATTACAAATGTGTCAGGTAACCTCCACTTTTATTAAATCATTACAGCTATCTCCAATAGCTGTAATACTAGGGTGTCCCCGATATGTCACAAATGAGCGGTGGCGGGAACACAGCGACTCGGACAGTACAGAACTTTCAGAAGCTGCCGCCGAGCAAAATGGTCATTCACTGTTAATTTGGTAACGCCAGTCTTAGCATTGTATTCATACAAGATTGACACAATACTTTTAGATGAGCCCACCCTGAATAATTGATATTGGAGTTTTTTTTTTTTTTTTTTTCTTTATTGTATTTCAATTCCCCATCGGGGCGGGCTGGCAGCAGCATATGCGCTGCTCTTCAGCCGAAAGACATAGAACAAAACAATAGAAGACATTTAAAAACAGCAAAGGAGAGAAGAAGGCGAACATAGATATAAAAAAGGGAGAACATCATGGAAGGCAATATACAAAAAACGGGGTGACTGTAAAATGGAGATAAAAAACTGTTTAAAAGTAGCACACACAAAAAGCCACACTCTGCGACGATTAAAAGAACACAAGGCACAGTATGACTGGAGCATAAAGGTGTTGACGGATGGCATAGCACACAACGTAACACTGACGGCGAACCTCAAGGCAGTACACAATTAAAATCACACTTCTGGACGCACACGAGAAACAGCACGAAACAACACTGACGTGGCACACTGATGATGATCAATACAGAGGATCTGCCAGGTTCAAGGAGATGAGGGAGACCTGAAGAAGGGAGGGAGGGGAAGAGATGGGGGAGGGGAATGGGGGGCGCTCGGAAGAGGGCCAGGTAGGGAGGGATGTGGGAAGGAGAGAGGCAAGTATGGGGTGCAGGGTCTCAGGGGAGGGGGGGATGGAGGAAAATCCGCTCTGGGAGAAGGAGGAAAGAGGAGAAGGGGGCCCTGGGGAGGGGGGGGGTACAAGGCCGGGTTATAGTTGGAAGGAAGGGTATATGTCACGGCGAAGTTCGTCATCCGGGAGGGGGAGGCGTTGGAAATTGCCCTGATGAAGGAGATGGAGGGTGTGGAGGTGGAGAGAGGGAGGGATACAGCGATAGAGGCGCGGCAACGGGCGAGGAGTGGAGAGGAAGGAGGAAACCAGAGGGTGGGGGGGATCAACCCTGCGAACAATGTAAAGGATGCGGAGATGTTGGAGGATATTGGAGTGAAAATGGTTTGACTTACAAGAAAAGTATTGCCCAGATTGTTTCGAGTACGCTGCAGAAGTTTCACTGGGAAGCTCTTACACTTCCTCTGTATAGTCCCGATTTCTAATCATGCAATTTACATATATTTCGAGTCCTGCAGAAAGACATTCGTGGCTATCGATTCGCTGGGTACCATCACGGTTCCGTGAGCAACTGCAAACATTCTTCCATGAAGGTCTTGACTATCTTGTTTCACAATGGGATAAATAACAGTATATTAACAGTTACGGTGATTGCTTTTGAAGTAACAAACATTTTACTTACTTTTTTCATGTGTCTCGTTTTCATTTGAGCGCCTCTTATACAGGGTGGTCCATTGATAGTTGCCGGGCCAAATATCTTACGAAATAACCATCAAACGAAAAAACTACGAAGATGGAAACTCGTCTAGCTTGAAGGGGAAAACCAGATGGCGCTATGGTTGGCCCGCTAGATGGCGCTGCCATAGGTCAAACGGATATCAACTGCGTTTTTTTAAATAGGAACCCCCATTTTTTATTACATATTCGTGCAGTACGTAAATAAATATGAATGTTTTAGTTGGACCACTTTTTTCGCTTTGTGATAGATTGCGCTGTAATAGTCACCAACATATGGCTCACAATTTTAGACGAACAGTTGGTAACAGGTAGGTTTTTTAAATTAAAGATGCAGAACGGAGGTACGTTTGAACATTTTATTTCGGTTTTTCCAATGTGATACATGTTCCTTTGTGAACTTGTCATTGCTGAGAACGCTTGCTGTTACAGCGTGATTACCTGTAAATACCACATTAATGCAATAAATTATGTCCGTCAACCTCAATGCATTTGGCAATACGTGTAACGACATTCCTCTCAACAGCTAGTAGTTCGCCTTCCGTAATGTTCGCACATGCATTGACAATGCGCTGACGCATGTTTTCAGGCGTTGTCGGTGGATCACGATAGTAAATATCCTTCAACTTTCCCCACAGAAAGAAATCCGGGGACCTCAGATCCGGTGAACGTGCGGGCCATGGTATGGTGCTTCGACGACCAATCCACCTGTCATGAAATATGCTATTCAATACCGCTTCAACCGCACGCGATCTATGTGCCGGACATCCATAATGTTGGAAGTACATCGCCACTCTGTTATGCAGTGTGAAACGCTTTGTAGTAACATCGGTAGAACATTACGTAGGAAATCAGCATACATTGCACCATTTAGATTGCCACGGATAAAATGGGGGACAATTATCCTTCCTCCCATAATGCCGCACCATACATTAGCCCGCCAAGGTCGTTGATGTTCCACTTGTCGCAGCCATCGTGGATTTTCCGTTGCCCAGTAGTGCATATTATGCCGGTTTACATTACCGCTGTTGGTGAATGACGCTTCATCGCTAAATAGAACGCGTGCAAAAAACTGTCATCGTCACGTAATTTCTCCTGTGCCCTGTGGCAGAACTGTACACGACGTTCAAAGTCGTCGCCTTGCAATTCCTGGTGCATAGAAATATGGTACGAGTGCAATCGATGTTGATGTAGGATTCTCAACACCGACGTTTTTGAGATTCCCGATTCTCGCGCAATTTGTCTGCTACTGATGTGCGGATTAGCCGCGACAGCAGCTAAAACACCTACTTGGGCATCATCATTTGTTGCAGGTCGTGGTTGACGTTTCACATACGGCTGAATTTTTTTTTTTTTTTCATTTATTGAATTTCAACTCCCCCCGAAGGGGGCGGGCTGGCAGCAGCTTAGTATGCCGCTCTTCAGCCGACAGATTTTGTGACAAAGATCAAGAGAACAAATAATAAAAAAAAAACAGGCGATAAAATCGGAGACTTAGAGAGTAACAAGGCGAAAAGAAATCGTGGAACTTAAAACAACAACAGAGGGATGATGATGCGAAGAAAAATACATACGAAGCAGACAGGGAAAACAATAGACAATTAAAAAAACACGGCGACAGTCTGGATTCTGTTCGCAAAGGACATAAAATTCACACCTAGCGACAGCATGGTTTCTGTTCGCAACACGAGAAAGACAAACAACACGGAATAGTCACTGGAACACTGCACTAAAAAGTGGGCAAATGTGACACCACAGTCGAGAGCAGGTGGGGGGAAACTGGACAGAAGAGGGGAAAACAAAAAAGGGGGGAAAGGAGAGGAAAAGCGAAGGGGGGAACGGCTGAACACTTCCTGTTTCCTTAAATAACGTAACTATCCGGCGAACGGTCCGGTCACTTGGATGATGTCGACCAGGATACCGAGCAGCATCCATAGCACACGCCCGTTGGGCATTTTGATCACAATAGCCATACAACAACACCATATCGAGCTTTTCCGCGATTGGTAAACGGTCCATTTTAACACGGGTAATGTATCACGAAGCAAATACGGTCCGGACTGGCGGAATGTTACGTGATACCACGTACTTACACGTTTGTGACTATTACAGCGCCATCTATCACAAAGCGAAAAAAGTGGTCCAACTAAAACATTCATATTTCTTTACGGACTACACGAATACGTAATAAAAAATGGGGGTTGCTATTTAAAAAACACGCAGTTGATATCCGTTTGACCTATGGCAGCGCCATCTAGCGGGCCAACCATAGTGCCATCTGGTTTCCCCCTTCAAGTTAGACGAGTTTCGTTCTTTGCAGTTTTTTCGTTTGATGCTTATTTCGTGAGATATTTGGACCAGTCACTATCAATGGACCACCCTGTATATCAGTAACACTCAATCTTTCACATCATAAAATACGATAACCCCCGCAAATAGTTTCTGTATCCAATCGATTTACTTTGTGTATTCTGATGATAAGTCTCTGGAGATCGTTTAGCAGACACTAATCTGAAGCGTGTAACCCTTCGACTCTGTGACTGCTTGAACTCTGTTGGGGCCGTTTTCAGTGAGGTGTGTTTTTCAAGTGCCTAAACAGGAAAAGGTAGTGATGTGCGACTCTGGGTCTGGAGCGAAGTGGACGTTCTATCTCATCCCAGAAGTATTCCACTGGGATCAGGTTGAGACTATGGGAAGGCCACTGCATTTCGAGAAAGTTGCTGTACACAAACCGCTACCTCACAGATGCTGCTTTATGATAGGGTGTATTGTCATGCTGATAAAGTCATCGTCTCTGAATTGCTCTTTACCGCTGTAAGATTTGTTCGTATCCTTCCACACTGAGGTTTCCTTAAGTGCATTAAGGGGGTCCACGCCCTATAAACGAAAAATACCCTCATACCATAGGACCACCTTTCCAGTACTTCACTTTTAGTAATAAACATGGTGGCAGGGAACATTCTACAGGCATTCGCCGAACCAAAACCGTTCTATTGGAATAACACCAGGCTAGCGTGATTCATGATACCAGATCACTCGTTTCCACCATCGACTCTTCAGAGGTGTAGATCTTTACACCACCTCAAGTGTCGCTTAGCATCGACCACAGAAATCTGTGGCTTTGAGAAGCTGCTCAACAACTGAACCTCATTCTTTTCACCTCCCTACGCACATTCAGTGTGGTAGGTGGACAGATGGTAGCAGGTAGCAACTCTCGAGTGATTACTTCCTTTTACAAGTAACATCCGCAATATTCGACGGTCAGTGGTGGTCGGTATATGAGGTCTGCCTAGTGTCGGCTAAGTTGTGGTTGTACCTTTGCATTTCCGCTTCAGGAACACACCAGGAACAGTTGACTTGGGCAGCTTTAGAAGGGCTGAGGTGTCCGTGATGGATCTGATACTCCGGTAACATACCATGACCAGTCCACATTTAGTCAGTCAACTCTCCTCACCGATCCATTCGGTATCTAATAACAACACAATACTCCCCGCCACCTTTTACACTGGTACTTCCGCATCTCGTGGTCAATCCTGCATTACATATTTTGAGAGTAGGGATATTTTTGATCTGTGAACTGCGTCAGTCAACTTTTGGACTGACACGTCTCATGTATAATTGATATTGATTCAGCTAATCATGATTGTATCATGCTTTGACAGATTTATGGATACCTGATGCTGATAACATTGTTGATACTGGTGACTGCAATAATCAGACTAACAAAACATCTTTATTTTCTTCTATCTGCATAGTATATTGCGTGTTCCGTACTGGTTGTGTTGTACTAGTGTGGCAGAGTCTTGGATGGGTCTCACGATAGGAAGGAGAGCGGGCCACTGGTGGCCATCACCCAGAGCTCCCAGGGGGAGAATAGCGACTTGAAAAGATTAGCCGGCCTTAGTGGCCGAGCGGTTCTAGGCGCTTCAGTCCGGAGCCGCTCGACCGCTACGGTCGCAGGTTGGAATCCTACCTCGGGCATGGATGTTTGTGATGTCCTTAGGTTAGTTAGGTTTAAGTAGTTCTAAGTTCTAGGGGACTGATGACCTCTGAAGTTAAGTCCCATAGTGCTCAGAGCCATTTGAACCATTTTGAAAAGATTATGTCGCTCAGAGCAGTTAATGGCGACCCGAGTACTGACCACCAGGTTTTCACTTACAGGAACCCTTTGGTACGTCTCAGCGCTAGCGATGCAAGTGCGGTCAAGATCAAACACGTGCGTGTTTTAGGAATTTGGTGTTGAACCTACGGCCTGCAAGGTAGGAAGACACCATATCACAGTGCAGAGTTCAGAAAACTGCACTGAACTTTCTGTAAAGGAAACGGTATCGCTAACAGAAATTAGTGTACAGTTTCAAGTATAACTATACGTTAGGAAAAAATTAAAATCTTAGATTTTCAGTATTAAGATTTATTTTTTCTCTAAGTATAACTTCATGACATAGCAATGTTAGCAAAATTACTTGCAGGATGATAAAATATTTTTACTGGGTGTTCACAAATATGAAGCGAAATCCTATTACGTAGAGGATGATAAAATATTGATACTGGGTGTTCAAAAATGTGAAGCGAAGTTCCTAACTCTTATACAGTTCTTTAATGGTAAGATGGTTGATGACCCAGTCTGGGGATCGATAGAAATACAAACAAATTAAGTACAGCTAGGCCCAGAGATATTAATTACGCTAAAATGCATAATGAAAATACTCAAAATTCAATGGGGGTCGGTAACGAACAATCAAAGAGAAGTACACGATTAAACCAATTCATAACTCTACAGTGGCTGATCAGTCCTTTTCATCAGATCGGACACCTCGTATCTCTGCTTCATTTGGGCCCCACAATCGAGTATACGTTTAACTATAGGTCACGGTTGAATGTACACAAAAAAAGGAGAGAGACGAAGACAACCACAGCTCTCAGTGTCAATTGACTATCACTTGTTAGCGTGGTGTGAGCGCGCATGTGTTTACCTTGCGTCGGCAGCGGCAGTGGCGGATACATTTCCTATGTCTTCGGTGAAGCCGAGACTCCTAGTTATTCGCTAGCTAAATTAACTGGCAGGGCACACGCTATTTGACTGGAATAGCGAGTACATCCTTGCCCTCTAATCGCCTGCAGGCGTTAACTGCCACTGCTCGGTGCGATTCTCCATACTAGGAGACTTTGCAGTTTAACTCCTTACGAGTTACGACGAGCCTGTGAACAGGTGTTCTCATAATGACTCTCGCAATCGTCTCAGCGTGGCGCGAGTCGCCTTGCTTAAACACTCGACGATTGCTGCAAGAGAAGAGGCAATTACTCTGTCCACAATTTGCCTATATCAAAGATGGTGGCTGTGCGTTTCCTTTCTGATCAATCAGAGCGTTCGTACTTTATAATAACTCCACCCACTAGAGTTTTTGTAGCCTATCACAGGCGTCGTTTCTTTTGTAGGGCAGAGAGTAACTTTTGCCACGTAATACTGAGATAAACAGCCTTTTCTTTCATGTGAGTTTTTAACGCAAGTGGCTAAAATGAGTCACCTATGTTTTGAGTTGGGTTTCTCCAGACGTTCTGTCTCTGGGCGTTTTATCTGGCACCTCCCGTCGTGTTTCCGTAGAGAGGTTTTCCGAAGGGTCATCATTAAAAACAGGGACAAGGGGCGCCTTTTGCCGATGGCGTAAGCAGTGGCGGTGGGTGTCTCATTGTGTCCGCTAGATACCCTGTGGAGAAAAGAGTCGGCCTGCATGGGATGGACATTGCCATAGCAAAATTCTTTTCCCTTCATAACTGTGTCTCATAGCTCGGGTCATGGAAATTACTTGTGCGCAGTTATTAATGTGAGTGTTAGTGGTTTATATTCATGAAATGCTGGCTCCTTTATTACATCAGCTTTTAGTAACATTTGTTCAGTTTCATTTAACCATGTCTTGTGACACATCAAGTTCACCGGAATTGTTTCAGGAATCCATTGTAACGTGTTATTTGTTTGACACCTTACAAAGATTTCACAAGCTGTGGCCACATGACACCTGCTAATATTCCCAGTATAGGGAGCTGTCTAACACGTTTGGAAAGTGCAGAATAAATTAATTTTACAATTGTGCCCCTCTGCTGAAAGAACTGCTTGGTGGAACGATGTCGTCATCAGTAATCTTTTTCCTAGAAAACCAGAGGGTGATAGGCAGGCCTGGAGATAATAATATCTGCTTTCTCTCTGGAAGCTCAGCAGCTACAAGTTGTTAAATGTTTTTCCTGCTCCCTTCATGGTGGAGGAAGTGCGACAGCCGGGCAACACTCCACATCAAGTGACCATTTCTCTCTCTTGCAGAGTGGAAAAGTAGCTCATTGGATGATCTAAAAGTTAAGGACACCGTTTGCTAGACATTTCTGACACAAGAAAACAAGCCATTGGGTAATACAAAAAGATATTTGAGAGTTTGAAACTCATTTTTATCAGAACTTATTATGCGGAAAAGCAGCTCATTGGCTAACGTATAAAACATCTGCTAGGTGGAGCGTTGGACCGCTGTTTTAAGTCAAAGTATAATCAACCAATGTTTAGCAGAGCCATATCATTGGTGAAGTATCATTTGCATGGGTTTTCTGCAAAGCAAAGACAAAAAGTAGCACTTTTTGGCACTCTGGATGGTGATGAGGAAGCTGGCCCTCGAGTTTTGGAGATGTGGAGAAGCGGATGCTCTGAAGACACTCTCACTTTGGTGACGTGACAGAAAACAGGCTTGCACTTCTGGATGCCAGCCCGTCAGACAGTGCCTGATGAGTAGTGGTTAGCAAATGTACTGGTTATATGCAGGATTCGACTCTCCAAATCGTCAACTATGGATCTATGATGAGAATAACTGGCAGCATTAACCAGAAAGGAGAACAGCTATTTTTTGTTGCATTGCTTTTAATCTTCATTAGGTCCCGTAGTTTACCACTTGGCCAGATACTCTAGGGCTCATCCATGACCAAGCAGATTCTGTCAGTTGCATGTGAATGTCATTCGTCTCTTTGGCACGATCAAGGCAGGCACTGCACACTCATTCATGTTAACGCTTTTGTGAGAATGTCTAGTTGAACAAAAGTCACTTCTGTCTCGCATGTTCTTTGCTGGTTCTGCCAAACCAACCTATATGGGATTTAAATTTGTTTCAATGTTCACATAGTCAGGTCCTTACAGTTGGTATTTTGTTAATTATGTCATAGTCTAATTTGTTGTTTATTTGTTTATGTATGTGCTCACAAGCAGTAATTTTAATAAACTGAATTGGCCCAAGACTTTTAATTCAGTAGTCAGATGAACCTCATCCAATTACTTAAACCTTTTTGTAAGAACCAATACCCGGAACTCATTTACGAGGGCCATTCAGGTTATATCATTACCATATCTGAGATCATGGAGAGGATCTGCCACTTGGTCAGCCCAACTAGTGCTTGTTATCATGGCAGGTAAAAGGTTTGTTAGTTCAGCTGTTGCTTCACAAGTGTACCTCTCACAGTTATACGTATCTCCATCATTTCGCTCAAGTTGCATTTAATGTTCAGTGCAACGGGCGTCTTTAATTCTTGACATTTCTTTTACCTTCTCACGTTTCTTCATAGTAATTTCCATCAATATCGTTTCTATGTGGTTTACTCTATGTGCTTTTGAGCAGTATTTCACTGATCACCAGAAATAATAATTGATTGAAAACAATGTATATAAAAAGTAATCTTCTTACTACATACGCTTTTTAACAATGTTTCATCAGGTAACAGCAGCAATAATTTTTTGAAGACAATGTCGTTACTAGTAAACCTCTTACCCAACACATGTTTTTTGAAAGTCAACAAAACCGCAAATGACTTTCTTCGTTTCCATACTCTGGCTTTTCCGCCAACTTTACTGAGTAGGAAAATATAGAGTATCCATTACGCTATCACGTCATAACACGTAAAATTACAGTTTCTGCTTCAGTTTTTTTTATTTATTTGCATAAGGAAATGATCTCTGTGAGAAAACAAAACAGATATGCTTACCGCAAATAATGAAACTTTTGTGTACAAAGCGGCGTCGAAAAACAGTCTCTCATGAACCATTGAGCGTTTCAGAACGTCCTTCGGATAAAGGCTATCATTCTTTCAATATTTGTCCGCTAAATAGGTCACTATTGGATGATTGAAACATAAAGTTCACAGAAATCAAATTTTACTGATTAAAAAAATCAAATATGTTATAAATTTGTAATCAGTTAAACTCAGTGATTGTTAATCGAGTTCTGAACTTAAATAAAGAGTGTATAACTATGAATACTGCTGTCCCTCTATGTTTTTTGGATTCCGACTTCCACTCTACAGCCACTTGGACTGCACCTTGCGTCGTTTTAGCGAAGAAAGACACAGCAGACTTTTTAGTGTTGTACCGAAAAACAAGTTGAAGAATGGGATTGAGAGAAAGATGCGAGAGGAACAGGCAGTTTTACAACTGCACGATCTTGTAAGGATATATTTTCAGCCTTAGACAAGTAAGTGAGAAGGTGTGTTCTAGGGGTCAGAACTGTGGGAATCTGTTGTTGTCGTGGTCTTCAGTCCTGAGACTGGTTTGATGCAGCTCTCCATGCTACTCTATCCTGTGCAAGCTTCTTCATCTCCCAGTACCTACTGCAACCTATATCCTTCTGAATCTGCTTAGTGTATTCATCTCTCGGTCTCCCTCTACGACTTTTATCCTCCACGCTGCCCTCCAAAGCTAAATTGGTGATCTCTTGACGCCTTCTTCGAGTCAAGTTGTGCCACAAACTTCTCTTCTCCCCAATCCTATTCAATACCTCCTCATTAGTTACGTGATCTACCCATCTAATCTTCGGCATTCTTCTGTAGCACCACATTTCGAAAGCTTCTATTCTCTTCTTGTCCAAACTATTTATCTTCCATGTTTCACTTCCATACATGACTACACTCTATACAAATACTTTCAGAAACGACTTTCTGACGCTTAAATCTATATTCGATTTTAACAAATTTCTCTTCTTCAGAAACGCTTTCCTTGCCATTGCCAGTCGCTACTTCGACATCATCAGTTACTTTGCTCCCCAAACAGCAAAACTCCTTTACTACTTGAGGTGTCTCATTTCCTAATCTAATTTCATCAACATCACCCGACTTAATTCGACTATATTCCATTATCCTCGTTTTGCTTTTGTTGATGTTCATCTTATACCCTCCTTTCAAGACACTGTCCATTCCGTTTAACTGCTCCTCCCAGTCCTTTGCTGTCTCTGACAGAATTACAATGTCATCGGCGAACCTCAAAGTTTTTATTTCTTCTCCATGGATTTTAATACCTACTCCGCATTTATCTTTTGTTTCCTTTACTGCTTGCTCAGTATATAGATTGAATAATATCGGGGAGAGGCTACAACCCTGTCTCATTCCCTTCCCAACCACTGCTTCCCTTTCATGCCCCTCGACTCTTATAACTGCCATCTGCTTTCTGTACAAACTGTAAATAGCCCTTCGCTCCCTGTATTTTACCCCTGCCACCTTCAGAATTTGATAGAGAGTATTCCAGTCAACATTGTCGAAAGCTTTCTCTAAGTCTACAAATGCTAGAAACGTAGGTTTGCCTTTTCTTAATCTAGCTTCTAAGGTAAGTCGCAGGGTCAGTATTGCCTCACTTGTTCCAATTTTTCTACGGAATCCAAACTGGTCTTCCCCAAGGTCGGATTCTACTAGTTTTTCCATTCATCTGTAAAGAATTCGCGTTAGTATTTTGCAGCCGTGACTTATTAATCTGATAGTTCGGTAATTTTCGCATCTGTCAACACCTGCTTTCTTTGGGATTGGAATTATTACATTCTTCTTTAAGTCCGAGGGTATTTCGCCTGTCTCATATATCTTGCTCACCAGATGGTTGAGTTTTGTCAGGACTGGCTCTGCCAAGGGTGTCAGTAGTTCTAATGGAATGTTGTCTACTCCCGGGGCCTTGTTTCGAATCAGGTCTTTCAGTGCTCTGTCAAACTCTTCACGCAGTATCGTATCTCCCATTTCATCTTCAGCTACATCCTCTTCCATTTCAATAACATTGTCCTCAAGAACACCGCCCTTGTACAGACCCTCTATATACTCCTTCCATCTACCTGCTTTCGCTTCTTTGCATAGAACTGGATTTCCATCTGAGCTCTTGATATTCATACAAGTGGTTCTATTTTCTTCAAAGGTCTCTTTAATTTTCCTGTAGGCAGTATCTATATTACCCCTAGAGAGACAAGCCTCTATATCCTTACATTTTTCCTCTAGCCATCCCTGCTTAGCCATTTTGCACTTCCTGTCGATCTCATTTTTGAGACGTTTGTATTCCTTTTTGTCTGCTTTATTTACTGCATTTTTATATTTTCTCCTTTCAACAATTAAATTCAATATTTCTTCTGTTACCCAAGGATTTCTAGTAGCCCTCGTCTTTTTACCTACTTTATCTTCTGCTGCCTTCACTACTTGCCGGCCGAAGTGGCCGCGCGGTTCTGGCGCTGCAGTCTGGAACCGCGAGACCGCTACGGTCGCAGGTTCGAATCCTGCCTCGGGCATGGATGTGTGTGATGTCCTTAGGTTAGTTAGGTTTAACTAGTTCTAAGTTCTAGGGGACTAATGACCTCAGCAGTTGAGTCCCATAGTGCTCAGAGCGATTTTTTGAACCTTCACTACTTAATCCCTCAGAGCAACCCATTCTTCTTCTACTGTATTTCTTTCCCCCATTCCTGTCAACTGTTCCCTTATGCTCTCCCTGAAACTCTGTACAACCTCTGGTTTAGTCAGTTTATCCAGGTCCCATCTCCTTAAATTCCCAACTTTTTGCAGTTTATTCAGTTCTAATCTACAGTTCATAACCAATCGATTGTGGTCAGAGTCCACATCTGCCCCTGGAAATGTCTTACAGTTTAAAACCTGGTTCCTAAATTTCTGTCTTACCATTATATAATCTATCTGAAACCTTTCAGTATCTCCAGGCTTCTTCCATGATACAATCTTCTTTTATGATTCTTGAACCAAGTGTTAGCTATGATTAAGTTGTGCTCCGTGCAAAATTCTACCAGGCGGCTTCCTCTTTCATTTCTTACCCCCCATCCATATTCACCTACTACGTTTCCTTCTCTCCCTTTTCCTACTACCGAATTCCAGTCACCCATGGCTATTAAATTTTCGCCTCCCTTCACTATCTGAATAATTTCTTTTATTTCATCACACATTTCTTTAATTTCTTCGTCGTCTGCAGAGCTAATTGGCATATAAACTTGTACTACTGTAGTAGGTGTGGGCCTCGTGTCTATCTTGGCCACAATAATGCGCTCACTGTGCTGTTTGTAGTAGCTTATCCCCATTCTTATTTTTTTTTATTCATTATTAAACCTACTCCTCCATTACCCCTATTTGATTTTGTATTTATAATCCTGTATTCGCCTGACCAAAAGTCTTGTTCTTCCTGCCACCAAACTTCACCAATTCCCACTATGTCTAACTTTAACCTATTCATTTCCGTTTTTAAAATTTCTAACCTACCTGCCCGATTAAGGGATCTGACATTCCAGGCTCCGATCCGTAGAACGCCAGTTTTCTTTCTCCTGATAACGACGTCCTCTTGAGTAGGATCCTTATGGGGGACTATTTTACCTCCGGAATATTTTACCCAAGAGGACGCCATCATCATTTAACCATACAGTAAAGCTGCATGCCCTCGGGAAAAATTACGGCTGTAGTTTCCCCTTGCTTTCAGCCGTTCGCAGTACCAGCACAGCAAGGTCGTTTTGGTTAGTGTTACAAGGCCAGATCAGTCAATTATCCAGACTGTTGCCCCTGCAACTACTGAAAAGGCTGCTGCCCCTCTTCAGGAAACACACGTTTGTCTGGCCTCCCAACAGATACCCCTCCGTTGTGTTTGCACCTACGGTACGGCTATCTGTATCGCTGAGGCATGCAAGCCTCCCCACCAACGGCAACCTCCATGGTTCATGGGGGAGGGGGGGGGGAGGGGTGGGAATCTAAGGAGTGCATGGGTGTAAAAGCATAGCATATATCAGTAATTCAAAGACTGGCAACAATCGTACACAGTAGTTAAAGTAGGGAGGATGTTAACTGAGACATTCCAAACCTCGAAAGGACTTAGACGGGGCTGCTGTATGTCGCCGACCCTGTTTAAAATATATATGCAGTGTATATTGGAACAGTGAAATCAGTCATGCGGAGGTATGTGGTTTCGTTTCCAATATGGCACTATCTACTCATTCTTATTTGACAATGATCAGGTACTGATAGCACAAAGTAGAGAGGATGTCAGACTTATGATAAAGAACTTAATGGAAGCACTGAACGAGGCGAACTTAAAATAAATATGAACAAAACAGAATATTTAGCTGTGGGAGGAGATGGAAAGGATACGGTACTGCCGCATGGAAGTATTACAGCTGTAAAGCAGTTTAAATACTTAGGATCAATTATCCACTCCTCGGGAATTTGTAAGGTAGATATGGAACCCAGGAACCAGTAGGTAAGAGGAGCAATTAAAATGCTAAATGTTGTTCTGTGGAGCTGGGCAACACTAAAGGAAACAAAAAAAAATGGTTCAAATGGCTCTATGGGACTTAACTTCTGAGGTCATCAGTCCCCTAGAACTTAGAACTACTTAAACCTAACTAACCTAAGGACATCACACACATCCATGCCTGAGGCAGGATTTGAACCTGCGACCGTAGCGGTCACGCGGAAACAAAGAAGAGTATTCTGCAAACGTTAGTGGGAAGTATACTAACACACGGTGCAGAAAGATGGAGCATGGGGAGTGGCAGAGGAGCAGAGTAGAGACAGTAGAGATCGATGGAATAAGGAGGGCGGCCAGGATATCTAGGACAGAGCGGAGAGAAATGAAATTAGCGAGATGACGGATATGGAACAACCAGTCGTGCTCCTCAATGCTATCGCCATGTACGGCAAATGGAGCAAGGACGAAGGCTAAAAGCAATCTTGGAATGGTCGCCTCCTGGAAGTAGGAAGCGTGGATGGTTGAGATTGACATCGAGAGTGGAAGTAATTGGAATGATGAGAAAGAGAGATCTGAAAGAGGAAGACTGCCATGATAGTGAAAGCTGGCGAATGGGAATATAGGGCAATTGCTGAAGAGTGGACAAGCCCTTATAAGTAAGTGATAAAACATCGATAATTTATAATCGACACAGGGTGCCGCAGTTAAAAATAGCCCGTCAGCACTTCGAATGCGAATGCAATATTTCGACTTCTGAAGTAAAGAGCTACAACAATGGACAGTTTTATGCAGCAGTCGGTTGTTAGCTTTCTTCTCTCAACATTTCAATTTATTTCATAAGTGAAGTTAAAGGTTCCTCTTTGTGATCTGCAAAATGACTTTCTCGATAGAAGAAAGAATTGAAATTGTGGAAGCATATGTGAAAACAAATCAGATAAGGGAAACTCTTGAAATTTTCGGAGTCAAGTATCCGGATAAAGGACTACCAGCAAAGAGAGTAATACAGAGTCCGTATAAAAATTGGCGCACCTACTGATCTGTGCAAAATGTAAAACGGGAAAGAATTCCTTCAGTTTGCACACTAGAAGTTATTGCAGACATTCACCGAAGAATTCATCAAAGCCCAGAGAAGGCTACACGTAAAATGGCCCAACAGGATCATGTAAGTAGGACGAGTTTCCAACGGATACTGAAAAGTTTAATTTGAGGCCTTATCGTGTGACGGTTGTACAGCAGTTACGGATGACAATTAGTCGCGTGTAGATTACTGCACTTGGCTTTTGAATAACACCAATGATGGTTTGTTAGACCCTTTCCATTACATCATGAGTGACGAAGCATGGTTTCATCTTTCCATGGAAATTTTTGATACATTTTGTTCTCAACTCACTGAATATGAAAGGCAATACTGCTTCTTCCAGCAAGATGGGACAACACGCTACACGTCTAAGGTATCCCTGGAATGAGTGCATGATGTATTCACGAGAAACGAACAGTCGGCAAACATTTATGGCCATATAACAACATCGATTTTTTTCCTATGACGACATTTGAAGAACGAGGTCGGCGGGGTGTATCTGAATATACTTAGAAGTGCACAGCTGTCTACTGATGTTGCAGGATGTCACTTTCAACAGCTTCTGTAAATGTATTTTCCACTGTATTTTCATTGTAAATTGTAATTCAATTTCTGCTCTTGGTTTCTGTAATATCACTGCTTTTCCTTTATACTTAACACGAGCTTCGTATATCTGCGCCACCCTATATTTGCAGTGTGCGCAGCATGTAATTAGAAACTGGAAGATGTGCATATTTAGCAATAATGATGATTAGATATGTGTTAATTAGCATATGTTTGATGAATTTTATGTTTAAATGATGTTGTTATTGAAACTGAAAGAAAAAATTGAACGAAAAAATGGACCATAGCGTGTTTCGAACCAGCGATGCATTCATTAACCAATTACCGTCCTTCGACGCTACAATAAGTATAAAAATTACAAAAATTACCAAAGTCACAAAAATTACTAAAATCCGATTTCTGAGTGGCCCCCTTGTTAGTCATGATCCCTGAACTGCCTTAGCAATGCGAGGACGTCTTGATCGTTACTGTTGAAAGCAGTGTTGCTGTGACAAAAAGAAAGAAGTAAAAAAAAATTAGAAACTGGCATTCCGAAGTTCCTGAAACTGTCACCTGGACCAGAACTTTATATGGATGTAACTTAAGGACAGAGGAAAATACAAAGCAGAAGCAACATTTGAAACGGGTTGTACACAGACGTATTGCGTGTGATGTTGACAAATAAAACGCGAAATCAAGAGGTAAATCATGGAAATGGCAGGAGTATATGAAAGACTTTTATCAATACAAGAGGAAGGTTTATGAAGAAAGAGGTCGAAAAGTTGATCACAAAACTCATCAGTGGCGCAGCAGTCTCAGAGACTCAGTCTAGGGTGTCAGACGTAGGGCAATATGAATATTTATAGGCCAGTTATGTTCGACGAGCAGAACGGCATTTTTAGCTTTTAAATTAAAAAGGGCAATCACTAGTCGTTTCTGGAAATTAGTCATAATAAGCTTAATATTATCGAATCATGGTTTACGTTTTGGACGTACCATAGACAATACCTAATGCCCCTGACAATGACGCACTGTCATCACGGAAACTTCCCAATTAATCACCAGGAAAGGCGTCAGAAATTCTGCAAATTTTTCGGGGGCTTAACATTAAACAGTGATAAGAGTCACATATTCTTTTTGTGTGAGTGAGTAGTCTTGCGCAAGAGACTAAGGACAATGGATACCAAGTTTCGCGCTGTCTCTTTTTCCTCACATAAAATACCCAATATACTTTTCACACTCTACACCTTATCATGGACGGTTATTAAGTGTCAAGCAACCGTTCCTTTCCAAATACTGATTAATAATTACCGTTTGGAATCCATCGTATAATGTAAAGGTAATCTTACGATATCATTTCAGAACAAAGTAGTACATTTTCAGTGTTCTTGGCTCATTTTTCCTTAATAAAAGCTATCAGCTACAATGTTCTGTGCATTAGTTTGCATAAACTTTTCTTAGTCATCATGTTATCACTCTGTAACATAATACGACTGAATGTCATATAAACTAAACGCCAGTAAATAAATGAAACAGCATGTATCGAATCTGGCACATGTATTGTTGTATTTCGTAGTTTTCTTTCAACAAAACATTGACTTTTCACAAATATGAATCACTATTTGGAATGAGTGTGTCGCAAGAGGAGCCTACTTTCATTTGTTCTATAGAACGTATTGCGGATTGAACCATCAAAGGTGACCAACGTTCTTTCTAGAAAATCATCCATTTGACTCATCTGCACACATGCAGAGTTTGAATCATTGATGTCGCTCTCGTGATGACACTTCCCCTTCTTACCAAATTTATTATAAAAGCTTAACGAAGCAGCTTTGAGATTGGAAAATCTTTTATATTATTTATACAATGTCTAATTCCAAGTTCAATTCTAAAAAATGATGCTTTTCGTCGAATGTCAGAAAGATACAGCAAATGTAGAGGGCATGATCGTTGAGTTAATACCACCAAATAGACTTTTCGGTAAATCTTACAAGTGTAAATCTTGCTTATTTGACTTGCACTGCGCTACATAGCTGACTGAATCAATTTTATATGCACAGTATAGTCGCTGAACGACTTCTATTTTACAAGAAACACGTCTTCCTTGTAATCCTGTCATTTTCGTCTTTCGTTGCTCTTCGAAGAATTAGAACAGTATGAATTTTAAGATAGACAACAACATCACACATCATTTGTTTGCTTCATCATCGGATCACCAAGTCAGGGAGGTCTACTGACACGTATGCCTCTGAGTGTTCGAATATGCCCCATGAAAACTGTTACAACATCGATATTGGTCTTGTGGTTTTCAGTCCAAAGACTGGTTCGGTGCAACTCTCCACACTACTCCATTCTGTGCAAGCCTCTTCATCTATGAATAACTCTTGCAACTTACATCCATTTGGATCTGCTTATGGTATTCGTCTGTTGGTGTTATAACATGTGTGAGACTGGTTCTGATCTGCCTTCCTACCACAGTTGCACAAGGACTTTCTGTGAGTGTTTTGGGGAATTAGTGTTGAATCTACGGCCTGCAAGGTAGGAAGATACCATTCGACGCATGCAGAGTTCTGAAGAGCGCAGCAATACAGGCAGTGATGTAATCAGACAATTATCTCAATGTCGGTTCCACTATACTCCCTGCAAAACAAACGTTAATGCTAACTTAGTGTATGGGTTCAGGGCGTTACTACTTGTTATCAAGGAGTAATTTAAAAGCGTTTTTTCGTTATTAAGATTTATTTTTACTCTCAGTACGATTTCATGACATAGCAATCATAATTACAATACATACAGGTTGGTAAAAAATTTATATGCTGGGTACTCCCATACTGTTAATATCAATTGCTAACTCCAGAATTCTTTAATAGTAAGCTGGCCATTAATCATATTTGGGGGTCGGTAGAATACAAACAAATTAAACACAACTGGGGCCAGAAACATCAGCTGAAATAAATGCACAATTAAAATAACGAAATAATGGATGGGGGTCAGTAAAGAGCAATCAAAAAGAAGTAGACAATTAAAGCAATTCGATAACTTCAGAGTATAAAGTGGATGATCAATTGTTTTCATAAAATCGGATATCTTGCGTTTCTGCTTCAAGTAAGCCTGACAATCGTGAATATGTTTAACTACAGGGCACGGTTGAATGTCGTAGGGGAGACCATACGACCACAGTTCTGAGTGAAAAATGAATATCACTTTAAGGTGTGGTGCGCGTATTTACCTTTGGTTGGCGACTGCAGTAGCTGCTGGACCTGAAAATCTGTTCTGAATCTTTCTCGACTTTTAAATATCAGTCTGATACTGTGCCTACAACTTCGGTGAAGCCGAGACATCTAGTATCTAGTTGTTCCCTAGCTATTTGGCGTGGTGAACACTATTTGGCTGGAATAGCGTGTACGTCGTTGCCCTAAAATCGCTAGTAAGCGTGAACTGTCATACTCAGTGCAATTCTCCATACTTAGAGACTTCGCAGTTTAACTCCCTAGTAGTTAAGACGAGCCTGTGAACAAGTGTAACCCATACACTCTCGCAATCGTCTCAGCGTGGCGCGAGTCGCCTTGCTCAAACACTAGACGATTTGCTGCAAGAGAAGAGCGAATTTTTCTGTCTGCATTTTGCCTATGTCAAAGCTGGTGGGCACGCTTTTTCTTTCTAGCAGTCAGAGCATTCGTAGTTGTTATAAGTCCACCCACTAGAGTTTCTGTATCCTATCAAAAGTGTCATTTCTTTCATAGGGCAGAACTTAACTTCTGGTATGTAGTACTGAGGAAAACAGCTTCTTTTCCAAGCGAGTTTTAAGGCAGGTGGCCACAGTGAGTCACCATTGTTTTGAGTTGGGTTTTTCCAAACGTTTATCTTCCATCTTCAGCTGTGTTCTTGCAAAAAGGCTTTCTAGAGGGTGGGCATTAAAAGCTAGATTTATTGGGCGCTTCCAGGGACAAGAGAAGTTTCTGCCGGCAGCCTGCGCAGTGGCTATGGCGTTACATTGTCTGTGTCGGATCTCCTGCTGTACATACCCCACACCATTACAGAGCCTCCACGAGCTTGAACAGTCTCTTGATGACATGCAGGATCCATGGATTCGTGAGGTTGTCTCCATACCCATACACGTCCATTCACTCGATGCAGTTTGAAACGATACTCGTCTGATCAGGCAACATGTTTCCAGTCATCAACAGTCCAATATCGGTGTTGATGGGCCCAGGCGAAGCGTAAAGCTTTGTCTCGAGCAGTCCTCAAGAGTACGCGAGTGGGTCTTTGGCTCCAAAAGGCCATATCAATGGTGTTTTGTTGAATGTTTCGCACGCTGACATTTGTTGATGGACCAGCATTGAAATCTGCAGAAACCTGCGGAAGAGTTGCATTTCTGTCATGTTGAACGATTCTCTTTAGTTGCCATTGGTCCAGTTCTTGCAGGATATTTTTTCTGGCTGCAGCGATGCTGGAGATTCAATGTTTTACCAGATTCCTGATATTCACAGTACCTTAATGAAATGGTCGTATGGAAACACCTCCACTTCATCGCTACCTCGGAGATGCTGTGTCCTCTTGTGTGTCGACTTTAACACCTCGTTCAGACTTACTTAAATCCTGATAAACTGCCATTGTAGCAGCAGTAATCGATCTAACAACTGCACCAGACAATTGTAGTCTTATACAGGCATTGACGACTGCAGCGCCGTATTCTGCCTGTTTACATAGCTCTGTATTTAAATATGCGTTTCTATAGCAGTTTCTTTGGCACTTCAGTGCATTTTTCAGAATAATTTGCAATTGTTTGTGTCTCTTATAACGTCGAACCTGCATTTTGGAGACCAAGTATTATTTTCAAAGGCCAAATTTATTAGATATATTGTAATAAAGTAACATTTAGTTAAGAAATTATCACCAGGTAGTTCAAGTCGTGATAGTCGTACTAGACCCTCTACAATTTTTACTCTGTGCACTAAATTTCTCTTCCTCAGAAACGCTTTCCCTGCCATTCCACATTGTATATCCGGTCGACTTCTGCCATCATCTATTATTTTGCTGCCCAAACAGAAAAACCCATCTACTAATTTTAGCGTCTCATTTCCTAATTTAATTCCCTCAGTACTGTCTTACTTAACTGGACTACATTTCATTAGCCTTGGTTTGCTTTTTTTTGTATTCATCTTATACTCTCCTTTCAAGACACTATCCACTTCGTTCAACCGCTCTCAAAAGCCCTTCGTTGCCTCTAAAAGAATTACAGTGTCAAATGAAAACCTGTGTTATTATTTCTTCTCCCTGAACTTTAATTCCTGCTCCTAATATTTCTTCGGTTTTCTTTACTGCTTGCTCAATATACAAATTGAATAACACTGGGAATAGGCCATTACACTATCTCACTCCGTTCTCATCCGGTGTTTCCGTTTCATGCACCTCGACTCTTATAACTGTCTTCTGGTTACTGTGCTACTTTCAGAATTTCACAGACTATTCCAGTCAGTAGAAAGACAGTGGGCACATGAGCCAGAATTTAACTCACTTCAAAATCAGCATTCCTGGAAGCGTCGATGTTTCCATCAGCATACCTGGAAGTGCCTCCCCTTCGCCATTTTCTGGAACTGCCAGCCTCCTCCAATAGCCACCTCTCCCTTCTTCTTCCTGTAGCCAATGGCAATACATATGAGCATCGACGTCATCGTGCTTTCAGCCAATCGCCATAGGCACCTAGACCACTAAGTTTCGACCAATGGCATACAAGCTCAATCTCCCACCCCTTGAGCAGTTTCAGTTTTTGTAGTTCGATTGTGTGAGCGCCATAGGTTGCTGTCCATACTTTCTGTGAGTGCCCAGTATGAAACACCGCTAGCAGCTGCGATCGACTGGGAAGAAGAAGACTATCACTAAGTAATCTAGCCATCCATCTGTAACTGTTGTTATTATTATGTGTGTGTCATTATACTTAGAGCTTTGTTATTATTGTTACAGATGAGTATACACAGATGTTCCTTGCTGAATCACCACAGTATCAGCAGCAGCCATTCTCCACAGAATGTCTTCCCGATCTATTGGACGTGCCGTCATTCAGTTATGCTTTAACACATCAACAGCAGCTGGAGCTCGAGACTTAGCCAAGTGCTGACAGAATGCTGCTGTTTGAGAATACGTAAAATTCGGCTGTAAGTGGATCTAAAGGTATGAATATTGGCCTAGCGCCCCTTACTGATCTTGATGTGCTTATAGAAATAGAGAATGTTGAATGTCTTTGTATCAGAGTGCATTAGGCGTCGAATGAGTGAGACCGTGTGTGCCGTATGATGCAGTTCATAGAGAGAAAGATGACGACTGAGTACAACTCATCACACACTCCTATTAACATCAGAAAGTTAAAGGGCGAGACATCAACTGTCGATAACTATGGTGAGGCAGTGCTTGCATTAAAATCTGAGTGTGAGGTGATGTACATCAAAAATTCAAGTATGGTGAATTTAAACGATCTGTACAATGATTCACTGATTGCAGCAGACAGACTGAGCCACTAGCGTCCTTATATTAGAAATTTGTATTGTGACATTGACTATTTGCTTTAGAACAGTGTGAAAGCAAAGCCATTAAAACAGTGCATAAATGCATGTATTCATTCAGCACCACAATATGCATCTGAAAACCACATAAGAATAAAATCTGTGGAAGCCGAATTTACTGTAGGCCTGCATATGTATGAAATAACGTCTTAGCTGTAAATATGATTCAGGATGGATTCAGGGCCTATAGAAAACTGTTATTTGGACAATACTACAAAAATGTACGATTGCATATATAAAAAATTTCTAAAAAATAAAATTGTTCTTATTTGTTTACACCCTAGCCTGGCAACTGTAACTCAGAATCAGGGTCTTATACAAATAGTAACACCGATACAGCAAATTAACTTATGGTTTATTATCTTTAACAACACACTGAAAGATTTCCGTCAAACCTCCTTGCCTAGGGACGCCAGATGGAAGTTGATGTCGTAAAGCCCTGAATGAAAATTGCGCAACGGACAACTGGGAAGGGGAGCTTGAGAGCGCTACCTAGAGAGAGTGCCCTTTCTGTACGATACTAGGCAAGGGGCTGCAGGGCTCACACGCTGATGTGTGGATCCCTGCATTTTGTATCTTTTATTTTACATGAATTCCTTTAACTT
Organism: Schistocerca americana; assembly: GCF_021461395.2. NCBI lineage: Eukaryota > Metazoa > Arthropoda > Insecta > Orthoptera > Acrididae > Schistocerca > Schistocerca americana. The sequence continues at coordinate 847,574,452 of NC_060120.1, read as the reverse complement.
CACTCCTTTGTGATTTTTATGGTATGTTAAAGATTGATGACAATTGATTATCTATTTATTTTAAACATTATCACTCGACTTTACAGCGATTGCAGCAATTGTTCCAGTTTACAGATATTACAGTTTTACAACTTACAGCTCGGGTATACTTTATAATAGTCTGCACGCACATTTCTACGGGCAAGACGGAATTGCGTTTGCCAAAGTCTCCCAATATTTTACATGGGACATCCACTATGTGAGGAGGATAACGGGCAAATTGGGGACCAGATACATTAACACAGGGAGTCAAATTTCCGAAATTAAACGAAAACATTCGTTTCTTTACACAGTCCGAAGCTGGAAATAAAAGAATTAGTGCAAATATTCAAATACCTCTCCTCCACGCGTGAACATCGAGACATACGCACTGAGGGCATGTCTGCTCACTTACCCGTCTCCTGTAACACTCCCAGAATATCGCGGGCACCCGGAGGTCTTTCTACATTCTTTCACATACATACACATAACCGTGACAAACGTTTCATCTATCTACTCCACATATACACGCACATACAGATACACACGAACATATGGTTGCAATCTCAATCATTCTTGAATGAATGGTGTGATAACAGGATGATTCTGATCCCATCCACACAGATGAAGCGTTTGTCATTTTGGTACAACAGGATGAGCTTCAGCTACAGTGCAGTATGTGCCTCGTGGCCCACGAACAAAAGACCGCTTGGCACACCATATACTGTGATGCATCTGCATTGTGCCGGCACCCCTTGTAGTCCACAATCACGAGAACCTGTGAGGCCACACGCTGCGCATCCTCAGCCCACCTTTGGGTGGCACATGCATCTATATGATATGCATGCATTTTGGATCTGAGCCTCACAAACTCCACAATCTGTGTGCCATTCTTCTCGTCGTTTATCAGGCTGATACCTTCTTTTTCTAGGGTATTACGTCACAAGGTTTATCAGCCACATATCCAGATGTCTTGAATTTCTCATGTTTGTACCTAAGTACATCACTGGATTGCAGCCTATTACCCAGTAGATGAAACTGTCTGTAGCTATATAAAGTAACTTGGCATCAGCGAAGTTTGGTTTCCAAAAGAGTGAAATGGGTGTATGCGGAGTTTGGAGAGGTCCAGAATACACTTACGAATGTAGACAAGCCCTGTGAACTTCAATGAAACCCTGGCCATCTCCACAGCGACTAACTCTTCATTAAGGATTTTTGCCTGCTTGAAATTCGGCGTGGTGATATAATCTCTTTTGACATAATGCCCATCCCAGCAGTAAACCAAATGAATTTCTCCATTGCTTCTAACATTCTTCATCGTTGTGCCGAAAACTAAATTATTCATTAATTTTAAAAAATCCTTTTCAGAATCACAATTTTCTAGGACCCTCTTTTCGGTATTAACATTGATTAAATCCTTCAACTAGGGATGCTGGTTGAAGGAGATATCGTGAATGATTCTAATAAGTCACAACGCCAACCTGAGACACTGCTGGAGGCTTCTATAGCGTAGAATGTGTATCTGCTTATTCCCCAATGTTGTCATCAGCTTGGGGACATAACCATTTCACAGGATCAGGCGCTCCAGACACAGCGGCAAGTCACTGTGCACATCATGCAAACTGATAGGATGTTCAATATCTACCTCCAGGACATGTCCCACACCAGCATTTGGAGCCACGTATTGTACACTTCTTTTCATTCTGCCGATTTTCTCTCCAGACAGGCATTGGAACCATAAAACACCAGAGACTGTTAAATGTTGTGTCTGCAGAGATTGCTTACATCCTAGTAAAGGATGTAGCTTAACTTGTCAAATGGCCTGATCTCCACCTCACTCATTCATGGGTTGTTTACTTTGTTGTACCGCAATGGTAAAGTCCCCCCCCTCCCCAAACACACACAAATCCCATGTTAAAAGCAACACATCAGTGTCAGTCAACAGTTCGATGTTGATACATGTCTTTTTTTTTTAGCACTGTATGCCACAAAAGCCCTGGCAGAAGCAACAGAAAGCAGGATCCGGAGTGTATATGCCCAGGTGTACAGTACGGAATTTCTTACAAACATCTGAGAGCAAGCGTACATCTGTCTCCATGTATAATTTAGCATAGTCCTCTCAATCATATACGTTGAACTCCTGCCAAAGATTCGCCGCATGCCTATGCTCAACATTCTCTAAAGCAAAGCCTGTGAGTTTGCTGGTGAATGCTGTTATATGGAGCTTCTGCAGCATCTTATCAAGGACTTCATGACGAGGTGAAACTGCATCCTTCAGATTTGAGACTCTGTGGTGATTTGCATAGCCTACTGATGCATTGTCTCAGCAAGTTTCTGAAGAGGTTCGTGCTTGAATCGTAACGAATCCTGGAAGCGGCGCATTATTCTTGATGTTATTCACTTGGAGAATGGTATGTAGTTTTCTACACTGTCAAGTATGTGACTGTTTCTGTCATCCTTCAATCCAAAATCACCCAAGTGCCCAACAGGAAAGTGACCATCACACGCTCACAGTTTATGTAAGATGTGTGAGTATCATGGCGGTTAGTATTTCAAGTTGCATGCACTGTGAGCTGCACCATGGCACTTCCCCATTAGATGACAGCGATCTATACGTGGAGTTTCCGCTTTTGTATCCAACTGCAGCCCACAAATATGACAGCTAACTGCCTCTCCATATAAGACCTCATTATCCCGCGATTTTGTCGTGGGAATATTGTTGCTATAACAAATATCAACATACACTAAATAGTCTTCGAGCTCAGAAAGCTACGATTTCGCAGGGTTATCCCTGACGTATGATTCGAATTTGTTAGACTGGAATCGTATGAGCATACACTGATACGACAAAATCATGGGACAGCGATATGCAAGTATGTAGATGGCGGTATTATCGCGTACACAAGGTATAAAACGGTAGTGGATTGGCGGAGCTGTCATTTGTACTCAAGTGATTCTTGTGAAGAGGTTTCCTGTGTGATTATGGCCAGACGACGGTAACTAACAGATGCTGAATGCGGAATGGTAATTGAGGCTAGATGCATGGGATAGTCCTTTTCGGAAAACGTTAGTAAATCAATTTTCCAAGATCCACAGTGTCAATTATGTGACAAGAATGTCAATTTTCAGGCATTACCTCACACGATGGACAAAAAAGTGGCCGACTGCCTCCACTTAGCGACCGAGAGCAGCACCGTTTGCTTAGAGTTGTCAGTGCTAACAGAAAAACAACCTCAGAAATCAATGTGGGACGTACCACGAACATATACGTTAGCACGGGGCGGCGAGATTTGGCGTTAATGGGTTATGGCAGCAGACGACCCACACGGGTGCCGTTGCTGACAGCGTGACAACGCCTCTCTCCAGGACTCGCGACCATATCGGCTGGATCCTAGGTGACTGAAAACCCGTGACGTGGTCAGATGAGTCCCGATTTCAGTTGGCAATTGCTGATAGTAGGGTTCGGGTGTGGCGCAGACGTCACTGGGCGACAATTGTTCGCTACTAATTTGAAGAACGTTCTGGACAATTCGAGTGCAAGATCTGGCCAGCCAGATCGCCTGACATGAGTCCCATCGAATATTTATGGGACACAATTGAGAGATCAGTTCGTGCACAAAATCTTGTACCGGCAACATGTTTGCATTTATGGACCGTTGTAGAGGCAGAGTGGCTCAGTATTTCTGCAGAGGACTTCCAGCGACTTGTTGAGTCATTGGCACGTCGAGTTTCTGAACTACTTCGGACAAAAGGAGGTTCCGACGCGTTAGGACAAGTTAGGTACCCCTTAACTTTCACCTCGTCGTACAACTTAATACACTGCCTCATACTGTATACGTCGTTCTGTAGAATTGGTGTGAGAGGCTATGAGATCGCCTTCACAACGTGCCACAGGAGGTTGCAAGCCCTCAAATTCAGCGTGTACAGTGGAGGCACAGCATTTCTGGTGATGGGTATTCTTTAACTATTTTTCGTCATTGGATATTTCCACGTGGACTAGTTACTGGGTCGAGCAGTCAGGTATGTGTCTTTCTAAATGCTCATGCTTAATGAAAGAGTTCAGACATCTTTCGACAATGACGTTTCGACACTTGAGTTGAAAGTAGGCGGTACCTGTTTCCTATCTACATGTAGTGATGCTTCTCAGTCTTTGAGAATAACAGTAAATCTACTCGTTTGGTACAGTGAAAAATTAATTGTGGGGAAGGGGGGGAGAGGGGACCAGTTACTTTATCCTTTACATCTCCTGACTTGCCTTTTTCTTGTCTACAGCCAGTGTCTTAACGTGAACCGAATAATTAGGGTTCTACGCCTCGAATTTTGGTAGACCTGGGATTGTGTCGGGGAATGAGAAGCCATTAAGTTATAATGCTCGTAGACATCAGATTATAGGTCAGATATGCATATTGTGAGTAACTTCTAACACAAACCAGAAGCGACAATGTGAAGCAATTTTCATACAGGTCTGAAGATAAGTTTGCCTTCCTTTCAACAACCTAGTTTCAACTACTTTTCAAGGTTACCAAACTACCAACTTGCCATGCACGTAGATCATCATAAATAAGAGACTTCATAGGATTGATGGCTGGGTAGAGAATACAAAAACAAATAGTCGTGCGAGCGAGAGGGGCGGCCACCGTTTAGGCCTTCTTCTCGGTCTTCTTTGGCGGCAGCACGGCCTGGATGTAGGGCAGGACACCACCATGTGCGGTGGTGACGCCCGACAGCAGCTCTGTGAGTTCCTCGTCGTTGCGGATTGCGAGCTGCAGGTGGCTCGGGATGATGGGTGTCTTCTTGTTGTCGCGGGCTGCGTTTGCGGCCAGTTCGAGCACCTCAGCTACCAGGTACTTCGTGACTGCGGTGAGATGTACTGGCGCCCCGGCGCCGACGCTCTCGGCGTAGATTCCCTTGCGCAGAAGGCGGTGTATTCTGCCGACCGGGAACTGGAGCCTATCCCTGCTTGAGCGGGACTTTGACTTTCCCTTGACTGTACCTCCCTTTGCACGTCCGGACATCTATACAGGGTGTTATAAAAGGTACGGCCAAACTTTCAGGAAACATTCCTCACACACAAATAAAGAAAAGATGTTATGAGGACATGTGTCCGGAAACGCTTAATTTCCATGTTAGAGCTCATTTTAGTTTCACCCACCTACGCTCAATGGAGCACGTTATCATGATTTCATACGGGATACTCTACCTGTGCTGCTAGAACTTGTGCCTTTACAAGTACGACACAACATGTGGTTCATGCACGATGGAGCTCCTGCACATTTCAGTCGAAGTGTTCGTACGCTTCTCAACAACAGATTCGGTGACCGATGGATTGGTAGAGGCGAACCAATTTCGTGGCCTCCACGCTCTCCTGATCTCAACCCTCTTGACGTTCATTTATGGGGGCATTTGAAAGCTCTCGTCTCCGCAACCCCGGTACCAAATGTAGAGACTCTTCGTGCTCGTATTGTGGACGGCTGTGATACAATAGGCCATTCTCCAGGGCTGCATCAGCGCATCAGGAATTCTATGCGACGGAGGGTGGATGCATGTATCCTCGCTAACGGAGGACATTTTGAACATTTCCTGTAACAAAGTGTTTGAGGTCACGCTGGTACGTTCTGTTGCTGTGTGTTTCCATTCCATGATTAATGTGATTTGAAGAGAAGTAATAAAATGAGCTCTAACATGGAAAGTAAGTGTTTCCGGACACATGTCCAAGTAACGTATTTTCTTTCTTTGTGTGTGAGGAATGTTTCCTGAAATTTTGGCCGTACCTTTTTGTAACACATGGAATATCCGTTTGTACACAACTGTTTCTTTATTTCTGTTTGATATACTTTTAATAATATCAAGCTTCATTATTAACTTAAATTGTATGTTAAAAATTAAACTGAACCTCGTAATTCTTGAGTTGCTAGATCACCTCAAACAAAAACGTTACACAGTCTTTAGATTAGATTAGATTAGATTAATACTAGTTCCATGGATCATGAATACGATATTTCGTAATGATGTGAAACGAGTCAAATTTTCCAATACTTGACATAATTAAGTTAATTTAACAACATAATTAAGTTAATATAACAACTTTTTTATAATGTTTTCTTTTTTTCTTTTTTTCTTAATTTATATCTAAAAATTCCTCTATGGAGTAGAAGGAGTTGTCATTCAGAAATTCTTTTAATTTCTTCTTAAATACTTGTTGGTTATCTGTCAGACTTTTGATACTATTTGGTAAGTGACCAAAGACTTTAGTGGCAGTACAATTCACCCCTTTCTGTGCCAAAGCTAGATTTAATCTTCAATAGTGAAGATCATCCTTTCTCCTAGTATTATAGTTATGCACACTGCTGTTACTTTTGAATTGGGTTTGGTTGTTAATAACAAATTTCATAAGAGAGTATATATACTGAGAAGCTACTGTGAATATCCCTTTTTGTAAAATCGGTAACGTAGCAAGTATCCAACGCCAGTAATTCGGCCAATCATGACATTCATTTATAATTTTCCTGTATGTTAATAACATAGAATATAATCCAACTACAGAGACCAAAGATTCGTAAATATCTCTTAAGCTACAAGAATGTAACCTGTTGCGAAACTCCAGCGCGGTCCTCTCTGAATACCATAAAATACCTGTCATTTAATATGTGAATTTATGTACTTGTTCCCTAGCCCACATGCTCTGTACTGGCAGGACTGAGCACACGTTACGTGTTTATAATGAATGCCAGCGGTTGACTGCTCGGTACCATAAAAACAAAATGCCAAACATACATGCAGTCCCGCTTATGCACAACTGTCAGTTACGTATACAGTCCAATCTCAATAGTGGAACCACTATAGCATGATTCGGTTTCCCAACATTACACATTTGCACGGCAGTGGATTGCTAGCTGCTTCTGTTCCATGAAAAAAGCGCAATGCGATGTAGATGTACTTTTTGCAGAAACCAGTCTGTCAGGACATGTCGAGATGATGAATTGTCTAATTGGAAAAGTTTGTGTACACACACACACATCGGTGATATGCAATTTTTGACAATTACATCATCAGCATGAGCAAGTTAGGACACGCATGCTGGTGCTAGGTATAAATAAGTGAGTCTGAGACGCTCCTGTTCACGTCAGTTCGATTATTATTGAGGACTGCAGTGAATTGATGTGTTGGTGTGTCAGCGCTAATGGTGATTACATGGTGAATGTACTCGTTCATCAGTTAATGATAACATACCGTCATTGCCCTTTGACGCTCAAAGTATGGCTTTGCTAATGAATCATCCTTAGGAATGTAAATATACATATTTATGTGTTATATGTGATTAAAAAAATTCTGTAGACAGTACTTATAAGATGCTATTTTTAGGTGATGTGACTGCTCTTATATGTATGTGAAAGTAGGACAACAGAATGAGGCCTCTTCACCTTGACGATCAAGGTATGGCTTTCCTAATGCATGATTTGCAGAAGGGCGAACATAACATGCTTGTCGTAACTTTTTCCCTCACTTGTTTGGAGTACTTAATTGTACCTGTTTTTTCTCTAGGTCCTTTCGACATAAGCTGCCATAGGCCAGGGCACCATTTTCCACAGAGAGATCGTGGGGCTTCGGCCCTTTGATAGAGAGCGAATACAGGCCATTGACGATGAGAAATCAGAACCACATGCCATGACACCATTTCTTAGTTAGACTTCATGGGGAATGGCACCAGTCGTTGGGGACCCGATACATATTGCTACTTCTTCTACCAACTACTAGTGATAGCAATAATAATAATACAAACTTCCACAGCGAGTGCATAGGATGTGTTTTTTTTATTTTTAAGTGCACTTGATGACAATGTATCCTTAGACGTGAATGGTTTTTTGCCTCTTTCCAGTAAAAGTGGAAAACGTCACTTTCTTTTAACAGATGAGAGTGCTTTATTGAGCGAAAAATTATCAGAATACCTATTAACATGCCGAATGATGGAGATGATGAATGGCTAAAATCACTTTCTGAATTTATGTCAGTGGAAAACAGTTTAAGTATTATAAATTATTTTTATTGTTAGTGAGCGTAAATGCCTGTCGCATGTGTGAGTGCGCATAGTTTTTATCAACCTCAGTTCTGCCTTAGCAGAAGTATTGAAGCCAGCTGGAGGTGGACTTACCACACCGCAGCTCGACCCCTGAAGATGATGCCTGCATCACCACCCCTGTCTGGGCTGACAACCTTTTAGCCACTGACATCACGTGCAGTAGCCCCATCACCACAGCCAGCGTCAACATCACGCTCGCTGTGGTTACCACTTGGAACTCCATCACCGCAGCCACAAACACTGCGCCCAGCAGCCCTGTTGTCTAGCCCAGAGGATCACATTTTCCCTGGTCATGGCATGCGGAGTCGTCGTCCCTACTGGACCGTCGAACTGGAACTGGCCATTGACTCTGGCACGTTTACCTTGCTTACCATGTGCAACCCTGTCTCCGCAGCCTGGAACGTCACATTTGACTTGCTCAGCCACCATGGCAACGTCCTAGGTCAAGAAGCAGTATCAGTCGTCAATCCCGCTCTGGTATGGATCACCAGGTAAATCACACAGCTGCATTCGACTACAGCACGGTTGCTGGGGCTTTCAGGTACTGGACATATCAATCCCACTTTGATAACACTAATGCTGGCTATCCAGATTCACTACCTTCCTTCGTGCTTGCCGAGTAGTGTTGGAAAAGTAGCTTTCCGAAATCATCAACGATTTGTAGTATCTCACCATTAGATGCAAAGCAGTCCTGTTCTCTCAACTGATGCACTGTGGAAGAAAGATGGCGTGATATCGTGGGGCACGTCAATCACAAGGTGGTTCGGCACTTTTACTGAAAGCGTAACTTTGCCGTTACTCCGATGTGCAGGACAGAGCGTCTGATAAGGCACTCAGTCATGTACTCCACCTTGATGTGTATTTGTCTGTATTTGGGGGTCCAGTTTTATCCCTCTTCCAGAAGATATTGCTAAACAGCAGTGTATTGATGTCTAGAATCTAGATGAGGGAGATGGATATTTCTCTGCATAATCGTTTCTGGCCTGCCATAGAAATTACTCAAAACATGAATACCTTACGGATACATACAAGTCATTTAATGTCCGTGAACTTTATAATTTTGATTTTATTTCATTCCCAGGCACTGAGAGAGATGGCGCAGTGATTAGCACACTGGACTCGCGTTCGGAAGGACGACTGTCCAAACCCGCGTCCGGCCATCCGTGATTTTCCTAAGTCGCTTCAGGCAAATGCCGGGATGGTTCCTTTGAAAGGTACGGCCGACTTCCTTCCCCATCCTTCCCTAATGGGACCTATGACTTCGCTGTTTGGTCCCCTCCCCCAAATCAACCAACTAACCATTTTCATTCACAATCCCAGATCTACTAAAGTTCGAGAGGCAGAACCCTAATTATTCAGTTCATGAGCCTATGTATGCACTTTGGTTTTAAAGGACATCGGCTCAGTCTTCCCGAGCTGTCGTCGAAGCTTCACCTCTACTGATGTAGTACCTGTTTTTGCACCTGTACTCCTTATTGGTACTACGGGTATTTCATTTACCAAATTTTATAGATTCGACAAACCAGTGTGGAGTTGCATTATTATAACTATAGCATTTTCTTAGTACGTCTACGACACTGATGTTTAATTATATTTCTGGAATACTGGCGAATCCAAGGATGACAGCTAGTTACCGTCGAAACTGGTCATGAAATAAAGTGTTTCTCATAAGCGGTCTTGGTTTCTAATATTACAAATTACAACATTAGCCCACCCCAACAATATGTGTAAATTATAAAGAGGAAAATCAGAAAATTGTTAATTTGTAATTATAATACACTAAAAAATATTTGTTTGTTATTTGTTATGCAAATTCAGACTAGAAATTAAAACATTCTCGAATGTCTTGGGATCCATGGGACCGATATCTCTGGGGTATCAACGTCGATAACGGACAAAAATCGTAGAGTTCTCGACTACTGGAATGGCCGGGATGTATATGTACATAAGTAAGTCTATACTGAAACCTCAGTGTGCGAGTCCTACTCGAGTAAAATTTTTTTTGTTTATTTATAGACATAATCACATGCGTTGACAACGCATGAACCTGTGTTCAGCGTATGCCGCCTTTAACATCTGAAGATGGTCATTGTATGGCCGAAACCGGTTATGACTGTGTCATAAATATGTGATTGTGTCTATAAATAAACAAAAAAAATTTTACAAAAGAATCAATCACGCACTCCATGGACAAAATGTCGTTTTTTCCAAGATCCTACTCGCACCTGACGAATATTTTTTTATACTATTGGAGTTACAATATGTATTAAATAACATGTATTAAATTAGATCGTGTAGCGTTATCCTTAACCTGAGCTCCTATCTTCACGTAGCTTTCTCATGCGCTTTAGCACGTTTTTGAATGAAATTTGCTGTGAACGTCGAAGCACAGGTGCCGGAATGTGATTTCTTGGAGTGCTTGCTGTAATATTGTCGCTGTATGAGTCTGAGAGATCCAGAACAGCGATGTCTGTTGTGCATAAATGCTGGTGTAATAAGAAATATTTTCAATTTCATGACATAATTCTGTCAGTAAATTCATGTTGAAATCAAGTATTTTTAGAGAATGAGTTCAGTGCAAGCAAACATTGCCGATTTTAAGTCAGATTAGGGTCTAAATTAAGTGAAGTCGTACGGCATATTTGGCTGTGGAACCCCGAAGGGCAGATTCAGCCGCCTGAAACGGAAATGTGTTTTCTATACTTCGCCCCCGAAGGCACCTTTCCATTGCGAAGCGTAAGCGTTGTGTGTTAAAGCGTAACTGTTAAATGTAGATGACTGTAAAACGTCTGTGTATAGTGTGTTGGATGCCGTTGAGACAAAGGAGAGGGTGAAACACGGTGCTGGTCTGTAGTCTAGTCCTCTCGAATAGCATCAAAGGCTCCGCCGAACTTAACATCTCCAAACGACGAACGGATCACCAAAAACAGTGTCGCACTGCTTCACTTCGTGATAAGTTGATAAGTTCGGAGTTTAATGCAGTACATTGGCGAACAGAATGGTAATTGGGGACTTAGCACACTAACCCTCCTATCTCACCTGCCGTAAAGGAAAAGCGAACATTTGCCAACAGTACGTGGCGGACCCGTGCAGTCACCAGTCCAAGCAGTGACCGCGGCCGATGCTGCTTAGCTTCGGTGATCGGTCGGGTCTAAATTATAAGAGTTTCATTGAACATCCTGTAAGAGTCAGATTAATTTCAGTGCACCTCAGGGCAATAACTTAAGAGTATTATCTTCGTTATAAGTTTCGGTAAGATACATTTTTTTAAGTACAGGATACTAATATACCAATGTGTAGTCGAACCGTAATGTTTTCGCTGGTTCATGATGCTGGAAGGAAAGTCACGTTGAAATGGCTTGTCTGTATCTCGTAAATCTGGATTCAGTAGACAATTATTCATACAAGAAGGAGATTCAGATGAAAATATTTCGTCGTCCTAATGCATTTTTAAGTCATTTACAAGTACTCGAAACAAAAATGATTCTTTAGCTCAATAGAATGTCAGCAAGTGTACAGATGACGGCAGATAATCAGTTTTGGTTATTTTATACTTATTCTCAAAAATGGTCAGGTGAAATATGCCGTTGTGCGGCTGGAAAGAAGAACTACCATCGTCCGACGTGAAAGCTGCCTATTGGAGTGTGAGTAGTAATTACTGCTGGAATAGAAACATTAGTGAAAGCTTACTTCAACTCAGAACTTCTAATTACGACAAAAGCTTGAAGGTACCTTTACAGTGATACGTCAGCTACACCTGCTCACCTGTAAAAAGTTATCTGAGATGTGAGGCGCTTATCTAAGCTTCCTGTACAGTGGGACTATCGCGCAACGATCACGCCCAGCCCGCTCCTCTCTAACTGCGCGTGTAACAGTGGTGGCAGGACATACGCACTGGTCGTCGATATTTGGCGACAGCTAATAACTATAACTCACGGAAGAATGCAGTTAATGAAGCCGACGCGAATAATTCGAATAATTAGAACTTTTTTGTTTTTGAAAAAAAGAAGGCGTGGGGGAAGGGGGGGGGGGGGGGGTGGCTGGGTACGGTGATGGGAAGCAGCGGAGAGGGAGGAAAACATAACAGCAGCAAGCAATTGAATAGCACGGGACATTACGCGAAAAGCCGCTGCGCCGAAAGCATTTTATTTGCCGCGGCGAGGGGATTAATTAAGCTCGTGATTGATGCAGTCGCCGCTTCGGGTCGCGTACGTATAGAGGCCCCGCGTGCCGCACTCGGCACTCACTCATTTTTCAGCGGAATCCAGAGGACATCGCCAGCACCGTTTTGTGACTGACTGACCGCTGCTAGCTTCCAGTTTTACAAACTGCAACCTAGTCCGATATTCGTGGGATACTATTAATAACAAACTGAACAATTTGTTCGAAAATGGAGCAATCTGTGTATCAAACAATGGAAAATCTAGCATCGAATGTAACAATATTATGAAAACAAAAGTTGCTGCTCACTATATATCAGAGATGCTGAGTCGCAGATAGGCACAAAAGAAAAGACTGTCGCAAATAAAGCTTTCGGCCCTTAAGGCCTTCGTCAAAAGTAGGTAACGGACACACTCACATATACACACACACACTTACATATACACACACACACACTCATGCAAACGCAACTCACATACACATGACTGCAGTCTCTGTTTAATACAACTATAATAACTAAAAAAAAAGCATGACCAGTTCTAAATAAACACGGATACCGTAAGGGACTCTGTTATAAATAACTACATGCACACCACTTTATTATCACCTTTTCTCGAAATATGTTGGTGTTTAAAACTCCATATTTGTGAGAATTTGTGACGTAACTGCGTAGTCATATGTTGCAAACCGACAGTATACAAATTGATTGCTGTAGTATTATGTGTAACTTTCCTGGGAAAAAGGCACACTGCTGAGTTTGGAAATTGAGTGCAGAATTTCTCCACTGCTGGTACGACGTGGTAGCAGCTGGTGGTACATCTGTGGGTAGTGCGCGCACAAAGCATGGATTTCGGGAAAGGGCGCCCGTGTTTCCATAGCCGCAAGACTTGAATGGTCTTATTTCAAATGGCGGCGTCCATAAGCCGGAGATACGAAGTGTGTTTCCAAAAGGCATGTGGACCCATGGGAGGTTCTGAGCGCAGTTGGAACGGGCCACTTCAGCATGCATACCAGAGCATCCGTCGGTTTTTCGAACACAGCGTGGGAAAACAGCTGCCTCCTTGCCCAGAAAAATTCTGAGCAAATTACGGTGAGAGCCTTGTAATGTGCCAACCCCTAGTGAGTTTATGGATATGCAACAGCCTCCTCTTTGGAAAATTCTTCATTATTTTCCCTGTATTGCGAAGCGAAAGGAGAAATTCTCCAGTGTCAGTGTTGCAAAACTTGCAAGTTCTTTCCTCCATAGGATAGCATTCAGGAGTGAGACGGAGTGTAAGGGACACAAACCTTTGACATCCGACATTCGAGGTGTACAGATGTATGTATCAGCCTATATTCGGTGTTGAATTTGGTGTTGAACACACTCGGTATCTAGTGATTTGCTTCCTGTGTTCGCGTCTGTGCAGCGACGTGTTCAGCACACTTACAGAGAACAAGAGGCGTCCAACTACAGCTTGCCGTCGTTCCAGTGCGGTTATTTTAAGTAAGTGTTGCAATTAGCCATTGCGCTGCTTTAAGCTTTGTACAGATCGCAATTTGTGTAATTATTCAGTAATGGACATTGTTTACTTGTTTATCATATAGATATTTCACAACATGTGGTAGGAATTAATCTTCCCCAGTTTAGTACCATTTGTCAGCTGCTCAAACTTAGACTATAGGTTTGATTTATCCTGCAGCAGTCTTGCACATGCAATTCAGGTGCCTTAATGTTAAGGACAATCCGTAGGTCCGATAATAATTCTTGCGTGTTTGAACACGTATTACTGTTGCTCTCGTATCCAACAATTTGTAACTCTATTGAGTAATTATGTATTTAAGTTGAATATGTGTGGCTCTGGCATCATCTTTTGATCCTAGCAACTAACTGATGAGGTGACCAAATAATAATAATAATAATAATGATAATAAAACATAATGTTAGTACATTTCTACAATTCTAAACTGTAGTATTTCTGTGACGATGTTTTACTTGTGAAACGGATGTCATTATTTGTAAAATTCCCAAGTGGAAGGAGTTTAATACAGTTATTCTGGATTCGGTAACATCTGCAAGTGCACAGAGCAGCGGGTGTGATCTTTCTTTGCTAGTCTATATTACGGTGTTATTTTGCCTACAAGGTGTACTTATCACTACCGAAGACCATTCACCAACACGATACGTATAAATCACAAAACTGGCAACATACAAATTGGTAACATAGTGTTAAATTGAATACAGCTAGATTAAAGGCTGTGGAAGGTTTCTGCTGGATTACATGACGCTGAGAGAGAGACCGTGAAATCAGATTCTAGATATGAGACGTATCGAGAGTAAGGTATATATTCAGGTCACAGTTTAGTAATTGTGAAGAGTGCCCTGAAGTTTAAGAGAATAGTCCGGAACAGTCAATTTGGAGACAACCTGTGAGCCGTCCTGACTCATATCAGTTGCTGGCTTCACGGCCGGGCCGCGGCGCAGCGATATCCGGCCGCTATCTATCATCGCGGCCAGCTGCGAGGATCTCTGACGGCGGTTTTGGCGCTAGTTTTTGGGTTTAAAATACTGGACGCGAAAGCGCGGTGGGCAGTTGAACAGTGCGGCAATTTCGTAACAGATGCTCTGGGCAGTGGAACCAGTACGACGTTTGCGATTGACCAGGAAGAGGACGGAAATGGGCCTTCGATGTGTCTTGCACGCGGCCGGAGGCTGATGGTGCAATTACTACTACTGACGGGCAAACAGCTTTTGGAATTAAGTCTTTCTTGGTTGGTCTAAATTGGTGGCTGGTGAAAAAGGAAGCTGTGAGCAAATTCGTTTCGTGAGCAAAGCGTGACTCTTGATATTGTGTACTACTCACCTGCTCTTCGGTCGGTGTAGGGTACCAGATGCCTTCCGTTTATGGAAAGTGAGTCTGACATTACATTACTGGAAGTCAGTCAGTTTAGTTGTTTCAAACTGTCGCCTTGCTTAAATAGGTCTTGTGATTCTATTTTGAGAACGCAGAATGTGTAAACAGTGATTTCCTTTGCGAGTTCCGTGACAGCGGCGACTTTATATAAAAAAAGAGAAAAAGTGATGACTGAGTTGGTTTTAAATCATAGCTTGCACTTTAACGGAAGTTCTATTCAGTGGAATCTACCGGCGCCTGGCATCTCTTAACAGATTAATTGAAATTATACGCTCTCTAAAGACGGTTCCTGTATTCACGCTCATCATAAGATCCCTTAAGTAATCTTCATTTACTAAAGGATTTGGCAGGCCGGGAGTATTCGTATTGATACCTCGGCTTTAGAGCGCTTGGTTAAGCGATAATATTGTTAAAAAGTTGTGCCTTATTCAGAGTTGTGGCGTAATAATTATTAGACTGTTTGTTGGAGTGACCAATACTATAAGTGAAGTACTGTCTGTTGTTGAAAGGGACCGCTATATTCAGGTTAAGATTTGGCGGTCGTAAATGCTGTTGTTTTAAAATAGGGTGATTTCGAGTAAAGATATTTTTATTTTTATTTTTTATGCGAGTCATATGTTGGAATTGTGTGGAGTGTGATACAGTGTTATTCCAAGACGAAATGGTATACGCTAAGTGCACTTAAAATTTGTTTTGGTTCGCTAGCAGTTATTTTCTAACGGCCATCTACACTACTGACCATTAAAATTGCTACACCAAGAAGAAATGCAGATGATAGACGGGTATTCATTGGACAAATATATTATACTAGAACGGACATGTGATTACATTTTCACGCAATTTGGGTGCATAGATCCTGAGAAATCAATACCCAAAACAACCACCTCTCGCCGTATTGTAACGAGCCAGTTGCTCGGCCACCATTGACCAGACGTTTTCAGTTGGTGAGTGATCTGGAGAATGTGCTGCCCAGGGCAGCAGTCGAACATTTTCTGTATCCAGGAAGGCCCGTACAGGACCTGCAACATGCGGTCGTGCATTATCCTACTGAAATGTAGGGTTTCGCAAGGATCGAATGAAGGGTAGAGCCACGGGTCGTAACACATCTGAAATGTAACGTCCACTGTTCAAAGTGCCGTCAATGCGAACAACAGGTGACAGAGACGTGTAACCAATGGCACCCAATACCATCACGCCAGGTGATACCCCAGTATGGCGATGACGAATACACGCTTCCAATGTGCGTTCACCGCGATGTCGCCAAACACGGATGCGACCATCATGATGCTGTAAACAGAACCTGGATTCATCCGAAAAAATGACCCAGGTTCATCGTTGAGTACACTACCGCAGGCGCTCCTGCCTGTGATGCAGCGTCAAGGGTAATCGCAGCCAGGTCTCCGAGCTGATAGTCCATGCTGCTGCAAACGTCGTCGAACTGTTCCTGCAGATGGTTGTTGTCTTGCAAACGTCCCCATCTGTTGACTTAGGAAACGAAACGTGGCTGCACGATGCGTTGCAGCCATGCGGATAAGATGCCTGTCATCTCGACTGCTAGTGATAAGAGGCCGTTGGGATCCAGCACGGCGTTCCGTATTTCCCTCCTGAACCCACAGATTCCATATTCTGCTAACAGTCATTGGATATCGACCAACACGAGCAGCAATGTCGCGATACGATAAACCGCAATCGCGATAGGCTCCAATCCGACCTTTATCAAAGTCGGAAACGTGATGGTACGCATTTCTCCTCCTTACACGAGGCATCATAACAACGTTTCACCAGGCAACGGACCGAGCGGGGTGGCGCAGTGGTTAGAAACTGGACTCGCATTCGGGAGGACGACGGTTCAATCCCGCGTCCGGCCATCCTGATTTAGGTTTTCCGTGATTTCCTTAAATCACTCCAGGCAAATGCCGGGATGGTTCCTCGAAAGGGCACGGCCGATTTCCTGCCCAATCCTTCCCTAATCCCATGAGACCGATGACCACGCTGTCTGGTCTCCTTCCCTAAACCAACCAACCAACCAGGCAACGCCGGTCAACGGCTTTTTGTGTATGAGAAATCGGCTGGAAACTTTCCTCATGTCAGCACGTTGTAGGTGTCGCCACCGGCGCCAACCTTGTGTGAATCTGAAAAGCTAATCATTTACATATGACAGTATCTTCTTCCTGTCGGTTAAATTTCGCGTATGTAGCACGTCATCTTCGTGGTGTAGTGATTTTAATGGTCAGTAGTGTATTTGAGCTCAATTCCTGAAGGTACTTACCTTGCACTTACTAATTATATAACCTGCTCGCTTGGAATGGAATTTAGCGGGTATTCTAACTACGTGTGTGCAGTAGAATTTACCATTTCTATGCAACCCTTTTAAGTAGCTTGGTCTTGAGTACGGGCTCCTACATTTATCTCAAAGCGCATTCAAGTCTTTGTGTGTTTCTCATTCTTCGCATAGTAATACTTTGCCATTTATATAATTGTAATATTCCCAATGTCAAATTTTATTGTGCTTCCATATATCCTTGTTTTACGCCAGTTCCAAAAGGGTTCCCATCCGAGATCTTAAATTTTTCCAGAATAAGTAATACAGTATGCTGTATGTTCCAGCGGTCTGTGATTGAGCCGATGTCTGTGAGGAGTCCGAATTGATTAAGCTGTAACCCGAGGAATAATGAAATTGTTATAACAAATCCATTGAAACTACCACAAACTGTGGTGTCACTGTAAGCGCACATTTCTCCCGTACTGGATTTGTAGCCCGCAACTTATTAAGCCAGAATTGAGTGACAGTTGTATTAACTAAATATTTGAGGGAAACTTTAATGAATTAATTGATTGAAAGTGCATTATCTTTGTAGTCTCCCCTTTCATTTATCATCGTTGGGTTACTTGTTTGATCTCAGCCATTGAGGTCACGTAAGTTCTTGCTATTCTGCATTCGTCCGCACCTCGTGGTCGTGCGGTAGCGTTCTCGCTTCCCACGCCCGGGTTCCCGGGTTCGATTCCCGGTGTGGTCAGGCATTTTCTCTGCCGCGTGATGACTGGGTGTTGTGTGATGTTCTTAGGTTAGTTAGGTTTAAGGAGTTCTAAGTTCTAGTTGACTAATGACCATAGATGTTAAGTCCCGTAGTGCACAGAGCCATTTGAACCATTTATCCTGCATTCATTTTCTAATTAATTTTTGTTGTTAATTAAATATTGTATTGCTACAAGGCCGCGCAAGTGAATTTAATTTACTTAAGTTACATCTTATATAACTGACTGAAACATTAGGTCATAAGTGTGTGGTTACATGATTTACTAATTAAAATTTTTCTTTATTGGCCCCTATTCTGCCTTACTAAATTTATTTGGAAATCAAAGAACTTCGTACAGCTGGCCAGAGTGGCAGTTTTCCTTTATCTTAATAGTGCTTGTTCTGAGTAATTGCCGGACGCGGTGGCCGAGCGGTTCTAGGCGCTTCAGTTCGGAACCGCGGGACTGCTACGGTCGCAGGTTCGAATCCTGCCTCGGACATGGATGTGTGTGATGTCCTTAGGTTAGTTAGGTTTAAATAGTTCTAAGTTCTAAGGGACTGATGACCTCAGATGTTAAGTCCCATAGTGCTCAGAGCCATTTGAACCATTGCTTAATTTTAAGTTTTCCTTGGTTGGCTTTCATTGGTGTCTTCGTATATTTTTAAATTAACTTTTAAGAAAAAAATTCGGTTATTGTAAGTTAATTAACGCGCATTAATGGTTACCGTGACCGACCTGTGTCATTTAATCATTCTCTGTTTATCTTTTTACTAGTGTTATAGTAAAGTACTGTGAACATAGTTTGTGAAAATTTCTCTTTACACCTCGCAATCACCCAGCCGATTGCGCTGGGGCCAAAGCGGCGCAGGTTTTCAACTGGGATATGAAGTACTGAGAAATTATGGCGCGTTTGAAGTTCTCTAAGGCTGTAAATACTGCGATAGTGAGTGCGTCAATAGTAGAAAATCAGTGAAAACAGCAGTCCCCCAAGTTAAAGGTAAATGTCACACCAATTAGGTCATAGGCCTACTCCGACTGTTTGATGCCTACAACGTACTATCATACGAGCAGCGATCTGTGATCGTGGCACATGTGATCAGCAGGTCGCAAATCTCTCCAGCCATAATTGCCAGTAGACGAATCCTGATGATGTTGCTGAGGAGACAACGTTACAGACCTCCATTTTATTTTATTTTTTTATTTTTAGTAAACAGTTTTCGCAGTGGTATGAAGCGGCTCGCCAACCTTTTTGTCTCAGAGTAGCATTTGCAACGAAGTCCTCTACAGTCTCCTGCAGCTTTTGCCCTCTACCCTCTACAACAAAACGACTATTCACGTTGGTGTGTAAAGTATTTGAGACTGACGTCATACCTTCAGACTTTCAGAAAACATAATCCACATAATTCCGAAGACTGCAAGAGCCGTCAAGTGCGAGAATTACGCACAGTCAGCTTAAAAGCTCAACGTTGCTGAAAAGAGTAATATAAACAAGAATAGAAAAGAAAATATTAAGGGAATTGTTAAATGACGATCAGTTTGACTTTAGGAAAGCTAAAGGCACTAGAGAGGTAGTTCTGACATTGTTGTTGGCAATTAAAGCAAGACTGAAGACAAACCAAGACAAGTTCACAGCGTCTGTCGACCTGGAAAAAGGGTTCGACAATTTAAAATGGTGCAAGATGTTCCAAATTCTGAGAAAAACGGGCTATAGGAAAAGATAGGTTACATAAAATGAGCACAAAAACAAAGAGGGAACAATACGACTGGAGGACTAAAAACGAATAAACCAAATGAGAAATCTGCTGCGGCGGAACACAATATCAACGAAAGCACATGTTTAATTTCAAACAAACACAGCTACTGTGCAGGGCGAACGTGCTCTGGAATTCGAAATTTAAAAAAACTGTAGAACTGTAGAGATAAGAAGCCATCATAACCTTTTCAATCGAGATAGTGGTTTCCAACTTAGCACCACATGGGATGCAGCGATAGCAAAAATACGACAAGAACGCTCCGATCTGAAACCGGCAGAGGTAGCGGATGGAATGGACAGGCCCCACCAGGAGACGACTCCTGGACTCGCTAGCGCTCAGGGGACCCCCACCCCCTCACCCCAATGCGCTGCGACACCCTTCCGGAAGCGCGCGATCGACGCTGCCGACGCAGACGAGGCAGAGGAACCTACGGTTCAGCGGCTATAAAGACCCAGACAGGACACGAGCCCGACATGTCACCTGAAGATGATAAGTAGGAAACTTATTGAAACGTTGCTGCAGAACGACGTCTTAACTCGGCTGGTAACCCGAGAAGACTTCATCATCGAGATTCACCGAGAAAGTCTAAATTTGCATCTATTATATGCTCACACTATGTAAGGTGTCAGGCAAATCCAACACCTTCCACGAAAACCCTGACATGATAAGCAAATCCAGTAGTATGTCACATAGCTCCGAATAAATCGTGACATTAAATTAACCAAAGTAATACGGGTAACGAGTGAACAAATGGAATACCACAGACTAACACAAGAATGCCTAAGTGCATGTCATACCTTCCCACCGTGAGACAGACACAGTTCCGAGGGGTGAAACGAGAACAGAAGCCGAGAGCAGAACCGTGTTAAGCTAGAAGGCCCTATGATAAGGGACGGACACCCACGTCTCCAGCTAACCACCAGGACCACCCCCCAGCCCATGTTAAAAGCTAGAGACCTCCAGAAGAACAGTATAGATCTTACGGTAACACTAAAAGGGCCACACCAGCCGCAAGTTTTAGCGTGAGACTTTTTCGCGTCTCTGTTGCGTCGCAAACTTTAAAAACATTGCCCCACCACAAAAAGTATAACGTTTCTCATTGGATAGACAGAATTTTTGCAGGCGGAGCTTAAGGTTAACATTGAGACCCTGATTGGTCAGATGAAAACACAGCCTGACAGTTTTTTTTTAAATCGACTTCGGTAAATTATAGTAAGGAGAAGTTAGGAAAGAGTTGCTTCCGAGACGGCGAGATGCATGTAGCTGCACCGGCCGCTGCCCCCTGACGAACACCGGCAAGGTAATGAACGCACGTGATGACTTTGTAAGAATTAGTGAACCTTTATGAGTTGAGAAAAAGTAAACAAAAGAAGATGTAACGGATCATATACCAACTCGATAAGTTATTTCAGGTCAAAACTTTATATTTCACTCGAGCTCGTATTAGCATCGCAGCAACAGACATTTACTATACCTTACTAACAAATCTAAAGAAGCCAAAAGGAAAGGTGAAAGTCATTGATGTTACTGCCATGGTCACCCAAAGGAGAGGAAGAAATGTTATAACTGGTCACTACCAACTTTCGTTAATAGACAACACTTTATTTAATGCATGAAAAAGTACACAAGACGAGTTTAAAGTTAGTTACAGAATATTTCCGCTTTCATTAACGCTACTAGCCTCTGCTATTTTCGAATACGGAGTGGCTGACTACTATAGGTACAAGCGAAAATGTTGAGTGGAGGACAATGATACAAGCAAATGGTCCTAATAAACTTACGTCTGGTGATCAACTGCTTCCCTGGTATGACATAAAGGGTGTCAAAAAGAATCATCAGATTTAAAAAATCGTAACTATTACGTTATTTGAGATGTGCATGAACAACTCTCGAGTTTTGCATGGTTCCCACTAGGTAGCATCAGTGTACACTCTCTTCAGTTCTAGTAAAAATCATGTCGGGATAACAGAAAGCGTTTTGTGTTCTACGTTTGTCGCAGTGTGGGTCAGTAAAAATTGTTCAGCAAGACTTTCATACTAGGTATGGTGTGGATCCTCCTACAGCACAGAGTATTACATGACGGCCTGAACAATTCCGAGAAACCGTCCCCGAGTATCTGGCACCGACGTCGAATGCATCCGTCATAATTTTATATGTAGTCCACAGAAATCCGTTCACCGTGCAGCTCTACAGCTCAACATGCCCCCGATGTCTGTCTGGCGTGTGTTTAGTGATGTGTTTTCTTTGCCGGGAACACTGTTACAAGAAGCCCATATCTCGATGTGCTTGAGAACGTCCTTTTCACACAGAAAGAGACTGATTCGAACGACTTCATTTACCAACAGGATGGGGCACCTCCACACTCGCACGTGGAAATGGGGAATTTTTAAATCAAAGGATTACTAAACGATGGATCGGTCGCTTTGGACCAAATGATTCAGCCTTACATTACTGGCCTCCAAGGTTACCGGACCTGACTTTTTGTGATTATTTCTTTAGGGGGCTTATAAAAGACTCTGTTTATGTGCCTTCGCTAACAAGTAACAACAATCAATGAACTGAGACATCGCATAACAGCAGCTGTGGAAGCTGTGTAACTCAAGACATACTCGCTGCAGTGTGGGAACAATCTGAATACCACATTGACATATGTTGTGCATCTCAAGAGGGGCATATGGAACACCTGTGAAAAAGTCTGAAAAGAAGCTTTTACAGTTTCCCGTACATGCAGCAACAAAATTCACGATATATGTTTGTTGGTTTCAGAGGTATACATATGCCAAATCGGATGATTCTTTTTGATACAGACTGTATTACGACTGTGCTATATTCCACAGTAACGCCAGCAAGATAGTCTACCATCAATAAAGCCATGTCCCGCGGGTTGCAGAACCTCCAGCCCCTGGCGTCGACACACCCTCGCCGGGATTGTATGACAACAGGGTTTCGCCCATAGATGGTATGCTGATTTATTCTCATGTAACAATTTGGAAACCGTGGTTCAGGAGTAGCGTCTTTAATTAGAAATCAAAACGTTATCGGTCCCGAGTTCAAAACCCGCCACCGCTTACATTTTGATTAATAATCAGCATTTGGCGGCCTAAAACTTCTGGCATAAGAAGGCATCCTCATTCTGCCAACGGTCTTGTCAAAGAGGACAGAGGAGCGGACAGAGGTTCAGGGCACTCGCTTGTCATTGGGGTGGAAAACTGCCCCTAAAGACGGAAGAAACAGAAATGATCAACGACATGAGGCTGCATAAGGCTATGGAAACCACTGGATTACACACATAACGTGTATCCACAGGACACGTAGTCTGTCAATGAAAAGGTGTCATGATGATCTCTCCATTGGCTAAAGATTCCGGAATAGTATCCCATGCGGATCTCCTGGAGGTTACTGCCGAAGGGGAGGTAACCATGAGAAAAAGACTGGAAATCAAGGAAAGGATAACGTTCCACATGTCGGGGCGTGAAATGTCAGAAACTTGAATGTGGTAGGGAAGCTAGAAAAACTGAAAAGGGAAATGCCAAGGCTGAATCTAGATATAGTAGGGGTCAGTGAAGTTAAATCGAAAGAAGACAAGAACATCTGGTCAGGTGAGTATAGGGTAATATCGACAACAGCAGAAAATGGTATAACGGGAGTAGTTATGAATAGGAAGGTAGGGAGGAGAGTGTGTTACTGTGAATGGTTCATTGATGGGGTTGGACATCAGGATCGACAGAAACCCAACACCGACAACGGTAGTTCAGGTATATATGCCGACGTCGCAGGCTGAAGATGAAGAGGTGGAGAAAGTATATGAAGATACTGAAAGGATAATACAGTACATAAAGGAAGACGAAAATCTAATAGTCATTGGGGACTACAATGCAGTTGTTGGGGAAAGAATAGAAGAAAAGCTTAAAGAAGAATATGGGTTTGGAGCAAGGAATGAAAGAGGAGAAAGACTAATTGAGTTCTGTAGTAAATTTCAGCTAGTAACAGCAAATACTCTGTTCAAGAATCACAAGAGGAGGAGGTGTACTTGGAAAAGACCGGATGATACGGGAAGATATCAGTTAGATTATGTCATGGTCAGACAGAGATTTCAAAATCAGATACTAGACTGTAAGGCATACCCAGGAGCAGATATAGGCTCAGATCACAATGTAGTAGTGTTGAAGAGTAGGCTGAAGTTCAAGAGGTTAGTCAGCGAGAATCAGTATGCAAAGAAGTGGGATACAGAAGTACTAAGGAATGACGAAACACGCTTGAAGTTTTCTAAGGCTGTAGATATAGTAGTAAGGAATAGCTCAGTAAGCAGTACTGTTGAAGAGGAATGGACGTCTCTAAAAGGGGCAATCACAGTCTTTAGAAAGAAAAACGTAAGTAGAAAGAAGTTAACAGCGAAAAAAAACCATGGGTAACAGAAGAAATACTTCAGTTGATCGATGAAAGAAAGATGCACAAAAATGCTCACGGAAATTCAGTCCGTCAGCGGACGAAGCAACGAAGACATCAGATGCAGGTTAGCCCTTTCAAAAATGGCGTTTTTGGCCAAGGGAATTCTACTTGTATCAAACATAGGCCTTAATTTGAGGAAGAAATTTCTGAGAATGTACGTCTGAAGCACAGCATTGTATTGTAGTGAAACACGGACTGAGGGAAAACCGGAAGAAAAGAGAATGTAAGCATTTGAGATGTGGCGCTACAAGCGAATGTTGAAAATTAGGTGGACTGATAAGGTAAGGAATGAGGAGGTTCTGCGCAGAATCGGAGAGGATAGAAATATGTGGAAAACAACGATAAGAAGAAGAGACAGGATGATACAACATCTTTTAAGACATGAGGGAATGACTTCCATGGTACTAGAGGGAGGTGTAGAGTGCAAAAACTATAGAGAAAGACAGAGACTGGAATACATCCAGCAAATTATTGAGGATGTAAGTTGCATGTGCTGCTTTGAGATGAAGAGGTTGGCACAAGAGAGGAATTCGTGGCGAGCCGCGTCACACCAGTCAGAAGATTGATGACCCAAAAAGAAAAAGGACTTTGGCAGATACCATGGAAATGTGCGATGCCTGTTCCGCCAACAGGTAGCGCTTGCATCGCTGCTGGAGGCATGACATTCGCAGACCCTGCATCGAGCCGCCAGTCATGTGTTAACGAAGTACCAAGCCCGTACCTGTCCACTATGCATGTATTTAAGATGGCACCCGGCCACTAGCAGGCTGTTCAGTTCACTGAGACAAACAGTTCCGTCACAGACCCAAATCTAGCTCTGCACCTCAAGATCACACAGTTCCTGCCGCCACACCAGTCTGGAAGGTACACCTCTGCAGCCACTAGGAGCATCCAAGCGTCATCTCCGAGCCTCTACCTCTTTGACTTTGGCCTCCCATGGGCTCTGCCCGTTAGGACATGATATACGCCTGTTGTCATTGACCTTTATGATTGCGTTCAAGGACTGCCTTCTTAGATATGGAACGTCTGGACTTTTGCTGTTAAACACTCTGCAGTAATTAAAATCCGACTTGGAAACATTTACTTCAAGCGTTAGAGTACTGGACACGAACGTAGGAGGCAATGATTCAGTATCAGTTATCGATTCAGAAGATAATTTACATGTGTTCAGCTAAGCTCGCTAATTTGTTAAATTAATTTTGAGTCATTGATTTTTATGGTTATTAAATTAAAATGTCTGTAATTTTATCTCTGCATGAGAATCTTCTCTGTTTTCTGAACCCGTTTAAGGTGACCACAGTTAATGGCGATGAGGTTTTAAATGCAACAGATTCTGAATTTCTGACAGTTCCCGCACACTCAGTGCATTCACATACATCTATCGCACTTATGTGCCATTTATCGCTCCGTTATGACAACACAGCAACCGTA
This sequence comes from Schistocerca americana, assembly GCF_021461395.2. NCBI lineage: Eukaryota > Metazoa > Arthropoda > Insecta > Orthoptera > Acrididae > Schistocerca > Schistocerca americana. The sequence continues at coordinate 847,548,654 of NC_060120.1, read as the reverse complement.
CTTGACGCAGTTACTTCTTTCAATACAGCAATTTCAACAAAAACAGGAAATTCACCTGAAGGAATTGTCCCCCACGAATCCTGTCCAACGCCAGACGAGGACGATGCTTTTGCCACAATTTCACGAATTCCACGTGATGGTGGAGTCATCACCTAGCTTTATCACAAGTTTGGAGCAGAACTTCGTGTCCTCCGCGATTCAGAGTGAAACTCGCCAACGTGCTTTTTTTTACTAGTAGCTATTCACGTCTTACAGTCTATTAAATTCTTCAACTAATCCCGGCTCTTCAGTTTCCTACGGTATGAAACTGCCAAAGGCACAACTAAATGCGTCATCCAAAAAATTTTATTTCATGCACACACTAAACGTTCAGAGGCGTATTTCACAACGCTACAGGATTATTGCTAGCGCTTCCTAATTCTGAGTGCTCATATGCACCATAAACGTTCCGCCGCGTCTTCCACTACCCTACAAGACTCTCTGCTAGTCCTTTACTACTGCTAAATTCTCAACATTCATCCGTACGATGAACAATTTGCGACACCATTCATGACGTACGCCTTGTAAGCTACCTAGAGGGCCAAAGAACTTCAGCAGACGCAGGGCCAACATCCCCCATCCAAGCACAACAAATTTTTGAAAGCTCCAGAACAAGACGTTTTTGATCTCTTTGCTTAAAAATATTCCACTGTCCCGTGGCGCCGTTTTTGGCAACCAGAATCTTCCAGGACACGTTATTTCATGCTCATAATGTTTTATCTCTTACGAATTTGCTTCCTGTGCCTGTCAAACACTCAAACAAGCACATTGGATTTGTCCACTCCATCCGATAGTTGCGTTGCTCCACTATTCCCTTATTCACCTGACAGGCTGTTGCTTGACGATAAGCATATGTCCATAGCATTTTCATCCATGACAGTGACAGCCTTGATCTGTGTTTCCTCCCATTGGCAGGTTGTGCTCCACTGATCTCTCTTGTGGACCTACGGTAGTCTGCACTTCAGGATGTGAACGAAGCAAAGTCCATGGGCAAACGTAGATGCCTCAGGGACACTAGTCTCCATATGAAGGTGGCATTTGTCCACTCTTCAGCAAAAGGTACGTTTATAATGTGATTCTACTACTTTCAGAAGGAAGACCCTACAAGACGTGGCCCATGATTGTACAGTTCATTCTCTGAGACATCCCAGTATGGTCAACTCATCACGGTTCCTCTGTTGTGTGGAATCTGGTCGTCCACGAAGGCCTTTCACGCTCCGACATGACTACATCTATTCGCAGGGACTCCCTACAAATGACATCGGCAGGACATCCTGGCTCTACAGTTCCTCCCTCGTGGAAATCCGTAAGCAAAAAGCTGGCCCATGCTGGACCACACCTCTGTCACCCGTAAGGATTGGTCTTTCCACGACACAGTTACTGCATTTCTCTCTCTTCAGATCTGCTTCCGATGTGTCCCATCCAAGCAAACTATAATTTCCGCAGCTACACCTGAGCCATCCATGACAAAAACAATAAGAATTTTCGTGACGTTGGGACCAGGACTCGAAGGACAACTACCCTGAGATACCTCTTCCACGTGACCATCACCAGGATTTGCATCACTGGGATGTCAGCACCATCTCTCTTCCCATTGGTGGGGATAGGGATGAAAGATCTTAGGCCGACATCAAGATACTCCATCATCTTCCCTATAGGAAATGAGGGATGCTGTATGATATCGCCAGCGACATCGTCTACCAGTACAATCGTGACCAGTTAGTTGCAAATATCTGGGCCCTCGCCAACGAAAAAACCTCACATGACTGTATGAAAAGAACATTTGGGCTGACCACAACATGTCAGTTTGTTGTCGAGAAGAAGTCTAGCGGATGGCACAAAAATTAGTGACGCCTGGTTCTCTAAAAGGCAATACTTGTATCTTTTCTGGGGGCATGACATTTGCGGGCACTATCTCTCTTTCACCCTCAGTGCCCACTGAGTACAGAACAGGTATCCATCTGCTCAGCGAGTACGTGAGACGGCGCCCAACCACTAGTGCAATTTGCTGAACCAAGCTGTTCCGTTGCAGAGCCAAATCTAGATCTACATCACACAGTGACACAGTTTACAGCTGCAAGTTATGCCTCTGCAGCCACTATGAGCAGCCAGTTATCATACCCGAACCTCAATCTGCCCGAAATCGCTCTCCTATGGACTCTGTACATCGGGACCCGATATCCACCAGTTCTAATTGACTTTTATGATTGTGTTAATGGCCCGACGTCCGAGATTTGGTGCATCTAGACTGCTACTAAACATTCTGTAGTAATGTAAGTTCAAACTAGGCATATTTTCGTGAATCATTAGTGTATTGGACACGAACTATATGAGGAAATAATTCATTATCCACTATCGATCAATGAGGTCGTTACTTGTTTTCGGCTAATCTAACTAGTTTGTTAATCTGTGTATCATTAATTTTATGCTTCCAAAATGAAGCCATATTGCTTTATCTCTTCCTGAGAATCTCATCTGGAGCTGTGAACCAACATGTCAGCACAGACTGAATACATGAACACCTTACAATACAGTCCCCGAGAGTTGAAACCGCAGATATGCACATATTACAAGTATCCACATAGCCAGCGTTCATGTGAAGGCGGGCATCACCGCATTTCGTGTTCGATGATCATACACGTTAAAAAAATCCTAGTTGTGTTCCGAAAACATTGACAGCCATCCAAAACGTATTTCCACAGTCCATTAACATTATTAGGATTTATGGAATACACCAAAATTTTAAAATACTCCCACACACAAAATTTCAATGGGTTCAAGTCAAGAGAACTGGGAAGCAATGGTGTTGGTGAATTACACTCGATACACAATTGAAGATCTGTGTTACATATTCCCAAACAGCCGCAAGGAGGTGCCAGTGCACCGTCATTCATGGGCCACATACACGTCCTTTAACCTTAAGTGATGTCATCCAGATAGTCGATTAGCTTATGTTCCAGGAAATGTAGGTATACACGACCAATAAGTCGACCACTAAGGAGATGTAACTTAAGCAACCGAGCACCAACGATACCTGCCCAAACGACAACGAAAGATCGGCGCTGATGTTCCGTCTCAATGGTAGCACGTGTGTTATCATAAGCCCAAAGGTGCGAGTTGTGGTTGTTCCTAATACCGTCTCGGGTAGAGCACTCTTCTTCTGTAAATATCACGTGCACGCGGAACTGTAGATCAATTCCACATTGTCCAACGATCGATTGGCAGATGGCTACGTGTGCTGTTAAGTCGTATGCGGCCATGGATTGCACATTTTGTACATGATATGAGTACAACTGTCCCTCATGTTATATCCACCGCATGGCGAAGAGCAAAACGCGTACATCTGTAGCTGTCTTTCTCGTATTTCCGCCTGGAAATGCGTCCAGCCGTTGTACAGGATGGAGCAAATAAAAGTGGCTCGGACGAGTGGATACGACTCGACGTGAATGTACGCGTTTAACTACACCCCGTGACGTGCACACCATGTGTATTTCCGCCTCAGTAGCTGCAGTTGAATGTGTTGATTCTTAGCCTAGGAAGGCTTCCGAAAAGCTGTACACGCTGTCGCACATTTATATTTTTTTTTTGTCATCAGTCTACTGACTGGTTTGATGCGGCCCGCCACGAATTCCTTTCCTGTGTTAACCTCTTCATCTCAGAGTAGCACTTGCAACCTACGTCCTCAACTATTTGCTTGACGTATTCCAATCTCTGTCTTCCTCTACAGTTTTTGCCCTCTACAGCTCCCTCTAGTACCATGGAAGTCATTCCCTCATGTCTTAGCAGATGTCCTATCATCCTGTCCCTTCTCCTTATCAGTGTTTTCCACATATTCCTTTCCTCTCCGATTCTGCGTAGAACCTCCTTATTCCTTACCTTATCAGTCCACCTAATTTTCAACATTCGTCTATAGCACCACATCTCAAATGCTTCGATTCTCTTTTGTTCCGGTTTTCCCACAGTTCATGTTTCACTACCATACAATGCTGTACTCCAGACGTACATCCTCAGAAATTTCTTCCTCAAATTAAGGCCGGTTATTGATATTAGTAGACTTCTCTTGGCCAGAAATGCCTTTTTTGCCATAGCGAGTCTGCTTTTGATGTCCTCCTTGCTCCTTCCGTCATTGGTTATTTTACTGCCTAGGTAGCAGAATTCCTTAACTTTATTGACTTCGCATTTCGACAGCAGCAGGATTTTTGGCCTACCGACACCGTGGTTTATCGCCTACAACGTAGCTGATGCGTTGGTCGAGATTCCACGACTGCCATATGAAACGGAATCCATGGGCTCAGGAGACTCATACTCATCGACATGCAGCATCTCAATGGACCCACGCGACTGGTGCCCGAGAGCTGAAACAAAGTCGCTTAGCTGCGCTGCATCGTAAAGCCTCCTCACACATTTTGTGTTAGTATCTGGGCTTGTTTGCTGCAAGCCAAGTCTCGATACTGACTGACGAAGTCTGGTGCATTGCTGGCAGTTAGCACAGCGGTCTTTGTTTCGGCTTCTCTTGACGTGGTGCACACAACATTCATAAGAGGTGCAGCAACACGTGGTTTTTCAGAAATCCCTGTTTGCGTACAGCATCACGATGGATGTATCCATATATGGAGGCTTCGAGGAGGAATCAATATAGCCAGAGTGAATTCATCGTCATCACCATCATCATCATCATCATCATAATCACTACACGGGCCGAGCAGCTGCCGTAGTATGGGGTGTCATTGGGCTCATAATGATCACCTCTGGTTCGTAATGCCGGTAATTTGAACAGGCTTGCCTCCGTTCGCCAGGCATTACGATTGATAAACTGTGGTACGGAGTCGTAGTTACATGGAATGACATATTCCTGTTTCTCATCCAAGCTCTTTGACTCGCTGCCCAGACGACTTAGTCATTGTTCGTATAGCTCTGTGTATTAAATTTCGGACTTTTTATACCCACACCTCCCACACCCCTCCCCCATCACCTACGAAATAGGAATTAATCGGATGTTCCTTCAGCACACTCTTGGCAATTACAAAGTACTTTCAATAATTTCGACTATCAACTTCGCAACCATAGAAATAAATGTTAAAAATGCAAAGTCCGCAGCCCGTGGTCGCGCGGTAACGTTCTCGCTTCCCGCGCCCGGGTTCCCGGGTTCGATTCCCGGTGGGGTCAGGGATTTTCTCTGCCTCGTGATGACTGGGTGTTGTGTGATGTCTTTAGGTTAGTTAGGTTTAAGTAGTTCTAAGTTCTAGGGGACTGATGACCATAGATGTTAAGTCCCATAGTGCTCAGAGCCATTTGAACCATTTGAATCAAAAACGCAAATTTCGTTCATTGTTGTTGACTTTTACTCTCAACGTACTTTTTAAAGAGATACTGATGTGTAAGTAAGTCCTTTAGGCAGGAAATATTGAATACGACGACCACTGGGGAAAGTGATATTTAATAGGGACTCTTAAATTTTTGGGTTAGGCATTACTGGGAGATTTAAAATTTACTTTTAGTCTGGTACAAGAATTCATTAAAAAATACTTTTAAAATTTTTTTGAAATACAAAGTAATTGAATGCTGAATGCTATATTTTCAAGAAGTAGGCATAAGGTACTCTACCCCCTCCCCCCCTTAGTATTCCGAGGGTTATTGTCCAGTGGAGTAGAAGAGACACCGAACAGTTCTGTATAAAGAGTGTGTATATAAAAAGCGCAGAGCGATTCCGAACGATTTGGTACGTCATATGGTGACGTTAGTTACTGAGGGAGTTTTTTAAGGGCTAATTTGATGTGAGGCAGCGGATGCAGTGCTTAATTAATACTAATTGGTAGCATTGAACACATTTTAACTGTACTTCACACAATTCATCAAAATTTTTAGTGAGACAATGATCTCATCATCGGCCTGTGGACACAGCCCGTGTTAGCAATTAGAGTTTTAGTTATACGAGCCGAGAGTGAGCAGGGTCGCAATGAGAGCATTGTCTCTCGAAAGATATTGTTGATTGAAGTACGGTTAAAGAGTATTGAATGCTGCCAATTATTACTAATAAAATACTGATTTCAGTGAATGCTGCCATTTGCGTTGTACAGGTGTGGTTATTGAGTTTGCGCGCATCAAATTTTCCTTTGATAAAACTAGATTAGTATTTCATCTTCATCTTCTGCTTATGCTTTCTGTAATGTTGTAAATGAGCGATTATTTTTGTATTAGAGTTAGTGTAATGCGTTTCATTTATTCCTACATGCAACGTGTTCCTTTAAACCAAAAGAGAAATTAAATGTAAGGAAAATATATCATTGCAAATAAACCTACATAATCCGACAATATTAACTCATTATGGAACAATATTATTTCTCCACTATCTAGGACACGTGTGAGACCATACCAGCAACAATTTGCAGAAAACAGCTACAAACATTACGTACGATATTTTCACATTGACGAGTAATAATTACATGAAGAAAGAGATTTTAGTTCATGATTGGAAAACATGCATATATGTACTTTATCTGTGTATTTGGACGGATACATTAGCGTCGTAAAAGGAAACTCCATAAGCCAAAATTCGTTTAATTATTGCTAACTTGTCTTTCCGAGATAAAATATTTCTTTTGTGTTAGCAGAAGAGCCAACACCGTTTTACGAGTGGAGGCCAAAATGCACGCATTTTAGCTCACGCAGGCTGGCGTGAGGATGGAAGAACTATACTGACGTGAGGTCTGGAACATGACAAGGAATGAGAATTCAGAAAACGGACGTAATTAGTTTGATACTTAACTTTAATCCATTAATGATGAAAGTCGCTCTTGACGGTACATGATTCACAATATTATCTGTTCAGAATACATTCTTGAAGATAGTAATTATAGTAACTGAATATGGCGCCTTGCTAGGTCGTAGCAAATGACGTAGCTGAAGGCTATGCTAAACTGTCGTCTCTGCAAACGAGAGCGTATGTAGACAGCGAACCATCGCTAGCAAAGTCGGCTATACAACTGGGCGAGTGCTAGGGAGTCTCTAGACTAGACCTGCCGTGTGGCAGCGCTCGGTCTGCAATCACTGATAGTGGCGACACGCGGGTCCGACGTATACTAACGGACCGCGGCCGATTTCAAGGCTACCACCTAGCAAGTGTGGTGTCTGGTGGTGACACCACAATTTCTATAATTTGTGTCCTTCTTCACCGTCGAAGATTCACTTTCACCGGCTCAACTAGTGTCTTCGAACGACATTCGGTGAATATATCCATACATTTCGTTACAGCCTATTAGCAGTGCACCGTTAAGGTTATTTCCACCGCACGTTTCCCAGCTTTTTACTGTCGCCACTAGTCATTGCCCGTTGTTCGATACTTTTAAAACAATTAATTTAAAACCGGTAATATGGCATCTTCTATCGTGTGTGCGTGAAACTTCTGCCATACGTGGTGCAGTGATGGGGCACTGGATTCACAAAGGAGACAACGGCGCTTCATATCCCTGTCTCCATCCAGCTTAATGTTTACTATCGGTTTCTACAGTTGTTTTGAGCATTTATTGTGCAGTTGTTTTCAGCTTAGTCGTGAGAGTTATTTCGTAAGTTTTGGTTAACTTGTCAGGTGTTATTTTCGTCATAAATTAAAGAATAGTTCATTGTTTTATTTGTCGTATCGTAAGTATTTGCCGTAGTTTCAGAGAAATTTCATATCTGACATACTAATAGTAAATTAGTGATAAACATGTGATCGAACCTCTAAATAAATATCTCTGAGCAAATTCTGAACGATTATGTCTGTGTAGTTCATATCCAGTCTTTTAAATTAGTATAATGATATTTTTCTTTTTGTCTCTCGCTTCCAGCAATGATGACCTTATGCATACATTTAGACGACTTAGTGCGTTTGATGGTGGGATTTTCAGAATCATATGAAATGGAATGACGTCGACTACTTTATGTCCTCTGCCTGTAGGTACGAAAGAAAGTGGCGAGTAGAGAATAGTGAAACAAATCCATAACTGCTGGCGAGTCTTCCGACTTGTATGGACGTGTGTTTCAACCCGTAAGACTCACCAGCAACGAGGACATTTGGTCGTGAAAGCCTTTATTTTGTCAACAAATAATGCTATTTTGACTCTGACGTATGCACAAGTACAGCCATGCACATGCTACAACACTGTTAATCTCTTTATGTTACAGATGTCAGTTTCCACAGTGAACAGTAAACGCGGTGTGCCCCTGTAGCATTTGAAGTGGTTACCAGGACTTCACACACATTTTCAAATGAATAAATGTCGGACATCAACTTCATGTATTGATCTACTAACGGCAACGTACGGCAGGCAGCACGATTGTATCATGAAGCGTATGCTCTGAGAAGACAGTCAGATATCAAAGTATTCACCAGATACCATCAAGTCAATTTGCAACACGCCCGTAGACCAATAACACTGTAGGCATCACAAACGGAGGAGATTGCACTATACACTGGGTGGCGCAAATAAAAGAGGCCCAGAGAACAGCGTTCCAGTGTGCAAAGAAACACAACAGAGGAAAGGAAATACAGTACTAACCTGACTATAACAGATGTTGAAAGTAACCACCATTCACCTCTTGGTACTTCTGGGCGGTAGTCAGCAAGTGGCTGTAGGCAGGTCGAAGCTGGACTGTTGGAATTGCTGCAGTCTCATACAAAATGTTCTGCTACATTTTCTGAAGACTGTGAGGGTTGTTGTGATATACGCCTTTGATTTTCGGGCTCCACACACAAAGTAATCGCGCACTGACAGGTCAGGTGTCCTGGGTAGCCAGCTGGGGCCGCGACCAGTCTGAGCTCTGCTAACAACTCCGTCAGGCGCGAAGATTGTGTAAATGTGATCGAAGGTTCGGCCGGCTGTATGGGCACTTGCTCCATTCTGTTGGAAGTATCTGCATGTCTTTTCCTCCTACGTTCATGCTGCCAGAAATAGTTTTAAAACGTTGTAAATGCAACGCACCGAAGCCAGCGTCTGAGGAAAGAACAGGAGACCAATAATGGGGCGTGCAGACACTGCACACCAAATCCCAACCTTCTAATCATACAATGGTGTATCGTGGAAGTTGCGCGGATTCTCCGCTGTCCAGAATCTGTGAGTCTGTGATTTGACATACTCACTCAGGTGAAACCAGGCATCATCAGACATTGATAAAAGATCCATGTCCAAGCCATTCATCGTTATGTCGATGAACAGCCACTTACAAAACTGGAGGCGCTGAGGAGCATCTGCTGCTTTTAATGCATGGACAACAGACATTCGTTATGGACGCACGTGCAGATCCAGGCGGAGTATTCGATCGCGTGATCGACGTGATACCCCGATCACTTTTGACAGGTGATGATTTGATTTTGTAGAACTCTGAAGCGTATTCAGGTGAACTGCAGCCACATTTTCGGGTGTGCTGACACGTTTCGGAATATTTTTTGAGTTGTATAAAACATATCCTGCCTAATGCCATTTTCGGACTAAGTATTGTGTTTCTGTCTTTGCTGGTACTTTCACACCATTAAACTTCTCAGCAAACAGCTGACCACTTCGTTTCAAAAAAATTGTTTTCACGTAACCTTCCACAACGAACACACTCTACTCCACTGTGAGTACAATCGCCCCCTTCGCAGTGCTCCACTCACACTGACACAGCCCGCACTACGCTGTAAACTGTTGCGGATCACGCGGCGGAAATACACATGGTGTGCGGTTTTCATATTCTTAAGGCGCCTTCTCCTAATGGACTTTGACGGTCGTTGCAGTTCACTCTGGGCGTGATGTTGTAGCATGGAAGATCGGGCACGCAATTGTACGATCTTCGAATATCCTTCAGCCGTCGCCTTCGAACAGACTTTTTACCTTGTGTTTTTCCTTCAACGCTGACGTGTAATAACTGGTATATTTCGCCTCTCATAATGTGTCTAATCTTGGAGTTTTCCTTTTTTTTAATAGTGAGCAATATTTATTATTGCTTTTCATCCGAGGGGACTTCTTCATTTGAAATTCTCAGCATCCAAGGTATGCGTAAGAGACGTCGATACAGACACATTTCAAAAGCATCAGTTCTTTTCTCTAGATATTGGTGAAGAGACCAGCTTTCGCATCCATGGGAAAAATGGAGAACACGTTGCGACGAATCATTAGCATTCTCAGTTGGACACTAAGATCCGATCAAATGAAAAGCTTTTTCATGTTAGTAAACTGTATCCTGGCCTATTCTATTCTAGACAAGGTCTCTTTCCTGCACTTACAATGCTCATCCATCAAAATGACCAAGTACTTCAAGGATACTTGCTCAATCATTTCTTTTTATATTCGCCGGTCGGTGTGGCCGAGCGGTTCTAGACGCTTCAGTCTGAAACCGCAGGACAGCTACGGTACAGGTTGGAATCCTGTTTCGGGCATGGATATGTTTGATGTCCTTAGGTTAGTTAGGTTTAAGTAGCTCTAAGTTCTAGGGGACTGATGACCTGAGATGTTAAGTCCCATAGTGCTCAGAACCATTTTTTTCTGTTTATTGACAAGATTACTTCAGTTCTTCTCTTAGAGGAAACTACAACTTTGGTATCGGAAATATTGACAAATAGGCCAAACTGTTAACTGCGGTCGACTAGACTGTCTATCTCGTGTTGGAGTGCAGATAGATCATTTCCTATGACACCATTGTCATCTGCGCGTCTAATAATGATGATTAACGTTCCTTTTATATGATCCCGTTGCTTCTCCAAAAATTGCTTCGGAGTAAATACCGAATAAGAGAGGTATATAGTGGGTGAACAAAGCGTGCTGTGTTTTGAACGAGGTATTATCCTTGAACTGGTGGAGATTCCTTGACCCGGCTCTAATGACCTTGATATTGACTGGACGTTAAAAGCTGATCTTCCTTCTTCCTTTTGATTCTTTGGGAGAAGCTTCTATTCCCCAAGGAACGTCACAGTGGTGTGGCTGCCGCCCGGCAAGCACGGGCTTATCGCGGTGTTCAGCCCGCATGCTATGAATCAGATAGCGGTCTGCTCAGAATGCAGCGCGGCGGGCACAGAGGACCATCAGCATACCGATCGGCCCATTGTTCTCAGACGCGATAACGGGCTCTTCGTCACATACACTATGTGATCAAAAGTATCCGGACGACCCCAAAAACATACTTTTTCATATTAGGTGCATTGTGCCGCCACCTACTGCCAGCGACCTCAGTAGTCATTAGACATCGAGAGAGAGCAGAATGGGGCGCTCCGCGGAACTAACGGACTTCGAATGTGCTCAGGTGATTGAGTGTCACCTCTGTCATACGTCTGTATGCGAAATTTCCACACTCCTAAACATCCCTAGGTCCACTGTTTCCGATATGACAGTAAAGTTGAAACCTGAAGGAACACGAGCAGCACAAAAATGTACTGGTCGACCTCGTCTGTTGACTGACAAGACCGCTCGGCCACTCCGGCCAGCACCACAGTTAGTCCTGATCTTAATATGATAGCTATGATTATATTGTGATCTGCGTTGAATCGTGATTTTTTAGCGTCGAAGCATAGAACTGACACACAAAACCACCGTTCTGTCAATGAATGTAGTCTGCCATGAGGTTAAATAGCTTTTTGTCCTCAATAGTGTATCGTTGTCGAGATCGGTGCTGCACAGTTACATACGACCTGGTAACAAGTCCTTTGCGACATGTGCACCCCACTAAGCTAGTAGCGAGTAGATTTTGCATTGGGACGCATTTCAGGGAGAAAAAGAAAATCTGGATGCTGCCTATGGCTATGCTCCATGCTACTTTAATATACAGCATCACACAGCACCTGTAATCGGAATTGGCGATCTAAGCTGCTTGGTTTCTTAATTATGCATCATATGTTGGATGGAAGGATGATGTCATATATCAGTACTTCAGTAGGGGGGAGTCTATCACTCTAGAGACACTGTACCACTTACCATAGTCACGAATATGATGTGTATTAGGAAAAATTGGTATCGATAAAGCGGAAATATAAAAATTCTATCCAAAGCAGAGCAGGTTGACGTTGAAATGGAACATCAGCCTGTACTACAGCAATGGCCATCTCTAGATGAGTACCAGCTTATGGATTAGGATAAAATAATAGATTTTTTTATCAAAATGGTTAAGTGCGACTACGTAACGTTCGGGCGAAATGTCTATATCTTTCTCCGCTGAAAAGACCCTGGGTTTTAAACTCTGATTTACAACAATGGATATGGACTGTTCGAGTTTGACCATGTCTAAATGCTAGCGACATGGAAGTACGTTTCAAAAATCAGCATGGAAAGTACATGGTGTGGAAGACTGTAGTTTTAATGGAGTACTTCTTAATGATGGCAGAGAGTGCCCTACACAGCATCACTGTAGTTAAATAGGGCTGCCAGTCATTTGGAATCCATGTAACACAAATCTGATTCGATTACACCACAGAATTATTGGGTATTTTTTTTTGTTCCTAAGGAAATTACATTTCGAAATCTGTATGGAGTCTATATGCATGTATACCGCATGGAAGACTGTAGTTTTAATGGAACAGTTGTTAATTATGGGCGGGAGTTCCACACACAGCGTCATTGTACTCAAACAGCAGTTTGGAAATTTTATGACAGTGTTTCACAAATAATTGTTTTTGTACGCTTTGAACTCTACTTTTATTGCATCCAAAACCTTTTGGAACGAACTTTCATTGATATTAGAATGACTGAGTGAATGAAATCACAAACACCACATTTCCATTCCAATGCTCCCATTATCTTAAGCAAGACAATAGAAAAAATCTAATCTCACTCCGCTGCAGCATATACTGCTTCTTGCAGATCATGTATGTGCATGACACTTTGATTATTTGGGAATATACTCTGTGATGAGCTGTTAATTTTAATGCACCAACACCAAGCACGATGAACAGCGATGCACCAACACTGCTGCTGCCGAAGACATCAGTCCGAGACAGAAAGTGTCACACTTAGCCGTCAACTGCCCCTCAGTATATATGTTGGTTTGCAGCACAGCTTCTCCCACTCTATTTGAATGATCCTCACCATCGTCATCACCATACGTTCTCAGCTTGCACTATAGTTCTCAGGTCATTGTTGGCTACTATCCTGATATTAACACGCATACGTGCTGGTGGACAGTAACATCGATTTGACAGCTCAACTCTATATAGTCACTGTCCACCAATAATGTGAGACTAGATCAGTTTGTGTTATGCGACTGATCTGCACACACTGTAAAGCGATACTCTGGTGTCGTCTTGGTATTATCATCACTCACCCAATACCAAAGAAGTTTTCCACCGCTTGTATGTACTGTTCAAATAAAGAGCTTGTGTTCTGTTGTGTGCTTCCAAATGAGTAGCAGAAGCAGTGAGAGCACTATTTTAGCTGTTTGCCAATTAGGAGGAAACTGTAGGTTAGGGCTCGGTTTCTTAAAAGTAACATAATTTTTTATGAGATAACATTTAAGAATCTTGTAACAGCTAAATAGTCTGCATGCTGCCAGCAGCAGTGTTAACGTATAAAAAATGAACATACTTTTAAAAAATGTAGCCCGAACCTACAATTTCCTTCTATTATCCCAAATTTTAATTTCTAGCTCACTTTTTTATGTAAAAACTATAAAAAATATAAATTATGTTTTAAAATACGTGTAAAATTACGAGAAAAGAAATAAAAAGAATGTCTTTTTCTTCTGACAGTCCTTTTTTCAGAAAAAAATCGAGTTTAAGAAAATAATAAAAACGGATTCCAATTATTATATTTTTATATGTTCTTCATCTTCCATAATTCTTTGATTTAGGACAGACAAGATTTTTATGAACCGTTGTTTTTACATGTAACTTTAATTTTATGGTAAAAATATACATATTCTTTACATATATTATAATGTACATCTTCAAGGAAAAAATAAATTTCAAACTGGAAATATATTCTTTTATGACGAAAAAAATGTAAAATTAAATTTTAGTTGAAAATTTACTACTCAAAACACAGTTTTTCAGCAAAACTCCCATCTTTTTGGGAGAAACCCTGGGTTACACTACCCATGATTATTTAAAAATGCTCAGTATTGATTGGAATTAGAACCACGAAATGTCACGAGGATACACTTCGTGGGTCAAATCCATTCCCCTAGCTTGCTGAGCTACCGGCTCTAGGCAGTATATGGCACTTTAGTTTTTTATTTCATTCAGTGGTCTGCATTATCTCGTGACAGCCAGTTAATCTGCTTGTGGTCAGCCACAGGGTTATCTTTATCGCGTTTCCTCTCCTGGTTACATTGAGGAAACCATTGTAATGGGCCTGCTACTATCACCTACTCATTCAAATCCATTCAGTTAGGAACAGCATTCCAAACAGATCGATTTTCATTCATATATTGACCTATTTTTAAAATTCAAGTTGCTAACATAATGTACATATAAAGGGCTATCCAAAAAATAATAACTGAACCCCTATTTTAACAATATAAAGTGCTAACATAATCTATGTAAGAAGGACTATCCGAAAAAACAACTAAAAACCGATTTTAAAAATTCAAAGTGCCTATATAAGTTGCATGAAAAGGGTTATTATTAAAAAATTTTTGATAGTATTCTACGCTGAGTGTCATACGCTAAAATATTTTTACAATACATAATTATGTATGCTGTAGTATCTGCAGGAATTTCTGCATTAAAAGTTGTAACTAATTTCTTTTATGAGTCACATTAATCAATGTTTTAAACATAGCTGCACAACAGCAACGGTTTCACGTAATAAAATTATGAACAGCTGACCAGTTGCAATGGATAAATAAATTCTTTACCTAGGTTTCGACAAATATAAATTTGTCTTCTTCAGAAGGTAACAATTTTACATTAGTAAGGACTAATGTACCATCGCCGTTTTTACAATTGTCGGCATAGATCCATGTCTCAAAAATAAAATATAGCCCTAGAACTAGGTTTTGTCACGTTAACATAATATAGCTGATGGATCTTGCAGAGCTCACATAAATTGGATAACTTGTTATGAAATTTTATGGAATAACATCTACATTTCCTGTACACTGCTTGTATGGCGGTATGACATCCACGCTGTCATCTGAGAAGCCATAACGTGAGTGAACAGTATGGCTATCAAGAAGAGAGAATGCGCGCTGTTAGTGGAACTGTTTTATGTGAACGGCAGCAATTAAGAGAGTGTTGCCGACTGAAAGGTCTCAGGAAGGGCTCGACATCATTAAATGGTTTAAAGAAGATAATGAAATTCGAAAACACGGGCGACTTTGGCGTAGTACATGGAAGAGGGACGCATTATGTCCCGATAGAAGTTGCTGACGAGATTGCTGTTGCTGTAACTGACTATGCAGCACATGCCCTGGGTAATGCTAGTGCTAGTGTTTCTGCAGTGGAACTGGAATTGTCCATCCCATTGTCAACAGTACGGAAAGTTTTGCGGTCTATTTTACACTGGTATCCGTACAAGATCCGGACGGTGTAGCAAGTGAAACCTCATGATCCACAACGACGTTCTGCATTTGCTCTTCGATTTCTGGCACGGATAAAAATTGATGAGATGTGGCCGGACAATATTGTATGGAGTGACAAGGCACATTTTACGTTACAGGGTGCAGTGGATATACATAACTGCCGAATTTGAGGTACTGTTAAACCGCGTGCTGTGCTTGAAGAGCCATTGCACTCGCCGTATATGGTGTGGATTTACAAGCACCTTCACTCACGATCCGTTCGTCTTTGAAGAGAGTATACACAAAGGACTTCTCATGTGTACCATGAAGTCTCTACATTATTGAGATCTCCTTGTACGGCATGTGATTCATGGTTTGAAAGAGCACAAATGTGTGTAAATCACTATTTTCATGCAAGATGTGGCAACACCTCATGTCCCTCGCCCAGTGAAATATCTGCTTAATGCAACCTTTTACAAACGTGTTATCTCCAGAGCTTTTGCAGATGTATGGCCCGCAAGACCATCTGATCTCAATCCGTATGACTTTTGGCTCTGAGGATATAAAACAGAACGCGTTTACCATGGACAAGTTCGGTCTCTACCTGATCTGACGATCAGAATACAGGAAATATTGCTCAGATTGCACTGGAACTGTTGCGAGTAGCTGTTGATCACATCATTTTACGGATGCAGCGTCCCGTCCCCATATTGAACAAATTTTGTAAGAGGAGGTTAATAATAAAATCAACAATATGTCTTCGTCACTTGTTTGACCTTTTTTGGCCACGTTCCGTTTCTGCTCTATTACACAGGGAACATTCCTATACGTCTTTCTTGCATTCACAGTTCCAGATTTGCTCCCGGTGGTCAAAATTGGAACTATTTTTTTACACCATTAATAGGTCTGCATTACCGCTTTAGATCCTTGTACCACGTTTTGCCGATTTACGATAATTACAGCCCACTCTGGACCTCTGTGATAAGCTGCACTTTAATTGTAACTACCCGGTACATTACTTCAGGTAACATTTGCAATCTGTCAACACCAGTATAGCGAACTTCCGCTCGTGGGAAAGATAATTGATCCAGTTATTACGTTCATATGGAGCGGAAGATGTACGCAGTTGTGAGCTCACATAACATGCGACTGCGTTTAACCTTACTTATTCCGTAAACCATTGTCCACTATTAGCGATGTGTTCGTACAAATGTACATCGCCAAATAGTTAACAGCTTTTAAAATAAATTCAGCACTTGATAATGGCACTATTCTCTTCAAAGGTCGGAAGAGCGAACTAGACGTGACACACTCTATCAAATGAATTCCCAGACTACAGCTTGGGGCCAACTGCCACCGTTTTGCCGTAAAAACAAAAACGAAGCTAACGGCACTGATGTGACTCTCGATCTCAGAAATCGTATAAGTAGCTCACACGGTCGAAAATCGGTGTCAGGGGCACGTTCTGTGTATGCACCAACTCGTTTCTAAGGGTGCACCCATCACGATAGGAAACACGTCCGGCGTGCTTCACGACCAAAAACAGTCCCGTGTGGGGACAGCTTTAGAATTTACTATCGCAGTATATCCAACGTAGCCTTCCATACAGAGCATCTCAAGTAAGGGACAACTTACTTCATATGCAGTAGAGTATTGCAATAGGGAGATGTTCTTCTTTTCAATAGAATTTACTATAGTGTACGGGAAGCTGTTGAAGATGAGTGGCTGGGAGGATACAAAATGGCAGCTAGCTCTAAAGGTAGAAAAATGTAAGTTAGTACGGATGAGTCGAAAAGAACAAACCCGTGGTGTTCGGATACAGCATTAATAGTGCCCTGCTTGACAGAGTCACGTCGCTTAAAAATCTGGGCAAAGCGTTGCAAAGCGATATGAAATGCAACGGTGATGTGAGGATTGTGGTAAGGAAGGTGAATAGTCGCCTTCGGTTTATTGGGAGAATTTTAGGAAAGTGTGATTCATCTGTAAATGAGGCCACATGTAGGACCTTAGTGTGACCTATTCTCGAGTGTTGCTCTAGTGTTTCGGGTCCACACCAGGTCGATTAAAGGAAGACATCGAAGCAATTCAGAGGCAGGCTGCAAGATTTGTTACCGGTAGATTCTAACGATATATATACTAAGATGGCAAGGCATGTCCGAAAGAACAGATACCATCTTAGTATATATATAGTTAAGGCTCACCGGCCACTTGACTATCTTATTCTTCTGTGCGAATGCACAAACAGTGCCCGAACTCTTACGGCAATCGGCAACGCTCCGCGAGTAATGAGTATAATGGTTCAAATGGTTTTGAGCACTATGGGACTTAACATCTGTGGTCATCAGTCCCCTAGAACTTAGAACTACTTAAATCTAACTAACCTAAGGACATCACACACATCCATGCTCGAGGCAGGATTCGAACCCGCGACCGTAGCGGTCACGCGGTTCCAGACTTTAGAGCCTAGAACCGCACGGCCACACCGGCCGGCTGAGTATAGTGGGCGGTGGCACTACGAATGTAGTGCGGGACAATACGTTGAGAATGTGGGTTTCGCGGGAGGCGTGCCAGAGATAAATCCCTGCAGTTCTCTGTGTCCTCGGTGGCTCAGACGGATAGAGCGTCTGCCATGTAAGCAGGAGATCCCGGGTTCGAGTCCCGGTCGGGGCACACATTTTCATCTGTCCCCGTTGACGTATATCAACGCCTGTCATCAGCTAAGGGTGTTCATTTCATTGTAATTAGATTCTAACTAGACACGCATGTGTTACTGAGATGCTTCGGTAACGCAAATGGGAATCCCTGGAGGAAAGACGATGTTCTTTTCAAGGAACACTATTCGTAAAATGTAGAGAACAGGCATTTGAAGCTGACTACAAAACTATCCTTCTACTGGCAACACACGTTTCTCGTATGGACCACGAAGATAAGATAAGGGAAATTAGGGCTCATACGGAGGCATATAGACAGTCGTTATCCCTCGCTCTATCTGCGAGTGGAACAGGAAAGGAAACAAACTATTAGTGGTACAAGCTGTCCTCCGCCACGAACCGTATGGTGGCTTGTGGAGTCTGTATGTTGATGTACATGTAGACTCACTGCAAACAACATGTCCAGAATACAGTACTTCAAACCAGATGCTTCACACATTGAAGCCTATTCGATGTAGGCGTGCGCCTGTTTGGCCAGTCCAAATGAGAGCGGAAGAGACTTTGGTCTCCTGAATGAATGGGGCGACAGGTAGGGCTGTAGAGCGTACGCGTCCCATTCTCGTTTCCACTGATTACGCAGAGTGTCCTGGCCCACATAATCCAGCCACGGAGTCGGGAGACTCAGACATTTTTCATACTAACATTGGCACGCGCCACGCGCCCTTACTGCAACACCCTCCCCCTCCCTCTCCACGAGCTTCCGCTGCAACTCCCGCCGTAATTTATGGCGCCCGCAGTTTTTGCGCCGACTCGTTTTGTTTCGCTTCTGACCCCCCAACGTTTCCCGACCCACCACAGGCACTCTCCCCGGCTCCCCGCCCCCACATTTCCGGGAGCGACTGCGCTCACTCTGCTGCCTCTCCCTTCGCGAGGGCCCTCCATCCCGTCGAGCCGGGACACTCGATCTGATTTATATCGGCTGCGTATCGCATCCCGCTGCCGTCTCCTTAAATATTGGCCCTCTCCCGGAGCGGTGCTGACGTACAGAAGACACAGGCTCTGTTTATCGACACCTCAGAAGTACGCTAAAACTGTAGGATTAAAGATTCTATCTTTCGTTTTTTGCCTTATAACTGACCGACTGGATGACGTAACAACTTTTACTCTTGTTCTTTCTACGAGGGTGTTCAATAAGTAATGCAGCACATTTTTTTCAGCCTTGTTTGAGTTGGAAAAAATGCTAAATTTGTTGTGAGGCACCTTGAAGTATTCAAGCTTCAGCCCCTATATTTCCGTGAAGTTCCGATATGTAGCGATACTACACTACTGGCCATTAAAATTGCTACACCACGAAGATGACGTGCTACAGACGCGAAATTTAACCGACAGGAAGACGATGCTGTGATATGCAAATGAGTAGCTTTTCAGAGCATTCACACAAGGTTGGCGCCGGTGGTGACTCCTATAACGTGCTGACATGAGGAAAGTTTCCAACCGATTACTCATACACAAACAGCAGTTGACCAGCGCTGCCTAGTGAAACGTTGCTGTGATGCCTCGTGTAAGGGGGAGAAATGCGTACCATTACGTTTCCGACTTTGATAAAGGTCGGATTGTAGCCTATCGCGATTGCGGTTTCTCGTATTGCGACATTGCTGCTCGCGTTGGTCGAGATCCAATGACTGTTAGCAGAATATGGAATCGGTGGGTTCAGGAGGGTAATACGGAACGCCGTGCTGGATCCCAACGGCCTCGTATCACTAGCAGTCGAGGTGACAGGCATGTTATCCGCATGACTGTAACGGATCGCGCAGCCACGTCTCGATCCATGAGTCAGAGGATGGGTACGTTTGCAAAACAACCATCTGCATGAACAATTCGACGTCGTTTGCAGCAGCATGGACTGTCAGCTCGGAGACCATGGCTGCGGTTACCCTTGACGCAAGAGCAAGGAAAGACCAACTCTGCGGAATTACTTGTGCGTTACGAGGCTGATCGTGACAATTATTTGTCGTACATTGTCACAGGCGATGAAACGTGGCTTCATCACTTCGAACCGAAACAGAACGCCAATCATCTGAGGGACACCACACCATCTCTCTTCTGAAAAACATGTTCAAAGCTACTTCCTCAGCCTGTAAAGTAACAGCGACAGTTTTCTGGGACCATGTATGGATTATTCAGTTTGATGTCCTCCCTCATGGCGTCATGATCAATTACGAAGTGCAAAGTGTTACCGTCAGGAAATTGAATTGGTCGCCACAAAAATGCAGACGAACTTCTTCATGATAACGCATGGCCTCACATAAGTTCGCACACCTGAGAGGATCTCACAAAACTTCATTGGACTGTTCTTCCTCATCCACCCTACACTCCGGATCTCGCACGTTCCAACTTCTTCCATCTTTCTGGTCCAATGAAGGATGCACTTCGCGGGAAGCAGTACATGGATTGTGGGGAGTTACTTATGCAGCAAGACGTTGTCTCCGACACCGACCTTTAGAGTGATACAATGTGGACATACAGCCCCTCCCGGTAATGTGTCTTAAGACTGTGGTATTGAAAGGTGATTATGTTGAAAAATAGGGTTTTGTAGCTGAAAGAGTTAGGAACAATATGGTGTATTGGAATCCTGAATAAAGCCAACCTGCTTTCAGATAAAAATGTGTTGCTATATTTATCGAATGCTCCTCGTATGTTGTTTCCCATTTTCCAGGCACTCCATCCATCCTCACGTAGTATCCTTCATTCTTATGTCCACGTCATTTGAACATCTGCACCGTAGCCTGTCTCTAACACTTCCTATATCACTGAAACTTGTCCCTGCAGAACTGAAGAAAAGGTGTATCGTGTGCCAGCAATCCTTGTACCTTGTCCTCCAGTATCGATCCTCTTTGACCGCTTCTGCCGGAACGAACTTAAGGGCCGGCCGTAGTAGCCTAGCGGTTTTAGGCGCTACAATTTGGAACCGCGTGACCGCTACGGTCGCAGGTTCGAATGCTGCGTCGGGCATGGATGTGTGTGATGTCCTTAGGTTGGTTAGGTTTAAGTAGTTCTAAGTTTAGGGGACTGATGACCTCAGCAGTTAAGTCCCATAGTGCTCAGAGCCATTTGAAGAAATTTTTGAACTTCCGGACTCCGAGGTGGCGGTGCGAATTGAGGAAAGAGTAGTTAGGAAATAGCATATGCAGTACTGTTGAGAGTTGCCTGGACGAGAAGGCACGAGTGTGGTGTGGGGACGTTGGCTGTCGGTGGCTTGTTGATATCGGCAGTGGGCCTGTGGTCGTGACAGAGGGGGCAGTGTGCATTGTATCGTTAACCGCCCGATGCGCCCTGTGGTCTGTATTCAGTAATACGGCGTTGGGCAGAAATTAGGAAGAAGGCCGGTACTTGAACGAGTTCACTGCAGAACAACTTGCCTGAGCTTCGCCTTCCTGCTTGTGTGGGCTTGAAGTTTGGCAGACGTTGATCGTTAAATTTGATTACTGCACGTCTTTTCTGCCTCATTTCGCCCACGTTCTGTATAGTCTATGTGCACTGATATCATATATTATTGGTAGAATACCTGTAAGTATAGTTAGTCGCGCTGGTATCCAGCAGCAGTTCTGCGATGGCGACTAGCTTATTTGGTTCGCCTCTCTATTGCTTGTTGAAGGATTTGTTTTATTGTTATTTGCCGTATGCTATGCAAGTTACTATAAGATTTTATTTTATGTGATGGTACTGTATGATGTTTAATGGAACCTAATAAGTGGTTGCTGGCAAATCAGTCTAATGTATTGACCCCAACAAATAGGGCTTGTATTAATTAGCACGTATCTGGTCCCTGCTCAAAGGGTATAGTAAAATCGTTGCATCATTGTTCGAGTGCGTTGTCACTGCTGTTGTATGTCAAACTTAAGCAAATTTGGTAAGTTTATTTTAAAGTAAAATAAAAAAAAGTAATAATATTTGTGGCACAATAATTAAACTACCAAGTCATTTGTATTATATCCCGTATCGAAATTTCTTTCTAGGTTATAAATTTAGAGTCCCATTCGTCATATTCTCAGAACTGCTTAGAGTGTCGCTTTGGCCAAATGAACACAAATGTTTTGCGTCAGTAAAGCTGCCTTAGAATATAAGACTGCGCCTTATTAGTTTTGGGTATGCTATATTTAATGTCGTGTATGGTTGTATTTCAACTTGTCTGGTGGGCTGTGATTAGAAATTATTACGTCCAAATGACGGTTAACCGACAGTGAATTTTTAGACAGTTGTTAAACTAATAATTTGGGCTGTCATTATTGATCAGACCAAAACTGTCCCTTTCTTTAATGATCATTTGTAATTGTGTATTAATTTCAGTTACTAGAGTAATGTTTTAAGATTTGTTCAGTTTTTATTGCCTGTTATATCCTTCAGGCTTAAGGTTGTTCTGGTAGATTCTTTCTACGTTTGCTGTCTTGGTGATAGTTTTCAATGTGTTTATTTGTTATATGGAAGGTACTTCATCCAAAATATAAGGGATCTTGCTCATTAAGAAATATTAGGGGTAGTGTGCCGTTAGTAAACATTTGTAGCATTTCGACCATAGGCTCTTTTGAAAAGTACAAATAATTTAAAGCTGTTCTGACAACAACCTCATGCATACCGATATTAGTCATTCAGTGTAATTTTAAAACAAATATATTTAATTTTGAATATTTCTTAATCGAGTTTATTGCAGATAAAGTGATCTTACATTTTTAATTGAGCGCACATTACTTTCATTAAAGGCTGTACTTGTGTGTCCGCGCTTCTTTTTTTAATTGTATGTTATCTGGTTGTGTCCGTATTGTACACTGGCTCTGAAAAATTATCAAATAAATGTTGTTGTTGTTGTGGTCTTCAGTCCTGAGACTGGTTTGATGCAGCTCTCCATGCTACTCTATCCTGTGCAAGCTTTTTCATCTCCCAGTACCTACTGCAACCTACATCCTTCTGAATCTGCTTAGTGTATTCATCTCTTGGTCTCCCTCTACGATTTTTACCCTCCACGCTGCCCTCCAATACTAAATTGGTGATCCCTTGATGCCTCAGAACATGTCCTACCAACCGATCCCTTCTTCTGGTCAAGTTGTGCCACAAACTTCTCTTCTCCCCAATCCTATTCAATACTTCCTCATTAGTTATGTGATCTACCCATCTAATCTTCAGCATTCTTCTGTAGCACCACATTTCGAAAGCTTCTATTCTCTTCTTGTCCAAACTATTTATCGTCCATGTTTCACTTCCATACATGGCTACACTCCATACGAATACTTTCAGAAATGACTTCCTGACACTTAAATCTATACTGGATGTTAACAAATTTCTCTTCTTCAGAAACGCTTTCCTTGCCATTGCCAGCCTACATTTTATATCCTCTCTACTTCGACCATCATCAGTTATTTTGCTCCCCAAATAGCAAAACTCCTTTACTACTTTAAGTGCCTCATTTCCTAATCTAATTCCCTCAGCATCACCCGAATTAATTAGACTACATTCCATTATCCTTGTTTTGCTTTTGTTGATGTTCATCTTATATCCTCCTTTCAAGACACTGTCCATTCCATTCAACTGCTCTTCCAAGTCCTTTGCTGTCTCTGACAGAATTACAATGTCATCGGCGAACCTCAAAGTTTTTATTTCTTCTCCATGAATTTTAATACCTACTCCGAATTTTTCTTTTGTTTCCTTTACTGCTTGCTCAATATACAGATTGAACAACATCGGGGAGAGGCTACAACCCTGTCTTACTCCCTTCCCAACCACTGCTTCCCTTTCATGTCCCTCGACTCTTATAACTGCCATCTGGTTTCTGTACAAATTGTAAATAGCCTTTCGCTCCCTGTATTTTACCCCTGCCACCTTTAGAATTTGAAAGAGAGTATTCCAGTCAACATTGTCAAAAGCTTTCTCTAAGTCTACAAATGCTAGAAACGTAGGTTTGCCTTTCCTTAATCTTTCTTCTAAGATAAGTCGTAAGGTCAGTATTGCCTCACGTGTTCCAGTGTTTCTACGGAATCCAAACTGATCTTCCCCGAGGTTGGCTTCTACTAGTTTTTCCATTCGTCTGTAAAGAATTCGTGTTAGTATTTTGCAGCTGTGACTTATTAAGCTGATAGTTCGGTAATTTTCACATCTGTCAACACCTGCTTTCTTTGGGATTGGAATTATTATATTCTTCTTGAAGTCTGAGGGTATTTCGCCTGTTTCATACATCTTGCTCACCACATGGTAGAGTTTTGTCAGGACTGGCTCTCCCACGGCCGTCAGTAGTTCCAACGGAATATTGTCTACTCCGGGAGCCTTGTTTCGACTCAGATCTTTCAGTGCTCTGTCAAACTCTTCACGCAGTATCATATCTCCCATTTCATCTTCATCTACATCCTCTTCCATTTCCATAATATTGTCCTCAAGTACATCGCCCTTGTATAGACCCTCTATATACTCCTTCCACCTTTCTGCTTTCCCTTCTTTGCTTAGAACTGGGTTTCCATCTGAGCTCTTGATATTCATACAAGTCGTTCTCTTATCTCCAAAGGTCTCTTTAATTTTCCTGTAGGCGGTATCTATCTTACCCCTAGTGAGATAGGCCTCTACATCCTTACATTTGTCCTCTAGCCATCCCTGCTTAGCCATTTTGCACTTCCTGTCGATCTCATTTTTGAGACGTTTGTATTCCTTTTTGCCTGTTTCACTTACTGCATTTTTATATTTTCTCCTTTCATCAATTAAATTCAATATTTCTTCTGTTACCCAAGGATTTCTACTAGCCCTCGTCTTTTTACCTACTTGATCCTCTGCTGCCTTCACTACTTCATCCCTCAAAGCTACCCATTCTTCTTCTACTGTATTTATTTCCCCCATTCCTGTCAATTGCTCCCTTATGCTCTCCCTGAATCTCTGTACAACCTCTGGTTCTTTTAGTTTATCCAGGTCCCATCTCCTTAAATTCCCACCTTTTTGCAGTTTCTTCAGTTTTAATCTACAGGTCATAACCAATAGATTGTGGTCAGAGTCCACATCTGCCCCTGGAAATGTCTTACAATTTAAAACCTGGTTCCTAAATCTCTGTCTTACCATTATATAATCTATCTGATACCTTTTAGTATCTCCAGGGTTCTTCCATGTATACAACCTTCTTTCATGATTCTTAAACCAAGTGTTAGTTATGATTATGTTGTGCTCTGCGCAAAATTCGACCAGGCGGCTTCCTCTTTCATTTCTGTCCCCCAATCCATATTCACCTACTATGTTTCCTTCTCTCCCTTTTCCTACACTCGAATTCCAGTCACCCATGACTATTAAATTTTCGTCTCCCTTCACAATCTGAATAATTTCTTTTATTTCATCATACATTTCTTCAATTTCTTCGTCATCTGCAGAGCTAGTTGGCATATAAACTTGTACTACTGTAGTAGGCGTGGGCTTCGTATCTATCTTGGCCACAATAATGCGTTCACTATGCTGTTTGTAGTAGCTTACCCGCATTCCTATTTTCCTATTCATTATTAAACCTACTCCTGCATTACCCCTATTTGATTTTGTGTTTATAACCCTGTAGTCACCTGACCAGAAGTCTTGTTCCTCCTGCCACCGAACTTCACTAATTCCCACTATATCTAACTTCAACCTATCCATTTCCCTTTTTAAATTTTCTAACCTACCTGCCCGATTAAGGGATCTGACATTCCACGCTCCGATCCGTAGAACGCCAGTTTTCTTTCTCCTGATAACAACGTCCTCTTGAGTAGTCCCCGCCCGGAGATCCGAATGGGGGACTATTTTACCTCCGGAATATTTTACCCAAGAGGACGCCATCATCATGTAATCATACAGTAAAGCTGCATGCCCTCGGGAAAAATTACGGCTGTAGTTTCCCCTTGCTTTCAGCCGTTCGCAGTACCAGCACAGCAAGGCCGTTTTGGTTATTGTTACAAGGCCAGATCAGTCAATCATCCAGACTGTTGCCCTTGCAGCTACTGAAAAGGCTGCTGCCCCTCTTCAGGAACCACACGTTTGTCTGGCCTCTCAACAGATACCCCTCCGTTGTGGTTGCACCTACGGTACGGCTATCTGTATCGCTGAGGCACACAAGCCTCCCCACCAACGGCAAGGTCCATGGTTCATGGGGGGGGGGAAATAAATGTTATTTGTTGGAATGTTATTTGTTGGAATTATTTTGTAATTCTCACTGGGATCAACTCAAACCCACTTCCCAATTCAGTCCCTCCCATTTCAGAGGGATGTGACATGATAATTAGCTCTTTCCCACGTGTGGCTGGCTAAATCAGTTTTAAGCATCGCCAAAGAGGGTTTTGTCCCACATACATCAATACGTTCAGACTCGCGTTTCCAAATACCTTCCGGCACAGCGCAAAGATACTTGGCCGGATCTTTGGCTCCGACGATCGTTCATGCAACTGAGTTACGTTTCAATGTCCAGGCGATGAAAGTTGACACAGTTTACAAAACCAGAACGTGAACATCAACACCCTTCAATCCTGTTCCTAATTTCTTATTTTACCTGCTTTCAAATCCTTCTAAATTTAGTACTTTTCTCTTAAAATATATTCTCTCATTTACAGCATATATTTTTGTATCGTTTAATTTCAGTCTTTTTCTTGCTTTTCTAACCCAAGCTACTTCAAATTTTTACTAATTTTTCCAGTGATACAGAACCATTTATTTTGTTGGGCTGCTCTCATTCATTTGGTAATGTGTCCAAAAGAGATTAACGTTCACTTTGCAGTTACTTCTGTATGTTATATGTATTTTGGTATATGTCTTCATTACTTTTCATTTAAGGAATTCTGTTATTGCTATTATTTTTCTACTTATTCATCTTAGAAATATTTCTATTCGGTGCAGCATATGGTTCATTGATAAGCATTCGCATGAGTATCAAAATTCCGGGCTTACTGGTATGGTCTTTTAGTTGCGTAAATATTATTAGTGTTGTAATTAAGATCCAAGACAAAAAGGCGAGGCGCCACGAACGAGTTATCCGAAAGAGAAAAATGGCAGATGTGATGGACGTATGCAGACAAACAGATGATAACAATTTCAAACAGAACATGGTTGATTTATTCAGGAGAAAACGTTTCACAAATTGAGCAACTCAATATCACGTTGATTTATCTCTGTCCCTTATGCAGGCAGTTATTCGTCTTGGGACTGATTATGGAGTTGTTGGATGTGCTCTTGAGAAATACTACGCCAAATTCTGTCCAACTGGCGAGTTAGACAGTCGAAATCCGGAGCTGTTTGGAGAGTCGTGCTCGTAATGCTCCAAACGGTCTCAGTTGGGGAGAGATTCTAATGGAATTTGCGCAGCTGAATAAGTATTAAGGAGAAAAAAAGGACATTTTACTAATAACTATATTTGCACATTCAAGAACAAAAAAATTTACAGCGAACACAACAGAATAATTAGCGCACACAAAGAGTGCTAGACAATGCCAAAGAGGTCTATTTTGCACAGTGCACTTTGCGCCGTCACACACGAAATATATTGTTCACACAATTCCAACAGATTCGACGACCTCGCTGGCCAAGGTAGTATTTGGTAAGCACGAATACAACCATTAAAAATTATTACCGTGTGTGTGCGGACATTACCTTGCTAAAATATAAGCACAGGACAGCTTGCGGGAAGGCATTATCTTGCTGAAATGTAAGCCCAAGGTGGCTTGCCATGAAGGGCAACAAAACAAGGCGTACAATACCAAAGGGGTCCTGCTATAAAAAGAAATGGCATCCCAGGCCACAACTCCTTGTTCTCGGGTCATATGGCGGGTAACAGTCCTGTTTGGAACCACACTACTGTCTGGAGTGTCTCCAGACACGTCTTCTCTTGAATAAATCACCGAATTTTTTCTGAAATTATGGTCAGTTGTTTGTCTGTACATTTACATCACATCTATCGATTTCCGACCCATTCGGATAATTCTTTTGTACTGCGTCGTTCTTTCTGTCCTTGGGTGTATTATTAGTTAAACCACACTTTTTCCATTTCACTGATTACTGCGTGCAGATCATTCTCTTCCATTCCTCTGTATCGTTTCTCAGATACTTTTAAATTTACTAACTCCTTCTATATTACCTTATTGTGGTTTCCTGTATTCTGGGTCATTTTTTAAATTGTCAAGAATTTCGTTTTTTCTGTTGCCTATTCGTATTTTCTAAATGTATTCTAAAATAGTCTATAAAAGCTAGGTTTTACTTCAGGCCCATGTGAATTCCTTACTAGCATTTTTGGTTTAACTTTGATATTTTAGCTCTCGATTCCAGGCCCTTACAATTTTTATAAAACTCAGTTAAACCCTAAATATGATAAGCTGCTCTGGCTTATGACAGTTCTTTTCAGTTCCGGCGTTGATTTTTGTCCCCTGTGCCAATCATCTCATCTGCCCCTATAGGTTTTGCCTTCTACAGCCCCATCTAGTACCACGAATGTTATTCTGCGAAGAATGCGCGGAAAAGCCCCGTAAAAGAGAAGTGAATGCTGCAACACTCGTTTGGAGATTGTTGTCGATCATACTTGAAGCAGGTCGTCGTGAAAATAAAGCCAGTGATTCTATTAAGTGCAATAGCGGGGATAAGAATCATTTTTTTGTCAAGGCCACTCCAAACAGAGTTGTTTCGTATTGCACAAAATAATCCTGTCAGGATAGCTTCTGAATGTGCAACCATTCTCCCATATATTGGTTAATGCTTTTTAAGCAGGCTTAGCGTCCCAAGCATGCCAGGAAGTGATGTGTGGTGACTGACAGGAAAACGTGATGACAAAGGCATGTTAGGACTGTGTACAGAAATGTGAAATACGGGGAATACGTCTGTAGGTATTGTAGATAGGAGGAATGAGTTTAAGAAAGCCGAGGATAACAATATTATGTCCGCAGCAAAACATATTAGCGACGGCACCACTGTAGAGAAGAGGTGGCAGGGACATATAGAATTTGAAGGATTTTACGTTGACATCTACAAAAATACAAAACCTCAGTGGTGTCGATATTACGATTTTGGTTGAAGTGCACCTATAAAGAAGAAAAAAAGTAATAAAAACTGAACATTAATAGCAAAATATTGTTACGAAGTACTGAAATTTGAATATTAATTTTATGTATCTTCCCAAGTCGACTAAGAGATGAGAGTGACGTACTGACGTTCCACAAGTACGTGGATTCCCATGTTGCCACCTCTTTCTATTAGATCATATTACCTGAGCTCGGAATAAACTGAGACATGAAATTTCATCTTTGACAAAATGGAGGAAGACAAAATACATCGCTACACTCGCAGAAATGAATGTTGCTGAAATTCTAGTGGTAATAGTTATGTTTTATTCAGAGAAAGATTGTATATTAGACTGAGGTTCTGTCTAGTGCATCTGAGATATACATCTCAAATAGAAATGATACCATGTAAAATAAAGTAATGAAATTAGTATTCACTATACTGCTCATCAGAAATAAGAGTATTTATTCGTCTTGATCTCAGAACACAAAAATTGTGGGATTCAAATTTTGCTAGACTGCTATCTGAAGAATGAGCAAAAATTATTTAGTTTTTCTTTATCAGATTAGAGTCAGCAAGTAAAAGTTTTACAGATATTTAAAATGAGTTGTTTTTGATGTCCAAATTAGGCATAGGTTATAATATTGACACTGAAGCTTATTTCACAAGTTCGAAATATTTTGATATCTGATGAAGGCAGTATCTGAAACTTTGTAGTAAATAAGGAAATTTATTTAGCTATTTATACGACGAATTTGTTTCCCTTATTAATAATTTGATGTCAGGTCAGGCTGAACATTAGTTGAGTATGTTTTTAAAGATGGAAAGGAACATGATGCGAATTTTTCTGACCATTAAATACAACAACATGTGTTTAAATAATAAGGTTACTCGAAATTATACTGTAGTTAAAATTATAAACAATTCTGGTTCTGCAAGTTTCGTGAAAAAGAGAAGTGAAGTGATGAAAGAGAAATCCAAGATCAGAGGAGCTTGTAAAAAGAAATCATCAGACTACAGTTGGAATTAGTATATTTAACAATGTCTTTACAACTGTTACGCATTTCCCAAAAAATTGAGGAACTGTTGACTGAAAAGCATAATGATATCAGGAAAAGGCATGAGAAAAAGGCCAGAGTTTATTAGAGCAATATCATAGGACTTCAGGAAAGATCCAGAGCAAGGTACATCAGTTTTCTGCAAGAATAGTGAACATTAATAACACAAACTGCACGAACGCTGAGGCAGTGTTGATATATAAAGAATTAAAATGTAATTTCACCCCTAAAATGAACACGGAATTGATTAATAAAATAATTGCTGAACTTAAATGTGCGTGTGACTTGATAAAGCTTAATAAAACAGATAGAAATTGGTGCTATACTCAACAAGGTTTTATCCAAGAAATAGAAGTTAACTGACGAGATTGGCAGTCGCACAGGCACCCGTAAAAAAACTCAACGAGAAGCTTAAAGGGGAGTAAGCTAGATAAAGGAGACTCGGTGGTAATCACAAATGATGAAGATGACATCAACAAGCCTGAGGGATTTTTCAGGGATAATCAGATGACAGAAATAAAAAGGAACCCACTTGACTTATTTCAAGCCAAAATAAAAAAGAAGTTTGAGACATTCAGCTTCTTACTAGAGGAGACAGGGTTTGGAAGATATTTAAAATGATTAATCTATCTTTACTGGAATTGTGTTCACAAATTAAGTTACATAAGGTTGGCCACCTAGTGAGGCCAATAATAAAGTTTTTAATTAAGTAAGGAGTGCAGTAACAAAATAAAAGCGCTACATACCTTCATAAAGTCTTTCAGTATTAAGAACATCTACTACTTTCCGTCATTTGTAAGAGAAATCATATAAAATTTTGTTCGAATTAATAGAGAATATTTGTTAAAGTACCGGCAGATTAGTAGGGAAGGTGTATGAAATTAACAGAACTTTTGGAACAATGCCTCCTTTTAACTGTTTCACGTACAGCAATCCCCCAACCAAGAGAGTGACTTCCGAGTTTCCAACTGCTGACTCTGTTCAGTATCACGTAACAACAGCAGAGGTAGATAAAACATTAAGCCCTTAACTAAGTGAAATGAAATCAAACAAAATTTTAGTGTCCAACGAACAGTACCACAGAACAGGAAACTCCGTTGAAGCTGAAGCGTAGTGCAAAGGGCAAGAATTGTAAGACTGGGGTGAAGGCTTAGAAAAGTGTCGCGAGATCGGCCGAATGCCCAAGTGCCTCCCCTGTGAGCCTCACCACAGCACTTCGTCTTAGCCGTCGGTCCTACAGTAATTCTGAACAAAGTACAATAACGTATATGAAACTCCGCACACGGGACCACGTGTCACAATTAATAAGCAGTTTACCTTCCACTCATTCCTAGTGCCATGAGAGGTATCGGGAAACTGTTGAATTTTCTTATTACACTGAAAATATGAATTAACAATGTAGTTGTTGGTTTGTTTGATATTGTGTATGGCTTCCCGATTAGCCACTTTTCCTCCAAGTTATTTGCTTCGGATTATACAAACTTTATTGTTGTTGGTTGCCTTCAGAGCTTTGTCTCCTAGCAACAGTTAAACACTGACAGGACGGCGTGTCATTACATAATTGTTTATCAACGTGGGACAAGCAGACGGTAGTGGTACAGGTTGAAGTGATGGTGCACAACCTCATGTGGGTGGAACGGAAACCAGTTTTTGCCGTTCTGAAAGAACTATCTTGGCAGGCAGCTGAAGTAATTGCGTAAAGGAAGGAAAGAATAATGTGTCACCCTCGTTCTGCCAGCGGCCTTGCCAAAGAAGCGAAGGAGCGGACAGAGTTTCAGGGTATTCTCTTGAGCTTGGGGTTGGAAACAGCCCCTAAAAGAATGTCAGAAATGACCAACGGTATAATGATGTAGAAGGCAATGAAAACCACTGCATTAAAGACATGTAATGTGTATCTACAGGACACATGTGTCCTGTAGCTGAAAATGTCGTGTAAAGGGGTAACGTACTACGAGTCTGAGCAGTAGAAAAACTTTAAAATCTGAAAAGGGAAATGCAACGGCTCAGTCCAGATTAACGGGAGTCAGTGAAATGAAATAGAAAGAAGATAATAATTTCTGGCCAGATGAGTAGGAAGGTAGGGCAGAGAGTGTGTTACTGTGAAAAGTTTAGTGATAGGGTTATCCTCATCAGAACCGACAGAAAACCAAGAGCGACAACAATAGTTCAGGGATACACGCCGACGTCGCAAACAGAAGATGACGAGATAGAAAGAAGTATATGAGAATATTGAAGGGGTAATTCAGTACATGAAAGGAGATGAAAATCTAATAGTTATGGGGGATTGGAACGAGTTTGTAGAGGAAGAATTAGAAGAAAGAGTTACTGGAGAATATAGACAGCCCGCAGTAGGAATAAGAGAGGAGGAATACAAGAGTTCTGCAATAAATTTCAGCTAGAAATACAGAGTACTCTGTTCAAGAATGACAAGAGGAGGTGATATATGTGGAAAAGGCCGAGAGATACGGGAGGATTCCAGCTGAATGACGTCGTGTGAGACTGAGATCCTGAAATCAGATATTGGACTGTAAGGCATACCTAGGAGCAGATACAGACTCAAATCACAATTTAGTAATGATGAAGAATAAGGTGAAGTTTATGAGACTAGTGCGGAAGAATCAGTGGGGAAAGAAAGGAGTACTGAAGTACTGCGGAATAATGAGATGTAAAATCTGAGGACATTTCTCTTGAAGAATAGCGGCTTTTTATTACTTAAAAATGAACATAAAAAGTCCTACACCATCCTCAGTTTCATAACATGATGGTAGACGGTGGCGGTGAACGCAGCAGGCGCTACGACTCCACGAGCAGTTACTGTTCGTGGGGTCGTAACACCTGCTCCCTTCATCGAAACCGCCTACCATCAAGATATTAGATCTGAAGATGGTCTAAAACATACCGAAATCGGTAATCTTTAAAAAAATATACTTTCTTGCAATTGAAACTGTTAATGTTCATTCTGAAGTAATGAGTTCTCTGGGGCTATAGGTACTGCGGCAGTGAATATTCCAGTAAGCAATTCAGTCGTACGGGAAGGAACAGCCACAAAAAGAAAATTGCACAAATTGGAAACACAAACATAGGTACAGGGAAAGAAAGTGCGAAGAAACCTAGGTAACTAAGGAAATCAGTTTATCGAATAAAGAAGTAAGTGCAAAAATTTTTGGGGAAATCGAGAAATAAAGAAACAGAAGTCGCTTAGGAATGAAATAAAAGGGATGTGCAGGAAAGCGAAAGGGAAACAGCTGGGAGAAAAATGTGAAGCAATTGTAAAAGAAATGATTGTCTGAAAGACTGATTCAGCATATAGAAACGCCAAAACAGCTTTCGTTGAAATTAAAAGTAAGGAAGGCAACATTAGAAATACAAGAAGAATTGCACTGTTAAGCGCAGAGGAGACAGCGGATAGGTGGAAAAAATACAGTGAATACTTTTCTGTCGATATGACTGAGGAAGGAATGGTAGATAAATTTAGAGATTAAGAGAGCTTTGGAAGACTTGTGATCAAATAACGCAGTAGGAGCACGTAAACCCCTTCGGAATTTCTGATGTCACTGGTGGAACTGGCAGCTAACACTGTTCAAGCTGGTGTGTAGAATCTATGAGACAGGAGATTCACCGTCAGACTTTCGAAAAATTGTCATCCAAACAATCCAAATTCCAAACATAACAAGGACTGGTAATTGAGAGAATTAGCACACAAACATCATAACAGCTCATGTACCCTAGTTGCTGACAAGAATAATACAGAGAAGAATGAGAGAGAAAACTGAGGTTCTGTTAGATGACGATCAGTTTGGTTTGCGGAAAGGTAAAGACCCTAGAGAGTTAGTTCTGACTTTGCCATTGATACTGAAAGGCAGACTTAAGGGAAATAAAGATACATACATAGGATTCGTTGACTTGAAAAAAGCGTTCGAAATTGTAAAATGGTGATGATTTTCGAAATTATGAGAAAGATAGGATTAAACTATGTGGAAAGATAACATAGCATATGTACAACTGAGAGGGAATAATAAGACTGAAAGACCAGAAACGAATTTTCGCTCTATTAAACGTGGAACCACGAAATTTATTTTGAAGCGATCTGAAGCAGCAAAGAGTTTTTATGCGTTTTCAGCCCTCCTGTTCTGTACCCTCCAGTGGTGTGATTATGAAATGGGTTGTGTCATTGAAAGATACATGAATATAATTGCAAACGGTCCATTTAAGATCCCCCCCCCCCCCCCCCCCCAGCTCAGTAACACCTTCGGTGCAACCCATGTGCCTTTGTAGAGCACTTCAAAAATGTACCTATACAGAGACAACCCTTGACTGATTCCTAGATGGCTGAAGGCAGGCAATAATTGTGATGCCCTCCAACTGAGTCGCTCTGCACTGCTCTAATTGTGGGCATGGGGAGTCCGAAGGATGCCGTAAGGGTTGCCTACCCATAGGCACCTAGGAATCGCCCAGCGGCTATCTCTGTACAGGTACGTTTTGAAAGTGTTTGTACTAACTCCACGCCCCTACCAACTTCACGGTATGTGTGTAAAGTGCGTATTATGTGCTATTTTGCTACGTGGCTGAGTGCGGCCATTGATGATACAGAAGTGACTCCAGTGAGTTAACTATGTACTTTATGGAACAAGCGACGCTTACTCCATGTAGCAATATGAACTTTTACTTCCAATTTCTTCTAGTTAAATGAAAAATTGTAATTTATCAAATTACGTCCGATGTGGGACGAGAATCTACTGATTCTATTAAGGGATACAAAAGTTGTAAACTGTGGAAATTCTGGAAACATATAACTATCCACACTAATCAGTGTAAGTGCAGTGAATTCCTCGATAATTATTGAATCCTGTCTCATGTAGCAAGAATTTTCTCGACGTAAGGTATAGGGAAGGGTGAAGTCTGACATGTTAGTCATATCCTGCAGTGCGACCCTTACAATTCACGTAAACATTTAGAAAACGGAACTGCATGTTAATAGCCAGAATACCCGATCACACGCTGAGCTTCATCATAGCACATTAGACGAACTTCCTAGTTCTTAAATTAGAGGCAGCATTTCATGGCAGAAAGAGTGATTCGCCGATAAATGATTTCAGCAAAGTTTCTCAGATTTTAAACTTTCTGGCAGATTAAGACTGTGTGCCGGACCAAGAGTCCAACTCGGTACCTTTGCCTTTCGCGGGCAAGTGCTCCACCATCTGAACTACCTGAGCACGACTCACGACCCGTCCTCACAGCTTCAATTTTGCCAGTACCCCATCTCCTCAGATTTCTTTGACAGTGTTGATATTTGCTGGTTTACAAAAGCTAACGACAACACAGTTGCCTGGTCTTTAAGACAGAGATTCGACACCAGGTGGAAAATCAAGACATTGAACTCCTTTCTGAAAAAGAGAAATCTGGTCCCAGTTAACAAACATTATTAATTCGATTTAACATGTTTTACGTCTGATAGACTGTAAACATAAATTTCAACTAGACAGCAATATTTATAGACAGTATTATTTTAACATGTCAGCCAGAATCCGATTATATATAGCTTGAATATTCTGGTTAAGTATAGTATATGCCCAACAAAGGCATGCAGGTGTCACAGAAAGAAAAGTGATGAGAAAAATCTGGGAACCTGTGTTGGAGAATGACGTATGGTATTTATCACTTAATGAAACAATCCACTATCGTCTAGAAATTAGAAAGTAGGAGATTGTAATGGACTGGGTATGTGGCTAGAATGGAAACCAACAGAATTCCTGAGAAGGCATTTGAGGGCACCCGCTCAAAGGAAATTAACAGTTAGGACTGGTGAAACGATTTGATTGAATGGAGCCGGGAGACAGCAGTCACGGCGTTAGAGACCAGAGCACAGAGCAGCTGGCGAACGGCCGCAGCCTCCGGCAGGGGAATCGATCTGCACAGCGGCAGGCAGCGCACTAGCACACCCTCTGCTTCCTGCCTCCCCCACAGCTAGAGCAACATATGGGGTGGGACACCCTCACTAATCAAATATCGCCCTCCTGCCTCTGGCTCTGCCTCGCGCCGGAGCCCTCTCGCTGCAGACGTCTGTGTGCGTGCGTGCGTGCGTGTGTGTGTGTGTGTGTGTGTGTGTGTGTGTGTGTGTGTGAGTGGGTGGGTGCGCGAGCACTCGTCACTGCAGGCCCGTCGCTTTCATCATTCGCTCCAGTGCCAGAGCAAGTAGTCTGCATTTTACATTCAGCTAATATAGTCAGCAGACTTTCACACGAGTGGCTGTATGAACAATTAAAGGGTCTGAGAGTCGTCACTGCGACGTTCCTGTTGGAGATTTACTACCCACCAGCGCACACGCACGGAAGATGCAGTCGGGAGCTTCAAGAGAGGATTTTCTGTTTCCCTCTCCACTTGACGTACTATACCGCTTCATCCAATAACTGCTTTATACAGTTCCAGTAATGGTGTACTTTTTGTATTACTTTAACTTATTGCTCACTCCAGTACCAGCATTTACATCTACTGGCCGAGTGCACCAATCTCGGTTAAAAGTTAACTACAGTTAAGTTGGCATTTAACCTTGTTCGATCCAAAACTGTGGTGCACCGACCTCGATCAAAGTTAAACGAGTGAGCCGACGTAGTAAAATTTGGCTGTTGCTCACGCCAGGTTTTCTCGGGTTGACCAGGGTGTCAGAAGCGTACGGTATTCTACATCTACATCTACATTTATACTCCACAAGCCACCTAACGGTGTGTGGCGGAGGGCACTTTACGTGCCACTGTCATTACCTCCCTTTCCTGTTCCAGTCGCGTATGGTTCGCGGGAAGAACGATTGCCGGAAAGACTCCGTACGCGCTCTAATCTCTCTAATTTTGCATTCGTGATCTCCTCTGGAAGTATAACTAGGGGGAAGCAATATATTCGCTACCTCATCCAGAAACACACTCTCTCGAAACCTGGACAGCAAGCTACACCACGATGCAGAGCGCCTCTCTTGCAGAGTCTGCCACTTGGGTTTGCTAAACATCTCCGTGACGCTATCACGCTTACCAAATAACCTTGTGACGAAACGTGCCTCTCTTCTTTGGATCTTCTCTATCTCCTCTATGCGTTTTGAGGTATTGCGACAGACTCAAGGCAACGTGTATCGTACCTTATTTTTAAGACGAACCTATAAAGTTTATTAATTCATGAAGAAACTTACCAGTAATAGTGTTAAATTGTGCCTCCATATGTGACCACATTGCCCGTTCTTCACTAACCACACGGCAGCCGGATTTTTTATATCTATGATATAAAATTGTTGTGCCAAAGGGATACAAATGAAATCCCACCTTGCGCGTCGCCCTACTTGTTGCCGGCCGCGGTGACCGTGCGGTTCTGGCGCTGCAGTCCGGAACCGCGAGGCTGCTACGGTCGCAGGTTCGAATCCTGCCTCGGGCATGGGTGTGTGTGATGTCCTTAGGTTAGTTAGGTTTAAGTAGTTCTAAGTTCTAGGGGACTTATGACCTAAGATGCTGAGCCCCATGGTGCTCAGAGCCATTTGAAGTTCAAAACGCAAATATAACTCTTTCAAATCAGTTCAATGTAATTCTCAAAAATTCTCGAGAAAATCGGCTCTTAGTTTTCTCACCACGTTTAATATGCTAAAATAAAGTTAGCCTTTTACATTGCGCAGTGCAGCTATGCGGCATCACGCTCGTTTCCTGTGTGGAGAATCTGTATTCAGACTTTTAAGCAAAGGATCATACATGTGTGCTTACTGGAGGCGTAAAGCAGAAATAGATAGAACAACTTTAATTCGTCGTTTTTCGACTATATAATGTTGATTAACAATCTTTTATAAAAAAACAGGTAGTGAAGAATTTTTTTTTAATGAAACTGGATTTTTGGTGCAGTACGCAGTTGGAAATAATAAGGCACGCATTTTTCGTAAAAATGACGATTACATATGCCAATCAGCAACATTTGGTGCAGAAATTTCATGGCAGATTTAAACTGTGTCCACACAATTTCATATCAGTAAATACCTCGCTGAGTGAAAATTTCATTCTGGAAACATCCCCCAGGCTGTGGCAAAGCCATGTCTCCGCAATATCCTTTCTTCCAGGAGTGCTAGTTCTGTAAGGTTCGCAGGAGAGCTTCTGTGAAGTTTAGAAGGTAGGAGACGAGGTACTGGCGGAATTAAAACTGTGAGGAGGGCCCTAAGTCGTGATTGGGTAGCTCAGATGGTAGAGCACTTGCCCGCGATAGGCAAAGGTCCCGAGTTCGAGTCTCGGTCCAGCACGCAGTTTTAATCCGCCAGGAAGTTTAGTATGACAGAACACTCTGCTGCATATAGAAGTTTCATTGTGGAAACGTTTTATGCATTTTGTGCTTAAATAAAGTAGGTATTCGAAATGAACGGAAAAGAAACGAAAAAAATAATGACCTTAACGAGGCACTGTGCATTTCTTCTTTCATACTGCAGCTGTCAGTTCCTTTATTTTCAGGTACTGATAAACTCGCACTAAAGTGTTATAGAGGTAGAGCCCCCCTCGTACTTCGGAAAACAGGTGTTCTTGTTTTCTTTTCCATTTCACCAAACAGAAACGCACGGACTAGCATCGAGGCATAAGCACATTTCTGCTTGTTCACGAATGTGAGACCATCTGACAATGACATCACCAGTGAATGTATTCAAAAATTGCGTATATAGGCGCAAGGAAATTCATATCTCTATTAACGTTAACGAAAGGGCGCCTTCCATTGCAATACATTGAGTTAATCACAGCAAATGCACAGTTGGCTGACGTCGGTTTGCTGACTGGCGATTAACGTTGGTGCTTCGCATAGACATTTTAAATGCGGTTTTACTTTTAACCATGATCACAGGACCTCGGTTATCTTGCTTTGGCCGATGTTGGTGCACTCGGCTGTGCTTCTACACACCTAAGCAGCAAACCACTGTACAGTGTATGGAGGAGTATGCATAGTGCCAAAATTACCGATTTATAGGAACAGCATCGTGCCATATACTGATGTAGATATTTCTTTTAGCATTAAAAGAAATAAAAATAGGTTCATATGTATACTACAGTCCTAAAAATCGATAATGTTAATACTATGCACCCTTCTCTATGAACTGTACTGTGGTTTGCGCCGTAACTCTGTAGATGTAGATGTGGATGTAGACGCCCCTCTGGCAAGGACACCAAAGTGGAATCGGTCCCACTATCGTGTTGTAGTCTTGCATTCGATTTTCTAAACTTATATGTTGTATTTTCCCAGGACGCTTCCATGAAATCTAAGACTTCCCGGCCCCTTTCGTAATACTAAATTTTTATTTTTCTCCCATTTCCGAAAAGCTTCTTAGTAAAAATGTTAACACTAGTCACGGATTAGTTACTAGGCCTCTTCCGATTGCTGCCCACAAGGCAGCACGAGGAGCGAGCTATGGCGGTGGGACATGTGACCAGGATGCCGCAGGCGCTACAGTCTGGAACCGCGCGACCACTAAGGTCGCAGGTTCAAATCCTGCCTCGGGCATGGATGTGTGTGATCTTCTTAGGTTAGTTAGGTTTAAGTAGTTCTAAGTTCTAGGGGACTGATGGCCTTAGAAGCTAAGTCCCATAGTGCTCAGAGCCATTTGAGTGATTTGAATCCTGATGACGCCGTCGGTTCTTTACTGAAACAGATCCTCATTTGGCCTCAGGAGGCTCAGTGAACACCGCTTTAGAACTCCCTACCTCATGAAAACCCAGTGAGGTACCGGAAATCGAAGCCGAGTCCTTCCACACCATTCGGCTACGGAGGTACTCCATCGTTTTTTTAGAATTACCTCAAAATATTTAAACCATGTAATGTGACAAAGATCAGCTCTAATCTTGTAATTGGATACTATCGCATTCTTTCTATTTGTTACGGACAATATCTTACATTTATCAACATTTAACCCTTTCACTGCGACTTTAATGTGATTGGCCGCCTTCTACGCGCGTGTTATTTTCAAGTGTTGCGTATGTATACGACTGTAGCAGTCTGTCCTTATTACAGAGAAAAAATTAAGATTAAAAATGTAGTATTGTCGTGCTAAATCGTCTCTTCAAAGAGGTACTTTATTAGGAGAAAAAAAATACGTACTTTATTACGTCAGTAAAACTTGGAAGTGTGGTATGTTTTGAAACAGATATTCAAATATAAAGGTTCATAAGGCACTGTGCATTGCATTTTATACAAATGTATTTAGTGTCCCTTCGTTTGTCAAGTTTTGGACATACAGTACACCTTATTTGGTCGGTCTTCTCCTCTGACACCCCTGGGATTACCGAGGTGATGTGGCGCTCGGTCAGGCGTCAAGGATTGTCACCAACAAGCGATCCCCTTCAATGACGGCTCTCTGTTGGTGGCCTAGAATCTCCTTGACAATTACCTGCTAACAATCGAAGTGTTTCTTACCGCCTGAGTTTTATATAACGCTAGCACGTTCAGCAGAGACCGATCCACTGAACGAAAAATACTTTTTAATACGCTTTTACAGTTTTTGGTGCACCTCCTACTGAACTCAGCATCGTGTCGCTCCCGTCGACGGTGACCCTATTATCAGTTAGCGTATGATGCAAGCTGATTTTATTTTTGCTTCACTTGTGCTTCTATCAATTCTGTCAGTCTCTATAATGTCCCTTTATGAAGTGTTGGAAGCATCCTCACTACCGACTTGTCCTGCCACTTGAGAGCATGAAGTTTATCTGTTGACATAAACTCGATCTCAGCTGTTTTAATTTTTTTTAATAAAGCAAACATGCTTTACGAATTTTCCTTATAGTTTCACAAGCAACTGTCACTTTGTCCTGCAGATAAGAAAATATCGCCGGGATAGTATACCAAATATCAACATACAGTATACGACCTTTACCAAGGTAGCGTTCTAGTGAAGTAAGAAAAATGCTTCCAGATATTCCAAATTATATACCAAAATCAGTATCGTTTTTTACGTCTGTTGCTGCACCCACATAAATAATAATACATCCAGCTTCACAGTCTTGGGCGTTTGGATGAACTAAACTTTCGTCAACGGACAAATTTTTAAAAGGTGAAAGTATCCGGAAATTGCATTCGTAGACGATTGATAATTTTCCTAGTTTTCCTGA
Organism: Schistocerca americana; assembly: GCF_021461395.2. Classification (NCBI taxonomy): domain Eukaryota; kingdom Metazoa; phylum Arthropoda; class Insecta; order Orthoptera; family Acrididae; genus Schistocerca; species Schistocerca americana. Next base: position 847,507,341 of record NC_060120.1, on the reverse strand, counting down.
TTTTGACGTCTCCAAGGATCCTCATTGTTACAAACAAAGTCCAAAATTATTAGTAACAGAAAGTGCCTTTGGCACAATTTGCGCAAAAAATGGATGAGACAGTAACGGATCGTTGTTCCAATAACTGTTTATTTCGTTTTTTTCTCATTCGAGCCGTCAGAAACTTTACGGCAAGAAAACAGTAAATTTCGTCACTGTTTGTGTTTTTCCAATGTCGCAGTCTTGATTTTTCACTGCCATCGTTGCAAAGGTGCTCATAATATAAATTACTTTGCTCAGCTAACTAATTTACAATTTCTTGGTTAAAAAACTTGGAAACAGTTTACACAGTAAACGCATCGTCTAAATTGACGATTTTACAACTGGAATTACTGTAATTGAAATTATACAATTTGGGGTCCAAATCAGAGTCTTTCCCTCTAAAATAATTTGTTTTGTGTCTTTTAGTAGATTTTTCAGGCATATTCTTAGGCTCTTCTTCGGAATCGGAGGAAGAAACGCTGGTAACATCAAAATCTGGATCTACGTTTACTGGCCCAGCTATCTGTCCAACCATAATCAGCAGGATTGGGCATGATGAAATCCTTTGATTCAGGATATTCAGCAGCTCGTCTTCTGTAAATAGATAGTAATGTCGTGTTATTTTATTCCATAACACGGAAAGCGTAGCACACAAAATAGGTAATGTTACGATACCAAAGACATCTAAAGAGAATTCAGCATTCAACAAGTCATTCGAATGATTCTAAGTATTCCCACAATTACACCTCATACTTGTGTGACAATCATCTCTGACTCGCTGGTCAGGTAGTAGAAGTTACACCACGTGGAAATTTTGTTCAGTTCTATCTGCAGTCCTTTTCGATCGTCCAATGATGATGCTTTCCGGTACACAACAGCATCGTCAGCACACTTTCAGCTGCTGAACCTTTCTGACAAATTGTGTATGCATACTGAGAACACTCAAGATTCTATCACTTATTCTTGGGGCTCACCCGACATTGCTTTCATTTGTGTACAACCACCGCAGACCAGTGTACCTTGCAGTGTTATATTAATCAAATATTCTTGGAAGCTGTCACTTTCTTTGCGAAATACGCCGTATGATCGTATCTTCTTTAGTAATCGACTATGCCGTCGAACAGCTTTCGCAAGTCTAGGAAACCCTTAGACTCATTCTTTGTTCTGGTGGAATGTAAAGAATGTGGGGTACATTAGGCCAATTCCACTGAGGTAGTTCTAATTATCTGAATTAATTATGCGTTCCACGACATGTCACTGAATTCCACCATAATCTTTCCATAGTTCGGGGCCACAGGCATATAATAATGTTCAAATGAAAGTTCCGCCATTTGGCCGAATAAGCTTCTTTATTCGATTGTACTATCATGATTTCGATTTTCGACCATTTTCAAGTACCACAATGTTAAACGTGACCAGACTTTTGTAAACGAGGTCATTCTTTATATTTAATATTATGAAGTTTAGTACATTTCGACGATGACTTCATTTACAGAAATTTGATTATGCTTAACCTTGTGGTAGTTGAAAATGATTTAATGATCGTACAATAGAATAAAGAGTTTATACAGGTTAATGGCAGAACTTTCATTTAATCAGAATTCTGCGATGTTTGGCGTGCATGAACGGTCACAAATGTAGATGCTATCAACATGCTCACGACGGACATCATACCCGTTATAAGTTTATTGGAAAGCACCTTCAATAAAACAGAGGGTGTTCGGAAATTCCCGTTACAGACCTCCAGAACTTGTGGAGGTGAGTGAGAACATAATATTTTGTTCTACGACAGTTTCAGTTGAGATGTGTAATGCGTCCACGTCTGCTGAGGGAAAGAGAAAAGTCTCAGAGTTGCCTTGAATGCAGTAGCGTGCACAGGATGACGTATGCGAAGTCAGACGGTCACATGAGGTCACCTAACGTTTGCCTTGCTGCGAGACCTCTTCAATACCTGTGCCTCTCCGATATAGCAAACAATGTTCAGTAAATGCTTTCGGAATACACAGACATGCTCCCTGTGTGAGACGAAGCTCGAGATAACGACAGAACTCCTAGTCCGCTGTATCACAAACGTTTTCCACAAAGTAGCATGTCAGCGCACAAACTTTTTGTCCAAGTAACACAAAGGGTCCGAGAAACAGATGCCCTCACTCTGAGAAGGCAGGTCTGTGGTGCTCCAATGCAACACTGCACTCCCACATTTGAAAAAGATGTGCAGCATCGCGTTGAAGAGAACCCATCAACGAGTACTCGAACAAATGCGCGTGCAATGGGTATTAGTCACAGTATCGTTTGGGATTTTCTGCATGAGGGTACACACTATAGGTCCAGCTTGTTTTCCACAACCCATTGCCTACTGCACGTGGTTCCTGTGCTGCTGCATCGACACACTCCTGTCTCCACGTGTTCTGTTCGCAGATGTATGTAAGTTCACTAGGGACTGATTTACAAATTGGGAACAGCCACGACTGGGCAGACGAAAAAACTCGTGGCACGCATGTACAGGGATTTCAGCACCGGTTTGGTATTGAAGTGTGGGCAGGTATTCTGGACGGTCGTTTGATTGGGCGATACCTCCCTGCACTTAATCTTCCTATGAAACGTGTTGGACTCTTTTTTTCGAAGCTATGCCAATGAATGTCCGTCAGGAAATGTTGTTTCAGCATGATGGAGCACCACCTCACTTCTCACATGCAATTCGGAGACGTCTCAACAGACGATAGGGGGAAAGATGGATAGGTGGAGGTGGTCCAACCACGTGGCCGCCACGATTGCCTGATTTAACTACTACTGTCTACCTCTTGTGTGGTCGTATGAAAAGTTTAATTTACGTCACTCCTGTAGAGACAGAGGAAGATCTGCTGGCACGATTCCTGGCCGCTACAGTAGAAGTTGAGGAAACGCCAAGTGAGATGGAGAGTGTGTACGAGAACATGCTTTGTAGGTACAGTGCCTGTAACAACGATGTCGCCACATCGAGCCGCTGTTGTAATGCATCAGTACTATTTCTTACATACAGTATGCAGGGTTCCTTTTTGTTCTGGAATAACGTAAATACATAATGTTTAAATGTTAATACAGACAAATGTGCTTAAGAGATAAATTAATGTTTTGTTACCTTTCCTTTCGAATTGCTACCTAATAGCTGTACTGCGTCACGACCAATTCAGTTCTTCAAGCAGATGTGTGTGAGTTGAAGATCTCAATTGATGCAGTCGTAGAGCGGAAACGGTACGTTTCCGGACATGGGTTCCTGTTCAAAATATTATGTACTCATTCACCTCTACAGGTTATAGTAGTCTGTAACGGGAATTTCCAAACACCTTGCATAAACTCAGTGAGGGTCGTCCCACTTGAAGAGGTATCGCGTATGACGCCCAAACGCAACTGCTATAGGCGTCGTATCGCAGATACGATATCCGCGCAGTCTAGTCAATATAGCGACACTTCGCGAGTTAACCGCCCTATGATGAAAATCGGTGCAAAACACAGGGGTCACAGCATGCCGAAGATTGATGTTCAATATTGTACAGAAAAACTGCGGCAAAGGACTACCTCAAGTATTTGACGAACGAACGTCACATCCCTTCCGCTGCATATTACGGGACGATCGAAGGTCTTCTGTGAGTCAGATGGCCTCCAATTTGAATGGGGCGATCAGGAACCCATTTCTACCAGACGTGTGTTGAGACAAGGACAACGCATAGACCGACAACCAACTCGCCTCGAAGTGCCTTCCTATGTCTTCTGGCCACTCGGCGCCATTTATGAGATTGAGTGCTTTCGCAGAGAATTTGATTAATGTCATCTTGTTATTTTACGAAACGCATCTAGAAGCAACGTTTCAACAAGTTTCCCACTTGTCATCCTTTATAGTTACCTGCTCGTCATATTTGACTGAAGATGTGATTAATTTCCATATTTCTCAACAAAAGTGTTCCCTGGTACAGCCTGTAGTCCTCAAAGTGTGACGGTGAAGTCATGGAACACTCTAACTGCAACAATCGTTGAGGGCTCTTGGTGTAGGAAGAACGCAATAATGAAGCGACTGATAGAAAACAGAACGACATGAAGTGTAGGAAAACCGGTCTTGATAAAGATTTCAAGAAAGAGTGAATATAACTATGATGGGCGTTCAATAAGAAATGCAACACACTTTCTTCTGAAAGCAGCCTTTTTTTCGGATTCCAGTACACACTATTATTCGTACTCTCTTGGTTCTAAACCCTTTTTTGAACATAATCTCCTTTTAATGCGACAGCCTTACGCCCGCCTTACTGCGAGAGCCTGTATGCACGCAATGTGCGACTCAACGGGTCGAAGTCGGAGACAACTTCTTGCTGCATAAATAACTTCCCCGACATCCACGCCGGCCGAAGTGGCCGTGCGGTTAAAGGCGCTGCAGTCTGGAACCGCAAGACCGCTACGGTCGCAGGTTCGAATCCTGCCTCGGGCATGGATGTTTGTGATGTCCTTAGGTTAGTTAGGTTTAACTAGTTCTAAGTTCTAGGGGACTAATGACCTCAGCAGTTGAGTCCCATAGTGCTCAGAGCCATTTGAACCCGACATCCACGCACTGTTTCCCTCAGAGTGCATCCTTTATTGGGACAAACAGATGGAAGGTGCGAAACCTGGGCTTTAGGGTGTGTAAGGAAGAACACTCGTGTGCCCTGGTCCAACTGAGTAAACGAACCAACGATGAACCGGTGTAATGGAACATCCGCAAAAAAAAAAAAAAAAAAAAAAAAAAAAAAAAAAAAAAAAAAAAAAACGACCAAAGTGAGATAGAAAATGGGGGTAGCGTCTTTGTTCAGTAATCAAAACATCATCTGATCCGAGTTCGAAACCCGCTACCGCTTAAATTTTGACTAATAGTTAGCATTGGTGGTCGAAGATTTCCGACATAAGAAGTCCCCCATGTTCCGCCAACGGCCTTGTCAAAGAGTGAGGAGGAGCGGATATAGGTTCAGGGCCCTCTCTTGTCATGGGGGTGGGAAACTGCCCCCATAGGCGAAAGAATTAGCAATGATCAACTGCATGAGGATGCAGAAGGCAATGGAAACCACTGCATAATGACACTTAACAGGTATCCTCAGGACATGTGGCCTGTAATTGAAGAAGTGTCATGACGATCTATCCATTGGCAAAACATTCCGGAATAGCCCCAAACTATCTCCGGGATGGGTCTGCCAAATGGGAGCTGACGATGAGAAAAATACTGAATAACCAATGAAAGGATAACATTCAGCGAGTCGGGACGTGGAATGTCAGAAGCTTGAACGTGGTAGGGAAGCTAGAAAATTAGAGAAGGGAAATGCAAAGGCTCAATATATATATGGTAGGGGTCAGTAAAGTGAAATGGAAAGAAGACAAGGATTTCTGGTTAGCTGGGTATGGGTAATATCAAGAGCAGCAGAAAATGGTATAACAGGTGTAGGATTCGTTATAAATAGGAAGGTAGAGCAGAGAGTGTGTTCCTGTGAACAGTTTAGTGATAGAGTTGTTCTTATCAGAATGGACAGCAAACCAACACCGACAACGATAGTTCAGGTATGCTCTGGCTCTTCATCTTCAGCCTGCGACGTCGGTCGCAGGCTGAAGATGAAGAGGCAGAGATAATATAGGAGGATTTATTTATTATATCCAAGACATCACTTTTACAAAATCCTTAATATTACAATAAAGAGAAAACATAAAACATAAAACAATACAATACATGATAGTGAGAGAAGTGAAGATTAAAAACAGGAAAAATCCAGAAACACAGAAAATAATGTTCATTTAAAAGAGCTGGTATGATACTGTCTGGGATTACAATCTGTATACCCCATGCGAAGCCCAGTACGTTGTAGCTTGTACGACATTGTCATTTGCTGTTAGTGAGTCCTGTATCGCTCAAGGTTCGTCCAATTTCCTGCAGACTAGTAGGTGTTGTGAATCTTGCAGTTCTCTACATTCGCAGATCTCGTGTTTACTGATATAGTCCCATTTTTCAGGTTTACTTTTCATCGTGATATACCTGATCTTAATCTATTCAAGGCTCTCCAGATCGTGTATGGAAGTTGGGAGCCGGTATAGGATCTTCCCCGGAGGTATTCCCTTGTCTTCCTGGTCCCGAGTTTCGTCACAGTTCTTCTCGTCAAGCTTTCCGCGGTAAAGGGGTTGAATCAGTAGTAGAAAACTCTTCCTTGATTTAATTCCTGGTCGTGTCCAAACATTGGATCCCTGGGGTCTATTTCTTGTTTTTTTTTCTCAATTTCTGCAGCTGTTCTCCTTCCGATGTCTGGAGGCTATTCCCATAAGTTGTCACAGCTGGTTTGTAGGAGATGGCCTGGGGCAGCATGTTCTGATGCGTACTGTCTCAATCAAAGCTATATTTACATTTGCATGGGTGGATTTTTGCAATACGGGTGCCGAGTTCTCCGCAGCGGAGAAACATAATGCTAGAGCTGACGTACGGAGAACAGCATGTTGTGCTCCCCATCTACTATTTGTAAGCTTTCGGATGATATTGTTCCTGGCACTCATTCATCTTTGTGTCCAAACAGTGATCCCTGAAACTGAGAGCGCTGTCGAGTGTGTCTCCAATATTTTTTTTTTTTTTGTCGCAATTACAGAGATGCTGTCCCCTCGAGGTTATGCTGAGTTTTCTCCTGACCTCTCTACCGCGCAGGTGAAAAGCGCGGACATGGGTTTTTGCTGGGTTTGGCTTGAGGTGGTTATCGTCATAGTAGTCTGCTAGATTCTCAAGCACTGTTGTCAGTTTTATTTTCACCTCTTCAAATGTTCTGCCCTGAGCAGCAATGGCTGTATCACCTGCGAAGATAAAGGAGAGAGCATTTGTACTAATCGGCTGGTCATTGGTGTAGATGTTATACATCAGTGGGTCAAAGTCGCTACCTTGGGGTGGTTCATTTTTCTGGGTCCGCCATCGACTCCTCTTCAGCTGTAAGGTCGATAAAAGCTGCATCCGTGATTTTTTTCCGTTCGTAGCCATGTTCTGTGTGAGGTTAAAAATTTCTCCACAGCATGACCCAGGGTGGAACTCTGCTTTCTCTTTAATAATATTCTGGTCTACACTAGCGGAGATGCAATTGAGGGTCATTCTTTCTAGGACTTTATAGAGCTGGCAGAGGAGGGAAATTGGCTAAAATTATTGGGATCTATGGGGCTCTTTCCAGGTTTTGGTATAGCTACTATATTTGCCTTCCGCCAGATCTTGGGGATCTTCATTTCACGGGCGCATTTGTTCATCATAGCTAATAACCACCGACTGGTAGCGGGCGTAGGCCATTTAGTCCAGCAGCTTTACTATTCTTCATTAGAGAGCTGGAGTCTTCTAATTCTTCCAGGGTGAAAGGAGTGGTCTCCTTCTTGAGTGAATCTCTGAAGCTTCTTTATTGCACGTTTGCTGTCGGTTTTGCCATTGAGTAGTGGCTGACATGCTATTTCATATCGTGTGACCTTATAAGAGTTTTGAGTGTTAGTTCGGGGGTCATTACTGATGATTTTAAGAAATTGCCACACCTGTCGGCTATTCTATTTCATGTCTAGGCTTGTGATTAAGTTACACCATTTCGCTCTTCTTTAGTCTTATATGGCCTAGAGGAGTTCTTCACCTGCCGCACTTGTTTCTTCTGAAAACGGGTTTCCTTCAAAGAGCTGTTGATAATGTTCCGTCGAGGTCAGGTATATACGCAGTTCTACAACTTCGGAGGATGTTTTTGAGTGAGACAGTTTTAATTAATTCAATAAATGTGTCACATTTTTCGGGTCTCGCGCCTAGGTTCTGCACCTCTCCGTTAAGTTCTTCGGTGAATTTGTCCCACAGGCACGATTAACATTAAAGCGTCTTTGGAATTGGTTAGTTGCTGGTTTAACAACTCCTTCTACCACACATATTATGGCTCGATGTTGTGTACGTTGGAGGGGGTCTCCCCTGTCCTTCCTTGTTTGATGTTATCAGGATTGTATCCGCAGTTGCACCTGCTGCTGCTAAAGGAAGGTGGAAGTTTGGGGTCGTGTATTAAATTCAGTCCAGCTTAGTCTGCCCAGGTTTCGAGGTCCTCTTCGCTTTTGTCTGAATGCCTGTACGCCTAGGCTGAGCTATGGCAGTTGAAATCACCCATTAGAAGTATCGTTGGCTGCAAACCGAAGTTGGATGGTTCATTGAATCTGAACTCACTGTTCGGTGGTTTATACATGTCACTGTACAGGATTGTATCTCCACAATCAAGAGTTCGATGTCTTCTTGAAATGCCAGTTCTGCAGATATAATGTCTAAGTCGATTCTGGCGAAGATTGCACTGCAGTATTGCTCAGAAGGTCTTTCAATTACTAATTTATTCCATGGATTTCCGGTCTACTGTTGTTGCAGCTGATGTGTTGGTAAATGTGCCAACACCTTGTAGATAGAGGAGGCCTAAATGCACGCTATCTAAGCAGACGGGCGTGAATTCTGGAACAGGATAAGTAGTGAATTCTAACAAGAAAAGAATGCAGCTCCTCGAATACTTAACTTTTATTTATCCTTGTTGTGAATACAGCATTCCGGATGAGACATTTCATACTATAACTATCAAACTATCACTTGCTATGTAAGGCTAATGGCGCCTTGCTAGGTCGTAGCCATGGACTTAGCTGAAGGCTATTCTAACTGTCTCTCGGCAAATGAGAGAAGGCTTCGTCAGTGTAGTCGCTAGCAAAGTCGTCGTACCACTGGGGCGAGTGCTGTTCCGTATCTCGAGATCTGCCTTGTGGTGGCGCTCGGTCTGCGATCACACAGTGGCGACACGCGGGTCCGACATGTACTAAATGGACCGCGGCCGATTTAAGCTACCACCTAGCAAGTGTGGTGTCTGGCGGTGACACCACATTCCTCCCCCGCAAATCGGCGAACGGTCGTGTTATAAGTCTTCCGCCCGCCGTGGGGAGACCCCATGTTGACGTATGCGATGAGGTGGGGAGCCTAACAACAGGCGAGGCTGTGCCACCCGCACCCGGCCATTCGGTCCGAGGGGAGCTAGGAAACGCCTGAAAACCTACTTCAAGGTGCACGTCAACATGCGGTGTATGCGCCCGTAAAGAGACAGGAGGGGCCGAAGGGTCGACCTCCATTGCGTCGGGGTACCCGACGCGCGAAGACGCCATGTGGTCCGGAGCGGGCAAGAGTTCCATGGCGGAGGACAGCTGGTCACGGGAAGCGATCGGCGGCGCGTGACCCGGGGAGGCGCTTGGCGGCTGCAGCGAAGCGTCGAATGCGGGCGGCGCCAGCGGGAGAACAGGCGGCGGCGCCGGCGGCGGTGGCGGAGGCGGCGGCGGTGGCGCGTCGCCATGGGGCAAAATGGAAGGCATCGTCGGTAACACCTGGGGATGAGGCGAGGCAGTAGATGGGTCCCCAGGGCGCTGACCGGACGGCTCCGTCGCTGAAAGCAGACGGGGAGCGGCAGAACCCGTGCGACGACAGAGGCGCAGCTGATTGAGATGCCGACGCACCTCACCAGAGGCCCCCAAAACCAAATACATCGCGCGGCCGAGGCAGCGAAGAATGCGCCCTGCGAGCCAACGCCGTGAACCTCGAAAGTTGCGATAAAATACAACGTCGCCTGGAGCAAAAGCAGAAGTCTGCCGCTGCACAGGAACCTGATGCGGCGGGTGCAGCAAAGACAAGGTTCGATGAGGACGACCGTGGAGCAACTCAGCCGGCGAGCGACCATCTCGGGGCTGAGAGCGATACGATGACAAAAAGAGCGACAACGCGTCCTCCCGAGAATGCGACTCTTTCAATTGCAACATCTGTAACTTGAAAGTCCTGACCAATCGTTCAGCGGCACCGTTTGACTGAGGCGAAAACGGCGCGGATGTCAGATGTTGAATACCATTGGCCTGGCAGAATGATTGAAATTCTGCGGACATGAATTGTGGGCCATTATCGGAAACAATAGTCTGCGGAAGACCTTCAATGCAAAAAATAGCAGACAACGCTTGGATGGTGGCAGAGGACGTCGTGGAAGACATCCGGACAACAAAAGGAAAATTACTGAAGGCATCTACCAGAACCAACCATCGAGCATTCCAGAATGGACCAGCAAAATCGATGTGCAAGCGTTGCCAAGGGGAAGTGGCTTTTGGCCATGCAAAGACTTTCCGCGGCGGTGCGGATTGTTGTTCGGCACACGCCATGCAAGAAGAACACATATTCGTAATCGCAGCATCGATTCCGAACCAAGTACAGTGCTGACGAGCAAGTTGTTTCGTTCGCACTATACCCCAATGGCCTTGGTGAAGAAGCCGTAAAACAGAGGACTGTAATGAACGTGGGACCACGACTCTGGACTGATCATTATCAGAACGCAACAACAAAACACCACGTCGAACAAAAAGGCTCTCCTTGTGAGCAAAAAATCGGCGAACCAACGGATCCTCGATCGGAGACTTTGACAAAGGCCATTGCGTAGCAACAAAACGCAAAACGGTAGCAAGGACAGGGTCAGCAGCTGTGGCTGTAGCTACACGACGAAAATCAATAGGAAACGATTCGACCACTTCATCTGTTTCCGAATCAATGAACATGCAAGCAAGATCGGAAGAATCGAATGCTTTATCCTCAGCAACAGGCAAACGGGACAACGCATCGGCGTTTCCGTGCTTAGCAGTGGACCGATACAAGATATCGTAGCGGTACTGCGAGAGGAAAATAGACCAGCGAATGAATTTCTGCGCTGTACGCGGAGGTACAGGCTTGTTCGGATGAAAAAGCGACGTCAAAGGTTTGTGGTCTGTGATGATGGTAAAGTGACGACCATACAAGAAATCATGGAACTTAGTAACACCAAACACGAGAGCCAAAGCTTCTTTCTCTATCTGTGAATAATTTCTTTGCGCAGATGAGAGCAATTTGGACGCAAAGGCAATAGGGCGATCATGCGAGCCAACTTTGTGCGCAAGCACAGCACCGATCCCGAAATCCGATGCATCTACCAGTAACAAAAGGGGTTTCTGGGGATCGAATGGCGTAAGGCCATTATTTGAAAGCAACGCCGATTTCAACTGGCGAACAGCGCGTTCGCATTCCGTCGTCCAGAGAAACGGAACACCTGTACGGCGTAAGCGATGAAGCGGAGCTGAAATGGAAGAGGCATTGCGCACATTCACTCACACCTTGTGATGCTAAATCGTTTAATGTTCTTGCGACCTCATCACGCAATGCGTTGGGAACATTGCGCGCTCGGAAAAATTTCGGTTGCGCGTTTACTTTCAGTTCCAAATGTGCTTCATAGTTCTTAGCACAACCAAGGCCCGGTGCAAAAATGTCGGCAAAATCTCACACAGACGAAAAACACTGTCTGAAGGCACAGTCTGATTCACTGATAGGACCTGATTTACAATAGACATGTTAAACAACTGAAATAAATCTAAACCAAACAAGTTCACTGCAGAAGAAGAACGAAGAACGTAAAATGACACAAGTTTTGTTTGTCCCTTATATGTTGCAAGAAGGGTGCACTGTCCTAACACTGGGATAAGCTGTCCTGAATAACTTTTTAACTGAACATTTGCGGCACGCAACGGAGGTTTGCCCAGTTGTTTGTACGTGTCATGATTGAGCAATGAACTGCAGCTCCGGTATCGAGCTGGAATGGTATGACCTTGCCATTAAATTCCAAATCTACTAAAAGTTTATTGTCCTGCTGACGACAAGAGCGACTGTCTCGTGCAATTTGAACTGATACAGACACAGCATCACTTGCTAAGTGACGCGATTTCCGGCGACGTCGACACACACTTTTTGTGGGACGAACACAGTCACTGTTAGAGAAAGTGGCACTGGACGAAGTGGATTTAACTACATGAATGTCCATGGGCGAAGGTTCACGAGTCTGAGTGTCCTTGGTTCGATTCCGGCGCGCAGCAAAAGGCCTGGAATGATTAAGAGTGTCTGATCTGAGCTTTTTCTGGCAAACACTTTGAACATGTCCTTTCTTATTACAGAAAAAGCAAATAGCTTGGTGTGACGGGCAATTTGCACGCGAATGTCTAGTAGCACACCGCGGGCATGATTTCACTGCATTTGTGTGCTGGCACGGCACACCTGGTTTAGAGCGTGGCGGCAGCTGCGTTGGTGTGCGCGAGGGCAGTTGACCGGGCCGCGCAGCGTGCCCGGCAGGCCGGTTAATGTTACACACGGCTGGCGAAGTTGCAAATGAATCCTGAGCACAGTCAAGTGTGTCTTGCCTATCCAATATGTCTATCACTTGTGGAAGGGAGGGATTAACTAGTTTCAAAATTTGCTCCCGTATGCGAACACCAGAAACGTTCTGTGCTATTGCATCACGCACCATAGTATCGGAATAAGGAAGGCCACAGTCACATTCAAACACACAATCCCTAGTAAGGCCTTGCAATGTTGCAACCCACTCCCTATTAGTTTGACCGGCCGTACGTCTTGTACGAAAGAAAGTATACCTTTTTGCAACTACATTAACTGTTTCTTTGAAATAGGCGTCCAATGGTGACAAAATTTCTTCGTAGGACAGAGTTGCTACGTCGCGTCGGGGAAACAATTTCACTATCCCACGGTACGTTTGCACCCCTACACACGACAATAAATGAGGCTGCCGCTCGTTACCTTGAATTTTGTAGGCGGCGAGATGAAATCCAAACTGGCGGGACCACTCGGTCCAGGATTCATGCGCCGCATCAAAATTGCGAAACTGCGGTGCTACTGCGAGTTGTGGCTGCAGGAGCGGTGAAGCGGCGGCTGCCGCATCGGTTTGAATGGCACGTTGACCCTGGATGAGCTGTCCAAGGGCATCCAATAACGCCTGCGTCTGCTGAGTCTGCAAGCGATAAAATTCGGACAGTACATCTGGCGAAGCCATGACACAAGTAAATGTAAGCAATTAGAAAGAACAAGACCCTTTCCGTTTTCTCGTCGCCAATGATGTGTTGGTAAATGTGCCAACACCTTGTAGATAGAGGAGGCCTAAATGCACGCTATCTAAGCAGACGGGCGTGAATTCTGGAACAGGATAAGTAGTGAATTCTAACAAGAAAAGTATGCAGCTCCTCGAATACTTAACTTTTATTTATCCTTGTTGTGAATACAGCATTCCGGATGAGACATTTCATACTATAACTATCAAACTATCACTTGCTATGTAAGGCTAATGGCGCCTTGCTAGGTCGTAGCCATGGACTTAGCTGAAGGCTATTCTAACTGTCTCTCGGCAAATGAGAGAAGGCTTCGTCAGTGTAGTCGCTAGCAAAGTCGTCGTACCACTGGGGCGAGTGCTGTTCCGTATCTCGAGACCTGCCTTGTGGTGGCGCTCGGTCTGCGGTCACGCAGTGGCGACACGCGGGTCCGACATGTACTAAATGGACCGCGGCCGATTTAAGCTACCACCTAGCAAGTGTGGTGTCTGGCGGTGACACCACAGTAGCCACTATGGATCTCTTGAATTAGTAGGAGATCACAGAGCTGTCTTTTACATGCGTCAGCGAGTAATACTTTTTTCTCATGTGAGAGCCCTTCAATGTTTATGGACATTATTGTCAAAGATGGCTTTAATAAAAGCCTCTTGGTGGTGTCTTGGTGTATTGCCGTTAGGCAAAAATCGAACGTTGCACAGGGTACGCCCGATCGCTGTTATGATCTCTGAGGAGGCTCCTTTCGTGTACCCTGTAGGAGGATATTGAAAGGGTAATACAGTACGTAAAGGGAGAGGAAAATCTAATCGTCATGGAGGATTGGAGTGCAGTTGTAGGGGAAGGAGTAGAATAAAAGGTTACAGGAGAATATGGGCTTGGGACAAGGAATGAGAGAGGAGTAAGACTAGCTGAGTTCTGTTATAAATTTCAGGTAGCAATAGCGAATAATCTGTTCAAGACTCACAAGAGGAGGAGATATACTTGGAAAAGGCCGCGTGATACAGGAGGATTTCAGTTAGATTACATCATGATCAATCAGAGATTCCGAAATCAGATACTGGATTGTAAGACGTACCAAGGAGCAGATATATACAGATCACAATTTAGTAGTGATGAAGAGGAGGCTGAAGTTTAAGATATTAGTCAGGGAGAGTCAATACGCAAAGAAGTGCGATACAGAACTACTAACGAATGACGAAGTACGCTTGATGTTTTCCAAGACTGTAGATACAGCATAAGTAATAGCTCGGTAGGCAGTACAGTTGAAGAGGAATGGACATCTGTAAAAAGGTCAATCACAGAAGTTGGATAGAAAAACATAGTTACAATGAATGTAACTGCGAAGAAACCATGGCTAATAGATGAAATACTTCAGTTGATCGATGAAAGAAGGAAGTACGAAGATGTTCAGGGAAATTCAGGAACACAGAAATACAAATCGCTGAGGAATGAAATAAATAGGAAGCGCAGGAAAGCTAAGACGAAATGACTGCATGAAAAATGTGAAGAAATCGCGAAAGAAATGATTGTCGGAAGAACTGACTCAACATATAGGAAAGTCAAAACGACGTTCGGTGAAATTGAAAGCAAGGGTGTTAAGATTAAGAGAGCAAGGGTGTTAAGATTAAGAGTGCAAGGGGTATTCCATTGTCAAATACAGAGGAGAGACTGGACAGGTGGAAAGAGTACACTGAAGGTCACTACAAGGGGCAGGACTTGTCTGCCGTGACAGAAAAAGTAACAGAAGTTGATGATTTAGAAGAGATGGTGGATCATGTATTAGAATCAGAATTAAAAAAGACCTTGGAGGACTTAAGATCAAATAAGGCAGTAGGAATAGATAACATTCCTCCGGAATTTCTAAAATCGTTGGAGGAAGTGGCAACAAAACAACTAATCACATTCATTGTATAAGGTATAAGTCCTGCGACATACCATCTGACTTTCGGAAAAATACCATCCACACAATTCCGAAGACTGCTTGAAGTGACAGCTCATGCATCCAAGTTACTGACAAGAGCAATATACAGAAGAATGGAAAAGAAAACTAAGGATATTGTAGATGACGATCAGTTGGCTTTAGAGAAGGTAGTCACCAGAGAGGCAATTCTGACGTTGCGGTTGATAATGGAAGCAAGACTAAAGAAAACTCAAGAGACGCTCATAGAATTCGTCGACCTGGAAAAATCGTTCGACATTGTAAAATGGTGCAATATGTTCCAAATTCTGAGAAAAATGGGAGAGAATAGTATACAATATGTACAAGAGCCAAGAGGGAACAATAAGAGTGGATGACTAAGAACGAAGCGCTCGGATTAAAAAGCATGTAAGACAGGGATGTAGACTTTCACCCGTACTGTTCAATCTGTACATCGAAGAAGCAACAATGGAAGTAAAGAAAGGTTCAGGAGTGGAACTGAAACGTTCAGGAGTGGAATTAAAATTCAAGGTGAAAGGATATCAACGACGCGATTCGCTGATAACATTGCTATCCTGAGTGAAAGTGAAGAAGAATTACATGATCTGCTGAATGCGATAAACAGTCTAACGAGTACAGAATACGGATTGAGAGTAATTCTAAGAAAGACTACGGTAATGAGAAGTAGTAGAAATGAGAACAGCGAGAAACTTAACATCAGGATTGAGGGTCACGAAGTACATGAAGTTTGGGTATTCTGCCATCTAGGAAGCCAAATAACCAATGGCGGACGGAGCAAGGGGGACATCAAAAGCAGACTAACACTGGCGAAAAGGGGATTCCTGGCCAAGAGAAGTCTACTAGTATCAAACAAAGGCTTTAATTTGAGAAAGAAATGTCTGAGAACTTACGCTTGGAGCACAGCATTGTATGAGAGTGAAATATGGACTGTGGACAAACCGGAACAGAAGAGAAGGTGTGGTGCTGCAGACGAATGTTTAAAATTAGGTTGACTGCTAAGGTAAGAAATGAGGAGGTTTTGCGCAGAATCGGAAATTAAAGGAGTATGTGAAAACACTGACAATGAGCAGGGACAGGATGGTAGGACATTTCTTAAGACATCAGAGAATTACTTCCATGGTACTAGAGGGAGCTGTAGAGCGCAAAAACTGTAGAGGAAGACAGAGGTTGGAATACATTTATCATAATAATTGAGGACTTTGGCTGAAACTGCTACTCAGAGATGAAGAGGTTGCCACAGGAGAGGAATTCGTGGCGGGCCAAATCAAACTATTCAGAAGAAAGAAAAATGGAAACAGAAAAGGAAGAGCAGTCCAAAGAAGTTTAGTGAGCTGTTCCTGAGTGCGCAGATTTTTGTGAGACCTTGCGTTGTCATGGAGAAAGAGAAGTTCATTTGCATTTTCATGGTTACGAACGCACTAAAGTCGGTTCTTCCGTTTCCTGAGGATAGCACAGTAGACTTTAAGAGTTCATCGTTGCAGCATGAGGAAGGAAATGAAGCAGAATAACCCCTTCAGAGTTCGAGGAAAAATGTGCAGCTAGATGTTTCACTGTGATCCGTCTATCATTTTGAATGACAGTGTCCGCACGTTACAACAGTGTAGTAGCCACAGCAGTAAGCGAGCGGCCGGCACATGGAAGATCGGACAGGTTTTGCGACGATGACAGACACCTCACCCTGCGACTTACCGTGCTCTTGTTCAGTGCCAGATTTCCATAGACATTCCTCAAACGCCTATGAGTATCTACGATTCTCTGATTTTCAACCGAAATAAACTCAATGATAGTTCTCTTCTTGGAACGCACCTCCGCTACGGACGTCATTTTGAAGACTGTATAGCACCGCCACCAATCGGAACTTCATGAAACTATAGCAGCTGAAACGGAAATATTCCATGATGTGCCAAAACAGATTCTCCTTTTTTGAACCAACTTAGCAGAGAAAAAAACGTTGCATTATTTATAGAACGCCCACCGTACATGCGTAGCCAAGATTTTGCCGTATCATCCGTCCTCCAGTGGGTATTTCGACTTGACTGTAGTCTTCCTCTGGTGGCGTACGAGTTGAAGCCGGTCCTCTGAGAGCCCATTGCCATACTGAGACCTGAGGTAAGAGCTGTCGTCAGGACGGTAATTTGGGGAGTGAAACGTTCCTTTTCTCCGTCCTTGAACCTTCTGTGACGTCACGTTTGTGGTCTAGGCTTGAATCCACGTACTCTTGACGATGTGCGCTGCGCCAGAGAAATTACGTGACTTATTGCTCCGCGGATTTAATTGGAAACGTTGTTGGCCGGCCCGAATTAATTCTCTTTTCTGTTGAACTACCAAATCCTTCCAAATAATGGTCTCTTGCCTCCCTTTGACCTGTAAGACAGGATTAAATTTCTCAGTACTCCGATGCCAATAATTAAAGCCCTGTAGAAATGGAAGTATTTTCAAGAAGATTGTGAGATACGACGTGTTGATTGGAATAGGAACACGTGGACCTCTTACAGCTCCTGCAGCGCCTCCAACTGACTGCCAGTAACTTCTGCCGTAATCTCCACATAACACAACAGGAGTACACTTCGACGTAAATACGCGTAAAGACACAAAGAAACAGCTGTCTCAACTATAATTTATGGCTTTTGTTAAATCTCGCCAAGCCCGTCGAGTTCACTGAAACACCACCGTCCATCTAGCTACTGGCTCCGAGATCTGAAGTACGGGCTCTCCTACCGGGCACGTACATGCTCACTAAACACTTAATACCATGCTCGTAACATTACGTTTTTTTCATTGCTCAAAAGAATGCCACTCCAGTGATATTATGGAAAGCGTTCATCCCTCAACTATTAGCTCTCCTGAGTAATATTAGCCCTTCAGCAAGTAAGAGAGTGCACATCAGTACTGTTATAATACATTTTCTCCAGTTTTGTTCCCGACAGAGCTGTCTGATAATTGAAACAGATAGGCACTTGAATGTAAGACGATGCTGTTAGCGTGGGGTGACGCACTCCTAGTAATATGTCTGGCAACAGTCTACACAGTGACGCAGACGTTCATCACGTTCTCGAAAATTCTTAAGATGACCGTAGCGCTCGTTTTGATGCTGATGACACGTATGAAGATCGTACTTACAATTTATCTGATTTAGGTAAGAAAACAGTCAAGCTATATGAAATTATAAAATTATCACTTCGCGTATGAGTGTTAGCGAGCGTTAGTCAATTGCAGATCACAAGAACACAAATGTGTACAAAGTGGAATTTTGTGTGGACCGTTTGGAACTCCACTACACAAAAAGAACTCTTAGAATATTAAATCATTGTCCCAATAAAATCTCCCTTTTCATTGCATATAGAGATTTAAACTCATACTGCTTACTCGTAAATTCTGAAAGAAATATTAAAATCAATTTTTTTGCGCCTGGAAAAGGCAGTCTTTGTGAGCTGGGACTCCACCTCTGCCAACTAAAATATTTTAACATGTAGTTGCCAGAATTAAGATTGTGATCCCAAATTGGTGTTGGGAACGGCGCAACAGAGGATGAGGGCCGATCGAATCATGGGAAATGCAATTTGCATATCGCGATTTGGTAGTCTCTCGATGCTGTATGACTGATCTGAAAAAACTCAGACTTCTTATTTGAATGACTGAATGTTCCACATATAAAATATGTCAGAAGTACTTTGCAAATTAGTAATGAAATAACGCCAATGTCTGATTGGTGCCACATAGAAGTGTTGCGTCTTCCCTGCTAGAAATGCTGGAAAATAAAACTCATGACGCAATGAGTAAAGAAGTAAACTTATGGATAGTTAATTGATAATAGAACAGCACTTAAGTAACTCAAAATAGGTTAGTATATTATGAAATTACTACAACTACAGCCTACAATGGTTACATGTCCAAAGCTGAAAGCAGAAAGACGCATTAGAAAAGACAGGCTTCTACTAGCTGCTCTCATAGAAATTTGATGGCTGTGCCTTCTTTTATTACACAGATGAACATCGACTGCTTGGTCGCGAATCTTTAAACAAATTTTTACACATAATACAGCTTTTTAGAAAGGGGTATTACATCTTTTACACTGCTGCGATGACGAGAGGTTTACACACACACACACACACACACACACACACACACACACACACACACACACACACGCACACACACAACACACACGGACAATGATGCTAACGAAAGACACGCGTTTCATACACAGGACTAATCAAGCACTACTGGATTCTCCCGCACAAGACGCGATTCAGCGTCGCATATACAGCTATTATAATTACAAAGATCGGCTTAGATTAGATAAGATTCACACAACATTGCGTAAAGCCGAAGTTTTGAAGACTACGATTAATCATTGCGATCGTGGGCCAAAGTCCTAAATATAACAAATTCCTGCAGTGTAATGGCGTAGCACAGTGGTTAACATATAAACCTGTTCTGTGAAAGGTCGTGGGTGGGAATGTTGCCAGATGTAGCAATTTATTTAAAATCTAATCAAAAGAATTTATTATTTTTTCACTTAACTATTTTAAATGTAGTTTTTATTTATTTTTGACATGTCATTTTCACTATCGTATTGACTTTTTTATTTGCTCTTATTTTTCTTCCTATCATTCGTTTTTCCTTTGGAATCTCCTTGTGTCGCCTATAACCTGCAAGCAAGTTCCAACCAGAACGACTTTTCGGTTGCTGACGCGGCAGCCCGTGTAGGGTAGTGTGAGGGTAGTCTCACGTAACCATTAACAGCGAGAGATTGCAGTTTGCTTTTGCGGCTGAAACTGAAATTTTTCTGTCTTGAGTTCGCTGGTAGATGTTTGCCTATGCGCCGCGAGCAAAGCGATTGTGATTTTAGTTCTGCCTCAGATCGTTGACCGCAGTTTTCTCAGTTACATTGCACATAACAAGGTTGCGCTACAAAACGCATCGTCTGCCGAAGTTCACTGATTGGTCACTAATATCAGCTGTCGACAGAGCATCTCTCATTTGCGACATACTTCGCAGCAACGGCTGCCAACATTGCTCCGCGTCACACATTAACAGCGTTTGCTAGGTGACGCGCCGTGTTTGTGTGTCACCTGTAACCGAGCCGTAGCCGGCAGCAGATGTGACAACAATGTAGCGTCCAGTTAGTGACGTCGACTATCAAATAATTTTAATTGGACCACAAGGCTCCAAGACTGCCCCTCTCCTCACCGGCTATTCCGTTGTCCAGCAGCACGCACACGCACGGAGACGGCCGCACTGCTGCCCCAGGGCAGGCTGTTGAAGGCGGCGCCAGAGGAGGCTGCGCGAGATCGATAGCCGCCCAACCCCAACCCCATCCTCAATCCCAACCCTAACCCTAACCTAACGAGCAGCTGCCCGCCTCATTACGGCTCTCAGTCGCTTCTGACAGAGACACGTCGGCGTTAACGGTGTCCACCCGACACCTCCAAGGCGACTCCATTCCACTTGCAGCGCTGTACGTATAGGTATTCTCTGTGTTACGCTGTTCATATGAAGCGAATTCTGACGTTATTTGGTTATCTAGCTGGTTACTCGACTTCTCTCTGTCACTTATTCACCCGTGTATAGTATTACATAGAAAAAGGAAATAAATCTATCTACAGTGTAAACATTTTCTATTTGCAACTCTTTAAAAGTATAAGTGAGTGAGACAAGGTTGTAGCCTATCCCTAATGTTATTCAGTCTGTATATTGAGCAAACAGTAAAGGAAACAAAAGAAAAATTCGGAGTAGGAATTAAAATCCATGGAGAAGAAATAAAAACTTTGAGGTTCACCGATGACACTGTAATTCTGTCAGAGATAGCAAAGGGCCTGGAAGAGCAGCTGAACGGAATGGACAGTGTCTTGAAAGGAGGATATGAGATGAACATCAACAAAAGCAAAACGAGGATAATGGAACTTAGTCGAATTAAATCGGCCGATGCCGAGGGAATTAGATTACGAAATGAGGCGCTTGACGCAGTAAATGAGTTTTACAATTAGGGGAGGAAAACACTAAATGATGGTCGAAGTAGAGAGGATATAAAATGTAGACTGGCAATGGCAAGGAAAGCGTTTCTGAAGAAGAGAAATTTGTTAACATCGAGTATAGATTTAAGTGTCAGGACGTCGTTTCTGAAAGTATTTGTATGGAGTGTAGCCATGTATGGAAGTGAATTGTGGACGATAAATAGTTTAGACAAAAAAGAATAGAAGCTTTCGAAATGTGGTGCTACAGAAGAATGCTGAAGATTGGATGGATAGATCACATAACTAATGAGGGAGGTATTGAATAGAATTGGGGAGAAGAGAAATTTGTGGCACAACTTGACTAGAAGAAGGGATCGATTGATAGGACATATTCTGAGGCATTAAGGGATCACCAATTTAGTGTTAGAGGGCAGCGTGGAGGGTAAAAATCCTAGAGGGAGACCAAGAGATGAATACACTAAACAGATTCAGAAGGATGTACGTTGCAGTAGGTACTGGGAGATGAAGAAACTTGCACAGGATAGAGTAGCATGGAGAGCTGCATCAAACCAGTCTCAGGACTGAAGACCACAACAACAACGATGCAAAACAAGCCAAAGGAGAACAATATCAGTTGATCACCGAGAGAGAGAGAGAGATACTCACATTACAAAGAGCTTAGTCATGATGTAAAAACAGGCTCCGTTTATCAACGTTTTTAAAAGTGTAAATACTGTATCAGGAACCAGAAGAGAAGTTAAACAGAATACGAAGGGAGAGGTACTAGGATTAATAAGGGCATAAGAAAGTAGTCCCCCATTCGGGTTTCTAGTAGGGGTCTACTCAGAATGTTGTCATCAAGAGAATTAAGACCGGCATTCTACAGGTCGGAGCGTAGATTGTTGGATTCCTTAATCGAGCACGCAGGTGAAAGAATTGAAATGGAGAGGCTGGAGTGAAATATAGTGCGAATTAGTGAAGTGCAGGATGTTAACTTGCAATCGTTAGAAGTTTGATTTATCGATATTACCAGCAGGTGGAGGAGGGTGTGCAGGGGACGGGGCTGCTCTGGGCCTTTCGCCTTCAGGGGGCTCCAAATCTTGAGCACCCAAACGTGGCTTAAGTATGTTCCGTAAATAAGAGGCAATCTGGAGTTCGAGGACCCATAAATGTACAAAATATAAATAGAGGTATCTACTTACCTATTATCAAGCCATGGCAGTTGTCAATGGGTGTGTTAAGAATTTTTGGAATTTTTGTAAATGTTGCACGAAATTTAAAAACTGTAGAATGATAACCAGGGATCTGCTAAACGCACTTATTCTACATGAAACGTTTTTAGATACCTACGCCATTTACACAGGTGTACTGTAAGTGCAGTTTAAAAATACGTGCATACGTTCAGTGAAGAGTTTATGAGTGACATTAATTTTTTAATATTCATTCACAAAATACTTTTTCTGGGGTTATATATAATTATTATACAGTTTGTTTTATGGTTATGAAAATTCATCTAGATGAACGAAACGCCGTAACACACAAAGTGTGGCATAAGTCTTTATCTAGTTATGCTAAGAGCCTAAGGAAGTGCATTCCTCTTGTTCTAAGGCGGCTTCCGCGCCAAACATAAATAATAGATCCGAACAACAGAGGAGTTATGTGACGATCAATTTCTTCGCTTTCGCATGTGCTCTAGAATACCCAGGGTTTCTTGTTAACATCAGTTCATTTCATTCTTCATAAAATTCGGTTAGAAATACTGCATAACTAATGGGATTCTTCCTTTGAATTTTTTGTGGCGTGCTCATTAAGTTTAAAAAGTGGTTCATGTATCTAAGAAGAACTCAGAACGTAAGTATTTACATTTCTGATTAGGTTAATATTATTTTAAAATTTTCTGGCACATACTATCAGGAACCGAAATCCATGGATACTTAGAGTTCTATAAGTCTTTGGAAGCATTACATTCTTTCCTTACACTCTTACACTGTTGGTTCAAATGGTTCAAATGGCTCGAAGCACTATGGGACTTAACATCTATGGTCATCAGTCCCCTAGAACTTAGAACTACTTAAACCTAACTAACCTAAGGACATCACACATCACCCAGTCATCACGAGGCAGAGAAAATCCCTGACCCCGCCTTACACTGTTGTAATAACGACATATGTTACAAATTGTAGAATCAATATGATTAATATGTTTATCAAATATTAAAACAAAAATAATCTTTTTAGCCATTGAAGAAATTAGTTTTACTGTTAGTCGCAATGTAAACGCTACACAAAACATTCATCGCATTTATGATCGTTATGGTAGCTACCCACTCACTACTACGGGCTACACGGACAAAAAAATTCCTTTGAATGAATGTGTACACCATGATCTGTCACTGAAATAATCTTGCTAACCTCTTTTTTACCGAAATATCACCCACCTGACTCTCAGAAAAGATATCTAAGAAAAGTAAAGCCTACAGTAGCTGCATCAGTCGCTAGATCTTTAGCCAAATACTTTTCCGCTAGTGGAGAAGTAAGTGACACTAAGAAAAAGCAATACAGGTAGTAATGACTGAGAATAGGCATATGTGTGATGCAGAATGAGATTTTCACTCTGCAGCGGAGTGTGCGCTGATATGAAACTTCCTGGCAGATTAAAACTGTGTGCCGGACCAGACTATAACTCGGGACCTTTGCCTTTCTCGGGCAAGTGCTCATTCTGGAAACATCCAGGCTGTGGCTCAGCGATGTCTCCGAAATATCCTTTCTTTCAGGAGTGCTAGTTCTGCAAGGTTAGCAGGAGAGCTTCTGAAAAATTTGGTAGGTAGGAGACGAGGTAATGAGAGAAGTAAAGCTTTGAGGACGGGGCGTGAGTCTTGCTTGGGTAGCTCAGTTGGTAGAGCACTTACCCGCGAAAGGCAAAGGTCACGAGTTCGAGTCTCGGTCCGGCACACAGTTTTAATCAGCCAGGAAGTTTCATATGTGTGATGATTTAACTTCGAGTCGTCTTCATCCAATGATACTGCACATTGCCCAATACTTCTTCCAGACCATATGAGAACTATGATTAATGAAAACGATAGTGAAATTTATCGAAACAAGGAGCGACATTTAGAATGTATAGAAAGACCGTGTGCAGACATTAAAGGAATACATCGTGGTTTAATTTATTCGTAGTTTTACTCACTTTTGAACGAGGCTAAACATTTAAGCAAATGGACGTTATGCTCACCATCAACAAAGAAACTGTACTATTCATGCTGCCGATTATTTGCTCTGAGAGTGATAGATATAAAAATAAATTTATTTTTGGCTTCTGTTAGTACAGAAACTGAATCCAAAGATATGGAAGCATGAGTGATGGTTTGAACAACTATCAAATTTAGAACAATGGAGAACAGTTTCTATGGGTCTGAAATTTAATAACAACAATAGTAACCTGAAGATTGTTAACTATGAGACCAAGAAACGGAATAAACGTTTCTTCCCCCTTTAGGTATTACACTATTTTTAGCTCAGCAAAATCTTATTTTCTGCGGTCATTGTGAAAACATTTCATAGAAAGACAGAAGTTTCTTACAACTGGTGCAGTTGATGGCGAAATATGATCCAGTATTGAAAGGGCGTTATTTAAAACCTGAAGAGCCCACTGGTGCATCAAACAGAGTACCTTCTTGAAACTTCCTGGCAAATTAAAACTGTGTGACGGACTGAGAATCGAACTCCCGAGTTCGAGTCTCGGTCGGGCACACAGTTTTAATCTGCCGGGAAGTTTCATATCAGCGCACACTCCGCTGCAGAGTGAAAAATCGCATTCTATAGTATCTTCTTGTTTGTCAAAACAGATACAAATTTAATATATTTTTATTTCGGGTGAACTTGTTACAGAAAGGCTACAAACCGCAGATTAATTTTTGATAGCGCTTCCAATGAAAGCAGACCTGAAGAAATGAGTCAAACAATTAGATAAATCCATACAGAAGACAACGTTGTGAAGAAAGGAAAACCCTTCTTAGGTTTCTTTCGTGCCGTGTAAGATTGCAGGTTATATGTCAAAAGATGTTCAAGAGAAGCTGGAGAAAGATGAGCTGGATATTGCGTTGTGCGAGGTGCAAACGTATGACAACTTTGCGTCTGTGTTAGGTGTGCATTGAGTCGAGAACTCAATCCAAAAGCTGCGTTCACCCCTGTGCTAATCATACCTTAAGTGTTTGTAGACTTCGTGCTTTACAATGCGTTACCTATAGCGTCACATATTATGGAACTGTAAAGATGTTATATTCATTATTCACGTCTTCTGTACAGAGATGGCAATTACTTGTAGCTTAAAAAAGGAGCATGAAAAAGTTTGGGACATCTGTCTGCTACACGCTGGATACTCACTGGCGTTCAGCTTAAGTCATAAAAGGAAACATGGAAACAATTAGTTTGCGGAATTTGGACGATATACAAGATCCTTCTAAGGCAAACCTTGGCCTAGATCTGTTTGCTCTTTCCGGCTATATGCTGTTATTTTACCTTTTCGACCTATATCAACTTTTCGCACATGATGCTGGAGGAAGAATATTTAGTCCAACAATATCTATAGTCTTCAAAACTGACTCTGGATGAAGGATTCGGCAAATTAAAAGTCCTAAATGAGTTATTAGTGACGGAACGAATTACAACTATAGACAGAGCTGTTACTTTTGCCACTAAAAATGCAGTGATGTGGACATTAACATTGGTCGATGAGGAAGGAGGAGAGTAAATAAAACGATGCTTGGCACACTAGCTCAAGATGCTGGATCATAGATTCAAGAAGAAGTTCATCGGTAAGTGTTCGAATGCATAGACCGATTTGTACAAAAATTGTCACAACCACCCATGGTCGTGAAGGAAATTACTAAAATTTGCTTAATACTTGGAACAAAGTTTATGACTGAAGGATCTCAGGACGCTCTGGCTGTATCGCTGGTGAATCTGGTAGAAATTTACGATGAGTCTGACGAGGAGCAGGTGCTGGAGGAAATTTAAACGCATCTAAAGGCATCTGCGTGCGACCGATACTTTTCTGCTAGATGGACAGCTCAAGAAATCCTTCAGTTTATTATTAAAATGGGATTTCAGTGAATCATTATCCTGTATCTCACTTATAATCCAATGTTTCTTGGTCATCTGTGTCCCAGTCACATCAAGGGAAGAAATCGTTCCACGATGAATCAAGGACAACTAGCCAATCTGTCAGTTTTATCAAGTGAAAGAAAAGTTTCAAATGAAATAGATTTCAACGACGTTATTGAGAATTTCAATGAAACAAAGGCACGAAAAACGTTCTATAATATCATAATAAGTATTATCTCGTACCAATATTTCGAAACTGATATTATAAATGTAGAAGTTTTGTTCCCGTACATAAAAAACACATTGTAATTTTCTTATTTTATTCTCTATTACTTCTCTGTGCTCTTTAATTTTACTGAAGTGTTAAGTTCGTAGGAAAAATT
Source organism: Schistocerca americana (assembly GCF_021461395.2). Lineage (NCBI taxonomy): Eukaryota > Metazoa > Arthropoda > Insecta > Orthoptera > Acrididae > Schistocerca > Schistocerca americana. Next base: position 847,481,009 of record NC_060120.1, on the reverse strand, counting down.
ACATGTTTCGGAAATAATTGGCTTGTTTTCTTATCACGACGATTCAGCATCGAATATCTCAAGCGCGCCAATATTGTTCCCTTTAGCAAATCAGACTTCATAAATTAACCACAAAAAATTAAATAGCAAATCAGTCCTGAATAGCTACTACAATTCGTCAGTTCGTAGTTATCTCAGAGAGAGGCCGTAATAGTGGTTAAGCACACTTCGTCCAAGCCTGTTGTCATTGTTCGTACAGTAAGACTCACCCGCACTTTATTACAAAACCTGTTAATACCATTTAAGAAAGATGGTACTAGCGTGAAATAGTAAAGTATTGCAGAACGAGGGAAATAAATTTACTGCTTATTACTGTTCAAACACACTTACACTAACATATTACGTCTTAACCGTACAAGGCCAGGAAGAGCAAAGGTGAGACGTGACAGATGAAGAACGTCAGACAAAAGTGGAATAATAATTTTAGAAAGATAGACCTGTCACTCTATTTCTCCGAAGCTTATTTGCGGTTCAAACCCATAAAATCTTTTCTCATTATAGAGGGTGTTACAAAAAGGTACGGCCAAACTTTCAGGAAACATTCCTCACACACAAATAAAGAAAAGATGTTATGTGGACATGTGTCCGGAAACGCTTAATGTCCATGTTAGAGCTCATTTTAGTTTCGTCAGTATATACTGTACTTCCTCGATTCACCGCCATGATTTCATACGGGATACTCTACCTGTGCTGCTAGAACATGTGCCTTTACAAGTACTACACAACATGTGGTTCATGCACGATGGAGCTCCTGCACATTTCAGTTGAAGTGTTCGTACGCTTCTCAACAACAGATTCGGTCAGGGATTTTCTCTGCCTCGTGATGACTGGGTGTAGTGTGACGTCCATAGGTTAGTTAGGTTTAAGTAGTTCTAAGTTCTAGGGGACTGATGACCATAGATGTTAAGTCCCATAGTGCTCAGAGCCATTTGAAGCCAACAACAGATTCGGTGACCGATGGATTGGTAGAGGCGGACCAATTCCATGGCCTCCACGCTCTCCTGACCTCAACCCTCCTGACTTTCATTTATGGGGGCATTTGAAAGCTCTTGTCTACGCAACCCCGGTACCAAATGTAGAGACTCTCCGTGCTCGTACTGTGGACGGCTGTGACACAATACGCCATTCTCCAGGGCTGCATCAGCGCATCAGGGATTCCATGCGATGGAGGGTGGATGCATGTATCCTCGCTAACGGAGGACGTTTTGAACATTGCCTGTAACAAAGTGTTTAAAGTCACGCTGATACGTTCTGTTGCTGTGTGTTTCCATTCCATGATTAATGTGATTTGAAAAGAAGTAATAAAATGAGCTCTAACATGGAGAGTAAGCGTTTCCGGACACATATCCACATAACATATTTTCTTTCTTTGTGTGTGAGGAATGTTTCCTGAAAGTTTGGCCGTACCTTTTTGTGACACCCTGTAGATAACATATTCTACAGCCATACTATTATATCTCTAAATCTACGTCTACATCTATACTCTGCAAACCAACGTGAAGAACGTGGCAGAGGGTGCGTCCCGTTTTAACAGTTATAGGGCTTCTTCCCTTTCCATTACATACGGAATGCGTGGAGAATGATTGCTTGAATGCTTCTATGCGTGCTGTCATAACTCTACTCTTGTCCTCGCGATCCCTGTTGAGCGATATGTACGGGATTGTGGTATATTCCAACAGTCATCATTTAAAGCCGGTTCTTGAAACCTCCTTGTTGGTACACTTTCTCGGGATAGAATGAAGGCTTTCACTACCTATGACATAGCTGCTGGTAAACCTTTCGGGACGTGAGGTCGTGGTCCAAGAAACTCTTCTGTTCCTGACGTTTTGTCCAGGACTGCACTAGATGAAACGTCAGGAACAGGAGAGTTTCCTGGACCACGACCTCACGTTCCGAAAGGTTTACCAGTAGCTTTCTCTCGATAGTTTACATCGATCTTGAAGAGTCTGCCAGCTGAGTTTTTTCAGTATCTCTGTGACGCTTTCCTATGGATCAAACAAATCTACGACCATTCGTGCTGCCTTTCTCTGTAAACGTTCAACATCCCTTTATTCGGTTCGTGTACCACACATTCGAGCAATATTCTAGAACCAGTCGCACCAGTGACTTGCAAGCAATCTCCTTCGTAGACTGATTGCGCTTCGTCATGCGGTTCTAGGCGCTGCAGTCCGGAACCGCGGGACTGCTACGGTCGCAGGCTCGAATCCTGCCTCGGGCATGGATGTGTGTGATGTCCTTAGGTTAGTTAGGTTTAAGTAGTTCTAAGTTCAAGGGGACTGATGACCTAAGATGTTAGGTCCCATAGTGCTCAGAGCAATTTTTTGATTGCACTTCTCCACTATTCTGCCAATAATCCGAAGTCTACCACCTGCTTTACCCGCGACTACCTAAGTGATCATTCCGTTTCATATCCCTACAAAGCGGCACAACCAGGTATTTATTTGAGTTGGCCGGCTCCAAAAGTGACTCTTTGATATTTAGTCAAAGATACTATATTTTTTCGTTTTGTGAAGTGCACAATTTTACACTTTGGAACATTGAAAGCAAGTTGCTCTGCTCTAAAAATAAATAAATTTCATCTCAACAAGACAGTAAAGAAAAAAATACCATTATGTCTCTATAGCTCCATCTGATGCTTACTAAATTCTGATTCGTATTCTTCGTTACTCACCTTTTCCCTCGTACACTTTCACCCACTCAGTTTTCATCGCTAATTGTGATACGCGCTATACAAATCTTGGACTAGGGTGCCCCTGACAGCTTGGCAACCCAAGCGGCCGCTACTAATTGTGGTACATCCTATGAAGAAGATATGTGGCGCTTCTAACGCTCCTCTAAGCTTGGCGCCCAAAGTGGGAGCTTGTGTCGCTTGGGCCTTCAACCGGCGCTGTGTCTATTACACTTACTAGAGCATCAAGTACTCTCGTTATAAATACTTGATTTTTTTGTCAGCCATGGCATCTATATTATTCATTTTTATAAAATGTAGAGTACAAAAACATTAACTTCTAAGCAGACAGGGGGGCCTCATTTAGTTTCGCTGGCCAGGGTCTCCAACGGGCTTAGTCGGCCACTGATACCAACTACGCCAGAGCAGCATTCTGCCACACGAGCAGCATGTGTTAATAGCTCTCTGTGTCTACCTTACCTGCTGCTACGACTCCTGAATATTACGAGAACACGACCGAACACACCAGAGGAGTCTAACTTGACCAAATTAGAAAACGAACTGTTTCACGTTCACCGGTGGTTTGTCTACGGCTTCCCCACGCGTCACAGCTGTCTCCAAAACCATCCACCAACACCGCAACGCCCCAGGAAGACTCGAGAACATCCTGAAAAGCAAAAACTGTTCTAGGTTTCACTCCTTTTTTTCCGCGGCCACTCCGACTATAACATTTTTGTGCCCAACGGGGGACATCTTCCTGCTTCTGATCGTCACAATACGACAGCCGCAGAGTGTCTACGACACGCCGCCTCCCAGTGCACACTCATAAAAGACGCCTTGTGTTCCCGGGAAGCTTCAGCGGACATTTTGTCTCTGACTAAACTTATTCCCCATGATGCGATCTGTCACCGTTAGGCGTTTACCACGAAGACTTTGAAACACCGTATACACCGAATACTTATAATTAAAGTGCAGCTGCTCACAGGCATCCAGTGTGGGATTTAATCACCGTACGCTAATGCTTCATGCGGAACCATTTTACGCTGCAAAAAATTAGTTACAATTTTGGCCATCAGGTGCAACGAAAAAGTTTAGAAATGTTTCCGGGTGTAATGGATTAGGAGAGGGACGTGGTCAGAAAACGTCAAACAGATGAGAAAGGCATGATGTTTATGTTATTATTAAACGCCACTTACACAATTTGTTGAATATGAGCACTGGAGAAGGCGACAAGATGCTGTAAAACGCCAGGTATACACCTACTGGTCATAATTGGAACATCCTTTTCCAGCAAAAATCAGTTTCGCGTTAATGCAAGTTTCTCTGCCGTACTATATTTACAGAACACACTGAACCTTCCTCAGTAGCTGCGCTTTTGTATATGTATATCAAGTGGTTATAATAACTTAGGGCTCTTATATGGTAGGCTTTTAATTTTTTGGTTACAACGCAATTTCGATCCGTATCGTGTAAAGGTAAGCTGTTTGATACTTGAACTCTATGAAAGGGTACTCTACGAGTCGTAGTTTGGAATGCCAGAAGTTTATACATGGAAGGCAAGCTAGAAAATCTGAGAAGGGAAATGCAGAGCCTCAGTCTGGATACAGTGTGGGTAAATAAAGTGAAATGGGAAGAAAATGATTCCTGGTCAGTAGAGTGTAGGGTAATACGAGCGGCAACTGAAAATGTCAAAATCTGTGTTGGATTAGTCTTAAATAGGAAGACAGTGCAGAGAGTTGGTTATTGTGAACAGTTAACTGATAGGGCTGTCACCAGATTCGACAGCGAACTAACGCCGGCAGCATTAGTTCAGGTATACATGCCGACTTCGCAAGCAAAAGATGGTGAGACAGATAAAGTATGTAGGAATATTAAACAGGTAATTCAGTATGTAAAGGGAGATGATAGTCTAATAGTCATAGGGGATTCGAATGCAGCTGTAGGGGAAGCGGCACAAGAAAGGATTACGGGAACAAGCGGTCTCAGTTGATGAGCGAGGACAACCACTAAGTGAGTTCTGTAAAAAATTTCAGCTAGTAACAGTGAATACCTTGTTTAAGAATCACAAGAGGAGGTCGAAAAGCCCCTCAGATAGTTGAAGATTCCAGCTGTATTGCGTCATAGTCAGACAGAGTTTCCAAAATCAGATACTGGGCTGTACGGAGTACCTAGTAGGAGAAACTGACAGATCACAATTGAAGACCTCGTCTGTAAACAGTGGTAAGTGACACTTGATGAGAAACTAAGTAATTACATACAAAACGTAGTAACTGATGTGCTTTAGGTCTATTATTTGCAAGTTTCACGATAATGCGACGCATAGCAGCTCTGTCTCGAAATTCAGATTCTAGCTTGTGGCGACTTTGGCAGGATGTGTGCGTAAAGAAAGAGGCTATGTGCCACAAACATGGGTTCCAATAGGCATAACGTGTGCGGTGATCTTGCCTAGAAAATACTTTCCAAGAATGAGCTGTACGAATCGGAGGATGGCGTGGATAGATATGACTCGGATGAAGATCCTGCATATTTCCTGAACAGAAATGCACATCAAAAGGTATTAATAATCACGTAAATGGACATAACCATTAAGCAAGTGAATACTGTTAAGACGCATCGCGTAACGTGGTTTACGTACGTTTATGAGACAGTGGAATCGCAGGCATGATAAGCGCCATCATTAACATTGTTGACATGCCATAATATGGTGTCTCCGTTGGTTTCTTATAAAACGTTATCTACAGTTATATCCATACCTTGAAAACCATATAATCAAAAGTCAGTTACGTACGAGAGGAGTACAATAAGTAATGCAACACGTTTTTTCTCTCGTCCAATTTCGATTTAAGAAATGTGGAATTTGTAGTGGGAGATCATGGAATATTGCCGCGTCAGCTCCAATAATTTCATGGAGTTCCGATAGGTGGCGGCACTATACGAAGCCTTGAAAATGGCGTCTGTAACGAGGATTTGTTCAAAGCAGAGAGCTGTCATTGAGGTTCTTTTGGCTGGAAAAACCAGAGCATCGCCATAGGTGGTTGTAGAATGGCTACAGAGAACTATCAGTGAACAAAAGCACAGTAAGTCGTTGGGCGAGGTGTTTGTCATCATCGCAGAAAGGTCGCGCAAGCCTGTCCAATCTCCCACATTCCGGCTGGCTTCAAACAGCTGTGACTCCTGAAATGTTGGAACGTGCGGACACTCTTATTCGAGGTGATCGACGGATCACAATCAAACACCTCGCTGCTGAACCAACTCCGTTCGTTGTGGTGAAACATTCGTCCACCAGCTGGGGTACACTAAGGTGTGCACCCATTGGGTTCCTCGTCGCCTAACAGAAGAACAACGAAGGAACATCATCAAGGCGATGAAACGTGGGCTCATCACTTCGAGCGGTTCTAGGCGCTGCAGTCTGGACCCGAGCGACTGCTACGGTCGCAGATTCGAATCCTGCATCGGGCATGGATGTGTGTGATGTCCTTAGGTTAGTTAGGTTTAATTAGTTCTAACTTCTAGGCGACTGATGACCTCAGAAGGTGCGACAGAAGGTCAATCCTAAGGATCCGAGTTCGATTCCCGGATGGGTCGGAGATTTTCTCCGCTCAGGGACTGGGTGCTGTTCTGTCCCAATCACCATCATTTGATCTCCATCGACGTGCAAGTCGTCGAAGTGGCTTCAAATCGAAAGACTTACACCAGGCGTACGGTCTACACGACGGGAGGCACTAGTCACACGATATTTTATGTCATGGCGACGGTATTCTGCGACTCAGAAAGATTTATTCTGTATGATGTCGTCCCTCATTGTGCAACTGTCGACTCTGGAGTGTATTGTGCTACCCTCAGGAAACTAAAGGAACGACTTCAGTGTGTTCGTCGCCATTGAAATGCAAATCTCCTTCTCCATGACAACGCAAGGCCTCACAAAAGTCTGGCACCAGAGAGAAGATCACAGAACTTCACGTTCTTCCTCGTCCACCTTATAGCACGAATATCGCACCTTATGTGTTCCACCTGTTTGGCCCAATAAAGCAATACATGGATGACGGGCAGGTTAGTGATGCAGCAAGACGTTGGCTCCGACGTCGACGCGCACACAGGGCCTCCCTGTAAGGAAATGTACGGTGGTCATATCGAACGGGTATTGTGTTGAAAAACACGATTTTCTAGCCAGAATGGTGGGGAATAATATGGTGTATTGGAATCCTGAATAAAACCGATCTGCTTTCAGAGAAAAGGTGATGCGTTATTATTGAATGTCCCTCCTTATTTTCCTGCTTACGCACATTATTGCGGTATTGATGTATCCTACAAGGCCCGTGCTGCTTCCTTATTCACATTTACATCTACACGGATACTCTGCAAATCACATTTAAGTGTCTAGCAGATGGTTCACAATTTAGGATATGTGTTAACGAGTACATACTACAAATTACCGATGGGTGTATTTTACTTTTGTGCGTAAAATTATTCTGAGATATGCACAAGATGTTAGGCTAAAAATGGTTCAAATGGCTCTGAGTACTATGGGACTTAACATCTGAGGTCATCACTCCCCTAGAACTTAGAACTAATTAAACCTAACTAACCTAAGGACATCACACACACCCATGCCCGAGGCAGGATTCGAACCTGCGACCGTAGCAGTCGCGCGGATCCGGACTGAGCTCCTAGAACCACTCGGCCACCACTGCCGGTGAAGATGTTAGCCTTATAGCTTTGAACTTCTAAAGGTTCAGAAGAACATCACACAAATACAGCCTTCCGAAGATGCATCACGTTCCGACGTTCTGATGGATGCAGTTGATACAAATGATCAGCGCAGGTCGGAAGAGGGTAAAACATTGAGATATCCAGAAACAAATGAAGAAAAAATAAATGAAAGAAATGAATACAAAACATATAGGGGCAAAGGGGGGGGGGGGGTTGTTGTGTGATGACTTCTAGGCCCTCCATGTAAATCTTCTAGAACGTTTTTCGATTGTAAAAGTGGAGAAGACAAGCACTGCATATTCAGGAATCACTGACAGCTTAATTGCTGTAATAGGCTAAATGCGTTCGTAGAAGGTTGTTTACTGTCAAAAAGGACTATCAGTAAAAGTACTTTTTAAATTTCTTTTTGGCAGATGTGTCGTAGTAATGTTTTGTTAACTCACCCAGCAAGTGAACACTGTTAGGCTGTGGTAAATGATGTTTAAGTGCTCTCAGTTGCAAATAAACTGTGTAAAATACCACTGACGAAATTTTAAGAATAGAATCATGGGCAGAATTTAAATTTCAAAAGTATGTTGTGACGGTAGGTAATGTGAAAACAATAACGTATCTTGATAAATAAGTAGTAGTGGATGTACATGTAACATTTTCTTTCTGAGAATTTATTGAATCTTTACAGCACGATTTCACGAAACAATCAAAATGTCTCTTACCATTGTTAATAGCGGAGACCTTCAATTTAGAAACGATAGAGAATAAACTGAAGTTCAAGAGAATGGTCCAGAAGGACCCGTGCGGAAGGAAGTTGTATACTGAAGAGGTGAAGAAGAGACACGTTTCAAGTTCGATAAAGATGTGGATACTACCATAAGGAATACCACAGTTGGAAGTTCAGTTGTAGAGCACTGGATATGTCTAGAAAGAGCCATCACAGGTGTTGGACATGTAAACAAAAGCACAAGGGAGGTAACTAAGAAGAAACCCTGGCTAACAGGAATGGTACTTCAGTTGATGGACGAAAGAAACAAGTACAAAAATTTTCATAAACCAGTAATCCAGAAATATAAATCACTTAGAAATTAAGTAAACAGGAGGTGCAGGGAAACCAAGGCGAAACGGCTGCAGGGGAAGTATGAAGAAATCGAAAAAGAAACAGCCGTCAGGAGGTCTGATTCATCATTTAGACGAATCAAAACAATCTTCGGTGAAATCAAAAGCAAGTGTGGCAGCATTAAGAGTGAAACGAGAATTACACTGTTAAACCAGAAGAGAGAGCGAATAGATGGAAAGAGTACACTGAAGGGCTATTTGAAGGGGAAGAGTTGTCTGATAGTGTTCTAGTAGAAGAGATAGGAGATCTAGTATTAGAGTCGGAACTGAAATGTGCTACGGAAGACTTGATATCTAATAAGCCAGAAGGGTAGGTAACATTCCATCAGAGCACTAGGACAAGTGGCAAAATACGGCTACTCATGTTGGTGTGTAGAATCTATGAGACAGATGAAATACCATCAGACTTTCGAAAAAATATCATTCACGCACTTGCAAAGGGAGAAACAGCAGATGAGCTGGAGAACTATGGCACAATGAATTTAACGGCTCGTCTGTCCAAGTTGTAAACAAGAATAATATAGAGAAGATGCTAAAGAAAAATAAGGATGTGTTAGATGACGACCAGTTTGGCTTTAGGAAAAGTAAGGTCACCGTTGAGGTAGAACTGATGTTGCGCTTGATAAGGGACAAAGAATGAAAAAGAAGAAAAAAAATCAAGACACATTCAGAGGATTTGTCTACCTGGATAAAGCGTTCGATAACATCAATGGTGCAAAGTGTTCGAAATTCTGAGATACATAGGCGTATGCGTTAGGGAACGACGGGTAATGTAGATGTACAAGAACAAAGAGATGACAATAAGACTGGACGTCCAAGAATGAAGTGCTTGGATTAAGAAGCGTGTAAGAGAGGGATGCAGTCTTTTGCCCCTACTTTCCACCTATAGATAGAAGAAACATTGGTGGAAATAAAAGAAAGGTTCAAGAATGGTGTTAAAATTCAAGGTGTGAGGATATCAACAGTAAGATTCGCTGACGTCATTGCCATCCTCATTGAAGCTGAAGAAGAATTACAGGATCTTTTGAAAGGAATGAACGGTATACTGAGCAAAGAATATGGAATGAGAGTAAACCGAAGAAAGACGAAAGTAATGAGGAGTAGGAGAAATGAGAATAGGAGGAATATTTACATCGAAATTAGTGATTACGAAGTACACAAGGTCAACGAATTCTCCTACCTTGGAATAGAAATACCCACGTCGGGCGAAGAATGGCGGACATTAAAAGCAGACTAGCACTGGCAAAGAGGGTGCTCCTGAGCAAAAGGAGTCTGTTGGTATCAAACACAGGCCTTAATTTGAGGAAGAAATTTCTGAGAGTGTACGTTTGCACGATGGCATTGTATGGCAGTGAATAATTGACTGCGGGGAAACCGGAACAGGAGAGAATCGAAGCGTTTGCGATGTCGTGCTACACAAGAATGTTGAAAATTGGGTACACTGATAAGGCAAAGAATGTCGAGTTTTTCTGCAGAATCGGAGAAGAAAGGAACATATGGAAAACACTGACAAGAAGAAGGAATTGGATGATACAACTTGTGTTAAGATGTCAAGGAATAACTTGCATGGTGGTAGAGGAAGGTGAAGAGGGTAAAAACTCTAGAAGCAGACAACTATTGGAATGTATCCAACAAATAACAGAGGTTGTTAGTTGTAAGTGCTACTCTGAAGTGAGGAGAATGGCATAGGAGAGGAATTCGTGGCGGGCCCCATCAAACCAGTCAGATTACTTATGACGAAAACAGAATAAGGGGAAGGATACACTAGCCGATTCCTGAACCAGGCTGTTCGTTTAGTTCGTTTGATTTCGCCTCATTTGACAGATGGTATTGATGAGATGTTGTGATCGGTCAGTGACCGCAGTTCAGGCATAGATAGTGGAAGAATGAACCGGCCGTTTCTCTTTAGGATCCAAAGATCCGATCCGAAAATTTCTAATAACGCTTCACTTTCGAAGGACTGTAGTGAGTACAATATCTTCATCTTCGTATAGGTTACAGATTCTGATTTATTTGCTGCAGTGTTACTCGCCGGGGATAAATGGAAGCAAACTGCCATCTCTCAAACAAATCTTAATGTTTACAATTATCAGACATTTAAAGTGATACTGCATGAAAGTGTCACACTAGTTGCCCAGGAAGTGGTTCACTGCGAAAATGCGTGAATATCGGCACAGGGGTTTTGAAAGATAACAATTAGAAGCTTCGTATCAACAATATAAAAAGCTACAAAAACATACTGAGTTATTAGAAGCCGGACCGTGTGGCCGAGCGGTTCTAGGCACTTCAGTCTGGAACCGCGAGACCACTACGGTCGCAGGTTCGAATCCTGCCTCTGGAATGGATGTGTGCGGTGTCCTTAGGTTAGTTAGGTTTAAGTAGTTTCTAAGTTCTAGGGGAGTGATGACCTTAGATGTTAAGTCCCGTAGTGCTCAGAGCCATTTGAACCATTTGAGTTATTAGAACTAGCTGCGGTTATTTTGGAGGAGCACCATCTCGTGAAGTATCTCTCCTTGTTCCAGTGCCTTTTCATCTTTCTAGATCGATGGCGAAAGCTGTTTACTGCTTGAAAATTTATACGTCCCACGCTGAAGTTACGTTATCACCACAAAAATAAAATATGATTTATGATATTTGTACAAGATGTTTTGACGATTGCAAATTTAAACAACACACGGACTAATCGCGAAATCAAGTTTAACATTTTACGCAACGTAGAACATTTATTCAAGTTTACTTACGGAATACTACATCGGACAAGTGACTACCATTCGCGCTTAAACAACATTCGAAGCGTGTCACCCAGTTATTGAACACATCTTTCGTAACTGCTGGAGAAATTTTGGAACTTGAATCGTGAATCGATTCTATAACTGTTACAAGGTTCTCTGCTGGTCTGAATACACTCTCGCTTTCAAAGAACGCCATAGGTAAAAGTCTTCCACGGCGAGGGGCCATTCAACACAAGCGTGTTTGGAAATCACGCGATTGCCAGACGCTTCACGGAGAACTTGCAAGGTCTTATTGGACGTGTGGCATGTCGCGCCGTCTTTGTGGAACGTTTTCGTAACGAACGACGAGGGCTTGCCTGTAAACTGCTACGCACACATTCGATGTTCTCGGGTGTTTGGACGATTTTCCAAGGGTCGGCTGACTTTCGATTCGATGCAGTGGCAGTTGAACGGAAGTTTCTTACCCAATTCAATATTGTTCTACGAGAGGAACACTATATCGCGGATGAATCTTGAAATCCTTACGAAAGGCGTTGTAGGCGTACGACAGATTCCCCGCAGCGAAAATAGTACACCACCGCGAACGCACGATGTTGATTCTATCAGTACTACACACTTACTGATCTATTCATCAGATGAAACTTGACACACCGTATTACTAATAGACGACGCCACCGTCACTGTATCTTGTGTATACAGCGCGTTATTCAAATTTGAAATTGTCAAAACATTGTGAAACACCCTGTACTTCCCTTGCCTGTGTATGCTGCGAAGGGCGGATTTGTGCCTTCACAGCTTACAGTATCTGGATTTGCCTTGGTATTCTTTGATCCGAATTTCCTTCTGAATCAAAAATACGTGTAGCCAATGCAACACCTGCAGTCGCGCCATCTTATTGCATACAGGCAGGACGCAGGAAACAAATGTCATCGAATCCGAGATCCGCATGATGTACACTTCGACCTCTTTCAGTAACATAGCGATATATGTGAACATGGCGAGGGTATGGGGAGCAGAGGTTTTGTGCAGAGAGGTGGCTCTCAGCTTACATGCTAGTGCAGTCGGGTGTAGGCAGCTCGCCGCCATGGCCGCACCCCGTGGGGATCGATAACGCCAGACGCAAGGGGTGCCTCCCCATAGGTCAGCATTCAGTCTGCACCCTGCACACTGCATCCGACGCCGGCAACCGGCGAATCTGATATCCGGCGGGTCCGCTGCGCGATTCCGCAACACCTTGCTCGATTTTCAAGTTTGCTTGGCAATATCTCACGACTTTGTGTTTGTATAGAATATTCGCAATTTACTCGTCTGATTTGCATAAAATCTCTCGCTTTTACCATACTTATTTTCATTCATTTTGCCTCTGTAGTGCAATGGTCAGCATGTCTGACTTGTGTGTGAAGGCCCTGGGTTCGATTATCGGACTGCCACGGATTTTCGAATGGTGGGAGCACTTGAATGGCGTTAACTCACCCTGGTGATGCCATTTGAGGAACTACTTGATTGATAAGCAGCGGATCCCACGTCAATAAGGCTAATGACGATCGGGTGAGCGGTATACTGATCCCACACCTCTTCATGCTGCACACGAACGACGCCATTGGCAGAGAATGACACGGCGGCCGGTCGGTCCAAGTTGACCCATCCGTGTCAGAAGGTGGAGCTTTGATTACTGTGCTTGGGCGTTTTCATTCATTGTGTATCTTATCTTCCCATATTTCTCTCTCTCTCTCACTCACTCACTCACTCACTTACTCACTCACTCTCTCTCTCTCTCTCTCTCTCTCTCTCTCTCTCACACACACACACACACACACACACACACACACACATGAACAAACAAAAACACAGAAACATGTTTGTCGGATCCGCAGCGGCTGTAAGAGAGTATTCACAGAAGGTCTTGGCCTGACAGTGAAGCCGAGGATTTTTCTTTCAAAAACATCTCATTTTAACAGATTCTATATCGACATTTACACACGTTACGCAACTTTATGCGAATGACATTATTCAATCTCTGTAGTGTCCTTGGGGCAGTGTTTGCAATCGCTTGTTCGCTGTACAGAAACGCTAGCCGTAGCAAGGATGACATCGAGGTTTGGGAAGCGATGTATGAGGGAGCCGAATCTGGAGAATAGGGCGGACGTTCCACCACTACTTAGCTCAGATCTGTCAGTTTTCCGTTACCAAAAAGGATGAAAGATTTTTATCTTCTGCAAACCAGTTTCTTATCTTGGACGTTGCACCCAGACCACTTACGGGGCTAGGCCATTGGTTGTCACACTTTTTCGCTCGAGAACCGAAAATGACATAGGTATCGGTGTTACTATTAATTCGTAACATACATACGTTACTATGTTATATATCAGTCTGCACCCTGCACACTGCATATATAAATAATATAAATGAAATTTGTGACAATTATCATGCGACCAGTCTTTCATTTTTAAGTATGGAATATTAAATTCTTTACGGAAGGTATGTGCAAGAGAAAAAGTTTCTATAAGGGACGTACTCCAGCCTAAGCAGTTAAAACCGAATAAAACTGAAACTTCCTGGCAGACTAAAACTGTGTTGCCGGACCGAGACTCGAACTCGGTACCTTTGCCTAACGCTGGCAAGTTCTCTGCCATCTGAGCTACCCAAGCACGACTCGCGAGTCGTCCTCACAGCTTCAATTCTGCCACTACATCACCAGTAACCTTGCAAGGTTCGCAGAAGAGCTTCTGTGAACTTTGGAAAGTAGCAGACGAGGTACTGGCTGAATTGAAGCTGTGAGGACGGCTGGTGGGTCGTGCTTCGGTAGCTCAGATGGTAGAGCACTTGCCCGCGAAAGGCAAAGGTCCCGAGTTCGTGTCTCGGTTCCGCACACCGTTTTTATCTGCCAGGAAGTTTCATATCAGAGCACACTCCACTGCAGAATGAAAATCTCATACCGAATAAATTTAATTTGAAATATGTAGGTGAGTCTCCATCACCCATCGACGTCAGTTATTTGTGAGGCTGGGAATTTGAATACATTCGATGTTTCATTGTTCTCCAAAGAAGAATTTTTTGTTAAAGATACTGCAATCTGAAACAACAAAAACTGCCAATTTCTCTATATGTCTTTTCATAGACAGTAGAGACTCTGTGACAGACGTCTCGTCAATTTTGCCTGCTTGTAACTCAATACGTTAACATGATATACCTATCATCATCCCTCTTCACTCTGTTACCTACAACCAACTTTCTGCACCAAGATACAGATCTAAGTTACATATTCTAGACAAAGATGTTGTTATAAATGGCTTAAATGACTCTGAGCACTATGGGCCTTAACATCTGTGGTCATCAGTCCCCTAGAACTTAGAACTACTTAAACCTAACTAACCTAAGGACATCACACACATCCATGCCCGAGGCAGGATTCGAACCTGCGGTTCCAGACTGAAGCGCCTAGAACCGCACGGCCACAACGGCCGGCGTTGTTATAAAGTAGATATCCTTATAGCATCATTTTGTTACTGTAATAGCTGTAGCTATTGATGTGACACTACTAGAAAAAAATGGTTCAAATGGCACTGAGCACTATGGGACTTAACTGCTGAGGTCATAAGTCCCCTAGAACTTAGAACTACTTAAACCTAACTAACCTAAGGACAACACACACAGTCATGCCCGAGGCAGGATTCGAACCTGCGACCGTAGCGGTCGTGCGGTTCCAGACTGTAGCGCCAGAACCGCTCGGCCACCAGCGGCCGGCGACACTACTAGAGTGCAGATGCACCAAAACTGCTGTAGCCGGTCGGGGTGGCCGAGCGGTTCTAGGCGCTTCAGTCTGGAGCCGCGCGACCGCTACGGTCGCAGGTTCGAATCCTGCCTCGGGCAAGGATGTGTGATGTCCTTAGGTTAGTTAGGTTTAATTAGTTCTTAGTTCTAGCGGACTGATGACCTCAGAAGTTAACTCCCATAGTGCTCAGAGCCATTTTTGAAAACTGCTGTAGCATGTCCGCATGTTACCGTAGTGAAGTGTGCAAACTGTTCCATTTGGTTATGTTTTAATCATCACATTGACTCTTATTTGGAGTATGATGGCGAATAAGAGAATAGCGTGCCATAACAATTCTTCTTCTTTGGGAAACATGATTCTTTATGTGATGCATGTGTTAACATACAGAGGTTGCACAAAAATCTGGAAGCATCAAGTGAAATGCATGCTTCAACGTTAATGCTGGTACTGGCCTAGCCTATAGATTCCTCTGTTGTATTTGACGACGAACTTTAGCTGTGCAGCGTCGTCACTACATTGGAAATGTCGTGGTCAGAACAGTGTCATCAACATGGTTCAAATGGCTCTGAGCACTTTGGGACTTGAGATCTGAGGTCAACAGTCCCCTAGAACTTAAAACTACTTAAACATAACTAACCTAAGGACATCACAGACATCCATGCCCGAGGCAGGATTCGAACCTGCGACCGTAGCAGTCACGCGGTTCCGGACTGATGCGCCTAGAGTAGCTCGGCCACCGCGGCCGGCTAGCAGTGTTATGTGTAGTTGTGAGTGCAGTATGTCTCAGGTAAGTGAATTCGTACTTGAGCAAATTGTTGGTGCTCGCATGTTGGTAACTACAATATTCGGTTTTTTTCAAGCAGCGTCGTATCGAAGCTTAATACCGCATACAGGGAAAACGGAGAGACATCATACGTTAAGTCACAACGCGGATGAAAATTTGTGTTGAGTGATCGTGACAGACGGTCGTCGAAGAGGATTGAGACGAAAATCTCGGGAAGACAGCTGCAAAAGTCGCTGTGGGGCTGAATGTTCCACTCGTGAACCGTTTCAGCACAAAAACAACGTGCAGAGCCCTCCGTAAGCTGGTAATTGCACGGTGAGGTGGGATTCCAGAACCACTCATTAGTGATGCAAATGTTCGTAACGAAAAACGTGCTGCTGATGGCATAAAAACTGAGCTATGGAGCAATGAAGAAAATCACTGGGTCGGATGAGTCTCGTTTCGCACTGTTTCCAGCGTGTGGCCGCGTTTACGTTCGCAAGAGTGAAACATGGCGGAGATTGGTGATGGTTTGGGCAGTTATTTCGTGTTGTTCCATGGGTGTCATAGTGACTCTCATCATAATTCGACTATATTTGTTGATCGGGTACTTCCCACAGTACAATGTTGGTTCCCCAATGGTGATGCTGTGTTCGAGGACAGCAGGGCCCCTGCTCGCATCGCTCAGGACTTTGTGAACACAAGGATGAAGTGCCGCGCATCTCCTGACCACCATACTCGCCGTATCTTTAGTATTATTCAGCCTTTGTCCTATCCACCCCGTTCATCGTTTTGTGAACTTACCCCTATCTATTTTGCATGTAAAATGGTATAATATTCCTTTTAAAACCATACAGGACCTGTATCGGTTCATTTAAAAACTACCGCAAGCTGTTTTGAATGCTAACGGTTCTCCTTACAATCTATTGTGCATGGTAACGTGCTTTTGGTATTTCCATATTTTTGTCCACCCCTCGTATACTGTATGAAGTAATACACGTGCTGGACATAGCTGGCTGTTAAAAGTTACTTTCTCTTCACGGACGAGTGCTTCAGTGTCTTTATATTTATTACCCTTCAGATATCGATTGTACACATATTAAGGATCTTACAGACAGATGACGTTGAGGGTGATAGAACAGGCTCACCTATGTATTTTAAAATCTTTTTCTTCCTTTTTTTATCAATCATGGCGAGGTACTTCCCTTTCCATTAAGATGTACTGCATATATTCTATTGATTTATAATATTCTTACATCTCCCCTAACAAGGAGAAAATCTTCACACTACTGGCATATAATTTAGCTGACGTATTTCCTGTTGCAGTCGTCAGTTTTATCTCTATCTTCTACTCTGTTTCTGCATTACGTCCCACAGGTAATGCGTTTTCAAGCTGTCCTTCAAAACTCTTGTCTGGTATTAATTTTACTTCATTGTGATTGTTAATTTGAATCATTACTTAGGATAGTAGGTCTTTTACCACATTGACATCCTCTATACTGCTGACTAATTCTTTTCCGACGTTGTCCTCCTGTTTACCAGCTCATCTTCTGGCTCACGCTCACACACACATAAATACTTTTTTTTCGATGTTTACTGTTAATGTCCTTTTGGTTTGGTCCCTTTATATTCATTTACTGTTTTACTTTTAACGTTTTCTGTTACGTTACCACTGCACTGTAGCTGATCTTATGTAGCCGATGTTTGCACCTCATTCTCGATGTATGGCATGTTTTTCAGTGCTGTTCATCATTACTGTGTCCTCCTTGACGAAGATAATTAATGTCTGATGATGGCCTTTAACGCGAAAATCGATTAACGAAATAAATTTATACTGCATAACATCCATAATTTTGCGTGTTTCATTAGTAAATAATGTGGCTCGCACACTGTTGTCCCACTATCAAATAAATAGATATGCAGAGTGATTCTGTGATGTTACAAACTTCCAGTGATGATGGAAGGGTTAAACGTAACAATTTCACGTATATGGCTCTGGTGTGGAAACGACAGTGTCAAAAGCTATTCCGATACTTCTGACAGTAGATCTGTTCTGCTGCAAGCTGTTTTGCTTTCCGTATTTTGAGAGGACGTGGTATGGACAAAAACAAGGGATAATGTCCGGGGTAAACATGGGCTCTAAAATGCATACTGCAATATCTGTAGGCACTTTTTTAGTAGAAGAAATGTGTTTCACAGCAGCAAAGATGAACTTCCGACTCCGACTCTTGCGGACCAGGGTCTCTTACCTCAAATTGCAGAATTTACCCTTCGTTAACATATATATTTAAGGCTCACCGGCCATTTGACCACCTTCTTCTGTGCGGATGCACAAACAGTGCCCGAAATGTCAGTTTGTAACATCATTATGGAATAACCTCATATTGTAGTTTGTCTCGCTGTCTGATGTAGAGCTAGGTGCAGTCATTTATGAAAAGCAATATTTCGACAGCTTTCCTTCCCTTCATCTTCAGGTGATACGTATGTCTTCTGCTTAGGAACCTTCTTGAAGGGTCAGTTCGTTCCCTGATATTGGTGTAGTACTGACGCTGATGTGCTTCAACTGCAGAGTCGGCAAAATAAGTATTATACCTTCTCGTTTCTTGTGTGGTTTCTAATTTTTCCACTTCAGATATGCGATCTGTTACTGGCAGTGGTGTTGTCAGCTAGTTGCATACCAGATAATGAGCTGACATGGCTGCCCCCAATGCGGACGGCATTTGGAGCGGGCTTAACTTGCCGGCTGCGTTTCAGTCGTGTTAGCAGCAAAGTACCAGTAGCAAAGTCGTATTACTTGCCAGACAAGTGACATCGTTGTCCCGCATATCTGCTGCAGTAACTCGGCAAGGTACGACAACTCGTCGAACACTACCGTCAGCAAGGAGACGGGTGTCGCCACGTGGCCGCTCGTCACAGCGGCTGTTGACATGCGAGTGGGCGATGCGTCGGCATGGATGCGGCTGTAGCGTTTCCGCTGCTACTGCCTGCCGTGGCGTCGTCTTCCTCATCTGAGAGGACGATTTTCCGCCTCGATGCTCTTCCAGCTTGTTCCCCCTGGCACCTTGGTTGGAGAGGGCGCGTCGCCACTTCTCAACACGGGTATCAGCATTTGGCGAGCAGCAGGCCGACATCCAGAACTACCTTCAGCACGGTTTGCAGAGAGCACGTCCGCAACATCGAAAGGGTTAAACATCTCGCAAGCGTAGTAGCTCGCGGCGTGAGCGCCACCACAGTTTCTGCTCTTCGCAGGCTGCGTCTTTGATAGTTCGCGTGATCTCACGTGCAGGGCAGTCATTCTTCCGGGAAGAAGCACTGGCGGCCCACGTGCCCCATCTGTAAAAGAATAAACATTATATAATTCCCAAAAGATGAAAATTATAACCCGTATATAGTACATGGCGTGTTCCTAAATATAACACTTCCCACCAAAAAGATATGCCATGTGGAACAAACACATTGCATTTCTGAGTGTTATATCCGCGTCCACTTTTTCTAGCAAAACTGCAGACAACTGCTTATATTTTATCTTATGAAGATGACGCATAGCCGTCATACCTATTGTTTTCTTCTCCAGCAGCTGCCGACTCTAGCGTGCATGCAATAAACAGTTCACAATAAAGTGGCAAGTAGGAAGGTTCCAATGTTACTATAATGAGACTTGCGAGATGTTGGGAATGCCAAATAAATCTTCTGTATTTATACAATTGCAAAATTAGTAAAACGATTTTTATAGCCAACTGGTTCCGTAATTTTAGAGACGAAAGTTCGAACAATGTGTTGAACCAAACGAGCAGTTCCAGTCTTGCGATGTAGGAGAGGCGCTGGGACAAGAAATGTTCAAGCACTAATTTAAAAGATTTACTTACTGTACTAAAACCTAGAGCCGGTAATTTCAAAGTTATAGCTTGGTAGAGTCTCTCGTACTTTAAGCACAACGTTTGTTTAATTTTTTTTTTCCAAAGCAGGACATTTTAAATTTGAATGTAAGTAAAATTTACAATGAAACAAATAACCAAAAATTTTAAGTAAATTTAGCAATAAGTAAAGAAACGCCAAACATTTTGAACTTCCAACTCTCAACGGTTTTCATAAATTTTGAAAAATACGTTACGTAAAACCAATACATCAAAACAA
Source organism: Schistocerca americana (assembly GCF_021461395.2). Classification (NCBI taxonomy): domain Eukaryota; kingdom Metazoa; phylum Arthropoda; class Insecta; order Orthoptera; family Acrididae; genus Schistocerca; species Schistocerca americana. The sequence continues at coordinate 847,461,081 of NC_060120.1, read as the reverse complement.
ACAAGATATCCAAAAGTTACCAACTAACTGAAGTCATTAAAAAATAAAGAATGAAATGCCAAGTACACCAGTCACTATAACACTAACTGAAAATCAGGCGATTTCTTCCCAAAAGGAATCCCGTTTGCATGGTGGCATTTACAGTAGACTTGGCGCTCAGGTTGTATCACTTACACATGCCACCTCTATGGCTTCCAGTTTTGGCTTTACATCAGTTCTGGTAATACAGCTGCAGCACCTAGTAATAACTCCTGCCAGACGACAACTGTTGAGCACTTAAAAGAACCAGACAACGTGATTAAACTATTTTTAACCTTGAAAGCACCAGGGCACATCGTAATTAGCAGATTTCAAGCAAGGAATTTAAGTTACCTAGAAAGTTTATTGCTTAACAAGAGAAGGAGCTAGACGGTTAATTAACTAAATCAACTAGCAAACGAAAATATCAATCAAGAGCGACTAAGTCGCTTGGCGCCCCACACTCTTTATATTTAAGGAATGCTCTTCCGCCGCGTTACTACGCGAACTCTGAAAATAAATCTGTGTTAGCTAACTAGGGTGGCGAACTTCACCCAGTTTCATTTTAACACGTATATTTAGATTAGGAGAGTGCTCACCAATAATAAAACTCTCACGGCTTCCTTGATCACTAGCCCTGTAATTTCATTTCCGTATACATTAGCCACAGTTAGCGGCTGTCATGAGCTGACTATGTTCCACACATTTTGGGTAATAACTTGTTCCACAAGCTATATCTGGAGCGACGCCTTCAACAGAAAACAAACAGCAACTGTATTTGCCGAAAGCGCGATCTACACTTGGAACCAAGCCAAGCATCGAGCGCCAGAACTTCTTTCAGCGTGGCAGAACCCAACACCGGCAGATACGACCGCCAGCCCACAGGGGAAACAACACACAGCCCGCGGCGTACGGCTAGTTGCACTGTGGCTCCATCTCTTTCCTCCGCAAGGAAATACTCACTCGCCGCTGTCACTCTCCCCTCATAAGGGAAACGCCCAGCGCACCCTCCTCAGATTTAATGGGAAGATGGCCCAGTGGATAGCCGTCAAAAGCGTAATACAGATCAAGCATGAAAACAGGGAGAAGGTGTGCTGGCCCCGAAAAAATTCAGCGAACAATATACAACAAAATGAGGTTAATAGAAAAGACTGCTGAGCGGGCGAGTTAGTTGAATCCTCCCTCGTGCAATGTTTTTCTCATAATATTATTAACTGTGTAGTCTTGGCAGTTGTCATAGAATATGAGTCATGTGGTAAGAATACGTTAGCGACGCAAGTAAATTTGATGAATAGCGAGAGCAAGCGAGATAGCATCTACACGCCTCACAGAAGTGGAAACAACATATAAACGGGTGAGAACTATGTTGCAAGAAAGGAATTCAGGAGTCTAGACTTCCAAAACGGAACGCAACTTCAAGAACTTTAAAGACATACGTTGTGACAGGGCATAGAGAAACTATGTGATGTGAAACTGTTGCGTTGATTTGTTGTGACAAATTATTATGTTTTCATCATTCCCTGGGGGATGATCACATTCACAGTCATACGAACACCTGTGTCGGGCAAGGAGGCATACCACACTCACTTACCAGGCGTACAAATTAGAAGCGTCGATAAGAGATTCCTATCATATGACACACGTACTAATACTGTCACTAATACCGTGTATGATACAGCAGCCGTGTTTTCCGGTGGAGGGTTCGGTTGACTTGTCACCTTATCATCAAACGTTTGCGGTTCCCATTCGAAATCCACTTCCTTTCGGTTGCTAATTGAGTAGTTGCGCAAAATCAATTGTCATTATAGGGCCCTGCATTACACCTCTCTGTTGCAAACGGACATTACGTCATGACGCAGACGCAAATTTGAATAAAGCGAACAGAGAAAAAAAGCAAAACAAGAAAATGTCAGGAGGAAGTTTCGAACACGGCTCACTTGCTCGGCAGCCCTACACCGAAAGAAATTAACCGGGTTCTCTATGTTGCAATTCTTGTTCTTAGACCGTTCACTGATTCTTTGTTGCTTTTTGTTTTACAGTCCAGTACACCTTCTTCCTGTTTTCATGCCTGATCTGTGTTCAGCTTTTGAAGGACTGTCCACTGAGCCATCTTACCACTAAATCTGAGGGGAGTGCGATGGGGCGGTTTCCTTGCCAGTGTCTTTCAAAAATAGCCGCTTCAGAGTTCTTCTAGTAATCAGAGTTTCAATTTAGCCCGAGATGTCGCTCCAAGATAATCGCTGAGGCAAGGTCGACCGTGCTACGCTTAACAAGTCCAACATTAATGGTCATTTCCGAAGCACCTTAAAAATTCACAAAAATGCTTCATATTATCTTAGAATCCAATCTAAATCCTCCCAGATATACATTTGCCAAGGAAATGTATAGCGAACTATTCTGTCTTTACACGAAATCATGCTTCACTCGCTAAGTAAGGTGTTGACTCGCTGGAAAAATATCGTAGGCTCCTCGTGAGCTATGTAAACGTTTTGGCGCCTGCTCGCTCATGGCGGGCTTGTGATTGTTTCATCTAACCCACCATTGACTATCAACAGTAACTGAAACTTTTAATTAGTCTTTGAATGCGAACTGAAAGTTATAGAAAACTAAAAAACCCAGCAATGGTACGCAATTACTACATACGTGTGGGAATTGGATAAACGTCCTAATCTCCTTCTGTCTCCTCTCTCTATCCATATCTTCTTCCCCCTCCCTTTGACCATCTCCTTCTGCTCCCTCTATATTTCTCCATCACGTTTCTCCGCTCCCTATACATCTCCTATCCCTTTCTCTCTCTCTGTCCATCTCCTCATCCCTCACCTCTCCGTCCATATCCTCCTTCCCCTTCTTTATATCCATTTCCTCGCCCCTACTCATATTCATTTTCTCCCCTTCTCTGCCCATCCCGTCCTCACCTCCTCTCTGACATCATTTATTGCTATTGCAAACAGATCCTTGATTGGGAGATGCAGTCACAAGGAATGGGTAACTCAGTTGGGATCATTAGTACATGGAATATGAGAGAGACCTTTCCAGCCGCTGTATCTGTGAGGATAGGAGCTTTAATGACAGTATTTCGCATAATTTTAATCTATGAAGAGATAGGATTGTAAAATTGGCCACAAACACAACTTCCCTGTTTTTTTGATAAAAACGACTGCGAAGCACAGCTTAGCATCTTCTTCCCCGCAGACGGTTTAACAGATAGTGTTTATTGTATAATTGTTATTCGGTTTGCATCCAAACGCTATCTCTCTTCGTCAGTCGCATTGACTTGGTTTGCGGTGCGAGTACGCCGACCGTTATTTCGACGCGTCACTGGTGGCATTTTTCCCGAAGAAGTAAACCACAAACTAAAATCGACTGAATGCTTCCAACACAGCAGATTACCATGAACTGACATCAATTTAACCTTTGCAACACACAAAAGATATAATCACCATCGGTAATACACGTTTGACCGTCTGTTGTGTCGACGTTCCAAACAAATTGAAATCAATTGTATGTTTGAAACACACCAAACTACCACGAAATGATATCAACTGAATGCCTGCAACTTACCAAATATATGTTCACGACCAATAACACACTGAAATATTGCCTTTAGTTGTATTTTTTTCTCAAAATATCTATATTCAGTGCGGAATTCGTTGTTGTTTATGAAAATATGCGACAGGAGAATTGTAAAACTGAACGCAACATGTTTTTTTAAATAAAAATATGACAGCAGAATTGTCAAATCGACCATCACATTTCTTTCAAAACCATCCAAATGTCCAATTTTCTTTCATAGGAACCTTGTCCTTACAAATACGAACACAACATAAAATTTAAAAACAAATCAGCCAAATCGGTCGAGCCGTTCTGAAGCGATGATGTTCGATACATGCGGCAACAGATTTTTATTCATACAGGTACTGTTAACAACTTCTCAGTACAAATAACGTTAGAATCACGGTTGGGGATGTACATCAACATTTCATAAGTGAACCCCCGCTGTTTGTGTTGCAGCAAGATACGGCTTTCACTCACCCGTTCGTTCTCAAGCTCTGAGACCACCTGTCATGTCGTGCAACGGGTACGCATCTCGCTACCTTACAGCAACGTGAATGCTCGTATACTGTTCGTTGAAGTGTAACAACAAAATATAATAACATGTGGGCAGAGACGTGGCATATATGTCACACACTCCCTGGCAGCAGAAGCGCTTTGGTGAGACCTGAGACCCTCTTGTGCTTCAGCAGCTCGGCGGCGACCACTAAGGTGGTCACACTCGTCAGCTGGAAGAGCCACTTGTTCTCGTAGTTGTCGGTTGCAATAACGAGGAGAGATATAGACTTTATATGTGTCTGGGGGATTAGACGTGTGACACAGTGCATACTCCAAAAAGAGTTCCTCCAGTTCATTTTTAAGGAGGTCTGGCTCTAGCAGCGAGGCGGCCCTTGAATACGGCTTTTGATAAGTCGTTCCAGCATGGCGGTTTAGTTACTGAAGGGGAGTGACTGAATTGTTGCCTCGCTTGTTACTTTCCGGAAGTCTTCTACGTTAGTGAGTTAAAATCGCACGTTGTCTTCTCACAGTGAAAACGGCTGTCGTCTACTGCTTTAGGCACTGAATGAATCATAGGTAGCCATTTTTTATCTCAATGACCACGATTGGTGGATTCTGTTCGGATCGCCCTGCAGTGGGAGCTGCACAGGTGCTGGCCGGCTCTTCATTAGGTTGGCCTGCGACCGGCCGCTTTCGCTCCACCACCAATGGTTGGTGATAGTTGACGTCGGTAGTAGCAGGGACTGTGACAATAGCTACCGGGCGAGCCGTGCATTTGAATGTCACTGTCACCCAGTCACTGCCACCAACATTAGAGTTCACAGCTGCTGTAGGAATCAGCATGGGTTTCGAAAAAGACGATCGTGTGAAACCCAGGTCGCGCTATTCGTCCACGAGACTCAGAGTGCCATAGACACGGGTTCCCAGATATATGCCGTGTTTCTTGACTTCCGCAAGGCGTTCGACACAGTTCCCCACAGTCGTTTAATGAACAAAGTAAGAGCACATGGACTATCAGACCAATTGTGTGATTGGATTGAAGAGTTCCTAGATAACAGAACGCAGCATGTCATTCTCAATGGAGAGAATTCTTCTGGAGTAAGAGTGATTTCAGGTGTGTCGCAGGGGAGTGTCGTAGGACCGTTGCTATTCACAATATATATAAATGACCTTGTGGATAAGATCGGAAGTTCACTGAGGCTATTTGCGGATGGTACTGTGGTATATCGAGAGGTTGTAACAAAGGAAAATTGTACTGAAATGTAGGAGGATCTACAGCGAATTGACGCATGGTGCAGGGAATGGCAATTGAATCTCAATGTAGACAAGTGTAATGTGCTGCGAATACATAGAAAGAAAGATCCCTTATCATTTAGCTACAATATAGCAGGTCAGCAACTGGAAGCAGTTAATGCCATAAATTATCTGGAAGTACGCATTAGGAGTGATTTAAAATGCAATGATCATATAAAGTTGACCGTCGATAAAGCAGATGCCAGGCTGAGATTCATTGGAAGAATCCTAAGGAAACTCAATACCAAAACAAAGGAAATAGGTTACAGTACACTTGTTCGCCCACTGCTTGAATATTGGTCACCAATGTGAGATCCGTACCAGATAGGGTTGATAGAAGAGATAGAGAAGATCCAACGGAGAGCAGCGCGCTTCGTTACAGGATCATTTAGTAATCGCGAAAGCGTTACGGAGATGATAGCTCGGTACGGGCTTTTGTTGAAGTAGTTTCGAGAACATACCTTCACCGAGAAGTATATTGCTCCCTCCTACGTATATCTCGCGAAGAGACCACGAGGATAAAATCAGAGAGATTAGACCCCCACAGAGGCATTCCGACAATCTTTCTTTCCACGAACAATACGAGACTGAAATAGAAGAGAGAACCGATAGAGGTACTCAAGGTATCCTCCGCCACACACCATCAGGTGGCTTGCGGAGTATGGATGTAGATGTAGATGTAGACATGTGGCCTGTAGTTGAAAAAAATATCACGATGTGACAAAAGATTCCGGAATAGTCCCCTATTCGGATCTTTTGGAGGGGATTGCCAATGGGGAGGTGACGATTAGAAAATGATTGGATAATGAACGAAAGCATATCGTTCTGCGAGAAGGGGAGTCAAATGTCAGAAGCTTGAACGTGGTAGGGAAACTACAAAATCTGGAAAGGCAAATGCAAATGTTCAATCTAGATACAGTAAGGGTCAACGAAGTTAAATGGAAAGAAGACAACGGGTGACCATCCGGTCTGCAGAGCGCTGTTGGCGAGCGGGATGCACCTAGCCCTTGTGAGGCAAGCTGAGGAACTACTTGGTTGAGAAGTAGCGGCTCCGGTCTCGGAAACTGACATACGGTAGGGAGAACTGTATGGTGATCAAATGTCCCGCCATTTCCGTATCCAGTGACTCTTGTAGTCTGATGATAACACGGCGGTTGGTCGGTACCGCTGGACCTTCCAAGGCCTTTCGGACGGAGGAGATACACTTGAAGTTCTCTAAGGCTATAGATTCAGCAATAAGGAATAGCTCACTAGGTAGTACGGTTGAAGAGGAATGGAAATCTCTATAAAGGGCAATCACAGAAGTTGGAAAGAAAAACATGGGTACAAAGAAGATAACTGCGAAGAAACCGTGGGTAACAGATGTAACACTTCAGTTGATCGATGACAGAAGGAAGTACGAAAATGTTCAGGGAAATTCAGGAATACAGAAATACAAGTCACTGAGGCATGACATAAGTACAAAGTGCAGGGAAGCTTAGCGGAATGGCTACGTGAAAAATGTGGAGACATTGAAAAAGAAATGATTGTCGAAAGGACTGACTCATCATACAGGAAAGCCAAAACAACCATCGGTGAAATTAAACTCAAGGGTGGTAACATTAAGAGTACAACGGGAATCCCACTGTTAAATGCAGAGGAGAGATCGGATAGGAGGAAAGAGTACACTGAAGGCCTCTATGAGGGAAAGATTTATCTGATGTGATAGAAGAAACAGGTATTGGTTTAAAAGAGATAGGGCATACAGTATCAGAATCGGAATTTAAAAGAGTTCTAGAGAACTTAAGATCAAATAATGCGAAAGGGAGAGATAACATTTCATCAGCTTTTCTAAAATCATTGGGGGGAAGTGGCAATGAAACGACTATTCACGTTGGTGTGTTGAATGTATGAGTCTGGTGACATACCATCTGCGTTTCGGAAAAATATCATCCACACAATTTCGAAGACTGTAAGAGCTGACAAATGCGAGAATTACCGCTCACGCTTCCAACTTGCTGACAAGAATAATATACAGAAGAAGGGAAAAGAATTGAGGATGTGTTAGATGTCGAACAGGATTAAGAAAGGTAAAGGTACCAGAGTGGCAATTCTGGTCTTGCGTTTGATAGTGGAAGCAGGACTAAAGAATAATTGAGACACATTCACAGGATTTGTCGACCTGGAAAAAGCTTCCACAATCTAAAATGGTGCAAGATAATTGTGTAGGCTTCCGCGGCCAGAGTCAGTCAGCATAAAAGTTTTCTGGGTATGGTACCGCGTCACTTGCTGACAAGAATAATATACAGAAGAATGGAAAAGAATTGAGGATGTGTTAGATGTCGAACAGGATTAAGAAAGGTAAAGGTACCAGAGTGGCAATTCTGGTCTTGCGTTTGATAGTGAAAGCAGGACCAAAGAATAATTGAGACACATTCACAGGATTTGTCGACCTGGAAAAAGCTTCCACAATCTAAAATGGTGCAAGATAATTGTGTAGGCTTACGCGGCCAGAGTCAGTCGGCATAAAAGTTTTCTGGGTGTGGTACCGCGTCACTTGCTGACAAGAATAATATACAGAAGAATGGAAAAGAATTGAGGATGTGTTAGATGCCGAACAGGATTAAGAAAGGTAAAGGTACCAGAGTGGCAATTCTGGTCTTGCGTTTGATAGTGGAAGCAGGACCAAAGAATAATTGAGACACATTCACAGGATTTGTCGACCTGGAAAAAGCTTCCACAATCAAAAATGGTGCAAGATAATTGTGTAGGCTTACGCGGCCAGAGTCAGTCGGCATAAAAGTTTTCTGGGTGTGGTACCGCGTCACTTGCTGACAAGAATAATGCACAGAAGAATGGAAAAGAATTGAGGATGTGTTAGATGTCGAACAGGATTAAGAAAGGTAAAGGTACCAGAGTGGCAATTCTGGTCTTGCGTTTGATAGTGGAAGCAGGACCAAAGAATAATTGAGACACATTCACAGGATTTGTCGACCTGGAAAAAGCTTCCACAATCTAAAATGGTGCAAGATAATTGTGTAGGCTTACGCGGCCAGAGTCAGTCGGCATAAAAGTTTTCTGGGTATGGTACCGCGTCACTTGCTGACAAGAATAATATACAGAAGAATGGAAAAGAATTGAGGATGTGTTAGATGTCGAACAGGATTAAGAAAGGTAAAGGTACCAGAGTGGCAATTCTGGTCTTGCGTTTGATAGTGGAAGCAGGACCAAAGAATAATTGAGACACATTCACAGGATTTGTCGACCTGGAAAAAGCTTCCACAATCTAAAATGGTGCAAGATAATTGTGTAGGCTTCCGCGGCCAGAGTAAGTCGGCATAAAAGTTTTCTGGGTATGGTACCAAGTCATAATGAAAAAAAAAACTACTGCTGCTGGAGAAAAACCAACGTTTCGGCCACGGTTGCAGCGGCCTTCTTCTGGGTCTAGACCCAGTAGTTTCTTTTTTCTTTTTTTTACATTATGACGCGGTACCATACCCAGAAAACTTTTATATCGAATGGTGCATGATGTTCGAAATTCTGAAAAAATAGGTGTGAGCTATAGGGAGATACTCGTGATATACAATATGTATAAGGGCCAAGAGGGAATAATGAGACTGGACCACCAAGAACGAAGTGCTGAGATTAAAAAGTCTGTGGCGTTCTGCTACCCAGGCAGCAAAATAACCATGACGGACGGGCGAGGACATCAAAAGCAGACTAGCACTGGCAAAAAAGCGCATTCCTGACCAAGGGACGTCTGTTAGTAAAAAACATAGGCCTTAACTTGAAGAAGTCATTTCTGAGACTGTACCTTTAAAGTACGTCATTAAACGGTAATGAAACATGGACTGTGGCAAAACCGGAACGGAAGAGAATCGAAGCATTTGAGATGTGGTGCTACAGACGAATGTTGAATATTAGGTGGACTGATAAGGTAAGGAATGAGGAGGTTCTGCTCGTAATCGGATAGAAAAGGAATATGTGGAAAACACTGACAAGAAAAAGAGACAGGATCATAGGACATTTGTTGAGACATTGTAAGTAGGCTGTTTAGGTTTTTTTATTGGTAACGCCACCTCTGTATGAAAATCACTGGCTGTGCTGTGTGCAGTCTGTGGCTGCTTTGCATTGTTGTAATACTCGCCATTGTAGTGTTAGGCAGCTGGCTGTGAACAGCGCGTAGCGTTGCGCAGTTGGAGGTGAGCCGCCAGCAGTGGTGGATGTGGGGAGAGAGATGGCGGAGTTTTGTAATTTTTCATGAACTGCTATATTTATATATGATGATATCAAGGTAAATACATTGTTTGTTCTCTATTAATATCTTTCATTTGCTAACTATCCCTATCAGTAGTTAGTGCCTTTAGTAGTTTGAATCTTTTATTTAGCTGGCAGTAGTGGCGCTCGCTGTATTGCAGTAGCTTGAGCAGCGAAGATTTTTGTGAGGTAAGTGATTTGTAAAAGGTATAGTTTAATGTTAGTCAGGGCCATTCTTGTGTAGGGAATTTTGAAAGTCAGATTGCGTTGCGCTAACAAAATATTGTGTGTCAGGTTTAAGCACAGTCATCTAAAATTGTTTAAAGGGGACTTTCAACATCATGGAGTGACTTCCATGATACTATAGGGAGCTATAGAGGGCAAGAACTGTAGAGGATGACAGAGACTGGAATACATACAACATATAACTGAGGACGTGGGTTGTCAGAGCTAGTATCAGATGAAGAGTTTCGCACAGGAGAGGAATTCGTGGCAGGTCACTTCAAACCAGTCAGAAGACTAATGGCTTAAAAAAATGGTTGATGGAATTGTTGGATGTTCTCTTAGGTTGCCTCCCGCACACGACGGGAGTTCTACTTCTTGTCTTCGTGCTTGCCAATCTCTACACTGGGCAGTAACGCCACCGGATCTCTCAATCTCTCTCTCTCCAGTTTAGAGTGTTTGGAGCACTAAGTGCAGGGCTCTCAATCCAGCTCAGAGTTTTGACAATGTAACACGCCATTTACTCATAATTTGGCTCGATATCCCTCAGGAAGACATCGAACAATTCTGTCACTCAGTGCCGGGCCGAATAACAGCTTGCATAAGCGCCAGAGGTGGACGAACGCGTTATTGCCTTGCTCAATTTGTGAAGCTCTTTCTCTTGAATAAATCATCCACTTGTTGTGAAACTGTTATCATTTTTTTGTCTGTACGTGTACGTCATATAATCAGATTTCCGTCTCATACAGATATTTCCTTCTTGGTGAGGTGTTTTTTAATGTCCCAGAGTGTGTGCGATACGCACGAGTAATGCTTTTCACGCTGATTGCTCTGATAACTTCGGCAGTTGGCGCGAGGAAAACACGTGCTCTGGAAATTCGATGTAGCGAAATCAGTTAATAACACAGTAATCTCCGCGTGCTCTAGCACACAACAGTTGTTAAACTACACACGGGCGATGTACTGTTCACATAAATAGGACACGCGCAAAAGGAAGCTTGTTTAGGACAACAGCGTATGCACCACTTCGTCGGCCAATTGCATACACACTGAACTCAGTGGTGATTCACTCATATTGGCTGCAGCTATCCCTCCGAAGAATCAATACTGCACCGCTAAAACCTGTGGCCGTGTCACCGGTCAGTGAATCGTTAACCCCAATGTAAAAACTATATATATATATATAAAAGGTTATCCGCGCTATACTTAGTCTAAGGACGTGGAAGGGTCGCAGTAATTGAAAAGAGAGTAAGAGAACTTTGTGGCGTATCCCTCATGTTATCCATACACTGAGAGAGCAGAAAAGGAGGAAAAAGAGAAATTTTGAAGAGGAATTCTAATTTATGAAGAAGAAATAAAACTTTTAAGTTTCTTTAAGATATAATCGCCATTTGACTGTACAACAGGTTTTATTTCACAGCATATATTTCGCCCTTAGGCCACTATCCACTGCTACAACCAACTGCAATAGGTTAAAAGCGCAACAAAAGATAAGTATCAGACAAAATATCAGAAAATAGCAGAGCAAACAGTTAAATCAATGTATCGGGTGCACGAACTGTTCTCATAATTACTCTGGACAAAATTGTTTTGTATAACAGAAGATACATGTTTTGACGATGACTTCGATCCTACTCAAGTCTAATGATTTATGATACGTAAGTAAGAGAACAAATTATGCACTTTTTACGGACAAAAATAAATTCCTGTGCTGGATGTTAGTTCTGGAAGTATAAGGGAGGATCAAGATTTTTTCCGTTTGAGCTGCAGCACATATGCAACGTATACGCAGCGCAGTGTAACTCCAATGTGGGTCTACACTAGGGTGTCCATTCGTTCCGTTTTTCCCGGGACAGTCCCGTTCTTTACCAAAACGTCCCGCAGTCCTGAAAGTTTCTTTGGGAACGCTCAAAAGTCCCGTAGAGTATTTTACGCTACTGGTTGTTTGACTTGCTATTAACTAATTTACGCTAGGAAGCGTGTGATGACTTTCAGCATACCCCAAACATGTACCGAACTGTCAAATATCGCAAGTAATTTCAAACGCACTATAGGTTACGAATAACAACGAAGATTCTTCTCTTCTTAATCGATCCACTGAATCCATTCTTTCGGTCCAGAGATACTCTACACCACTGATACTTGCTCTCTGGCTTTCGTCATCACAATGTTAATGTTATGCACTGTGCAATCACTGTTTCATTATGCCAACACGAAAGTGTAATTTCAACAGCAATATAAAAAGCGAGTTCCCATTTATCACTGGTAGTGGAGAAACTATAGAATGTACGTTGTGCAGATCAAAATTTGCTATTGGTCATGGTGGAAGGTCTGACATTGTGAATCACATTAAGACGAAGAAACATCGCATGAGTGATCAAACGAAAAGAGCAAATAAATGCGTGAGTGACTACTATGTAAACTTAAAGTCAGTAACAGAAATGGATAGGTAGTTGGCAGCACAAGAAGCTACGTTTGCATACCACAGTGCAATCCATAACCATAGCTTTAAGTCAATGGACTGTACCACAGCAGTTGTTAAAAATCTTTTCAATTCTAAATTCACATGCGGACACACAAAATGTGATACAATTCTTTCAAATGTTATTGCACCGTATGCAGCTCAGCAGGTTTTAAATGAACTGAAAAGTGCTCGATTCATTTCTGTAATGATTGATACATCGAATCATCTGGATTTGATGTTGGTTCCTCTCCTTATCAGGTATTTTCACCCTGAAAATAGCAACACGGTGAAAGTACTCGAATTGGTTAATTTAGCTGGAGAAACTTCAGATTTACTTCAGAATTATGTTCAAAAATGGCTCTGAGCACTATGAGACTCAACTTCTGAGGTCATCAGTCCCCTAGAACTACTTAAACCTAACTAACCTACGGACATGACACACATCCACGCCCGAGGCAGGATTCGAACCTGCGACCGTAGCGGTCGCGCGCTTCCAGACTGAAGCGCCTAGAACCGCTCGGCCACCCGGCCGGCTCTAAACGTTCTCATTTGGGGAGAGATCCGGTGACCTTACTGGACATCGTACCCTTAGGCAAGCACGAATACAAGGAGACTCGGTCACAGCGGCCGGCCCTCTGCCAATGCACTGCACTTTTCTACCTTGTGCACGCGATACTACTGTCATCTTTATATGTGTGTATCGCTATCCAAAGACTTTGTCACCTCACTGTATAAGCAGCTACTTGCAGAAAAGCCAATAGTGTGGTCTTGTCATTCCGAATTGCTTGCGGTAACGGCGGAAACGTGAACTATGACGACGTTATTACCAAATGAGTGGAAACGAAACTAACATGCTTCAGTTCTTTTTTTGACTGTCGAAGGACAAACATTGGTAGACATCTATCGGAGAGTGAAGAATGTCTATGGGGCAGCACGAGTGTCGAAAACCACTGTTGTGGGTTGGTGTGACATGTTGCATGGTGCTCCCGATTCGACACAAGACGCCGGTCTGGGAGGTCAGCGTCATCCACTACGGAAAAGTGGGAAATACTCTAGCGCCTGCCCTATAGTCCTGATCTCCCCCAGTAAGATTATCACCCCTTCGGCCCTTAAAAAGGGCCATGAAGAGTTCACGATTCCTGTCGGACGACGATGTGTAGCTGGCAGTTACAGACTTCTTCACACATCAGGATACGGTGTTTTACTAAACGGGTATCTTCAGCCTGGAGCATCGGTGGGATGACTGTCTCAAATGCTCACTACTGGAAGGCAGCCTCATTCAGACAAGAGGGAAACACTGTAGCACCCACCCTTCAGTCCTGATGTCTCCCAATGCGATTATCAAGCATTCGGCCCCTTAAAAAGGGCCTTGGGGGGTCGACGCTTCCCGTCGGACGACGATGTGTTCCCGGAAGCTACGGACTTCTTCACACAGCTGGACACGATGTTTTACCAAATGGGCATCGTCAGCCTGGAGCGGCGATGGTACGACCGCCTCAATGCTCACGACGATTTTGTCTGATTGCTATAACGACTCTAGACCGTACAGCCTTCGAACAGAAAGGTTTTCATCGCCTCTTACATTTAGCTCAAATACAGACAAGAAAAGAATATGGATGGTGCTGTGAAAGAGTACCTAAAACTATATGGGTTCTTTGAGTAATTAATGAAGAGGTATCGAAAAGAATCGTGGGGCAAAGAGGATCGGTTGGTAAGATACATCGTCAGGGTGCCAAGGAATAATTAATTTGGTAATGAAGGGAAAAGGCGGGTAAAATGATAGTAAGAAATTAAGGCGTGATTGCTGTAAGCAGGCGCAGGTGTATGTACGTGGTATCAGTAGACCTGCCCGCCCCGATTGCTGAGTGGTCAGCGTGACGGACTGCCGTCCTAAGGGGCTCGGGTTCGATTCCCGGCTGGGTCGGGGATTTTCTCCGCTCAGGGCCTGGGTGTTGTCTTCATTATCATTTCATCCCCATCCGGTGCGCAGGTCGCCCAATGTGGCGTCGAATGTAATAAGACCTGCACGAAGGGGGCCAGACCTGCCCCGTAACGGGCCTCCCGGACAATGACGCCAAACGCTCATTTATATTTCAATTCCATCAGTAGACTTGTCTGAAACTAGTCTTCAGACTGCAGACCACAGTAACCGCTACGTAAATGACAAAATAAAGTTACAGAAATTGTTGTTTGTGCCGGCGGAGAAAAAAATTATGTGTTGCTGCCCCAAAAAAGAAAAAAACAACGCATATCCACAACAATTTAGCTTTTGTGATGAGTGGAGTTATCGATAATTGCAATTAGCAAAGTAATGCAATTCTAGGTCATTTCATTGCATTACACTGAAATAAACTGTAAGTCTTCAACTTCTTTTCACATCCTAGTACAGTCGACTTGGGCAGCTCTGGGAGGTGCTCAGATATCCCCAATGTACCTGTCTCTCAGGTGACATCCAACGCCCAGTCCACGTTCTAAGTTGTTGAGCTGTCCTTTCCGTTCCATTCTGCTGTTACTGTTTCTCTACTGTCAATACGATACTCTCTGCCTCCTTTTACACTGGAATGTTAGCCTCTCGTGACATCTTGTGGTTACTTCCGCAGTAAATACGGCGTGTCCGGATGCATTTGCTCAGATGGTGGACACTGCAGAACACCAAAATATAGTAGATTCAAGGCCCATATTACAATACGGAAACAGAGAACCACAGCAGCGCTGCGAGTGGTTTGGCAGTGGACTTTGGCTACGACCAATCCTTATTTTTAAATCCAAAAATTCTTTGTTACCCGATTCTATTCAGTAGCTCTTTATTAATTACCCAAACAACCCGTTTAGTTTCCGGTACTTTTTCGTAGCACTCTAAACTCACTCCGTTCTCAGACCACAAGTGGTCCATCGGGACCATTAGACCGCCGCGTCATCCTCAACTGAGGATGCGGATAGGAGGGGCGTGGGGTCAGCACACAGCTCTCCCGGTCGGTATGATGGTTTTCTGTGACCGGAGCCGCTACTATTCGGTCGAGTAGCTCATAAATTGGCCTCACGAGGCTGAGTGCACCCCTAAAATGGCAACAGCGCATGGTGGCCTGGATGGTCATCCATCCAAGTGCTGGCCACGGCCGACAGCGCTTAACGTCGGTGATCTCACGGGAACCGGTGTACCCATTGCGGCAAGGCCGTTTCCCACTTTTTCGTAACACCATAATTTATGTGACTATGTTTTTCATTTATTCTTTATAAACAGGTGTCATAGTCTTTGAGCGGCATTTAGTAAGTAATGCAACACGTTCTTTTTTCTCAGAGCAGGTTGGTTTTATTCAGCTTTCCAACACACCATATTGTCCGCCACTCTTTTGGCTACAAAAGCGTATTTTTCAACATAATCCCCGTTCAAGTAGACGGCCTTCCGCCACCTTACTCTGCGTGCCTTTACTCCCGCGTGTTGCCGCTCCACTGATGGACATCAGAGCCAACGTCTTGCTGCATCAGTAATTTCCCCATGATCCACTTACTGCTACCTGCGAAGTGCACCTTTCATTTGGCCAAACATATGGATGTAGGACATCGTTCCACACAGAGGAAATTTCGATCACTGATAAAGAAAGAAAATTCGATCTTTGCCCCAAAATAAAATAGGATATAAAAGAGTCTGTATTATTTATCAAAATACGTGAAGTGTTTTTGTATAAAAATGCAAAACACACGTGGCACTGCTTTTGTAACTTATAGGTTAAAGTTCATCTGGCATCGACAATAGTTCGACCTTTGTACTTCACTTCAAAGGACCCCAGTGTTGTCTGTATTATTTATCAAAATTCATGTGGGTTGCTTTTAACCACTACTGATCTGATTTACAAGTTTAGGTACACATGTTGACAGCAGTACTTCGATCTCAGTAGCCCATTTTAAGGAAAGCAAAAGTTATGTGCACATTTATCAAATCACGTAAAGGTTTATTCTATAACAGTACAGAACACATATAGGTCGCTGTTCTAATTTACAGGCTAAGGTGCAGTTCTCAGAAACAATAGTCTGATCTTTCTGTCACAATGTTATCTTCCAGCAGCGGTAACTGCCACCGGCCTGGTACCGCAGTTGGCAGTTGGGCAGTATTACGCCTATCTCCTGAGCCTGTAGTGGGCCCCTGACCTATCAGCATAATTTTCTTCTGGAAATGCAAAGCACAACTATGATTTTGACCTCTACTCTCATAACATGTTGTTCCGTTCACCACCTATATTTGCGACGTCTCTGATGGTTGCGAATCGCCTTGTTGTTTTATATTCGTCACTTCCGATACAGATCGGCAAGGAAGTACTGGCAATCCTTTGAGAGAATGTAAAAATCCTGTGGGCGTACCGTACATAGTGGAATTGTCTGACATTACAATGGCTGTACTAGCCGATCAGTAGCTTGTGCTATTGCAGCAATTCTGTGCAGACGACTATTATTTTATGGACCTGAATATAACGCAATATGTTGCCTATGTATTTTTAACGAAATACTGATGTGCGATTATCTAACATCGAACCACAACTTCAGTGTGCAAGAAGACCACTGTGATTATAAACAACGAAAAGACAATTGGTATAGCAAGTTAAATGTGAATGAGTTCTGCTTGCAGAAGAAAGATGTATAACAAATTTATACGTCAAATCACTAGCTCAGAAGCAAACAAAGATATTTGTTTCCATCTTACTGATTTCATGAAATGCCGTGATACGTGCCTACAAGAGACTTTTATATGTTCCTTGGATAAAGAAAATCCTATTATCAGACTGTTAACCACGATTTGTAAGTTCTGAATGGATGGTTTGTTAGATCCTTTGGAAGAATGTCTAAGTGTTTTAAACGCCAACAAACAATAATTACAAAGTGCTCTACTGTATACAAATCACTTTCGTGTGGTGTAAACTAGTGGATAGATTACACAATAGTTGCTTTATTGTCTTTCACAACGTTTTACAGTTTGTCTACTGGGTCGAAAAGAATATATGAAAGTTGACTGTTACACAAGTAAACATTCCAAACAGTCAGAATAGAAAAAATTATAAAATATGTTCTGTCTACATTTGTAATTACGCCACTGACCATTAAAATTGCTACGCCACGTTGATGACGTTCTACAGACGCGAAATTTAACCGACAGGAAGAAGATGCTGTGATATGCAAATGATTAGCTTTTCAGAGCATTCACACTAGGTTGGCGCCGGTGGCGACACCTAAAATGTGCTGACATGTGGAAAGTTTCCAACCGATTTCTCATATACAAATAGCAGTTGACCGGCGTTGCCTGGTGAAACGTTGTTGTGGTGCCTCGTGTAAGGAGGAGAAATGCGTACCATCACGTTTCCGACTTTGATAAATGTCGGATTGTAGCCTATCGCGATTGTGGTTTATCGTATCGCGACACTGCTGCTTGCGTTGGTCGAGATCCAATGACTGTTAGCAGAATATGGAATCGGTGGGTTCAGGAGGGTAATACGGAAAGGCGTGCTGGATCCCGAAGGCCTCGTATCACTAGTAGTCGAGATGACAGGCATCTTATCCGCATAGCTGTAACGGCTCGTGCAGCCACGTCTCGATCCCTGAGTCAAGATGGGGACGTTTGCAAGACAACAACCATCTGCACGAACAGTTCGACGACGTTTGCAGCAGCATGGACCATTAGCTCGGAGACTATGGCTGCGGTTACCCTTGACGTTGCATCACAGACAGGAGCGCCTGCGATGGTGTACTCAACGACGAACCTGGGTGCACGAATGGCAAAAGGTAATTTTTTCGGATGAATCCAGGTTCTGTTTACAGCATGATGATGGTCGCATCCGTGTTTGGAGACATCGCGTGAACGCACATTGGAAGCGTGTATTCGTCATCGCCATACTGGCGTATCACCCGGCGTGATGGTATGGGGTGCCATTGGTTACACGTCAGATCTCGGTGACCTCTTTGGTCGCATCGACGGCACTTTGAACAGTGGACGTTACATTTCAGATGTGTTACGACCCATGGGTCTACCCTTCATTCGATCCCTCCGAAACCGTACATTTCAGCAGGATAATGCACGACCGCATGTTGCATGTCCTGTACGGGCCTTTCTGGATACAGAAAATGTTCGACTGCTGCCCTGGCCAGCACATTCTCCAGATCTCTCACCAATTGAAAGCGTCTGGTCAATGGTTGCCGAACAACTGGCTCGTCACAATACTCCAGTCACTACTCTTTATGAACTGTGGTATCGTGTTGAAGTTGCATGGGCAGCTGTACCTGTACACGCCATCCCATCTCTGTTTGACTTAATGCCCAGGCGTATCAAGGCCATTATTACGCCCAGAGGTGGTTGTTCTGGGTACTGATTTCTCAGGATCTATGCACCCAAACTGCGTGAAAATGTAATCGCATATCAGTTCTAGTATAATATATTTGTCCAATGAATACCCGTTTATCATCTGCATTTCTTCTTGATGTATCAATTTTAATGGCCAGTAGTGTATTTACCTGTAAACTATGCGAAACCTGTTGAAACAGATAAAAAAAGAATGACAGCAGTATTATTTACAAAAATAACATATATTTGTTTCAATGAATAGTATTATTCCACAGGCCTTAATAAAAAGAAGCAATCTATGAAACAGAGTTAAACTATTCCTCATTAAAGAAACTACTCCATTAGGTGCAGTTAATGTGTTGTTGGAACATAAAGGAACGCTGGAAACGGAAGTTGAGGTTCGAAAATAGAAACAGGAGTATCTTCCTAAACGGTTGCCACTAAGGAAGAATATAAACTGCAGTTGGAAAAGAACAAGCTATTGTGGATGTGCAAGCAAAAATTACGAATTACTTCGAACATAGTATATGGAAAACATGGATATGACTAGGAAAAACAAGATATCAGCATTTACTATTAATACCAATAAAACTGGGTGCACGTTGGGGATCTCACAGAAAACACTGGGTTTGAGGACATTTTCTGTATTATAAGATATGTGAAAAACCAGTTTATACACCTCCATTTCGATCAGGATCCGCTTAAAAAAGATAGTTACATTGCATCAAGTTTGTTAGTCTACATATTGTGCATCTGGCATCAGAAAAGCCAACTGAAAAGTTTACAACCGATGAATAACTATATTTAATGACCGTTCATTTGCAAAAGTTGTAATCTTGACGTCCTATACAGGAAGTCTGCTAGAAAGGCTAAGCTGTTTATCTGTTAGGTTCCTTTCAGAGTACTCTAATAGAATAGCTCCATACTTAGCAATCATATGCAACCGCTCGCTCATAGGAAGATCCGTACCCAGTGAACGGGAAGTTGCATAAGTCACACCAATACCCAAAAAAGGAAATGGGAGTAAACTGCTGAATTACAGACCCATGCCACCAACGTCGATTTACAGAAGGAACATTATGAATCACCACGAAGACAACGATTAATTGACAAGTAGTTAAACGGATTCAGAAAATATCGGTCTTGCGAAACACAACTACTTTTTATTCTCATGAAGTAACGAGTGCCATCGACAGGAGGCGTCAAATTGGTACCATATTATTAGATTTCCAGAAGGCTTTTGACACCGTCCCTCACAAGCGACTTCTGATTAAACTGCGTGCCTGTGGAGTATCGTCTCAGTTGTGTGGCTGGATTCATGATCTCCTGTCATAAAGGTCGCAGATCGTAATAACTGACGGAAAGTCATTGACTAAAACGGAAGTAATATATGGTATTCCCAGGGGAATGTTATAGGTTCTCTGTTGCTCCTAATCTACATAAACGATTTAGGAGACAATATGAGCAGCCGTCTTTGATTGTCTGCAAATGATGCTGTCATGTACCGTCATGAAATGTCATTAGATGATCAAAGCGAACTGCAACATGATTTAGGCAAAATATCTGTATGGCCCAAAAAGTGGCAACTGATTCTAAATAATGAAAAGCGTGAAGTCATCCATGTAAGCTCTAAAAAGAATCTACTTGAATAACTTAAACTGGAACGATCACACCGATAATGTTGCGGGGAAAGCAAACCAAAGACTACCATTCATTGGCAAAACATTTAGAAAATGCAACTAGTTTACTAAACAGACTGGTTATACTACGCTTGTCGGTCCTCATCTGGAGTATCACTGTGCGGTGTGGGATTCATATCCTATAGGATTGACAGAGGATATCGAACAAATTCAAAGAAGGGCAGCTCGTTTTGTATTGCTGTGAAATAGGGGAGAGAGTGCCACGGATGTGATAAACGAATCGGGGTGGCAGTCGCTAAACAAAGGCGGTTTTCGCTGCGGCAGGACCCTCTCATAAAATTACAGTTACCAACTTTCTTCTCATAGTGGGAAAATGTTGTTTTGGCACACACTTACTTAGAGAGAAATGATCATCTTAATAAAGTAAGAGAAATCAGAGTCCACACGGAAGGATTTAAGTGTTCGTTTTTTCCGTGCGCGAATGGAACGATAGAGAAGTAGCTTAAAGGTAGTTCGATGAGCCGCTTGTCGGGCACTTAATTGTGAATTGCAGAGTAATTATGTAAAAGCAAATGTAGATGGTTGGTTCAAATGGCTCTGAGCACTATGCGACTTAACTTCTAAGGTCATCAGTCGCCTAGAACTTAGAACTAATTAAACCGAACTAACCTAAGGACATCACACACATCCATGCCCGAGGCAGGATTCGAACCTGCGACCGTAGCGGTCACGCGGTTCCAGACTGAAGCGCCTTTAACCGCACGGCCACACCGGCCGGCGCAAATGTAGATGTAGAAAAGTTACCATCTTACATACAAGATGATGTGGAATGTCTCCGCGAATGTTCTCGGCTAGAAGAATTGCAATGAGGAATGGGGCTAATTGTTAAGATTATAAAACAGATAGTTCACAGGAAAAAAATTGGATATGTACTGCAATTTGAGAACATGTTTTCTATTTTTTTATCATATTACTGGCTAGAGAAAGAAACAGATGATTCGGACGCCGGTTTAAACTACAAATTAAAAATTAAACTGGATGTTATTAAAACTACTTTCTGTGTGTACATATTGTATATGCATAAATTTATAATGATTTTGTAGTGGAATATTTGTTTTCTTAGTAGTTGCCCTGACAAAAGTCCTAGAAATGTCACTCATATAAGATAACAGAGGTCTTGGATGGCTCAGAGATGTTACAGCTTCAACAATGACAGTTTGTCCTTCGTACCCCACTTGGCACCCAAGCTCGCGGAAGGTTGATTGCTTCACTCCAAAGATGCCTTTGCATTTCTACTGCAGTGGTATGGAAAGTATCCTCCGCCACAGACCGTAAGGTGGCTTGCAGAGTATAGATATTATGTAATTGTCAATTATCATGGCTTTCAAGTGCAAATGAAAGCGTAATGCCGAGGCACGAAACGAGATTATAATAATCTAACGGGCACGGAAGGAATACTAACAAAAATATATAACCACTCTATATAACTTGTTATAAACATGTTTTATAAAAGTATAAAATTTATACAGGTACCAAAGATGATGCCGGCCGAAGTGGCCGTGCGGTTAAAGGCGCTGCAGTCTGGAACCGCAAGACCGCTACGGTCGCAGGTTCGAATCCTGCTTCGGGCATGGATGTTTGTGATGTCCTTAGGTTAGTTAGGTTTAACTAGTTCTAAGTTCTAGGGGACTAATGACCTCAGCAGTTGAGTCCCATAGTGCTCAGAGCCATTTGAACCATTTGAACCAAAGATGATGGATCGTGATGAAGGTAAATAAATAAAATTTATTAGTTAATGAGTTCATCATCTGGAAAGTTTCCTGCTTTTCGTAACATTTTCCTAATGATGTGAACTCCACAACCTCCTTATATTCATTTTCCATTCCATCTCCTCAAACAGTCTGACAAAACTGACGGTATGTACGACTTCTTTATACACTCATTGAATTGAAAAGCTTCTGTCACACTTCCTTGCAAAACAGCATGTGCTACATATGCTGACTGCCCATTGAAAACGGCGCGTTGATTTCGCGTTGACAAGAATTAGTTCCAATGAAATATTTTGTCAAACTTTTCGTACATGTTTTTCCCCTAATACAGCAATTTCGACTGAACTGAGTTCAAGAATCACTTTAGGCACTTACCAGTCCGGTCGTTCACGTGTAGCAGATATCGGCCCAAAGGTAAAACAAACGTTTCGCGACAATGATGAAGCTGTAAAAATAAAAAAAAACAAAGCGCTACTCTACTTGTATACCTTCCAAGTCTCAAATCACTTATGACTGGAGCCTACCGGTACGAGGGGGTAATCATAAAGTTTTACTAGTCATCTCGAAAAAATCCAATTACGTAAGTAATTTCGTGTTTGTTCGCAGATACACGTCTACAGTCCTGGTGTACATTGAAAATGCGTCACAGTACTGTGCTACGCCGCTATACCAAAATGAAGCAGACCAGGAATAAAGCGGAGATGGGCTGCACCTTTCTGTTTTGTATCCTCCCAGAGGCTTGCTACGGTACTATCCTGCGGGTATTTCAGTGTGTACCAGGTCTGGAGACATGTACCTGCAACAAATACCAAATTAATTACGTAATTGGACTTTTTGGAGGTGGTGATTAAAACTTTATGGGCAGCGCTCGTACAATTCCCAGGCGATGCTAGGTGTCATCAATTCCGACAATGCTGTTGCAAAAACCTAATGATACAATATAGTCGTTCACCTCTGGTTTTCACATTTGTTAATGTGAGGAGCGTTCAACAAGTAACACAACACTTTCTTTTCTCAGCTAATGACTGTTGAAAAAATGCGGAATATATTGTGGAACATCGTGGAATATATTCGCTTCAGCCCCTATAATTTCATGAAGTTCCGATAGGTGCGGCATTGTATGTATCCATCAGAAAGGCTTCTGTAATGGAGATGCGTTCCTAGCAGAGAGCCATCGCAGAATTTCCTTTGGTGGAAAACCAGAGCATCACAGATATTAAATGGTGCTTGCGAAACGTCTACGGAGACCTGGCAGTGAACAAAAGCACGGCGAGTCGTTGGGCGAAGAGTCTGTCGTCATCGGAACAAGGTCGAGCAAAACTGTCCGATAACCTGCGTACCGGCCGGCCGGACACATCTGCGACTTCTGTGACATCGGAACGTGCGGACACTCTCGTTCGAGGTGATCGATGGATCACAATCCTCGCTGCCCAACTGGACGTTTCTGGTGGTAGTGCTATGACACTTGTCCACCAGGTGGGATACTCAAAGGTATCCACTGCGTTCCTCGCCGCCTAACAGAACAATGAAAGACCATCTGTACGGAATTGCTTGCATATTACAAGCCTAATCGTCACAATTTTTTCTCGAATATCGTCACAGGCAATAAAACATGTGTTCATCACTTCGAACCGGAAACAAAACAGCAATCCATGGAGTTGCGTTACACCACTTTTTCTCTGAAGCCGGTATAGTCACGGTGACGGCCTTCTGGGACTCTCAAGGTGTTATTCTGTTGATGTCCTCCCTCACGGTGCAACGATCAGCTCTGAAGTGTATTGTGCTACCCTCTGGAAATTGGACAACGACTTCATCACTCCGAGGAACGCAATACTTGGATGACGAGGAAGCTACTGATGCAGCAAGACGTAGGCTCGGACGTAGACCAGTCGAATTTTATCATTCGGGTACAACGGCCCTCCTTAATAAGGTGGCGTAAGACTGTCGCATTGCACAGATATTAAGTTGTAAGACAGGGTTTTGTAGCCAAAAGAGCGAGGAATAATATGGCGTACCGGAATCCTGAATAAAACCAATCTGCTTTCAGAATAATAGAATGTGTCGCATTACTTACTGAATGCCCCTCGCGTAAAAGTATTCCCTATCGTTCCGTTCCCGTCTGCGGGAGACATTTCTGGAGGAACCCATCTCTGAAGAGGCCTCGCACAGATTGTGATGAAACATTTGGAAGTAGTTTTATACACAGAGCAAGTCCTCTCAGTCCAAATTTTTTTAACAGAAATAGCATTTCAGGCTTCATTCGCTTCACTACATTCTCCATGAGTACTCCTGTTTCTCTTTGGAGATCATGTTGCAGCTAGTACATCAGACGATACCACATTTCTCAACTCACAAGCTCGTGTACCTCCGCCTGTGCCGCATACAGCCAGCTGCCACACGAGCGGTGGTTAAATTTGAGTTCATTTAAATGAGCCTGACGTGTGTTCCGCTGCTAGCAGACTGCACAGTGGAGTCGCTCCAAGTTCAGCAGCTGAAACCCCACGCATGAATGCGTCCGCAGCTCCCTCCGACGCGAGTATGAGAACTAAGAGAGTCACACGCACCGCTGCCCTGACGTACGCCAGCAGGGAACGGTTCGGCGGTCTCGCAGTTTCACTTCAGAGAACGACAATGTCGCTTCCGACATTCGCTACATGCGAAATGTGTTGGTGCAAGAAACACGCACATATTGCAAGTAAAAAATTTTACTGTTTTCGGAAATCCATTAAATACCTCTGATGTGTATTCATGATAGTCCAATAACATGGTACTTTGTGTTTGCAAAAAAGAGGTAGAATATTATATTTATATTTTTAATCTTGTGGATATAACTGAGGGAATCTTGAATCCAAGTTTTCGACTCTACGACCATCGGGATAACTTTTTGTGCCCAAAAAAACTTATAAATTTTGCCACTTTTTTCCGATTTTCGCCTGTTACTCGGAAACTATGCATCCGACTGAAAATATTACGATTATCAAAATGAATGACCATTAAATTTTACGCCAAATGACCTACTTAAATGTCGAAATCAGTGCAGCCGTTTCGCCGCAATCAGTTGTCAAAGTTGGCTCATTTTTATCAAGTTGACTGAAAAGTCGGCTCCAAAGCCTGTAACTCCAAATGAAAAAGCCAGGTTATGAAAGTTAGCGTTCATACACTTGAAAGCCAAAGTAATTCTAGTTTTTGTTGTTTTTTTAATATTTGTAAGTCAAAGTTATTGTGAAATTAAATTTCCAATGAGAAGACGGCTCTCTAATGAGCACATGTGTTTTCTGTGTATATCTTTTTATTTTCTTCATTCGTGTGCATGTATATTCATTTTTATCCATGCCTTAATCCTAAGAGTGGGTTGCTGAAATGACAATCAAGAATATATTAATGGCCAATATGTATTTGCATATGAGTAATATAAAAAGTTGCACAAATGAAAAAATAAAATGGCGGGACAGTGTCAAAAAAACACAATTTGAATATTACAGATTCACATTTTACCAAATTTCAATGCTATAATGGCCGTTTGGGAGACTCCGGCAGGTCCCGGTCCTGCTTCAGGATCCACTGTGGCACCTTCACCAACTTCCACGTCCTGGAACAGTTCAGTTTCTGGGTCTTTCTCGCAAGATAAGCCACGTCGACGAGCAGTTCAGTCCAGACTGGCGACAACCATATAATGCTGTGCATCTTCAGTTGCATGTGTGGTGCCGAATCTTGTAAAATCAAATATCCTCTTGTATGATCGAAGATTCGACGTTGACGATGCAGGTACTTTTGTCAAAGACGATATAATCAGTTTTGGGTTATTTTAATTCTTCTGACAACCACTGTGCACTTCAACGGTAGCCAAACAAGTTCAAAACTTACGAAGTGCTGCGATTTTCCTATCCTTAGTGGACTGTAATAGCTTTTACAGTCTTTTCTGTTTCTCCTTAACCGTATCACCATCTGCCAAATTCCCGTCGCAAATGAAACACACCTCCGTACGATCTGGAGCACTCATTTCGAAATGCACCGATCGCACAATAGAAGTAAACTCAAACGAGGAAACGAGAATTTTGCAAGGCCCAACGAGTTATGATGCGTCCCTCGCACCACACAGTAACTATGGGTGCGGCTAACAATGGGAAAAATAACAAGGTCTCACATTTCAGCTATATAATGCCTTCCAGGACACGGCGAGAGTTTTTACTGTTAGTCTTCGTGCCTGCTTTTGAATGGCACCGTCGGCTGTTTACTGCATGTCAATCGAGGGAGATCTATAGATACAGTTTCAAGTGTATGAAGGCTTAATAGTACGTAAAACTGCAGAACTGCATGTTTTTTAACACGAAATTTCATTCTCTACAGCGATGGAACTTGACATTTTTCTTTTGGAGTAGCCGTTTTTGAGCTAGAGCGATTGGAACCGACCTTTTATCCAAGTAGGTAAAAATGGTCGAACACTGACACTTTTTCTCCGCCGAAGGGCTGCACCGATTTTGACATTGAACTGGGTTATTCGAACCAAAATTTAATGTTCCTTCATTTTTGTATTTATCCCCATATCTTCTTTGATGTAATTAAAATACGTTGCTCTTGGCCTGCCTCTTGGTTTTTTTCCCTAAAACTTTTCCTTCAAATAAATTCTTTAGAAACTCTAACGAAGAAAAGGAAAGAGAACTACGTACCATGAAGGAATTATCTGAAGGGAACTAAATCAGTAGATGTGAAGTACATGTATAGACAAACAATAGATTACAATTTCAGATATATTGGATGATTTATTTAAGAGAAAGTGCTTCACAAACTGAGCAAATCAGTAACGTGTTGGTCCACCTCTGGCCCTTATGAAAGTAATTATTCAGCCTGGTATTAAAGTGATAGAGGTTGTTTGATGTTCTGAGCGATAATGTGCGAAATTCTGCCCAACTGGCGCGGTAAGTCGTCAAAATCCCTAGATGGTTGGAGGGCCCTATCCATAACTCTGAAAACGTTCTCAACTGTGTTGAGATCTGTCGACATTGCTGGGCAACGTAGGATTTGGCAAGCACGAAGACAAGCAATAAAAACTCTCGCCTTGTGCCGGAGGGCACTATCTTGCTGAAATGCGAGGCCACGATGGCTTGCATTAAGGACAACGAAACGGTACGTCTCGATACACGTCTTCGCTGGTCATTGGATCTCATGTCAGTGCTGGGCTCATTACCGAAGACAATTCTACGCCAGTCAGTGAGATTCCAGGCTGAAGACGAGCCAGAAGACGACCCAGACAGCGGTGGGATACCAACCTCTCTGCCGCCCGCCATACGGCCCGACAACCAGACCGTCATGGGATGGGGCGCCCTTCCATTTCATAGCACCCGCGGCACCCTTACCGCACAGCAGTACGTCGACATTCTACGCTCCGTTTTCTCGTCCTTCATGGAAAGCCATCCTCGACCTACATTTCAGCAAGATAATACCCTCTCGCACACGGCGAGATTCTCTATTGCTTGTTTTCGTGCTTGCCAAACCCTACCCTGACCAGCAAGATTTTCGGATCTCCCCAAAATGAGAACGTTAGGAACATTATGTACAGGGCCGTGCAACAATCTCGGCATATTGACGATCTAACGCGCCAATTGGACAGAATTGACAGATTTCCCTCAGGAGGACATCTACTAACTCTATCAATCAGTGCCAAGTCAAATAACTGCTTGCATAAGGGACGGAGGTGGACCAACGCGTTATTGTCTTGCACAATTTATGAAGCTCTTTCTCTTAAATCTATCAACAAAATTTTCTGAAATTATGACTAATTGTTTGTCTGCACATACCGATTTCTGTCCCATATGAATAAAATCTTCATGGTGCACCATTATTTTTTATTTAATTAATTTATTTATTTACTTTGATTGTCTTTGAGTGTATTAGGCACTTAAAGAGTGCACTAGTCGCCGGCTGGTGTGGCCGAGCGGTCCTAGGCGCTCCAGTTCGGAACCGCGCGACGGCTACGGTCGCAGGTTCGAATCCTACCTCGGGCATGGATGTGTGCGATGTCCTAAGGTTAGTTAGCTTTAAGTATTTCTAAGTTTTAGGGGACTGATGACCACAGATGCTAAGTCCCATAGTACTCAGAGCCTTTGAACCATTTGAAGTGCACTAGTCGCTTTGGAACTCTGTGGATGAAGTATAACTGATACTAGGTGCTCACGTGACTCTTCTGCGCTGACACAAGTCATGAGAGTGTAGTGGTGTGTATGTGCTAGTCTGCTGTAAGGAATGAACACAGTAAGGTGGGCAGACGTATAGAAGTGACAAAATGTCAGATGGTAGCTAATGTGTTTGAACGCGGTCATGAGTCAACGATGCAAGACGCTGCCTAATTTATTGGTGTATAGACACCTACTGTCCAATGCGACTACAAGCAATGGTGTACTGTTCCCCAACGAGCCAGTTAACGGTAATTCATGGAAGGGCTAGGCCCCAAGTTACGACATAATTCATTATTCGCTATGTTACATTTATTACATAATTTTCTTTTTAAACAAGACAATAATAGTAAAACACAATAAAATAATCTTTTAGAAATAGTGAAATGATACCAGGCTTACACGACGGTTTTAAATTACAAATCCAAGGTTTAAAGTTGTCCTGACAAATTAAAAGCAAAATTTTTGAAGTTTAAATGTAACAACGACTAGCAAACATTTAGTAGAAGGTAAAATATTGAAACAAATTGAAATGTCACATGCTATCGGAATGTCTTTAATTACAGGCCAAAATTTTTGAAGGTCAAATGTAGCAACGACTAGCACAAATTTAATAACAGGCAGAATGTTTCAACAATTTAAATGCCCAAACTAATAAAATGGTTTTAAATTGCCAATAAAAATTTGTGAAGGTTAAATGTAACAACGACTAACACCAGTTTAGTAAAATGTAAAATGTTTAAACAATTTAAATGTCCGAAGTTATGGTTGAGAGATTTCAGGGCACTCCTACTTCTGATATTGTGTCATGTTACTTAAGTCCTTAGAGAAGATGATCTTTATTACTTGGGTGCTATACTGGATACGATCTGACTTCATTCATATGATGAAATGCTTGGCAGTAGTTAACGCTGTTGCGTGTGTGCTCTAGTGAAGGAATAGTGGTAACCTTTACCTGCGTTCAAAGGAAGAGAGTGCCGATTCAAACGACTGCAGTAAAAGCGTACGTTGGCTGAGGGGCGAGGGGAGCGTTTTCTCTGGGGAAACTGGGTGAAGACGTCTGCGGACTGCCTCAGTCTCATTGTGCAGACACGTTGGATGGCGCCGGTCGGTCGTCAGCTATGCCCAGAGCAGTGATGACTGGCAATGTAGCAGAGGATGGGCCCTTGTTAAGTAGGAAGCTCATGAGACAGCTGTGAGTTTCTGCGAATTTCCATGGGACAGGTCAGTGGCGCCCAGGTGTCCAGACTCTGCTGCGAAACATGTTTCTGAAGGCATAAGGCTTTTAGCGAGTTTATGGCCGTTCTTTGGAAAGTTTGAAACGGACATAACAGGAGAGATAACGATCTTTTTATGGAGGGCTTTTGTTCCATCCAGGTCATGCCTTTAGCAAAGTCACAGCGTAAACGCATGAGAAAGAGCCTGCAAAGCTGAACCTTTTTCCTTTTCTCCCAATTAATTTGTAAAGTCGCTAGTTGGTCAAATCTGTTTATGCAGAGCAAGGGGCGGTCTTCTAGCTTCGAATGCCGCGCTCCAGCTCGTAATTGGCTTGTGCTAAAGTGGAAGTAGTCTAAGATGTAAATGTGCTATGCTACTGAGCTGGCGAGGAAAGCTGAAGAAAGAGAAGAGCAGACTCTTGTATTGGCGCTCTGCTATTAAAGAACAGCAGGTCTTTACCTAAATAGTGAGACTTGTGTCCTTTGCTAGTGTCCCCCTTAGAGCCTGTGCCAGCCACCTTCTGAACCCTCAGAGATACTGCTTCTTGCATCACGCACACCCACAAGGAGTGAAGTGTGGGTGTACTTATTTGTTTTGAGTCGGCCGTCTAAACATTTGACATATTCCGTCATGCATGGTCATGGCACGGAGTGAAATTGGTTTGGCAGACCAGCAAACGGGTCCACCTGCACACTGGAATCCACCGGGGTTTCAGAGGCTCATAGGGAAGTACCTGCGTTCCGAATCAGCTGAACGTGAGACCGCATACTCGCATTTTTTTCAGGCGCGCGCCATTAATAACAGATTGCTGCCATCCATAATTCCAATAGCCGAGCGCATCATGGTGTGCCGTCCTGACCAGCAGGAGGGTAAAGTATTCGATGCACTGGCGTAGGGCTCCATTATATGCATCTCAGCACCTTGTTCTTTGGAACCATATTTTTCTTTATGGAATAGTAGAGTGTAGATACTTGATAGTAGTATAGTTTTTGGGCCATACCACGGATTCACATGTATGAAGTCAGGTAAAGTGATTAGTTCTGGCTAGTGTCGTGTGTTGATCCCCAGCTGATCACTTTGTTCACCATAGACCGCATATCCATAAAAGTGTTAGTAAAAAAAAAAAAAAAAATTGTGGCGTTTCCTTAGACATCTTTTGTCGTGTGATGTTAATAATGAATCATTTGTTATTTAAACCCCAACTCCTCCCAATGTTCTGATTAACATTACCTTTGCCATTAAAGTCTTGATGGCAATTGAAAGATGGAAGCTTGCATGGTTTCAAATTACAAATCAAAATTTAATATGGTCTTTTGAGAGACCTAACGAGTTTAAGTGATACAAGGGTCAGCAAGTGGCCTAGCTGACTAGTGAAAGTTGACACAGAAAGGGCGCGACACAAAGGGCTCCAGGCCAAAAGACAAAAACACGCAAACTCTGAAAAGATGTAGGCCCACGTGAACCAGAAAAGGAAAAACTTAAGTCACTGTGCCCTAGAGCAGCTTCACACAAGGTAACGGCAGCGCCCGATCACAAATGCCGGCTAGAAATGTCGCGCCGCCGGTACGCTTACCCTTGACAGGCCGGGCGAATCGCATGCATGGATGAGGAAACAGTAGCTGACTCATCAGGCAGCAGCAGGGCGCTCTAAAAATAAGCGTCATGCAGAAAGAAGATGCGTAGAAACACCAGCAGGTCAATTAGTACGGTAAAACTCTTTCGGCAAGTAACTGGCGGCTAAACAAGCAATCCAAAATAAGGTACAACAAGCGCCGCAAACACCAATTAACATATTAAACAAAGAATTAAGAATAGTGCAATTCAGACACTAGCATGAACCAGGAACAAGCACATTACATAACTATACTACAAGCATAGTTTAAGTAGATTTTAAATAAGCATTTTAACTTCCCTTCCGAGTTGAATTGCTGGTTCTCTTAATAATAAGATACCAGCACAAGATGAGCCGCAGATACATTCAGGCTGCAAGAATCACGTAAGGGATGTCGCCTTACAACACGCAAGGGTGTCACACAGAAAATTTTACATCTCTCCGGCAGCGCAACCGGTATACTAATATATCTGGCCAGATCAGAATCTAAAACATAATTAAAAGAGTACATTAATCATAAATGTTCATGACAGCACCAATTAACACCTGCGACCGCCGTCACATTCCCACCGCTTGCACAGATGGTGATAGTAACAATGTTAGGCATAATTTTGCAAGGAGAAACTCTATTAAATGAGGATACTGAGATGGATGTGTAGGATAGCAAGGAAGGACAGAATTAGAAATGAATTTGTTAGAGGAGCTGTGAAAGTGGGACCCATGGGGAAAAAGATACAAGAGAGCAGACTAAGGTTGTACGGACACTTACAGAGAAAAGAGGAGGAGTATGTCGGAAACAGAGTTGAAGATATAAAGATTTAAGGAGCGAGAAGGAGAGGAAGACCGAAGATGAGGTGGAAGGATAAGATATCCGGGGACGTAAGGGAGAAAGGATGCAAGAAGGAAGAGGCAATGGATAGAGTACTATGGAAGAGAAGGATCCAGAAGAACAACGCCGACCCTACGCGACGTGGGACAAGGCGACGATAAAGAAGAAGAAGAAGAAACTCTATTAAACCCAAACAATAAAAAATCACCACAATCTTGACACCCGGGATCACAACTAAGTTGCTTTTCAGGAAAGCAACGCAGGGCGCTTAGCAAACACAGAATTGGGCAGGCTCAAACAGTTTGTGTAAGCGATTCAAACCACACTACGGCGGATCCAAACTTCCCGGAAGTCATAAGTTCACACTTCAGGAAAGAATCAGACAGGACACAACCAGCTAACGCTACCAAACTACATCACACAACTCGGCCCGACAACTGGAAAGAGGGGCCGTCTCAGAGCACCGGAATCAGCTAATCGTAATCAAAGTCGTTCGCGCCGCAACGGTTCCCTCAGAGTGAATCGGTCAAGTCACCGACCGCCGGCCGACTTCCTTTCTCCTCGGCCCCCGGTGACTGTCCGTTCCACCACTCGCTCGCCTCGCAAATATTGAAATGTTTGTACCGGAAGATGCTATGCAAGAGCGCGGCCCGGCGACCAGAGGGGAAACGAACCAGAAATACGATCTACAGACGGCAGTCGATACGAGCCGACACGGCTCATGTACCGTTCGCAGCCATATAACATGGCCTGAGGACAATAGTCCTAAGAAGACCTAACCGACAGGGACGAGAGACAAGTGTCACACCTTGTCAATGACAGTCGGTTACAAACTCGCCAGAAATTACTCTTGTCAGTGAATCCAACTAGTTTCCCAGGGAACATTGAGGAGGGGACCTCATGCAACCGAATTTAATATCGGGTACCTCGCACGGGACCATTTGCACACCCGATTATATTGAGATAGTGAACCAATGGTCGGAAATGCATATTTAGTGTCTTATGGACATACACAGTGCACACTTATCAGCCCACTTAGCTAAGTGGGTCAGGGCGTCTGACTACCATGCAGAGGGCCCAGGTTTGGTTCCCGGCCGGGGCGGAGACTTTCTCCGTCCAGGGGCTGGGTGCCGCGTTGTTCTCATCATCATCGATACGTAAGCTACCCGATGTGGCGTCAACTGAAAAGATTTGCAAGTCGGCAGCCGAACTTACCCAGGTGAGGACCCCAGCCGTCAATATCATACGATCATTTCATTTCACAGTGTACACTGCATAACAACAACATAGCTCACAGAAATTGTTCAAATAGAACATCTCCACTCTCAATGCATGGAAGGCAATGGTGCACGATGTTCTTCCGCATTCTCTCAAAGATCCTTGGAGTCTTTCGCACCAGGAGACAGGCTGCTTGGATCCTGGCAAGAATGTCATTATCTGTTTCTACCGGGATTTCATACACCAAAGTGCTGACGAAACGCCAGAGACGTGTGACATCCGGCGATCGCGCTGGTCATGCGACAGGACCTCCCCTTCCGATCCAACAACGAGCCTACGTGTTGTTCTGGTGCTCGTGAACATTAACGAACCACATCCTTTTGCGAACAACAAGGGGTACAGTCACCAAGAGCTGCATCAGTACATCTCGTGGGAACACCAGTTATCGCGGACCAGTCAAACGAGGATGCAGCAAGTACGGTCCTATTAGATGAACTTGGATAATGTCGCCCATATGTTACGAGAGAATTTTTGCTGGTGGCCACCTACGTGGGTGGCTTGAGGATTGTCCTCACTCCAGAGATGTCTGTTGCTGCTGTTGTAAACACAAGTGAATGAGACCTACTCCGTGAACAATATAGACTGTATGAAGTTCGGCGCTATATCACTGCGGTGGAAAATCCAATGATAGAAGTGAACGTGGGGCTCAAAATCCGTTGGTCCCAGTGTTTGCACACGTTATTTATGATAGGGGTGTAATACCTATTCCATCAGTAATATCCACACTGTATTCTTCGATGTGTGCATTTCATGTGCAAGTTGATGATTGCTTATTGCTGGGTGGTAGGCCACGCGATCCAACATCATATCCTCAGAGTCTGATGTTCGGACGTCTTCATGTGAACTTTGGCCGCCTTTCTCTAAGTTTGTATCCACGGAGATAAACTTCATCCAATTAGGATGACACTTGTTGGAAAAGCGTTATCTGGACATTCATGCTGCTTTACGGTACTGCATCCTGCCGCACCATACATTAAATGCATGTCTGCCAACTTTCGTGACGAGAAACGTTCCATCTTTGAGTACGTGTCATGCACTGCACACAGTAACACACCCCAACGTGGATACATTACAAGCTGTCTGATGTAGTGGAGAACTGTCATCAGGGGTTGTGGTGTGCATGCGTGCAGTCTTCACATGACACATGTGCTATGAGCTAAGTACAGTACGTCTGTTTGGTGGTTAGGGGTGTGCGCTGTTTATCATCTGCTGCCTGTTCCAGTGTACAGCAGGCAGCAGGGATCTTTGCGAGAGAATTGCATGCTCCATTGCAATACATGCAATGGGACCGGGATTCGTCACTTTGAACATCTGCTATGAGTTATGTTGCTGTTACGCGGTGTATGTCCGTAACACAATAAATAGACATATCCGGCCATTGCTTCTTTATCTCAGTATATTCGACTGTGGACCCTCTATCACCTACTTCACTACTTCAATTTAAAACAAAAGGCTGGAGACACTCTGTATACTCGTAGCTATACTTCAATGGGCCAAACAACACAGAAACTACACAAGACGTGCAGTGCGGTCCGATGAGTCACTATGTTGCCTCTTTTGAAATAATGAAAAATTCTTAAAATTTCGGTAACTGTAATAACAAAATTTTTCTGTGATTTTGGGTATTTTCCTCACTGACGTTTTGGCTATCGTGTTCCAGCGTTTTTACTGTTCTTTTTTAGTGATTAATATTTAAACGAGGTAATATTGACAGTGAATTTTAAGTTTCTGGAAAAAATTGTCTTGCACACTTCGTAAAAGTGAAGATTATAGTGAGGTCATGGTACGTCGTTATTAGTGCCTCGTGTACCACTGCAATCCAGTCATCGCTCATTTTGTTGATCATTACTGCAAACAGTTTTAAAACTGAATATGAAGTTTGACTTCATTCAATTTATGTGGTGCCCTCAATAAGTTATTCCAATGACAAACGTCATCAGTACACGTGTAACTGATTGTTACGTGAGCTTGAGACTGCTTGTAACCAATTGGTATCAGAAACTGATAATGTGGAGATGGCTGCGTACTGCAGCCACAGGTGCCTCCAAAAAAGGGACATACAGTTTTGCTGTTACATTCCTTTTCAAGGAAAATACGAGCCATAAATGGTAGGTAGCAGCAAGCAGATGGTGTTGCTGACCGTGGGCGAGCCGTATGACGCAGCTGCTGAATGGTCGACTGATGTCACTGTAGTGTATCTCCATGCACTCTACGCAAGCCACCATACGATGCAGGGCACACTACCATTGCTAGTCATTCCGCTTCCTGTTCCACCCGAAAATGGAGCTAGGGAACAACGACTCTCTATATGCTTGCGTACTAACCCTAATTTATCTTATTTTTGGCGACCTTACGAAGAATGTACCTTGGTGCCAGCAGAATCGTTCTGCAGATTTTCGCAAATGCCGGTTCTCTAAATTTTGTCAATAGTATTTCGTAGTAAGAATGTCTTCTTACCTCCAGGAATTCCCAACGATATTACACAAGCATGCAATTTCATTACAATCCGATTGTGAGGTACGGTGTCAAAAGCCTTCTGCAGATCTAGAATCACGGAATCAATCTGAAGTCCCTTGTCGATACCACTCAACACTTCATGGAAGTAAATAGCTAGTTGTGTTTCACAAGAACGATGTCTTCTAAATCAGTGTTGACTAGCTGTCAATAGACCGTTCTCTTCGAGATATTCTAGTGTCGTGCTGCATATCGCCGTTAATGATATGGGCTTGCAATTTGGGGGATTATTCCAATTGCCTTTCTTGAATACTGGTGTGACCTGTACAGCTTTCCAGTATCTGGGTGTCGATCTTTCGTGGAGCTATAGCATCAGTATACTCTGAAAGGAGCCTAATTTGTATAGAGTCTGGACCGGAAGACTTTCTTTTATTAAGTGCTTTAAGATGCTTCATAAGTCCGAGGATATCTAAGTTACTCATGTTGGCAAATGTTCTTCATTCGAATTCTGGAATATTTACTTGGTCTTCTTTGGTGAAGTACTTTCGGAAGGCTGTGTTTAATAATAAGAGCACTGTCATTGACAGTATTTCCATAGCTATCGCTCAGAGAAGGCATTGATTGTGTCTTGCCACTAGCGTACTTTACACACGACCTGACTCTCTTGGAATTTATTGCGTAGCTTCGAGACAAAGTTTCGTCGTGGGACCTATTACAAACATCTCGCATTGAATGCCGTGATACATTTCGAGCTTCTGTAAAAGCACTTGTTGTAGCTGGGATTCACAGTCATAAAAAACTTTTTGAAGGGCATCATCTTTTCGCCAGTGTCTGTTATAAGTTTTATTTCACACTATTGCAATTTCGATCTTAGTTCATTATCAAGTGATGAGTTAACAGATTATGTTGTTTTACGATGTTCGGATACGTGTGTTCTCACTGTGTAACGACACGAATGTATTTAACAGGATTGACAACGACATACAAATGTGTCAGCTTACATTACGTTGACATGGCTTAAAGCCGTAATATCACTTGAGGCCGAAATTTCAACAGTGTGTAATAAAAATTTGTAATAGTCACTGGTGAAAAGATGATGTCCTTCTTCTGAAAAGATCGCCAGTGTTGGGGATTTGGCGATGGGATTCCTCCTAGTCCTGTCAGGACGAGGCATACGAGTCCAGCAGGACCATCCGGGCAACGAGCACGAGACAGCCGGCTGGAGAGCGCGACAGGCGGCGGCCGATACTGGGCTGCCCGGGACTCACGCCTCGGCGTGGACTACGAGGCGGCGGCTGGTGGCGGCCCTGGGATAAGGCGGCGGCTGCAGCGGAGGCGGCGTCAGAAATAAGGCGGGACTGGTAAGGGCTGTAAGTCAGGGTAGGGCCCAGCTGTGCCCATGACGTCGGGTTGACATAGGGGTTTTAATACGGCGGCCCATCCAGCGTGTTTCTGTGTCGGCGGGAAACTTTTGGGACAAAGGCTGGAGACCGGCGTCAGACTGTTGTTGATGTGGCAGTTAGTCGAACTGCCGAAGCTTCCTGAAGGCTGTTCCACTCCCGCGTCGTGGACACCCGAGTGCGGCGATACGGAATTGTCGGCATCTGCTGAATTATAGTATCGGAAATGGCGATGCCCAGTAGGCAAACAGTGGCTACGACCTGGTCTTGGTTCTGGGCTGCTTTCCATGCCGGTAGAGTTCGCTTCTACACTACAGAAAATAAGAGTTTCAATAAACTTATTTCTTTTACATCAGTTATCAATGGAGATATGCCACATCCAAACGGTTGCGAATAATTTTTAATACATTGACCTAGGTTTCGACACCTTTAAAGATGTCTTCATCAGAATCAAACTTTAACAGCCCTATAAAACCCATAGAAAATAAGTTTACTTGCAGTTGCTTGGATGTGTTTTATATCCGTTGAAACTTAAACACGATTGCTGTGAGACACCCATGTTCAGGTATTATTTATGACCCATTACGTGCCTTGAGCAGGCCCTACACGGATGTGACAAAGATCATGGGATACTTCCTAATACCGTGTCGGACCTCCTCCTTCCCGGCATAGTGCAGAAACTCGGCGTGGTCCAGGATTTTGTGCACGAATTGACCTCTCGATTATGTCCCATAAACACAAGGGTAATCCCAAAAGTAAGGTCTCCTATTTTTTTATAAGTACATAGACCTGTTTATTTCTACAATGGTTTACATCAGTTTACAGCATGAACATTTAGCTATTTTTCGATATAATCACCATTTCTGTCGATGCATTTTTGTTGACGCTGTGTCAGTTTTTGCATGACCATGTCATAGCAGCTCGTCACCATGCTGTTCAGAAAGTTATGAACCTTTTCTTTCACCTCGTCGTCGGAACTGAATCGCTTTCCGGCCATTCTTTTACTCTAGGGAACAGATGATAGTCACTGGGTGCCAAGTCAGGGCTATAAGGTGGGTAGGTGATTATGTTCCACTGAAACTGTTGCAGGAGAGCAACGGTTTGCCGAGCGATGTGTGGGCGAGCGTTGTCATGGAGAATGTTTACGCCCTTGCTCAACATTCTTCTCCGGTTCTGAATTACCCGTTTGAGTTTTTTCAGAGTTTCACAGTACCTGTCAGCGTTAATTGTGGTCCCAGTGGGCATAAAGTCGACCAACAATACCCCTTTCCGATCCCAAAAAACGGTTGTCATGACTTCACTGGCAGGCAGTATTTGTTTGTATTTCCGCGTCTTTGGCAAAGAAGGATGCCGTCACTGGCTTCATTGTTGCTTGGTCTTAGGTGTAAAGTGGTATGCCCAGGTTTCGTCACCCGTGACAATTGAGTACAGAAAGTTGTCCTGTTCGGCTGCAAGGTGGTGAAGAAATGTGCTGCGGCAAGCATCAACTCGTTGGCGCATGTGGCCCTCACTCAGCATGCGTGGCACCGATCTTGCGCACACCTAACGGTAGTTCAATGTTTCCGTTAAAATTCTATGAGCGGTGCTTCAGGAAACTAACGTGCAGAGATCACCCAGGGTGATCCGTCGATGCTTTGCTCAACTGTAAGGGTGCCGTGTCTCCTCACAAACTGACAGTCTCCCGCACCTTTATTCGGTCCGAGCAGCTGCAAACTCTCTAGACCACTTAGGAACATTTTTGACATCCATGCACGACTCACCATACACTCCCGTCAATTGGCGATGGATTTCAATCGGCGCAGTGCCCTTTGCGTTCAAAAACCGAATAACTGCGCGCAATTCACACTTGGCGGTAACATCCAACGGGAGCTCCATTCTAAACGGCTGCCAAGGCCAGACTGAGCGCCTCAGTGCGGGGTGCGCATGTT
Organism: Schistocerca americana; assembly: GCF_021461395.2. Lineage (NCBI taxonomy): Eukaryota > Metazoa > Arthropoda > Insecta > Orthoptera > Acrididae > Schistocerca > Schistocerca americana. The sequence goes on along the minus strand of NC_060120.1, from coordinate 847,422,175 downwards.
TACACACAGTGCGTGAAGCACTCTTCACAACAGTGTGACCAACTACCACACAAACAGAGTTCCGTACTTATAAAAAAATAAGAGACCTTACTTTTGGGGATACCCTCGTAGGATTCATGTCGGGCTATGTGGGTGGCCAAATCATTCCTTCGAACTGTTCAGATTGTTCTTCAACCAATCGCGAACAATGGTAGGTCGATGACATAACATCGTTCTTTGGGAACATTAAGTCCATGAATGGATGCAAATGGTGTCCGTCTAGCCGAACATAGCCATTTCCAGTCAATGATCGTTTCGGTTGGACCAGTTCACGTAAACACAGCTCACACCGTTATGGAGGTACTACCAACTTGCAAAATGGTTTGCTAACAACTTCCGTCCATGGCTTCGTGGGATCGGCACCTCACCGACTGAAATCGGGACTCATCTGATCAAGCCACGGTTTTCCAGTCGTCCGGGGTCCAACCGATATCCACAAGAGCTCAGGAGAGGCGCTGTAGCCGATGTCGTGTTGTTACCAAAGGCAGTAGAGTCGGCCGCCGGCTGCCGTAGCGCTTTAACGTCAAATTTCGCCGCACTGTCCTAACGGATACGTTCGTGTTCGTCTCGCACTGATTTCTGCGGTTGTTTCACGCAATGTTGTTTGTCTGTTAGCATTGACAATTTTACACAAACGCCGCTGCTCGGGTCGTTAAATGAAGGTAGTCGGCCACTGCGCTGGCTGTGGTGTGAGGTAATGCCTCAAATTTGGTTCTTCTAGGCACTCTCTTGACACTTTGAATCTCGGAATATAGAATTCCCTAACGATTTCCGATTGGAATGTCCCAAGCGTCTAGCTCCAACTACATTGCATGTTCAAAGTCTGTTAATTCCCGTCATGTGGCCTTAATCACATTGGAGACCTTTTCACATGAACCACCTGAGTGCACATGACGGTTCCACCTGCGCAATGCCCTTCTATACTTTGTGTACGCGATTCTATGCCATACGCAAATGTGCGTATCGCTGTCCCATGACTTTTGTCGCCTCAGTGTATATTCCTACGAACGCTGATGATTTCAGACCATTTTATTTTCAGATGAGATCACCAGATCTGAATCCGTTGGATACTCGTTACGGGGATATTTAAAGGGACTGTTGGATGCTCCACCTATCGTCAGTGTGAAGATGCAGCAGTATGTGACCAGTGTATGTGAGTCATTCCGAATGAAGCCAGATGCATTTGAAAGAGTGCGTGATTGACTACGGAAAAGGGGTGAAGGATGAGCCAAGATGTGCTTGATAACCACATGAAGCACTCCTGCAATGTCTACTTCTGCATAACAGGTGGATAGGAATGAGCGGACAGATTGGCCAAAAACTCAAAGGGTATTGGTTTCCGGGCATATAATTATAGGATATTTTCTTCGAGTTCTGACCTGTGGTATCTCCTATAGAAATACGTGACACGTTTTTTGGACGCCGTATATGTTCTTCTTTTCGAACTGAATTCCTCATAGTGTATCAAGTAGTAGGAGAGTAAACAATAATTTTAGCCTATCAGTGGTGCTGAATGACCACCACACTGTAGTCTGGACTAGCTAGGGAATCTCTGCTTGCTGTGGTAGCTTCCCATACAGAACGATCCTGCGTAACGAGCTTATATGCATACAGTCTCGAAGGTCGTATGGCCTCTGCTTTTATCTAGAGTATCCCTGTCCTTTTCAGCAGAAGGTATACTTCCTCTTAATTGTACGTGTTCTCGTTTACCAACAACTTTTCCTAGGTCTGTTTTCGCTTTGTTGATTTCAGCCGCGGCGTCGTATCGTGATTCCTGGAATTTCTCCTGGCGCCGAGCAGCACTTGGCGAGAAACGAGAACCAGGAATTTCCGGAAATAAGCTTAACGACACAGCGTTTTTTCCGATGAAATAGCAACCGTAGTCGGGGCTCTACGCCAGTTTCATTACAATGTTTTCGCAGAAGAAAAGCGACTGTGCATCAAAAGCTTAAGGCTTCCACCTGGAAACTAGAGCTACGCAGGGGCGCCTGTTCGCTCTTCCCCGCTCTGTGTGCCCGCCCCAAGTGCTGCAGCACAAAGGCCAGGGCGCCGTCGGTTAGCGAGACAGACAATCGATACTCCTCCTACTGTGGCTTCGGGGAACTCTCCGGCGACCCACTTGGACCGCCGACCCACATACCCAACCGCCCGGCTTCATCAGGACTCCCCCTGGCTTCATTCTAAATCTCCAGCACAGTGATCGCGCTACTATCTAAATACTGTGATTGTCTCCTTGTGTTTCATCGCCTGATTAGCTACGGAACCTGTTCTGGAACTCGACCCGATTTCGAGCTCAGATATTTCCAGTGATCTGCCAGAAAGATGGGAATGGGACATGGCAGTTACAATAAGGAATAATTTTAAAGTGATTTCCAGTTATGGCATTTGGCTCATATCCAGTGAAAACATCCTCAAAACCTCCGTCGGAACTGTGAAAACCGTCTGCTATGGACACATTCTATACTCTGTGTATTCATTCATATATTGATAAGCACCTGCAAGGCTCAGAGAACATACACAGATCAGCCAGAACTATGACCAACGACCTAATATCCATATAAACCGGCCCAGGTGATAGCAGCGTCACCTAGCGAGGAATGACTGCTAGTCACACACACGCACTGTGTATGTAGGGCCTCCCACGGTGGCCGAGCGGTTCTGGGCACTTCAGTCCGGAACCACGCAGATGCTACGGTCGCAGGTTCGAATCTTGCCTCGGGCATGGATGTGTGTGATGTCCTTAGGTTAGTTAGGTTTAAGTAGTTCTAAGTTCTAGGGGACTGATGACCTCAGCTGTTAAGTCCCATAGTGCTTAGAGCCATTTTGTATGTAGGTCAGTGAGCGTACTATCCACGTCTAGATTGGGGAAGGCGTGCAATCAGTCTGAGTTTGACCGAGGGCAGATTGTGATGTTCCAGAGGATCGGCAAGAGTATTTCGGAGGGTGCACAACTTTTCTGGTGTTCGAGAAGTGCTGTGGTGAATATCTTCAGCACGTGGCGAAACCAACTTGAAATCACGCCCAGACGCCGTGGGGTTGGGCAGCCACCCCTCATTGCTGATGACGGATGCCGTAGGATGGGCAGACTGGTAAAAAAGGACAGGGGGCAAACTGCGGTGGTACTAACATCAGACTTTAATGCAGGCCCGAGAAGAAGTGTGTCTCAACACACAGTGCACCGAACATTTCTAACGACGTGCCTCTGCAGCCGACGACCCACATATGTGCAGGTTCGAATCCTGCCACGGACATGGATGTGTGTGATGTTCTTAGGCTAGTTAGGTTTAAGTAGTTCTAAGTTCTAGGGGACTGATGACCTCAGATGTTAAGTCCCATAGTGCTCAGAGCCATTTTTTTGAACGTATGTGCCGACGTTAACACCACAACATCGGTAACTACGACTGAAATGGGCACAACATCGGCACTGGACATGGGCGGAGTGCCAGGGGGTTCCATTGTCTGATGATTCCCAATGTATTCTTCATCAAGCTGATGAGAGGGCGTGAATCCGTCATCTTCTAGGTGAACAGTTCTGAGACACACGTACTGCAGGACAGAGACACGCTAGCGGAGGCTGTATTTTGCTCTGAGGAACTTTCACGTGGGCATCCATGGGCCCAGTGGAGCTCTCGTAAGGCACCATGACACTCAAGGAGTATCTTACGCTGACTGCAGACGACGTACAGACCTTCATGACGATCATGTTTCCCCGACAGCCGTGTCATGTTTCAACAAGATAATGCGCCACATCGCAAGGCCAGCAGAATGATGGAGTGGTTCGAGGATCATTGCCCCCCCCCCCCCCAAATCACATATCGGAATCCGATTGAACACACATGCGAAGAGATTGAACGTGGCGTCAGAGTTCATCTTCTCGAAATTTACGGGAATTACGTGACTTGTGTGTGCAGATGCGGTCCCAACTACCGCCAGCGACCTACAAAGGCCCCGTTGCTTCCACACCACGACGCGTCGCCGCTGTCATTGATACCAAAGGTGGACATACTGGCTATTATTTACGTGATCATGATTTTCTGGCTAATCAGTGTACGGTCACTCTTCCGTCTGTTAGAATAGCCTTATGAGAGGAGAATCAGCGAGGACCCACGAGGCTGGTGGGACAGAGTACACCACTTCTACCTCCTGCCACCAACAAGCTCTGCTTGTTGCGCTGTGCAACACTGCACAGTACAGTGAAAGGGTAATTTTTTCTAAACCTCGTAATTGTTTTCTATTTCTACGTAGAAGCTTGAAATTTACGCTCTTGCTCTTTAATGGACAAAAGCGTGGCGCCCGGCGACGTCACCCTAGGGCTACGGGACGCTTAAAACAGGTGAGCGACGACAGATGCGAAAATAGGCCGTAGTTCAAGATGTCATGTGAGGTGTAAGGTGAGATTATGATGCCACACTGGCGCCAAGTTTCATCACAATTCTACTCAGAGCCTCATGCACGTGTCACACGATGAGAAGGCTGCCACGCCCCTTCTAACACATATTTCAACCCCTCTTTTGACTCCTCTCTGATGGAGGACAGAACCACGTGGCCGAGCGGTTCTAGGCGCTACAGTCTGGAACCGTGCGACCGCTACGGTCGCAGGTTCGAATCCTGCCTCGGGCATAGCTGTGTGTGATGTCCTTAGGTTAGTTAGGTTTAAGTAGTTCTACGTTGTAGGGGACTGATGACCTCAGCAGTTAAGTCCCATAGTGCTCAGAGCCATTTGAACCATTTGAACAGAACCACGACGTCCTGTGTCGAAACTACACACCTATGCGTGCCCGAGAGAAACTTTTCAGACACACCGACGATCAGTATCAGCACGAAGAGGTCTCAGGGAAGTGGCATACAGGGCGTCAATGAAACCACACTTCCCCTTGAGGCGTTGATTCCCATACATTTTGTGGTCTAATACGACAGCTCGCAGTGCGATGGGCAACACGACAACGTTCCTGATATTTTTGATACTTCTCATCCCCGCCCCTTCCCAGACGATGCAGTCCCTCTCTAAGGACATGGTGCGCCTGTAAACTCATCGAGTGTTGTCGCAGCCACTTCGACTGTAGTGCGGCCGCAATTTTTGCTCTGGTGTCAGGGTCAAAGCACTAGCGACTGTTCAAAATCATTCGACGAAAACTGAATGTGATCCGAAAAAGCAAAGTGTGTTCATGTTTTGTCAGCCTTCCTGTGGCGTGAAAATGTGAAGGGGGGAGGCGACGGATGCGATGTCGACAAATACGTGAATAAACGATAAAATTGTAAAAGGAGCCCTCTAAGACAACCCTGCCTTCCTTTCTCCAGATCCCTAAAACCTTAGTGCCACTTGCGCATCCTTGTTGAGTACTTTGAAAATGTATGTTTACGGAGACAGCCAGTTATTGAATACTAGGCTCCGGACTGACAGGCAACGATTTCGTCACACCTGGGTTGAGTCGCTGAACTAGCCCTCCTGGGTGCATGTGAAATCTCAGGAGTGTTGAAAGGGATGCCAGTCACACCAGCGCCTAAAAATCAATAACTGGCTGTCTCTGTGCGGGAATATTTTTAAAATGCACCGAGTGTGCTGCCGAGCTGGAGTGGAGAGGTGGAAGAGGGAGTCTTCCCACTGCCCTGTTGATCACGCATAAGGAGGGCGCGAAACAGGAGGACTGAAAAAGCATAATCAACCTTTGCTTCTTCTGGTCGCGTTCAGATTTCTTCTAGCAAGTTTGAAAGGACCCTAGTGTTTCGCCATGTACACAAGAACAAAAACTGCGTTTCCGCTAGTTCCAAATTTGGAAATTTGTGATAAGGACTATAGGATCAAACTGCAGAGGTCATCGGTCCCTTGGCTTACGCACTACTTAAGCTAACTTAAACTAATTTACGCTAAGGACAACACACACACACACACACACACACACACACACATACACACACATGCCGAAGGGAGGATCTCCGATGGGGGAGCCGCGCGGACCGTGACAAGACGCCTCAGACCAGACATCAAGACTACCCCGCGCGGGCCGTTCCAAATACGTGCAATATGTTCACTGGGGTTGCAAGATCACGGTGTCCTTAGAGAAGGACTGAATCGTCCGGGGAACGTCAGCAGTGTCATAGATTGAGAAAAAAGTTGACCTGTTGCTCATCGCAATGCGAATTGTCGTTTTCGACAATGAAATGTGTGGGAAACAACACCCCAAAAAATTGGGTGGTTTCATTGGCGCCATTTACGTCACTCCCCGAGGCCCACTCGTGGCGATACCGAGGCGTCGGTGTGCCTGAAATGTTTTCCTCGCCATCCATAAATAAACGCGTAATTTCAACGCTGGACTTCGCGGTTCTGGCGTCCATCACAGAGACGTAGAAAGAATGAAAGCAGTGTAAGAAGAGGCGTAACGACCGTTCCATCATGCGACACGTCCCTGCTGGCGTTGGGTAGAATTGTGGTGACATTTGGTGCCAATGTGACATCATTAACCCACCTTACACCTCATATGAAATGGATGGAGACATTTAAATACGGAGGAGAAAGAAGCTTTTACGCTACTGATTAGGAAAATAGTAGCAGCTTATCACCCAACCAAAAACGTCTACAAGAAGAAATCAGTTTCCATTAACCTTAAGATAAGACATTACTGTACAGTAACACGAGCGGAATTCTTACATGTAGCAGAATGCCTTACTATGAATATAAAAGATCACACTGAGAAATTCATATGTTAAAACTACTGTTCAGCGTCCTATTACACTGAAGTGTCATAATGTTTTCACTGTGCGGCAGTATAAGTTAGCATTATCAGCAGAAGATGACAAATTTTTGTGCTGCAAGATAAAGTTAATAACCTAACATGCAGTCACTGTAACGTAAAAAAATGCTTTTTCGCTGATTTTACTGTGTAATAGTAGACATCATTCTGTTATTTGTGTGAATGTGTATGTGTATACCAATAAACCATTTTTTACAATAAAACTTGTTTTCTCATTCGCTACCTCACTCATTAGAAAATGAAAAACCAGGCTTACGGATTAAAAAAAAGTGGATATTTTGTACAGTAAGATGAAGTTAATAGTCTAGCGTGGCCTGCCAAAATTTCTTTGGAGCTTGACTGTAACCGAACCATGCATTTGAGGAAATGGTAGTCACCATGATCGGAGTAATAGCACTCATATGTTAGCTAAACTCATTACCCCCCTTAATATCTTACCTACATTTAGGGTAATGACACTCATCATGATTTGGATAGTGACAGTCATCATGTCAACTGACTCTTATTACATCAATAGTACCAACAATGCTTTCAGGGTAACAGTAGACACGACAATCAGGGTGATAAAAGCTACCATATCAACTTACCCTCAATACCCCAATAGCATATATATAAATGTCCGAGCAGACCATGAAGGCCCAACGATATCGACCGACCGCCGTGTCATCCTCAACCCACAGGCGTCAAGGATATGGGATATGGATGGTCTTGTTGTCAGTACATCGCTCTCCTGGTCGTTGTCAGTTTCCGTAACCAGACGCGTTAATTCCTATTCAAGCAGCTCATCAACTGGCCTCACAAGAGCTGAGTGTACCACGCCTGCCGACAGCGCTCGTCAGCCCGGACAGCCACCCAGCTGGCTCTGCCCGCTTAACTTTGGTGATCTGATAAGAATCGGTGGGAAACCATTGTTAGCAGTGCAGCAAGGCCGTTGGCAAAGCCTTTCGTATTACAGCAAGAAAGTTTAAAAATCTGTGCCTGAATATGCAGATAAAAACGATTTGAATACAAAAGTACGACACAAGAGACTATTTGTTATAACTTCGCTTGATGTTTATTTGTACCGAGCATGAAATATCATCATATGGAGCAATTAGTTACAATTTCGTTGGGGCTAGTTATTACTTAAAGTAAGGTATAAAGATCGAAGTGTTCTCATTAACAAGAACTTTTTAGCCTATAAATTAGAAGTGTGTTTTGTAATGTTATAGAACAAATCTTTATATATTTTGATAAGTAATACAGACCACATTTGGTTTCATTAAATTGTGATATAATGATCAAACTTACCCAAATGCAGCTTAACCTTCAAGATGAATCATTGCTGCCAATATTTGTGACATATATTTTTACAATCGTTGTATCATGTATGTCTTGTAACGTTGAAGAAGAAATATTTCATATTTTTGTAAATAATACAGAATATTTGATCGTAGTGCAAATAGAATGTTCTTTCGCGATTAGCGATTTGTGTGACACCTTATCCATTGCTGTCTTTGACTAAGTAATGTTTATGAAATTAAGATATCGTATTTCGTGCATTTTGGAGTTATAGTTGTGTATTACGAAAGTATGCAATTCAGCTGATATGAGACATTAAAGATCACACCTACATGCAAAATTTTTACTATGTTTTGTTGTGCTAAGGTGTCATAAACTGTGATCTTAGTGTAGAAACATATAATTACTTAGTACTGATGATGCAAATACAATCTATAATTTTTTTTAGATAGACTTGGCTGCACAGTTTCAGTCAGTAAATGTTGCAGCCGTCCTAGAAAGCTCGGTTTTGAACACCAATGGAACAAACCACAGGTAGGTCAGTGATCAAAGGCAGAAAAGCATAATTATCCAGTCAGTAACATTAACTATATTTTTCTCGGTGCCTAGTCTTCCTCCCTCTCTAAAATGGTGCTTGGTCAGGTGATGAAAGTTCGGTTTTGTAACATAGCCTCGTTTGGGCTAAGACGATGCACTGAATGGTTAGCATTTTAGCCATGTGTGTTTCGTACTGTTAGAGAACAATAATACATCAATTTAGAACTGGTAATAGCATTGTGCCATTTAATTTGATAGTCCAAAGTCATGTGTTAAGTGTCAAGTTTATCTTAATCTGTAACTTACACAATAATTGCACTCTCCCAGTAGCTGACGCATTTAAGTGTAAAAATAGGGAGTGTAGAAGAAACCTCTTTCTTTGTTGTTTGTCGGTTTCATTGTGTTCAATAAATAATAGTTGAATAAAAAAATGTGGTGTATTGCTTTCTAGGTGACACTCGAAAAAGCATTTAATGATGGAATACCCGTTTCATTTCGTTCAGGATGACCGAGTGCTTTATGACACTAGTCATCCAGACTACATAAGAAAAAGCTGAATAAAGAAATATGGAGGAAGATAGAGGAATTGCATTATAGAAATTGTATTAGCTACTGCAAGCAGAAACCTTAGTCCAACCATGGACAAACAAAACCAGATGGCATTTTTAATTCCAAGAATGACAAACAGAGACAGAACAATAGATATGACGGAAGCTGATGACAATACAACGACCATTAGAAATGATGACACAGACAGTGATATAACAGGAACACAATGTAATGAAACAGAACGAATCAGAAAAGGCGTTGCTGACAAAGAAGAAAAAAGCAGAAGTCAATAACATCATACTTGAGACGATAAACAGATGTGGAGAGAGAGCTAAGAAAAGATAAACTTTACTTGAGAATGCTGTTAACATGAAAACTGCACTTTGCATGAGTTTTTGACGTCGAAGTATCTTTCAAGCAACGACTTGCTACCTTTTATTATCACATGACCGGTTTCGGGCTCTTATAAGCCCATCTTCAGATGTCGTAACAGCACCAAGTTACGACACTGAAGATGGACTTAGAAGAGCCCGAAACCAGAAGTGTGATAATAAAAGAATGAAATGATAATTAAATCGACACCGTAGCTGCAAACAAGCGTTGATATACATCACTGGGGACATGTTGAAAATGTGTGCCCCCACCGGGACTCGAACCCAGGATCTCCTGCTTACATGGCAGACGCTCTATCTGTGCCCTAGGGGGTTCAGATGATAGTGCGCCTGCAGAGACTTATCCTTTGCACGCTCCCCGTGAGACCCACACTTCCAACATGTCCACCCCACTACATTCGTAGTGCTCCTAATAGATGTTTGCCCATCACACTCATTACTCGTGGCACATTACTGTACCAAGACCCGTACGAGTTGGGGCATAGCGTGTGCGTTCACACGAGAAGGTTGGTGACCAGGTAGCTATATTGCCGGTTTGCAGCTAAGGTGTTGATTTAATTATCATTTCACTCTAGAGGAGCTGCACGGTCATCAATGGTAGCTGTTTTTTCGGGGACAGATACTACCTATATATATATAGTTAAAGTATGGCTATCCGTTTCCATTTTTTAAAAATGTGAGGTGATTTTTTTTTCTACGAGCGTCGTAACAGATGAAGGTTTGTAACTGAAATCGGTAGTACCATAAAATAACCAAATAGAGTTTTGAAATGAGAAATTTGTGTTAGTAGCTAATAGCTTCCATTTCAACATGTTTTAACTTTAACAGGTTTTTGTGACAGTTCTTTGTAATTTGATTTCACATACTGATAATTGGTGTGGGACAAGTTAATAACATAACAACACACTATGAAATGCCGTATTAACAGGATTTTCTCGATCGCAACACTTTTAATTCTAAACAGAATGCTTGTTCCCAGGTACATGACTGTGTTGTACCTTGGAACTGTTTCGCACATTAAGAAAACCTTAGTTTTCAGGAGAACCTTTTGTAATTTTGGGAGAAGTGCAGCACACATAAAGTGAATTTCAAAATGCAATAAGAAAATATGATAAATTTCCAGTACAGGGCCAGCTAGAGGCGGAAATCTGAGAAGTATTCCAATGTACAACTCTCTCCCCTGCCAGAAGGATCCGTCAACCGAAGAGAGTTTCTGCATTGCTTCTTGTTGACTATATGTGCTGCTGTTACGAGCTGAGCGTCTGGTCTAAGCATCTATATGTTGTATGGAAAGAGTTGTGAACGTACTGTAGGCTACGATAGACTACCGTAAGAGAGCGTAGACTACGGTACTTTTCATAGTAGCCATGGGCAGTTAAGGGTGTATCTGCGTTAGCTATACATTAAGTGTGTTGCATACCTGTCGGTCGTTACCTCATATGATCATTTTGTTTATGTGTGCGATCAGTGTGTTATTAGAATGCTCTAGGAACCGGAAAACGTGGAAATTTGTGTTAAGTTCCTATGAGACCAAACTGCTGACATCATCGGTTGCTAGACTTACAAGCCACGTAACGTAACTATAACTAACTGACGCTAAGGACAACACGCACGCACACACACACACACACACACACACACACACACACACGCATGCCCAAGGGAAGACTCGAACCTCTGATGGGGCGAACCGCGCGAACCGGGTGTGGAAAGGCGCCCGACCACGAGGCTACCCCACGCGGCTAGAAAACGGAATCGGTGATCCGTCTAAAAATTGCATGAGGATATATAAGGCTGTGTGACCTAGAGAAGGTTTTTGTTTTATATGATTATTCTCTTGTCTGTTACTTAAAAATAAACAGCACTTACAACAAAACTGGAACAGTCATTGTTTAATTCGCTTTTTATTCGAAAATTGTTGATTTGTAACGTGAAAGATAAACGTTGTAGTAAAAACAAAACAAGAAAAAACCACAAATTTGTGAGATAGCGATAGAAAACACAATTTCCTCAAAAAAGGATAAAGTAAAAAGAAATTCAAAACAAATGCATCCGAAACATCACTTAAATACTACGGCGGCCTCACGTAAAACAAATGGTTCAAATGGATCTGAGCACTATGGGTCTTAACATCTATGGTCATCAGTCCCCTAGAACTTAGAACTACTTAAACCTAACTAACCTAAGGACATCACACAACACCCAGTCATCACGAGGCAGAGAAAATCCCTGACCCCCAGTAAAACATTTTTCCGTTTTCATAAACTACTTTCGCATTTGTCAATAACAACAGGAAACTTTTACCTTTGATTATAATAAACAACGTTCTATTGAGTACGAAATAACAACAACAGTTACATCGATTTTTTATGCTAGTTCACGTAAACTGTACGTGTATCAGAAGTAATTGGTTTGCTTACACAAAAGCGCAGAAGTTACACGATCAACCAGTTTTTTTAAATTTTTTTTTTTACATACAAAAGGCAATTCATATTCTGTATGAATACAAAACACCCAATGGACTCCTGTAATACTGTATGTCGTACAATTCTAACTAAATGTGAAGCAAACAACCAAACAAGCAGAGAGAAATTATGGGCTTCCAGTTTCTCTCTTACACATTCATTTTTATATAAGTGCTGTCTGTTATTTCCTCCCCCCATGAACAATGGACCTTGCCGTTAATGGAGATGCTTGCGTGCCTCAGCGATACAGATAGCCGTACCGTAGGTACAACCACAACGTAGGGGTATCAGGCCAGACAAACGTGGGGTTCTTGAAGAGGGGCAGCAGCCTTTTCAGTATTTGCGGGGGCAACAGTCTGGATGATTGACTAATCTGGCCTTGTAACATTAATCAAAATAGCCTTGCTGTGCTGGTACTGCGAACGGCTGAAAGCAAGGGGAAACAACAGCCGTAATTTTTCCCGACGGCATGCAGCTTTACCGTATGGTTAAATGATGATGGTGTCCTCTTGGGTAAAATATTCCGGAGGTAAAATAGTCCCCCATTCGGATCTCCGGGCGGGGATTACTCAAGAGAACGTCATTATCAGGAGAAAGAAAACTGGCATTCTACGGATCGGAGCGTGGAATGTCAGATCCCTTAATCGGGCAGGTAGGTTAGAAAATTTAGAAAGGGAAATGGATATGTTAAAGTTAAATATAGTGGGAATTAGTGAAGTTCGGTGGCAGGAGGAACAAGACTTCTGGTGAGGTGACCACAGGGTTACAAATACAAAATCAAATAGTGGTAATGCAGGAGTATGTTTAATAATGAATAAAAAATAGGAATATGGGTAAGCTACTACAAAACAGAATAGTGAAAGCATTATTGCGGCCAAGATAGACACGAAGCTCACGCCTACGACAGTAGTACAAGAACTAGATCCTCAGGTGACGAAGAGATTGATGAAATGTATAATGAGATAAAAGAAATTAGCCAAATAGTGAAGGGACACGAAAATTTAATAGTCATGGATGACTGGAATTCGATATTAGGAAAAGGAAGAGAAGACAACGTAGTAGGTGAATATGAAATGAGGGTAAGGAATGAAAGAGGAAGCCGCCTGGTAGAATTTTGCACAGAGCATAATTTAATCATAGCTAACACTTGTTTCAAGAATCATGACAGAAGGTAGTATACGTAGAAGAGGCACAGAGACACTGGGAGGTTTCAGATAGATTACACAGTGGTAAGACAGAGACTCAGGGACCAGGTTATATGTTGTAAGACAGTTCCAGGGGCAGATGTGGACCCTGACCACAATCTATTGGTTATGAACTGTAGATTAAAACTGCAGAAATTACAAAAAAAAAAAAAAAATGGGAATTTAAGGAGATAGGACCTGGATAAACTGAAAGAACCAGGGATTGTAAAGTGTTTCAGAGAGAGTATTAGGGAACGATTGACAAGAACGGGTAGCTAGAGATGAATACAGTAGAAGAAGAATGAGTAGCTTTGAGAGATTAAATAGTGACGGCAGCAGAGTATCAAGTAGGTAAAAAGACGAGGGCTAGTAGAAATACTTGGGTAACAGAAGAGATATTGAATTTAATTGATGAAAGTAAATGAAGCAGGCAAAAAGGAATACAAATTTCCCAAAAACGAGATCGACAGGAAGTGAAAAATGGCTAAACTGGGGTGACTAGAAGATGTGGAGGCATGTATCACTAGGGGTAAGATAGATACTGCCTACAGGAAAATTAAAGAGACCTTTGGAGAAAAGAGAACCACTTGTATGAATATCAAGAGCTCAGATGGAAAACCAGTTCTAAGCAAAGAAGGGAAAGAAGAAAGGTGGGAGGAGTATATAGAGGGTCTATACAAGGGCGATGTACTTGAGGGCAATATTATGGAAATGGAAGAGGACGTAGATGAAGATGAAATGGGAGATACGATTCTGCATGAAGAATTTGAGAGAAAACTGGAAAACCTAAGTCGAAACAAGTCCCCAGGAGTAGACAACATTCCATTAGAACCAATGATAGCCTTGGGAGAGCCAGCACTGTCACAACTCCACCATCTGGTAAGCAAGATGTATTAAACAGGTGAAATACCTTCAGACTTCAAGAGCAATATAATAATTCCAATCTCAAAGAAAGCAGGCGTTGACAGGTGTGAAAATTGCCAAACTATAAGTCTAATAAGTCACGGCTGCAAAATACTAACACGAATTCTTTACAGACGAATGGAAAAACTGGTAGAAGCCGATTTCGAGGAAGATCAGTGGGGATTCCGCAGAAATGTTCGAATACGTGAGGCAATACTGACCCTACTACTTATCTTAGGAGATTTATTAATACAGGGGGTATTTACAATTTGTACAGAAATCAAATGGCAGTCATAAGAGTCGAGGGGCATGAAAGAGAAGCGCTGGTTGGGAAGGGAGTGAGGCAGGGTTGTAGCCCATTCGCGATGTTATTCAATCTGTATATTGAGCAAACTCTATAGGAAACAAAAGAAAAATTCGGAGTAGGAATAAAAACCCAAGGAGGAAAAATAAAAACTTGAGGTTTGCCGATGACATTGTCATTCTGTCAGAGGCAGCAAAGGACCTGGAGGAGCAGTTGAACGGAATGAACACTGTCTTGAAAGGATGATATAAGATGAACATCAAGGAAAGCAAAACGAGGATAATGGAATGTAGTTGAATTAAAGCAGGTGATGCAGAAGGAATTAGATTAGGAAATGAGACACTTAAATAGTAGATGAGTTTTGCTGTTTAGGCAGCAAAAGAACTGATGATGGCCGAAGTAGAATAGATGTAAAATGGCAAGGATTGCGTTTTTAAAGAAGAGAAATTTGTTAACATTGAGTATAGATGCAAGTGTCAGGGAGCCTTTTTTGAAAGTATTTGTATGGAGTGTAGCCATGTATGGAAGTGAAGCATGGACGATAAATAGGTTAGGGAAAAAGAGAATAGAAGCTTCCGGAATGTGGTGCTGCAGAAGAATGCTGTAGACTATATGGGTAGATCACGTAACTGAATAGAATTGAGTAGAAGAGGAATTTGTGGCACAACTTGACTAGAAGAAGGGCTCGGTTGGTAGGACATGTTCTGAGGCATCAAGGGATCACCAGTTTAGTATTGGGGGGCAGCGTGGAGGGTAAAAATTGTAGAGAGAGACCAAGAGATGAATACACTAAGCAGATTCAGAAGAATGTAGGTTGCAGTAGGTACTGGGAGATGAAGAAGCTTGCACAGGATAGAGTAGCATGGAGAGCTGCATCAAACCAGTCCCTGGACTGAAGACCACAACAGCATATTTGTTCATTCAGACATGTCCGAAAGAACAGACACCATTTTGATCCAGCAGCCATTATGAACTAAGACACAATGGAAGTACAAGCATTGGTTGCGACTGGGTACTGATCTAAATCAATGGGTGAACCTGAAATGTGTCCCCATTGATTTAAAACAATGCCCTTTCGCTGCCATTGTTTGTACTTCCTTTGTGTCTTAAATCATAGCGGCTGTTGGATCAAAATTGGGTCTGTTTTTTCGGATATCTCCATATTATATAATTAACGCGAAGATGCCCAGTGATCTCTTCAGTGCGGATGCACACCAGGCACGAAATCTTACTGGAGTAGGCGAAATGTCGTGAGTAATCAGTAAATGCGCAAGGGGCACTACATTAGTAGTGTGTGCATTAGACGAGACTTTGGGTCTGACAGGAGACGTGCTAGGACAGCCTGTGCCGTTGTGACGACCACTGCGTCCGGGTGGCTTAGTGGTCAGAGCATCTGCCTGGTATGCAGCAGGAGACCCGGGTTCGAATCCGGGTCCGTCACTAATTTTCAACTTTACCCATTGATTTAAATCAATGCCCATTCGCAGCCAACAATACGTTTCTCACCCTACCAGTGCTACCAAGATTGCTGGTAATCCTGCAATTTTGTGCGTCATTTACGTTCTGTATCAGAACTACCGAACAGTAGCTCTGGTACATCCCAACTCTATGTACGGGTGCGCAGCACGTACGCCGGCGTGCCGTAAACGGGAAGCTGCGTCACTTGTCATCCGGCCGACTCGAGAGCCCAGCTTCCCGCGGTGGGAGCGCTCGGCGTCCGGCCGGAGCGCGGCTCGGCAGGGCCTAACTGTGCAGCTGGAGCGCGCTCGCCCTAAGCGGCCCTTCCAATCGATACGGCGCGCCCTTAAAGCCGACATGGCGCCCTCGTCCCCAACGTAAACTGCCCAAAATTACCGCCCGCCGGTACCTCCCTCGCCCCTGCTGTCACTGCGATGCGTTGCGCAGGGCGGATGCGCGATGGAGCGACGGCGTTTCGCCTACAGCAACTTCGTAACTCACCATTATAAAAGCGAAACCTTCTCTTTTGTTTGCTCACTCCGAGCAAGTCATCTACTTCGCTTACACGTAGGGTCTATATACTACGATGGTGTGCTTAAAAGTAACGCCTCGGAATTTTTATTTTGCTTTCAGTAGCGGTTGGGTATTACATGTCATGCATTGTTACTCGGCCGACTTTCGCGTTTCGCTGACGCAAGTTGCAACCGTCTGCCGC
Organism: Schistocerca americana; assembly: GCF_021461395.2. Lineage (NCBI taxonomy): Eukaryota > Metazoa > Arthropoda > Insecta > Orthoptera > Acrididae > Schistocerca > Schistocerca americana. The sequence continues at coordinate 847,405,599 of NC_060120.1, read as the reverse complement.
TAGAGGGCTGGGAATTGTAGCTTGTAATGTGACGGAGTGTAACGTAACTATGTCGGTGCGTGAGAGACCTTCAGGAAACGGAAAGCACGAATTCAAAGAGTTTGTCCACATATGGCGCACCCTCTTCTTCAGCAAGACAATGCCAGACCACACACACGAGCGTTGTGACAACTGCAACAGTCCCACGCCTTGGCCTCGCCGTCATCGATCACGCTCTGTACAGTCCAGACTTGGCCCCATCCAATTTTCGCCTCAAAGAACGCCTTCGAGGGCTTCTCTTTGATAGTAATGAAGCGGTACAAGCAGAGATGAGGTTGTGGTCCCGTCACTGAAGTGAAACATTCTACAGTGACAGTATCAACAAACTGGTCCCGCATTCACAGAAATGTGCTCGTCACCAGGGTGACTATGTTAAGAAATAGATATGTAGACATGAGGAATAAAGGTGTAAAAAGCTTTAAAAAGAAAGTTTGGCGGTATTACTTTTCAGCGCGTCCTCGTACTACAGTCATTAAGTTTTGAGACTGACGTCCGGATATTAGGAACCCACAGGAAGTTGGATGTTCACGAAATGCCGTCTAACATCGCGTACACATTTTGTTTTATTCACTTCTATTGGCTACGGCGTGCACTTAAGCATATCCACACCCTCCCTCGCCGGCCGCTGTGGCCTAGCGATTCTACGCGCTCCAGTCCGGAACTGCGCGACCGCTGCGGTCGCAGGTTCGAATCCTGCCTCGAGCATGGATGTATGTGATGTCCTTATGTTAGTTAGGTTTATGTGGTTCTAAGGCTAGGGGACTGATGACCTCAGATGTTAAGTCCCGTAGTACTCAGAGCCATTTGAACCATTTTTCTGAACACCCTCCCTCAAAATACCGGCCTCGGACAAAAATACGGAAAAACTGCAATAGACGCATGCTTCAACATAAATGCAAACGCTAGCCAAGCCTGCAAGTTGCGCTGTGGTATTTGAGCACGAGCGGTAGCTATGCAACGTTCTCAATGCGTTGCAATTGTCAATCGTGATCAGAAAAGTGTTCTGGCTAGTCGTGAGTGCATTATTCCGGGCCTGAGTGTATTCGAACGCGTGAACACTGTTTGAGCTCTTATGGTGGATTCTACCGAAACCAAGGAAGCCGAAGTATTTGATGTTTTAAGAGGCACCATGTTTATAATTTTCAGCAGTGCACTGCTCGTGTTCATGTCATTTATTGTTTGTCATCTTCTATTACGGTACTGCCGCTTAGTTTTCTTATTCTATTTACTGGCGAATCTAACTTCCTGCCTTACTTGTCCGTGAGCGGCAGCAGCAACGCGTATCGATATGTACACTGTCGTACGATCTCTGGAGCGGAAGATAGTATTTCCGGGTGGTCGTGTGTCTGGCAGTCAGCCGGAGACGGACCAGCAGTGCAGTCGGGTCGCAGCAGCAGTGAAGACGGGGACGGAGCGTCAGTGGGGCGCGGACAGCAAGTGTTCGCCGACCGCTGGGACACACATGATCTGTCCGACGGAGGGGGATTGGAGCGGGACGACCGTTGTTTCGTCGTTCGGTTGGTCGTCTCATCGGGCGACGTATATTTGGTCCTTTCACCCTTTCCGGGCCTGGGGAGTCGGTCGGTTGGCGTGGAGCAACAAGGAAGTCTCCGTCTCGCATACTCTGGCCGGGGCCGCTGGCGGTGTGCACTCGCGGTTGGAGTGTGAGGAGCTATTTGCGAGTGCTACGAAGTTCGTCGCTCACCGATCTTGGACACGAAAGTTGAGTCCTCACTTGACCTACTATCGAGCCTTAACTGTTTACATTTCTTCGTTCGATCGTGGTTGTCGCTTTTGGGACTTTCCCGTGAACAACAACGTGTGTGCATTCAAGTCGGCTAAGATTCCAGCCGTCTACCTGTGGGGTTTAACTTAAATTAATTTATTCCCTGTTATTGAAGATGACCAGCGGTATCTTCTGCCTTGTGGCCGTTGACGTTCCGGTTACCTGCCCTGGTCATTGACTTAATTTTTGGCAGCGTAATTTCCTCGTCGTGTTGTTGCTGTCAAGTGCGGCGTGTAGTTCAACTGCTGAGGTGTTGTTGGTCGTTGTGGACCCCCATATTTTGTGTGTCGTTGTATTGAAATCTTGTGGTTGCGTGGAGCAGAACTGATTTTGTTGATTGGTCGGTCGGCTGTCTTTCGGTTGGGTTGCCTTCCGATTAAGAAGTCGTTGGACAGGCTGCCTCACCTAAACGGGTGTTAGTGTTACAATCCCAGGCCGACCCTTGGAAACTTCTGAGCGCCGTTCTTTGTGTGTTACATAGTAATTTCGCTGTCTGGGTTTGTCATTTGCTTGATATGCGACCTTCACCCGAGTATCAATATCTCTTAAATTAATGTTCTTGTCTTGCCCTTAAGGCATAAGATTGTTATGCTTTTATATGGGGCCTCCAGCCGAATTTCGCATGAAATATTTTAAGAGGCCTTCTGACTTTTGATTGAAACTCTTCTTATTGTTTAATATGCGGCATGCAACGTAGTTTCATTAAAATTAAATTGCTAAGGCCTTCAGCCTGTTTAGATTTAAGATTTAGAAATATTTTTGGGTGAAATCTCCAGAAGAACCCTGTATTTCAGTTTCTTGCTTAGGCCTTGTGTCTTGGATTTTGAATGTGGCCTACAGCCGATCTAAAGTTAACCGAAGGAGGTCGATTAAAGTTTTGAGTGTTTTGCATCCTTGTTGTAATATCGTGTGTTGATAAATAAAGTTTGTATGTTGAGTGCAACTGACAGCTACTTACTTTGGCCCCTTTCCACGACCGAATCCGTTCTGTTCTGATAGATCAGGCATTTCAAATTTATTACAGGGAAAGCGAAGAAACATCATCCGCTAAGTCACAACATATGTGTTGAATGAACGTGGTGGACGCTCATTGAAGAGGATTGTGACAAAAAAGCTATAAAACCGTGCACTATGGAGCAATGAGAGAATGCCATTTGGTTGAATGAGTCTTGTTGCACACTGGGTCCAGCTTCTGACAGAGTTTGCTTCCCATGACTGAAACATTTTGGGGGTTCGGTGATGATTTGCGGAGCCATATCGACGTGTTCCATGGGCTCCATGGGTACTCTGCAATGTCGCATTACGGCCAATGATTATGTGACCATTATGGCTGGTCAGATCCATCCCACGGTGAACTGTTGCGCGATCTGACGCGATCTGTGGCGTGAAGGGTACGTTCCACGTATGGCGCGAGGGCCGTTGAGACCGTTTTCCGGGTAGATGCAGTGTGTGAAGCAGCACGGGCACTACAGGCCAGAGGAGCAACGTGTCGGCTGTTTGTTCTGCAGCCCGTGTGACTTCCAAGCTGGTCTGGCTGAGCATCTTCAGGCGCAAGGAACCTGCATCGTAAACGAAAGTGGACACATTACTCCTCCGACCGACCAGGTCTGGAGGCGAGCAGCAGGTTCGTCCTCATCCACACATCTCCTGACAGAGCCAAGTTTTTCCACTGTTTGTCATCGCACAGCAGCTTGGTATGCTGGGCGATTTACTTTTAGTTCGTTACTTCAGTGAAATAAAATGATCGTATGGCATTTATTGGCCGGGATATGCCATTTCGAGGTTCGCAAGTCTTTTTAGTTGACGCCACTTCAGCGACTTGCGTGTCAATGATGATGGACACATAACTCCTATTCCCCTGCCGGGAATCGGACCCCGGCCTCCCTTGCGGGGTAGGCGGTAACGCTACCGCTGCGCTACGGAGGCAGACGTTACTTCAGTGCCGAGACCACACGGCACTCTTAAAGACTGATCTTGCTCTCCGCTGTGAGCGTGATAATTGTGACTGGTTCGCTGCCTGCGTGTGTTTACGCCGTGTTGCTTTTACACTGATGAGCCAAAACAGGATGACCACCTGCTTGCCCGCATCTCGTGGTCGTGCGGTAGCGTTCTCGCTTCCCACGCCCGGGTTCCCGGGTTCGATTCCCGGCGGGGTCAGGGATTTTCTCTGCCTCGTGATGACTGGGTGTTGTGTGATGTCCTTAGGTTAGTTAGGTTTAAGTAGTTCTAAGTTCTAGGGGACTGATGACCATAGATGTTAAGTCCCATAGTGCTCAGAGCCATTTGAACCATTTGAACCACCTGCTTAATAGCTTATTTGTCCGTCTTTGGAACGAAATACATCACTGATTCTGCGTATCACTTTTCCGATAGTTTGTTGGTAGGTTTGTGGAGCTACGTGGTATTATATGTCTACGCACAGGTCATGTAATTCACGTAAATAACGGGCTGCTGATTTGCGTACGTGACAATACCACTTGATAGCGGCCCAGATGGGTTCCATAGGATTTACCCTGGGCGAATTTGGTCACCGAAATATCAACGTGAGGTCACTATAATGCTCCTAAAACCACTGTGGGACGGTTCTGTCTCTGAGACACGCCCAGTTTTACTGCTGAAAGATGACATCACCTTCGGGGAGACATCAAACATTAAAGATGGCAGAACATGTTTTTCCATTGTTCCAACTGCTACACACCAGAGTTCTGAGAGCGTAATGAAATCACTGTCAAAAGAACAACTATAGCTGTGCTTACAGAGCGTGTAAGGTACCCCTTATTTGCAAATAAGAACCAATTTTACTTGATTTCCAGTTTTGCTATTTCACATACGTGAAGCGAATGTATCAGCTCTGCCTTATGTACAGAGTAAGGAGCGCACGGTAGGTTTCCACGCTGGCCAGCACACGCAGTTGGCCTTTTGGGGCTTTCGGAGACAGTGGGATGAGATGCCGATGCAAAAATCGCTTATAACTCAGCAAAAGGAGACGCAGGGAAAGTATATTTATTCTGGCGCATTATTTATAAGTATGTATTAACAAAAGTTTACTTTTGCCACTCAGACATTAGGAAGAGTCTACAGGTCATAAGTACTATATTTCAGTGATTTTACAGTGCAAAGGAACGTTGACATTTACAAATAAATCGATAACTTTGGGTAACCGAAGATGTACAGTCTTATACGAACTGTACTGACTGTGCGCACAAGCTACAGACTGTGCGCCATAATCGGCAGTCGCTGCTATGATGCCTTTCGACCTAGTCATGTGGTAGTCTATGCGCTCGTATTGTTAATAGTTAGCTTATAATCAGTGTGAACGAGTTCATTTTAAGGTGTTTCTAAAATAAACGCACTGAATGGCATCCCATGCAAAAAATATTTCCACAAGAAACTGCTTTCCATTTCATTACTTAAAACATAGACAATAGTATTGCACTTTCAGAATTCGACCTCTCTTCTAAGGCTCTGCAAGGGCCATGAAACTACGAGAGCATCTCCATATAACAGGTAGAAACAATTCCTACACGGTGACTTGCTATGTCAGTTCAAGGATGGACTGGCTCAATTATCGCAAAATCCGGGTGACACAGCGAGGCCTTCTATACCGTACCGTACCGTTTATTTTATGGCTTTGTGACTTAGCCTTATGCTGCTGTGTAAGGCGGGTGACCTTGAGTGGGACTTAGTCGCTGAGCGAGGCAGCCGGGCAACACGGGCCCTAGATTTACTAGGCCCGTGTTGCTGGAAAATCAAACTGTCGGTTGCGCAATCGGAACTGATAAGGCGCGCTGGCGCATCTACGGACTCGTCAGTTAACCTGAGGCATTTCTGGAGGTTTAGTATGATTGAGGGATGGGATTCTTGCAAGCAGGCACTCAATTTTCTCTTGCTTTGACTAAAGATTAACTGACAATATACCGTATCACGGCTCACTAGTTCACCAAACATTCTCAGAAATTAATAATTGTACTACGTACAAATACGCTTACACAAAAGTCAGACACTAAATTTTCTTCTGAGACATACAGTTGCAAACTTAAATTAAAAGTAGTTCTCGTCTCCCAGTCTACCAACGTTTTCGGGAGGTTGTAAGACATATGCCGGACATATGGCATAACTGAAAACCCCCTCCCAATTGGAACTCTACTACCTTACTACCAGTTCGCCTCATACGGGAGGGTTTAATTTCTGAAGATAATCATTATTATGGCAGGCCAAGTAACTTGCACTGAATGCTGCGCTACACTTTGCGAGCTAACATCCCAAAGATGTTCGCGCTGACGTGTGGTTCCATTTCGGCGAAATGTCTTGGCTGAACCTGGTCTAGGGATTGCACCGTACGTGTCGCATTACACGTCATAAATTAGACACTTGTGACCCTTTGGTTAAATTGTCTGGCTAATGTCAAGTTTGCGAAATTGTGTCCTCCTGATTAGCTAGGTGGTAACGTGCTCACCTCCCATGCAACCGGGCCCGGGTTCGATTCCCGGCCAGGTTGGAGATTTTCTCCGCTCGTGGACTGGGTGTTGAGTTGTCCTTATTATCATCTCATTCTCATTACAGGAGCGCAAGCCGCCCAATGTGGCGTAAAATGTAATAAAACTTGCGCTTGACCGCAGAACTTCCCCGAATAGGGGCCTCCCGGCCAACGATGCCATCCGCTCATTTCATTTTGCGAAATTGTATGAAACATACAACATTAATATAACATATAACAACAATAATAATAATAATATCAGGAGCTAATTAACGATCCACAAATGATGTATGCCACACAGTTGCGATTTGGCTAGAATAATGTTTATTCAGAAAGCAAACTAATAGCGAAAGTGATCGTATTTAGAATTACTATTACACTCATCGCGAAATACAAGGTATATATGCAAAAAGTTAGAGTTCACACCAGGCGCGCAGCTGCTTACCGCTCAGAGATTAAGTCCCGCGTTATCACATAACGCGAAATTTTCTAAGTCGTTTCACTTCCTAGCTGCCTAAAGACCGACCATCCGCTTTCGCGTATCCACCAGCATTGTCCCTCTGCCCGTCCCTGGAGGCATTTCCCACGCGCCGAACATCCTTGTTCAACTGACTAGAGCAGCTCCCTTTCCTGAAGCTGTCCATCTGATTGGTTACAGCTTATTCTACATTATTTTACATTTTAACATATTTAAATAATCAAAGCTCGACCACTTTCGCATTCTAAAGAAAGTAACAATAATATTCATTACATAATAAACGTTAAATTCTTGTACATAAAACCAGTACAAATGGTTCAAATGGCTCTGAGCACTATGGGACTTAACATCTGAGGTCATCAGTCCCCTAGAATTTACAACTACTTAAACCTAACTAACCTAAGGACATCACACACATCCATGCCCGAGGCAGGATTCGAACCTGCGGCCGTAGCAGTCGCGCGGTTCCGGCCTGAAGAACCTACACTCCTGGAAATGGAAAAAAGAACACATTGACACCGGTGTGTCAGACCCACCATACTTGCTCCGGACACTGCGAGAGGGCTGTACAAGCAATGATCACACGCACGGCACGGCGGACACACCAGGAACCGCGGTGTTGGCCGTCGAATGGCGCTAGCTGCGCAGCATTTGTGCACCGCCGCCGTCAGTGTCAGCCAGTTGGCCGTGGCATACGGAGCTCCATCGCAGTCTTTAACACTGGTAGCATGCCGCGACAGCGTGGACGTGAACCGTATGTGCAGTTGACGGACTTTGAGCGAGGGCGTATAGTGGGCATGCGGGAGGCCGGGTGGACGTACCGCCGAATTGCTCAACACGTGGTGCGTGAGGTCTCCACAGTACATCGATGTTGTCGCCAGTGGTCGGCGGAAGGTGCACGTGCCCGTCGACCTGGGACCGGACCGCAGCGAACCACGGATGCACGCCAAGACCGTAGGATCCTACGCAGTGCCGTAGGGGACCGCACCGCCACTTCCCAGCAAATTAGGGACACTGTTGCTCCTGGGGTATCGGCGAGGACCATTCGCAACCGTCTCCATGAAGCTGGGCTACGGTCCCGCACACCGTTAGGCCGTCTTCCGCTCACGCCCCAACATCGTGCAGCCCGCCTCCAGTGGTGTCGCGATAGGCGAGAATGGAGGGACGAATGGAGACTTGTCGTCTTCAGCGATGAGAGTCGCTTCTGCCTTGGTGCCAATGATGGTCGTATGCGTGTTTGGCGCCGTGCAGGTGAGCGCCACAATCAGGACTGCATACGACCGAGGCACACAGGGCCAACACCCGGCATCATGGTGTGGGGAGCGATCTTCTACACTGGCCGTACACCACTGGTGATCGTCGAGGGGACACTGAATAGTGCACGGTACATCCAAACCGTCATCGAACCCATCGTTCTACCATTCCTAGACCGGCAAGGGAACTTGCTGTTCCAACAGGACAATGCACGTCCGCATGTATCCCGTGCCACCCAACGTGCTCTAGAAGGTGTAAGTCAACTACCCTGGCCAGCAAGATCTCCGGATCTGTCCCCCATTGAGCATGTTTGGGACTGGATGAAGCGTCGTCTCACGCGGTCTGCACGTCCAGCACGAACGCTGGTCCAACTGAGGCGCCAGGTGGAAATGGCATGGCAAGCCGTTCCACAGGACTACATCCAGCATCTCTACGATCGTCTCCATGGGAGAATAGCAGCCTGCATTGCTGCGAAAGGTGGATATACACTGTACTAGTGCCGACATTGTGCATGCTCTGTTGCCTGTGTCTATGTGCCTGTGGTTCTGTCAGTGTGATCATGTGATGTATCTGACCCCAGGAATGTGCCAATAAAGTTTCCCCTTCCTGGGACAATGAATTCACGGTGTTCTTATTTCAATTTCCAGGAGTGTAGAACCGCTCGGCCACCGCGGCTGGCAAAACCAGTACAATTTCCTTCTCAGCTTTGAATGTCACGGCCAGTAGCCTTGCACCAATGTGCTTTCTGATAAATAACTAAAGAACAAAAGTAACTATCATGCCCTAAACTTTACAACAGATGTTCTATGACCTAATGATTAAATAAGGTATCATGCTGTCATCGTTCAGTGTGTTTTTGTGGGGGAAATGATGATGTGATGGTTAACTGAAAATATAGATAATTTAAATTTACTATATCTTTTAAACAAATAAAGTTACAGAGTTGATATTTACAACATTTGTCATTTTAATGATGCGCTTCTATACGAAATGTCGGTCGTTAAGATCGACCAAAGCGTTCAGATTTTAGAATTCTGGTCTTCGTTACAAAATTTGTTGATTTAACTTTAACAGAATATCCTAAACTATTACAGATAAGATCAATATTCAAGTTTCATTGAAATCAGCACGAAAATTTATGAAGGATGGTAGTTTAAAATTACTATGGCTTCATTCCCTGAGTTTCTACAGAATTAAATAGTTTTCGTAAATTTTTTCCTTTATGGCCGATCTTAGGTCCGCCATATTTAACACTGCTACGTCTCCCTGGCCACAGACCACTTCTACAGCGTTTCCCTATGATGTAGGTTCTCGTCTGTCTCGCTCGCACACTACAGCGCTTAGCGTGATATGCTCGTTAACTCACAACCTCAAAGTGACACATACCTGACATTATTTTTCGACATAGTCACCAAGTCTCTCTAAACAATGGTCGGAACATTCTACCACGGAGCCATTAGAGAACCGACGAGTATGTCCTCATCGTCGGGAAACCTATGACTGGCCAGAATTAGTTCCTTTACTACCTGACATTGTCGTCTGTGGTCGACGGCGATAGCCTTCTTTCTCGGTCAGCATCACCAGCCATTTTATTGCGGCTGGGAGCGCCACTGCGTTTGGTCCATATATCACCGGAATTTCGAGGTGAAACTTGTGCCGTGTGCTCCTGCGATTTGATTGTTCCGGTGTAGTGTCGATCTCTTTCGATTCTCTTTGCGGTGCGCGGGTTGGTGTGCCCTCTGGGATTCCGTGCGGGAAGCCGAAAGGTAGTCTCGGGCAGAGAGAGAGACGAGCGTGCCTGGGCGGAGCGACGCCGGAAAATCGCGGAAGTCGCGTCGGCAAGTGGTGTGAGTGTGGCAGTTGCACTGGGGCCGGCCGAGCAGCGGAACTGGAGGTGCTGCAGTGACTCGCTGTCGTTCGTTCTGTTTACGAGTTCAACCTTCCTCACGCCGTGGCTACGGGCTGGTGATATTCTGGCCATTACCTTATTAGCGGCATTTGATTAATATTGTTAAAGGTGAGCTGTTAGTTTGGTGCATCTTTATCTGGTCGTCTGGTCTGTCGTATCTGGCTTGCGCTGGTGAGCAGTGAGTGTTCCCACGTCGCCGGCCGCGGTGGCCGTGCGGTTCTAGGCGCTGCAGTCCGGAACCGCGGGACTGCTACGGTCGCAGGTTCGAATCCTGCCTCGGGCATCGATGTGTGTGATGTCCTTAGGTTAGTTAGGTTTAAGTAGTTCTAAGTTCTAGGGGACTGATGACCTAAGATGTTAAGTCTCGTAGTGCTCAGAACCATTTTGTTTGCTCCCACGTCGAGTGTCTAAATACTGACTTGTGCCCTGGTTGATTTACATATGAACTGGAGTGCCTATATAGGCGTGTTTGCTTACATTGTTGCTGAAGTGTTTCACAATACCCTTACTTGAGTGTCTTTAAATTGCATTTCAGTTTGTTACTGAACTTATGTCAGTTACGGGACGCCACAATTGTCACGCTAGTCAAATAAAGTTTAAGTCTACTGTGACACCACTGCTTACCTGTTGGATTAAAATTAATTCAATCTTAACCACAGCTAGGAATAATTCAAGGCCAATTGTAAGTGTCGTGTGTGTTGGCTTTTATTTTTTTTTTTTTTTTTTTTTTGTCTTTTTCGCTTACTCACTACTGTTGAGTGTTAAACTGTTCTGGAAACCCCTTTGACGTCATTTCACGGTGTGGTTTTAGAAAGAGTTCCGTGGGTACTGTTGTTAACGGCTTCTGTTGCAACGGGGTTTCTGGCCCATACACAGCTATCGCACGCCAGGGGTTTAGTGCCAACCGCCAACAGTGCGGTAACTTGTTATCAATCCTTTTCGAATCAGCGTCTGGCCTACGACTATTGATGAATTTCTGTCGTAAAATTCAAATGGAGGCACTGTCTTGTTAACTTGTCTGAACTGAATGTGCTTGCCTTGTAAAACAGTTCATTACTGATTCTTAGTAGTTTAAGCAGTGGTAGGGCACTCGTTATTCTGGACCAGACTGTACTTGGCATTAATTGCATTGTCTTGGTAAATCGGTGTGCTACGTAAGATTATAACGCAAGCGCCATTGTGGGTAATATTTACCATTTAACTATATGAGTTGGTCCTGTGAATCATTGTGGCTCACAAGGTCACGTAAGACAGTGCTGTAGTGGGTAGATATTGCTATACGTCTGTGATACTCTTTCCTGTAAGCCATTGTGCCCATTAGGTTATGAAAGGCTTAAATACAGTGACCAGTTTGGGAATTTTCTGTGTTTCGTAATAACATTTTACAAGCATTAACATTTTGGGAAAGGTTTAAATCTCATATTTGGAGATTGTTTGATGTTAGATAACTTGTTGATGATTCATGTTAAATCAGCTGATGTACATTTAAATTGAACAAGTTATATGTCAATATGTTGTTACCAGTACCTTGCATGAATTTTCTTGCGTGATAAATTAAATTTTATATTCAATCCTCAATTTGTTGCTCAGCCTTCCACTCCAGCAGCTCCTGTGTCCTGCTCCCAACCACATCAAAACTGTGTGTAATTTAGACGTTTCGGCCAGAGTAATCGTTCTGCCCCGCGCGTTTCAACTTTGGTGTACGTTACCAGTTGTCGCGCCATTTCGCTCCGAAATTGTAAGGCACCTGTTATCCGTGCCGCAGTATAACCGTGTCTGTGGGAAACATGGAAAAGGGAACTCTCCTCTGACAACGCACCACTCTTGTTGTACAATGGTCTTCGCGTGTGACTTACTTTCTGAAGTCCTCTCATACACAACTGGAAATGAGTCATTACGAGCACAGCCTACTCTACCTAGCAAGGATCAGTATTAAAAAAGTAACGTCATTCGATTCATTACATACTATTAAAAATCGGAAAGAGTTGGCTTAAGCGCAGTGAATACAGCGGTAATGAAGGATGAGAGTGGGGCGGCTCGTTAACGGCACGGCCTCACTTCTCTCGGCAGCTCACCAGGCGCCTGGGGGAGAATACCTGACACGGAGAAACATCGCCTAAACATTTTGTGAGTTGCGTCGCAATGTTAACGAGTAAATTCTTTACAGTAGTTCTGTGTGATGTTCTCGAGACACATATTCGTTCAAAGTATTCGTTATTCGTTGATTACATTCCTGAATATCATTACATGTAACGGGTTTATGAAATTTGTAGGGGGCCCTCCTTTCACTAAATATCATAGTGGGAAAAAAAGAAAAATAGTATAACTTTTGCCTCTTTTCCGCTCCGTAATGATTACTCTACACAATCAGAAAGTGTCCTAAATTGTCCCCACGCGAACTCATATGAATAGTATAACGAGACTCTAAAAGAGGATCAGTCTCTTCACTCACCTCAGATCAGAATTTAATTTTACGGACCAGGTGAACACAATGTAAAAAACGTAGGTAGCATTCTTGATAAAGAAACCAACAGCAGCTTCTAAATCATCCTTTATTAGTAATTAATTATTGTTCTAATATAGTTCAGTAATTAACTGGTTCAATAATAAAGGGTTATTCAGCATTTGTGGAGGTGTATTCCTACTTTGCAAACAAACAAAAGGCAGTTTGTTTTTTGCCATAGCGTTTCTCTTGGTTTATTTGTGAAGCATCTTCAGAGGCGATTTCCGAAATTGTTAACCCATCTATGTCGACCGGGAGATATATTTACCTCGGTCTGCACCCTCTAGATGGCCAATTTTCGTCGTTTCCTAGACCACGTTTATTTCAACATTTAACTTCCACTTTTCGCTCTCTTCTTAATGTGTATGTTCAGACTGAAATGTGGATAGGTCGAACTAACAGATGTCGGAGACGTACACTTTTCGCACAAGTAACTCCCATCTATTGTTCCCAAATGGCGCGTAAATTCATAGGACTGGGAGCAACAGAGATGATGGCAGCTTATTTGAAATGGTTCAGTAAGATTAGTTTAAAACAAAAAGGTGTTTAAAATTTGTTTAGTAAAGGTTTTACATGGTACAGCGGACGGACTGCGGACAGAACAATATCATAAGGAAAAATTAATTTAGGAGCTTCTAGTCTCTGTTTCAGGCTCGGTATTTCCACTTTCATTTAACCGCATAGGCTCTTCCAGTTTCTCTATTCATGCATACCATATCGCTATCATGAGTCTGAATGAAAACATTTTACAACTACATGAGACTAACCAAGAACATCCCCGTTTGGCGACAACACAACACTCCTATCACTCTTATTTACTCTCTTCCTATAAACCATAACTATTACCTGTGCCACTACACTGGTTGTTTGTTTTAACTGTGAACAAGTATTTATCTCCAAACATACGCATCGTACGAAACATATGTTCTACTGGTCAGTCAACCAATAACTTCGGTAGGATATTTTCAGACCATATTTACTGCACATGTAACAACCATATTAGTGTTTATTTTGTGACTCGATTGTTCTGTGATTGGAAAATATGCGTGCTACCTGCCTGCTTTATATTTTTGTGATTTTTTTACTTATCTACACGCGGGGAACACGTAGTTTAATAGATTTCGACGATGACTTCACTTAATGAAGTTTAATTGCTCCCAACATTGTTGTACTTGATAATGTTGAAAATACCATTCGAACATTATTACGTGGCTGTAGCCCAAAATATGAGAAGATTGTCAATAATTATGGGATTACCAACTGTAGATTCCGTCCTCACAAGTTATCATTTACTACCATCCTACCTAATACACTAAAATACTTCAGACTTAAGCTTCATCACAAACTGAGGCGGAAACATTCATCAATAAACCGACAGTATACCGGAACTACTAAAAAGACTAACTGACCAATGACGGGGATTGCACCCTTCCACAATTTCTGACCTGACCTATACTCTGCTATGCAAATATAGCACCGATATTGGTTCCTCTAAATTTCTATTAAGCCCTACAGATCCTACAACGCGATGCACTCCGCCTAGCTTCTCGTATCTACTTAGCATCATGTACACGAATCATTTATCAACTTATAAAATTCTCTTCCATATTGAACACCTACGTGTTTTCTGTATTAACTACAAACCTGAGGCTAAACACCCTATAGTTTCACTCTTAATCACCCATCCTACTAATATCCCGAGCCTTAACCACCAGAGTCACCCAAAAATACATATACACACTCTCCGCAAACTCTCCCAACGAAACTTTCGTCACCTCCCGTTATCCACCCTAATAATACGCACCGTCCTACTTATGAACCGGAACCCACCTCTCCTTCCTCTGACACAGTGTGGGGAAGAGCAAGTACACCCAAAGAGGTGTCTCCAGACATGTCTTTGCTGGTTATTGGGCTTCAATTCGAAGCAGGACTCGCCGTTGTACTCCAGTCAATGAGATTCCAGTCTGAAGACGTGTCTGGAAACGCTCCACACACTGGTGGGATACCAACCTAACTATCGCCTGCCACACGGTCAGACAACCAGGAGTGATGGTCTGAGCTAGCATTTCTAGCGGGAGTTATGGTCTGAGGCTGTTGTTGTTGTTGTTGTTGTTGTGGTCTTCAGTCTTGAAACTGGTTTGATGCAGCTCTCCATGCTACCCTATCCTGTGCAAGCTTCTTCATTTCCCAGTACTTACTGCAAGATCTTTTATAGTCTGTAGTGCTTGCTTATAAAAATTTTCATTGGTATCTTTCAATTTATATGTAACTGGATTAGAAAGAATTAAATTGCCAATTTCAAATAGATCTGTTGACCAATTAGCATTATGTCTACTAAAAAAAATTCCTTTAAGTTTACTGAGTCTCACTTTATCATACACTTCAAAGTTTGTTATAAAAGGTTTAAATTTTTTTTAATTTTCGTTATTTACATCTCTTGGCTCCAATTGTCTGAGGCAGCATTTCTTTTTATAGCAGGAACTGTGGCACCCTTACAGCACACTGGTTCACTGACAATATCGTACACCCCATTTTGTTGCCCTTTATGTCAAGCCATCCTGGGATTTAATTTCAGCAAGATAATGTACACCTACACAAAGTGAGAGTTTCTAGAGCTTCTCTTAGTACTTACGAAACCCTACTTTGTCCAGCAAAGCCACCAAGTCTCCCACCAGTGGAGAACGTTTGCCACTTCAGGAGCAGGACCCTCCAACCAACTATCCAAGATCTCAATTAATGCTAAGCTGAATAACTGCTTGCGTAAGGGCCAGAGGTGGGCCAGCGAATTGCTTATATCTGGCATTACTGAAGTTGTTTCTCTTGAATAAATCTACTTAATCACCTTCCTTACTTAAAACTTTCTCAACAGATATACATCAAGATCTTTTGTAGTTTGTAGTTCTTGCTTATAAAAATTTTGATTGGTATCTTTCAATTTATATGTAACTGGATTAGAAAGAATTAAAATGTCAATTTCAAATAGATCTGTTGATCAATTAGCATTATAGCCATTTTAAAAGAATTACTTTAAGTTTACTAAATCACACTTTATCATAAAATTTATATTTGGGTTTACTATCTTCAAAGTCTGTTAAAAAAAGTTTAAAACATTTTTTATTTTCATTATTTACTTGTCTTGGCTCCAATTGTGTTCTTCAATTTTTCATATTTTTGTATTCGATAAAAATTTTTGAAACTGCATCTATCTATTTATAGTATGGTTTTGAGGCTATATCTATCGAATTCCTCTCCTAGTTATATTTTTACAGTTTTATCCTGAACTGGAATAGCCTATGCAAATATTGGAAAAACATCAGATATAGTTAATACATATTTGTATCCTTCATTTATTTTTGAAATTCCTCTTAAGTTGCCTGAATCCATTTCTACGAAATGTGTTAGCCATAAATCATCTATGCCACATGAAACTAAACATCATATTTCAATTTTTTTTCTCATCAGTTGCCTAATTTATTCCTTCTTCTTCTTCTTCTTCTTCGTTTCACCCAACTTTGGGGTACGTTGAATCAATCACTTCTGTGTGTTCTGTGCCTTTTCGCCCAGTACTGCTTCATTCTTTCTGATCTTGCTTTTCTTTCCTCATCAGAGATGACAATCGTTCTTTTCTTTCTATTTTGGAGCTGGAATCCCTCTTTTCTGTCTTTGCTTATCATTTTTGCGGTCCTGTCTGTGAGCATTTTTTCTGTGATGTGTAGTTCTCTTAAGTCTTTCTCTGTTTGGATAAACCAATTTGGTTTGGATTTTTTATTCCTGAAGTAGTCAAACATTCTTTTTGTAAGTCTATTTGGGTTCATTCTGAGAATGTGCCCATAAAACTCAATTCTTCTTTTCCTCATTGTATCCGAAAGTTTTTCTGTGGTTTTGTAGAGTGTTTCATTTTTGGTATGAATTAGTTTCTCGTTATGAAATTTGGGGCCTAAAATTTTTCTCAATATTTTTCTTTCTTTGATCTCTAGCCTTTCAATTGGGCCATGGTTAGTGATAGATAATGTCTCAGCTGCATATAGTGCTTCTGGTTTAATGACAGTGTTGTAATGTTTTATTTTTCAATTCCATGAGAGGGACTTTTTATTATAAGTATTTTTAGTAAGCTGAAAGGCTAGTTCAACTTTGTTTCTTCTTAATTCTATTGCTTTTTTCTCAAGGGCGTTCCAGCTAATCCATTCACCAAGATATTTGAATTCTTTAACAATTTCGATCTTTTGGTCTCTTACTTTAAGATATTTCATTGGCTTTTTTATATTTGTGATTATTTTGGTTTTTTAAAAAGAAATTTTAAGGCCTATTTTTTCATTGACTTTGTTGTTATTCTCTTCAGATGATGAACAAAAGTAATTTTTCTTAAATTTTAAACATCAAATATGATTGACTGAAAAATAATTAATGTTAATAATTTATGTACAGAAAATTATCTACAATTTTTTAAAATTGAAATTATCTTTTATTTTTTAAATTAAAGTTAATTTATGAGTTCTGAAATAAATTATTTGATGCATTTTTTAAATAAAATAACTCAGTACATTTTTAATTAAATAAAACCCATGTGCTACTGCATTTATTTTATTTTGTGAAGCACATCTCTTATTATCATAAGACCTTAATAATTTTTTGTTGTATTCAACTGAATTAACTGTGTTTTTGTGTTACATTATATTTAGACACTACATTATTCTTTATTGTGAAGGAAACAGTCTTTATAATCTTACAAATATATTTTATTTTCAACAACACATTTCATTACTCCTTTTGATTTTCACTCTTAAACAGCAGAATTCATCCATTATTTTTCCTTTAGATTCTTCTTCCATTTATAGAATACATTTTATTTACTTGAGGTACTATAAATGTTATATTTCTGATAATCACTAGTATCAAAATAATTAATCATTGATTTTATATGTTTACAAAAATCGTCAATTTTCACACTGTAGTTGTAACTATCAGCATCTTGGTAACAAAGTTCAATGTTTTCACCAAATTTTACTTTCATAAGATTCTAAGAAATATCATACATTATTTATTTTGAGAAACGAAGAATACCCTTTCCAGTAAAATTTGGTTTCATAAAGAAAATTTCAGTGTTACTTATGTGAATAACAGCTAAGTCTTCATTAAATATTGTTCTACTTTTAAAATTTTGTTTATGTATTAATTTATCACAGTTTCATCATCTGAAATTACTTGTGGGATTATTCTGTTTTTTTTTTTTAATATTTCCCATCATTCTTCTGAGTACAGACTTAGTCATCAGTTTGAAAAAATCTTTTTCAAAATCTGTATAATGTTTTTAGATATATATCGTTGTTTTCATTCCCAGAGACAAATAAGATTCAAGATTTCTATTATGAAGAAGATAATTATGTTTGCTATCTAATATAGTTTATTTTATTTTATTTTAAGGTGGTATTGGTAAATTTTTCTGTAAATCATAAAAAATTCTAAAGCGATTTCGAAATATGACCTATTTTGTTTTAGAATCAATATTTTTGGGTTCGTCCAATTGAGATCCCCCAATGATAAACTTTCACTTGCACTGTTATCATATAATATTTTAGATAATATGATATAATGTTTTTAGCATAATAAAAATATATTAAAAGATTTGATAAAAAAATTTCTTATATTTATTATTTACTTTTAGATAATATTTTTACAATGTTAGAATACACCATTTCATATTGTGTTTCAACTTTTACTGGATTATAAATGAAGCAATATTTTCGGGTATAATCAAATTTTATGTATTATTAAAATCAAATATGCATATAAGACAAATAAGTTTTTGATGTTCATTTTTTATTAATTTAACTTGAAGGACGTTTTATCCACCAGCATAGTGATATGCTTCCCTTTTTTATAATGAATTAACTTGGTATGATTTTTTCATAGGGTGTATTGTTTCTAATTGATATACTTGTTATTTTCATCAAAAGAAAAATCACTAATAGATATACTAATTTTTGTTGCTACTTTTGAAATGTCACAAATCTTAACTGGTAATGCAACATCTATAATTTCTTCATCAATGACGAGTATAAAATTTTTATATGTAGTAACCATTTGTGATTTTTAATATTTTTATTTTCAAGATGAAGTAATGCCTTTTTTGTGGAGCACATAATTCATTTTAGATCATTATTTTATAGATTATTAAATATCAATATTCTTTAATTTTTTCCACTAACTGAATGAAATGATTAAGCAATTACTGTGCTCTGATAATTTTGTTCAGTGATCATTCTAATCTCTGAGTTTGAAATTTACAGATTTTTGGTAACACATTTTGGTAGCCATTTTTAAACTTAAGACTCATATACTTTTGAATGTGACAGGGAATTTCTTTAACTTCATTGGTTGTCAAAATTTTATAATCACCGATTTACTTAAAATATATTCACAAACTGCTAACTATTTTTAAATTTTGTTCACTTTATTATCTAAATTATTGATTTTGTGTAATTTAAGAAATTGTTAATACCAGTTGATTTTATGTTATTTTTGGATTATATATTTCGTAATCTTTCTTAAATGGTGCTTCGACTACATAATGTTTATCTATTTTACTATGTTTTCCTTTCTACAAAACTAAATTTTTATAAAAAGAAACTATATCTCGAAATACTTTGGAATCATCATTTATGAAGATTTTAATTGTAACTTAAAGTAAACATTTCCAATTCTTCTTTGGCTTTATTTTGTGACTTATTCAATATTCAGTTATGAATATAAGCAAATTACTTTTAAATTTTAAAATACACTTTTACTTTAATTTAGAGTAATATCTAAGTTCATTTACAGTAAAGTTACTTTTAGGAAAGTGATGAGGTTGTACCATATTAGCGATCTCTAGATTGTAAACCTTATTATTTATTATTCCTTTTTATTGTAGTGTTTTCTTTCGCTCTTTAAATATTCAAAACCATATAATCAATTAGTTTATTATATTTTTGGCCAAATAATTTATATTCATTATTTAGTTCTAAACAATTTCTGTGTATTTCGTTTTATGCTATATTCACTGTTAGTAATAATATTTTAAAATTCATTCTAGCACCATAATGTTTTGAAAGAAATTACATTAGCATTTTTTATTTTGATGCCTTATTTATAAGGCAAAACCTCATTATATTTTCTAAAAATAAAATTTTATATAATTTCGATAAATATTTATTGGATTCTTAAAAACGTGTTATATCATGAATTTAAATCGTGAAACTTATTATTTTTACATGTTTTCATTGCCCTAGATTTTAATTTAAGATTTCTTTCTTCAATATATTGAAAACGAATTAGTTAACTGATTTATTATATAAGTTTTGCAAAATTAATGAAATTTATTTTTGAGTCTCTATTATTTATTCACAATTATAAATATTATGTAAATATTGAATTGTAGTCCACCAATTTTATTCATTTAATTAACATTCGTACTATTGTTGAGTTTCTAAAGAAATCAATACCTTTATATTCGATGATATATCGATACATGAAATTATTTTTAGATCTACTGCCACAGTTGTAACTTTACATTTTAGTCTTATGGATAGAAAGCTAGATTTATGCACATTTTCAAACATTATCAAAACATAAAATGAAATGTTAATAGAGTTGAAAGTGAAATAAACAACAACATTTTTGGAATGAAAGTATAGTCTCCAAATTTTTGAAATTTTGTTCATTTCCAAATGTAAATGTAAATTTAATTACTGCCTTATCATAGATATTACTTTATAAGCCAATAAATTTATCTAACATATAATTAAGTGTTGAATTTTTGATATGTGTGTTTGCTGATAATTTTCTAGCAATTTCATAAATTGTATTTCCTTTACTTATATTTGTTAATTTATTTTTACTTCCTTTTCCGAAATATTGTTTGGTAACAGCATCATAACCATAAATTGGATCACCAGCATCAACTAACATTCAATTTTTAAATGTAACACGTCTCAATGTGATACTAAACTTTATTCAATTCATTCTCAACTTGTGTAATTAAATTTTGTATTTTTACAATGTTCAATTTTTTTTATTTTCTATAATTCATGGCATTAATATTTGTATTACTTTATTGATCTAATTCTCCTAAATGTATTTACTTCATTAATTTTTGATTCTAAGATTTTTCTAATTCTTCTGTTGTTACCTGAAAGTAGTTTTAACATGGTAAAATGTAAATAATCACAAAAAATTAAATGAAGTTTTATATTCATTTAGCAATATAATATAGATAATTTTTCTTTGCTAATTAGTTAATCACCAATAAATTAATGAAAATAAATATCAGTATTAAGTGTTTTAAAATGACAAGTGCAATGTATTCCAAAATTATCATTATTAAATACATTAACTATACTAAATTCAAAATTTTTGATTTTTCAGTTGATTTATCAGTCATAAAATTCATTCAAATTGTTTAATGTTTTATTTCTTAGCAAGATTTTATAAATCAGAATTTTTTATTAGTTGATTACTTTTTTGCAGACTTTTCTGTATCAGCTCCTTTTCTTTCCATTGCTAAATTATGTATTTTTCCTTCTACTTTTTTCTTTTAGATTTTGGTCTAAATATAGGTTTTGCTTCACCAGCTACTCCACCAGCTATTGTACCACCACTTGTTGCATGTGACAATGAAGCCAATAGTCATTGTAAACATCCACCGTGCTTTTTTAATCCAGAACTTCTTCTTTCCTTTCTTCATAAGCTGCCCAATATTTTTTTCACAATTCCAACACCTAATGTTATAAACTAATAAACTACTTTTGTTTATCTTTGTCTCTGGGCAACAGTTTCAAAATTGTCAATACTATTTAATTGCTCAATATTTAGTTTAATTGAACAGTTTTAGATTTTATTTGTACTGGTTGCAATAGAGTATGATCAATTATAAAATAATTCACTTATATAGATAAAAATTTGTACAGGTTTAATAAAATTAATGTTTTTAATATGTATTAATGTATGTAATTTTTTTTTAATTATATTGACCAGTAGTAATTTTTTTCGTTTCTGCATCAGAATGTGATTTATTATTTTTTGATGTTAGTGTTGACAATGTAGTGTAGAAGCTGATAAAGCAAATTTTTTATAATTGTCTTCAATTGGTACTCTTGATCATTTTTTGATGATTGGTGAGGTATTACTTAATTCAGTTAGGCAACTGTCTTAACATTAATAAGTATCATTTTAATAATTGAGTCATGAATCAGATTGTGAGCCAAATACAAAAATTCGTGATAAAATATTTAAAAATCAACATTCTGAGCTTTTACCAAATTCTCCTCAATGTGCAGTAACTCGACCAAGTGAATATGGAAAAACAGCATTAATGACTGTCAGTAATATATAGCTCCAGGACAAATGACTGTGATAAAATGTATCATTAATCCATGTATTGTAAAAGTTTATGTCGACCAAAATACTGAGGATTTACATAAATGTATCAAAATTTGAAAATAAAAATAATGGAGTATTTGCTACATTTATTGAAAAGAAATGAAGAAATTATATAGGTAGATTAATGTGAATATAGTTCAGGTGTTTTATTTGTGATTTTGTTGTTGAAAATCAAGATATAGCTAAATAATATTTTATTAGAGTAAGACATAAAGAAATATATTGTTTTTATTTAGCACAAACATATTAAAGTACCAAAACACTTAGAAAAAATTTAAATTTTTTTATTATTGCTAGACATGATGATACAAAATTAAATTATATATATGATAAATTTAAAATTGAGTGAATTTAAAGAAACGTGTACTAAATGTTAGAATAATATTAAATATGGTTTTTATTACAATAGATATGACAAGAAGAGTTAATTAAGAAACACATAAGAATAAAATTAAAGGTATATAAAAATATACATTAAATACAATCATCAAGTGTTTAAAGGAAATGTGCAACTTAAGATGTTGAAAAATAAAGTAATTAATTTCCAGAATGAGATTTTCACTCTGCAGCGGAGTGTGCGCTGATATGAAACTTCCTGGCAGATTAAAACTGTGTGCCCGACCGAGACTCGAACTCGGGACCTTTGCCTTTCGCGGGCAAGTGCTCTACCAACTGAGCTACTGAAGCACGACTCACGCCCGGTACTCACAGCTTTACTTCTGACAGTAACTCGTCTCCTACCTTCCAAACTTTACAGAAGCTCTCCTGCGAACCTTGCAGAACTAGCACTCCTGAAAGAAAGGATATTGCGGAGAGCACTTGCCCGCGAAAGGCAAAGGTCCCGAGTTCGAGTCTCGGTCGGGCACACAGTTTTAATCTGCCAAAGTAATTAATGTTTATTATCCTTAATTGACATTGATCTGTAGGTTGTTAAATCAGCTACACGAAATATCAAAGTAATAGAACAATCAAAAGAAGACTTTTAAAAATCGATAAATCAACCTAGAACCAAATACGAGAAGTCGAAAAAAGAAGAGAAACCCATTATACAATTGAAATTATAGTAGTTAAAGTCTTAAAGGCAATTGAAGAAAATAAAGATGTTGAAGAACATAGTCATTAACAAGTTTTCTTATGTTTCCTGTCCATCGAACAACACTGCGGCTGATTGCTGCACATCCTGAATAAATCAAAAATGGTCTGCAACGTTGGATTTTATGTGAATCCGGTGCAACCACAAGGGGATGACTTTGTTCAAGTGTGTCATCAGAAGGCATTACCAATTTACTGTTACAAAAATGAATGGATGTGTCCCTTTGCTATTTATAACCTGTTGTTGAGTTGCTGAGGGGTTGCTGCTGCGATACCATCAAGTGACACTGTATTTAGATTGCAACACTCGACTATTGCAGTTATTGGCGAGACATTATTTGCTAAAACTGGCATATACTGAAATTTGAAGTAAGAAATAAAGTATTTCTTGACATTTTGTATGTAATATTACGAGATAAATTGTATTTGTTTTTGAGATATGGCTTTATAGCGGTTTCGAAATGACAGTTTTTTCTTTATAGATTTGTAGAAGTTGTAGCTTACTTTTTCACATGATGTACGTATTTGCGGACATTTATTGATTTTCCTTAAAAATTTTCTATACTTTTTTGTAGAGGCAAATAAATTCTGATCTTGACATGTTCTGCCCCTTATATAAATTTCTTTTTTCCTCTCATATGAGATTTAATCCTGTGGTTATGCAAGCTTATTTTTTTAAAATAGGATTTCCAGATAACATTTTGGGAAAGCTACTTTTAAATATAGGTTAGAATGTACTGAATTTGCCAATATTATCTCTGTTGATATATATCTCATCCTATACAAACTCTTTCAACTTATTCTTAATCTTGTATTCTGGTATCACTATTAGCCGACTGCTTTCTACGAATATTTCTCACAGCTGTATAATGTTATTGTGTTGGTTATTTCCATTAATTCTGTATGATGGTCAGACAATACATTAGTAACAGGCTCTCTTCAGTGAAATGCGAGACATCTTCTTCGAATTCTAGTGTGTGGCGTTGCCATAGAGCACCACAGTCCTGCCTCGACACAGTGAAGGTACCTGTTTCCGAAACTGATGCGGATGCTGGTGCTTGGCGTGCTGCAGTATGGAAAGCGCTCGTGATACAGCTGATTGGCATGGTCATGCTACATTGTTGCACATGAGTTTGAAAATTCACTAATGCAATTGCAATTGCAGCGGCCAAGTAATGACGCCAACAAGAAATGCGACACTGTTAGTTGTTCATAGAAAGAAGCTTTATGGCACAATTCATGCCATAATTCGTTGGGGCAAGAAGAACGGGGAAGACAACCTCACCTGAGAAAAAAAGTATAACGCAAAATATTGAAGGCTCTAGGAATTCTAGAAGGTTGCAGAAGAAGACATAAGTTTACACGTCCACGTAGCCGCAGTCCATAGACAAATGTTCACAATTGTAGTGCTGAAAGAAATACTGAAAATGGTCAGTGCACACATTGATTTTAACACGTTTTAATAATGATGGTCAAAATGAGAGAAGTTTTGGTCTCTATATCCCTTGGTCAATTTCATAAAACAAGTACTTCTCAAATGATACTGTTTTTTAATAGTAATTTTTTGAAAGATTTGCTACAGCGATGTAATAGCCTCTGATGCAAAAATAGTTACTATTACTGCACATTAAAAGATTTTATTCATTTAATTGTTATTATTGTTAAATACCTACTAGTGTACGGCACTATAAAAGTAAGGATAACGGCAGTAACAGTGGGGGAAGATAACCATCACCAGAAGAAGGGACTTTTTAGTGGTACATCGGCTACAGCATTCGCAAATAGTTGAAATTGTGCCGCAGTAGAGAGAAAAATACACTGTGCAAGAAAAGTGAAGGATCACTTTATCGAAACCTCATACTTGACTTCCACTGCGGTACATAAGTTTGAAAACTGACTCAATTGTCGGTGTAACTTTCTTCTTTAACGGTGGAAATGCGTGGCGCTTTGCGACGTCATCTTCGGGCTGGACGACGCCTCACAGGTCAGAAGTTCATGTGACGTGTAAAGTGGGTTCGTGACGTCAGACTGGCGCCAAATTTCACCATAATTCTTACCAGTGACACAATGGGCGTGTCACACGATGTGAAAGTCGTCACAACCCCTGCTACCCACATTTCACCTTTTCTTTTGACGCCTGTGCGTTGGGCCGAGCGACGTGTTGCAATCGTTGTCGCGCTGGACTCACATTCTGGAGAACGACGGTTCAAACACGCGTCCGAGCTTCATGATCTAGGTTTTCCGTGATTTCCCTAACTCGCTTCAGGAAAACGTCGCGATAGTTACTTTGAAAGGGCACGGCCGATATCCCTCGCCTTCCTTCTTTAATACGAGCTTGTGTTCCGTCTCTAATGACCTCGCTGTCGAAGGGACGTTAAACGCTAGTCTCCTCCTTCTCGGCCTCTTGGTTGAAAGTCAGAACCAAGATGTCCAGACTATAAAGCGCTCGGTTTTGTCAGGAACTGACAAAGAAAATACTCCGGACACACCGCCGCTCTAAGACCGAGTTCGGTAGAACCGTCGGTGGCACCCGCCCACTTTTATTCAGAATTTTCAAAATGTACATTTACATAGACAATGCCTGTAGGTAAGCAAACCCTTGACACTCCCATGGTCACTATCGCTTGCCTGCAAGTGCCTTGGCCTACTTTACAGGTTGTCTCCGTACAAATTCATTTCTAAAATTCTCAGTTAAGATGGAGATGTGTCACCGGGGGTTTTACCGAACAGAGGGATATTAGAGGAATTCTTTTTCGTTTTATTCAGACGCGTGTCAGTGCTGCAGCCTTCCGATATCACGCCTCAAGAGAACGCAGAACAAGAGGGTTGTTAAAAAAAGACATAAGCACTCTTTGTACTTCGGATCACATTCAAATTTCATCGAATAGGTTTTTAACGGTCTCTAATAGTTTCAGGCTGCACACGAGAGAAAAAAAAATCGGCGGTTTTGCTGCACTCGAGAAGGTGCGATCACGTTTAACGAGGATCTGGGCCCATAATGAAGGGTTGAAACGTCCGGCGGCGTCAGCAGTGTCAAAGGTTCCAAGAGCGTCTTCTTCCTGCTCATCATGCTGCGAACTGCCTTTTTCAGTCGCGTAATGTGTGGGAATCAACGTCACAAGGAATGGGGTTGTACCATTCATGCCCTTTATGCAACACCCTGATGCCTTTTCGTGCCGATTCTCAGGAGCGATGTGTCTGAAAAGTTTTCCTCCGTCACACATAAGAAAACAGCGCGAGTTCAGCGCTAAACGTCGCGGTTTTGACCATCGCAGAGGCTTTCAAAGAAGGAGTGAGACATAAATGTTGGAGGGGGGGGGAGTTGAGGGTGGATGATCTTTCCATCGCGTGACATGCCCACGGTTTCATTGGGCAGAACTGTGTTCAAATTTGGTGCCAAAGTGACGTCATTAACATACCTTCCATGTTACGTGAACTTCTGAACTGTCACACACATCCATGCCGAGGCAGGATTCGAACCTGCGACCGTAGCAGTCGCGCGGTTCCGAACTGAAGTGCCTAGAACCGCTCGGCCACCGCGGCCGGCTAACACGTCCACGGAAAGAGAAAAGTCTCAGAGCTGCTTGTCCTGGTATACAGTAGGGTAGACTGTGCTGGCGTAAGCTCTCGCCAGCACACCGGTCGGCAAAGATGAAGAGCGCAGATCGATAAGTAGGCCCAGGATCAAGCACGACTATCACGAGAGAGGAAAGAGACACACTGACAAGCAACAGGACGTCAACGCATGTAGTTAGGGAACCGCCGCTGACTGGAGGGCAGCACAGACTCACTCTTCCACTTTGGCGTCTGTTATTCAGTAGCAGAGCGGGTATAGTTCATCGCAGTTTGCAACAGTACGTAGCGACCAAATTAGCACCTATAATGGGACTAGCAATGAGACTAAAGTTGTAATAGCAAGATTACCGATACTGTCTGCAAGAGGACTAATACTGATGAGCTTGTGCCGCAGAACATGGACTCTATTCCAGTTAAGTAAATGTTCACGTGAAAAGAACTGTAGTAATCCATATATGCATCTGTGTTGTAGATACAGGATACTGGCCACCCATAACAAAATCCTCTCCCTTGCTTCCTTGCAGGACGAGGACACTACAGTATCGACGAGGATACAACATAGGCAGGTGGACATACAGCGACAGACTGTCACCTGATGTCACTTAACGCCTGCCTTGCTGCGAGACCTATTAACTGCCTGTGCGATACAGTAAACATGGTTCGTGTACACGGTTTCGGTATAAACAGACATGCTCTTTGTGCATTTCGAAGCTCGACGTAACGTAAGAGCTGCTAGTTGGCTGTATCACGAACGTTTTCCGCAACGCAGCATGCCATGGCAACCCAAGTCGCGCAGCGGCTTTTAGAAGCAGGGACTTCCACCGTGCAGAGGAAAGACTGTGTAGCTCCACGGCAAAGCCGCAAGCTCGAATTAGAAGAAAATGTATTGCATCGCTCTGAAGAGAGCCCGTCAACAAGCACTCGACAATTCCGTGTGCAATGGTTGTCAATCACAGTATCGTCTGGGACGTTTTGTGTGAGCAACAATTACATCCGTACTACATCATAGGGTACACGCTATGGGTACAGCAGACTTTCCACAACGCATTGGCTACTGCGCGTTGTTCCTGCACCTCTGCAACGACACATCCCTGTTCCCATGTCGAGTTCTATTCACAGATGAATGTAAGTTCTCTAGGGACTGTGTTCTGAATTCTCGCAACATACAGAACCCTCATGCTACACATGTATAGGGATTTTAGCACCATTTTGGGATTAACGCGTGGCCAGGTATTCTGGACAGTGATGTGAATGCGTCACACTTCCTTCCTCTCAAGCTGTCATTGTACACTTGAACTTCCTACAAAACGTATTGCAATCGTTCTTGGAATCAGTGCCACTGAATGTCTGTCAGGGACTGTGATTTCAGTATGATGGAGCGCTACCTCACTTCTCACATGCGGTTCAGAGACTATTCAACAACGATATGGAGAAAGATGTATAGAACGAGGTGGTCAACCACATGACCGCCACGAACGCCGGATTTGCCTCCTATGGACTACTTCTCGTGTGGTCATACACAAAGAATAATTTACGTTACTCCTGTAGCGGCGAAGAAAGATCTATTGGCACGACTTCGGCCCGCTGCACTCGAAAATGAAAAGACACCAGACTGGATGGAGAACGTGTAGGTACAATGTCTGTAACAAAGTTGGTGGTAGCCACATGGAACCGCTGTTGTAATGCATCAGTACCGATCTGTATTTACAGTACGCAGGGTTCTTTTTTGTTTTGGAATAATGTAAAACCTAACATTTAATTGTTCATAGAAACAAATATGCTTAAGTGATGAACAGATGTTTCATTGTTTCCTTTCGAAATGTTACCTAATAATTGTACTGCGGCACTCCCAATTTAGTTCCTCAAGCAGTACTGGGTCACTAGAGGTATGAATTAAAAAACGCCTTCAGTCACAACTTTTCGTGTTTTATTAAGTACACGATGCATTTCGGACCCTGTGAGTCCATCATAAGTGGTAATTTGTCATAAAACATGCTTTATTTTTTCTCTTGAATGAGGCGAAATAGATATTCCTGTCGCGAAAAGTTTTGATGTCAGGTTATGAATTTCGTAAGTAAAATGCGGAAAGTATGTGCAAAATAGTGAAAAAGATGAACTTAACTCATACCTCCAGTGTATTGAATACAGTCTCGTTTGCCGGCCGGAGTGGCCGTGCGGTTCTGGGCGCTACAGTCTGAAGCCGAGCGACCGCTACGGTCGCAGGTTCGAATCCTGCCTCGGGCATGGATGTGTGTGATGTCCTTAGGTTAGTTAGGTTTAATTTGTTCTAAGTTCTAGGCGACTGATGACCTCAGCAGTTGAGTCACATAGTGCTCAGAGCCAGCCAATACAGTCTCGTTTCAAGATGCGAAATATCGATAAAATTAAAAAGTAGTGGATCAGTTCAACATCTGAATGTTTCCGAACAAATATTATGTTGTCAATCCCCTCTAAGAGCCGTGAAAGTTTGTAATAGGAATTTATGAACGCCCTGTAAAGGATTCAGAGTGTAGTAGTTCCGTTGCGATAGAAACTTTAGCTCGAGATGGGGGAAAAAAAGGCAGCAGCAAACCAGCCGGAATGCAGGAGATCCGAAAATAAATACTGAGCAAAGAGGGTCGCCACAGCTACCTAGGTGAAGCGGCACTGAGCACTCACCCGGCGATGTACTCCCGGAATACAGGTGCTGTGCGCTCTCGTCCGCGATACAACACGGCACGGCAGCCGTCGCTTACCTATCCCCACGCGTAGTGCACGTACACATTGAACATGTATGGGATGTGGTCATTCGATAATTGGTCCATTAGTGTTCTCCGGCGGTCAGGAATCAATTAACCGTCCACTCGGTCCGCACGCCGATGTTAGCTATTCCCCGCGGGCGCAAACGCCCATCGCCTTGAACAGACAGCATGAAACTGTGAACGCTCAGACCACCGATATTTTTTTTACCGATTAAACAGCTTAACAGTTCATGTATCCAAATTGCTGACAAGAATAATATACAGAAGAATGGGAAAAAAATTTAGGATATGTTAGATGACGAGCAGTTTGGTTTTAGGAAAGCTAAAGTCCTTAGAGAGGCAGTTCTTACGTTATGCATGACAATATACGTTCTCGGATTTGTGAACCTAGAAAAACAGTTGGACAACGTAAAATTGTACAAGATGTTTGAAATTGTCAAAAAACTGGTGTAAGCTATGGGGGACGACCGGTAATATACAGTTTGTACAAGAACGAAGAGGGTAGTATAAGAATGGAAGGCCAAGAACAAAGCGTTCGAATTAGAAAGAGCATAAGACAGTTTCATAATCTTCCGCGTCTGTATTCAATCTATATATAGACCACGAAATGACGGAAATTGAGGTGAAACGATGTCAGTGATGAGATTCGATGATGACACAGTCATCGTTAGTAAAAGTGAGGAAGAACTGCAGGACATGTTCAGTGGAACAAACAGGATAACGAGCACACATAATGAACTGAGAGTAAACAGAAGAAAGATGAATGTAAAAATATGTAGCAGAAATGATATCATCGTTAGGTATTGTAATTACATGTTCTGGTCTCTATTATCCATCCATTCACCCACCCATCTACCTAGTTGTCTCTTTCCAGTCAGTCGATAATTCATTATATTTTTTGGCTATCTCTTTTCTGTCATTCTGTCAACATGACCCTTCGATTACATTCTATTCTCTTCTACCATATCATTAAGTGAAAAGATATTTAAATTTATTATTACATTCCTTATTTTATGCATTTCACTACAGCTTCTGACATGTATCTCTTGAACTTCATCTCTGCTGCTTGTACGCGATTCTTTTTTTGTTACTGCCCTTGATTCGGAATCATATACAACTGAGGTGCAGCCATAACTTTACAGAATTTCATTTTTGTTTCTTTTCTTGTTCTTCTTACCAAAGTTCTTTCAGTTCTTCCGTAGATACCTTGATATTTATTAACCCTTCTTCTCAGTGTCTTTATCATAGTTAAACCTAATATCACATCCTAGATAATTAAAGTGGGATACTGGTTCTAAAATTTTCATTTATAATTATTTTCTATCTGACTGGTTTCTTTAATTGGATAGCCATTATCTTTATCTTATTTGCTGATATAGTTAAGTGGAAAATATTGCTTTTTGGCTCAACGTATAAATTGTCTTTGTACGTTATCTTCTGTTTCCTGTAGAAGTATCTGGTCATCAGCAAATAACAGAGTATTTAATGGTACGCTAGAGCCTATGTTAATTCCTAAGTGTGTTTCATCTTTCCACTTCATAATTAAATCGTCAATATACAGGGTGTTTTCTTCCACCGTTTATAAACTCTAGAGGCTTATTGATGAAAGGATAGGCAACAAAAAAGGCCTAATGACATGATAGAGACCGTTTATTAAATCATACATTGTTACGCAGACTACGGTCTAATACGCACTTCACCATGCAGCCACAGTTACAGTATGTGCTGAAAATGGTTTCCAGGTGCCTCAACGCATGCGTATACGAGCCGTAGCATGTTGTGTCTCACGAGTTCATGTCGCCCACACTGCATCCGAACAGTGTCAAAGGCAGCATGAATACTATGCTCCACTGTCTCCAAATCTCGAATGGGCTCTGCATACACGATACTTTTGAGGTGGCCCCATAACCAAAAATCGCACCGGTTGAGGTCCTGTCAACGAGCAGGCCATGCAACTGGACCCCTTCGTCCGATCCATCGGTCAGGTAAGACACGATTAAGATGCGTCTGGACGTTAACGGCGAAATCGGCTGGAGCATAATCATTCAGCAGCCACATAACCCTTCTAATCATCAACGGCACTACTTCTAGCAGCGAAGGCAAAGTCAGCTGCAAGACACGCCGATAGGTCCGGCCTGTTAGGCGACGTGGAAGGAAGACTGGTATCAAAATACGGACGCCAATTATCCCGGCTCACAGATTCCGGCTGCGCCGATGGTTATGTTTCTCTGTCACCATACCATGGAGGTCTACATACCGTCCCACAAATGACTGTTAAGAAACTTGAAG
This sequence comes from Schistocerca americana, assembly GCF_021461395.2. Taxonomy (NCBI): domain Eukaryota; kingdom Metazoa; phylum Arthropoda; class Insecta; order Orthoptera; family Acrididae; genus Schistocerca; species Schistocerca americana. The sequence goes on along the minus strand of NC_060120.1, from coordinate 847,374,038 downwards.
ATATCACTCCGCGTAATGGTGGCCTCATCCGTGGATAGAATGGATGACGCATATCTCGGTATTGTGGTTACCTGGTGAAGAAACCAGGGACAGAACTGCTCCAGATGTGGAAAGTCTGTCTCTAGTAAGCCCTGAACGCACTGTAAGTGATTATGGTAACAACAATAGTTATGGAGAATGTTTCAAATGCTCGTCTGGCTTACACTACACTGGGGAACCAACTGCCTGGTACTGACACGGCGGTCCCCTTCCACAATGCTAACCACTTCTTCCTCCAAGTCTGGTGTCCTAACATTTCGGGTACGTTCTTCATGATTTCCTACCTCCTGAAACAACCCTGTCTCATACAAATGGCAAAACACTGTTGCCGGCCGGTGTGGCCGAGCGGTTCTAGGCCCTTCAGTCTGGAACCGCGCGACCGCTACAGTCGCAGGTTCGAATCCTGCCTCGGGCACGGATGTGTGTGATGTCCTTAGATTAGTTAGGTTTAAGTAGTTCTAAGTTCTAGGGGACTGATGACCTCAGATTTTATGTCCCATAGTGCTCAGAGCCATTTGAACCATTTGAGCTAAAACACTATTACGAACATTAAATGATGTGGTTGTTGTCAGTGGGGATAGGTCCCTTGAACCTTGCTGCCCGCCACCAGTTGCCATTTGCCTTTCCATAAGTAAACATCATGTCGGTAAGCTCTCGATTCGAATACGGAACCATTATGTACAACGCTGTATCACATCCACGACAAGGTGAGTCAGCAACAGAAGTGAATCGTACCCAACATTAGCAAGTATTGTGGCAGGAGAGGGTGCTAGGGCGTGATGTATGAGGAACAGTAACACCATCTAGGAGAAAACACGCAATCTGTAACTGAGGGTGCCTGGTACAGCGCGTTTTATACCGCAGTCTCTGTAACAAAGTATGACTGTATAAATGGAAACCATGCATTTCCGGACATTAGTTCTTTAGACCTTCTCTGTTCCGTATCCTCTCATCGATCAATTCCTAGAGTTTTTACACGGTGGAAAGACCCACCGTGCATAAATTAAATAAAGTGTGTGATAGACTGCACCAGTGTCGAACACCTTGATTTATTAAAATTTTCGTCTGAAATTCTCGAATCTGAACTTATAACTATTTTAGCATTTTACGTGTGGACTCTTTATTGTACTAATAATTTGTTTAGGAAAATCTTTTACTTTCAGTATTTTCCACAAAAAGTGTCTTTTTACCTTATCAATGACTTTCTCAAAATCAATAAATGATAAATGCCTTTCTGAGCCGAATTCCCGACATTTTTCAATAATCTGCCTTATTATAAATTTATTAGCATTACAGGAACGTGCCTTTGTGGAGTCTGGTTGTTCTTCTGAAGTATTACATCAGCGATAGTTTGTAGCCTTTGATTAAGAATTTTTCTATGAGTTTTGTATCCTGCGTTTAATGATTTCCTGTGCAAAAATGGAATTAGCAATAAATTTAACTTCTAAATAGGGGGTCACGGACGAAGTGGAATAATTGTATCCTGGATGCAACAAAAAGCCATACAGACGAATCAAGGAGTGCATAAAAAGCAGACTAGCATAGACAAAGAGGGCATTCCTGGCTAAAAGAAGTCTACTCATAGAAAACATCGGCTCTGAGGAAGAAATGTACGTTTGGAGCACAGCACTCTAAGGAAGTATATCACTGGTTAAAGGAAAAGACAATTGAAGCGCCTGAAATATTGTGCTATAGAGGAATGTTGAAAATTAGGTCTCTACGGAATTAACGACGAGACGAACATGTTCAAGGAATAAGCTTTATGGATGTTGAGGGAGCTGCGGAGGGTAGCAATTGTCGGGGGAGACAGAGATGGAATATATCCGAGAAATATTTGAGAACGCTGGATGTGAGTGCTATTCTCAGATGAAAAGATTGGCGTAGGAGAAAATGAAACCAGTCAAAAGACTGATGACCCACTTGTTTTGGAATTTACCCACTTTCTTTTCGCCACAGCTAATCATGGCTGTAAAAAATGTGTTGTGTCCCTGAATTACATTTTGTAATATTTCTGTTTGCAGAGATACATAAGGGATATGCTATCTAGCCAGAAGTTTGAGTGAGTCATCAGCAGATACGGTTGTTTTGCTCCCACTGTTATTAACACAGTAGCTATATATTCAAAAATATGTAACATTTTCGCAAACAATTCTACTATACCAAACTCGCTTTTTTACTGAATCTTTTTCAATGCCCTTCACCCATCGATACCTGTCAGAAATGCAATATGTTATGCAATTGTAATGTGTCGTTCGCACTGAAAATGCCCATCAGTTGCCAGTGTGTGCCAGATAAAACTTCAATTACGAACATTTTACTTCCGTAAACAGTGGGTAAAATTATCTCCGTTTTCTTGCGGTGTAAGACTGAACTGCATTCTTGAGCTTTAGATTCCTTACTCCGTCATCACCGTCAGATATTAACGGTGGAAACGGGGCCTTGAGATTTACGGTGCTGGTCTCGTAGGTAGCTGCCATTATCTGTGGAGTGGCTAAAAGTATCTGGTTTGTTTGAATTTATAATTTGTGTGTACAAATATGAAGTTGGAATTTCACTTTTAGGCGCAGTGGACATTTTACTTTAAATAGATATGTATGTCAGTGTTAAAACTCGAATAAGCAGATGAAACTTCGATTTAACAGAAATCTTAACAGAAAAAATAACTGAAAAGGAATTTTAGTATTCAAATACGTAGGTTTTGATCTTTCTGTTTATATACCTTTTACAAACAGTTTACATCTAAAGAAACATACGAAACACGAAATCAAAGCAAAATTTGGCGTTCATAGTGGAGTAGAGTGTGGTGCAAATTGAAACATGAGGAGGGATATACAGTACAACACTATATTCTCTGGACTCTGATGCTCACATTCATTTCCTGATAACTAAGCAGCATCTCAGTTTCAAAAAAAAGTTTGTAATTACTACAGTTTCCAGCTGAAATCTGAATCGTCATCAAATGCTTCTTATCATCGTCTGTACAACCATCAACGGTTTTGCAAATCATTTTATCGGAATGTTTCTCCTCTTCACTGCCCATTTTGAATTTAACATCAACAGGAATGCACACAAAACGCACGAAAAAAAGAGAAGTCGAACATCAGCCAATGCGTCCGAAACTCTTAATAGCAAAAGTTTCACAAACGATGAATTGTTCGATACCATTACTGCCATCAATCAAACATCACAGATGATTCTGGAAGTCGTAAAAATACGTTCGAAACCGAGGAAAATCATTGTAATCGGCGTAACGTAATATTACGTCGGCCGCATGTTCTCATTTCCCGCAAGCATCCGCATAGTTAGTGTTAATGCTGTAATATCGACGAAAATACTAGGTGCAGTGGTCAGATAAAGATCAAGAAATTTACATATGGTACCCATGATTATATACTCTTGTTGACGAGGCGTTTCTAATCTCGGCATATGGAAGAGAGAAGGAAAGTTGTCACTCGTACATATTGTGTGTCTCCGTCTCTCTGTATAGTGTCCTGCAGAGTTCGGTACTTGGCCTGCAGGTATTCCTTAACCTTTACCTTGTAAGACTTTGGTGTTTGTTTTTGTCATTAGCATATTTATAAATGGCCCCAACGTTTCTACAACAATGTACGCACAGGAGAATGATGGAACAGGTTAACAATTGTTTTACAAAAAGTAGTTTTACCCTGAATCTTACAAAGATTCATTTTATGTTCCAAACTCATTAAAATGACTTACAGGTACCAGAAAGTGCAGACTGAATGAGGCTGCATGTACGACATATCTACGCATCCAGATACATAATAAACATAATAAATTGTGTTGCACTGGCACATCGATAAATTAACGGAAAAGCTCAGAAGTGCCTGCTTTGCAGTAACAAATGTTTGTCATGCTGCTGATGCTAGATGACTTGCCATACTTTCAATCAAATCTGCCCTATGGTACAATCTTCTGGGGCAGTGCTGTTCAGGTAAAAAACGTTTTTGGACTATAAAAAAGGGTCCAATGAGAATCCAGTAAAAAGCTGATAACAGAGCGTCTTGCAGAGATTCTTACACTTGCGTGCCAATACATGTTCCCTCTAATGGTGTCTTTGGTCAACAACAATAATATTTGGTTGGTGCATAGGTTCGTAGCGTTTTTCCGTAAGTTTAATAAACACAACAGGTTCACATAAAAGAGGTTTTTATCAGCATTAATACACTATGTGATCAAAAGTATCCGGACACCTGGCTGAAAATGACTTACAGGTTCGTGGCACCCTCCATCGGTAAAGCTGGAATCCAATATGGTGTTGGCCCACCCTTAGCCTTGATGACAGCTTCCACTCTTTCAGGCATACGTTAAATCAATTGCTGGAAGGTTTCTTTGGGAATGGCAGACCGTTCTTCACGGAGTGCTGCACTGAAGAGAGGTATCGATGTCGATCGGTGAGGCCTGGCACGAAGTCGGCGTTCCAAAGCATCCCAAAAGAGTTCTTAGGATTCCGGTCAGGACCCTGTGCAGGCCAGGCCACTACAGGGATGTTATTGTCGGTGTAACCATAGCACCACAGGCCGTGCATTATGAACAGGTGCTCGATCGTGTTGAAAGAAGCAATCGCCGTCCCCGAATTGGTCTTCAACAGTCGGAAGCAAGAAGGTACTTAAAACATCAATGTAGGTCTGTGCTGTAATAGTGCCACGCACAACAACAACGGGTGCAAGCCCCCTTCATGAAAAACACGACCACACCATAACACCACCGCCTCCGAATTTTACTGTTGGCAGATGACATTCACCGGGCATTCGCCATATCCACACCCTGCCTTCGGATCGCCACGTTGTGTACCGTGATTTGTCATTCAAATGGTTCAAATGGCTCTGAGCACTATGGGACTTAACTTCTGAGGTCAACAGTCCCCTAGAACTTAGAACTTCTTAAACCTAACTAACCTAAGGACATCACACACATCCACGCCCGAGGCAGTATTCGAAGCTGCGACCGTAGCGCACGCGCGGTTCCAGACTGTAGCGCCTAGAACCACTCGGCCACTCCGGCCGGCACTTGTCATTCCACACAACGTTTTTCCACTGTTCAGTTGACCAATGTTTACGCTCCTTAGAACAAGCGAATCGTCGTTTGGCATTTACCGGCGTGATGTGTGACTTATGAGCAGCCGCTCGGCCATGAAATCCTAGTTTTCTCACTTCACATCCAACTGTCATAGTACATGCAGTGGATCCTGATGCAGTTTAGAATTCCTGTTTGATGGTCTGGATAGGTGTCTGCCTATTACACATTACGACCCTCTTCGATTGTCGGCGATCTCTCTCAGTCAACAGACGAAGTTTCATATCAGCACACATACCGCTGCAGAGCGAAAATCTCATTCTGGAGACGAAGTCGACCCGCACGCTTTTGTGCTGTACATGTCCCTTCACGTTTCCACTTCACTATCACACCGGAAACAGTGGACCTAGGGATGCTTAGGAGTGTGGAAATCTCGCGTACAGACGTATGGCACAAGTGACACCTAATCACCTGACTACGTTCGAAGCCCGTGAGTTGCTCGCAGGGCGCCATTCTGTTCTCTCACGATGTCAAGGGAGTACCTGGCAGTAGGTGACAGAACAATGCATCTAATATGAAAAACATATGTTTTTGGGTATGTCCGGATACATTTGATCACCTAGTGTATATTCTTCTTCTCTGTTTATGAAAGTCTGTTACTGTCGGCGTAAGTTTTCGATTACGCTACTGTTAAAATAACGTGGTTTTGAGGCGAAGAACTCGGCAAGTCATGTTCGGAGTACATTTTCATCCCAAAGGGAAGTTCCTTGGAGATTGTTCGAAAGAGGGCGTAAAAGATGAAAATCTGAGAGCGCAAGATCAGGTCAATATGGTGGATGCGGAATGACTTCCCCATCTAACTCCTGTAGTCTATCATAATGCTGGCGGGCGTTAGCGTGGAGTAGCGTCACCTCACGCAGTCTTCCTGGTCGTTGTTCTTGGATTACGTCTACAAGAAGTCTCAGTTGTTGACAATAAATGTCAGCAATGATGGTCTCACTTCTGGGAAGCAATTCGTAGAACACCACACTTTCGCTGTTCCATCAGATGCGTAACATTACGTTTTGTGGATGCCCGTATTCTTCGTACGGGGAGTGGTTGCTTTGTTTGGATTCAACCATTCCTTTCTTTTCATCATGTTAGCATAAAGACGCACTTTATCGTCTCTAGTAACGATACAGTATAGGATAAGCCAGTTGATGACGGGCAAGCAGAGACGCATTATGGCCAATATTTGTGATTTTGGCCTAGAGCGTTCGCTGTTCATATACAAATTTTAGAACCTTCCCCATTGCAGACAAACGTCGCACGAATAGAACGGAATGATTACAGTTCATCATATTTGCAGTTCTCGAGTATACTGACGAGGATAATTGTGAATTAATGTATTTAAACAATATTCCTAAAATTCCAAAGCTCTTCCTGAACGTGGAGATTCACTAATGTTAAAACTACCCTACTTAAAACGAGAAAATCATTTTATTGCCGTACTCTGTTCAGTGGCATTATAGTCATACACGGCGCAAATGTTTTCGGCTACCTCCTCTGCTGTTACACTTCTACTGAAGTCTGAAATGTTCCGTTTTCTCCACTTAGGACTCCGTTTTGTAGCGTCCACGGCCCCACTCACAATCTCCAAATGACTCACTCACGACAATATGTAATCTCTAATAGCAACAGTGAACTACAAATAAAAAATGACAAGCGGTAAGTAAACCCATGGCAATCGGATTATCAACACGCAGAACTAAAACGCTATAAACTTACGCACCAAACTAATACATTTATACTGAACTACACAGTTCAAGCCGGACGGAGTGGCCGTGCGGTTCTAGGCGCTACTGTCTGGAACCGCGAGACCGCTACGGTCGCAGGTTCGAATCCTGCCTCGGGCATGGATGTTTGTGATGTCCTTAGGTTAGTTAGGTTTAAGTAGTTCCAAGTTCTAGGGGGCTGATGATCTCAGAAGTTGAGTCCCGTAGTGCTCAGAGCCTTTTGAACCATTTTCCATGAGTTCCCAAAATCGCTTGAGGCAAATGCCGGATGGATTCCTTCAGAAGGCCACGGCCGACTCCCTTCCACATGCTTTCGTAATCCCGACTTGTGCTCCGTCTCTAATGACCTCGCTGTCGACGGGTCGTGAAACGCCAACCTTCCATCCTTCCATCCATCCTCTCTTCCTTCTTTCCTTCTCGCACGCTAGGTATCTCTAGGATTCGTAGTGGAGTTTTATGTCTACGCAGATGTCCATAACAGGTTACCGTCCCAAGTCAGACAAGAAATTAAAAATTATCAGTTATTCAGAAATAAAGTAAAAGAATCCCTTATTACCTTCTACATCTTCTCAGAAGTTTGTACTGACAGGTGTAATGTTTGCTTGTTTGTATTAAACGGCTATTGACTTTGAAAGTGTACGGCGTGTTCCTCATAAGAGTCGTCAGACAAGTGTCTCTGGTGTTTCGGTAGATATGTGCAATTTGGCTTTTCAGTTGTGTATCTGGAGTCAGCCGAAACAAATAGTGCTCATCACGTCTTTCATGCGATGCCCAATGTCGACGGAAAGTGTCGCTTTGTTCCCTGTTACAAACAAAATGGTTTCTAAAGAGGAATTTTACGTGCTAATTTGATTATAGACCAATATCCGTAACACTGGTTTCCTGCAGAGCTCTCGAATATATTCTCAGTTCGAATGGACTGTGCGGCTGATCCCGGCGGAGGTTCGAGTCCTCCCTCGGGCATGAGTGTGTGTGTTTGTCCTTAGGATAATTTAGGTTAAGTAGTGTGTAAGCTTAAGGACTGATGACCTTAGCGGTTAAGTCCCATAAGATTTCACACACATTTGAACAAATGATGGTAAACTTGCAGGCACAACCATTTAAACCTACTGTAAGGCCACAAATGACAACTATATAAAAAATTTGAAAAACGTACAGTAAAACAGCAAATACAACAGCAAATGTTAATTTAAAAAGGCAAGCAACTGATCATCAAACAGGAGAGACAAAATGATGGTAAACTTGGTAGCACAAACATTTAACCTGCTGTAACGCCAAGAATGGCAATTATACAAAAAAATTTAGAAATATACAATAAAACAGCAAATACAATAACAAGACACAAGGACCAGTCACAGACGGTGCACCAGGAATCGACCTTTGAGTAAGTCCGGCAAAAAACAGTTTCGCGAGCGATGAGATAGGCGGCGAGGAGTTGCATTCACTTCACAAGATGGTAAGTCAGACTAGTGGCAGTCTAACTAACGACTAATGAAAATCTTGCTGAGGCTACCTGACGTCTAATAAACCAAATGCAAAGATGTAAAAATACACCAATGCCGGAATCGGAGGTCTGGACTCCACCAGCAGAATACTATGCTAGAGCGCCCGGAACGAGAAAAGAATCACTACCACCAGAGTAGAAGAATCGCCAAGCAACCTACAATCAAGAAAGCTGACAAAACTACGCACCTCACCGGACAGCAGCGGCAAGGCGAGGAAACGTACACTGCCGTTACATACAATAACCCCCAGGGCAGTTAACTGGTGTGTTAGCGGCCATGAGCAGGAAAAATACCGCTGGTTGAGTTTAACAAATAGTAACAAACTGAACGCAATAAATAGAATTTAGTAGTGAAGGAAAGCTTATCAGATCCGGTTTTTCCAAGCACTCCACTCGCTACTCTTCGCCTCAGCAACAGTATGAGCAGCAGCACGAACCCTAGTCACTGGAGAATCGCAAGATCTAACAATGGTGCAGGTTTCTCTACTTGAATCCAAATGTATTCAACTTAAAGCTTGGAGAATCTGGTTTACGACGAGGTCGTGACGCTCGTGACCACAGGCCTTCGATCCGGCAGTCCATGTGGGCCGCCAGCAGTCCCGGCGTGTTCCCACACTGTGCGACCCTGACTCCTCCAGAGTCCCACCTTCCGAACTGCACACTGACACGACCCGGGAGAACAACAGCGTCACCCCAGAGACAGTTGCTGCATATTAATAACCGCCGCTGCTGCCACTAGCGGTCAGGCAACACTTGTGAAACCGAGTAGCGCCAGTCAATAACAGAAGAAGACAAGCAACCGTAACCATGTCAACTAAACGATACTGTCTGGCCTCCAACAGAGGATGGAAACCTACAAGCCGCACCAAAGCGAGCCGCAGCATGGCTCAGTCGCTTTTCCCTCGCACTATCTCCGAGTGGAACAGGAATGGAAATAAACAGTGCTGGTACAAGATACCCTCCACCATTCACCGTATGGTAGCTTGTAAGCAGCTGTAGATGTAAACAGAACGGTCGTGGATTGGTCTAGTGTGATACTCGGTTTGCAATATATTAACAGGGGCAGTAAAACAAGAAGAGTAATCAGTACTCTAGCAGCGACAGCACCACCATGGTCTGCGCTAACAACTACCGTCATGCAGCAGCGCTGCTCAGTCGCTGCTGGTGTAATGGCTACTGCTCACCTTTTACTCTCACAGTTAATACGTATTGCAACCATACTATAGCAACGGGCTAATATGGGACGGCTCTATCGAAATGGGACGTAATATTCCGCTTTAAATAATCATTTTGTTACTAATGGGAAACAAACCGACGCTTTCTGTTGGCGCTGGGTGTCGCATGAGAGGCGTAATTGTTTTGGCTGACTCAGTGCAAGAACGAAATTGCAAGTATCTGCTGGAGTACAAGAGAAATGGCGACTGACGACTCTTAGGATATGCGCCCTGAATAGACAGCTGATAGTGGTCTGTCAAGAGTAATATAAACGCTTTTTTGAAGTGCTAGATCAAAATAGGAGCTGAATGAACAAGAGGAGTACATTTTACAGAAGCAGTTGGTAGAGACTGTTTCTGCCTGCTGATTTGCAGCCTGACTCGTGCCAAATCCCTAGAAGCTTTCCCTAGTGATGGTTTCTTGGTGAAAACGACAAGTGAATCGATGAATAAATACCTCAAGCTAAAGCTATGTTCGAAGTCAACTTGCAATAACCAGTCGGAGACAGCCTGTCGGGGTGGGGGATGGAGAAAAAACTGCAGCCGTTGTCGTATTGCGGAAACGTGGCGATTTATCTGACGTCCAAAAGGACACGAACGTTGGCTTTCGGGACGCTGGTGGAAGCCTTTTTGAAAGGCTAAGTTTGTAAGCTGTTCGCATGCCAAAGAAGATAAAGTATACTGTGCATATCAGAATGGCGCTGTGAAAAACTGGCGTCAAGGCAGCTATGGTGCACAACGGGCCATAGATGACAAGGGTCAACGACGACTGCGGAGACGTGTACGGGTGAACAGACGTGCAACTGTTGAGCGACTGAGCGCCCAGATGAACTAAGGAGCTACCAACAGGGTCTCCTCAAGGACCGTTCAGCGACCGTTGGTGCGTATGGGCTTCACAATTGGCGCCTGGTTCATGCACCGATGCTGACTGCTTATCATCGACGACGAAGGCCGTAATTTTCACTCCAGTACCACAACAGTGGCGACAGCAGGCTTTTTTTAGAAGAATCACGTTTTATGCTTCATCAGACTGACAGCCATTGGCGTGAAGGGCGCCATAAGTCTGAAAGCATACACCCTGCAACAGTAGGAAGAGTGGTCAAGACCGGAGGAAGAAGCGTTATGGTCTGGGGAATGTTTTCGTGGAATTCCCTGGGTGATCTCGTCATTCTTGAAGAAACAAAGGATCAACGCAAATATGCATCTATCCTTGGGGACAAAATCCTCTCCTACAAACAGTACGTTTTCCCTCCCCACTATGGCATCTGCCAGCAGGACAATGCAACGGGTCACCGACCTCACAGTGTACATGTGTGGTTCGAAGAGCACCAGGATGTGTTAGCCGTACTCTCCTGGCCACCAAACCTCCCAATTTAAACCCAATCGAGAACGTGTAAGCCCACCTCAGTAGAGCTGTTCGCGCCGTGGATCCTCAACAAATTTAGCACAGCTGGCCCCGTCATTGGAGTCTACATGACTGCACAACCCCCTTGGTACCTTCCGTACCTTCCGGAAAGTCATTGACTCACTTCCTGCGTGTCTCGCTGCGGTCGGTGCTGCAAAATGTGAGTATCCAAGCTTTCGACGGGTAGTCACATTAACGTTACTGGACGCTCTACTAGTATGTCATTGAAAGATTAAGACCGAAGAGCTGGGAGTGGCAGTACTAGACCATGAAAATTCAACAGGAACAGTTTATTTTAATAGGACCGCACCAAAAGAATAACTCTACACAAATCTGCAGCCGAGAGTCTTAACAAGAAACACAAGAAATTAATCATGTACCACACCAGGACTCGAAGAATTTATAACAACGTATTTTGACGCAGGCTATTTACAGTCAGGAGATGGCCACTGTAAAGAAGATTGGACGCCCACGCTGTCTGGTATTACTCGACAGTTTCACGCAGTAAACTGGCTGCACATTATATGTAGAACATTTAAAATACAATTCTCATTAAAATTTAAAGTGAAAGACGTGCAATAATAAAAATATGAAAACAAAGTACTGCAGATCACACGTGGAGCACATAAAAACAAAACTGATGCACAATAACAAAAATACGACAATGAACTACTGCACATCACATGCGGAGCACATAAAAACAAAACTGATCATCAGAGCTTTGACAAAACATCAATAAAAATCTAAAATCTGATTCTGTTAAGTCAAAGAACCTTTAACACTTCTTCACCTCCCAAAAGGCAGTAATTTACACCGATGTCAAATCACAATCACCTGCCCTATTTCTTAAACGCTGTGGTCTCAGTGGAGGAGGAGCAAAAATCATGCTAGCACAGCCAAAGGCAGGCTGTACTGCCACAAAGTTGAACTCAAGTGAGGCGAGACAAGTTACATAAAAGTTACTAAAGGTTCGTCTTGTAATCAACCATGCACTCAAACCACTGGCCGTGGTACTCAGGCAACTGGAAGCATGGGTTTATATTGATTTCCCTCAGATTTGCTATCTTCAGTAGTACGGTGGCGGTGAAGTGGACAAAGTTCCATCCAGCTAGGTTTCTTTAAGTGCCTTCCCCTTCAGGGCTACCCAAATGCAGCAATCGTTCGTCGGCTCCAACAGTATAGTAAGCTCACCGGACAAAAAATTAGTGAGCACAGTGCGCAGGCACAGATGAATTGTTAACCCTTCATAGATGGCGCAGGGCTCGTGCTCATCCTATAAAGCACTGCCTCTACGTGAGTATAAAGCAGGAGCGATCAGTGAGACATTTATGTTCCAAGCGAACTTTCTAGGCAAATGTAAGGACGTGAACAAAGTGGTAAAAAGTGGGAGTCGTGTTTGGCTGAGCCCATGGCCATACAGTGTGTGAAGCCGCTGCATTTGTTGGTGCTTTGCGGCGGACTGTTCAACCTGTCTACAGGCAGTGGTGCAACGCACATGGCCATGACATACGACATCAGAATTTTGGTGCAAAAAAGATCCTAACTGAGTGACACCGCTGACGCATTTCACGGCCTGTGAATCAAATTCTTTTCCGAAACCGACAGGAAATGCTGTTGCCAGTGAATGAAGGTTAAACTCAAACTATTAGCGAGAGACCATTGTGACGGGAAGTGCATGTAGTGAACATTTGGAGTCTGTCACCTCGCAAGTGGCCACTGCCCACACGTCCTCGTAAAGACGGCAGCAGCAATGTTCACCGCGCTGGAAGAATGTGTACTGGTTTTGTGAAAACTCCCCCACGTTATTACACTACTGGACACACCAAGAAGAAATGCAAATGGTTCAAATGGCTCTGAGCACTATGGGACTCAACTGCTGAGGTCATTAGTCCCCTAGAACTTAGAACTAGTTAAACCTAACTAACCTAAGGACATCACAAACACCCATGCCCGAGGCAGGATTCGAACCTGCGACCGTAGCGGTCTTGCGGTTCCAGACTGCAGTGCCTTTAACCGCACGGCCACTTCGGCCGGCTGAAGAAATGCAGATGATAAACCTATTCATTGGACAAATATATTATACTAGAACTGACATGTGATTACATTTTCACGCAATTTGGGTGCGTAGATCCTGAGAAATCAGTACCCAGAACAACCACCTCTGGCCGTAATAACGGCCTTGATACGCCTGGACATTGAGTCAAACAGAGCTTGGATGGCGTGTACAGGTACAGCTGCCCATGCAGCTTCAACACGATACCACAGTTCATCAAGAGTAGTGATTGGCGTATTGCTCGTCCACCATTGACCAGAAGTTTTCAATTGCTGAAACATGCGGTCGTGCATTATCCTTCTGAAATGTAGGGTTTCGCAGGGATCGAATGAAGTGTAGAGCCACGGGTCGTAACACATCTGAAATGTAACGTCCACTGTTCAGAGTGCCGTCAATGTGAACAAGAGGTGACCGACACGTGTAACCAATGGCACCACATACCATCACGCCGGGTGATACGCCAGTATGGCGATGACGAATACATGCTTCCAATGTGCGTTCACCGCAGTGTCGCCAGTCACGGATGTGACCATCATGACGCTGAAAACAGAACCTGGATTTATCCGGAAAAATTATGTTTTGCCATTCGCGCACCCAGGTTCGTCGTTGAGTACACCATCGCAGAATCATCTGTCTGTGATGCAGCGTCAAGGGTAACCGCAGCGATGGTCTCCGAACTGATAGTCCATGCTGCTGCAAACGTCGTCGAACTGTTCGTGCAGATGGTAGTTGTCTTGGAAACGTCCCCATCTGTTGACAAAGGGATCGAGACGTGGCTGCACGAGTCCCAAGATGCCTGTCATCTCGACTGCTAGTGATACGAGGCCTTCGGGATCCAGCACGGCGTTCCGTATTACCCTCCTGAATCCACTGATTCCATATTCTGCTAACAGTCATTGGATCTCGACCAACGCGAGCAGCAATGTCGCGATACGATAAACCACAATCACGATTGGCTACAATCCGACCTTTATCAGAGTCGGAAACGTGATGGTACGCATTTCTCCTCCTTATACGAGGCATCACAACAACGTTTCACCAGGCAACGCCGGTCAACTGCTGTTTGTGTGAGAAATCGGTTGGAAACTTTCCTTATGTCAGCATGTTGTAGGTGTCGCCACCGGCGCCAACTTTGTGTAAATTCTCTGAAAAGCTAATCACTTGCATATCACAGCATCTTCTTCCTGTCGGTTAAATTTTGCGTCTTTAACACGTCATCTTCGTGGTGTAGCATTTGTAATGGCCTGTTGAATCACTTAACTTGATACGCATAGGAAAAATATATGGGACATGTCGGAAAAGCGGGTAAAACGTCGACATCAGCATCTCCGCAATTTTGTGGATGTGCACTATCAAGTTGGTTCAAATGGCTCTGAGGACTATGGGACTTAACATCTAAGGTCATCAGTCCCCTAGAACTTAGAACTACTTACACCTAACTAACCTAAGGACATCACACACATCCATGCCCGAGGTTGGATTTGAACCTGCTACCGTAGCGGTTGAGCAGTTCCAGACTGAAGCGCCTAGAACCGCTCGGCCACAACGGCCGGCCTCGATCAAGTCCTCCTGGGGTATCGTGCATGCGACTTATCTGCACAACCTAGCGGTCACACTTCCTAACGGGACCCAGGTTATCAAGTGCAGAGGTGAAACTACATGAAATTAAGTGATGCTCGCAATTTCTCTAGGAGTTAGTAATTTTTTCCAGCGAGTTTGTGAACAACGTGGTGTCTGTGCAGAATGCCGTGGCCGGTAGATGCTCAGCTGGCCGGGCACGCATGAAGAGCGGCAGTGGCGGTTATAGGCAGGGGCTGCTAGGGAAATGCTGAGCACTGGCGAGAAAGTGCCGTTCTAAACTGCAGCCTACGCTCAAATTTTTTGTCCACGCTACCATGGTCACTATTCAAAAGGATTGGTCATCTATGCTTTGGTCAGTATCATAACGAATTCTGCTGAAAATGCAACCATTTATTTTCGCCTTGCTTGTTAACCATTTGTAACTTTCAGAAGCGTCGTGAGTGGCGAATTTTGAGTAAAACCTACACATTTCAGTTGTTGTCGTCTTGAAAATTGGTTCTTTTGCCAGAAAAAAAGCAGGGTTCACACAGTGTCACTTCACTACACTAAAATGTTGTGCAGATGCAAATGCGACAGAATTCTGAAACAATGGTTTCTTAATTTGATTAAGTGACATAATGCGGAACAGTAAGGCCAGATCCTTCGAAAAAGAACATTCTCAGTACAAAATAAACGTGTAACGTCTTCACTTACGTTCTTCCAAAGCCCATAGCATTTCTCGTTTCACCACCTATCGATGGCTCTAAAAATTGCATTCTTTCATCGAAAGAGCCTGTTGTTAGTGAAGTAACACGGTAGATGATGAAGTTTTGCATAACAGCATAGCAAAATACGCTCCTCTTTGCATGTTACCATTTCCAAAACGTCATTTCGATATTTCTAACAGTTTGTGAAATATGAGAAATTTGTGGTTTTATCGCTGGCGCGGCGCGATTGCAAACTTGTGTGCTACATCAGATCAGTTTTCTCTAGATTGGTGACGGAGAGAGACTTCCAACGAAATCTAAACAAAATTTTGAAACGTTAGCTAAATTTCATATGCAGCAACATATTATGTAACAAGCACCAAACGCAAAATCGTAGCAACCCCTATTTTTCATTACAAACTTTTTCGAATTTCTCGCAGTGTCTTATTTCCAAGTAAATATCACAGTAACTATGACCATTAACTAAATGATGGGCAAGGCATAATGAACCTGACATACAAAGCTGTAAGTAAAGCAAAAATACGAGGCGTGTTTTTTTAAGTAAGTACCGTTTTGAAATTTAAAAAAAGACGTACTAAGATAGCTCAATAATTTTATTCTTACATGAAAGCCTGTACCTTAATGTACGCCCTGACGCCATTACAGTCTGATTCTTCCTTGTTTACATTGTGTACTGAGTGTTTAAGATGCCTCCGATAATCGTGAGTCCCACCGACTGTGAAGTACGGACTGTTATAAGATTTCTTAGTGCCAAAGGCCTAAAAGCGATCGATATTCATCGTGAGATCTGTGCAGTTTACGGAGAAAACATTATGAGTGATGGAATGGTAAGAAAGTGGGTGAGAGCATTTAAATATGGCCGCACAAATGTGCGTGATGAACAAAGGAGTGGGCGTCCTTCGGTCGTTAATGAAAGTTTGGTGCAGGAAGTGGACAATAAAGTGAGGGAAAATAGACGATTTCCTCCTTTCCAAATGTTTCTCGTAGTGTTTTGTATGGCATTGTGACCGAGCACTTGAATTACCGAAAATTGTGCGCACGTTGGGTGCAGAAAATGTTGACGGATGTGCACAAAACCAAACGTTTAGGCAGTGCACTGACTTTCCTTGAGCGGTACCACAACGACGGTGATGATTTCTTAAGCCAAATTGTTACGGGCGATGAAACATGGTCGGCCAGAGTGGCCGAGCGGTTCTAGGTGCTCCAGTCTGGAACCGCGCGGCCGCTACGGTCGCAGGTTCGAATCCTGCTTCGGGCATGGATGTGTGTGATGTCCATAGGTTAGTTAGGTTTAAGTAGTTCTAAGTTCTAGGGGACTGATGACCTCAGACGTTAAGTCCCATAGTGCTCAGGGTCATTTGAACCATTTTTGATGAAACATGGGTGGCCTACGTCACACCAGAATCAAAGCAACAGTCCATGGAAGTTGAGCATGGGCATCGTTTTGCTGCAAGACAATTCCCGTCCGCATGTGGCGATTCAGATCAAAATGTCATCACATCTTTTCGATGGGAAACTCTACATCATCCTCCGTACAGCCCCCATCTTGCGCTCAGTGACTACCATCTGTTCCTGCACTTGAAGAAACACCTGGGGAGTCAGCGTTTTCAAGACGATGACGAAGTAAAAACAGTGATGATGTTAACTAACAAGGGGAGGCCGCCAATTGTGAAGTTCAGATTCGATTCGTACTGCGCATAATAAAAGCTCATGGCCAGATGTGTAATGTGGCAAAGCACCAAGATGCACTTCTCAGCCGTTGTCGAGAAAATCGACAGTTAAAAGAAAGAGTTGCGGTGAAATACTCTATACGGTTAATCATTTTCCACAGCGTCGTGGCGCAGTGGTAAGCGCTCGGGTTTGAAATCAGAAGGGTGCCAGATCGAATCTCGCGCCATTCAACTTTTTTTTTTAGTCATTGTTTTTTGTAATTCAGATTTTTATATATATATATATATATATATATATATATATATATATATATATATATATTTCCCGGCAATCACTTGCAACAATTATGCATATAATAAGTTGTTGAAAGTCGTTAGTCGTGGAAAATCTGGCGACTTCGAACATCATTATGTTTTCCGCAAACAAAGTTGTATTTCACAAATGTTATTAATTGTCTTCATAATGTTAACCACGTATAGTTAACAGAAGACGTAGAAACGATATTCCGAAACGAATACGTATAACGTAAGTCAAACGTTCGAATTAGGAATGAGACCCCACGAACACAAATTCGCTGTGGCAGGTATGAAATATAAACTCCGTTACTCGCTCGTTACACTTGAAGGACAGATGTTGAATGGGCAGAAACGAGCCGCCGCATAACAGCGTAGTTGCCTGCTAACTTCGAAAGAAGGTAGATGCGGTCCCTAGCGCAACTTATAACATCGTCGAAAATCAGTGCTGACGGGAGAGTTTTGGTACACCCTGTCAAAAAAACGGAAAAATGGAGGCGGTACAATTGGAGAGCGATCCGCCTTCACCAACATGCATAAGCAATTCATTAATAGTTTTTATATATATATATATATATATATATATATATATATATATTTGAATTACAAAAAACTAATAATAAAAAAAATTGCATGGCGCGAGATTCGATCCGTCGACCTTCGGATTACGAACCCGAGCGCTTACCGCTGCGCCACGACGCTGTAGAAAACTACAAACCGTAGAGAGTATTTCACCGCAACGGTTTCTTTTAATTGTCGATTTTCTCGACAACGGCTGAGAAGTGCATCTTAGTGCTTTGCCACATTACACCTCTGGCCATGAGCTTTTATTATGCGCAGTATGAATCGAATCCGAATTTCACAATTGGCGGCCTCCCCTTGTAAGTCAGGTGATAGATTTTTGTGAGGAGGGTATTCAAAAACTGGTATAACGTTGTGACAAGTGCCTCAATATTGACGGAAATTATGTAGAAAAGTACACTGCTGGCCACCGTAAATGCAACACCAAGAAAAAAAGAGGTAGCACAACAAAATTTATTTTGTAGATAACATGTTGACCAAGTATCAAATGATTACTTTTACAGACGCCTGTGACATGTGGTTCCTGCCAGAATCAGTAGCCAGAGTAGCCGCCATTGTTGGAGATCACCGCTGCCACACGTCTCGGCATTGAGTCAAAGAGACGTTGGATGTGTTCCTGGGGTACAGCAGCCCATGCAGCTTCCACACGTTGCCAAAGATCATCTGGTGTGGCAGCTGGGGATGTAATCTGGGTCACTCGTTGAGCAACCATGGACCACATGTTTTCTATCGGCGAAATATCCGGAGAGCGAGCCGGCCAGGGAAGCACTTCAATCTGGTTATTGACGAAGAACCTTTGGACAATGCGTGCCACGTGTGGTCGCGCATTATCTTGTTGAAATATGGCTGTGGCCGAGCCCTGAAGGTAAGGAAGGACAACTGGCTCCAGCACCTCGGATATGTAGCGCCGGCTATTTAAAGTACCGGCAATGCGTACTAGAGTCGTGCGAGAGTAATATCCAATACGGCCCCATACCATAATACCCGGTGCAAGACCAGTGTGGCGGTGCATAATGCAGCTGTCCAGCATCCTCTCTCCACGGTGTCTCCACACTCGAATCCGACCATCGTGGTGCTGCAGACAGAAGCGTGCCTCGCCAGTAAAGACAACGTCATTCCATTCTGCCGTCCACATCCGTCTGTCATCACACCATTGGCGACGGAGACGTCTGTGGTTCTGCGTCAATGGTAGACGAAGCAATGGACGTCTTGCGGACAGACCACTCTGTTGTAAATGGCGTCGAATGGTACGCGCAGACACTGGATGATGCGTTACAGACGCAATGTGCTGTGCTATGGTTCGGGATGTCACTGAGCGATCCGTCACTGCCATGCGCACAATTTGCCTATCAGCACGTGCAGTGGTGCACCGAGGTGAATGCGATCGACCACGTCGGCCCGTCGTACCCTCCTGCATCCAACGGTCACATATCCGTATTACAGTTGTTTGGTTTCGTCCAACACGACTAGCGATTTCTCTGTATGATAATCCACAATCTCGGTAAGCCACTATCCTTCCTCTGTCGAACTCGGATACTTGATCAAACGATGTTCGCTGTTGTCTACGAGGCATAACTGATCGTCTTGTGAAACAACCACAAGGTAAACACACGTGCTGAACGTACACTCGTCGAAATCGCCAAGCCTTAAATGGCGCTATGAGGTGGCGCCACAGGCGCGCGTGATGTGCGTCTGCGCTGAAATTCTAATCAGTTGCATATCTAATCGCTGCAAACCCATGGTGTAAATTTCAGTTGATTCGGATGCTTCCTTCAGGGTGTTGCATTTACGGTGGCCAGCAGTGTAGATTAAGGTACGGGCTTTCATGTAGAAATAAAATTATTGAGATATCTTAGCACGTCTTTTCTTAATTTAAAAACGGTACTTACTTAAAAAACACGCCTTGTAAAATTTTATTACGAACAGTTCCTGTAAAATCGTTCGAGAAGGATCACAGGGCGTGCGCCTCAATTCTGTCATCGACGACCAGCCGAAATGTGCAAACGCTGTTGGCCATCCCCTCCCGAACAAACGAATGTACTCGCCCAGCGTTTTGGAAGAAAATTAGTCACTGCTCATCGACCACTGTATCCTGAGAGGACGTGTACCCTCATTAGCGGCAGCAGGAAGACTAAAAGGCACGGGGGGACAGACACGCGCCAAGGGGGAGTCTGCGTGGTCAGCGGTCCGAAAACCAGGCAGGCGGGGCAATCTGCGCACTCTAGCAGGATACCGTAACACTCGTTGCCATGTTATGGAGTCAGATATAGGACGGAAGACCTCAATCGATACGAGCCGATACACGGTGTAGCAGCCCTTTTTCTGTTTTCGCTTTTTCGTCTAATAGGTGAAAGTTTTATTTCAGTTTCTACACATTGACTGTCATTGAAGGGTTTTACTTTTATTTAATATTGTCCCGGCTAAGTATCAGTTTGATTACTTTTAAAACCCCATGTTAAACGCGGGTCACTACACGTATAGTCTTCCCAACTCTGAGAGAAAAAATCTTCAGTACCGTAGCTTTACTACCAGTGTTTACAGACGACGATACTTTAACCTTTCGTTCAATTGTTTTAGTTACGAATCGCTAGTTTGTTCTTGGCATAGATCACGTAACCTTAACGTTTATTAATCTAAGTTAAATTAATGTTCAAGGCTTGTATTATGTTTCAAATTAACAACGTCAGTTTATTGAGAAGAATTGTTAATAAACAGGTTTACTCATACGATCTCATTCAAAGAAGTTCTTTAATTAGATGTCTAAGTAGGATTCCCGCTAGCATCAGAGATGTTAGATAATATCGTGTCACTCTCGGTAAATAAGTTATTTCTATTTAATATCCGCAAACTATCATTAACTATGATCACTAGTCGCGTGAAATTAAAGTTTCCCAGTATCACAATTCAAAGTCCTAATCCGGTTAAAATTCTCAATTCAGTAAAGCGTTTAAATATTCACACGAATTGGCATTAAAGCCCCAGAGATTACTATTCACCTTCCCGTTTATCTAATCTGATAAATGTCCAAATTAAAGTCTTGAACTGACAATCCTCAAAAACAATCTGGTCACGATCTATTCTTGATCCCCGTTTAATAAAGTCCCAATTGTTGTTCTCTAAAGCTGTACGTCCTAAATAACTTCCGAACTAGAACAGACTAGAGACTGAAGTATCGTAATTACAACGTATGGCTATTAATACTTTAATAAACACTATCTTTGGTGTCCCAGACCTACGTTCTATGACTATAATATTGATTTTCTTACATATTGGAATAACTAATATTTTAATATCTTCTACTGTTTCTCCCCCTTCCCATGTTTCTAAATTTATGATTAAAATTTCTTTTTCTTTTCTTTTGCTTTCTGTACTAGACATTTCCCTCTATTTGTTTTTTATTTGTTTTTCGTAATTACTTCTTGTGGAGGGACTTTGTTCATTTTGTGAATTGATATTTTAAGGACATGGGAGCTAATTTGGGAGATATTTTTGTTTTTTCAACACCGAGAGGCGCTGATAGGTGTTACAACGGCTCAACCATATCAAACAGCATTTGTCATCCAGACCTAAAGGGAACGATTTTATGCAAATAAACAGAACTGCAAAGGCGAGAAAAATCTCTGCGTCGAGACAGACATCTGGACAGCGTGTTAAGGTTAGATCACCGCTATTAATATTCTATGAAATAAGACTTTTCTGTTATGCTACAGTATCCTTATTTTAAATGAATTTACACGACCATTTGAGGTGTTTCCCCACTCTGTTGGTCACCAGAGTTTGGCTCTGTGCATCCTAGGGGTAAGCTCCTACCACAACCGACACCCCGCAGTGCATAGGACATCACAGCCTCGTGTGTTGCGTTGACACCACACTGAATATCGAGTGTCCGACAAATCAGCAATTACCAAATACCCTTTGACGGAGAAACATACAGTTATGTTTCATGAGATAAAAATCTTGTTTCATACCTCGATCATTACTCATTTACAAAGAAAGCTATCAGACTACGCAGTAACTATAAAAAATCGGGTAGCCACTCTGTCTCCGTGAAGACCATTTATTTATGTTAACACTCAACACGTATACATGGTGTCAGGAAATTCCTGTTACAAACTTATAGGACTTGTAGAGCGGAGCGTGTAAATAGGAAGCCGTGTCTGAAAACGTACCGCTTTCGTTCTACGGTGGTTTCATTTCAGATGTTTAACTCATCCACTTGTACTTGAGGAAGTGAATTAGAGGTGGCACAATACAATTGTTAGGAAACAATTAGAAAGCCAACATAACGAAACATCGACTCAGTAATTAAGAACATTTGTTGGTATTAACACTTAGCCGGCCGAAGTGGCCGTGCGGTTAAAGGCGCTGCAGTCTGGAACCGCAAGACCGCTATGGTCGCAGGTTCGAATCCTGCCTCGGGCATGGATGTTTGTGATGTCCTTAGGTTAGTTAGGTTTAACTAGTTCTAAGTTCTAGGGGACTAATGACCTCAGCTGTTGAGTCCCATAGTGCTCAGAGCCAGCCATTAACACTTAAACAAGGCGTTTCTACATTATTCCAAAACAACAAAGAACACAACATACTGTACATACAGAATATAATGTTTAAGAATTAATACAAACAAATATGCTTAACTGATAAATGGATGTTTCGTTATGTTTCTTTTCGAATTGTTGCTTAATAACTGTACTGCGTCACACTTAATTCAATGCGTCAAGCAGAAGTGGAAGAGCTAACCATCTGAATTGAAACCGTCGTAGAACGGAAACGTACCGTTTCCGGAGATGGGTCCCTATTCAAAATATTATGAAATTCCCCTCTACAGGTCCTAGACATTTGCGACGGATATTTCCAAACACCTTGAGTATATGGTGTAAATTGACTTGTTCCTAATCATTTTGATAAAATAACCCTTCAAATGATTTATGGAACATGTATCTAACTAACTAATAACTGTCGATAAATTACAGAGAATACGCCGTGTTCTTTATTTTACGTTTAGATTTATGGCTGTATTATCAACTCCGCAACGACAGACGTCCTACCTCTGGTAGCGTACATAAATTCCTTCGGCTTTCCATTTCGCTACTATGAAACAATTTGGTTGGTTGTTACATATAAGAAATACTGCCACTGCCCGCCCGGTTGGCCGTGCGGTCTAACGCACGGCTTTTCGGGTGGGAAGGGGCGCCTGGTCCCCGGCACGAATCCGCCCGGCGGATTTGTGTCGAGGTCTGGTGAACCGGCCAGTCTGTGGATGGTTTTTAGGCGGTTTTCCATCTGCCTCGGCGAATGCGGGCTGGTTCCCCTTATTCCGCCTTAGTTACACTATGTCGGCGATTGCTGCGCAAACCAGTTCTCCACGTACGCGTACACCACCATTATTCTACCACGCGAACATAAGGGCTACACTCGTCTGGTGTGAGACGTTCGCTGGGGGGGTCCAGCGGGGGCCGAACAGCACAATAAACCTGGGTTCGGTGTGGGGCGGTGGAGGGGTGAAGTGAACTGCGGTAGTCGTCGTGGGGTTGTGGACCACTGCGCCTGCGGCGGGGACGGAGCCTCTCCGTCGTTTATAGGTCCCCGGTTAACATACATTACAATACAACAATACCACTGCATCTGCACTATGTACACTAACGATGACAAAGCACAAATACTTCTCATCTACGGAAACTAAAGTTCGCTGAACAGTAAATACAATATGACCACAAATAGGACTCTGTAAAGTTCCTCTGAATAGCATTACGGCTACTTTCACTCAGAACAAAAGAACAGTAATGAGGATGCGTTTACTGCGTCCAACATATCGTTCAAAAGTACTTCAGTAATGTGCTGTAAATGTACCCCAATAGTAAATAAGAATACACTATTTCAGTTACTGTCCCGCTGACTTATATTCTCCACAGACGAGTAACATTTCTACCTTCTCTTGCTTGGTGTACATGATACTCACACAAACCTTCAACTGAAGACGACTGACTGAATGATCAGTGTGCCTTTTCCTCGCGTTTCCCTCTGCATACTGTCAAACTCCAACAAGTGGGTGGGTCACCTTGGCCTGGGTACTTGCACGGTGTGCTAGTACAGGAGGGTCAAAGTCAGTTTTGAACGTGACATTTACGTGAACGGCAAACTGTGGCGTTTTTTCAAACAGATCTTGAGAAGATGGATTACCGGACAAAATACACTCTCAAGAAAGCGAAGGAACACGAAGAAATCATCCGAACTGGAGGAAAATCGGTCGAATTGACGTACATGTTCAACCAAACTCATGATTGGATTTCAGAAAAATTGGATGATTTATTCAAGGGAAATTTAGTAAATCAGTAGCGTGTAGGCCATCTCTGGCCGTTATGCAAGCAGTTATTCGGCTTTGCATTGATTGATAAAGTTGCTGGATGTCCTCCTGAGGTATAGCGTGCCAAGTTTTGTACAGCTGGTGCGTCACATCGTCAGAATCACCAGTGGAATGGAGGGCACTGCACGTAATGCTTCGAGCGTTCTCAATTGGGGAGAGATTTGGTCACGTTGCTGGCCAAGGTAGGGTTTGGCGAGCAAGAAGAAAAGCAGTAAAAACTCCCGCCGTGGGCATTATCTTCCTGAAATGTAAGTCCAGATGGCTTGCCATGAAGGACAACGAAACGAGGGACATGGAATGTCGTCGACGTACCGTTTTGCTGTACGATCGCCGTGGATGACAACCAATGGGGCCCTTGTACGAAATGAACTGGTATACCCTGGCACATCCTGGTTGTCGGACTGTATGTCGGATGACGGGCAGGTTGGTATCCCACCATTGTCTAGGGCGTGTCCAGAAACGTCTTCACTGGTCTTCGGGGCTCAATTCGAAGTGGGACTCATTACTGAAGAAAATTTTACTCCAGTCAATGAGATTTCAGACCGAATGTGGCCGACACCACTTCAAACTGGATTGTTGGTGTTCAGAGGTCAATGGTAATCGATGCAAGAGGCGCCATGAGCTAAACCCCTTTCTGTGAGACGCCTACTAGTGATACTTATGGTCACTGAAGCACCAGGTGCACGTCGGATCGAAGATGATGATGAATCCGAGGCTCTGAGTGCCTCTCTGACGAACGCTGTGTTGTTCACACGCCTGTACTCGAGACACAATTAATGAATTACTGTCCGATCAGTAGACGGATGAAATCCGAAAATACTTTTTCTTCTGGTATCTACATGCTCCCTTTTTACTGTCCTTGTCAGGTGTGCGGTGCCGCGCGAGGTAGCCGTGAGGTCTGTGGCGCCTTGCCACGGTTCGTGCGGCTCCCCCCATCAGACGTTTGAGTCCGCCCTCGGGCATGGGTGTGTAAGCCTAGGGATCCATGACCTCAGCAGTTTTATCCCATATTTCCAATTTTCAGGTGTGCGGTGAAATTGTGCTGCAGCACCACACATTCATCCATCGCTCTCCAAAGCTTACAATTTCGCATTTTCCGTCCATACCTGTATGAATATCAATTTGTGACTCAGTTAAAAACTCCATCGTCGTGAGTCTTTTTTTGTGTTTAGAGGGTACGTAGGTTAATACTTAAAACAGCTTATTGCTCTTCATATCTTCATTACAGACAGTTTACAAGACAATAAGTCAAGATGCGGAATGCCTTCCTGACAGCTAAACATTTGCTTGTTATATTTTAAATTTTGCCTGTGGTCAAAATGTTATTTGACGCAATCGGTATAAATTGGACATCACTATACATCAGCATCATCCGTAAATAGCATCACGAAGCTTCCGACGTTATCTACTAGGTCATTTATATACATGTTGTGAACAATATTTGTTAATAACATCCATTTCGAGTACAAACGCTTTGATGTTTCTCTTCGTTAAGAACTATATGCTGGGTTCAGCTTCCTAAGCACTGACAAAGCTGATCCATTGTGTTTCATTCATTAGACGGCAGTGCGAAACTCTGTTGAATGCCTTTAAGAAGTCAAGCAACACGGCATCAACCTGGCTGCTTGTATCTAATACCCACCGAGCGAGGTGGCGCAGTGGTTAGCACACTGGACTCGCATTCGGGAGGACGATGGTTCAATCCCGTCTCCGGCCATCCTGATTTAGGTTTTCCGTGATTTCCCTAAATCGCTTCAGGCAAATGCCGGGATGGTTCCTTTGAAAGGGCACGGCCGATTTCCTTCCCCATCCTACCCTAACCCGAGCTTGCGCTCCGTCTCTAATGACCTCGTTGTCGACGGGACGTTAAACACTAATCTCCTCCTCCTCCTCTAATACCATCCAAGTATCCTGGATGGACAGAGCGAGATGTTTTGTTGTTTACGGAATCCATGTTGACACTACAAACAACATTCTCGATCACGAGACGTCATAATACGCGAGTATAAAACCACAAAAACGCTAGCCCATCGGACGAAAGTTAAGAGAATAACGCAAGAGTTTGGTTGGAACTGAAACGTTGTAAACCAATCGCTTCATTTAAGAGTTTGCCCAGCCCTCACTGGAATACTGATCAAGTATTCCAGAGAGGGGATGTCGAGGGTATGCAAAGGAGGACAGCACTAGTGGGAATGGGCTGGACAGCAGCGTGCAGTAGAAATGTCTTGATTGGCTGCACATGGCGGAAAAACTCCCTCCGTGGCCCATCTTTGAACAAGAGAGCATTCCCAAGTGTCAATAAATGATCTTCATGAAACTTGGTGTTTTATAGAGGAGGCAACCCAGCAAGGTAATTTGGCTTATTGACTTTAGATGGAATATCTGCGGAACGATTATAAATGAAAAATGTTTTCCATATTAACGTTGATATATGTACATAGTCTCTGTTCTTAGGGACATGTTTGAAAGAGCAGGCACCATTTTGATCCCGTAGTCACTATGAAATAAGTAAAAAAGGAATTAAAAGCATTAGGTGCAAGTAGACTTTGATTTATGTCAATGGGGAAAACTGAAACGTTGTGCCGCACCAGGTTTTGGACAGCTCATCTGACTACTAAGAAGGAGACCTGGGTTCAATTATCAGTTTGGCAAAAATTTACAACTTGCCCCATTGATACAAATCATAGTCCACTTGCAGCTAATGACATTACTTTCTTTGTGTTTCTTTCGGACTACATACATCCATGGGTAATAAACCTAGCATTTGAAATACCATTTTTAGGAAATAAGCTTTACGGGATGTGCTATCAGTCAACGTACCTAATTAAAACGCCTGAATATTCATTATCATTCTAATCATTTATGTTAATTACATTTGTTTTATGTTTTAAATTGTTGTTTTACGTTTTACATTCATGGTTCCTTTGGTCTTTATTTTATTATTTCACATACGTGGATTCTGTTAATTGAAAATAACAGGTAATTCAGTTTTATGGTGCAAAATCATTACAGCAACGATAAACTTAAGGAAATCCTTAAAAGTTAAAGTTTTTTGCACCATGCACGTAATATGAACGAAATCTCTGCACATAATATACACCACGGAGAAAACAGTACACAACAAAATTCAGCATAATTTCAAGTTGTCCTGAATGATTCTCTGTATATCCTGATTTCTATCGAGCATATTTCAATACATTAGCAAGCCTTTGCAGAGAGAACTGATTATGAGCTGATGCCGGCAGTCTGACTATATTGTTTGTCAAGTGGATGTTGACATCATAATCAATCAACAGAACTAGATATAAAAATCTTCACACAAAATTCTTCTAAAACATCGAAACCAGTATACATCCCACGGCCTTACCTATGCTGTCGAGCCCTTTGGGATCACCAGTTGATCTAGATTCTTGTCATCGTGTACGACGCTCAAAACTGTTTTTTCACAGTTACTACCTTCCTTTCCATAGTTTTAAGTGAAGCTAATGGTGAATTTGGACTGTGAATTAGAGAATCGCTTTTTGAAGCCCCAAATGTCCTTGTGATAGCATCGAAATCTGGTAAACAAACTTCTGACCAGGTCGAAACATATTTGAAAGACATTTTCTTTCGCAGCAAGGGAGAAAAGTCTGTATTATTGTTAGATTCTTGGGATGGTCAATGAGAAAGATCCGTTTACGGTATCGTACATGATAGCAATGAAATTGTTCATCTGGTAATCCCAAAGGGCTCGGCAGTACAGGTACAGCTTCGATGTTGGAAGAACTTAGTGTGAAGATTTTCAGCTCTGTTCTTTTGAACGGTTGTGATACCAGTCTCCACTTGAGAAACAATATAATCAACCTGCCATAACTAGTTATAATCAGTTCTCTTTGCGGAGGCTTACCAACGTTCTGAAACAGGTCTGATAAAAATCAGGATATTTAGAGGATCATCTGCGACAATTTGAAATCCTGCTTAATTTTGTGTTTGTGTTCTCTGTCGTGCAGAGTATTTTAGGAAATTCGTTCCTATTATCTACACTGTGTAGAAAACTTTATCTTTGAAGCATTTCTCTATCGATTAGCGTTATTGTAATGAATTTGTATCATATCAATGAATTATTTATTATTTTCAATTAACAAAATTCATATATGTGAAATGATAAACTAAAAAAACTAAAAAAGTTGTGGAAGATTAATGTAAAATAACAATTTAAAACATGAAATATATATAGGCAAAATAAATAATTATAATAATAGTGAATATTTAGATATTTTAATTAGGTGTGCCGAAAATATTCCAACAGCTGTATTACGTACTGATGTATGTAGCTTGAAAGCTTCTTTAATTTATGTTGAAACAGAAGTTTCCATTTTTCAACATTACTTAATGGAGGAATGTATTGCAAAATTTCAGATTACAACAGAAGTTTATTGCAGTTTTTAGTATCGTTAATTAAATATCAGCTTTTATAAGAAAATTTTTTTTATGTATAACTGTTTCGAAGATATTCCCTCCAAACCGAAGATGTGAAGTTACCTTTTAGGGTGTGTTTTACCCCTTAAAAATGAAATTGGGCGTACACACCCACCAAGGTTAATCAAGGTCGTTTATTGACACTTGGGACTGTTACCTTATAAGGCTCATACCTATTGAACGTGTCAAGATCTTAAACGTAATATTAGATTAACAAAACTTTGAATGGACGAGTTTAAACAATAATTCCTCCCGTTCTCAATCCGTGCATGAAGCGAAAAAAAAGGTGCTACACAGGGTGATGCAGTGCCCATACCGCTGTCGTTTTATGCAGCCAGCAATGTTATAGCTGGCCATCACAAACCACATGCGGCATTTCCGTATTCTATCACTTCTACGCCCAAACCATTAGTTCTGCATTTTTGTAGAAAATTTAATGTAGTAAAATTTTGTACTGGGATACGTTACCGCTAAAGGCCGTAGTTTTCTAGTTATTCAACAAAAACATACAAAAGCGACCTTCAAACGCACTCTCACTCGCACACTGAGCCCCCACGGGTCAGCATTTCTGGTATGTAGTTCATAGCACTTCCTCCTATCACTGTACAAATATTTGTGACTGCACGAATTATTTCCCGCATTCTACCTGTTTTGATCTTCATTGACTGCCCTTATTACCCCGCCAGCTTAGTCGAGCACTTACAAACTCTAAAGTTGACGTTTCTGTACATTTTACCTGACAAATTTTAAAAGCATAAAAAAACATCGTTTTATTCATCTATAACTACGAAACTACTGTGCAAGTTTTAGCGCAACGTTTACAAAAGTCATTTTTCTCTCATTACCGATGCCGCCACGTTTAATTTAACAATGTTACCGAAATAACCGACTATGTTGGTGGTCTAAAAGACCGATCAATAAGAGACCAAAAAAGTTCGACTGCCTGGAATAGTTCGTGTAGTCGGAAACTTTTGTGTAGTGGTGTTCGAATGCCTGGACTAGTTCGTGTAGTCGGAAATTTTTGTGTAGTGGTAGGAAGGAGTGCCACGAACGGTATACTAGAAACCCTGGCTGGTGAGGGATGAGTGCTGGGTGAAGATGCGTTTGTAGGTCATTATTGTACACGTTAATCTTGAATAATTCGAAAACCGTCGACTCTAGCGAAGACATATCACAGTAAAAAATTTAACTACATTAAAGTTCCTACAAAAATGTCCTCGTCCGTTGTTATGTAGAACTATATAGTCTGAACGTTGTAAGGGAAAGAACACAAAAATCTTGCGCGTAGTTTATGACGGGTTGCATAAAACGACAGAGGTAGGAACTTCTGACTCACCCTGTGTAGTACAATGAAAAGATCGCTCTATCTACTTGATAAAATTATTACATTGGAGAGTAACCATGTGGCCGGCCGGAGTGGCCAGGCGGTTCTATGCGCTACAGTCTGGAACCGCGCGACCGCTACGGTCGCAGGTTCGAATCCTGCCTCGGGCATGGATGTGTGTGATGTCCTTAGGTTAGCTAGGTTTAAATAGTTCTAAGTACTAGGGGACTGATGACCTTAGAAGTTGAGTCCCATAGTGCTCAGAGCCAGTAAGCATGTGCTCTTTATCAAAAAATGGCTCAGAGCACAATAAGACTTAACATTGGAGGTTATCAATCGCCTAGAACTTAGAACTACTTAAACCTAACTAACCTAAGGACATCACACACATTCATGCCCGAGGCAGGATTCGAACCTGCGACCGCAGCATTTGCGCGGTTCCGGACTGAAGCGCCTAGAACCGCTCTGCCACCTCGGCCGGCTGCTCTTTAGTAAATGAAGTCGTTCTACGGTGATAAAGTCAGATGTGTTGCACTTTATTTCAATAAAAAACTTTACACGCAAGTTTATAATATAGAACTCTAAAATAAGGCCGTAAGCACATACTCAGCTTCTTTTCTAGTTATTAGCGACCACTTACAGCACTATTTACAGGTGTTTCTTGCATATACACATCTTCGGTGCAATAGTTGTGATTTATTGCCTGGAAACACTTTCATACAACACGAGTATCCGTTTTTCTTTATTGGTTGTCAGCAACGCGGGATGCTGACAATGGCCGAACTTACGAGCGTATTTTCTTTCTTCATCGATTCGTTTCTCAACTCCCTCCGCCCATAAGCGTAAACTAACAAACACATGAGAACGAGAGTGCACAAGTGGCGACAGTTGCTCAAAATCGCTTTCAGTTAAAACTTGGCAAACTTTATGGTAATCCACAATGTACCTTGTTACCGTGGAACCCAACTGAATGTGCTGTGTTCAAATAAAGCGGAACGCGGTCGGAGTAAATAAACGGAAATAAACTGCAGTTGTAGTCCCGACAGGCGAAGCGTGTGCCTGGCGGGGCGGCAAGAGTAACGGAAAGCGGATGGAGCTGTCCGTGTGCTCAGAGCAAACACAAACTGCGACGCCGAGAGCAGCCCCACCCACTCACAGCTCGTATTCTTTCTTTCCCGCAGATAGAATACAAATGATAGGGAGAAAATATATTCTGGGGTCGGTCATTACTGATCAGACCGTGAACCAGACACCATGTAATGTACAGAGCTGTTTTCTTTATTTTTTGTTAGAATTTGGTATAGAAGCCGATTTTTATGAATACACAAATGAAAGTGACAACTTCCGTAGTTGCTTAGCATTGCTGATAAGTGATGGCAGTGCTTGACTACGAAATTTTGGGTAGTAATGATGGACGAAAAATGAGCATTGTTGATCTCGTGAAGAAGCGATTAATATGTAGGGGTTTCTGGAGAGGGTTTCGGAAAGTGTGTGAGATGGGTATTGGGGGGTGAGGATTGTAAACGTAGAGAGAAAGCAGACAAGAGAATGGAGAGGAAAGTGCAGCACGGGCAGATTTCTGGAAAGATTTCGTGGGGAGGTGGGAATAGATGGTCAACGTAGGTCAGGATAGACGATATGCCAACAACGTTGAGCCAAGCAAGAGAATATTTTAGTTTCGGCAATTCCCCTCAATTCATCGAATGGCGTGTAAAACTCGCAATACACTCACAAAATCATCAAATACGAATTATATTTTGCCTTCAGATCATTGTTAGTGATGGATGCGGGCTGATGGTGCCTATAATAACTTCCATCTCACAAGGGGAGGCCGCCAATTGTGAAATTCAGATTCGATTCATACTGCGCATAATAAATGCTCATGGCCAGAGGTGTAATGTGGCAAAGCACCAAGATGCACTTCTCAGCCGTTGTCGAGAAAATCGACAGTTAAAAGAAACCGTTGCGGTGAAATACTCTCGACGATGAGTAATTTTCTACAGCGTCGTGGCGCAGCGGTAAACGCTCGGGTTCGTAATCCGAAGGTCGCCGGATCGAATCTCGCGCCATGCAATTTTTTTATTATTAGTTTTTTGTAATTCAAATATACATATATATATATATATATATAAAGTATTAATGAATTGCTTATGCATGTTGGTGAAGGCGGATGGCTCTCCAATTGTACCGCCTCCATTTTTCCGCATTTTTTAACAGGGTGTACCAAATATATATATATATATATATATATATATATATATATATATATATATATATATAAAATAAAAAACAAATACTAAAAAAAAAAAGGTTGCATAGCGCGAGATTCGATCCGGCGACCTTCGGATTACGAACCGGCGCGCTTACCGCTGCGCCACGGCGCTGTAGAAAATTTCTCGTCGTTGAGAGTATTTCACTGCAACGGTTTCTTTTAACTGTCGATTTTCTCGACAACGGCTGAGAAGTGCATCTTGGTGCTTTGCCACGTTACACCTCTGGCCATGAGCTTTTATTATGCGCAGTATGAATCGAATCTGAATTTCGCAATTGGCGGCCTCCCCTTGTCAGTCAAAACTTCATCATTACTGACTTTTTTATTTTTGTTTTTTGTTTTTTCTTTATTTTTTTGTTTTTTTTAACACCTTTTTTCTTTTTTCTTTTTTTCTCTTTTTTTAATTTTATTTTGGGGTGGTGGTGGACCGGTGCGGGCTCGGGGGGCAAAGTGGGCAGGGGTCGAACCCTGAGGCTTGGCCACAGTGTCCCCCTCACCACCACCGAACCTGTGGTGCTTAGGGAAGTGGGAGACACAGGAATCAACAGTAGTGGAAGGCGTTATTATTTATTTATTTGCATGAGTTTTTGTAATATTCACTATTATCAAGAAATTATGTGAACACATCAGCGAAAGAGAAAAAGAAATATAAATTCAGGTTAAAGAAAAAGGAAAGAAAAAAGAAATGCAAAAAGAAATAAAATTCGGGTATTCTGCGACGCGCTCTCCCATCCGCGGAGGTCAGAAGTAGAATCGATCGTAGGCGGCTTAAACTCAGACACCGCGGGGGAGGAGGGGTAGGTGCCCTCTGAGTCAGGCACCCCCCAACTCAATGGAGGTCTAACAAAGACCGCTCGAAGATAGCAAATAATGTTCGCTAACGTGGCGTGTTTTCGAGAGCTGCATCGGCTGTTCGTAAATAGGTCCAGAAGTCGAGGCGGGATTTAGATCCCTCATGAAAGAGATAAGCGACCGCCCACCCTTTGACCCACGTAATAGCATGACATTTGGCGGCGGGAAAATGTCGGTCCTCCGGGTATAGAAACATTCGAGGTTCGATTGTGTCTGGTTACACCCGGAGATAGCAAGCAATGATTTGCTGCACGAAGCGCCTTACATCTTGCTATGAGGCGCATGTCAGACGGTGTTCATCAGTGTCCAGTTGCTGGCAAAGGAGACAAAGAGGGGATTCTGACAAGCCAATGTTGTGCAGTCGCTGCTTCGTGACAAATTTCCTGTTGATTATGTGATACCACAGTGCCCGGACGTTCGTAGGGAGGAAGGGCTGGTGGACGGTAGTCCACACTATGGGCCACTGGATGGAGGGTTGTTTGGTCTCCATCACATTCCGGGGAACACAGCGCAGTAGCTAGCTGTAAAAATCCTTAGTTCTGGGTGGGCGCGTATCTGGGAGACTGGCATGTATGTAACTGTAGTCGACGAGAAAGGTCGAAATATGAGACAAGTGAGGCACGATATGGCCGAAAGATACCGGTGGTGAGACTAAACGCCACTATTGCGTTTTAGATCTGCGAAAAACTGACATACTGAATGAGCGATACGCCTAATAATTCAGAAGGTAGGCCAACGAAGAAGAGTTATCCGGTGAAAGAACTCTTGAACATTCGTTCAGCACATGGACGAATACTTCGGTGTGGGTGAGCACATATTTTTCAACAATTGTTACCCGTGTTTTATGTTCCGTTTTATATTCCTGTTCTGGGACTTTTCTTGACACCCGTCTCACTATGTTACTAAACGGGCGCTGAAGACCTTGCTGTCGTGCGCCCAAAAACCCCTCTACTACTACTACTACTACTACTACTGTTGCAATATCCCTGTGCTTGTATGACCTGTAAAGAGCTCAATAAAGTACTGGGAGCCTCTGCACCGCCTTATTTTTAAAAATCCTTCAACACCTAACCCTTTCCTGGAAACCTCAATAAAGCCAACTTCTCTACCCCGTATTTTGAAGATGTCCTCACTGTTTCCAGTAGAAGTCTGACCACTGCATCAACTGCTACGTCCCCTAACGTACCAACACAAGAATGCCACCTTCTACCCTCGGCTTCCAGTAACTACACACAACGTCACAAACCGAACTGGACACAACGGTTACAGAGTAAAATGCTAAAAACATATTGTGCAAAAATCAGAGCACAGCGTTTGATCATGATTATATTGCCAACCAGCCGGCCGGAGTGGCCGAGCGGTTCTAGGCGCTGCAGTCTGCAACCGCCCGACCGCTACGGTCGCAGGTTCGAATCCTGCCTCGGGTTCAAATGGTTCAAATGGCTCTGAGCACTATGGGACTTAACATCTGTGGTCATCAGTCCCCTAGAACTTAGAACTACTTAAACCTAACTAACCTAAGGACATCACACACATCCATGCCCGAGGCGGGATTCGAACCTGCGGTCGTAGCAGTCCCGCGGTTCCGGACTGAGCGCCTAGAACCGCTAGACCACCGCGGCCGGCCCTGCCTCGGGCGTGGATGTGTGTGATGTCCTTAGATTAGTTAGGTTTAAGTAGTTCTAAGTTCTAGGGGACTGATGACCTCAGAAGTTAAGTCCCATAGTGCTCAGAGCCATTTGAACCATTTTTATATTGCCAACCACCACCTTAAAGAAAATCCTGTTTTTTACCTGCCGGTAAAATGCGCTTGCAGCTCTCGATGTCGCTATAAACCGAAAGTAACGGATCAATGTGACTTCAGCAGACGTGCAGGATGCCTCACAGAAGTATTCAAATGGTTCAAATGGCTCTGAGCACTATGGGACTCAACTGCTGAGGTCATTAGTCCCCTAGAACTTAGAACTAGTTAAACCTAACTAACCTAAGGACATCACAAACATCCATGCCCGAGGCAGGATTCGAACCTGCGACCGTAGCGGTCTTGCGGTTCCAGACTGCAGCGCCTTTAACCGCACGGCCACTTCGGCCGGCTAAGTATTCACTAACCGTACCGTCAAATCAGTGAGTTTGAACGAGGGCGCATTATCGGCGTGAGAGAAGGTGCTGCATCCATCTGGGAAATTACTGCTCGTGTGGAACGAAATGTATGGGCAGTGCAATGGCTGTGTTCAGAATGGTTCACGGAAGGCCGTGAAACACGACGAGATTGGTCAGGTCGCACCACCCAGACCACCCACCCAAAAAGATCGACATCTCATCCGAAAGGCATTGCAGGACAGATCTTCGTCCTACTCGCCTCTGGCGCGAAAGTGGAACAGTGTAACACATCGTACACTGTCAGGGGTAGCAGGCCGTCGCCGATTATTACGGCGTGGGTTACATGCGTGTCGTCCACTTCTCCGCCTACTTTTGACGAATGTGCAGAAAGGTGTTAGACGCAACCGGGGACAGGAGTGGCGTCAGACAGTGTTTCCAGACGAATCCATGTTCTGTTTGTTTGAAAATGATGGCCGCATTCTGGTTCGCTGCACACAGGGGGAGCGGCAACACAGTGACTGCATTCCAACAAGACATACAACGCAAGTCACGGCCTTATGGTGTGGGGTGCTACTGGGCACAGCCACAAGTCAGAGTTGTTACGTGGGTGACATCCTGCGACCCGTAGTCACACCCTCTCCGCACAACAGCTCAGACGCCACTTTCCAGCAAGACAATGCGCGACCACATGTTGCTGCACAAACACGTGCGTTCTTGGTGTCACAGGATGTCAGCATTTTGCTCTGGCCCGCCAGATAACCAGACTTGTCACCAATTGAGAATGTGTGGGATATAGTAAAACGACGGGTGCAGCGCTTTTACCCAATGCCAAACACCACAGATGGACTTTGGAACCAGGTGTATGCAGCATGGATGGCTATACCACTGGACGCCATTCGCGCCTTATACTCGTCGATGTCATCACACATGGAACAAATTATGAGGGCCCATGGCGGATCCTGTGCCTACTATGCAACTGGACACATGCTGAACCGAGGCGACTGAAATGCTAATCATTTCTGAAGAGCGTACTAATGTACACGTCCTGTGAATATGAACGTCCTATCACTAGTCGTTCAAGGTGTTCTTTTTTTCTGAACGTGAGTGTATTTTCCCTCCGCTATCCTGTGTCTTTAATTTATGTAGTTGATACCGATTTCGAACCAACTACGGCTTCATCGATATGATTTGATCGGTTACGATACTCTAAAGTAAACGAGAAAGGCTTAGGTGACGCTCTTCTTGCTAGGAGAACTTATAGTAAGAGAATAAACACTATTCTCCATATAAAGTGAATTTTACTTCCTAAAAGTCTTACCCAGTATATTAGAAGCCAGCCCACATACAGTTTTATATACCGAAACGTGGAAGACCTACAAGATACTCCTATTCCTTAAATCTAATAACCCCATCAGTGAAACGTCCTCATAGCGACTTACCAGTTTTATTTCAGTCTTTAGTATGATACTTTAATCTATGTTAATCCAGCGTACTCACAAACATTTAGAACAGCATCTGTCCCTTTCTAACACCCTTCTATCCCCATTTCGCTAACAGTCAGGTCTTCAACCCATCCACTTCATATCATTAAAGCTGAAAAAAAGACATTCCGCGCTCTTTGTCTAGCTAAGCCTTAAATAACTTTTCACTGGTTATGGAACTCTCCTCGCGGGTAAGCAAGTATGGCTTCTCGCTTGCTAACCATACGCGGATTGATTTTGAGCTCCGAGAGTGCGGGGAATCCCCCTCCTCCCAACCGCAGGCAGCGTCAGCTGAAGCGCGGTAATGGCATTTTGTGCCACTGAAATCGCCATAACTAACCTGTAAAAAGACTTAGCTTATCTTGAGTTCGATGACAACGCGTTTGGCAATTTACAATTACAAATTTTTAACTCCGCTAAAACCCGGTTTTAATAACTTGAAATTTTAATATCATGTGTAGCTGAGTGTAAAAACATGATCCTGAGGTCATTGTTTAAAGATTTTCTGAGTTATTTCGTAAAATGTAGACTTCTACGCCAAAAATCGAAATTAGGTAGAAATTAGAAATATCAGTAACTTACGTTCTTTTTCTTTTCCTCTATTATTATTTCATTTACCTCTCCCAATATGGGCGGCGGGTGGGCTGTCGACGGTACAGGCAAGAGAATTAAGAAACATAACGAGACTGAGAAAAAAAACATTAGGACTGTGTTCTGTTTTAAACTGAATATCAGACACGGACAGTTAAAAAACGTAAAGTATTCAATTTAAAAACACATCGCAGACTGGTCAAATTTTGCTGAAAAAAAAAAAGAAACAATGGAGCACTGGCGCTTCCACTTACAATCTCAAGGATCTACACTGGATGAGAAACGTTTCGTGAGGAGAGAATATGTTATATAGGGTTAAAGGGTATGGGTAGAAAAGATAGATGTCAGTTAGAAGCTAGGTATTGGGATGGGTAGTGGGGAGACAGGAAAGACAGAAGCTGGGTAAGACAGAGAAGGCGTCTGGTGTGTGGACAGGGTAGTGCTATTAAGAGGAAAGGGTTGGAGGTGGATGGAGAGGAAACAAGAGAGAGGAGTCCTCATATGCAGTGGGATTGGTCGGAAAGAGTTAAAATTAGTAGGAGGGATAAATATCAGGGCGGATCTCATTGTCTGAGAGAGAGAGTTGATTGAAGTTTCGTTATGATAGGACGAGGAATGTGTGTAGGTGTAGGGACGGTGGGATGTGCTTGTAAGGTGCGGAAGCATACCAGGGTTGGTAATCAGATGGGAGCCAACGGGGTTATTGGAATCCAGCTTGCGGATAGTATAGGACATGCTGAGGCGCTCGATGAGGGTGAAGACGGGTTGGAATTTGATGAGTTAATACAACGTATCTTCTCTCTAGGCAATTTACAAATTAAAGCCCCCCCTCCACAACTTCTGTCTGTATCTTCGACCTAATCTCAGGAGCTACTATAGGAACGTTGATGCGGTGCTCAATAACAGAATCACGGGGAATATTTTTAAATGTAATTTATTGACACTAAGTGATGATGAGTATGTAACATTTGCACTTTTATGTCACTACATATTTCAAACAAGGCATCCGGCCACAGAGACTTAGAGCTGCCCGTGCATAGCCGGGGCAAGTTGCTAGCTTAGAATGCAGAACCATAAAGCTGAACTAACTTTCAGGTTTATAGATGTCATGCTTCAAAATGCAGATAGTGCTGAAAAGGTATATTCGGAAAGGAAAATCTACCACCAATTCTATCTTAAAATCGTAACAACCCTGTTTAATTGACTAGACGGTTGCAATTCATTCATCTTATCTGGAGAATCTACTGCAGAAAAATTTGTCATTGTTTTAAAATCTCAGGTGGGAAAGTTATTCGAAATTTTGAGTTACGAGGTGGAGACATTCTCAGCCTCTAGTCGTGTGCGACCTCTAAGAAAGTCAGATGTTTTCTCCGTCCTCCGCATCCAAGAGTGATATCCAAAGCGTCCTGTAGTGCGAGCCATCATTTTTAGCCTGAGCTAGGTTAGAATACCGTTTATCTGTTCGTTTTTGGAAGGAAAATTCCGTGAATGGGTTGGCTGTCCGAAAAACAGAGACTCAGCTAGAGATAACTATTGTTTTGTGGATGAGACAATATTAGCGTTTAGTGGAGATTTACACAACTGACTGTTGGAATAATACTTGAAGAAGAGATGGATAGACTGCTATATCAACATATCTCAGATTTAGGTACTTTGCCTGTGTTTGTTTGTACCACCGAATGTAATGAAATACTACAAATTTTCTCCCTTTTTGGATGAGTAAGCATATCGCCAAACTAAGCAGATGATAATTAACGAAATTCGTAACCATGAACTTTTGAACAATAATAGACTTCCAAATCAGTAACACGCCATGTGCCGTATGTTATTTCTTCGTGAAAGGCTAGCTTTTGATGTGGAATTAAGAGAATATAGTATCCAAACATTTTCTACAACGAACTTTACATTATTTCATACACCTTGAGCAGTCTGTTTTTTTCAGCAGATGGATGTGAGATGTCAACAAGGGGACTAAAGATTACAGGTAATGCTTTAAGGCTATTTTCAAATCATCTGCTTTTGTTGTCTGGAGGCCTTTCGTGCGTGGTTGTAAAGAGATTTGGCTAGTGAGGCCCTCAGGGAACGAATACCGAGCATTTCATAACAACTACATGACAAAGTCTGGCAGAGATTAGCTATCGTTACATTATTTCACACTCATTACTGCAACAAACTTCCCTACGCCGGTCCCACCCCACATGGCTCTCTTTTCAATCTACAAGTATATGATCTTCCACTTAACTATGTATCCCAGTAGATTCTTTTCTGACACACCAGTCCACATTTGTATCACCAACCATCTCCTCAGTAACTTCAACCTGATGTGTAATTTATGGCACTTGAAACCCACTCTGTCAGAACCCATACAATTAACAGGAGCACAAGATCTGGTACGTAGGACATCCGTGACTGAGGGAGATGATAATTAATTTAGAGAGATCCGCTTCAGTTGTATTAATGTTTGTTATTACTACGACCGGTTTCGAGATTTTAAAATACTATCTGCTGGTGTACGAAATTATAGTATTTGGTAATACATAACATGCAGTAGGTCCAGTCAGAGCAAGACTTCCAGTCATTGCATGTTGGTGAAAACCGTCCACCGCCGGACAGCCGCATGGTAGGAACGAAAACCACCACTGTGGGCAGTAGTAGTTGGCGTTCGTTCCGGCGGCTGCCCGGCGGCAGACATGGATTCCGCAAACAGAGATCCTGCGGAACTCAGCTCGCTCTGTTCCTCCATGAGATCCACAGCGCCGCAGTCAAAGGTGCTCAGGTTGATACCGTCTTCTTTGACTTCAAGAAGGCATTTGACACCGACTCGCACTGCCGTCTAGTGAAAAAACTACATGCTTGTCGAGTATCGGACCAAATTTGCGACTGGGTTCGAGACATCCTTGCAGATAGTAGACGCATATCTTAACGGAATAAAATCGGCGGACGTAAACGTAACTCCTGCACTCACTGAGGAAAGCATGACAGGACTATTATTGTTTACAATCTATACGGGGAGATTTTTTCCACCGTGTACAAACTCTGTGGATTGATAGATGAGACCAGAGGGAACAAAATGGGTCTAATGGTGTCTGGAAATGCATGGTTTCGATGCTAGAGACCATTTATTCATATCTACGTACATTGTTAAAGAGACTTCAGTCTAATACGAGCAGTACTATGCAGCTGAAACTGGTTTCCAGATGCCTCAATGCATGCTTGTACGCGCACTAGCATGTTCTGTCTCACACGTTCACATTGGCCAGGCTACAACAGAACAGTGTCAAGGACAGTATGAATATGCTGCTCCAGTGTCTCCACATCTGTAACGGACGCTGGATACATGATACTTTTGAGATGGCCCTATTACCAGAAATTGCACGGGCTGAGATCCGGTGAATGTGCACGCCATGCAACTGGTCCACCTTGTCCGATCCATCGACCAGGGAAGGCACAATTGAGATGCATCCGGACGTTAACGGCGAAGTGGAGTACCGTCATTTAGCAGCCACAAAACCCTGCGAATCATCACTAGCACTTCTTCCAGCAGGGGGAGCAAAGGCACCTATAAGAAACGCCGATAGTTCCGGCCTGCTAGGTGACGTGGAAGGAAGAGTCTTCCGAAAATACGGTCCCCAATTATCGCGGTCCACACACTCCGGCACCCCCGATACTGATGATTCGCTATCACCATACCATGGGGGTTCAGTATAATATCTCAAAGGTGATTGTTGTGAAAGGTAAAGATACCGCTCTGCGTAAAAGGTGACCTCATCTATGAATAGGACGGCTGACACAAATCCCGGAATCATGGTTGCCCGGTGAAGAAATCACTTACAAAACTACTCCCAATATGGAAAGTCTGTCGCTAGTAAGCCCTACACACCCTGTGAGGGCAGTAACAATTGTCATGGAGAATGTTCCACATGGCCGTCTGGCTTACCCCGTACTGTTGGGCCTAGTGCCTGGTTCTAATACGGAGGTCTCCTTCCATAGTGTTAACCACATTTTCCTCCAAGTCTGGTGTCCGAACACTTCCGGTACGTCCTTTATGATTTCCTGCTTCCTGAAACGACGCCGCCCACTGTGGCCGAGAGGTTCTAGACGCTTCAGTCCAGAACCATAGGGCTGCTACGGACGCAGGTTCGACTCCTGCCTTGGGCATGGATGTTTATGATGTCCTTAGGTTAGTTAGGTTTACGTAGTTCTAAGTCT
Source organism: Schistocerca americana (assembly GCF_021461395.2). Taxonomy (NCBI): domain Eukaryota; kingdom Metazoa; phylum Arthropoda; class Insecta; order Orthoptera; family Acrididae; genus Schistocerca; species Schistocerca americana. The sequence continues at coordinate 847,332,532 of NC_060120.1, read as the reverse complement.
AGGGGACTGATGACCTCAGGTGTTAGGTCCTATAGTGCTTAGAGCCATTTGAACCTGAAACGACCGTGTCTCAGACAAACGGCGAAACACAGTTGCAAACGTTGAATGCTGTGATATTTGTCGGCGGGATTAGACTTCCTGATACAACTTTGCTGCCCGCTACCTGTTACTATTTGCCTTTCCGTAAGTAAAAACCATGTCGGAAAGCTCTCGATTCGACTACGGAAGGATTGTGTACAACACTGTATCACATCCACTATAAGGTGAGTCAGCAAGAGAAATGAGTAGGACACAACATTACCAATTACTATGGCAGTTGAGGGCGCCAGGACATGACAGGAAGAGTACCACCCTCTAGGAGGAAACCATGCAGAGTTTAACTGTGGCTGCATAGTACAGAGCGTATCAGACTGCAGTCTCTGTAACAATATGTGATGGAATAAATGGTCTCTAGCATGGAAACCATGCAGTTCCAGACATAAGTTCATTAGGCTTTTTTTTGTTCCGTATCCTCGCACCGATGAATCTCTTCGCATACGGTGGAAAAAATCATCCTGTATAAACTGAGGTACGGAAAGTCATGGGATAGCGATATGCACGTATATAGACGTTTTAAAGGACACTGCATTAGCTGAGCTGTAATTTGTACTCAGGTAAAATGGAAATGAGCGTATGGCATCGTTGGCCGGGAGGCTCCATCCGGGGAAGTTCGGCCGCCAAGTGCAAGTCTTATTTCAGTCGACGCAACACTGGACGACTTGTGCGCCGGTGGTGAGGATGAAATGATGATGAAGACAACACAACACCCAGTCCCCGAGCGGAGGAAATCTCCAAACCGGCCGGGAATCGAACCCGGGCCCGCTTGCATTGGAGGCGAACACGTTACCACCGAGATAAGCAGGCGGACTGTACTGAGGTATTACGTGTGAAAAGATTTCCTAAGTGATTATGGCCGCACGACGGGAATTAACAGATTTTGAACACAAAATGGAATCTGGAGCTAAAAGCATGAGACAGTTTCGGAAATCGTAAGGAAATTCAATATCCCGGGATCCACGGTGAAAAGAGCGCACCGAGAATACCAAATTTCAGACACTACCTCTCACCATGGACAACGCTGTGGCCGACGGTCTTCACTTAACGGCCGGGAGCAGCAGCATTTCCGTGGAGTTAACAGTGCTAACAGACAAGCAACACTGCGTGAAATAACCGTTGGAATCAATGTAGGACATATGAGGAGCGTATCCGTAGGCCAGTGATGCGAAATTAGGCGTTAATGGGCTACGGCAGCAAACGACTGACGCGAGTGGCTTTCCTAACAGCTCGACATCGCCTGCAGCGCCTCTCGTGAGCTGGTGACCACATCGGTTTGACTCTACACGAAAATCGTGGTCAGGTCAGGTGAGTCCCGATTTCAGTTGGTGAGAGCTGATGGTAGGGTTCGAGTGTGGCACAAACCCCACGATGCCGTGGTTCCAAGTTGTCAACAAGGCACTGTGCAACCTAGTGAAGACTTCATAATGGTGAGGATAGTGTTTACATGGAAGGGACTTGCCCTGGTTATGTTCGGATACTTGGAGACCATTTGCAGCCGACCAAGGACTTTCGTTCCCAAACAGTGCGCCAAGATATCGGGCCACAATTGTTCTCAATCGGTCTGAAGAAGATTCTGGACAATTCGACTGACGACATGGTCACTCAGATCGGCCTACATGAATCCGATCGATCATATATGGGGCGGAACCGAGAGTTCAGTTCGTGCACAAAATCCTGCACCGGCAACACCTTCGAATTATGGACGGCTATAGAGGCAGCATGGCTCAAAGTTTCCGCAGGAGACTTCCAACGACTTTTCGATTCTATGCCACGTCGAGTTGCAGCACTAAGCCAGGCACAAGCCCCCAACAGGATATTAGGAGATAGCTCCTCTGCCTTTTGTCACATCAGCGTAAATAACCTAGTAGAGAGCGTTGGATGCTCTTTAAGACTGATGGCTGATGATGCGGTTGTCTATGGCAAAACAGAAACGCGAGAAGACAGTATCGATTTGCAGAATGAACTGCAAAGGGTTAATGAATGGTGCAGGCTCTCGCAGTTAACCCTGACCATAAATAAATATAACGTACTGCGTGTACATAGGAAAAGAAAGCTACTTCTGTACAACTATACTGTTGACGAGAAACTACTGGAAACAGTATCCACTGTAAAATATCTAGGAGTAACGATCCAGAACGACGTCAAAAATTTAAAAAAATCGATTTTTCAAAAATATTCCTATTT